>NC_066618.1:168232635-169654434 GCF_025201925.1 Gopherus flavomarginatus
AAGCCAAAGGGCTGTAAGAAGTTTTGAATAGATTTTTAACACGCTGCATTCACTAATAATTCAAATGGCAGAGGAGAGAGACCTCATTCCCTAAACAAAATGGGGTTACTGAAATAAATATTACAAGAGACTTCTAGACATGTCAGTAATACATTGTATGAAGAAACGTCTAGTGTTTATGGGAAAAAATTTTCTGGGGCTAAAGTTTAAATGCCCAAAATGTGCTTATGGTATTTTCCTCTAAGAAAATCCAGTATCTTTGCTTTGGGTTGGGAAGATGGCATCTAAATGCTAATTAGCGTTTGTGCTTCATTTTTAGTCTCTGGATTGGAGCTGGTTGCAGCTTGAAGGGGAAGACAGAAATAACCCAGAACAAACCCAGATGTAAAAATCCCATCCGTCGGAGCTCAAGCCGGATAACATTTTTTACATGAGGCTTTTAAGCCTGACAGGTTACCACATGAAAATAAAATCCCTTGCATTCTATTTATACTGCCATCTAGTGGTTACACTGACATGTATTCCTATTTTTAAGGAAAGCTGGCAGCCTAATTTTAACAGACAAAATTTTGATTACTATTTCTCCCCCACAAACATACTTCTCATCCATTTCATACCCCCATGCTGTGTCTTGCTCACCCTATACAACAGCAGCTGAAGAATGCACCTGCTGTGCTACTTTTCCCTTTCTGGAAATCAAACTCCTTGCTGAATAGTAGACAGTGTGTCTACACATAATCTTATCTGAATGCCTTTTCCTGACATTTATGAAAAAGTACTGAATTTAGGGATTTGGCTAACTATGCTGGGTTGCACTTTTTCTCAAGTGTAATGTCTGTACTTACCTAATGTTTCCTGTGTGGGAACGAACTACTTGAAATATGTAAACTTTTGGTTTGCTTTATTTGAATGTTAAATAAAATTTTAAAGGAGAAATTTCTCACTATACAAGTTTGAGTTAGGCCAATATACCCTTCATTGTGCCAAGTCCCTCAATGAGTGAACAATAAAAACTACACATCAGTGATTCATTCTTCCTGAATCGTTACTGCTCTATGGGATTCAGTTTTGTCCCTGACAACCAGCATCAAGCATATGTATTTTAGAACAGTTACTGCCAAATCGAAAGCAACCTTGAACACACAGAAGGGATATGTTCCAAATGTGATTGATTTATTTCACTTTGATGCAAAACCAAAGCTTTCACTACTGCACAGAGACCAATTTCATAAGAGGTCATCAGGTGTAGGACATGCAGGCTGTGATATGCTAGCTGGGATTTTTTCCTTTGTAAGGAAATACTATGCTGTCTTTAAGGAACAAATTTAAAATAACACTGAGGAACTGAAATGTGGCATAACCTTTACAACTTCCATGCATGCCTTCAAGTATCTCCTTTTATGATGATTTTACACCCTACAGCTGGTGGGAGAGGGGAACAGAGTTACAATTCTTGGGAAGAATAAAAAAAATTCACACTTGAAATTTCACAGAAGAATTTTAAGGCCAAAACATGTTGGATTATTTTTTCCCCTTCATCTCCAGGAACAGAGCTGCTGTTCCACTTAAAATTGCATTAAGCCTCCAGCTCAAAGCCCAGCCCAACCTTGTGACCACCAGCACTGAAGTTCTTGCCATCAACCAAACCTGAGAGTGTCAGCTTCACACCTGCAAAAACAAAACAAACTTTGATGCTAATACTCAAATAAAATGCAGTTAGTCACTCATGCTATACCACAAATAAGGAATTTGGGTATATAGTAACAGCTAATACAGCTGTGCTTAAGTACCTCAATCTTTATCTGCAGTTTGACTTGGGCAGGGACTTAAATGAAATGAGGAGTCTCATTTTAGGCACCACCTGTATACACAAGTCTATCTCAGACACCCACAAAGCAAAGTGACTCATGTAGGTCTGCAAGCATGAAAGAATAATTCCACTAAGACTGCTAATCCTTGATTGCTTAATGGCTGCCACCTCCATAGCTACCCATTCTGTTGAATAGCTCAAGTTAAAAGATTCTTTTCTATTAAGTCCAGTAGGAAGTGATTCTCTTTAGTATTTTGTCAGGGCTTACGTACCAGGTCGAAGGGTCTGAGTGTAACCAATTCCAATCAGGCTGGCATTATTCACTTTAGCCTAGAGGTGGAGACAGAATAAAAGCGCATGTCAAAACACCACCATCACTCCTACTGTTATAGGCAGGCAGGCACAATAACTTTTCCACTGAAGTCAGCAGCAGTCGCAGAGAAATCTACAAGCATCAGAAAGTGGACATATGAACCAGCAATGGAAAAGAGCTCAAAAAATATATGCCCCTGCAAATGCAGAGTAGTTTGTTCTATAAAGAGTTCTGTTTACAATTAGATCAACAGGGTTTGTGTCAGTCTGAGTGATTATTGTTTCATAGGTTAGCAGCAAACAAACAAAAATCACATTCCCCCACCCCTCAATTTTAGCCCATTGCTCTTCCACACAGTTCCCCTCCAGTCTTGCCAACTGTGTATTTTTCTAGGCACTTCAATCTGCAACCATCTTGTTACTCGAGACATGAACGTAACAACTACTTATTAAGTAGGCAGACGCAACTGAAGTGGGTGGAAGGACTTAGTAATATTTATCTAAAAGTTTTTAAGGGACTGTGCTCAGCCTATGACTAGTTCATGGGTGTAAACAGGAATGAAGGGAATAGAGATGTTATATCTGCTTTAATTTACCTCCACTCAGGAATCTTGAGGTGTACATAGAGTAAACTAATGAAATTCCCAGGTGATGGAGTTATTTACCCAATACCAGGTTGTCGTCTTCATATTAGAGAGATTAAAAACAAGATTTATTGCTCACAGTGGGCACAAAGTGATGGGAGATGGGTGAGGTTAAAATCCTACCTGTTGAATGGATAATTACTTCCTGATTTACTGGTCCTCTTTATGACAACATGGGCATATGTAATCTTAAAAAAATCATCAAAGGGGGTGACTTTCAGAGCTGCTTGAGCCCTCCACTGTGAATGACATGACCCCTGAAGTTCAACCCAGGAGTTAAATACAGATGTTACAAACACCTTAACCCAGGGAGATTAGACATATGGGCAGTAACTAATGCAGTTATTTTGCTTTCTGAAAGAGAATCTCAAAGAGGGAGAAACCCAGGAAGCCGTAATTCTTCAAAATTATTAGGCACTACAGTGACCAGAACATGGATGTTTGCAAGTGAATATGGCAGTATTTTTATTAAAGTAAGATTTTTGACTGCACACATTAACCCATTCTGGAGAGAAGGGTTAATACTCCTTTGTACAGTTTGTAATCCACTTCCCATCAACTCAGTACACTACAGGTTATCATTACCTCTCTATTTGGTTAGGGTCTTCAGCAAATTTCAACCTGTTTCAAGTTAGTTAGTTAAATTATTCCCCTCCTCCACCCAAGAACGTCACCATCTCACATGCTTTCCTGAAATCTAGATATATTGCACCTGCTGTCTTCCCTTAACTTATTCATTATAGTGCCTCTCATAGGGCTAAAGTAAAGCAATGGCAGAGTATGAAACCACACTGCATCAATCAGAGCTAAGGACTTGTCTATATGGAGAATTACTGCAGGGAAAGCTGGGGTTAAGTCTACAGCACTGTAGCAGGCTGTGTGGACTCTGTTACAAAGGTGAGTAACCGTCTTTTCCCTAGTGTGCTTTGACCAACTGCAGGAGGCTTAACATATCTCAGCTTACTGGCAGTCAGTTAAAGCACACCACAGGTATACTGCAGGGCAGGGGTTGGCAACCTTTCACAAGTGGTGTGCCGAGTATGCATTTATTCACTCTAATCTCGTGTGCCAGTAATACGTTTTAATATTTTTTAGAAGGTCTCTCTCTATAAGTCTATATATTATGTAACTAAACTAGTGTTGTATTGTAAAGTAAATGAGGTTTTCAAAATGTTTAAGAAGCTTCATTTAAAATTAAATTAAAATGTTGATCTTACGCCGCCGGCCCGCTCAGTCCACTGCTGGTCTGGGGTTCTGTTCACCTAGGCCGGCAGCAGGCTGAGCAGGGCCTGCGGCCGGGATCCTGGCTATCAAGGGTCCAGCAGCCAGAACCCCAGACCGGTAGCAGGCTGTGCTGAGCCGGCTGCTGGGACCCCACTGCCGCTCAGGGGTTCCATCCGCCAGCTCCTGCCAGCCAGGATCCTGACTGCCAGAACCACTCAGCTCGCTGCCAGTCTGGGGTCCTGGCCTTGCCCACATACAGTGGGGACCTAACTTCTCTCTGGTTCTGGCCCATTCTCTTCCTCTCTGCATTGAGCTGAGGGAGTGCACAGAGCACAGGGCTGCGGGTGAAGGGTCTGGCCAGGAGCTAGAATGAGTGAGGGGGCTCAGGGTTGGGGCAGGAGGTTTGCGTGTGGGGCACTTACCTGGGCAGCTCCCATATGATGCTAGGGGTGCAGGTGGGAATGTGGGGGGTCGGTGCAGGAGTTCCTGTTTGGTGCTCAGAGTGAGGGTGGGGATGTGGGGGGTGCATGGGGGAGCTGGGGTTGTGCAGGGGTGCAAGAGTCAGGGCAAAGGGCTGGGGGCATGTGAGGGAGGTGCAGGTGTCAGGGTACAGGGAGGGCTGGGTATGTGTAGGGGTGCCAGAGTCAGGGCTGGGATCGTGGGTGTGTGAGTGAAGAAGTCAAGCAGAGGTCTGGGTGTGTATGAGGGAGGTACAGGGCCCAGGGCAGAGGCCTAGGGGTGTGTGAGGATGCAGGGCTCAGGACAGAGGGCTGTGTGCGTGTGGGGGGGGGGGGTCAGTGGTCAGGGCTCAGGGCAGAGGGCTGGGTGACTGCGCCCCTAAGAACCCCCAACCCCTCGCTCCTTGTCCCCTGACTACCTCCTCCTGGGACCCCATCCCTTATCTAAGCCTCCTTGCCCCCTGACTGCCCCCCTAGGACCCTACCCCCTACCTGTCCCCTGACTGCCTCAACCCTTATCCACCCCCCCCTACCCCCAGGACTCCCATGCCCCATCCAATCGCTCCCCGCCCCGACAGGACCCCCAGAACTCCCAAACCCATACAACCCTCTCCCTGCATGCCTCAACCCCTCTCCACACCCCTGCCTCCTGACAGCCCCTGCACCCCAAACTTTGACTCATCCAACTCCCCCAGGTCCTTGCCCCCTATCCGCCCCCTTCCCACTAACAGACCCCAGAACTCCCATGCCTCATCCATCGACCTCACTCCCTGACTTCCCCCCTCCAGAGACGCCCGCCCCTGGCCACCCCCTATCCAACCCACCCTGCTGCCTGTCCCCTGACCGCCTCCACCCTTTTATCCAACCCCCTTCCCCCAGCCCTGGACCCCTTACCTTGAGGCTCCAAGCAGAGCCAGATACACTGCGCTGCACGCACAACAGCAGGGCTCTGGGTGAGCGGGGAGCATCTTTTCCTCCCCATGGAGCCAAATGCTGCCCTGCGGGAGCGCGCAGCCCCGGCCCCAAGAGCGCTGCACGTGCCGCGGCAGGGCTCCAGGGGAGGGGCGAGCGGCTTGGTGCACTCGGCCTGGTGCTCCAGCCCGGGACCGCGGACCCCGCAGAAAGCAGGCAGGATTTTTAATGGCACGCGGAGTCCCAGCAGGCAGCCGCGTGCCATTAAAAATTGGCTCGCGTGCCATAGGTTGCCGACCCATGCTGTAGGGTATGTCTACACTGCAATTAAACACCTGTGGCTGGCCTGGGTCAGCGGGCTCAGGCTGCAGTGCTGTAAAATTGTGGTTTAGATGTTTGGGCTAAGGCTAGAGCCTGGGTTCTGGGACCCTCCCCCCTCACAGGGTCCCAGAGCTTGGGCTCCAGCCCAAGCCTGAATGTCTACAGTGCAGTTTTACAGCCCAGTAGGCCCAAGCCTGAGTCAGCTGACACATACCAGCCACATGTGTTTAACTGCAGTGTAGACATAACCTAAAAGTTCTGATCAACTGCAGTTAAGCTATGTTAAGCCTATTGCAACTGGTCAAAGCACACTATGGAACTTCTAGCGGGCGGTAGCACAGTCCACACAGCCAGTTAGTGCATGATCCTCAACCGGTGTACGAGTATCTCGGGGTCTTCCAGTGGCTACACCAACTTACCTAGATACTTGCTTAGTGTTACAACAGGCTACATAAAAAGCGCTAGCAAAGTCAGTACAAACTATAATTTCATACAGACAATGACTTGTTTATACTGCTCTATCTAGTTTACACAAATATAAGTACAATATTTATATTCAATTGATTTATTTTATAATTATATGGTAAAAATTAGAGCACAAGCAATTTTTCAGTAAGTGTGCTGTGATACTGTTGTATTTTTATGTCTGATTTTGTAAGCAAGTTGTTAAGTGAGGTGAAACTTGGGGGTGCGCAAGACAAATCAGACTCCTGAAAGGGGTACAATAATCTGGAAAGGCTGAGAGTCACTGCACAAGAGTGCTGTATATTTACACTCCAGCTTGTCATACACCAATGGTTGGTATCGACAAGCCTGAGAGAGAATCTGTGTCACAGAATGAGGCTTAAATATATTCCATAATTCACCAACAGTCTACAACACACATTCTCCATACACCAATAACTGAAAAGGGGTAGCATAATACAAGGTGCCATAAGTTTAAACAATAACCACTCTGTGTCACCAGTTTACAGCATTTAAGCAAACTCCAGTTGTGCTGGAAGTGCTAATCTGGTGAAATACTTACCGCAATGGAAGTATTTTCATCCAGCTGGTACTTAGTGGCAATGCCAAAACGGGTATTGTTACTGCCAGCAGTCCAAGCAAGATTTACTGATGTCTCAACTTTATCATTAACCTTCTGATAGATTGACCCACCAAATTCAGTGCCATCATTCCTGTAACAGATAAAGAGTGCATGAAGATCTCTCCGGTTTGCTGGTGTTTAACCCTCTGATCACTATGACCTCTCACTGTCTTTCCAACAAAGTAAGTTCCTAACACCACTTCCCAAACAAACCTAAGGATAATCCTAACCCTGTGGGCATATTCAATCCCATGCTTCTCTCAGCCAGATCCATGTCTATTCACTCCCTGGCCGGACACTTCATATGTGCTCTGTAGATTCTTCACCAAGAGCTGGGTTTAGCCTGGGGAATGAAGGACCTTTCTAGGAGCTAAGACAGTGCACTAAGAGGTTTGAAATTTTGACAGAAGAGAGTTCAACTTTTCCTTCCCAGGCTAGAAGTAGGGAGTGAAGCACATTCCAGGCAGAGCATAAACCAATGGGTTCAGAGGGAGCTACATGCAACCCTCATTGGCTAAAATAAGTCAATATAGCTCAGTTTTGGTAAGGAGACAGAAAATGGGGAAATGCAGACAATTCCCCCAAAAAACACTGCCTCAAGTACATGTGGCTAGGCAAGTATCATGACATCTAACACTGGGAGTACTTAAGTCTCCTCCCAGACAGTAATGTTAAATGTCTACTTCCACATAGAAGGCTGCCATGGTCTAAGACTATCTAGGAGAGAAAAAGGTAGTAATGCTGCATTAATCCCAATCGACATTTTAGTACATGTTAGTATGTGGAAGTGGGCAATTTACCCGAGATTCAAATTCCTTCAGTAAGAGTGACACAAACTAGCAGTCAAAATTATGTTTACTAAACTTAAATCCTATAGTGATCCTAAACATACCTTCATTAAAAAACTATCCTAATTCCAAAATGTCTTTTCCACTACCAAATTTAGGGGAACAGAATTACCCTGATAAAAAGTCTCAAAAGATAGCAAATTGGGAAGTGACCCTCCTGTAACTGTCTCTTGGGGACGAAAATAAGGTATGTAAAGCCTTTCAAACCTCAGTCTGAAATCAGTGTCCTCCCTTTCTCCACCCAGTATACATCTGATGCAGTTAGCCACACAGTGGCCTGGCATAATCTAGCCTGGCTCCCCTGGTATATACTCACACATTAGTGTGTAGTTGGAAGTCTCCTGCCTTGTATCCTAATGCAAAGTTATTCTGTGATAGTTTAGATTTGGCTGTATCAAAAGCCATCTGATAACCAGCAAGCCAGCCTTCATAGCCCAACACAGCCCAGCCATGGATAGTTGGTCCAGAAAGGTCAACGTCAATGTTGCAGCCTAGGTTTACATACTCCCGTTTGTAAGAGGTCTTCAATTTCCCACTCTTCTTTCTGTGGAGAGAAATATTTTGTTTTACCCATCCTAGCATGGGTCAGCTACATAGTATTTCTGATGTCTGCACAGAGCACTTAATACTTCATATGCCTTCAAATTTGTGAAGAGTGGGGGCTGAGATAGATAGATTTACAAGCTGTTTTGTCCGTGTATGTTGTCATCATTAATTTATAGGATAGTTGCACAGACCTAAGCATCTACAGGTGTATTTTAAACATCTGAATGAATTAAATATATATAAAAATATGAGAGAGAGAGAGAATGAATATATCATTTTAGTCCTAATGCCATTTTCCTCAGTTTGTCAGCACTGTTACTGGTTACCAATTCTAAGGATTATTAGTGGGGCCCTACCAAATTCACAGCCATGAAAAACATGCCACAGATTGTGAAAACTGGTCTTCTGTACTTTTGTATATTTTTAGTATAGGGTAAAAACACACGTTTCTCAAACTGGAGGTCCCAACTCAAAAGGAGGTTGCAAGCCTGTTGTCACAGAAGTCACACCCTAACTTCTGCATTGCCTTCAGAACTGGGCAGCTGGAGAGTGGTGGCTGCTGGCTGGGCACCCAGCTCTGAAGGCAGCACTGCTGCCAGCAGCAGCACAGAAGCAAGGGTGGCATGGTATAGTATTGCCACCTTTCTGTGTTTTTGCTGGCAGTGGTGCTATCTTCGGAGCTGGGCAGCCATCAAGCAGCAGCTGCTGGCCAGGTGCCCCGCTCTGAATGCTCCACTGCTTCTGGCAAAGAATGGCAGCTGCAGCACAGAACTAAGGTGACATGGTATGGTACTGCCACCCTTCTGTGCTGCTGCTGTCAGTGGTGCCACCTTCACAGCAGGGTGGCAGGAGAGCAGCGGCAGCTGGCCGAGCACCCATCTGTGAAGACAGCGCCAATGCCAGCAGCACCACAGAAGGGTGGCAATACCATACCATACCATGCCACCCTTATTTCTGCTGCCTTCAGAGCCGGGCACCCAGCCAGCAGCTGCTGGTGTCCTGCCAGCCAGCTCTGAAGGCAGCACAGAAGTAAGAGGGACAATGCCGCAACCCCCCTTACAATAGCTTTGCAACCCCCATTTTGGGCCAGGACCTCCAAGTTTGAGAAACACCGATTTAAGGGATTTACAGATTTATATTTTGCCATTTTAAAAAACACATTCATGGTTTGTTACAACACTGTGAAAATTTAAGATTTAAATATCTGAAACTGTGAAATTCAAGATTTAAAAAATGCTAAGACTGACATTTACAAAAATGGACCATGAATTTGGTAGTGCCCTAATTATTAGCACTATTGCACCTGAAGCAGAAAACATGATGCTACAATCTTCGGCCTGGTCTACACTACAGAGTTAGGTTGATGTAAGGCAGCTTACATCGACCTAATAATGTCAACGTCTACACCAGGGGTCGGCAACCTTTCAGAAGTGCCGAGTCTTCATTTATTCACTCTAATTTAAGGTTTCGTGTGCCAGTAATACATTTTAATGTTTTTTAGAAGGTCTCTCTCTATATAAGTCTATATATTATTAACTAAACTATTGTTGTATGTAAAGTAAATAAGGTTTTTAAAATGTTTAAGAAGCTTCATTTAAAATTAAATTAAAATGCAGAGCCCCCTAGACCGGTGGCCAGGACCCAGGCAGTGTGAATGCCACTGAAAATCAGCACGCATGCCATAGGTTGCCTACCCCTGGTCTACACTAAGGTCCTTCCCAACATAACTCACTTAAGCACTACACCTCTCATGCAGGTGGAGTTAAGTCAACGTAGTTAGGCTGACGCAATGGCAGTGTACATACTACATGGCTTATGTCAACTTAAGTGGCCTCAAAAAGGTGTCCCACAATTATCCCCAAATGCCCCATGGATACATTGGACAAGTCGTAGTCACTGCAGACAACACTGAGAAAGATGTTGGATGAGGAAGAGGATGACTACAATGGAGCACAGATGAGTAGTGAATCCATTGTCCTGGCGAGCCAAGAACTGTTTATGACTCCAGATCAGTCCAGCAAGTTGCAGCATGGGCAAGTGTGATACCGGAGAAGGAACATCTGGTAAGTAGCACTGATATTGCAGGGGCACATTTCTCATGTACTAATTTTTATTCGTGTTACAAGAGGTAGTGAAATAGCCACTCTACCTCCACTGTTTATCTGCTTCTCATTGCCTGGCACAGCTAGGCAGAAGGGACCCTGCAAAAGTTTATGTGCAGAGGGATGTCATGTAAATCCTCCACAGAGATCTGAAAGGAAACTTTCCTGCAGGTACTTTGCAATCCATTGCCGAAGATTTCTAGGGAGGGTTGCCTTATTTCTTCCACCGCAGTAGAACATGTTCCCATGCCACTCATCTATTCATTTGCAAGGCTTCATTCAGCACACAGGCTAGCAGTGTAAGGACCCAGTCTGTAGCCTGATGCATGCAGCAGCTGCTCCCTTTCCGCCTCCGTTACCTTCAGGAGTGAGATATCAGCTAAAGTCACTGCAGCTTGTGGAAAATGGTACCAGTATTCTGTTCAACATGCTCAATAAGTACCTGGCCACAATGAAAATGTACTGCTTCAGGCTTGAAACACTCCCCTGAATTTATGCAATACAGCAATTTTCTCATATATATATATAGTCTATGTACTCGCAACAGTACCTCTGTCCACTGTGTGTTTTGCAGCTGCAAATTTGGCCTTCACCACTCCCTTTACATTAGCGCAGAGGCTGAGACAGATAAAGAGAAGAAAGAGAACACAGGATGACATGTTTGTAAAGATCATGCAAGTCTCTGGATCAGCGGACAGCGAGCCAGAGGGCATGGAGGATCACTCTCACACAGAAAACGGATATAGACTTTCATGACAGGAGAAGAGCTCAGGAGAATAAGTGACGCACAGCAGGAAACAATAGCTCTTCTGAAGGAGCAATCAGACATGCTGAGGAATCTGGTTGACCTACAAGTGCAACATCTTCGAGGTCACCTCCCTCTGCAGCCTGTCCAGCACTACCCTTCTCCTCTGCCCCACACACACGGACACTTCCATGTGGCATCAGGGGCACGTGACCTATCCCTACCACTCCACTCCATGGGAGGGGACAGAATCACAGCTTCACACCCCCACTGATGTGTGACAGACAAGGTCAGTGTAAGTGTTTTTAAAAAGGGAAATGAATGTGCTTTTCCCCCTCAAGTTCATTCCCCTGTATTTCTACCTTTGTCGTACATATAATTGTTTGAATTATTGCACAAACTAGAGAACAGTTTTGGAAGCTTAATAAATCTTTATTCGTCCAAAGCATGGGGGAAAGAGGTAGAGGCTAATAGAGAAACTGAGGCGCAGAGGGGAAGGGATGTAAAGCAGTTACACAAGGAGTCATAGCATAGCTAGAGCTGGGGATAGAACCAAGGAGTTGTGGCTCCCAGCCCCTCCCTGATTTAACCACTAGCCCCCACCCCTCTCTGTGAAATGAGTTGCTGAGTCTCGACCCAATCCCCATGAGGAACATAGTACCAAGCATCCCCCCATCTCTGGCAGCCCAGTGGTAGGGCTAGGGGCTGGAGTGTGGTACCCCCATTATCTCACTGGCTGCCCCACTGTAGAGGTGCCTGGGAAGCTGAGATCCCGTGGCTGTTGCTCCCATGCCCAACAGGAGAAGATGAGCACTGAGCACTCAGAGGCACCCACTCAGCACCCCCAGTGCAGCCCCACCCACAGATCATGCTGCTGAGGGGACAGAACCTCGTCCGGCTCTGGCAAGGGAGTGTGCTCCAGTGGTTGGGGGAGAGGTAGCTGGGGCTCAGAACTCCTGGGCTCTTCCCAGGTCTGGGAGAAAAGTGGGGCTAGGGGTTTGACGGGGGGGAGAGGGGGGAAATCACTGAGATCATAGAAAGAAGTGCATTTGCAAGGTTACACTACTACACAGACAGCACTTACAGTGCAGTTCAGACCAGAGTGCCAAAAATACATTGGCAGGCACAAAATAAAAAGCAGCACGCATTACTGTGGGTCATTATTAAAACGGTCTTTCAAAGCCTCCCTGAGCCGCATAGCTCCATGTTGAGCTCTTCTTATAGCCCTGATACCTGGCTGCTCAAAATCAGCAGCCAGACCATCCACCTCAGCTCTCCACACCAGGGGAAAAAACTTTCCCCCTTTGCTTCACAGATATTATTAGGTGCACAGCAGGCAGCTATAACCATGGGGATATTTTTTCACTGAGGTCTAACCTGAGTCGACTTATCAAGTATCCCTTCAAACAGTCAAAGGCACATTCAATAATCCTTCTCCACCTGGTGAGCCTGTCGTTGAAGCATTCCTTGCTGCTGTCCAGGTGTCCAGTGTGCGGCTTCATAAGCCGCAGGAGTAAGGGGTAGGATGGGTCTCCCGCAATCACTATTGGCATTTCAACATCTCCAATGGTGATTTTGTGATCTGCAAAGAAAGTTCCTGCTTGCAGACTTCCAAACAGGCCTGAGTTCTTAGATATGTGCGTCGTGCACCTTACCAGATTATCCTGTGTTGGTAAAATGTCCCTGGTTATCCACTAGCATTTGCAACACCATAGAAAAGTATCCCTAACAGTTTAGATACTCTATGGGAAAGCGGTCCAGTGCCAAGATAGATGGAACGCATATCCCTATCACCCCAATACAGTTAGGGAACCTCACTGCAGCAAAACCATCCAGGATCTCCTGCCCATTGCCCTCAATCAGTCATCCTTAGCAGAAGGATTAATGGCCCTGCATACTTGGATCACAGTAACCCCCACGGTGGATTTCCCAACTGCAAAATGATTCCCAACTGATCGGTAGGAGTTAGGCATTGCAAGCTTCCACACAGCAATCGCCACTCGCTTATCCACTGTCAGTGCAGCTCTCAGTTTGGTGGGTCAGTGAGCTGCAGGGCTGGAGTGAGCTTCACAAACAAACAGTTCCAGAAAAGTGGCCTTGCACATTCAAAAGTTTTGCAGTCACTGCTCATAATCCCATACCTGCGTGATGATGCAATCCCACCACTTGGTACTTGTTTCTTGGGACCAGAACCAGCTCTCCACCATGGCTTCCAGCAGGGCTACTTGAAAGGAATTGTCATATTCCATCTGATGGCTACTCTGAAAATACTGCAGGATTAGGAGCACTGAGTTTGCAACAGTGCAGAGCTGTGCGGGACCCATGCTTCTCTAGAGATGGCGTACTCCCAGTACGCGAGGTGTTTGAAAAGTGAAATATTATGGGATGTAGATAAAATTAAAGGAAGGAGAAAAATACATCATGGGATGTTCAAGCTATGTTCCCAGTCACCCTCAGGAGAATGCTTTGCCCCCATGAGGCATTGCAAATCCTTCCCATAACACCCTTCACTAGATGGTGGCAAGTTGCACAGTGGGATAGCTACTCAAAGTGCACTGCTAGTGAGAACGGGCTCTGCCGACACAAGAGTAGCGTGCAGATGCACAATCAACCTGCTGCGGTGGCTAGAGGTCGACTTAAGTCGACTGAATTTTGTAATGTAGACTTGCCTTAACTCTTCACAATAGCTCAAGCGCCTTAACATATGCAAAAAGTGATTAATCCTCCTCTTCTCTGAATCTTGTCTTCCCTTGGCTTCCGTGACTGTCCTCTTATGGGTCTCTTCTTACATCTCTAATTGATACACTGAAGGAGCCTGAAGAGGATCTTCCTCATCCCTCTTCCAACTGTGTTTGGGGTTCATCTGTCCTCATCTCTTTTTTCTCTACACCTTATATCTGGGTCATCTTAGCCGCAGAAACAAATTCAACTTCTATCTCTATGCTGACAACGTACAGATCTTTCTCCAGACCCAGCTCCTTTTCTCCAAACAAAAAAGTCTCAGCCTGTCTCTCTGAGACCTCCTTGTGGACATCTAGCCATCAGCTCAAGTTCAACATGACTAAAACACAGCTCCTAATCTTCCCTCTCCCCTAAAGCCCTTTCCTACAAGAAGCACCTTTCTCTATCACTGTGGACAACAGCAGCATCCTGGCCTTGTCACTCAGGCCTGTAACCTGGGCATCATCTTAGACTTGGACCTTTCTCTAGGTCCTTATATCCAGGGTATGTCTAAATCTTGAGGATTCTTGCCACATAACATCTAAGATATGACCTTTCCCTAACCATCCCCTAAGTAAAAAGCTCATCCAAGCTTTCATAGTGTCATATCACAATTACTGCAACCTCCTTCTCTCTTGCATACACAATTCTGCCCCACCCATATCCAATTGATTCTTGCAGTAGCATTCTATTCTCCTAGCTCATCACTTTTACCATGTTACTTCTCTCTTTAATCCATGTAGTGGCTCCTGTCACATCAAACATCACTTGCTTGTCTTCACTTTCAAGGCCCTTTTGCAACCTACCCCCACCATCCCTATCATCCCTTATTTGCTACTGAGATGTCAACTCGTGTCTCCAAATGGCCCATGATACTAGCCTCTGTCAGCTACTTGTTAAACTTTCAAACAATCACCTTTGTGCTTTCTCCCCTGCTGACCCTCATGATTCAGTGAAGCTCCCCATAAACATCAGCAAAGCTAACTCATTATCCTCCTTCAAACTCTCCTTTACTGTGGTGCCTACAAAAAAAACAAAAAAACCCTGACAATGGTTAAGCTGGTGATGCACTGATAACACTGCTGATCATGCTGACTAACTGTCTCACTATTTCCTTGTATTCTATTGTCTGTATCTGTTATCTTTTGCCTTATACTTAGATTCTTAGCTCTTTGAGGCAGAGACTGCCTTATTGTTCTGTCTGCGCACAGCATCTAGCACAGTGGGGTCATGGTCCAGAACTAGAGCTCCTAGCTGCTATGGTAACACAAATAATAAATACTACTACTACTACTAATAATCAGGGACACTTTTCTATTTTCACACAATCTCCAATGTTAGAGGTATAGAAGTACCATTTCTTAGTATTTTTATATATTACACATATTTAGATGGAGGGGAAATTACATTTTTGAGAGGAATCTTTCATCAAATATATTATTATAAACCTGATATTAGCTGCGTCCTTACAAATATTCTACCAAGGTCTGCATAATAAGAAGTTATTTTTATCCAGAATGCCTACCTGTTGGGATACTGGAGTACGACAACGCTCATTTATCACTACCACTGAGGTCAGACAATTAACTTTTCATTTGGAAAATTTAACAAATCTGTTTAATCTAATTCTAGGAATCGCTACACAAAATTGAAGTAGGATATTTACCCTGTGTTTGGTACAAATATGGTGTCAAGAGTCAGCTTCAATCCCTCAGCTAACTGCAAAGAAGAAGAAAAAAAAAAGGTCAGATTATCAAGGTTCCTTCTATTGAAAAAGATGATTGGCTTTATATTCTCTTACCTTACTATAATTCTCATCTCCTCTTCTTGTCTGAATAGAAGAGTCACATGATCTTTTATACAAAAAGTAATTTGCAGAGAACTCCATACTGAAGATTTCGTTTGAGTGAATAAAGCAAGTAACTTCACTAGTTTTTCACATTCCCAGATACCAAAGCGGCGAGCACCTTATAAATATGTACTTAGAGAGCATAAGAATGGCTATACTGGGTCAGACCAATGGCCCATCCAGCCCCCTATCTTGTTTTCTGACAGTGCCCAATGCCAGGTGCTTCAGAGGAAATGAACAGAACAGGTAATTATCCAGTGACCCATCCCCTGTTGCCCATTCCCAGCTTCTGGCAAACAGAGGCTAAGAACACCATCCCTGCCCATCCTGACTAATAGCCATTGATGGGCCTGAAGTTATCTACATTATCAACACTGAGGATGGAGTGGAGGTTCAGGATAATTTAGGCATGGCCCAGTGTCCAAACAAATACTTTGCCTCAGTCTTTAATGAGGCTAATGAGGAGCTTAGGGATAATGGAAGGATGAGAAATGGGAATGAGGATATGAGGCGGATATTACCACATCCGAGGTAGAAGCCAAACTCGAACAGCTTAATGGGACTAAACCAGGGGGCCCAGATAACCTTCATCCAAGAATATTAAAGGAACAGGCACATGAAATTGCAAGCCTATTAGCGAGAATTTTTAATGAATCTGTAAACTCAGGGGTTGTACCATAGGACTGGAAAATTGCTAACATAGTTCCTATTTTTAAGAAAGGGAAAAAAAAATGGCGATCCGGGTAACTACAGGCCTGTTTGACATCTGTAGTATGCAAGGTCTTGAAAAAATTTTTGAAGGAGAAAGTAGTTAAGGACATTGAGGTCAATGGGAATTGGGACAAAATACAACATGGTTTTACAAAGGCAGATCGTGCCAAACCACCCTGATCTCCTCCTTTGAGAAGGTAACAGATTTTTTAGACAAAGGAAATGCAGTGGATCTAGTTTACCTCTATTTCAGTAAGGCATCTAATACAGTTCCACATGGGGAATTATTAGTTAAATTGGAAAAGATGAGGATCAATATGAAAATTGAAAGGTGGACAAGGAACTGGTTAAAGGGGAGACAACAACGGATCATACTGAAAGGTGAACTGTCAGGCTGGAAGGAGGTTACTAGTGGAGTTCCTCAGGAATCGGTTTTGGGACCAATCTTATTTAATCTTTTTATTACTGACCTTGGCACAAAAAGTGGGAATGTGCTGATAAAGTCTGCGGATGACACAAAGGGGAGGTATTGCTAACACAGAGAAGAACCAGGATATCCTACAGGAAGATCTGGATAACCTTGTAAACTGGAGTAATAGTAATAGGATGAAATTTAATAGTGAAAAGTGCAAGGTCATGCACTTAGGAATTAATAACAAGAATTTTTGTTTTAAACTGAGGACTCAGTTGGAAGTAACAGAGGAGGAGAAGGACCTCGCAGTATTGGTTGATCACAGGATGACTGACTATGAGGCGCCAATGTGACATGGCCATTAAAAAAGCTAATGTGGTGTTAGGATGCATGAGGCGAGGTATTTCCAGCAAAGATAAGGAGGTGTTAGTACCGTTATCGAAGGCACTCGTGAGACTCATGATCTGGAATACTCTGGGCAGTTCTGATCTCCCATGTTTAAGAGGATGAACTCAAACTGGAAGAGGTACAGAGAAGGGCTACTAGGATGATCCAAGGAATGGAAAGCCTGTCATGCGAAAGGAGACTCAGAGCTCGGCTTGTTTAGCCTAACCAAAAGAAGGCTGAGGGGAGATCTGATTGCTCTCTATAAATTTATCAGAGGGATAAATACCAGGGAGGGAGAGGAAATATTTAAGCTCAGTACCAATGTGGACACAAAAACAAATGGATATAAAGCCAACACTAAGTTTAGACTTGAAATTAGACAAAGGTTTCTAACCATCAGAGGAATGAAGTTCTGGAACAGCCTTCCAAGAGGAGCAGTGGGGGCAAAAGACATATCTGGCTTCAAAACTAAGCTTGAGAAGTTTATGGAGGGGATGGCATGATGGGATATCCTAATTTTGGCAATCAACTGATCTTTGACTATTAGCGGTAAATATGGCTAATGGCCTGTGATGGGATGGGATCTGAGTTACTACGGATAATTCTTTCCTGGGTGTCTGGCTGGTGAGTCTTGCCCACATGCTCAGGGTTTATCTGATCGCCATATCTGGTATCAGGAAGGAATTTTCCTCCAGGGCAGATTGGCAGAGGCCTTGGGGGTTTTTTGCCTTCCTCTGCAGCGTGGGGCATGAGTCACTTGCTGGAGGATTCTCTGCACCTTGAAGTGTTGAAGCCACAATTTGAGGACTTCAATTGCTCAGGTATAGGTTAAGGGTTTATTACAGGAGTGGGTGGGTGAGATTCTGTAGCCTGCATTGTGCAGGAGCTCAGACTAGGTCATCATAATGGTCCCTTCTGACCTTAAAAATCTATGAATCTTTCTTTTTTAAAAACTTGTTATACACAACATCCTGTGGCAAACAGTTCTACAGGTTCACTGTGTGTTGTGCAAAGAAATACTTCCTTTTGTTTGTTTTAAGTCTGCTGTCTATTAATTTCATTTGGTGACCTCTAGTTCTTGTGTTATGAGAAGGAGTAAATAACACTTCCTTATTTACTTTCTCCACACCAATCATGATTTTATAGAGCTCTATAGTATTCCCCTGACTTTTGTCTCTTTTCCAAGCTGAAAAGTCCCAGCTTTATTAATCTCTCCCATGTGAGGCCTTACATTTAACTTGATGGCATTTCCTCTGTTTCCATGTATGTATACATGTAATGCAAGAACATTTGAATGCCCCATCCGATCAATTCCGAAATTTCAGAGAATGTTCAATGGTGAGAAACTTTTTATTTTGGGGGATAATTTGAGCACTGAATGGCAGGAAAATGGGAGACAAAGTTGCTGTCATCTGTTGATGGCATCCATTAACACAGGCGTCAGCAACCTTTCAGAAGTGGTGTGCCGAGTCTTCATGTATTCACTCTAATTTAAGGTTTTGCGTGCCAGTAATATATTTGAACGTTCTTAGAAGGTCTCTTTCTATAAATCTATAATATATAAGTAAACTATTGTTGTATGTAAAGTAAATAAGGTTTTTAAAATGAATAAGAAGCTTCATTTAAAATTAAACTAAAATGCAGAGCCTCTCGGACGGGTGGCCAGGACCTGGGCAGTGAGAGTGCCACTGAAAATCAGCTTGTGTGCCGCCTTCAACACACATGCCATAGGTTGCCTACCCCTGCATTAACAGTTTGCAGCACAACAATACTCCTGCTCAGGGACAGCAGGAGGGAAAGGAGAGAGAACGCTTCATTCCCTCTCCCTAATGTTCTGCCTCTTCAAAGACAGCACCAGATGTCCACTCCTTCCTTCTCAATCTTGTGGGAAGAAAGATATTTCAAAGGGCTTGGCAGAGAAAGACAGAGCCTCCATTTGCACTTAAAAATTAGACAAATCTACAGAGCCAGGCCTACATGAGCAATGAAGCATGCTATCCTCTAGTGTGTGTAGGCAGCATGAGAGGGTGCCAGAGTTTCTTCTGCTGCTGCACCAAATGGGCACTCTGTGGGCTTGATTTTAGCTGAAAACAGGTCTTGGTTTTTGATTTTCACCAAAAATAAATACAACATTCCATGAAATTTTTCAATTAATTGGATGCAGTTTTCAAAAGTTTTACACGGCACAGAGAAATAATATTGAGCTGAGTGTAGGACCTTGCTTTTCTGGCCAACTAATAAAATCTTTACTCTAATTCTAACTTTTATTTGCACTCACAGCCTTAACTATTTAAATATTTTACATAGCTGGTTGGACAACAACATCTAAATAGCCCCCTTGTATTGCTGCACATACATCTCTACCCCAATATTACTCTGTCCTCGGGAGCAAAAAAATCTTACTGTGTTATAGGTGAAACCACGTTATATCGAACTTGCTTTGATCTGCTGGAGCACGCAGCCCCGCCCCCCCCCCCGAAGCTCTGCTTTACCGCATGATATCCAAATTCGTGTTATATTGGGTCGCATTATATTGCGCTAGAGGTGTATTAGTTTTTAGGTCATTACTCTCTCTCAGTGTTATACAACCTTTGCAAGATGAAATACTTAAAAACTAGGCAATTCCAAAAGTAAGGTTGCTTAACTTCACCATACTGCACATCTGGCTGGGCCAACAATGGAGTAGCCAGACAGTGTTAATGGCTCATCAATACCCATTGAGAAAAGAATCCTCTATCCTAGAGATTTCACAGAGGAAGCATGTACACCATGGGAGTGGATTAATACACTTCAATGCAAAGATCTTTCGCAAGCTGAAAGAAAACATAAAAGAGGGGAAGTGACATCACTTGCCTCTCTTCCTCCCAACTCAACACCTGGAAGAAACGTCTGGAGGACAAAGACTTTGAATGGGGGAAGGGAGTCCCAGGATGGGAATGAGTTCCAGTCTGTGTATTGAGGAACTGAAACCTGTTTGTACCATCTACACTGCTTGATTCAAATCCTGTTTAGTTTGCAGAACTTAACTTGTTTTTATTTCTTAGATAACCAACTTTGGCCTTTACGCTTGCTACTTATAATCATTTAACATCTATGTTTCTGTAGCTAATAAATCTGTTTTCTATTCTACTTAAAAAAATGTGTTTTGGTTGAAGCGCTTGGGAAATCTCAGCTCAGTTTACAAAGACTAGTGTGTCTCCTCTCCACACTGAGTGAGGAGTGGACTGGGTAACGAACTTACACTGGCCAGGCTTCGGACCAGTACAAGATGGTATAGTTCTGTGGTGCAAGGCTGGGGAATTGGTGGAGCCTTACTATTGATGATTCATGATTGGCTGGGAAAGCATTCATGTAACTCAGCTGGGTGGATGCCTGTGTAAGTGCAGTACCTGCCAGAGGTTTGTGGCTTGACACAGCACCACAGCGTAAGAGGCAGCCCAGGTTGGTGGGACAGAGGGCTCAGCAGTCCCACAGTTCAGGTTGCATCCCGGGGACCCTGTCACAAACATCATATGTCCATGACACAGTAATCCTCTGTTTATTTTAACAAAGGAAAGGATAGAAAATAGTTCATAAATGCATCATGGCCAAGTTAACTTTCATTTTTCGCTCTTCCTAGTATTTGAATGGTTCTTCTTGTAACCTTAATATTGAATTACAGCTAGTTTACTGCATTTCATGTCACAGTAATTTAAGGAAAAAATTAAGATTTGGAGGTATTCAGTGTTTGCAATTTACAGGCTTTGGTGGGTTTTCCAGATCCACAGATTTGTCTAATCTGTGTGCACATTAAAGTTCACAACTACCTTTATCTTCAGCTATCCACCTCATCCTATTTACAAGAGCAGCTGGCTCCACTAGCAGAGATTGGAGGCAATTTTGAGGCAGAGAACAGGCTCAGTTCTGCATCTTTCCATGCCTTAGAATAAAAGTGCCTCCTCCAACCACTGCTATATTTGTTTTGTAATGTAAGTTAATAAGTATGTAGGGTAAAATTACAGTACAAACCAAATGGGACAACTGCTTCATTTTTGAAAGATAAGATTTAAAACCTGGCTTAGGTCATAAATGAAAATCAAGGACTCCTCTAGTCCTTAATGGATATATATACATATCAGAAAATAACCTCACAATTAATTAAAATACAATATGAATACTCAGAATGCCCATCTGCAATAGCAGTCATGCTGCAAGTCTGAATGATGATGCATAGTATTTTGTGAGGACATTTGCCTGCTCTCCCTGTCTGCACTACAACGCCACCTTTAAGAACATCAAATTCAGAAACAAAGATATATGAAAATTCCCACACTATACAAAAAGAATGAACTGAGGTATTCCTGTCTATTCTGTATTTTAACTAGTCGTAATTTACCACAGCTCTCCTATAATTAGCATTTCTATTGGTTTATTCTTAACACAGTATTTTTACCTGATTTGCTGAATCGTTTTCATAATTTCCACTTTCTCTTACCTTATCCTCCATGGACACCTCTGTCCCCAGGGTGTTGTCTGTGTTCCATTTCTGAGTGAATGTAAGTCCATAGTCCTTGATCTTGTATTTGGTCTCTAGACTGCCTGAGGCCTTGCCTGTGTCTGTATTGGAGGAACCAGTGGTGGTAAATTCCTGGCAAAAACATCAGACAAGAATTAACACACATTACTTAACTAAATTTAATTTCTATTTGATAAGTCTCATGTCTTTGAACCAGTGGTTATCAACTTTTTCTGAAGAATGCTCCCCACTCTTTTTTTCTTTTTTTTTAAAATTGGAGCACAGCACTTGCAAAATGTGACATTCTAATGATGGAACTGCGGACATTAATACATTAGTGGAATCAAAGAGGATTCTATTTTAACTAAAATCAGTCCATTGACCCTGCTGTCTAACTCCGCATAGACTAGGAAACCTTTTAAAAGCACATAGCTTAATAGACACAAAGTTTTCCAAGGCAGTATTTCTTAATTTCAGAAAAGAGTGCAACCCCCATGTGCCATGTCGCAATGCCACTCACTCAGATTTGCTCCAGTCACCCCTCTGTCATGACAGAGGGTGGCTGGGCCAAATTTAAGCAGATGGTATTGCAACCCCATGATTGAGTGGGAACGCTTGCTGAGTCCCCCTAGAAAGTTTGATAAGACCATAAGAATGGGCATACTATGTTCATCCAGCCCAGCATTTTGTTTTCCAAAAAAGACCACTGCTAGATGTTACAGAGGGAATGAACTGAACAGGGGAATTATCGAGTGATCCATCCCATTATTCAGTCCCAGCATCTCGCAGTTAGACATTTAGGAATACTCAGAACATGGGGTTGTGTCCCTGACCATCTTGTTTAATAGTCATCGATGGTCCCATTCTCCATGAACTAGTCTAATTTTTTATTGAACCCAGTTACACTTTTGACCTTTACAACATCCCCTGGCAACAAGTTTCACAGGTTGACTGTGCATTGTGTCAAGAAGTATTTCCTTTTGTTTTAAACCTGCTGCCTGTTAATTTCATAGGATGACCCCTGGTTCTCATCCTTATTCACTTTCTCCACCGTTAATGATTTTATAGACCTCTATGAACTCCCTCTTCCCCTTAGTTTCTTTTCTAACCGGAACAGTTCCAGGCTTTTTAATCTCTCCTATGGAAGCTGTTCCATACCACTAATCATTTTTGCTGTTCTCTAAACATGTTCCAATTCTAATATATCTTTTTTTGAGATTAGACAACAAGAACTGCATGCAGTAGTCAACGTGTGGTGTAACATAGATTTATAGTAGCACTAAGATGCTAGCTGAGAACTGCTGCTTTAAAATATATGTTTAATCATTTTACTCCCTCATGATTTTCATCATAATACCTGGACCCACATGACTGGATGATAGATAAAAAGGGCTCCACAGGTGATCCTGGCAATTACAGGCAGGTAAGCCTAACTTTAGTACCTGGCAAATTGGTTTACACTGTAGTAAAGAACAGAATAATCAAGCATATATATGAACACGATTTGTTGGGGAAGAGACAACATGGCTTTTGTAAAGGGAAATCAAGGTTTCACTAATTAGACTTTTGATATGGTCAACAAACATGTGAACAAGAATGATTTAGTAGATATAGTGTACTTGGACTTTCAAGAAGCCTTTGATAAGGCCTCTAACCAAAAGGCTCTTAAGCCAAGTAAGCAGTCATGGGGAAAGAGGGAAGGTACTCTCATGGATCAGTAACTGGTCAGAAGACAAGAAACTGGATAGAAATAAATGGTCAGTTTTTAAAAGGAGAGAGGTAAATAATGTGGTCCTCCAAAGATCTGTACTGGGACCAGTGTTGTTCAACACATACATAAATGATCTGGAAAAAGGGGTCAATAATTAGGCAGCAGACTTTGCAGACATTACAAAATTACTCAAGATAGTTAAGTCCAAAGCTGACTGCAAAGGGTTACAAAGGGAATCTCACAAAACTGAGTGACTGGGGAAACAAAATGCAGATGAAATTCAATGTTGGTAAGTGCAATGTAATGCACATTTGGAAAACATAATCCCAACTATCCATGAAAAAAGATGGGGTCTCAATTAGCTATTACCACTCAAAAAAAGAGATCTTAGGGTATGTCTACACTACGGGATTATTTCGATTTTGCATAAACCGATTTTGTAAAACAGATTGTATAAAGTCAAGTGCATGCGACCACACTAAGCACATTAATTAGGCGATGTGCGTCCATGTACCGAGGCTAGCGTCGATTTCTGGGGCGTTGCACTGTGGGTAGCTAACCTGTAGCTATTCCATAGTTCCCGCAGTCTCCCCCGCCCCTTGGAATTCTGGGTCGAGATCCCAGTGCCTGATGGGGCAAAAAACATTGTCACGGGTGGTTCGGGGTACAGCCTCACCCCTCTCTCTGTAAAAGCAGCAGACAACTGTTTCGCGCCTTTTTTCCTGGGTGAACTGTGCAAACGCCATAGCACAGCAAGCATGGACCCTGCTCAGATCAAGACCGCAATCGTGGACGTTGTAAACATCTCGCGCATTCTCGTGCAGTCTATGCTGAACCAGGACCTGCAAAGCCAGGCAAGGAGGCAGCGGCTACAGCAGAGCGGCAACAAAAGTGATGAGGACATGGACACAGAATTCTCTCAAACCAAGGGCCCCTGTGCTTTGGAGATTCTGCTGGTAATGGGTCAGGTTCCAGCCATTGAATGCCGATTTTGGGCCCAGGAAACAAGCACAGACTGGTGGGACCGCATAGTTTTGCATGTTTGGGATGATTCGCAGTGGCTGCGAAACTTTCACATGCGTAAGGGCACTTTCATGGAACTTTGTGACTTGCTTTCCCCTGCCCTGAAACATCATAATACCAAGATGAGAGCAGCCCTCACAGCTGAGAAGCGAGTGGCAACAGCCCTCTGGAAGCCTGCAACGTCAGACAGCTACCGGTCAGTCGGGAATCAATTTGGAGTGGAAAATCTACTGTGGGGGCTGCTCTGATGCAAGTAGCCAAAGCAATCATTAAGCTGCTGCTACGAAAGGTTGTGATTCTGGGAAACATGCAGGTCATAGTGGATGGCTTTGCTGCAATGGGATTCCCTAACTGTGGTGGAGGGGGGGGGGTGATAGATGGAACCCATATCCCTATCTTGGCACCGGAGCACCAGGGCACCCAGTACGTAAACCGCAAGGGGTACTTTACAATGGTGCTGCAAGCACTGGTGGATCACAAGGGACGTTTCACCAACATCCACGTGGGATGGCCAGGAAGGGTTCATGATGCTCGCGTCTTCAGGAACACTACTCTGTTTAAACGGCTGCAGCAAGGGAATTACTTCCCAGACCAGAAATTAACAGTTGGGGATGTTGAAATGCCTGTAGCTATCCTGGGTGACCCAGGCTACCCCTTGATGCCATGGCTCATGAAGCCATACACAGGCAGTCTGGACAGTAGTCAGGAGCTGTTCAACTACAGGCTGAGCAAGTGCAGAATGGTGGTAGAATGTGCATTTGTCCGTTTAAAGGCGCGCTGGCACACATTACTGACTTGATCAGACCTCAGCCAAACCAATGTCCCCATTATTATTGCTGCTTGCTCCACAATCTCTGTGAGAGTAAGGGGGAGACCTTTATGGCCGGGTGGGGGGCTGAGGCAAATCAGACACCAGGGCAATTAGAAGAGCACACCATGAAGTGGTGCGCATCAGAGAAGCTTTGAAAACGAGTTTCATCATGGGCCAGGATATGGTGTGACTGTTGTGTTTATTTCCCCTTGATGAACCCTCCCCTTGATTGACTCATTCCCTGTAAGCAACCCACCCTCCCCTTTCGATTACAGCTTGCTTAAGGAAATAAAGTCACTATCGTTTAAAAATCATGTATTCTTTATTAAAAAAAAAGTCATTATAAAAAGAGGGAGAGAACTGATAAGGTATCCCGGCTGTGGTTTGGAAGGAGGACAGGAGGGAAGGAAAAGGCCACTAAAAATATTTCAAAGTAATGACAGCCTTTTGGTTGGGCTGTCCACTGGGGTGGAGTGGGCAGGTGCACGAAGCCTTCCCCTATGCGTTCTTACACATCTGGGTGAGGAGGATATGGAACATGGTGAGGGTGGTTACATAGGGGCTGCAGCGGCACTCTGTGACCCTGCTGCTGTTCCTGAAGCTCCACCAGACGGAGGATGTCAGTTTGATCACGCAGCAGCCCCAGTGTTGCATCCCGCCACCGCATATCTTCCTGCCTACACCTCTGATCTTCCTGGCGCCACCTCTCATCTCAAGTGTCCCTCCTGTCCTCACGTTCACTGGCATCTTTCCTGTAATTTGATACCACGTCTTTCCACTCATTCAGATGAGCTCTTTCATTGCGGGTCACTTCCATGATTTCCGAGAACATTTCGTTCCGCGTCTTTTTTTTCTTCCGCCTTATCTGAGATAAGCCTTCGGGATGGAGTAGGGAGGCCTGAAAAATTTGCAGCTGCATGAGGGAGGTAAAAAAGGGAGAGAAAGCTGTAGGCAAGTCTACAGCTTGTGACATGAAGGGGTAAATTGTAACTTTGGCCTTTGGGTTGATGAATTTGGGGTCAACGAAGGATTGGTGGATAGCTGACACTTGTGCCCCCGTGTCTCTCCACGCAGTAACCTTCTTTCCGCCCACTCTCAAATTTTCCCTTCGCTCCAAGGGTATTTGAGAGGCATCCGGGCCTGGGGATCTTTGGTGTGATGGTGGTGTAATGAATTGCACTCGCATGGTGTTCTTGGGACACTTGGCCTTGATATGTCCCAGTTCATTACACTTAAAGCATCTTCCATCTGATGGGTCACTGGGCCGAGGTGAGTTACTGGAGACTGGTGAGGTTGAAGGGTAGGGTATCTGTGGCTTTACTTGGGTGGTACGTGGGGTCTTTGGCTGTCCTCGGTTGTAGGGTTTATGGTCTGTGTGCCCCCTGGGGTAATCGTTCCCCTTGACAGTAGCTTTCTTGCTTTCTGCCAGTTCCATCCATTTGGCTCCAATCTCCCCCGCCTCAGCGATATCTTTGGGATTTCCATCTTGTATGTACCGTGTGATGTCTTCAGGAACACCATCCAAGAACTGCTCCATTTGTATGAGGAGGTTCAGTTCTTCCAAGGTTTGAATGTTGTTTCCTGTTATCCAGGCCTCATAGTTTTTTGCAATGTAGTAGGCGTGTTTGGGAAATGACACCTCGGGTTTCCACTTTTGGGTTCTGAAGCGCCGACGGGCATGATCTGGAGTTATCCCCATTCGGTATCTGGCCTTGGTTTGAAAAAGTTTATAGTCATTCATTTGCAGCTTAGGCATTTCAGCTGCCACCTCTGCTAAAGGTCCACTGAGCTGTGACCTCAATTCTACCATGTACTGGTCTTCGGGGATGTTGTACCCAAGACAGGCTCTTTCAAAATTTTCCAAGAAGGCCTCGGTGTCATCACCTGCCTTGTAGGTGGGAAATTTCCTGTGCTGTGGAGCAATAATGGGCGCCGGGTTGTTAGGGTTGGCTGGCACATGCAGCCCAGCTTTTGCCAACTCCAGTTCATGTTTTCTCTGTTTTTCCTTCTCTTCATTCTCTTTTTGTTGTTTTTCCATTTCTTTTTGGTGTTTTTTCCATTTCTCGGTGGTGGGCCGCCTCCTCTTCTTCTTGCTTCCTTCTGTGGGCCAACTCTTCTTCTGCTTGTTTCCTTCGGTAGGCTACCTCTTCTTCTTCTAGTTTTCTTTTGTGTGCTGCCTCTTGGGCTGCCTGTTCTCTTTGGAAGGCTGCCAGTTTCATGCTTTCTTCCTTTTCTTTCATCTCCATCTCTTTTTGTTTTATTTCCAGTTCCTGTTTGTGTTTTTCCATCTCTCGCCTGTGTTCAGCTTCTTTGATTTGTCCTTCGGCCTCAATTTTTGCCTTAGAAGTCATGGTTCCTGTTTTCTTGTGTTGGGGTGCCCTCCGGTGTTTATTTTCTGAACTGCAGGTTCTCTGTTGCCTCCTGGAGTCTGCCTAGCAACAGTGCCTTTTTTTCCTTTCTCTCTCTAGCTAATGTTCAATGAAGGGAAACCAGAAAAACCACTTTATTTGCATGCATATAAGTGCTGGTACTTGCCTCCTAATGGGAGGGCTATTGCATGACAAAAGACCCTTAACAGTCTCTTAATGGCTTCTCGCTTAACATGCAAGCCACAAACTGCCAGAGAGAGCAGAAAAAAAAAAATTCTCTTTGGTTCCCTTTTAAACCCAAACTGTTTCTCTCTCTGCTAAAAAGCCCTTAGCAGAGAAAAGAAAAATAAAATATTTCCACTGGCTTCTGGATTCTGTCTATATCCTCCCACCACTGCCACTCATGACATAACCTTAGTCCCAGATTTGGACCTTAGCGTCCAAAATATGGGGGTTAGCATGAAAACCTCCAAGCTTAGTTACCAGCTTGGACCTGGTACCTGCTGCCACCACCCAAAAAATTAGAGTGTTTTGGGGCACTCTGGTCCCTCTGAAAAACCTTCCCTGGGGACCCCAAGACCCAAATCCCTTGAGTCTCACAACAAAGGGAAATAATCCTTTTTCCCTTCCCCCCTCCAGGTGCTGGAGAGATACACAGACACAAGCTCTGTGAAACTACACAGAGAGACTCCCCTTCTCTGTTCCCAATCCTGGAAACAAAAAAGTACTTTCCTATTCCCCCAGAGAGAATGCAAAATCAGGCTAGCAATCCAACACACAGATCTCCCCGATTTCTTCCTCCCACCAATTCCCTGGTGAGTACAGACTCAATTTCCCTGAAGTAAAGAAAAACTCCAACAGGTCTTAAAAGAAAGCTTTATATAAAAAGAAAGAAAAATACATACAAATGTTCTCTCTGTATTTAGATGATACAACACAGGGTCAATTGCTTAAAAGAATATTGAATAAACAGCCTTATTCAAAAAGAATACAAATCAAAGCACTCCAGCACTTATATTCATGCAAATACCAAAGAAAAGAAACCATAGAACTTACTATCTGATCTCTTTGTCCTTACACTTAGAAACAGAAAATTAGAAAGTAGAGCTACTTCTCCAAAGCTCAGAGAAAGCAGGCAAGCAGACAAAAGACTCAGACACAAACTTCCCTCCACCCAAAGTTGAAAAAATCCGGTTTCCTGATTGGTCCTCTGGTCAGGTGCTTCAGGTGAAAGAGACATTAACCCTTAGCTATCTGTTTATGACACGCCTTATCTGAGATAAGCCTTCGGGATGGAGTAGGGAGGCCTGAAAAATTTGCAGCTGCATGAGGGAGGTAAAAAAGGGAGAGAGTATTTAAAAAGATACATTTTACAGAACAATGGTTATGCTCTTTCACAGTGAACAACACTATTCACCTTACATAGCACACGTGATTTCACTACAAGGTCAGTAAAAGCAGCAAAGAATCCTGTGGCACCTTATAGACTAACAGAGGTTTTGGAGCATGAGCTTTCGTGGGTGAATACCCACTTCCTCAGATGACACTACAAGGTCGCATTTTGCATCTTAATAATGAGTGCCTGCGGCTCTGGTGTTACAGATCTCACAGACGCAGGTTCAGGCAGCAGAATTCAGCTTGCACGCGGCCATGGTAAGCCACTGTCTTTCGGCTTCTGCAGCCTTCATATACACAGGGCCCTCCTTTCCCAAATACCAAGCAAATCCTGTTCAGTGCTGCTTCTTTCCTGTTAACATGCAGCAGCAGAAACCACACCCCCATCCAATTCTCCGGGATGATCGCTTTACTCCTCCCCCCACCATGTGGCTGGTATCTGGAAGATCACTGCTAATCATCCCCCTTCCCACCCCACCGTGTGGCTGGTAGCAGGGAAGATTCCTGATAGCCAAACGCGAAAAAGCTCAGCATCATTGCCCCCCCCATCCCTCCTCCCACTTGGCTACCTGCAAGGAAGGATTTCTTTTAAGCAACAGGCAAACAGCCCAGTAGGAATGGTCATCTCTATCCCCTTAATTAAATTCTTGAATTTCAACCAGGTTACCATCAATGATATCACTCTCCTGAGGATAACACAGTGAGATAAAGAACGGATGTTGCTTGAATGCCAGCAATCACCGAGACCATACGCAGCTAGGCTTTGTCATGCAATGATACCAGATTACTTGCTACATGCATGGCGTGGTCAAGTGTCCTACCATGGTGGACGGAATAAGGCTGCCTTGCCCAGAAACCTTCTGCAAAGGCTTTTGGAGTACCTCCAGGAGAGCTTCATGGAGATGTCCCTGGAGGATTTCCGCTCCATCCCCAGACATGTTAACAAACTTTGCCAATAACTGTACTGGCTGCAAATGCATCCCAAGTCCTCAGGGCAAATCAATCACTAAAAAATGCTTGCTTTTAAACCATGTTTTATATTTACAAAAGGTACACTCACCAGAGGTCGCTTCCATGGCTTCATTGTCTGGGCTACTGACTTGGGAGGGCTGGGAGGGTAATTCTGTCTGGGTGAGAAAAAGCTCCTGGCTGTTGGGGAGAACAGAGTACTGTGTGCTCTCTGCAAGCTCGTCGTCCTCTTCCTCCTCATCTTCCCCGTCCACAGAATCCTCAGCCATGGCTGAGATTACCACCCCCACCTCGGAATCCATGGACAGGGGTGGGGTAGTGGTGGCAGACCCACCTAGAATTGCATGCAGCTCAGCGTAGAAGCACCATGTTTTGGCCCTGCCTCAGATCATCCGTTTGCTTCTTTGCTTTTCTGGTAGGCTTGTCTGAGCTCCTTAACTTTCACTCTGCACTGCACTGAGTCCCTGGTGTGGCCTTTCTCCATCATAGTCTTGGAAATTTTTTCAAATGTTTTTTCATTTCATCTTTTGGAACGGAGTTCTGTTAGCACAGAATCCTCTCCTCATATAGCGATCAGATCCAATACCTCCTGTGCGGTCCATGCTGGAGCTCTTTTTCGATTCTTAGGAGACTGCATTGTTACCTGTGCTGGTGAGCTCTCCACGCTGGCCAAACAGGAAATGAAATTCAAAAGTTCGTGGGGCTTTTCCTGTCTACCTGGCCTGTGCATCTGAGTTCAGATTGCAGTCCAGAGCGGTCACAGTGGTACACTGTAGGATACCACCCGGAGGCCTATACCGTCGATTTGCAGCCACACTAACCCTAATCCGATATTGTAGTACTGATTTCAGTGCTACTCCTCTCGTCGGGGAGGAGTACAGAAACAGGTTTAAAGAGCCCTTCATATCAATATAAAGGGCCTCGTTGTGTGGACGGGTGCAGCATTAAATCGGTTTAACTCTGCTAAAATCGGTATAAATGCGTAATGTAGACCAGGCCTTAGAGTCAATGTGGATAGTCCTCTGAAAACATCTGCTCAATGTGCAGAGGCAGTCAAAAAAAAAAGCTAACAATGTTAGGAACCACAGGGAAAGGGACAGATAATGAGGTAGTAAATATTATAATGCCACTATATAAAGCCATGGTATGCCAACACCTTGAATACGGCATGCAGTGCTGGTCACTCCATCTCAAAAAGGATACATTAGAATTGGAAAAAGTACAGAGGAAGGCAACAAAAGTGATTACTAGTATGGAACAGCTTCCATATGAGGAGAGATTAAGACAACCAGGACTATTCAGCTTGGGAAAAAGACAATTAACAAGGGATATGATAGAGATTTAACAAATCATGAATGGTGTGGAGGAAGTGAATAAGGAAGTGTTATTTACCCCTTCACATGACAAGTGCCAGGCGTCATGAAACAACAAAAGGAAATACTTCTTCACACAATGCACAGTCAACCTTTAAAACTCATTGCCAGGGTCATGCTGTGAAAGCCAAAAGTATAACTGGGTTCAAAAATGAATTAGAGAAGTTCCTGGAGGACAGGTCCATCAATGGCTACTAGCCAAGATGGCCTGCAATGCAACCACATGCTCTGGGTGTCCTTTAGCCTCCGACTGCCTGATGCTGGCACTGGACAACAGAGGTGGACCACTTGATAATCATCCTGTTCTGTTCCTTTCCTCTGCAATAGCTGGCATTGGCCGCTGTCGGAAAACAGAATATTGGGCTAGATAGATCATTGGTCTGATTCATTATGGCTGTTCTTATGACCCCTTTCCCCAAACCTTTTTATTCTACTTCTTACCATTGAACATAATTCTTTCTGTAACTCAGTTGCCTACTTCCTGACCCTGCCCCCTAGTGCATTACTGAACTCCAAATCCTTAAGACAAAAGGTCATCAACTGGAGAAATTCTAGTGCAAAGGACACTTCCTCCATTGTAATGTCTGGATAAATCCCAAAGACTTCCCTCAAGCCACCTTCTGGTCTGGAAAAAAATAATTATTTTATTATTCTGTATTCTTTAAAGACATCAAAAATCCTTGGTCGCTATTCAGTTACATTAGCTTACTTCTTCACTACGCTGCATCCCTCTTCTTTTTCACCTACAAAGTCTGCCATATTCTTCCATTCTAAAACTGCAGTAGTATATGATACTCACCAGCTCCACCCTCTCTTTTTCCCCTTACACAGATTCAGTCCTCACAATTCCTGCACCCACACTCCCATCTATTCAGAACACTGCATCCACCTTCTAACCTTTACACATGAACATAATCACATCACCACAACTCTGAAATGGCTCCAAAGGCCGTCTATCTACTAGCAAAATTGCACTCCTCACCTTCAAGGCACTGCCCTGCCAAGACTCTTCCTTCTATTTCTCCAATCTCTTTTCTCCTTATACTCTACTGGCTTCATTTGCTCTTCCAATTCTGACCACCTCTTTACCCTCCTTTATGAGGTCCATTCTTTGATGCTGCCACACCAGCTGTTGAACTGTCCCTTTTCTCTACCTCGCAGATACTTTTGTAAAACATAGCTCAAAATCCACATCTTCCTACAGCCAGCCAGATGTTGGCTAGTTCCCCATACAGTAGGGTTTCTTATTATCAAGACTTTATGCCTCTCCTTGTCAACTGTCCGCATCTACTGTTTAATTCAGTAAATGCTGTGTGAACACATGAACAACACATTAAAAATGTTAACTGTATGGTACATTCTGATTATAGTGATAATGCACATCAGGCAAGTTATGAGAAGTGTCTGACAAAAGACAATTTCAGTTCCCATCTTTGGAACCCTAATTGTAAAGATTAGGCTTGTTCCAAGCCTTTGAGAACTTGTATTCTTAGATGGCACATACTCTATTTCCACACTTCCAGGCAAATACAATGTGCCATAAGTTTCAGGAAACTCAGACTTGGAACAGTTTTAAGTATCAGAGGGGTACTAACAAAAACACATTTCTGTCACAATATGCAAGATGGCACTTACTTTATGATTATGCCATGCTGCAACAGCACACAACTGTCTTAAAATAAATCCATCCAGACATCAAAGGAAAATATAGGATCGAGATCAAGAAACTGACTTCTGTGGTTGATTAGCCTTTAAACAGAGAGTTTTCAGGCTCCAAATGTAAGTGCACAAATCTCTGATTTGTTACTTCTGTGAGATTGTTTAAAGAGACCAATCTATAACTGACTTTAAAAATCTCTCATTTGATCTTAATGCAGATCATCAATCTAAATGACTGAACAGATTTCTCAAAGGACAAGAAAAAGATCTTGTCACCCTTCCCACTAAACACAGTGAAGAGAAAGAATCCTGCTGTCACATGATCAAAAGCAGCAGGATTTTCCTAGCAGTTAGAACTGGAACTCCTTCTGAGAGAGGACAGTGTAGAGTCAACACTTGTTACTATTCATCTCTAGACTGTCAAAAGCAGAGTTGTGATTGGATCATGTCCCGTGAGAGCATTTCTGAAATCCTCTGCCTCAGAATGCCAGACTGGCTTAATTTCATATACCAGTCTGAACCAGTCCTCAGGCTCAACTTCATAACTGACCTTTCAGCTCACTGTGGCAGACATCTCAGAAAAACATGAGACACTTAGTAGGACACTGAAACAGTTGTGCTGCATGAAGCAACAACATCTGAAAGAAAAGTCTGCGAGGGAATGACAACTGTATATGAAGGTTCTACCTCTCAAACTTAGAGAGCTCAACACACAGTAAAACCACTTGCCGTTATATCAAGACAGAGGGTGGCTTCCATTTGTACCCAGTTATGTGGCATATCCCTCATTTCGATTCCCACCTCACTTCCATTTCACACAAGCTTGCTGCTCTTTCATTGTTAATGCAAAATACTGATATTAGAAATGTTAAATCATGATTCTGAAATAACAGAAAATTGTATCCCTACCACATCATTTCTAGATTCCTTTCCTCTTATTTTTGTTGTGTTTCTATGGTTCTTTGACACAGACTTTAAATACCTGTGTTATACAATTGGGTTATAGTGGACTGTAAGCTATGCACACAGGAACGCTTCATGTCAGTTACCATTTTTCCTTCACCTCCTAAATAGATTAGGAATGTCAATGTGTGTCACAGTCCAGAGCAAAGTATGTAAAAGTAGGAAACCTTATTAGAAAGTGACAAGAGGAAGAAATACACAAGAACAACCACTACTCTTACCAGCTGAATAAGCAGCCAAAACCAAAGTTGCATGGAAAGGGGAGAAAACATTTGAGAAATTAAGCATTTTCATCAATCAGCAAACTTAGTCAAATTTGGATGTTCTCTGTATACATTCTGGCCATTATTTAACACAACAGCCTCAGTATAATATTCTTAGCATTTGAAAATTATAATGCATTGCTAAACAAATTGCCTAAACAAACCTGATATTTCATACTTCAGAGCTATTTCATTTCAGTCACAATAAAAAACTTGTATTCCCCATATCTTTGCTATCTCACTGTGGTAATCCACTTAACTGTGACAAACTACAAAACAACAAGCTACCTGCTGCTATAAGAATGAATTAAGATGTTTGTGCATTTGTGAGGTGTGAATGTACAACCAGAAGGGAGAGCTGAAGCAAATATGGGCATGGTAGAGGTTGAAAAGTAATGTGAGTGAAGCAAGCATAAATGGCACTGTAGACATGCATGCACAGGAGTGCAAAGAGACCATGCAAGAATAAGCATGCCTAATGGGGAGATATTCTTGAGGGTAACGGTAAAAAATATGGATTCTATTCCTCGCTCTGTCAGGCTTCCTGTGAGATCATGGGGAACTAATAATTTTCCCCTTTTGTAAAATGGTGATTATGATATTTTGTACTTTTCAGAGATCCTGTGAGATTTAATTCAGCAATGCATGTAAAATGCTGTCAAAGCCACATGTAATAGATAGTTGTTATAGAAATGCTATGATTTATTATTAAGCTTAGCAGCATAAGCATAAAGGAGCAGCATTCAACCCATTTTGAACAGAACTGGAAATGCAAGCCCAAGCACAATAAAACTCCAGCTAAATTATGTCCCCCCAGGTCACCAATGGTGTCAAAGATTCAAACACTCCCTTTAAATCCAGCGAAGATATGAGGCGGCAATATTTTGATGGTGGGAACTTGGGAGTATAGCTTTTGCAAAGCCAGCCAGCCAGCTCTCAACTTTATTAAAAACTTCATTTAGCTAAAAGTTTTTGATGTCCCGAGTCCTTTGCATAAATAGTTAATTCAGGATTGTGAATCCAGACTAATAGTAGTGGATGATCTGGCTTGCATCCATAAGCAGAGATGTGAGTCAAAATTTAGCTATAAAAAGGTAGTGAGACAGAACACACATGACCGGAAGCATAACAATGGAAACCCATTCTGAAGACACCACGAAGAAGAATGAACAAATGTACCTATACAAATCCTAACATAATGACAGCATGCTATGTGAAGGTTTGTGTAGACCACAGAGAAAATACTGAGACACCAATTCTTTACATCATTCTCGTAGCACACCACTCACCTCCAGGCATTAAAATGAGATGAAACAGAAAAGTAATAAATACCAGTGAATTACTTTTGTTACTAAAGAGGTTTACTCTCATCTTTGCTACACTGACGTCATTTATCGTAGGGGTAGCTGTGTTAATTTGGATCTGTAAAAGCAGCAGAGTGTCCTGTGGCACTTTATAGACTAACAGACGTATTGGAGCATGAGCTTTCGTGGCTGAATACCCACTTCGTCGGATGCATGTCACTGAAAGTCTTCAGTACTCACCACTCCACTGGAAGACTTGGTCTTCAGCTCTAACTTGACCATTCCAAATCCTGAAATAGAAAAGTTCACAATTTTCTATAACAAGAATATAATAGACACTTACTCCACAATGAAACAGGCTGGGAGTGTTTGCGTGAAACAGCCCACCCTGTTACTAGGTGCTGATCTTCCTGTGAAAGTATTAAGTGGTTTCTGATGACTCACCAAGGTAGGTGGCTCATTATCCATTGGGATGTAAGGGAGGCAGAAGTGTCTATTTTTGAGTACAACTAGGGTGTGGGCTGAGCGTCCTGAATGGATTAATACATTTTAAGACCAGAAGGGAACATTATGATCATCTGTCTGAACTGCTCCATAACACAGGCCAGAGAATTTCATCTAGTTACATACTTGAGGCAAGAATTACATCTACTTGAGCTAGGGCATATTTTAAGTAAAACATCCAATCTTTACTTAAGAGACAAAGTGATTACCCCTTGATAAATTGTTCCAATGGTTAATCATATTTACTGTTAGATATTTGTGCCTTATTTTTCATATGAATTTGTCTAGCTTCAACGGATCTCATTAGAGATTTGTCTTCCAGACTGAAGATATCACCAGATATCTTTTCTCCCACTTGTAGACTGGGATCAAACCACCTTTTAACCTTCTCTTTTAGAAGCTAAATAAACGGACTTGTTTAAGTCTCTCATTGCAAGACAGGTCTTCCAGTCCTCAAATAATTTGTGTAGCTCTTTTCTGAAAGCTGTCCAATTTGTCAACATCTTTTTTGTCATAGTCTCACCAATACTACATACATAAATAATATCATTTCCTTATTCCTGCTTGATATTCCTTTGTTTGCACATCCCAGAACAACAACATTTGCTCTCTCTTTAGGCTGAAAATCTAGAACCAGCTAAGACTAGAAAGAAAGCTTGAGCTGAAATTGTTCAAAATACAGTTTGCTCTTTGTTAACAAAGACCAGTCTGAGAAATGGTGAGTTTTTGACTTTACAGTGTGTGAACTTTGTTTAGGGCAGTTTGGGAAACGCACCCACTCACATACTGTTTAATAACAAAATTTCACAAAATAGATGATTTCAGAATTCATGACATGTCACTGTACTGAAAGTCTCAGGATTCCCATAACTGACCATAATTTAAATCAGTCATAGGCAATGAAAATACAGAGAGCTATCCCCACAAGATGGACTGTATCTTTGTATCTCTCAAAGCAGCATGACATATATAAATCTAAAATTCCCAGATGCAAAAGAAGAAAAAAAACCAAACCAAAGGTCAACTATTAATTTTACCACTTCCTCCAATACAGAGACAGATATTAGCAATTTTCCTTTAAAAACAGATGAAGAAATGATCATCAGAAATGATCTTACAGCAGATGAAGAAATGATCATCAATTAGGAATAAATTCAGTATGAAGATCCAGGAAAATACATAAATACACATATATAGAAAAAAGCCACTTCTTTATCAGCTATCTAGTGCTAGTTTTATGCCACAAACAATGTAAATACTGCATTAAGCCATTGTTCACGTAAATTATCAAGAACTGCAAACAAGAGAACAGTTCAAGCAAAGAGTTCCTCCCCTATAGAGACTTTCTGGTTTTCTTTTAAAATAACATTTTCCAGTTTAAAGTGCTCTAAAATATTTGTACTGTGTCCAACATTACACATAATTTTGTCTCAAACAACATAGGAGCACTCTACCTGAGGATCGTCTGTTGCCAATGGTCTGCTATGGCAACTTACATCGAGGGGTTGGACCTAATTATACATATTCCTGTATATAATAAAGAAGGTGAGAAGCACTGCATCCTCTAACAGGCTGAGAACACTGGAACACCTCTCACTATTCAAATTACATTTTGTGGCATCTCTCTGACCAAGACTCAAAACAGTTTCCTTTCTAATTTGTTTGATACACATTTAAGGTGTGTTAATATATTGAGTAAATAGCACTAAATATTTTCTCTCTCTCATACACCTGGTCACATTATTACTACAGAATATTATTTCTGTGACAATATATGTAAATAGTGTTATTACTTTTGTTAAGGCACCTAAGAAATGTAAGTTTATTAGCATCAATATATGATCACGCTGCTTACCATATCCTTTGTTGAATACATCCCTGGCGGATTTCCCCAGGTCACAGTAGGACGGTGGGACAGCCATTGGGTCTGAAAAGATTAGAAGTGGAGAGAACCCATAGTTTACCATACAGAGCCAAAAATCTTACTAAGCAGAGAGACATTCCTTACTTCCATGTTGTTTTGTCAGAAAGAACAAAAAGTATTTTATCATATCAGAAATTTAACGTAACCCAACCTATAATTCAGAATCACTGTACCGCAGAAGAGGAATTAAATTCTAGCAATGTACTTGTCCCAGAATCTGCTAATATTGTATCAGAGAAAAAACCCAACAATTTGACTCCATTTCTGTTCCAACAATTGAATGCTCCTTTCATGATAGGAACTGTTCTGACAAGAGCCCTAGGTGACATACCCCAGGGTGGTGAATACTCATAGAATTTCAGGACTGGAAGGGATCTCGAGAGATCTTCTAGTCCAGTCCTCTGCACTGAAGGAAGTATTATCTAGACCATCTGTCATAAACAGATAGTAGGAGTCATAGAACAGAAGTACTTTATATCTCTTTTGCCTATAAAGGCGTAACAAAATCAGTGAGCCTGGCTGTCACCTGACCAGAGGACCAATCAGGGGACAGGATACTTTCAAATCTTGAGGGAGAGAAGTTTTTGTGTGTGCTGTTAGTTCTTGGTGGTGGTTGTTCTCTCTGGGTTCTGAGAGTGACCAGACGTGCAACCAGGTTTCTCTCCAATCTCTGATACAGTCTCTTATATGTCCCGAATAGTAAGTACTAGGTAGATAAAGCGAGTTAGGCTTATGTTTGTTTTCTTTATCTGCAAATGTGTATTTGGCTGGAAGGAGTTCAAATTTGTATTTTGTTGAAAGGATTTTAATTTGTACTTGTATACTTAGGCTGGGAGGGTATTCCCAGTGTCTATAGCTGAAAGACCCTGTAACATATTCCATCTTAAATTTACAAAGATAATTTTTACTGTTTTTTCTTTTTTTAATTAAAAGCTTTTCTTGTTTAAGAACCTGATTGTTTTTTTATTCTGGTGAGACCCCAGGGGACTGGGTCTGGATTCACCAGGGAATAGGTGGGGAGAAAGGAGGGAAGTGGGAGAGAAAAGTTAATTTTCTCTCTGTGTTAGGATTACTTTCTCTCTCAGGGAGAGTCTGGGAGGGGGAGAGAGAAGGAGGGAGGAAAGTGCATTTTCCTCTCTGTTTAAGATTCAAGGAGTTTGAATCACAGTGATCTTCCAGGGTAACCCAGGGAGGGGAAGCATGGAAGAGGCAATGGTGGGGGAAAGGGTTTACTTTTCTTGTGGTAAGATCCAGAGGGTCTGGGTCTTGGGGGACCAGAGGGTACCAGGCACTGGAATTCCTGGTTGGTGGCAGCGCTACAGGTTCTAAGCTGGTAATTAAGCTTAGAGGAATTCATGCTGGTACCCCACCTTTTGGACGCTAAGGTTCAGAGTGGGGGTTTATACCATGACACCATCCCTGACAGGCGTTTGTCTAACTTGCTTTAAAAATCTCCAATAATAGAGATTCTACAACCTTCCTAGGCAATTTATTCCAGTGCTTATCTATCCTGACAGCTAAGAAGTTTTTCCTAATGTCCAATCTAACCTCCAGCTCATTGATTCCCCAAGGTTAAAGAGATTTTTTTTTCCTCCTACCTCCTTGTAACAACCTTTTGTGTACTTAAAAACTGTTATGTCCTCCTTCTGTCTTCTCTTCTCCAGACTAAACAAACCCAATTTTTAAAATGTTCCCTCCTAGGTCATGTTTTCTAAACCTTTAATCATTTTTGTTGCTCTTTTCTGGACTTTCTCCAATTTGTTCACATCTTTCCTAAAATGTGGCGTCCAGAACTTCACACAATACTCCAGCTGAGACCTAATCAGCACAGAGTAGAGTGGAAGAATTACGTCTTGTGTCTTGCTTACAACACTCCTGCTAATATATCCCAGAATGATGTTTGCTTTTTTGAAACAGTGTTACATGTTGACTCATATTTAGCTAGTGATCCACTATGACCCCAAATCCGTTTCTGCAGTACTCCCTCCTAGGCAGTCATTTCCCATTTTGTATGTGTGTAACTGATTGTTCCTTCTTACGTAGAGTACTTCACATTTGTCCTTATTGAATTTCATCCTGTTTATTTCAGACCATTTCTCCAGTTAGTTCAGATCATTTTGAGTTTAAATTCTATCCTCCAGAGAACCTGCAACCCCCCTGTCCCCAGCTTGGTATTGTGCGCAAACTTTATAAGTGTACTCTCTACGCCATTAGCTAAATCATTGATGAATCAGCAAATGAAAGTCCATGGAGTCCAATATTAACTCAAAGCCAATTCAGAACTATGTAAGATTTTTTTCCCCTTGTTTTCCTGATTCTTCCCCTCAGGTAGTCTCTCAGAGCTTCGGAAAATACAAAAAGGACATCTGTCTACAGTATGTGGATGTGACCGACACCTTGGCACCCCAATATTCACTACTGCCATGTAATTAGGATATGTTTTGTACAAAGTATGCTTTGTGCAGGTATCATTCTAAAAGTCTTGATCTGCTAGACATTAATATGTTGTTGGATTGTACGTGCTATCATCGTATGTGAAGTTATTAAGTTTGGCTATGTATGTGTTACTGAAACATGTGAGGTTGAAAACACCCACAAGCAGCCTTTCAGGTACAACAGTAAAAGGGAAAACAGTTATGAGTAAATGCGCAAAAGGACTATCGAGGAACTATGTACAACAGAAACCTCTCAGAGACAGCACTACACAATGGGAACTGTTTGACCCACGTCACAGCAAAAGAGCTTTCCAACAAGTGGGGAGAAGATATAAAAGGGGGGAAACGACATCATGAGGAGACCTCATTCTCCCAACAACAACAAACTTGGAAACACCTGAGGAATAAAGACTGAACAAGACGGAACAGGGGGAAGTGATGGTCATAGGCTAAAAGGAATTTCTAGCCTGTGAATGAAAACCTGGGAAACCCAAGCTGTGAAGCCAAGGCAGTTTGTGCCTTAAGAATCTGCCAGCCTGTTTATCACTCAGGATGAGAATTTGCTAATTCATATCCTATCTATCTGGTATGTTAAACTCAGTTTGCAGTTTTGTTTAATTACTAGGTAATCATTTATAATCACTTAACATCTATCAGTCTGTAGTTAATAAACTTATTTTATATTTTAATCCAAACCAGTGTGTGTTGGACTAAGGTGTCTGGGGAAAATCTCAGCTTGGTTACCACAAGTGTGCACGGTCTTCTTTACATTGAGGGAGAGGCAGACTGAGTGTTAAACTCATATACTGGTCAGATTTAACCAGGGCAGTACAGTAGTGCTCTGGGGTCCTAGGCTGGTGGTTAGAGAGCCTGCATGTGACCGCAGCTGGGTGTGTTCCTACCTGTGTGAATGCTGGTGACACTGCAAGCCTGGAGGGCTTTGCAGCTTGTCACAAGAGCACAGTGTGAGAGGGAGCCCAGGCTGCTGGGTCAGCGGTATCCCAGTTCCTGGTGGCACGCCAGGACCTTGCCGAGTCTCTCTCTGGTAATGCACTTAACGGAAAAACGAGATTATGGTCTAACATAAATAACTGTTTGTCTCAACTTTAATTTTGTTTAAACAGAAAAAAGCCAGAAACTGAAAATTATGAGTGGAGAGTTAGTTTTGTTTGGTGTCACTACCTAAATATTATTAAATACCATTTTAAAATAATAATGTATTCTGCTAGTGGCTTCATATTAAAGAAGCATAGGTAGCTTCTATTCTAGAGTTTGTGCCTGAGAAATACGGATTTATAATGGCAAATCTTAAACATCCATCAAGTTACCGTGGGTAGCTTCTGTTCCAGAAAGGACCAACTAACCAACAGCTGAATGGCTCATTTGCTGCAAATCTTCTCTTGAACAGCTGCCACTAGAAATATCTCCAATTGTCCACTTGATAAAGTACATTACATTGAAAGCACCGCTGATCCAAGATAATAATAATGCAAACTAAGAGGTAAAAATCCTTAAAATCATCAATTCCCTTCAAATATTCACACCACTTACCTTTCCTTTGAACTACACAGCAGTGCTAACTGTTTAGCCTCTTTCTTATTACTGTTGGGTTTCTCTTCCCCTACGTTCTTGCTGAAGAGCAAACTTGAGTTCTTCTGACCTTTGTGTGACAAGAAATCTATTCTTGCAGCAAGCAGTTTCCGACTTCACTCACAAAAAGACAAAACTAATCAAGCGCAGTATTGCTTCACAAAGCTCACTTTCTGTCATTATCTTGGCTATTATGCAAGGATACCAACAAAGCATCTGAATTAATTCACAACTCAACCTTGTGGATGGATTACACAGAGCTGAGACAATTTACACTCTTTAATGAACCTCTATATTTAATAGCTGGCCTTCTGCTCTCTCTCTATATATACACACACACATATATACCTGTGGGTCTAGAAGGTACTGAACAGCTGGACATGACTGCAGATTCCTTATATGAAGATTAGGTCATAAATTATGTACGTCTCAAATGTGAACTTATAAAAGGCCTTTATACCTGTCAAATATGGAAAAAAATTGACGCATCATTAAAGATGAAAGACAAGTTTTACTTATACTATTACAGCAGCATCTTCAACCTAATCGTGGAGCAGGCTGCATTTCTGATATAAAATCTGATTTTCACCGAAGAGCAACTGCAGAGGTGAGCCAGGAGCAAATTATTCCACAATTTTTAAAAAAGTTGCTGTTATCTTTTAAAGTTTGTCAGAATTTTTCATTCCGTTGTTTTCAAAACAGCTCAATGACTTACAATCATTACTAGGAATTAAAGCAAACAAAATAAAGAGAACACAGCCAACACCAGGAAAGTGTAAAAGTCGATATCGTGGTTATGGATATGTGGTTAACTGTTTTTGAGGCTTAAAAAAATTTATTAGGCACATATACGAGCAAAAGCCAATACCAAAGATGATGCTCTGCACAAGCCCCCATCAGATGCACAAGCGGCATCCTGGTGAGAAACCTAGTAAACTAAATAGCTACCTCTTGCACTATCCACACTAGGTAATTCACCACCCCACTCCACCCTGAGTTTTTGCAGAATATCAAGCATCTCCCTCCCTCATTCATCAATTGCTGAAAAGGGGGCGGAATCACTACTCCCCTATTCCTTTAATAGGGTTTGCCTAGACTTTAACTTTCAGTCATGTTTTAACACATGGTAACTGACGATTAATGTGTTAGAACAAGATTGAAACTGGACTGCACCATCATTCTTTCCTCCCACTAGTTTTCCCAATACCTCTATCATCAAACAGAAGAGTGAATGCAAATGGGAGAACAGAAGAGGGTGTCCAGCATGTAGTCAGTGAGAGCTCCCAGTGTACCTAAAGCATATTCAAAGAAAATCAAAAGGAGAGATCTTCTACTCTGACAAATACCCATTCTGTCATTAAGTGTATCACCTTCCTGCTTGGCATTTCACTCCATTTGAGCCCTGTTTTCATAAGGATCTCTAGTACACCTTTCATATTAGATTCATTACCTGTAAATGTGACCCACAATACACCTCATATGCTTTTATAAAGGAGTTAGTATATTCTCAGTGTTAAATAATGAATAGTCAAGTATTTACAGTATTTTAAAAGAGAAACATTTCCAAGCACGGGACTCATAAATGTGTGTGCTTAAGGGAGAATTGTACCGTGTCATCCCTGAAGGAGGTGCTGACTATCACCACCAGTTATGGACCCAACACCTCAGCAGCAAAGGCAGACTGGTGAAAGTAAAGGATGATTTCAGCATCCCAACTACTCTACTGGGTAAATGGCCTCAGTTTTTGCCTGGTCTGAGATACAATGACCATTTCAGGGCAAGATACTTCATAAATCATTTGAGAAAGGTAATTCTAGACACCAATGGAAATCTGAGCATGTGATTTATTTCAGTTGAGAGTCACAAGATATCAGATTTTGGAAATTACATTTGGATTACACTTTAGCTCTTCTCCAACTCAACTGCTGTCTGACTGTAGCAGCTGTTCTCTAGAGAGCTATTGGAGCTAGTACAAATCAGTGTTACCAGTGATTCACAAATGGTGATCTGAAAAACTGCTTCTTTCATAGGAATGATGCATTTGTCAGGCCTCTGGAAGAAGCATTTTCTGCTAGCCACATGTCTATCTTTGGGAGTTTCCACTTTTCAAAGATTCTGATTGACTAAATTCCAAAATCCAATAACCTCCCCATAATTTTCATGTCTGTTAGATGTTTCTTTAGTGAAAATTTGACGCTAAACAAATTTACAGAAAGTATCAAAACTGAAGTAGTAGCCAGCGCTTAATAGGATTGACCTGAACTGCAAAGCACTGGGGATATAAATCAACTAAAGCAAATTTTTTTTGTTTAAACTGGTTCTCAATAAAATTAAATATAGGTTTGTTTTTTAAAAAAATAAATCAATTTGCAATTAAATTTGAAATTGTGACAATTTATTTTAAGGCCTACCTTTACTACAATCTAAAAACATTTAAATTACATTAAAAAAATCAAGCAGTACATGTTTGCTGTCCAGTTTTAAAAGAAAGTCAAACCACTGAACTGGTGGAAGTCACTTGCTAAGCAGCTAGAACCAAAGTTTGTTGAAGTGCTAATTGAGCTTTTGACAGCAGTAGCCTCTTCTGTAGGTGCAGAGAAAGTATTTTCTTCATTTCAGTTTATTTAACGAGTTCATTTTTAAGAAAACAATTGTGAGTTAAAAAAGAAGGAAAACTTGTTTTCCTAACAATCAATGAACAACTAGTTGAGAAAGGATGATACCTACTTCTTCTAAAACCTTGAAGGACATGGTGAGCAGAAACAATCAATCAGTTTAATTAACTACAGATACTTCCTTCATTTAAAAAAAAATCAGTTTTAAACGCAAAACATTTGATATAATTTTTCCTTACATATCCAGCACAAGGTAGTTTTATTCAACCATTCAAAAATGCTGGTTTTGCACAATTTTAATTTAAATTTCAGTCCAAATAGAGAAAGATACAAGTCACAGGTAAAAAAATAACAACCACAAAGCAAATGAGAAATGCATCATTCACCATTTTCTAACACACTCTAATATTTAAAATAAGAATATGAATAATTGTAAGTTAAGTCATATAACTGTTTCAATAAATGCATACAGACATAGTGCATACTCCTGGTTACCAAAAAGAAATACTAAATTTAGTGAAAGGGTTATATTTAGTTGGGAATTAATGTTCTAAAAATTATCAACTAAAGATAACTAAGTACATATGCAGAACACTTGAAATTTAAATCAAAGTTTTGTGATTGCTAATTTAAATCATGATTAATATCAGTGATAACTTTGATTTAAATTAATGCACCTTGCTGCAAAGTGGCTTAGCACTTGATTACACTTAAAAGGGCGTGCCACTATAGCTATACCAGAGGAGCTATAATGGTAAATTCTCCTAATGGAGACAGCTTCTACCAGCAATAGTTTCTGTGTGTGTATAGTTTCAACCAGTTCCCCAAACAGAATAAGCTATACCAACAAATGAACTTTTCTGCAGGTATAACTGCATCTACACTAGGGCTTTTACTGCCACAGCTATGTTCATTAGGGATGTGATTTTATTCCCTCTCCCCCAGCACCCACACACACTAAACTGAAGTAGCTATACTGGTAAAACTTTCTAGCATAGACCAGGCCTTAGAGAAGCTAGAGCAGGGGTCAGCAACCTTTCAGAAGTAGGGTGCCGAGTCTTCATTTATTCACTCTAATTTAAGGTTTAGCGTGCCAGTAATACATTTTAATGTTTTTAGAAGGCCTCTTTCTATAAGTCTATAATATATAAGTAAACTATTGTTGTATGTAAAGCAAATAAGGTTAATATGTTTAAGAAGCTTCAATTAAATTAAAATGCAGAGCCCCCAGGACAGGCGGCCAGGACCCAGGCAGTGTGAGTGCCACTGAAAATCAGCTCACACGCCATAGGTTGCCTATCCCTGAACTAGAGCAATGTGTGCTGCAGACAACAAGGGAAGATTTGATGCTGATAAAATGTAAACTGTTACACAAAGGGAGAGGAAATAAAGCAACAAAGACACAAAATGGAAGGCCATAACTAAGTGGCAGTCACATTAAAACAACTTTATTTTAACTCTTTTTCCCCACATCACTAAGCACTACAGTAGCCACAGAAGAAATGTGGTCTTGTTTTTAGAGGCTGTAGTGATAGGTGGTCAAAGAAAACACTATCTGGTACACAGTAAGAACCCTGCTACTATCAGCCGCAATATTGTAATGCTGCATTTCAATGGAGCAGGGGTCCCCAATGCGGTGCCTGTGGGTGCCATGGCACCGTGTACTGGTCGGCGGACAAGCATCCGCTGAAATGCTGCCGAGAAGCAGCGTTATCTGGATGATGATGCTTGTCGGCGGCATTTCGGCGGCGACATCTGTTGACGTTACTGCTTGTCAGCGGCATTTCGGTTGATGCTCGTCCGCCGCCACAGTCCTCTGTGGCTCATCGTCTGGCACCCACCAGATGAAAAAGGTTGGGGACCACTCATATGGAGGATTAATCTCTGATCACAAAAATACAGGATTCTAAATTCATACTATAATTAAGCATTTTTGGGGTGAGAGATAAGCAAAAGAGTTATCAAAATGATCGAATTTTAGACTGAAGTTTCCTTTATTCTAATATGTTTTTAGCACTTATCAAATGTTAATATGAAACAACTATGTATTTCAGTTTCTCAAAAACTTTTTAAAAAGTCAATATTTATATTTCCACCACAATTCCCTTTCCCAGCAAAGTCCAAAAGGCACTGTGAATACCTGGCTCCTGTTGACATAAGAGATTCTTATTTCCACATTGAAGAGTACCTAAATTTACCCAATAAAGTTTTTTGAAATTATTAGACTTATAGGAATTAAATCAAACATTTTCTCCATTAAACTTCATCAGACAGTTGTAGCAGCTCAGAAACAAAAAACAGCTTTGTGCATGCAATCTGCAGCAGCCGAGGACTCAAATACCTCTCAGACTTTGCTGAAAGAGGAAGAAATACCTTTTTGGGAGATCAAATTAACATTCATCCAAAATACAGAAAAAGTAGTAATACTGTCCCCATTTAAGATATCAGTATTCTGCATCATGCAAGGGCAAAAACATCCATCGGGAAAGTAGTAGTAGTACTTTCAGGATGAATAAGGTTTTCTAGACACTGGTTTTGAATGAGCGATCAAAATGGACAAAAATTCTGAGTCCCAGCAATCTGAATCCAGGTATGATTTTTCTTCCAGAGGGAGGAGGAAGAGGGAAATAGGTCATCTGCATGCATTAAAACCCAGACATATCTATTGATGTGTGTGCTTGTAGCATCACATGCTAGACTGTGAGACTCAGTGTGCCAGGGTGGATAAAAATCAATGACTTTTTTTTATTTAAATCAGATTTTTTTGATAAAATGCTTTTTGAGGAGAAATCCCTATCTAAAGATAGTTTTAATTAAGATACATCATAGCTCAAAGATATCTCACCATGGAATAGAGCTTATAAATTCCAGTTCTATAGTATGAGACAATATATTCATATAAATGTTTAAGAAAAGTTTTGTGAACTATTGGAACTTTGTTTATGGATTAGGGACCCAATCTTATGGGGTTCCAGGGGCTTCTGTATAGATTATTCCAGTTAATCTTTCTATCTATCCAATGGGACTCAGCGCTCAGTCTAGAAGATACCATCAGAGATGCTTAATTTTTCAGTTCTCAAACTGTGGATTTGTGTCTCCAGAGATAACATGCTTGTTAACAGCAAAAATGTTTTAAATAAAATAAATAATAGAGGTGAGAAATAGCAAACCTCCACCCTATTGTTCCTCTGCAAATTTGTGTACACAAGGTCAATTTCTTACCTCTCTCTAAAAGTGCAAAGTTTCAAAATGTTCAATGAATAGAAGATTGTTGGGGGCGGAATAGATCTGGACAAGGAGAAGAAGTCTGGAGATAAATGTGAGACGGGAGGGACAGGCAATAGAAACAAAAGTGAAACTGTTTGAGCAGCATATTCCAGAAGTCTTGAGGTCTTTCTGAGTGTAGACTTCATTGATTTGAAATCTACCATACCATTCTCTCACTAGAAGGGAAAACCTATAATGGCAGCAGGCTGTAAAGAAAAACAAACCAACCCAGTTTGGGAATATTTTAATGAAGTTCCTTTACCTATGGGAAAGAGGCACGTGTGCAAAATGCAAACAGTGCAACAAAGAAATGCAAAGCCTGGCTGCCCGAATGAAATATCATGAGAAGTGTTCCTTCTCAGGAGTCAAGTATTAGAGGGGTAGCCATGTTTGTTGCTTTTTACAGATCCAGACTAAGTCTATAAAGGTGCCACAGGACTCTAACAGATGTCTTGGAACATAAGCTTTCATGGGTGAATACCCACTTTATCAAAGTGGGTATTCACCCATGAAAGCTTATGCTCTAACACATCTGTTAGTCCAGTGGTCCCCAACCTTTTTTTGGCCAGTAGCACATTCATGCTTTCAGAAGAGTGTGGTGGGCGCCAACAATTTTTTTAAGGCTTATTTTGTATGTGTACATTAAATAATACAAAAAACATAATATTTAATATTACATAATATATTAACCTAGAGAAGAGAGAGAAGCCGTGAGTACAGAGAACACAGGCGCCCGCATTCCCGGAGTACTCTGTCCCCAGCAGGCACGGGGCCCCGGCTTCTCTCCCCTGCGGGGCACTAGGCGGGCCTGGTGCCTGCCGGGGACCGAGACCACCGGCACCCGCAGCCTGCAGTTCTCTGTCCCCGGCAGATGCAGGGCCACGGCTTTTCTCCAGCTTAAGCCACAGCCCCATGCCTGCCAGGGACCAAGAACACCGGCGCCTGCAGCCCTGGAGTTCTCTGTCCCCGGCACGGCATGGCACTCACAGGCACCACATTGGCGACCACTGTGTTAGTCTATAAGGTGCCACAGGACTCTTTGTTGCTTCTCAGGAGGAAGCTGTGTTGAAGATGATGAAAGGAACATGTCTGAACATGCAGGATCTTCAGGTTGATAAACTTATTTCATACTACTTTCTTAAGGATTGCCTGTCTTCCTTCTAGACTATTCTTGAATTCTCATGTTTGAGCAAAAAATACAGTTGCTACTCTATGGTACCATCATTGTAGATGCAGTTGTGATAAAAGAAATAAATAGTTGAAACAGACAGATCTTCCTTTTACAATTTCACCTTTGAAGTATTACTGAGTGTCAGTGACTGCAATAAGTAATACTAAATGAGCAGTATGGTAATAATTAAATAACTGTATTGACTTTTTTGTTTAGGAGAATCCATCCTCAACATACAGGATTCTGAAGACTTTCCACCTTCAAGATCACCATCATTTTCTTTAGTTTCAGAGTTATCTGCCAATGATAGTGTTTCAGTCACATCATATGTGTCACACAGCAACAGTATATCACCGGTAGCAAAAAAGAAAAAAAACTACATCATCCAGATACAACCATAGATAAGTTTGTGATAAGAACCAGCAGATTACAAAAATTGATGAAAAAATAGATGAAAAAATTGCCCCGTTTGTTTATGCAACAAACTCTCCTTTCCGTATGATTGAACCATGTTAATCAAGTGTGGGTTCTCAGTCATTAAGACCAGGATACAGTTCACCTAACAGCACAGATGTAGCAGGCAAATTGCTGGATAAAGTGTATGAAAGTGAAATTGAGCAGTGTGCAAAAGGTCTAGAGGGTAAAATTGTTAACCTAAGTTTTGATGGGTGGAGCAATGTCCACAAGGATCCTGTTGCATGTGCTTCTGTGACAACTGAAGAAGGGAATGTCTTCCTTACAGAAACAATTGATACATCAGAAAATGAACACACAGCAGAATACTTACAAGAAGTAGCAGTAAAAGCTATAACAAACTGTGAAAAAAAAAAATCAAATGTCTAGTACGCAGGTTGATCACAGATAATGCTGCAAATGTATTCCAGATGAGAAGAAATTTAGAAGAGAGTCCCAAGCTAACAACATATAGCTACAGTGCTCATTTGATGCACCGTCTAGCCAAAGACTTAAGTGTTCCAGAAATAAAGGCTAATGTTGAAATTGCAAAATAATTCCGCAACAACCACTTCGCAGCAGCTGCTCTGAAAAAAGTGGGAGGAATCACGCTAACTCTGCCACAAGACGTGCAACGGAACTCAGCAGTGGACTGTTTTGAGCACTAGATCAAGAACTGACTTAATCTGATGACAGTTTGTGAATAAAATCATGAAAAAAAATAGATGGCACTGTAACAGCCAAAGGTCTTAAGAGAAGTGTTAAACACATGCAGAATACTCTGAAAACTATTTCTGTAGCCTTGAAAAAAATGCAGGGAAATAGCTGTTTTATTGCTGATGCTGTTGAAATTTGGAAGGAACTGAGTGAAATGTTAAAGAGAAATATGCAATGACAGAGTCAAATTACAAACATTAAAAAAACAAATGGGATAAGCACTGTCTCCAGCTCACTTTCTTGCCAATATTCTCAATACTTGGTACCAGAGTCTCAATACTTGGTACCTTAACTGCAGAAGAAGAGGAGTTGGCTATAACATCCAGCAATCATCCCTCCATAACGCCAACTACAATAAACTTCAGAGCTAAGGGTGAACCATTCAAGAAATGTGTGTTTGCTGATAGTGTTTTAAAGAAAGTCACTGTAGTGAACTGGAGGAAGTCACTTCAGCACTTGTATTCAGAGACTGTTGAAGTGATAATCTCACTTTTAACAGCAGTGGCTTCTTCTGCTGGTGTAGAAATAATATTTTCTTCCTTTCAACTAATTCATTCCAAACTGAGAAATCATTTGGGACCTGAAAAAGGAGATTATGAACAAATAGGAAAATGAAGGTGAAGACAACTGAGTTAGCTACAAAAGCCAATATTTTAAGTTTCTCATGTTGACTTGGCTAACAGTCGATTTAACTTTTTTTTAAAAAATATTTCATTTAACTATTTTAGTTAAAAAATTTTTTAACAGAAACAAACCTGATTTTAAAAAACTTGAACGTTTAACTAAATTCAAAAATTCATGCACTTGTTGTGTTAAAGTATTATATATTTGCTGTTGAAGAAAAAAATCCAGAATATATAACATTAAATTGTTTTATTTAACTAAAACAACAAATGTGTCTGGTGACCTCCTCCTCCTCCTAATACGGCATGGCAAGAAAAATATTAATGATTAACCTGTTGAACTGGAGATAGTTCACCTGCCAATGACTTCATAAATATTTGCTTCAATTATCTTTGGTAAATGCAATAACCAATCATTCCTTTTCTTGTATAGCTACAAAACGAATCTGAAAAGTTTCCAAAATAAATCGCTTTTAAAATGAATAGTGTGTACCTTCTAAAAATGAAACCTACATCTAGTTCTGAGTTATGAAGAATACATATTAAGGTTATAACAATCAACAAGAATGCACTCTGATGTAGAAATCCATGTGTTCCTAATTTAAATAATGATTGAATCCACACTGCAATGTCCCCAGCCACCTTTAAAAGAACATTAATGAAACCAGAGGCAAGCATAGTATCCTAAACTGCTTTTAACACAACTAAAAACAAAAGCTGATAGATTTAAGTTTATGTTGTCCTTTAACCAGTAACCAAGGGCATGAATCAAAGTCACAGGTGTCACAGTCCTGAAATACCCAAACCATTTCAGACTCTGTGAACAAAACCAATGGAAACAACGTAATGAAATGTGTGTATGTGCATGTGCACGCACCTTCTGCCCCCTGCCAGGCCCCGCCCCCAAGACATGGAAAGCCAAAAAGGACACAGCTCCTATTGCTCTGAATTTAACAGGCCAAGCCATCAGTTGCCATGACAGCACCACAAGGTGACTGGAGACATCCAGAGCAGGAAATTGTCAGGACACAGCTGATTTTCGTTATTGTAAACGCACACACAGAAGCTGTAACATACACCAAAGACAGAAACTCACGGAGACATAAAATACGCAATGTGCCGTTCACCTCACCCTGCCTGAGCGTTATACTGCCTCAGCCCTCACGCACGGACCCCGCCCGGGCCCTCGCGTCTCCCAGGCCGGACACTGACCGACCCGCTCTTATAGCCCGACGGGGTGTGGGGCGAACAGACCGGGCACCGACACGGCTCCCGGCTCCGCTCGGCTCCCTCAGACCCAGCTTCGCACCCCCCCCCCCGTACCGTAAAGCCGCTGTCTTCTGTCGCTAGGCTCAAGGTCTCGCTCTCGCCACGCCTATCTACAGCGCATGCCCCACGCTCCCAGGTCCCAATGACGCAAGCGCGTCGCTCTCCCTTACGTCACCGCGCGTGCGTAGTACCACCTAGTCTAATGCCCGTTGCATCGTCACATGCAGACTAGTACTGCGCATGTACCGATGGTTAGAGACCATCATCGCGCATGCGCGATAAAGAGGGCGGAGGACACAGAACGTTTCAGATTACCCGGAAGCTGACGAGAACTCAGTCTGCGCATGCTCTGTTGCCTGAGCTGTGGGGAGGGTGGTGTTCCGTCCCCTCGTAGTTCTCGCAGCAACAAACTCCGCTCATCGCGTCCCCATTGCCCCAGGCCTGGCGAATCCCCTTTGCGAACGCCATGACCGGCCTGTTGCTATGGCAACTCCCGGCTCCCCGGAGGCTGCAGAGTTGCTCTCACAGCCGGCCCTGGCTCGCTCGCTGTCGATTGGCTCCGCGTCGGTAACGGCGGCCTCCACCTGGCCTCTCCCCTGCTCAGGCAGGCCCAGCCCCGCTCCATCCTCGAGTCAGACCCACAGGCCTGCGCCGAGGGTACACAGCGGAGCAGGACTAACCGCCTTTCCCGCCAGATTCCACCATCGCTGTGCAAACCTCCCCGAACGCTACGGCCCAATCTCTGCTGCAGATTTGCTCCCATCCTCCACTTGGAAAAGGTGATTTCATTCCCCACCACGTACCTAGTGCAAACTCCCAGCTGCATCCCCACCACACTTTTCTCCCACGTTGTAGCATGAATGCCTCTCACACAGCGCCCTCCACCATCATGACACTACCATACTCCCCCCCCCCACTTTGTTCACACCACAATATCCCCAACACATCCCTTCCAACACTGCCGTTTCTCCCACGTACGCCGTATGTCTCCCCAAAATGCCCTCTCCCTTCTGTCACACACAGCCACACTATGGCCTTCGTGTTAACCCCAAGCATTTAAAAAAATGAATCAGTTCCTCTCAATACTGGCATTAACTTAAAAATCATGTTTTTTTGTTTAAGAACATAAAGAATGGGCATACTGGGTCAGACCAAGGGGCCATCCAGCCGCTGACAAACAGGCTAGGGACACCATTCCTTACCCATCCTGGCTAATAGACATTAATGGACTTAACCTCCATGAATTTATCTTGTTCTCTTTTAAACCCTGTTATAGTCCTAGCATTCATAACCTCCTCAGGCCAGGAGTTCCACAGGCTGACTGTGTGCTGTGTGAAGAACTTCATTTGTTTTAAACCTGCTGCCCATTAATTTCATTTGGTGGCCCCTAGTTCTTATATTACGGGAACAAGTAATTAACTTTTCTTTATTCACTTTCTCCACACAACTCATGATTTTATATACCTCTATCACACCCCCCCCCCCTTAGTCTCTTTTCCAAGCTGAAAAGTCCTAGCCTCTTCACTCGCTCCTCATATGGGACCCGTTCCAAACCCCTATTTTAAATTTCTGCCTTTAATTTGCCTTTTGGGTTCTGAACGTTTACAGTGCACTTGCTTCATGTTTTCAAGCCTTTTTCCACACGTGCTAGGGCTGGATACTTGATTTCTTTTATTCCAAGACCCGCAGGGGGTGGGAAGAGAACCACCCTCCACTATCTCAAGACTCAAAATAAAATTATGAGTTGGCAACACTCACCCCAATCCCATTTTCCTACACCCCACCAGTCTCATAATCATTGTACAAACTAAACAAATATATATATTTAATACAGGGAACTGTTTCCATAAGCTTATTTTACTGTAATCAACACACATGACCCTGATTCTAACCTGCACTCAAGCTTTACACCACTGTGAATGCAAGGTGACCCATGTCCACCAGATCTAGAGCTGGTGTGATGATTTAGGGTATCTAGCTGTACAACTTATGGGTGTTACTGAGATGATGTACTATAAAGTTGCTGTATTTTTGAATGCTGTGTGAATATGAATCCCATCCTAGCTGCCATGGGTGGTGTCACATCCTCCTAGAACAGATACAACAGGGAATAGTTAGAATTCAACAACTCTATTCTGGTGCAGATCCCTTGGAATAGTAGGTGAGCTAAAGCTTAAGAAAAAGCAGTTTTACCCTACCTCCTTTGCAGAGAAGGAGAAAAGTAGGAGTAGAAGAAATTTACCAGGAGTACAGGTGACCAGTTGGGGTAAAATAAGGAACCACACAGGGGGAACTTAGAACTGGAGAGGGGAAGGGGATGGACTGGCCTAGGGCCAAGAAGTTGGGCTGGAGGACATGGTTTCACTTTTCAGCAGACAAATAGTGCCCTGCAACAGGACTTGGACCCCAGGCCAAAGAATGCCCTGCACTGGTGAGGAAACAGAAGCAGGGGAAATAGGCTACAGGGTTTACTATTTTGTTTGATCTGTACTCTCTTGTGATTTATATGATTAAATAAAAGAACAATTGTTTGAGACTCTGGGAAAAGAGTCAGATATGTTACATGCTAACAATTACGAGCCTTGTGAGAGAGTTAAAATGTAAACTAGCAGCTCACACCTTAGAGTGGAGTTCTGGGAGAGGGTGTTTAAGCTTCTGAGGTATCTTGGGGTTCAGCACTGGTACTGGAGGCCAAAGGGGTTCCATTTCCATGAAAGAGTAGCAGGGTGCCCCGGAAATGTGCCAGAGAATGACAAAGGGAGGAAACAGTAGTGCAGCCTGCTGAGACCCAAAAAAGCTTTTACCTGGAGACCCACAGTGAGCAAACACAAGGGGCTGCTTGGCTAGGATTTGTGACACAAAGAGACTACTGCACATGTACAAAGGTTGTTTGATGGCTCAGAGCCATGGTAGCACTTCTACACCACTCTCCCTTCAAGCTGTTGGTGTAGAGAGTATGGCCAAAACTTAACCCTTATAAAGTTTTTCCTAATATCTTACATAAATATCCTTTACTGGATATTAAGCCCAGCATTTAGCATATTTGCTAACAGCATTTAGCATACACCCCTATCCCGCTATAACGCTGTCTTCGGGAGCCAAAAAAATCTTACTGCGTTATAGGTGAAACCGCCTTATATTGAACTTGCTTTGATCTGTCGGAGTGCTGCTTTACCGTGTTATAGCCGAATTTGTGTTTTATCCGGGTAAAGATGTATTTGAAGTCTCATCAGGTCTCCTCTCTCCCAATTTTTCTTTTCTCAAGACTAAACAGGCCTAGTTTTTTAAACCTTTCCTCATTGGTCAGGGTTTCTAACCTTTTATCATTTTCGTTGCTCTCTTCTGGACTCTCTCCATCCTAACTGAAGGAAAAAGGCATACACATGCCTAAGGTAATAAACCACGTTATCATATTGTTACCCTGGCCCTTCTACAACTCCTCCAAATTGTTTGTTACTCAGACTCATATCACATCTAAGCTTAAATTGTAAACTATTTCAAGTACTGACTTTGATTTCTATGACTAACACACTTTTCAAAAGTTACAATAAATATCTCCTGTAATTTTGTCTGCTCATCAATGTTTCCCTTTCATCTGTTACCTCAATAAAGATTTCCTGTGAATTTCTGCCAAGGAATTACTTATTCTAGTATCTTTGATTGTTTAAACTTTTTTTTCCTCCAAATCAGTTTTATTTCTCTTAAACTGTCTGAGTCAGGAGTCATAATTATAGTTGCTTTAATCTACTTAAACAGCAGCAGTTATAAATCTAGAAATCCTTACATAGGCGGTGTAGTGGAATGTGGATGTGGGCTATTTAATGGAAGGAAGTCTATCACTTGGAAAATATTCCTCCAGAAATACATCACAAAGATGGAGGCCTTGGCTTACATGGAAGACATTCAGAAATTCTCTCACCTTAGATCTAGCACTGATACAGCTACACTCGGAGTAAACCAATAGCATGAGAATTGCTAAAAATTCTGTAGAAAAGGCTACACAGTCCTTGCCAGGGGGCACTGGAAAAAGGGAATGCCTTGTGCTGCTGCAATTATTGTGACAGCTCTTAGTGGGTGGGTCAGGAAGAGTGAAGTAATGCAGAAGAGCCTCTTTCTTGCCCTGCTGGCTGGAAGCTATTTCTAAAGTAGAAGATTATATGGAAGAGTGGCAGGAATGCCCAAGAGCTGGTGGTGTGTGAAAGGAGGGAAGCTAGTTAGGGCAAAATTAAACTTAAATTGTGGGTTAGAGCCAGGGAAATAAAGCATCTTAAAAAAAGCAGATTTGACCCATTTTCTTTCCCTGTTCTCACTACTGATGTTCCTAAAGGGAGCTGCGCTGCTCCAGAGGACTAATATATTTCTAAGAAGGAACAAGGATTGACCATAGGGAAACCACTTGTGAAGGGACAGACACAGCTCACTCAGGAGGAACAGTCCCCCTAAAATAAAACCACACCCATTCCGGCTATCATTTATTTGTGAGAAATGTAGTTTTGTGATACAGAAAGGATGATGGTCTAAATTATTTGGGAGTTTGAGGGGGCTACTTCCTAGGAAAACTATCACTTTATTAAAGTATAGTAAATAGCATGGCTACTATCTAGGGCAAACAAAATTTAAAAACTGCTTTTGACTATAAAACAGAGGCAAGGAGGCCTATAACACCATTTATATAACTGTGATCAAAGCCTTGTACAAACATTGACTGTTTAATATATCCTTATTACATTATTCTGAAGAGGCGTTAGGTCCATTTTAATAATCGAGAAACGGGCAAAAAGCCACAGAGAAAGTGAATGGTAGAGCAAGAATTCAAACTCAGGAATTCTCGACTCCCAGCCCCGCGCTCATGCCACCCTTTGATAGCCAAGCTGCAATGGAACTCAGAAGAAATTATGTCCTACATCAACTGCGTTAATGGCATAATATGCAGATCATATTTATTAACTTGGGAGTGTTGACAGGAAACGTACAATGGATAAAAACATTAGGTACTTTATTCTTTTTCTAACTTTAAAACATTAGTATAGAGTAGCTTAAGGCATACATGCAGGCTTTCCACTACCAATCTGTCCTGGGTGATGTTTCAACATGACAACTGAATGGCAAAGTTCTGAGAGAGAAGATGACTTTTCTGTTTGGGGAGATTGGAGGCATGTCAAATTCTGCATATATCAGCTGGAGATCTATAATCCAGTTCCAATTGTTTCAAGTTAAGGCAATGTGATACAGATGACAGTAAAGATACCAATCACATTTTGTGAAGATAAATATTCTGTGATTTTACTACTAGTACCCCCCGCCCCCAACTTGAGTCAGGATCAAAGCAGATACATATCCTAGTTTTCTGAATGAACACTAGCTTCAAACAGTTTTATTCCACTACAGGAAGCAAGAAAGCTTTCCCAAACACATCTGACTTGAGCAGAGATTATTTTGGCAGCTGCCTTGAACTAAGTGATAATTGTGACTGGATGCCAGAGCTAACCAGACAGTTTTTTCTATATTCCCAACATACCAGGGATAAATGTTTAGTAATTGGCAGACTGGCCCACATGAATCACTCACTCTTTCTTGGAGCACAATTAGCTGTGAAAACAGATCTTGGAAAAAAACATTTTGCAAAGGGATTAAGGAGGGTAGGAAATTCAGGTGATTAGCAATGTCTGCCTTTGATACAAACATCCTGCTCTTCTGCTGTCCCTTTGAACTAACTTTGATATACAATAATTAGGAGTGGCTCAGCCCCTGAGGAGAGGTAGCTGCTGCCGCCCTACCTCCTTGCTCATTTTAGTGAATCCTTGTTTTGAACTATTGATCAAACAGATTTGAAGAGATTTGTTGAAGTCTGTGTGGGCTGAAGAGAAAGGAAATGAGGAGAGGAGGGGATGGAAAGGACAGCAAACTTGGCTATAAATACCCCAGGAAGGACAGAGCTCCTCTCCACAGATTTTTCTCTTAGGTTAGAGATGTAAAATATAAGAAAAGGACTTTTATTCAAGATTTTTTCTTTTAAAAAGATTCACAAATATCCCATATTTGCTGAATCTGTGTTGTTTTCAAGCTTTGCACATCTTAGATAACGGGTAAGCGCTGTAGAACTCACAGGGGGAAACACAGATCAACCTGCCTGAAGAATGGTGGCAGTCTTGCTGCTGGGGCTCAGCTGCGTCTGTTCCCCATTGGTAGCCCTGGTCCTAGACTACAACAGCATCAAGAGTTCAGCTGAAGTGCAGGGCACCAGAAAGGTGAGAGCACTGGGGGTCAGTTGGGGACCTGAATTGAATTTTCAAGGGTTAAACAATCTCAGAATATTAGTAATATTTTGCTAAAATCTTATGACTGATATCAGTTTTTAAATAGAAGGGTTACAACTACTTGGAGTAGTGCTTGGCCCAGAAAGTATTAGAATTGTTAAGAGGAAACAAAAAATACTTATGTTCCTGACCCCAACAGACCCAGCTATGTGATAACTGGAGTTGGATCAACCATCCTAGCAGATAGAATTTTAATACTGTCATAGCTGTTGTGCATTTCTAAATTGGAAACATTTAAAAAATGTAATGACATCAAGAAATCACTCTATTAAAATATAAATGAAGTCAGAGCAAGTGGCCTGTCAGCACTAATCAGCTCTTCAGCAGAGTACTATGCTCTAACGCACTGAGTGCAAGACGGGGTGAGCAAAGGGTGCTAGAGTTCTAATCTTGATTTGAGAAGTGATTTGCTGTGTAACATTAGGCTAGTTTAACTACTGGCATGTATAACAAACAAATGTGCACAAGCTGCTGCTTTAAAAACATGTCAGTTTTGTTAACGAGCTGTTACTTGCTGAAGATCACAACTGTGCTGGGCCCAATACAGGATAGAGAGGTGTAGACCTTGTCCTCCAGAGCTCCCAATCAAATGGAAGATCACAGACCAGACCCAAGAAAGATTATTCCAAAAACAACATGTTGGACTGATCAATGAAGGGGACAGCAGTTTTTTGTTTGTTTGTTTTTTTGGTGTGTGAGCAATGTGTATTCTATTCTAAATATTGCTGATTTACAGCATTTTCCCTCTCTGAGGAAAATTATTTTTTCTTTGTAGAGTTCACAGTGCACAACAGACCAGGACTGTAATGCTAGCAAATTTTGCCTCAAGCCTGAAGATGAAGTACCCTTCTGTGCTACCTGTCGTGGGTTACGAAGAAGATGCAAGCGTAATGCTATGTGCTGCCCAGGGACTATTTGTCTAAATGGTAAGCTATAATCATCTGGTGTCTGTGATATTTAAAGGTTGGTAGAAATTAGAACTATATGTTTATAATCTATATAGTCTAAACACAAAAGTGGTTGGTGCCTGTTTTAAATTTTCTTCTGGTTTTCCCTTACCTCCTGCTAATGTTGAGATCATCGAGCTCTCCAGCATTTCTTTAAAACAAGCAACTATCTTTACCATGAGGCATCTGTAAAATAAAGTAATAAAAGTCCTATACATGCATCTGAACACATTTAGAATAGGGCAATTGATAGTAATGAGTTACAACTGGTAGTTAGGAACTGCATACAACTCATAAAAGAAGCTAAAGGTATCAATGGGGGGGAAAAAAATATCTGTGGCCAGTAGGGCTAAGGACAATCAGAAGGAGTTATTTAAATATATCAGGAACAAATTAAATCTGAACAATTTCATAGGTCTGAAATTAGATAAGGATTGTAAAGATATAAATTACGATACGGAAAAAGGCAAAAGTATTCAATAATAATTCTGTGTTTGGAAAGTACGACAGAATTTCAGTTAAACGCCTCAGGAATGGAGGTTGTTCATAACTCTGAACAAAACATTATGGTTGTTCTTTCAAACGTTTACAACTGAACATTGACTTCATACAGTTTTGAAACTTTACTACACATAAGAAAAATGCTTCTTTTAACCATCTTAATTAAAATTAAACAAGCACAGAAACAGTTTCCTTACCTTGTCAAATCTTGTTTAAACTCTCCCTTTATTTTTCTAATAGTTTATATTTAACACAGTACTGTATCTGTGTGTTTTGGGTTTTTTATGGTCTCTGCTACTGCCTGATTGTGTAATTCCAGTTCCAAATTAGGTGTGTGGTTGACCAGGAAGTTTGTAACACTGGGGTTTGTACCTCTGAAGTTCTACTGTAGTACAAGGATGTTTTAATGTATTACAATGATAAGATGACGTGTTAACATTCTTGCTATTCCACCAATAAGTAGGAACAGCAACTATTATATATTTTTAAAATCATCAGGCCTGGATAACCTGCATCCAAGATTAGAGAATTGCCAGAGTTCTCTGAATCGTTAATATTGATTTAACAAATCTTGGAATACTGGAAAGTTCCAGAGGACTTGAAAATATGCTCATGTTGTACCAACGTTTAGAAAGGGTAACTGGGATTATCAGGAATAACTATAGGACAGTTAGTCTGACATTAATCCCAGGAAAAGTAATGGAAAGGATTGTATGGGATCCAATCAGTAAAGAATTAAAGGATGGTGGCATAATTGGTCATGATCATCAAGGTATTATGGAAAACAGATCTTAAAAAAAATAGAGTGTGTCTGAAATGACAAGTTGGGTTAATAAAATACATCATATCAACACAACTATCTTTAATTGCTGTAATGTGTTTGAGTCCCATGTGACACTGATTAAAAAGTTTAACACTGTAAAAAAAATCAATATGGGCCATATTAAATAGATTAGAAACTGGATTAGCTGACACTAACTAAAGAGGGAATCCTCCTCCTAAGGGGGGAGGGAGTTTCTAGTGGGAGTCTCACTGGGATCTGTTCTCACCAAATGCTATTCAATATCTGTATCAATGATCTGGAAAAAAATGTTAAATCAGTGCTGGTAAAGTTTGCAGATGACACGAATTGATGGAGTGATAAAGATGGGAACAGCTCAGTTATATAGATCAACATGAATCACTTGGTAGGGTGGGCTCACTTGAACAATGTGTGTTTTAACAGTGTCAAATGCAAGGTCACAAACATGTAGGAACAAAGAACGTAGGGTCACACTTATAAGATGGGAGACAGTATTCTGAAAGGCAGTGATACCAAAAAGGAGTTGGGAGGAACGGAAAATGCCTTGATCATGGCCTACAACTCCTACAAAGAGACTTCTGACAGTGGACAGCTGACTCTTTAATCTAGCAGAAAAAGGCATGACAAAATTCAATGGTTGGAAACTGAAGCTAGGTAAATTCAGAGTAAAAATAAGGTGCACATTTTTAAAATTAGGCTCATTAACCATTAGAATAACTGACTTAGGGACATGGTGGATTCTCCATCACTTAAAGTCTTTAAATCAAGACAGGATGCCTTTCTAAAAGATCTGCTATAGCTCAGTGGCTTTCAATCTTTCAAGATAACTGTGCCCCTTTCGGGAATCAGATTTGTCTTGCGTACCCCCAAGATGCACTTAAAAACTACTTGCTTACAAAATCAGACACAAAAAATACAAAAAAGTCTCACAGCATGCTATTACTGAAAAACTGCTTACTTTCTTATTTATACCATATTATAAAATAAATCAACTGGAATATAAATATTGTACTTACATTTCAATGTATAATATAGAGAGCAGTATAATCAAGTCACTGTTTATATGAAATTTTAGTTTGTACTGACTTTGCTAGTGCTTTTTATGTAACCTGTTATAAAACTAGTCAAATATCTAGATGAGTTTATGTACCCCTAGAAAACCTCTGTGTACCCTCAGAGGTATGCTTACCCCTGGTTGAGAACCACTGCTATATCTCAAACAGAGTTTATAGGTTTAATGCAGAAGTTACTGGGTAAGAATCTATGGTCTGTTATGCAAAAGCTCAGACTAAGGTGATCATAATGATCCCTTTTATCCTTAAAATCTACGCAGGTATGAACCTATAAAAGTATGATGTATGAGGGAGGGAGACAAGGCAATTGGATCCATTTTCACATCTGGAATAAAAGATCATTTGTTGTCTCAAAGCAGTTATGTCGGCATTCTTCCCCCTGCGCGCTTCTGTCCAAAATTACAACCTTCCACCTTTATACCAGATGTTTGCAGCCAGACTGAAGTAGTTACCCCAACAGAAGGAAGGAGGACTGATGAACAGGACGGTTCTGATTCAAAAGGGACAACTCAACACCAGATCCAAGAAAAGAACTCTAAAAAAGGACTTGTCAAATCTCCAAGCAATAAAGGTAAAATGGGCCTAAAAGCAGAGAAATACCAGTAATTATATTTAATCTTGGAGGAGAAATATATTCCAGATTGGAAAAGTAAAATTATATGGAGGCATGTGTATGTAACCTTCCATTAGGAAAAGGAGGAGACCCCTAGCATTCTATTACATAAAGAAAATAAACAGATTGGGACCAATGTGCTTTAAAATTATGCACTGAGGAGAACCGCATTATTTCCTACATGGAAGTTATAATAATGCCAATCACAGAATTACGTGTTTTGAATATTAAATTGTCAGGAATTATGTTAAGACAAATGCAGAGAACAATAATCCCCATAAAATCTTTTCTGTAAAAATATAAACTGTTACTTACCAGGTTTGAATACAGTATTGTAGCCTCATCAGTCCCAGGATATTTGAGACACAAGGTGGGTGAGGTAACCTCTTTTATATTCAAGCTCTGTGGAAGCTCAAAAGCTTGTCTCCCTCACCAACAGAGGTTGGTCCAATAAAAGATATTACCTCACCCACCTCGTCTCTTTACTCACTAGGAATATTTTGATTAGATTCTGGACCCTGCTCTGGTGATGCAAAACTTGATTAAGCCAGCCTTTTGGCTGTTATCAGGAAAAGCAGCTCTCTGCCACCGTGCCCTCGGCATAGGGAGCACAGCTTGAGTGTCTTTATTCCAAGGCTATTCCCGGCTTCCAAGCACCTTTTGAGCTAGGGACAGCCAGGTTTAAATTATTGCAGCCTTTGGCCTCCCAAACAGTTCTAGAATCCAGGCGTCACAAAACTGAAGTACAACTATCTTGGTGTCCCTCCCCATCCCTGGCTGCACTAAGTGCAGCGTGGAATCTGGATCTACTTAGCAATTTACACTGTGCTCGTCAGAAATCACTTTTCATAAAAGTCACAAACCAATTTTGCTAGTTAATGGCTAGCAAACTAGCAAAGGAGTGGGAAGAGGTCAGGCTTTGTTAAAAACATTCAGCAATGTGCTGTTCTCCATTTATTTAAATTGTGAGTGCTAGTGCTTGCTCAGAAATAAATATTGTTAGATTAGTTTCTTATTTGTCAATTTTCTAACACAGATTACTTGCAGGATGAAAGTTCATGTTAGGATACCACTATTTGGGGTTGTCTTCACATTGTATCTAGTGCAAACAAAATGCAAACAACTGTAAGAGAGCACATTGTTTGCATTTAATAATAGATAATTCCTAGCTCTTATGTAGTGCTTTTCATCAGATTTCAAAGCGCTTAATAAAGGTCAGTATCAGTATCCCAATTTTACAGGTAACATAATATGAAACTCTCTAAATGGAAGGAACTAAATATGTAACAAGTCAGGGAATACAAAAATTAAGATTCATAAAACAACATTAACCTAGGGAAACTGACATGATTAGAAAAAGGACCAAACAGAACCAAAGCAGCAGAGGGCAATAAGGTCTCAAGAGCTCAGTAATTCAAAAAGCTCAAAAGAACTATTACTATTATTATTTGTAATATATTAGCATATGCTAGGTCTGAAATTGTAAACACTTATGCATGTACTTAAATGATTGTAGGAATGGGGTCACAGAGAGGAAATAATCTCTTTCTCAAGGAACTTACAATTTAAGAGAAAATCACAAGCAGGCATATGCAAAGAGAGGACTTAGGAAAGGGAGGATGAGGTGACTCAAATACATTCTTGCCGTTGTAAGTGAGACATGAGAATTAATTCTTCCACTCTAATTAGGTATCAACTGGAGTATTATGTCCAGTTCTGGGCACCACATTTCAAAAAAGATGTGCACAAATTGGAGACACTCCAGAGAAAAGCAGCAAAAACGGTTAAAGGTCTAGAAAACATCACTATAAGGGAAGTCTAAAAAACTGGGTTTGCTTAGTTTGGAGAAGAGAAGACAGAGGGGGGACAGGATAACAGTTTTCAAGTACATAAAAAGGTTGTTACAAGGAAGATGGAGAAAAATTATTCTCCTTAACCTCTGAGGCTAGGACAAGAAGCAATGGGCTTAAATTGCAGCAAGGGAAGTTTAGATTGGACATGAGGAAAAACTTCCTGTTGGGGTGGTTAAGCACTGGAATAAATTGTCTAGGGAGGTTGTGCAATCTCCAACATTAGAGATTTTTAAGAGCAGGTTAGACAAACACCTGTCAGGGATGGTCTAGATAATACTTAGTCCTGCTATGAGTGCAGGGGACTGGACTAAATGACCTCTCAAGGTCCCTTCCAGTCCTATGATTCTATAGACAGGATATGTGTACAATCTATAGACAATGCAGCTTTTTCTTAAAACTGGCCCAACCAACCAATCTGTAGTAGTAGTGTAGCTGCCATTATCAGTTAGTAATGTTCCATAGGCACCACACTAGCTGCTAACTTCTTTGGTGAATAAAGCAGATAGATTTCAAAATGGTAAAACTGGGAGGGAGTAGGAGCCCAAAGATCTTTTTCATTTGGAAAAATAATCCTCATATGAAGGAAGATTCTTGCAAGCCTTGTCCACAGTTATGACTGATGTTTAACCATTAGCATGCCTGCTGATTTTTAAGCCAGAAGATCAGCTAGAGGTCTTTGCAGGGGAGAAGAGGGTTTTCCACAATGGGGCAGATCAGGACTGGTCTGAAGTGAGTCCCACCCCTCTGCTAGCAATCCTCAATTTTGTGGTCAGCAACTTTCCTCTGAGCTGTTGACTCAGTGCCTACCACTCAAGCCAAGAACCTCAAAGACATGGAGTATGTTATACATTTTATTCTGCTTACTGCAGGTCGAGAGGGAGAAAGCTGCCTTCGCACATCAGATTGTGCCTTTGGGCTTTGCTGCGCTCGCCATTTCTGGACCAAAATCTGTAAGCCAGTTCTCCGTGAAGGACTGGTCTGTTCCCGCCGGGGACACAAAGATATTGCTCAAGGTCCAGAAATTTTCCAACGCTGTGATTGTGGCCCTGGTTTGTCTTGCCGACCACCGCTCACTGGGCTGCCACAACGATCTCGCTTAAACATCTGCCAAAGAAGCTAAAGAGCCAATAAACACTGGATCCAGAGGGAGAACAAGGGATTTGCTGTCTACTCCAGAGTTAATTTATGTAAGATTCTATAAAACTATTCCTAACCTTCCACAGGCCAACAGAGCCCTGCACTGGAGGAAACAACCAGCTCAAAGTGAGATCTGGGCACTGGGCAACCTTAGATACACATTTCGTTCATATGGGCTCTGTTGTATCCTTGTGGGCTGCACTAAGTAGCCATCAGATGCTTACAAAAATCATTTATAGACTCAGACTCCAGGACTGGAAGGGACCTCGAGAGGTCATCGAGTCCAGTCCCCTGCCCTCATGGCAGGACCAAATATTGTCTAGACCATCCCTAATAGATATTTATCTAACCTACTCTTAAATATCTCCAGAGATGGAGATTCCACAACTTCCCTAGGCAATCTATTCCAGTGTTTAACTACCCTGACAGTTAGGAACTTTTTCCTAATGTCCAACCTAAATCTCCCTTGCTGCAGTTTAAGCCCATTGCTTCTTGTTCTATCATTGGAGGCTAAGGTGAACAAGTTTTCTCCCTCCTCCTGATGACACCCTTTTAGATACCTGAAAACTGCTATCATGTCCCCTCTCAGTCTTCTCTTTTCCAAACTAAACAATCCCAATTCCTTCAGCCTTCCTTCATAGGTCATGTTCTCAAGACCTTTAATCATTCTTGTTGCTCTTCTCTGGACCCTCTCCAATTTCTCCACATCTTTCTTGAAATGCGGTGTCCAGAACTGGACACAATACTCCAGCTGAGGCCTGACCAGTGCAGAGTAAAGCGGAAGAATGACTTCTCGTGTCTTGTTTACAATACACCTGTTAATGCATCCCAGAATCACGTTTGCTTTTTTTGCAACAGTATCACACTGTTGACGCATATTAAGCTTGTGGTCTACTATGACCCCTAGATCTCTTTCTGCCATACTCCTTCCTAGACAGTCTCCTCCCATTCTGTGTGTGTGAAACTGATTGTTCCTTCCTAAGTGGAGCACTTTGCATTTATCTTTATTGAACTTCATCCTGTTTACCTCAGACCATTTCTCCAATTTGTCCAGATCACTTTGAATTTTGACCCTGTCCTCCAAAGCAGTTGCAATCCCTCCCAGTTTGGTATCGTCCGCAAACTTAATAAGCGTACTTTCTATGCCAACATCTAAATCGTTGATGAAGATATTGAACAGAACCGGTCCCAAAACAGACCCCTACGGAACCCCACTTGTTATACCTTTCAGATAGCATGAAGTACAAAAGGACTTGATTTTTTGTCTGCTTTTACAATCTATCTAGGCTTCTTTTTTATAGTTATCATAGCTGTAGCATGTATAAAAATTCGAAGGTTCTCCAGCTGGTTTCCAACTATTTAGTTATTTACTAAAATAAAAAAATTACTAAAGGAACTAGTAGATTCTTTCACAGGAATTGCAATTTACTTGTCAGTAGGCTCAAATTATTTCTCAAGTGTTTCCAGAATGTTCAGAGCCACAGAAGAAAGCTGTTTCCACTTCCGGCTCCATCTCAGACTCAGTGACAGAATCACATGTAAATGTCAGACACCATCAAAAAGTGCTTCATAAACTATTTACATAGAGCAGCACAGAGATGAGAGCAAGCTTTATCTAGGCAAAAGGCAGTAGACACCTAAGATACTGCAAGCTGCACATAAGGAAAAAATCATTAAGACCATCAGTGGGAATTTGTGAAAGTGGTGAATAAGTAAAAACTGGGGGTTATAATGAAAGTTATATTGCAACTTAAACTGCACCTAGCCTGCACTATGTGAATATTTTTTTCATTCTCTCTATAGTATTTAGATACCACAGTGATAGACACCTTCTAATTGCTATCAATGCAAAACCTGTAACAAAACCTCTCATCTGAAGACATCAAAAATGCTCTGTCTGCCAACATATTTACTGGCTGTATAATTAAAAATATAAAATTTCACCTGCCACTTGAACAGTCACGATTGAGATGGAACGTGCAGCCAATTTACAGTGCACAATTATAGTTCAGGGCAGGAGGTGAAGACCTATAGGAATGGACTTGATTATCTGCTAATTCCTTTCCCTAAGTGCTATGATCCTAACATACAGTAAATAGCTATTAAACCAAACTGTTTCCTTATGCAATTGCTCGTCTGTTATATTTAATAATAAATAGCTGAGTTTTGTGCTGAGCATCTCCAACATGTTTTAACAGAAATCTGATATGGTTTCCAGCTTTTTAAAGTTTATTATGATTGTGAAGTCTGCAGATTTGACCTCTGGCTTGCAGCACTTCAGGGAAATGTATCAAAATTAAAATGCAGTTTTCTTTACGCGGAGAGAGTGATCCCATGGACTAAAGCTGTTACTGTCAGAGACAAGAGGGGATATTGTGACTTTAATTCATTATTTTGCACCTACTAACTTGGCCACCCATAAATCTATTCACATGGTGAATATTTTAAATATTATTTATGACAAGTACATTGACTTTTATGAAAAACAAATACAATATCTTCATTTAGAAGCCACCATTGAATATTCTAATAGTAACTGTCCTTGTTGAGCAGCCACATTTTTCCATGGAAATTGTAGGGGAAAGTAATAAAACAAAAGCTGTGCTTTCTAAACACAGATATCTAGTGTCCCAGGGAGAAAAAGGAAGACTATAATTTATTATTAGAAGACAAAATCTGGACCAATTCCCAATTTAATCTATGAGAAATTTTATTGTGAGGGAGCTGCTTGGTTGCTCATTTTCCCTGCAGACTTATCTTAGCACCTTAGCAAAGGGACTAATTCAAATTCAGATAAAAACCATGTGTGTATTAAAGGTATTTTTGAATAAAAGGAAAGTAATCAAGTTGCTATGTTAGGTGATTTAATTTTTACAACACATTTTACTCTAGTGCCATGGAACTATTGTTTAAAAACAGTGTCAGTAATACACACCTTCTGAAGTAATGTTCAAGCAATAAATATGCACCTAGTTTTGACTCCGCTGATTATTCATAAAAGCTACAAAATAAGTGAGCACTAGCTAGCGAAACTTTGAATGCAAGTTATTCACTCCGTTCTTTTGGCTCTCGATACTTCCACTGTATGTAATCAAAGATATCCTTTTCACTCTCTACTGGGAGGGGCTCCCCAGCAACTCCTGCAAATACAATAAAGATGACAGACAGGTGAAGGAGCAACTTCGCAAGGCATTATGAGTAGCAGGGCTATGCAGACACCATTTTATAAAGCAAGGACAAGTTTATCTAGAAAAAACAGGCTGATGTCTGAAAACCAAGAAGCTGCGTAAATGAATGAAAAGGAAAATAGGAGTCTGGTTAATAGTTAGATAAGGTCTAAAAACTAGATCTTCTGTGCAAAAAAACCTGATCAATATGTCACAAGGTGTTGAATGTATCACTGTAAATGCAGCAACTTTGTATCTCAACCTTAGAGTGCCAATCCTAGAACTCTAGCTCTTGACACAGCTTTATAAATATACACCATCAGTTAAAATTAGACAGTATGCCCATCCCAAACCAACAAAAAGCTACAGTCTTGTTATAATGCTGGAAAACAGATGCCTGCCCTGTGTGGCACAAATAGACCAGGTCTTGTACTCATTGAAACCAATGGCAAAATTCCATTGAGCTGGATCAGGCAGACCCAGAGGGGGGATCTCTTGTATGCAGGAGAGAAGAAAGCTGCCTAGCTGATACTAGGTAGGTCTCTGAAGTCAGAGAGAATAGCGTGCTACATTTAACTGTGGCATTTGGCAGTAGCCCTTGAAACATCCTGAAATACTATTGTGTGTGTATGGGTCTGTTTGGAGAAGAAAGATTCACACTTTCCTGAGAACCTAACAACTCCTCAATGCCAACTGGCAAAGGATTCACTGTTCTGTAACAACTCCTAGCAGCCCTGACAAACTCACTAGACCCATGACATTGCTTTCGTAGACCATCTCCAAAGAGAGTCAAGTGAGGTATCTAATAAAAGCGTGTCATACAGATCCTCAGAAGTGTTGCAAAAATCTATGTATGGATAATATTCCAGGAGTTGTGTATGTGTACTGAAAATATGTTTTAAGAAGACTGTCTCCTAAGCTGGAGTTGACAAACAGGTTTTGAGTCACACAAAGGAAACTTATTCATGTGTCACATTGTTGGCTATGTAAATTAATCACTGTAAGCCAATATAATGGAAGCCAAATCTGCACATGGAGTAAATGGGGATAGGTAGATATGAGAGACTAAATTACATCCTAAGAAGTGGGCTGTAGCTCACGAAAGCTCATGCTGAAATAAATTTGTTAGTCTCTAAGGTGCCACAAGTACTCCTGTTCTTTTTGCGGATATAGACTAACACGGCTGCTACTCTGAAACCTAAATTACAGGGGACTCTGACTCTGGGGACAAAACAATTAATTTGGGGGGCTATAAGGAGAAGGACACCTCTTTATCCTCCACTGAGGAACCAAAAAGGACAGGGCTTTTTGCATTCATGAAAGAACCTCTCAGCCATGTTGGTTGGAGATGCTGGGAGACTGCTTTAGGTGAGATAAACTAACAGACTAAAACCCCTAACTCTAGGAAGCGTGTTTTATATATAACCATTTCTGCTTCCATTGTTATCCTTCCTATCTCTTAAATCTTAGCTTCTAATAATAAACTTATGATTGTTTTCATTATAAATATATCTCAGTGCTATAATGTTATATAGGAGCTGAATCAAACAAATGTGTGTACACTGTTCCCTGGAGGAGAGCCAATCTACTAATTTCTGTGAGCATTCGGTGACAGGAGTGGGTCACTGCAAGGTGCGGGCCAAGGACTCTGAGGGTTGGTGTGTACTTATTAGCCTGCACAAAGAGAGGTATCTGTGGAGGCCTCGAAAGCAGTCTTTGTGTAGCCAGAGGGGTTTGGTTTCAGGGAGCTGAGCTACAGCAAGCACAGACAAGACCCTTGCACACAAAGGGCAGGCAGTGATGTGCCTCACAACCCTGAGTATCCCTGGGGAGCATCACAACAAGAGAGACCGGAAAGAGCACTTTGGGTAGAGACCAAACTCACCAGTAACTCCCAAGGGCCGGATTGTGTACTCGTTGATTGTGAAGCCCATTTCCAGGGCACGAGTTCTCATGTTCTTATTGAATATGTCACTGCCTGTGAAGTATAGTACCCCACAATAATACTGATCCTTGGGGATCAGCCTAAAGTAAAAGAAACAAAACAAAATCTCAGTTCCAAGTCAGCTGGAATTCACTTGAGGCACAGTTTCTCTAGTCTTATTACCATTTACATCAAAACCCCATGCTCTACTAGCACATTACAGTACTCTGTATAACTATTCCTAAAACATCACCAAAGAGATTGCAATATTCCTGAAAATCCATCATCCTACAGGAACATACAAAAGGAAAGGGTGGTGCAACAACTCTTGCCATTAAACTATTACTGAGCGGTTAAGGCACAGTACCCTGACAAACCTCCCCATTCAGTAATTGCTGGAGGGGAAGGATAGCAATGAAGATCCTTGTTTTGGAATCACGAGAAGGGAGGCTTGCTTTGCAGTCAGGGATTGGGACACAGCACTTTCATAAATGCCCCATCATGAAGCTGAGTGGGCTGTGCAGTCCTGTTCTGTATGATACACACAAGGAGGTGGAATCATGACAAATGCCCCCATTTTGGATGATGCTTTAACAAATGCCAGTTCTACCCTAAGAGTGCAGGCCTATCCCATTTAAATTTTACCTGATATCAATTCTCCTGTATAGAAAATTGGTTCCATCTTCTTTGCTTGGCAACTGACATACACCCTAAAAGGACACAAGGAAAGCAGAAATTATAAAGTTATAAGAGTTTTAAATTGTATTGGGCTTTTTTTTTCTTTTAAAAGAGAAACACACTAAAATAGTTTTAAAACGTAGACCGTGGAGTCTGTCTAGTTATGTGATCATGCACAGGCATACGGTCTCAGAGGTGAATAAAAGGTTTGCTTATTAAACTTGCTTGTTTGGGCTTATGATTTCCCCCCGTTAATAACCACGATGGAAGATTGCTAATTTGTAGTAAAGCTTTTTTTTGTTTCTAGGATAACATTCATTCCAGGACTCATTACTATCACTTACCTTTAAAAAACACTTATAGGAATACAGACGACATTGTTAGAATGAAATACAAAAATACCAAGAGTGAGACCAGTAACTTTGTACAGACCCATTAGAGGGGACTAGCTGTTCCAAATAGTCTATGGTACTGTCAAGCCAACCAACTCAAGACAGTAGTGGACTGGGGGTGCATTGACCCAGGGAAACACCGGGTCTTTAGTGAACAAGAATATTGCAGCAGTGTACACACTGCTAGGCTACCATGATTAATAAAAATTACACACTCCAGAAATTGACATCCTTTAGCAAAGGCAAAACGCTATGGCTTTTGGATAGAGCTAGAGAGAAAATAAGCTCTTCTCCCTTGCCAATGACACCCACTGCAAATAGTCCAGATTTTAATCCAAATCGCAAACCAGAGAGCTTCAAACATTGGGAGAGCAATGGAATACACATGCACGGCTAGGCAGCTATTCAGTCAAGAAACTTTTCTAACTTATTTAGCTATCAAAACTAAATTTAACTGACCCATTCTGTCCTGGTACTTGTACTCTCAACTCAGGCATTAATGTTTCTAAACTTTCTAGACAACCCTTGCTATACAAAAAGAACAAAGAGTCCTTGCAGCACCTTAGCGGACTCTTCGTTGTTTTTGCTGATACAGACTAACACGGTTACCACTCTGAAACCTTTCTATACAGAAAGCTAATTACAATAGAAGTGATGGCAACCTGGAAATAAAACAAAAAATATAACTAATTTATATTAATCTTTGCAGACAGCTTTACTAACAAAATAGTGTCTATATATGACACACTGAGAAAAGGATGTTGGTAGACAAATTACCCCAGAAGAATGGGGTCTGATCTGGAAAAGAGTACCAACAACTTCAGTATGCAGCACAAAAAAATAAACCTTCAAGATACTGTTTCAGTGGTATCTCACACCAGTCAGGTTAAAAAATAGATTGAATGGGGATAAATGTTGGAGAAATTGTGGTGAAAGAGGATTATTTTTGTCTATATGGTGGACATGTCCAGTCAGAGAGTATTAGGATGCAAACAGTAACCAAATATCACAAATTGCTGGATATTATGACCACATGATCCTTTGCTAATCCTCCGAAGGCTTTCTAATGAAAATGATCACAAAAAATGGAAATGAAGACTTAATCTCATCTGCTTGTAGCTGCCTGGCTCTTTGCAGACTCTCATTGAAAAAAGAAAAATAGCCCAACCGTACAGGATTGGTTAAAATTATTATGTTTATATATAGATCGTGGTTGTTATAGAAAAATTAACACATCAGTTATGAACCCATCAAAATAGACAGAGGACAAATAGAGAGTTAGATATTTGGTTACCTTTAATACTCAGAAAATACACATTCACCTGCAAAAAAACCCAATATACTTGTCCAATTTTTTTTGAATATTTTACATCAGATTGGGTAGGTCTGTTAACTGTGTATATTGAGATATCACTCAATTTAGTAGGACCACTAGAAACATAAGGATTTTAATTATAATCACTCTATATGTTAAATATAAAGACCTGATGACAATATTCCTGTATGTCTCTTTAAACAAAAGCTAACTGTTGTAATATTTGTTGCGTTTCTGATACTCGCTTGGCAAAGATTTGTAAAATTAAAAACCTCCTAAATAAATCTAAACTCTGCAAGTATCACAACACTCAAGGCTGAAATTAGCCTGGTCTCTCAAACTTAACACAAACCAGGCCCTTTTCCCCAGATAGCATAAACTTTTTTAATACTAAACCGGAGAGCTACTAAACATAAGGAATCCCTCTTCCTTTCCTTCAGGCACACAATCAGCTAGAATATAGTTAAGTGAAGGACTCAAAAGGACATCTCAACTATCCCTCCCTGCTTCAGGGACATAGACATATCAATTCCATAACTGAGTAGCAACTGACATAATCCCCTAACACAGCAGCTAAAACAGAAAGAGCAGAATAATGTGTACCTCTATGCCACCTTTCACATAAAGAACACGAGATTTTAGGGAAAAAAAATCAAAATACAACGCAGAGTAGGTAAGTAACTGTTTTGAGGTTGGGAAGCTGAGGCACAAATAGAACTCCAGAGTCCCAACTCCCAGGCCTCTACTTTTGCAATTACAAATATGCTGAGAACGCATGGTCACGAATGGAAAATGACAGCTAAACAGAAAAGCAGGGGGAAAGCATGGATAAAAATTGCAGCCAATGCAAGTCAGAACGGAAAGGCATTTTCTGACATTTAAAAAAAGCAGAAAGAATCATTGTATAACCCATTTAATTCACCTTCAGGCTTTATTTTATGTGTAGTTGATAACTTTCTCTGGGATGACAGGGGGTGAGGGAGAAGAGTTATGATGAATGATCAGAGCTGTTTAAACAGGAAACCCGAAAAACCTTGTAGAAATGTATTCCAGCTACACTAAGTTTTTCCTTTCCTTCCCTGATTATGTTTGTTCTGAAAGCTCAACAATTCTGTATCCTTTTGGAACATGTTATGGGTTCTTTTATAAGCTCTGTTGTCTTCACTCTGGGACATTTCTAACTTCAGCTGCAGTCCTGATTCCACTTACTTTCCCAGGATTTCAACACTGCCTGTCATTTCTACTTATTCTACCCTGACACATCAATATGTCCTCTCCAGTAATGACTGTTTTACACAGAACATAGACAGTAAAATGTCACATTGTTATAGACTTGTACATTGGAAATGCTATTGGTCAAGATTTAAATTCAGAGCAAGTTGGTTCTAATACCAGAAGGGCTGGCCAAGGTGAAGTAGCAGTTACTCCTACAGAAATTGAATTTCATCTCAAATCCACTATCCCTTATTTAATAGCTTTGAAAGGGAGATGCACCAAAAATCAGTGAATTGTCTCTTTTAAAAAAAATAAAGACTAGAACATGTAGTGGAGACACAAGAAAATAAAATACTACAGTAAAAAATATTACCACTTTGTTTCCTATCACAGTGTCCTTAGCAGAAAATAGAAATATTTCTGATCAGAGGAGCTCTGTGGCTAAGAGGACAGAAGACTGAAATATCCTAGGTCAGAGTGAGACACCAGACAATTCACTGCTACCCTACATAATTCTTTTTAATTTGGCCAGACATGAATCCCAGTGTGACCAGTTTCTGGCATAGATTTGGTTCCATTACAAAGAGCTTATCCCAAGAACTGGTGTTTCGGGTGGTTTCACCTATTAGTCTAACATTGGATAAAATAACCAGCTGGTGGGTTATCAAATGGTCACCGTTTTGGGTGGGTCCCTGCAGCTTCTGCTAATTACTTAAAGGCCCTTCTAAATGTGGCTTTCACTGATCTGCTGTGACTGATGAAGTCCTATCTCTCCTCCTTTTGCTACTTGAAAATCTCACACAAGTACATAAACATATGCACCACATAGTCTGGGGCAATCAAGCAGCTATCCTGCATATATTCTTCATCAATAAGAGCCATTCTATTAAATTAGCAACTGAGAATAGCCCAGAGTATTGGGATGAAGTTCAATTTAATTTTCCTCTTTATATTTTTTTCTCATCCCAGGAGCACGGAGTGTAACAACTTCACTGATTTTATCCTTCTAAGGAACGCCAGGAAAAACAACAAGTTTAATTTCACAAGAAACTGGACACAGAGTTTAACTGAGGTGAGCACAGAAATCCATTTCTGATTCTCATCCCCTTTACTTCACGTGAAAATATATGGAACCACTTGATAATACCTTTCCCTCTGTAACAGCCTAAGTTTCAAGAATAGATATTTATATCCACTTGAAACATTAATGTGTAGGATCTGGTTTATATTTTACATTCTTTTCTATGGTTTATTTTAATTTAATGATTTAATATAAACTTAACGGTGATCATTTAGGAAAAAGTGGATTCCCACAGCATGGCCAGCAACACCAGTCCTACAAGTCTCTGGCTTATGAAGATCATCATTAAGTTACTATCAAGATTGAATGGAACTAATCAATTACTGTCTTCAGTCCAGTCATAACTGTTTCTTAGGGTTTTACTCATCTGTTGGGATTAACTTTTCATGTCTTTAAGAACAAGGTATTTGGAGCCTGTAGAGACAAAACTCCAGGTGGAAGTGAAACATCATAGCACTCGCTCAATACTCAAAACCCCCCCCACAAAACCTAAAAAAACCCAAAACAAAAACAACTTCTCTTTTGAAAAGCAAAGACTTCAGCTTGTTCTTCCAGACAGAGAGGAGTGCTTAGCTTAAGGGTCTGTCTCCCGATAAGGTACATTACAATGAAATGTAAGACTGGTCATAAACCCTCAGAGCTATTCTGGGGTCAAAGATTCCTTTTATGTTCTGTTCTACAATACCTGATGGCTGACTTCAGTTGTAATTTTTCAGAGGAATGCCCTATTTCTGAACGTCAAGCCTGGGAGAAGGTTTTTTCCTTTACTTTGATTTAGATGTGAAATTAATAGAAAGGTGTTTGAGCTTAGCCACAAATTTTCTCATATGCCATAAACTGGCATCCAGAACTAAAGAGGATGATACAGAAACTCACACCAGAGCAGTCTATGTCTTCAAGTAACAGAGGCTATTATCACAGCAGAAGATGGTTCCTCTGAATCTTGGAGAGTTTCACATCGAATATATGGCTATCTAGACCAAATTGTGAATTCAAGACAAATTTCAGGATCATCATCCAGTGTAGGCTGAAGGAGCTGAAAGTGCATTATAGGCCAGAGGCAGTGACAGCAAGGTGGGAGTGTACTTTGAGTCTGAGAATCTGGCCTAAGAAATGTGTTAGTAAAGAGGTGTGTAGTGGGGCATGAGAAGGGAAAGGGTAGCCAGTGGGGGGAAGCATTAAAAGAATTAGAAAGTGAGTATAGTAGTTGGTAGGGTGGATGGAGATATGTTGAATGTTATGACATACTGGACTCTGATAGTAAGTCGCCGAGGGATAGGATTTAGAGTTTTCACTCCTTACATACTACTTGTTTTTGTATTGTTTGTTTTTTTACAATTTAAAGAATGCAAAACTGCACATTAATCTACAAAAGGAAAGAATGCTCATTACAAACATTTCCACACATGTAGCTGAAACAGACTTTTTGATTTTTTTTTAATATAAACACAATGGGATAAAATGCTTCATAGGGAAAAAATTCTATCTCCTTTGGTTATTGCAAACAGACAGATTGTTGTAGGATGTTAATATTATAAGAAAAAGCCAACTATTACTCTGAGTTACTGCATAAACTTTCCTTTTTTAAAATCAGAGGTATGTAACAGTAAAATGTGTATTTCTTGTACATTAATCAGAGATATTGTCTTTTACATTAAATATTCAAAGAAAACTCACCATGAATTTCGTATCACCCTTTGACAATGTGTCTGTGACAAAGTGGATTTTTTTCAGTTGTTCTACAACTTGGTGCAAAAGCTTTGGCTGGAAACAATAATTAATGTCAAAAGTAAACAAAGTGAAATGAAACATTACCTAACTAAGAAAGAGGAACCTGTTTGTTTACCAGCAGTGTGACCCACATATGTACAATATATCCTTGTGAAAACCAAGGAGATCTCATTGATGGAAAATATTTTTTCAGGACCAGATACTGAGACTTTGGCAGAAACTACATACCATAAATAAATCACTACTTGAGAATCTGGTTAAGGAAAATTGTTCTCTCAAACCTCTATTGTACTGCAAGACAAAGAAGAGCACTGAAGTATTTTCATCAGACTTGACAAAACTTGTTGTACAATTTTAAATCTTATATTTCTAAATTAATGATCTTCTGTTTTTGTGGCTTGCTAGTTTCCATAGGTCCATTAGCATCTGCTTTGATTTAATCTAGAAATATTCTCTTGTAAATACTAAAGAATAGCACTGCCAACTTTCAGTGACAGTTAAAGATTTTTCTGTGGCATAATATACCGTGGGAGATTTGTTTCCTATTCTGTTGGTTCGCTCCATACAAAAAGGTACCTCATTCCTCTTTAAGACCTATTTGAAAAAAAAGTGATTAAAGTGTGTTAACGGTATAAATATATGCAATTGCCTAAAGGGAAAAAGTCTTTAAGAGAACGATGCAATTCTTTCAAGACACCTCAGAAAATGTGATCCTGGAAATTCTAAAAAGTTGGTTACACTTAAACAAAATATTTGGGAGCACAAAATTACAGGCTCACTCAACTAGTTTAAGTCTGCCCTCGTCCTCTGCTGAGTTTCCACCCTCAGTATCTGTAATAATGAGTGCAAGAGGGAGACACTGATATAAAAAAAAATAAAAGGAGACTTTGCTACTGCTGGACACTTCAAATCCATTACTTCCACTTTAATTGCATAACTCGCCAGTAGAATAAAGGAACTCTGGAACAGAGTGTAATGACACTAGTATGTAAATGAATGACATTTTTGGTGTGCCCCATAAGAGTCTCATAGCGTCAGATAGAACAGTCAAGCCTGCATTAAGCGTCTTGTGAGAATGTTTTTCCATTTTAAAAACACATGCTTTTTTTGGGAAGTGTGGGGGATTCTCCTGAAAACAGCTATTTTTGGTGACATGATAATAAAAGCCTGTTTTTTGCCAAAAGTGCATATAGTCTCAAAGAAGGCAGGGCATTTTTTTTTTTGTTGTGATATAAATCAGGATCTCTATACAATGCTACAGAAAAGTACACTCAATTTGTAAACAAGAAAAAAGATACCAAGCACATTACACTGAACAAGCAGCTGTCTGATTACCCTGTGCCCTCCATGGTCCTGGCCATTGTCCTTCCAGCTGCAAACAGCCAGCATTTTTGAGCATTTCTACAGTATTAGGCAAAAGGGATCACACCCTTTTCACCACAGGGAGTAAGTACTAATCCCCTGGTGGCCTGAGGAGCAAGAGACTGAAATAAACTTTATCTTCCTCACTGAAGTGCAAAGCATTAGCTATTGAGCCAGGCCTGCACGCACTGTATTCAATATATTAGATGTGAAATTTCTTTGGCATATATAAGAGTTATGCAAAATACTTCTACAACATGATTAAAACGTGTCACATCCAAACACGTGAAAGGTAGTTTGCCTAATTCCCCATATAATGCTTAGATCATATATTCAGGATTTTATTAATAAACTATAAAAAGTTGTCAAGGAATAAATGCAAAAAGCTGCAATATGAACCTGAATGCAAAGGAATTTATGATTCTATGATCTGCTGATAAAAGTTCATAAAACTCAACTTTCAAATAGTAATAAGTTGTATAGAGAAAGACAGGCACCTGTTTGGTTGATTCAGAAGTTAAACTTGGATGGGTCAGGAGAACATCCATATCCCCACTTGATTCCGCACCTGAGAAAGTAAAGAGTAAAGAAGAAAAACTGTAAGTCTTGATATCAGTTAACAGACCACAGAGGGTTGTGTTTGAATCTTAGTGCAAAAGAAAAGAAGAAAAGCTCCTCTATCCACAGAACTAGCACAGAATAGTTATTAACATTTTTAATAATAGGCTAGACAAACACCTGTCAGGAATGGTGCAAGTATATACTTGGTCTTGCCACAGCACAAGTGGCTTGACTAAATGATTTCTCAAGATCCCTTCCAAACCTACATTTCCAAGTCTATGATTAATAAGGCAGCCTCTACACTATCTCAATCCTAATGTGCTAATACTAAGAAGTGACATAAGGGACCAAAAACCATTTTCAATCGATAGTAAAAGCATTTAAGGTCTTCCTGTTCCGCAGCCTGTTGAACATTTTCTGCTGTGTGCTTCCACCAATCATTTTTTATTGTACACAGCTTAGACAGAGTAGATTGTTTAGAGCTGTGACAGGTGGCTTTCTTAGTGAACGAAGTCTTGACAGATAACCATGCTTTATGTGCCTCACGCAATAAGTACTGTACATGCATTATCTTGTGGCAGCATTCCCATCCATAGCGAAGATGGCAGTATACTACACACAGACATGACAGACATCATCCAACGCTGGGCTGAACACTTTGTCTACTTAATTGTCCATCTGCAATTTCAAAAGCTGCTATCGATGGTGTAGCATGATTCCCAATACATGAAGGGCTCACTAGACTGCTAGTGTTACTGAGACAGAAACTGCCAACAAACAACTGTCACAAGGAAAGGTGCCTGGTTTAGAATGCTGCCAGAAATCTATAAGCATAGTGGTTATCAAACATATCGAATGCTTACATGGCTCAACATCTGGGAGCAGAAGACTATGTCTCAAGACTTCAAGGGTGCTTCAGTTGTCCATACATACAAATAAAGGTGATTGAGTACTCTGCAACAACCATCATGGTATCTTGATTTTTTCCATTGCTGGGAAGATTTTGCCCTGTGTCTTGCTCCCCGGATTCTTCCACATCACCAATAACGTTTCAGAGAGTCAGCACGGCTTTCGCCTGGGACACAGAACAGCTGACATGACTTCTGCAGCTTGTGAAAATGCTGGGAACAAAACTGTGATCTCTATAAGGTGATTGTAGACCTGATGAAGACCTTTGACACTGTTAGTTGGGAGGGTCTCTGGTGAATCTTGACCTAAGCTGGCCACACAAATTTGTAACAATCATGCACTCATTCATGCTGGCTAGAGTGCTGGAAAATGGTTCTTCATCAGAGCCTTTGTCACGAACACCATGAAGCAGGGCTGTGCACTCACACCTACACTATTTACCATTGTCCTTAGTGCTATGCTGCTAGATTCTTTCAAAGACTCCGCAGCATCTTCAATCTCCAGTGTCTTTGTGCTCACATTAAAGCAATTGACTTGTTCCTTAGGGAGTTCCTCTTCACTGATGATTGTGCACACACAGCACATACTGTCCAAGACATGCAGCATCCGATAGATGACTTTTCTAGATCGGCAAAGCTATTTGGACTCTATCTGCCTCAAGAAAAACAAAGTACTTTACCAGACTGCTCCCAGAAAAATGTATTCTGCCGCTGAAATAGCAATTGCTGACAAGAGTGCTTAATGCAGTAGAAAAATTTTACTATCTTGGCAACACTTCATCTGATAATGCCACGATTGACTATGAAATCACGCAGTGCATTTCTAAAGCCAGTTCTGCCTATGGTTGACTTTGCTGCCACCTGCGGAATGAGACAGACATTTGACTTCACACCAAGATTACTGTCTACCATGCAATTATGTTAAGCACTCTTCTCCACAGGAGTGAAACATGGACACACTTGATGCAACTAAAGAGTTTTCACATGTGCTGTATGCATCTCATCTGTAAAATCAAATGGTTGGACAGGACACCAAATACTGAAGTTCTGGACCAGTGCTACATAACTAGCACTGAATTCCTAATCAGACAGGTGCAATTTTGCTGGGCTGGTCACCTTGTACATATGGATGCTACACAACTCCCCAAAGTCATATTTTAAGGACCACTGAAAACAGGAGCACCTACACTGGGAGGCCAGTGAAAATGACATGACACTCAAAGCTCACTTAAAAGCTGGCTATGTCAACCTGAACACATGGGAAGTTGCTGGAGCTGAGAAATTAGGATTGCGGCAGACCTGTTGGTCTGCAATTAAAGCCATCGAGAATAGCAGAAGAGAAAAAGTTAAAGGGAAACATGAGAAAAGAAAGTAGGCTTTGGTTAAAAAAAACATGCAGTGATGTCAGTTTAACATGCGGCTGCATCTGCGGATCCCTCATCAGTTTATGTTTGTGCAAGACAATGCACTGAAACAAACTGACTCTCATATGTTGACTATGATAGGAGACTCCAACAGAGCTAAGAAGTGGATTAATTTTCATGGGACTCTGATGAAACTGTCAAGCATTTACCAATTAGTACCAATTTGGTGGCAGCTTGTGTGATGTGGATACTTTTCATTGGATACTGAGCTGAGATCACCAACTCACTCCACAGAGGCCAACCAGCCAAGTTAGTAATTTGACTACTTGATCACAAAGCAAAGTATCATCTCTGTGCCTCTTATTCTTAATGTTTACATAGTGTTATGGTGTTTAAAGACAGATCACTGTTATTTAATAAATGCAATTTTGTATAAGAACAACTTCTAAACGGCTTAACAACTATTTTGTACCAAATCTACATCTGGCATATGTGTATTTAAAATAAAACTTAACTGGGGAACATGACATATACTCAAGTATTCATTAGTCTTTCTTCATTCGAGTGCTAGACTTTTTACTACTGGCGTGAACAGTGGCTGATTATGGACAATAACATTTATAAAGTTTTTATTTTTTAAGCTGGAGGACCTCACATATAATTCACACAAAAAATTACAGTCGACCTCACACTGCTCAGCAAATAATTAATAGACTAAAGTAGTGAGGTTTCTCATGCTTCATACTACACTAGGAGAAGTAATCATAAAAGATTAAACTACAGATGCCAAAATAAGTGAACATATCACATTTTATGAAATTTGAGCATTGATTTTTTAATTGAGTTGGTTCACTTACTGAAATTTGCAAAATAGGAAGTAATTTTCAATAGGTGTTTATTATTTGTGTGAATTAGCAAGGTTCTGATATGCTATGTCTGCACATCAGTAATAAGAAAGCCTCCAGAGTAATTCTGGAGCAGATGCGAGAGTTTTGAGGAAAAGGAAAATTTAAAGGAAACTATTCTTTGGTTTTACAATTTGCAGCATCCTACTCCACTTCTTTTTATATCGCACCCATAGCCTTACATGTACAAACTGAACTAGTCAGTCTAAGCAAAAAGCAAGAAGCAAGTTTACTCCATCTGGTCAGTGTAACATTTTGCATTAAGGACTACGCACATCAGTACAAATTAAAAAAAACCCTTAAGGTTCACAGTTCAGACATTTGTCAGTAAGTTTTGACTCCCAGAACCATGATGTAAATGTGAAGGCATAGTGGAGTACCAACCTCGCCTGAAACTGCCACAGACTGTAGCAATATATTCGGGGTCCAGTTTTTTAACCTCTTTCAATACAATTTCCTGTTGAGAAAAAAAAAAAAGAGCAAGATCAAATCATTTGAGCTGCCCTCTGTAGTAAGATGAGGCCCTGAAACATAACCTCTTGTGTCAGAGGCCCAGTCTGAGACCTGAAGCCCAAAGCAAAGTACTTCCAGGCACTGCTAAGCAAAAGCTGGGCTGTGAGCCAGAGGCAGGCCACACTCACAGAAGTTGGCAAGAAGAGGGCTGCTAGAAGCAGGTGCATCTTAAAGACAAGGTCAAAAGGACAGCATGATGGATAGAAACAACATGATCAAAGGAGGAGACAGCCCACAATGAGTCAAAGGGCTGTACTTCAATACATCAGTAGGGATGAGTAATCTGTCCTGTAACTGTATAAAAGCAGGTTCCAGAGTGTGCATCTTTGTCTGGCCTAGGGTGCAGTGGAAAATCCCGCCACTGACTGAGCTGGTCCATTGCCAGGGGGCACAAATTCGTAGTACGTCTTGTACAGTCTACAGGAAACTATTACTGTGCTTCGTTTGACAATAAACCTGGCTCGGGTTCCTCCATACATTACTAGAGTCTGTGCTCACTGGGGGTTCTCTAGGGGTCTGCTTTGTCAGCTATCTGTGCAGAGCTGGGGCAGCACGCAGCCCACTGTTATCATTGAACAAGAGCAGAGCACCACATCGGTAGCTACTGACAACACCCTCTTCATTTGTTCTCATTGCCTTACTTGGTTGAGGAAGATTATATCTTACCTGCATCTGTAACATCTCTTCTCTAGGTATTCTTTGCTCGAAGTCTTCAAAATATCTGTACAAATAAAAAAGAAGTTGAATGACTATGGGTATGGCAATACATTTAAAATTTAACCAAGCAAACATTAGATACAACTCCATACATTTTACATTAAACTGATTGATTAGAAACTAATAACCTAGACAGCGATAGCAAGCCAATGATCACAGGTTCCTTTTGCTAGTCTCAGACACCTTAGAAATTCCCATCACCGCAGGTTCTCCCTTTCACCACCATTAAAACAGATTTCAGAGAGGAGAGGAAGTACTGCTATCATACAGGAATACTGTATCAAGAATTTCTTCTGCAGCCTTCCAAAGGGGACAAGAACTTCGTGGTTTTAAGAACCGACTCAGCAGCAGCAAACAGAAAGCTTTCCTTAGCCAGTGGTCAGAGAGGCAACCCAAACCATCAATTTTTCTAGAATTTAGACTCTCAGTGATCCAGACACAACATTTCAATCAGAACCTGAGAGGAAAAGCCTGTTTTTTTCACCATCTTTAATAACTCAAAAGTGGATAGGCTGAGCTGACTAAACCTTTCTAAAACAATGCATCTTTGGACTGCAACCAAGCACAGCTAATTTCATCCCCCCCAAAATTTGTTTGGGTAAGTTATGAGCAACTGAGAAAAGGGAAGAACAGGGGATAGAACTGGATCTTACGTATTAAGTGTGCTACTTATGGTTGCTATAATCTTAAAGAGTGTACTGGCCTCTGGAGGAATTTTTACAGAAGCCAAGTAACTATGTTTATGAAAATGAAACTGTCTTACTTTAGCCCAATTCGCTGATGATGATTTAGCTTGTGTTCATTTTTCTTTAGATCTGGAAGAAGCAGAATGACAGAAAAAGTACTCAGGAGAAGGAAAATAACTTTAGCAACTAGATATTTATTGTAAAGATGTGTTGTAAAGATGATTTAACTCAACAGGAACTATAAAGAGAAACACAAAGAACAAGAGTTTTTGTTGTGCTTGTAAATTATGAGGAGGCTGCCCTATGGCTCACAGAATGAATGCAGTAGCATCTACTAAACCCAAGCCCCTATACCAGGACACATCCCTTATGCCAGCGTTTGCAGCAAGGGCAATGCAGGGCAGTGTAAAATGGCTAGCAAAAAGCCTGCTCAGGGGAGAACTCTACTCTGGCTAGACTGGGGCTCTTTAATCCCTCAAAACACAAACAAAAAAACCCCACCACAAAACCCATTCCCTGCAAAATCCACATACAACCCCCAACTCCTCACAGATGAAAAGTCCCACTTAGTTGCACCTAAGAAGTCAGTTCTAGTCACGGAGCAAAACTGTCTTAGGAAATAGCAAACCTAAAAAAAATCAGTAAGGAGTAGTCATTGTAATGTTTAATACCGTGCTCAGTGCATACTTGTTGATTTCTACATTTATAAAGGGCCAAACCTTCAGCTGTATTGGAACAGCTGAAGCAGAAGGTGGTCTTTTGATTTGGACCATCCCAGACTGAAGCAGCCTCTGAGGCAAGTTACCACAGTCCAAGGGCTGCACTGATAGACAAGGTGTAATCTTACGTGAAGATAAAATATGAGGCTCAAAAAAGGAAGGAAGCACCAATCCAGGATTGTTTCCAGCTTGATATATCTCCAAAATGGCCTGGCCTAGAATCCCCACATCTGTTTTAGTCTGTTGGCAAGAATGGTAACTTGAACTGGTTTTGGAGCAGTTTGTTGGCACAGCTAGTTACCAAAATCAGTTTCCGCACACTTTATGGGCCACAATACCGTAACTCCTCATTCAACGTCCTCCCGCTTAACATTGTTTCGAAGTTACGTTGCTGCGCAGTTAGGGAATGTGCTCATTTAAAGTTGTGCAATGCTCCCTTATAACGTCGTTTGGCTGCCTGCTCTGTCCACTGCTTGTAAGATTCTGTGAAAGATCAGCGACTTTACAAATGAGCATTCCACAAGTTCCTCTCCTCCCCCTCCCAGTACTTCCCCCACCACCAAACAGCTGTTTGGCGGCACTTAGGACTTGAGGGGATGGGGGGAAGAGCAGGGATGCGGCGTGCTCCAGAGAGGAGGTGGAGTGGGAAGTGGAGGGGAGCAGGGACAGGAAGAGGCAGGCCTGGAGCATCCCCCAGCAAAGTTGGTGTCTGTTCTTCTCCGGGGAAGCTGCTGCCGCTGCTGCAAAGGGGCTTCCTAGTGTCCTTGCCTGCAGTGGGCTGTGCCTGTGTGGGGTAAGCCAGGGGCACTTTCCAACCAGAGTAAAGTACAGTACTGTACAGTATATAATGCCTTGTCTGCCCCCCAAAAAATTCCTTTGAACTTAACCCTCTGCATTTACATTAAATCTTATGGGAAAATTGCATTCATTTAACATCGTTTCACTTAAAGTTGCATTTTTCAGGAACATAACTATAATGTTAAGTGAGGAGTTACTGTATATAATTTATGACATCATAAATGCCAAGGCCAGAAGGGACTATTGTGATCATCTAGTCTGACCTCCTGTATAACAGCCCATAGAACTTCCCCAACGTAATTCCTTTTGAACCAAATCACATCTTTTAAAGAAAGATCTGATCTTGATTTTAAAATTGCCAAGGAGAAATTAAGAGGGGCAGTGGTGGTCTAACACGAGAATGAGCAGGAAGGTGAGAAAGGCTGGGCAACCTGGGAAGGAAAGGGTCTTATCTAGTAGCCTGTGTCCCAAAAAACATCTTTACTTTCCCAGGCAAAAATATTTAAGTTGCAATTAAAGTATCCATCAAAGTAGAAGACTTTAAAATAAAAGGGCAGTTTTAACAACAACAATGTCCACCAAGCATCCACAACAGGCAGCAATCCTATCTTCAAGTAATTCCCCATTCCATCACACCAGTAACATTCCAATCATGTGTAACAATCTCCAAAAAGTATGAGGTTTCAAGAGTAAATGAGTTGCCACACTGAGAGACTTAACAAATATGGTAGCTTTAACAGTGAAGACCATTAACCATATCAACTGTTTATCAAGGGTTGAGGTGGATTCTCCATCAATGGCAATTTTTAAATCATGACCAGATGTTTTCTGTGTAACATGCTCTAGTTCAAACTGGATTTCTTTCAGAAAAGTTCTATAGCCTGTGCTATGAAGGTAATCAGACGAGATGATCGCAGTGGTCTCTTTATCTTAGAATGTATGAATCTAGCGTACATACAGCTCTTGGGTGCTGAACGAAAAGAAAGGGATGGATGTAGTGTCAGTGGAATCAAACTTATGCAACATAAGCACACAGGTACTATCAAAGCCATGCACTTCAGAGTTTGCAGCACTAGAAGAAAAAATTGAAAAAGCCTGTTTCTTCAAACCAAGTCACTTTCCCTTTCCCCATATTTTGGGAGAAGCCCCATCTGAAAATTTATCTGGTGCCTTTCTTCCCTGCACTGACTCAAGTTTCGGAATGCTGAATGCCTATCCTTAATTGTATAACTGCTGTCATTTATGCAGCAAGCAGTTTTTCACAACTTGTGTCATAACCTTTTCACATTCTTCCAATCAAAGGTTCTGAAATGAGTATGGTACACTCACCTTCCAATGTCTTTATCCCTTCATCCACAAACTTCCTAGCTGCAGAAGGACTGCAAAGAATCAGGGCACTTCTTAACCAAATTGACACAGTGAAACCTCTCCAGCAGAAAGTGTTATATCAAACAGTAGCACATTACACCAGAATTTACTAACAGATTACAACAAAGTTTATAATCAGGCAATTAGTTCTCCAGTACCAAAGCCATTTCTTACATTCATTCTCACATTCTCCCTCAACTTGGCATACACTGCTTGCACGGACCAGGAAATGGAGGAAGAGGATGGGACTCAGAAGACCTGGGTTCTATTCCCAGGTTTAACGGGGGCTTTGGACAAGTCACTTAACTTTTCTGCGCCTTGGCTTCCCTACATGCATGAGAACAATGTTACCCACTTTAAAAAGTTGCCTTTGGAAAGGCTAAAGTGGGTTTTCATCAACTCAATTTCCTCCTACCTCTTCAGTAGCTCCTTCACATTCCTTTTGGAAGTCACTCCCCCTCTCCGTTCCAGCTCATCAGTATCTCTCAAGGCTCTGTCTTTTGTCTGCGCCTCTTTCCCCTCTCTCTGTTATAAGCTGGTGATCTCATCCACTTCCATGGCTTCCGCTACCATCTCTTCACTGTCATTTCCCCAATGTACATTTCCCCAGGGCTCGGTCTTGAATCTCTAACGTCTCAGTTTGGATGTCCCGCTGCCAACTCAATCTCCATATTCTTTCTTCAAACCCTCAATTTCTACACTGCTGTTAATAACTCTACAAGTAGATAGAACCATACAAAAAAATTCTTACCCTATGCCACTAACTCGGGTCAGGAAATTGATAGATGAGCTTGTATCATCCTGTCGAATCTGGAGAAAAGAGACTGTTCTCTAACTTACTTGAAAAGTCACAGGAACGTAAAGTAACTCAGTGAGTTATTGCACTTGAAAGTTGCTGTAGGTCTTTTTAGATCTGACCTACTACCTACACAGAGACTCGTGTCATGATTGTTTAGATCCACTCAGAAAGAACCTGGACAGGTGGTTTTCAGTGCCAAGCCCTTGGCTCTAGAATTTGCTTCCTTCTTTGGTTTCAGAGAAGAGAGTTTGATACTCAGAGGGATGTTATAAGGCTCTAAGTGAGGCTGGTTCCTTTTTTAGTGGAGGGATAAAAGTCCTTTTTAGTTTTTGCTGACATGTCTATTCAGATTTACAACCACATTTTTAAAGCCATTGTCTGAACCCTTCTATATACTGAAGCAAATTCTATACGTTGGGAATAAGTACATAAGAGAGACTTGGTCAGGTTTTAGATCCTCTGGCAGAAGGATGGGAGCCCAAATTTAGAACAAGAGGGGTGCTGCAGGCCAGGACTAAGGTGCACTGGGAAAAGCCGTGTGCAGGAAGGTTTCTACATGTCTGTCCAGACTAAGGTAGGTGGCCTTGGCTAAAACCAAACTTCCTTGAGAACCCACTTCATCGATTTGGTGGACAGAACAGGCAGGAAGGCAAACTGATCATATCCTGTAATATTTCCAGAGATGTACAATTTTTTTTCAGGATTTTTTGTTTTTAGATACCCATTTCCTTCTTTCTACTCCCCTGGCAGTCTACGTGCATCTCCCTCCTGCATGGCCTCAGTCTCTCCTGAAGCAGTAAAGCAGTTGCACGGAGTTAGCAGGAGGCCTGGGAAGGTACAGAAAAAAAAAATGCCCGCAGAGAAGAAGGTCAAAGAGGTTTACCTTTTCAAGCTTACGTAGTTTTCCAGTGGATAAAAACTCATCAATCTTCTCAGCGATTTTAGTCCCTACTCCTTCCTAAAAAAGAAACAGAATCAGAAAGTCAATGAAACTTTACCTTCAGGATAACTAGCATCACAGACATTATGGATAAACTACAAAACTAAACTCAGAAACTTGCAAAACAGAAACACAATCAAACTTACAAGACAATACTTTGCTAATGTTCATAATTGTAAGCAGCAGCATTATGAGCAACAGAAGCAGACTCTAATTTTCCCTGTTTTACAGTGAAATTTCAAAATGGGCTTTTAGCAAAATTTACAGTTCCTGCGCTAAATTTAAACCTCTGAAGTCTGAGAAAAGCAGGAAAAAAGCATATCTGAGTCTCCTCAATTACAACTATGATAATGTATATTATAATGCACTAAAATATTAACACAAAAATGGAATTTAATTGTGTGGATGATAGGAACTCGGCTAAAACATCTGTTTTACAGCTTACCAGCTTCTTTGCTTCAGCTCCACTTTTTATCTTGCTTGGATACTTGGATATTACAGAAGCTGCTTTTCTATATATATACATACATAAAAAAGAAATTCCATTCACTTTCCAGCCTTCAATAAACAGTATCAAATGACAAGACAAACATTTTGCATACACTCTCATTACAGTGCACTGTGTGTGCTTCCACCCTGGAGCAGTGGAATCTGTATAACTACCCCCTATTTCTCATGCACCAGAAATACGAGACCTCACAAAAAAAAAAAAAAAAAAAGCTTATCATACAGCAACCTGAATATCAATTTCCTCAAAGCAGTAAGTAACAATTATGTACTTTAACATAAGGGGCTCACATAAGGACTTTTATGAATAAGGTAAACAGCAATGCTAACTTAAATTTACAAAACAGCCTGTTATTCAGAAGTACTTTACAAAAACTACTTCTCTGGTTAGCCACCTCAGATATTTTTGGGGGTGGGATTTTTTCCATTCCCCCCTAAGGGCCAGCTTAGGAAAATTGAAAAATATGAAAAGAAACTTGTGAAATAGTTTCTCTCAGAATGAACAGTGAAAGAGAAAGGAAAGAAGGAAAAGCTTGACTGAGGCTAGCATTTCCAAGAATACATTAGTAACTATTTAAAATTATATTACACAGGTTCATAGAAGGGCTAGTTTTGTCTACGTGATGATAATACACTATTAAAGAATCTGGTGCTGTTGTTACTACTATAAAGTTCGGATATCTACCTGAATTTACTGTTGATCCTTAAATATCATGCTCTGTTACCTACATTATAAGAACAGTCATTTTCCAAGCTCTCTCTCTGGAAACACAAGTTTCTCCTGTATCTGCATAATAAAGTCAGGTCTATTTACATACTATTTCTGAGCCTAAAGGATATAAACTTTCCTTTTGGCTTACAACAATAGTGATGTCTTCTAGTTTCAAACTTTTCTTTTTTTCCTGTTTGCCAATAGACAAAAATACATATTTATTATTCAAATCAAAACTAAATAATTTACACCTATTTCATCAATATACCAAACAGCACTTTATATGCTAACTTATACAGAATGCATTTCTCATTCTTCAAAAATGAAATTTTAGTTTCAATAAGTAATTCCCATAGATATTTCAATTTTGGAGTGGGAGGTGGGGGAGGGGAGAACAGGCAGAAAAAAAACCCACCTTTTTTTTTTAAAATGCCATCTAAATTTCCAAAAAAGTTTTACATCTCTTCTTAGGTGCATAATGAAGTATCTGGCTGAATTGGAATTTTAAGACTGCAGAACACAGTTAATCAAATTAGAATCTGGCCGAGACCCTGAGCCTAGCTTAAATTTAGAACATAAGAACGGTCATACTGAGTCAGACCAAAGGTTCATCTAGACCAGTATCCTGTCTTCCGACAGTGGCCAACATCAGGTGTCCCAGAGGGAATAAGCAGAAAAGCTAATCACCAACTGATCCATCCCGTCACCCATTGCCAGCTTCTGGCAAACAAAGGCTAGGGACACATCCCTATCCATCCTGACTAATAGCCATTGATGGACCTATTCTCCATGAACTTATCTAGTTCTTTTTTGAATCCTGTATAGTCTTGGCCTTCACAATATCCTCTGTCAAGGAGTTCCACAGGTTGACTGTGCATTGTGAGAAAAAATAATTTTTGTTTGTTTTAAACCAACAGTCTACTAATTTCATTTGGTGGCCCCCTAGTTCATGTGTTATGAGAAGGAGTAAATAATACTTCCTTATGTATTTTCTCCACATCGGTCATGGTTTTATAGACTTCTATCATATACCCCCTTAGTCATCTCTTTTCCAAGCTGAAAAGTCCCAGTCTTATTAATATCCCCTTATACTGAAATCATTCCTTACCCCTAATCATTCTTGTTGCCCTTTTCTGAACCTTTTCCAAGTCTAATAGGTCTTCTTTGAGATGGGACAACCACATCTGTGTGCAGTGTTCAAAATGTGGGCATACCATGATTCCCAACAATCTGTTCACTTTTTTGACTGCACATTGAATGGATGTTTTCAGAGAACTATCCACAATTACTCCAAGATCTCATTCTTGAGTGGTAACAGCTAATTTAGACCCCATCATTTTATATGCATAGTTGGGATTATGCTTTCCAACATGCATTACTTTGCATTTATCAACGTTCAATTTAATCTGTCATTTTGTAGCCCACTCACCAAGTTTTGTGAAGTCCTTTTGTAGCTCTTCCCAGTCTGCCCGGGACTTAACTATGTTGAGTAGTTTTGTATCATCTGAAGTTTGCTACCTCACGGTTTACCCCTTTTTCCAGATAATTTATGAATATGTTGAATAGGACTGGTCCCAGGACAGACCCCTGGGGGACATCACTATTTACCTCTCTCCATACTGAAAACGGACCATTTACTCCTACCCTTTGTTTCCTATATTTTAACCAGTTACCAATCCCTGTTGAATAAGACTGGGCCTGGAGCAGTTTCCCATGGCACCCAAGAGAGGGGACACCGCGGCCCTCTCTCTGCGCTGAGAGCAGGGAGGGTTGGGAGAACATGGTGATACCCGCACCGCTCACTGGCGCACCTACCTGTACGCATTGTACTTGTGGATAGCTCGATTCACATTCTTCTCATAGTTTGCCAGTTCTGTGGCCCGGGGGCAATGAAAAGAGACATAGAGACATTTCTTACACGCACATGGGTCTGACCGCTCACTCCGAACCAGTTCTCACTCAAGCGTGGGAGGGTTAACATTACCAGGCTACCACAGGCGATGAGTTATATTCCCATGCGGTGCCCGGGCACCAGCAATATTCAGAGCCCAGCTCCACCAATATTGGAGTTGGAGGAGCACCCCCACGCATCTCCCCCTGCCTCTTCCCCATAGCTCCATGCTGCCTCCTTGCAGCAACTGCAGCCACAGGGTTCTAGTGCCCCCATCTCGACTGCCAGGGTAGACTGACTCTGAGCCTGCCCTTCCACCTCAGACCCTTCCCTTTTCCAGCAGGACCCTCCACCAGCACAGGCCCCTCCCGCCTGCAGTCACTGCTCCTGCCCCATGCTGGGCAAGGAGGCAGCCCCACATCCCTCACCCCCAGTGAGGCTACAGTCAGGATCAACAGCAGGGAAGGAAGCACACGCAGCACGCCCGACACCCACCACGGGGAAGGCGAGGGAGATTCCTGGACCTCAGAGAGGCCCTAGGAGCACATGTGGTGACAGTGGCGAGGGTAAGTGTGCTGCTGTGGGGACAGGAAAAGGGGGCTCCTCCCCCAGAGCTCGCTGCTGCCAGCAGGGAAAGGGCTGAGGGAGTCCTCCTCTCTGGCCCCTGTCCTGGAGCAGCCTGCCTGCACCGCAAACTCATCCCCAGCTCTGCCCCACCCCATAGCCAAACCTCCAGCCAGGGCTTTCCTCCCTCACTGCACCCTCAACCCGAGCCCCTCCAGCACCCCACATCCCCAGTCCCAGCCAGAGCCCTCACCCCCCCTACACCCTAACCCTCTGCCCCCGCCCTGGGCCTAACACCCCAACCCCCCCAGTCCCAGCCAGAGCCCTCACCTCCCCTACTCCTATTCTCGCCCTGAGCCCCTCCCAGACTCCAAACCCCTCATCTGCAGCCACACCCCTCTCCCCCCAGAGCCTGCACCCCAGACTTCTTCCTCCACCAAACTCCCTCCCAGAGCCTTGGCAGGTGTGTGGGGCGGTTCTGGGCACCATCAAATTCGGGCCAGTCCGGGACACCGGGTGGCCCCTTGTCGGGCGAGAGCGGCTCGGGCCCAGCGGCCTCAGCCCCGCCCCTCACACGCGCAGAACGTCAGCAGCCAACCCCCGCCCAACCCACCGCTCAGGAAGTCTGTGATCCCCGCATTGGGGCTCTCCTGCGGCGCCTTCCGCTTGCTCATGGCCGCCCCGGCCCGGCCAGCCGGCAGCTACGAGTGCAGGCGGGACGATGGGAGCGATAAGGGAACTTCCGGTTCCTGGGGACGGGGGGGCGGGGCGGTTAGCCGCGGACTCCTCCTACCCCAGGCCCACACGCTGGGGAGAAAGGACGCGCCGCAGTGCATTGTGGGTAATTTGGCAACGTCTTTTATCAGCAAGCTCGAAGCCTGCAGCACCACGGGAGGGGTAGTGTTTCGCTCGGCCTTCATCTCCCATCAGCCATTGCGGGGCGCGCGGTACGACGGGAGGGGTAGTGTTTCGCTCGGCCTTTATCTCCCATCAGGCATTGCGGGGCGCGCGGCACGACGGGAGGGGTAGTGTTTCTCTCGGCCTTCATCTCCCATCAGGCATTGCGGAGCGCGCGGCACAATGGGAGGAGTAGTGTTTCTCTTGGCCTTTATCTCCCATCAGCCATTGCGGGGCGCGCGTCATCTAGTTTGGGCTACTGATGCACCAGCATTGAGGTTCTGCTACCACCAGCTGAAGTCACAGACGCGCTGAGGTTGCTAAGAGCTGAGATCACGGAGCCGTGTTAAGTGCTGGGGGCAGAGGAAGGAGGAGCCATACCACTCCTACAGGGAGTGAGTATGTAGGGAAGGAAGGTGATAGGTTACTTTTATTGTCTTGTTTGTGAGTTCTTTTGCAACTAAGAGGGAGGATAAATTTGGGTTCTTTGTGTAACTTTAAAGTTTTGCCCAGAGGGAAACCCTCTGTGTTTTGAATCTGATTATCTGTGAAATTCTTTCACTCTAATCTCACAGAGAGATTCCTTTTACCTTTTATCTTTAATTAAAATTCTTCTTTTAAGAACCTGATTGAGTCTTCATTATTTTAAGATCCAAGGGTTTGGATCTGTGTTCACCAGGACTAAGTGGTGAGGGGGTATTCCCAAGCCTTCCCAGGGTAAGGGGTGTAAGGGCTTGGGGAGGACTATTCTCAAGCTTGCCCAGGAAAGGGGGGTTATGGACTTGGAACTCTGCCTTCCCCCAAATATCTCCCAAGTGGCTCTCCCTAAACATTTGGTTAACCCTTGGTGGTGGCAGCGTACTGTTAACCTAAACTGGTAAAAATAAGCTTAGGGGGTCTTTTATGCAGGTCCTCACATCTGCACCCTAAAGTTCAGAGTCAGGAGGGAACCTTGACATGGCTACCCTACGGTGGTTCCATCTTTCACTGTCTCCGGCAAAAGCGCACACACACCACAGACAAAAGGCTTTTTCCCCCTTCCAGATTTTTAAAGTATCTTGTCCCCTTATTGGTCCTTCTGGTCAGATATCAACGAGGTTATGTGAGCTTCTTAACCCTTTACAGGTAAAAGAGGAATTAACCCTTAACTATATGTTTATGACAATGGCACTGTTACATTATAGTGACTACCTGCAGGGCACAAAACTGGCTCAGCGAGGGGGAAGGCTAGGATAGGGCTGTAGCATCACAAACTGGGTAATGTCCCAATTTCCTACCACTAGCAGTTAAACAACTAGTGGTTTTTAGGGGGTGCTGCCCTTTCACCACTTGCTGCAGTTGTGACAGATGGGTTACTTTGTCAGAGTTTCAACCAGTGTTCCCTCTAATTTTTCCCACTTGTGTGGAAGGAATTTTGTTATGTGCACTAATATGGAGATGATGTGTGACACATCACCTCCATATTGGTGCACATAACAAAATTCATGTGGCAGGGGTAGGAGCGAGGGGTTCGGAGTGTAATATGGGGCTCAGGGCTGGGGCAGAGTGTGGGGGAGTGAGGGCTATAGCTGGGGTTGTGGGCTCTGGGGTGGGACTGGGGATAAGGGGTGAGGGCAGAGGCCTGGGGTGTGTGGAGGTGAGGGTGCCAACTGGGGTTCCAGGTTCTGGGGTGGGGCTGGGGATGCTGAGGCAGAGGGTTGGGGTGCAGGGGGTGTGGCCTCCATCTGGGGGTGTGGTCTCTGGGCTGGGCATAAGGGGTTTGGGGTCCAGGCTGCCCTGGGACTACAGGAAGGGGGCAAGAGGACTCCCTGCAGCACGCACTCCCCGCAGCAGCACCTGGGCTGGGGGAAGAGGCACCTCCCCCTAACATGGCAGCTCCAGGGCTGGGGCCACAGGATAGGTGCCTCTTCCCCAGCCGCAGCAGGTCCGGGGCTAGGGGAGAGGCCTATCTCCCTGCTGCAGCCCTGAGTGCCTGTCTGGTGCTTAGAGGGAACTTAGGTTTCAACTTGTGTGAAATCACTATTTTAAATGGTGACATTCATAAAATGAGATTTTTCTAATTTAATACATTTTTTTCTAAATTAGCAAAATCTTGTTTTACTTGTGTGTAAATTTTAAAAAGAGGTTTCACAGGAGCAATGGCTGTCTGCCCCTCCCCTGGGTCTAGAGGTAGCCATTCCGGCCAACCAGCAATTCTAGTACCAGTGAAGTCATGTGATCATAAAAATAGACTTGATAATGTTTTGTTTTTTAATAATATATTAAATATGGTAAATGAGAGTCACAATAAAACCCTGGGAAGTGTTATAAGAAGATATGAAGGTTTCTTGAAAAATAAAGAATTAAAAGGTATGAAACGCCATTTCCTGGAGGTAATGGGAAAGGGTTGACAGTTCAGGCAATCAGAACAGCAGAGCAAACCAATTTGTGAACATCTCTATGTAGATGTGTCACTTGTATGTAAACACCTGAACGAAGACTGTGAGTATTTAAAAAGTGGGGTGTATTTGTCTGTGGGTGTGGGGGTGGGGTTGGAAGCTCACTGCATCATTTCCAAGAGGCAAGAGCAGCCTTGTCTAGACCTGCCCCCTCCCCCCCCGCTGCCTTCCTTTTGCCCCTATTACAGTACATGGTCAACTCACTCCAGCACCCTCAACAGCAAAGTAAAAGATTCTGCTGGGGAGGATTTTATAACACTACAACAGCTGGGGGGCTCTTGCTATGGGCCAGATATGATGTTCCAGATATGATGTTCCAGACTGGTGCGGGGCTATGTCACCTGAGCTGCAATGGGGGCTGCCTCACCGTGCTTCGCTGTTATAGCCTCTGACTTGGGTAGCTCACAAACAGCCTGTCAGTGTGATGCTCCCCACCTCTCCCCGCAAGTGTCTGTGTATGGCTACGACTCTGATCCAAGCAGCTTGTCAGCACCCACCAGTCACAGTTTGGTTTCCATCAGACCTGGACTACCACATGCAGGGTGACCCCGAACACATTCCCTGTCATGAATTTTAACTCAAACGTGTTGTGCACTGTCCAGCCCTCTCCTGGATAGGCCAGATAGATTAGGGCTGTTGTACTTCTAGGAGGTCAATGTACAAAAATCTACCACTTTGTGGCCAATTCCACTTACAGTTCACAACACTGGATTAGTTTTGGTTCAAGAATAAAACAAGTTTATTTAACTACAAAGAGAAGTTTTAAGTGAATAAGAGTAATGAAGCATTAAAGTAAGAAAAGGTTACAAGAAAAATAAAGAAAAATACTTTCTAAACTTAGCAAACTGAAGTCCATTTCCACAAGTTCCAGTAATATTGCTGACCAAACTCTCACGGCCAGGATCTGCTTCCAGGGTCCAGCAGCTGTTTCTCTGATCATCTTAGGTGAAAGGGAGATGGGGAGGGAGAGAGAACTTGGGTGTAGCTCGGTCACCCTTTGAAAAACATTTTCCCGAATGTTCACTTTAGGTAAAGTTCTTTCCTGCTGAGAGCAAGGAGACATGGAGTTTGGTGGAAGGAGGCTTTGTGCTGTTTCTGTTCATCTGTGTATTCTGCTTCTTTCTTTCTCCCTCTTGTCCTCTGTGGAATCTGTTTACAGCTGAAATGCAAATTGAGGCAAATACACATCCTTTTCTTTAGAACAAGTGTGCTTGGCCAGTTCCGCCTAATCAGGCTACATGAATTGGAACTTGTGCTTTGAATACCCTCTAGGCGGAATTTCATAACTTTACATAGACTGTTGCTACAGCCATTTCACCAAGATAGTATTGATCACTAAGTTTCAAATGCTACTTCACAAGGCATATTTTGTCCAAAGATTGTTACGATACTGTGTAGGGTGTGAATACGGGGGGTGCATTTGGTCACAGTGGGCTGGGAATTATCCATTTGTGGAGGGATCTCTAACCTTACCCTTCCCTGGAAATTGCCAGACAATGAAGGGAAGGGGAGAATTCTTGCTGCAATCCCAAATTCCTGGAAATCCCAGGCTCACTGGAATTTATCTACTTCCCCACAGCCCCTCACTGGGTGCTCTAGGCGGCGTCTCATTGCTTCACATTAAAGCTGCTGCCCTTTGGGTCTGTATGTTCTGGGGTATTGCTGTCATGAGTGACTGCGCTGGCTTGGGCAGGTGCTTAGCAAGGTCAAGGTTGTACATTTCTGATGAAGTATGCTCTGTTAAATAAAATTACCCTGTGACAAACAGCGGCAATTGGCTCTTTTCTTAAAGTGTGAAATAGCAACCCGGGGTCACTGCCCAAATGGGAGGGAAGGGGGATGGATGGACACACAAGGCACTGTCCCACCTGCGACACCCCAACACCTTGAGTCCCCAAATCCTTCTACCTGCCTTCACTCATTAACGGTGTCTTCCTCTACTTCTTACAGCAATCCAAGCTGAAGAAAGTTGACGTGCTGGAGATCACGGTGTAGCACATGGAGAGCCTGCAACAGAGCAACACCCTGGGTAATGACTCCCTGTAGTCTCCCATGGGCTGGGGAGGATCCATTTCGGGGGTGGGTCTGTCTGCTCCAGTGCAACCCAGAAGGAGAGTCCATGTCTCCTATCAGGCTCAGTGGGATGCACTCTCTTGCCCCCATGGTCTCCTATGGATCATATAGGATCTGTCTGCCCCAGGGATGGTCCATGCCATGCTGAGGAGAATTCACGCTGCCTACCAGGCTCAAGGTGTCACTCCTCCCACATCTTCATGGGGACTTTGGAGAGATTCTTGTTGCTGTAACTGGATCTCAGAGCACGAGCGGCTGGTTGAGTATCTTCAGAGCTATGGGGTCTGGGCCCGAGAGGTGTGAACTCAGCGGCGGCCAGCATATCCCTCGGCCCGTGCCTTTTCACATAGTCCTCATTGGCCTGGAGCGGCAAACTGCAGCTAGTGGGAGCCATAATCGGATGAACCTGCAGGCACAGCAGGTAAACGGCCCGGCCCGCCATAGTGCTTACCGTGGCGAGCCACGTGCCAAAGGTTGCTGATCCCTGACCTAGCATATAGTGTCCTTACAGTCCAGGATGAGGTGTTTGCTTCAGTTTAGGATTTCTTTAATTTAGAATGACTTTTTTTCCACAAGCACCATTCCCAATATGCATCCACTGCTCCTTCTTCACTTTCCTTGTCCTGCTGTGAAATTCTTACAATCCCCCAAAATAAGATAATTACCTCTTCTCTTAATATCCTTCACTCTCATTGTTTGGTCCTGGTTGCCCATTTTTACTTCCTAAACACAGAGTCACCATTCTCTACAAAGCTGATTCTCTGGCACTCCCCTAGTTCTGTAAAATCAGCTATTGTTTATCATATACTTAAAAGCTCTTTCTTGACATTAAAACATTGTCCAGCTATACCAAAAGGACAGGAAACATGTGATATGGATTTAATCAGTCTGCAACTTTATTATTAGATGTCTTGGACTACCTGTCGGATAAAAGGGTACAATGCAGGCACTTCATTCAAATAACTAGCTGGGGCTTCCCCTAGCTCCCCTTCATTTTCCATCAAGGTCCTCCAGCCAATCCATGGTTTGGATCTTACCACTTCCCCACACCCCATACAAGGGTTAAGGTGAGCTATAAGAAAGGGGGGCTTACTGCCATACCAATCATAGGAGCCCTGACCCTCCCCGTCACCCCCCATTCCATTCCTTTAACCTGCATTTCCTTTTATGTCCTTTAGCAGGCCATTTATTTGGTCACTGGATGCTGTCCCTATGGAGTACTTGCACTGGACATCCACCCCACACTTACAAAATAAGTTGCGACATACAGCATAACCCCCTTTCCTCCTTACTGTAATAGGTCCTCTGTGGCACCTGCTCTGAGGAAGGTGAAAAACCCCCATTCTACCTAAGCCAATATGATTGCGAAGGAAAAATTCCTTCCCAGACCTCTTAAAAAAGAGAGACTAGTGCATTATCCACAACAGGTCCTAACACAACCTGATATTTGCACCTGAGGGGAGGAAGGGTGGATGCTGCCTTGCTTTCTGCCTGGAGAAAGGGCTTCTAATTCCAGGTCTTGCACCTTTTAAAACCTTCTGCCCTTACATTCCCAGGGGATGAGTCAGTCACTAGGCTGACCCCTATGCACCTTTTTGCAGCAGTTTCTGACCTTCCTTTTCCCCCCGATAAAGCACTGTTACCTTCCTCTGGCAAGCCCAGACAACGTATTCTCCCCTCCCTCCCGATTCAGGTGTGGTGCATCATTATATCTTTTCCTTTCTCATTGAAGAGGAACTACCACTAATGTGTCCAATTACTTCTCAAAAGGGTGTTCTTGATCCAGTTCAGTTTGGAATTTGCTGTGGCTACCATAGAAACTTCCCCAATGTGGTTAATGACCTCTCACTTTCTGCTAATCAAGACTCTTTGACCTCTTTCCACTGTTTGACAATGTTGTTGACTCCATCCTCCTGCACTGCCTGCATAACAATCCATTACATGATTATGTTTCCTAGTAATCTAACCTTTTACTTTCCATTTCCAGTTTTGGATCCTCCTTTTGTGCTAAGATTGCTCCTCTCTGGCACCAAGCAAAGCTTAATTCATGATCTTCCATGTTTCCGTGTCTGTCTTCCTTCTCGTCATCTTTACTCTGGTTTAATAATAACTCACATTTATATTGGTGTTACTCAATTTTATAAAACTTTCAACACCTTGAATGACTCCTTTTCCCACTCTTGGTGGGGCCCAAAGGTGTTATAATAATAACTCAGATAGTTTCAGTCATACATTTTAATGAAGAAAAACGATGTGACCACTGGTATTAAAAATGTTGTTAAAGTAAGCATACCAAAGGGTTTTAAGATCCTGGCAAGTGAACATTCAGTGGTTATAGAGTGCTTTTATTAATTTCTTAAAGGACTGTAACTGCAAAAGGTAGTTTTACTCTTAGCTATATTTAAGTAACGGTTGTAAATATCCTCCCATATGTATTTCCCTCTACATACGTTATCCACGGCTACTCTGATGCGCTGTGACAGACAATATATTTACTGGAAATACTGCCTCTAGAATAAGCTATAGCTGAGAGTAACATTGCACTGGTCCAGAATCATTATTTTCAATGGTTTAATGAACAGCTTTTGGCAGTGATACAGAAAGGATGAAAGAATTATGATTGTGCCTAAAAAGCTAACAAAGTTACTGTTCCATCCTGCAAGCCTTTTCCAACATCCAAAGGTACCAGAATCCTTTCCACAGAGTGCTTGAATTCAGATTTGTCTACCATTAACTGATATTAATATAAACACTGACCTTTATTACATAGTGTTTTGACATTATAGAACATGTGTATAAAAGAAAATAGTTTTAGTAACACATTTATATTCTTCTCAAATGACAGTATGAAGACTTCACAGAACACATCTTTAATAAATCTTCCTTCATTAATTCATCATATTTCTCACATATGAATTAACAACAAGCTATGTAGCACAATTACTTCTAGCTGAATGATGACAGAATTTTATAGTAAAGTTTTGCAAGGATTCAGATAACCCCTCCAAATGATATATTATTTACATTTAAATATCTTAACATTATTTCTAAATAATTAGTTATTCAATGAGCACAGCTGATCATTATTACACTGATGTTTGAATGACAAAAGGTTGTGCATATTTTAATGTAACTTAATAATGAGAAATGACAGTAGATTAATAAAGAAAAAATGTAGAATACCATCTTACTTTATACTTGTGAAGAAATTTTAGAGACTGAGAAATAAAAACAGCTCTTCAGAAGTCCAATAGTGGGATCAACCCACATTTTTCAAACTACAATCATTGTCATCTAACCACTATGATAATACAATACTCACACTGATATTAAATGATGTTAGCATGAATAATCTTATTCTAACAAGTAAACATTGAATTAGTGTTACCACATTACATTATCTGTATTACTAGAGATGTACAGACAGTTAAGATTTAGAAATGTATACACTGTGTCTCCTGGTCTAAAGTAACAGACTTAAAAATGTAAAGTTCAGTGTGTTCTATTTTAGAAAAGATGCTAGTACCTGCAGGGGCACACAACTATGGTCCATATTTACTGGAAAGCAAAGTAAGCTTACAAAATCTTATGAAGATCCAACTCATTGCATTCATATGTGCCCATTCAAAATCTTACCCCAATTAATCTATTTGAGTCAAAATTTATACTGCATCAACCGTGCATGGGCAAATATAAATCACTTTCAGAGTCAGACCACAGACAATCTGCCCATCGCATTTTCACTAAACCTTCCATAATTATACAGCTGTAGAAATGGCTGTGGAATTTACCCTCAGCTGGCATGACGCCACCTCAGAGGACTATTTCCCTACTTTGTCCATCTACCACATGCTAACCAAAGCAAGTTAACTGCATTGTATCAGCACTCAAATGTTGGAACTAATGCTCCTAAGATTTCCTCCACTGGATCCAAAACAGCTACTTCTGATTTATACCAATATGAGAGGATAATGGGGCCTATTCTGTGCTTCACTTCTAAAAAGAGTTGAGAATTGATCACTCAGTTTGCTGCCTTATGATGTGGCAGTATGGAAGTTGCCACTCCCTATTCTCTATAGGGCCATGTGGAAGGAAGACTGTTATATCTTCCAAAATCCACTAAGCCGAATATGCCTTTTTAACAAATACAGTGATTTTATTTGGATTAGAACAAGAAAAATAAAGTAACTGCAAAAGTGCATCATATTAGCACCGTAAGAAAGTATTTTTATTACAAATTGCATCCAGCCTTCCTCTCCCAGTCCTATGTTCACTCTCCAACTTCCAAATCTAGCTGCATCAGCTGCTAAGTCCTTTTAATTCGGTCACACAGAAGCTTCTAAACCTTAGGGATGCAGCTACTGCACACAATCAAAATTTTTTTTTAAAGCTCCATACACCACAAGCTCCCCTGTAACTTTTAAGTGATACATCTCAATTTTGGAATGCTCTGTGATTTTAGTTTGTTCAACAGCAGCTGTCTCTTCTTCCACTACTTCATTTACCTTTGTAGATTTTTTTATTGTCCCCCTGCCATTATTAAATTAAGTTTCTGCATTAACACAGCCATTGGTGTTATCATCACTAGTTCAGTAAAGAAGGATAGCAATTTTCTTTTTTAGTAATGATATCAACTAACATTTCAATTTCTCTTCTATTTCTGAACCTTTTCCTCGGAACAACTGGTCAATATGTTCACTATGTCTCCATTTTCCTCTGCTAGTGATGTCAGAAATAATGCCACTTTTGTTATCTTTCTGGCAGCCTGTTTTGTCAATCTAATTGATATATTCTTGCAAACTTGTTTTTATTCCTCATTTTTCTCTGTCTTTCTCACGTGTGAAAAACAGCACTCTTGTTTTCCATTGATGTCAGGTGACAAGTAGTGGTTCTAGTGTTCTCTTAGCAATGATCCAAAGTACAGGTAGCTTTGAAGTTCCTTTTTTGGAGTGACATGGGTTAGGAGGGGCAAATTCCTATTTACTATTTTTATTGTTTGGCTACAGAGTTTACTGGCAGGACAAGGTAACAGGGCAGTAGCATTTTTCAAAATGTTGATACGTATTTCTTCCTTAGGGTGGATATTTTTTAATAACAGGTTACAATTTGCAGAATGTAGTAAAAATTGTGGGGAAAATGATGAAATCATAAAATGAACAATATTTCCCCACCCACATTTTTGTCCTGTTCCTGATATAAGTACAATATTTCTTTCTTAAAGAAATATGCCCAGTATTTCAATGAGACCATATAATCTCCTCCATACAAGTTTTTCCAGCAGTATCCCATGCCATTCAGATGAACAGATGGATTTTGCACTGGGATGTAAAAAACGGGACCCAGCTTCATTAGACTCAACTAAAAAATAATGCTTGAAAATGATTTCCCAGTTACTTATAACTAAGGCTACGATTTAGTCACAGAATCCGTGACTTCCAGCGACCTCCATGACTTCAGCCTGTGGTGGTCAGGAGCTGCAGGATTCCCAGCCACCTGTGGGAGCAGGAAGCTGCAGGGTACCCCAGCTGTCTCTAGCAACCCCCAGACCTCTAAGCCACCACAGGCACCCCACAGCTCCCGGCCTCCACAGGCAGCAGGGGGACCCCTGGAGCTGCAGGTAGCAGAGGTACCTTGCGAGCTCCCAGTTGCTGGAGGTGGCTCCTAGCCCCTGTGCAGCTGTCCTGCCTCAGATGGTGTGGGGATCTGCAGATCCCCATTTTGTCATGGATATTTTTAGTAAAAGTTACAGACGGGTCACAGCTTCCATTAATTTCTCATTTTTGCCCATGATCTGTCTGTGACTTTTACAAAAAATATCCATGACAAAATCTTAGTCTTACTTATAACTAGAGCTGGTTGGGAACTGGAATTTCAATTCCATGGAAAATTCTGACTGTTTAAAAATAAATTAGTTCCAGATCAGAACAAAATGACAATATGGAAATTTCCAATGAAACAAAATGGTTTTTGAAAATAAAAATCATTTGGAGTCCATTAAAATGTTTTGTTTAAAGGAAAAATGTTTCATTTTAATTTGACTTAAAATTTAAATATTTTTATCATATGAAATAAATTTTGCAGTGAGAAGTCATTTCCGAATGAAAAATCCAAACACTCCACTCCAAAGATATTGTTTTGACATTACAAATATTATTGAAAATGAAATTTTATCAAAATTGACATGTTCCTTCAAAAATTGAGATTTTGACAAAATGCAATTTTCTGTAGAAAAATGTTCTATTAGAAAATGTTCAATTAACTCATCTCATAACTTTATTATTTATGCTTACTGAATACTGCCTCTCTCAGCTTTCAAAATCTTGAGTCTGCCCCTCCCCCCCAATCATGTGTTTAGCATAGAAATTATGAGAATTTAAAAACAGTGAAAGTTGAGTTCTTCTGCTTTTTGAGCCTTTACGGGTTTGTATTTTCAAGCTGTCTTGTGCACCATGAAACCTAGAAATGTATGCTTTCCTTAAATTCTATTGACAATTCTGTGAAGCATGAGTGATTTGGAAATATAAACAAACTGTAAGTTATTTATCTTTCTTTACTTTTATTGTCAATTTTTTATGAATTTCAATAAAAATGTAATCTTTGAAATAAAAAGCTAAGACATAATCACAGCTCTACAAGAGATGAGGATTTAAAAAAAATCAAGTATCATGAGACTTCTGATAAAATCATGAGGAAGGACAACACTGAATGCTATCTATGTCAAAAGTCAGATCAGACCCTCCTCTTTAATGAGCAAGAGGGTTAGTATCCAGCTGATCTATGCCTTGGGCTGGTTAGAAGAGGAAACTGCTGGAAATTGCTTCTTCCTCTGGTCCTGTTATTGGAGCAGGAGGACACATGCTTGTGCTGTTCAGTTGCTCACCCATAGTTTTTTGGTTTTTTTCCTCTCTGCTGATTAGCTAGTCATCCCCCTCCCGTCCCTCCCCCCGATGCACTCATGGGGTCCTGAAAACATTTTCTGCCTGACCAGCAAACAACATAGGGCCATACCTGTTTCTCCTCCTTTCCTACACTATGGAAGGTGGTGGCATTATGAATTTGGGGATTCACAAGTAAGTAAGGAGCCGCTAAAGGATGTAGCCAGGGTCAAGACAACAGGGGGAGGATTTTACCCCACATCCTCATGGAGCTTTTATAAATGATCCTATAGATGTTCTCTTATTCCTTCCCCCGCCAGTTTTCAGTATGGGACCATTACTGGGTGGCAGTGGAGACAAGACCTATGCCTGTATAACTACAGTTCCCGCACTATGCCCAGTTGACAGAGGATATGAATCTGCTACAGCCAGTGATGAGCTGCCAAAATATTAACAACAGGTTCCCTCCTCCTCACCCCACAAGGGGGTCGTGGCGGCCCCCCTCCAGGACTCCAGCCCATCCAAACCCCACATTCCTTGATGCCCCCCCCGGGACCCCTGCCCCATCCACCCTCCTTCCATGTCCCCTGACTGCCCCCTGCCACCCCATCCAAATTCCCTGCTTCTTCCTGACTGCCCCCCCAGGAGCCTTGCCCCTATTCAATCCCCGTTCCCTGCCATCTGACCGCCCCACCCCTATCCAGCCCCCCACAACTCCCTCAAACTCCCCTGCCCTCCTCCAACACCCCCTCCCTACTCCCTGCCCCCTTACCGCGCTGCCTGGAGCTGCCAAGCCAGGCCGGAGCTGCCGAGCCAGGCCGGAGCTGCGGGGCCAGGACCAGCACCAGCACCACAGAGGCCAGGCTGGGCCGGGCTGGAGTCTCGGGGCTGGAGCCGCAGGGCAGAAGCTGGGGGCGCTCGGCGGGGGCCAGGACGGGGCTGGGGTGCTCAGCCGGGCCCGGGATGGGGCTGCTTGGCTGGGCCCAGGAGCCAGGCTGGAGGGAGCCACGGGGCCGGAGCCAGGGGCACTCGGCTGGGGCCGGGACCGGGCTGGGGCTGGGGGTGCCAGGCTGGAGGGAGCCACTCGCCGGGACCAGGAGCTGGGCTGGAGGGAGTCGCTGAGCCGGCCACACCTCCCCTCCCCCCGTGCCCCAGCTTACCTGGGTGCCTGCTGCTTGTTCAGGTGTCCCACGAACATTTGATTCGCGGGAAGCAGGGGAGGGGGAGGAGAAGGGGAGTGGAGCATTCAGGAGAGGACGGGGAAGTGAGCTTGGGCTGGGGCGGAGTGCCGGAGCGCCGGAGCTTTTGTTAAATAAAACCCTTGTCATAAACAGATGGTTAAGGGTTAATGTCTCTTTTACCTGTAAAGGGTTAAGAAGCTCAGTAAACCTGGCTGACACCTGACTAGAGGACCAATCGGGGGACAAGATACTTTCAAATCTCAGTGGAGGGAAGTCTTTGTTTGTGCTTTTTGTTTTGGGGGTTGTTCGCTCTTGGGGCTAAGCGGGACCAGACATGCACCCAGGTTTTCTCCAATCTTTCTGAATCAGTCTCTCATGTTTCAAAATAGTAAGTACTAGCTAGAAAAGGCGAATTAGTCTTATGTTTGTTTTCTTAACTTGTAAATGTGTATTTTGCTGGAAGGATTTTTACCTCTATTTGCTGTAAGTTTGAATCTCAGGCTGGGGGTGGGGAGAGTCCCTCTAGTCTATATGAATGTGAATACCCTGTAAACATTTACCATCCTGATTTTACAGAGATAATTATTACTTTTTCTTTCTTTAATTAAAAGCTTTCTTTTTTAAGAATCTGATTGAGTTTTTTTCCTAAGACCCAAGGGGATTGGGTCTGAAGTCACCAGGAATTGGTGGGGGAAAAGGATGGAGCGGGGGAGAAGGTTAATTTCTCTTTGTTTTAAGATCCAAGAAGTTTGGATCAGTGTAGCCTCTCAGGGTAACCCAGGGAGGAAAAAGTCTGGGAGGGGGAAGGAGGGGGGATGGTTTATTTCTCCTTGTTTTAAGACCCCAGGGGTTTGGGTCTTGGGTTCCCCAGGGAAGGTTTTGGGGGAACAGGAAGTGTGCCAAACACTATATTTTGGCTGGTGGCAGCGTTATCAAATCTAAGCAAGGAATTAAGCTTAGAAGGGTCCATGCAGGTCCCCACTTTTTGGACGCTAAAGTTCAAAGTGGAGGAAAAGACCTTGACACCGTTATAGAACCGTTGTCCTGGAACAACCGGTTCTAAAAGGCCTTCTAAATTTAACAACTGGTTCCTGCGAACTGGTGCGAACCGGCTCAAGCTCACCATTGGCTACAGCCCTAGTTAGGGATCCATGACTCTTTACCTCAAGCTGTAGCAGTTCACACACTTTTAGCTCTGGAGGTCCCTTGTTCAATGTGTTGGGCAAGATGGCAGAGGTCCCACTCAGGGAACCAGAGCAGGCCGAAGTGCTGGAAGCCAGTCACAGGGGCCAATACCCTAATAGGTCTTTGCCTACATAGTACAAAGTGCTATTTTTTTCATATTATTTTTGTTTTTATCTAAGTTTCCTGGTACAATAATAGCAACATATCAAAATACATCAAAAGTTCATGATATAAAGAAATTCAGAATGAATAAAGTGAAGGTCCACCAGGGAATGCTAATATTGATATATATGTGCTTAAGACAGATTGTGTACACTGAGATTTAAATTTCCGTATCTGACATATCAGTGATTTATTTTCCTCTTATTACATCCAGAAACAGCACATTAAATGTACATTGTTAACAGTTGATTTATTGTCTAATAATGGTCAAAGATAAGCAAATTGTTTTATATTTTCTTGTAATTTCTGCAGCATAATGTTGAAATTAGGGCCTATGAAATACCGTATTTTTATGTTTCTTGGAAATGCAGGAAAACATACAAATACCACATGCTGGGCTGATTCAAGCATTTCACTATATTAGCATAAACATTTCTTTTTGAAAACAAATGCATAAAAAGCACAGCAAGATTGTAAATCTGGCATTTACACACAGCTTTTGCTTATGTAGTAGTAGCAGTAAACCTGGGCTTTTCAAAGAGAAATTCACTGTGGCTTCATACTAGTGTAGGCGTCTGTCTGCACAGAATCCAGGCAGGATCAGAAACTTGTCCCTCGATAGCATTTCATCTCCTTTTAGAACTATGTGGTATCATTAATATTAGTTGTTGAAAAGGCCTTCTGGGAGCTCTGTATTCCCCTCCTGCCTTATCAGGACTTTTCTGTACTATGTGGTTGCTAGTGCCCTGTCCAATTTAGTTTTAATTGTATTAGAGATTCCCTAGTTTAATTGTAATGGGATTTCCACTCTTGTTCCTTAGGGACTATTCTACTATCTAACAGATCTCACTGATAGGATGTTGTTTTCCCTCTCCCCCCCAATACTTAATAGAAGTTTTCCTTTTGCATTCATGGATAATCCTACATCTTTCACAAATTTTGATGGGACCTCTCGAAGACTACTCTTTTATTTGGAGTGTCTTTGTCTGGTCCTTTGTAATGTTCTTAGTGCACTTGAAAATACAGTTCTACTGTGAAAAGTGACTAAAAATGATACTTGTTTTTACTGCTCTTAGCCTTTCAGAGCCCATACAGAGAGCACAAACTAGATTATTTTGGAGTTCACATACTGAACTGAAGTTCTAGGAGTTTTATTTTTAAACTTATTAATACATTGAAATAAAGAATAAATAAAACTAAATTATAATTTCAGAAATACTGTTGGTAATGCATGAGCAAAAAAACTCCAAAAGCCAAAAAACAAACTACCTCTCACTCCCCCAGCCCCCAGAAAAAAACACCAAAAAAAACCAAAACCCAACACCACCACAGCTTGACTTTCTGATTCCATGCTGAGCTTGAGCACTGGTAAAAATCAAAACAATCCTTTTACTAATAAACCGAACTGATATGAACTTGAAGTTATTGACAGATTAAAAATATAGAACCACCATTTTTTACAGTTACATATCAGCCTTAGAATGAATTTCCAGTAGTGACAACAATATAATAAGATCAGCATATGGGGAGAAGGAATTATACCAAAAAGCAGCTTGGTGTGATTCTAGTGACGGATTTTTAAAATAGGTGTAAGCTAGTCAAAAAGAGTGTTTAGGTTCTTCCATCTTGGGAGGCAGTATAATCATATTTTGACTATGGGTGATACAGATCTTACAAGATTAGCTGGTTTTACGAGACTTCTACCATCTTGTGAGCCATGAAACCAGATCCTGAAATTTATCCCTTTCAGTTTTGGATCTTACCTGGAACAAAATCATTGGGAGGGATTCAGATACAAGGATCCGCTTTTGATTGGGCAGACAACTGTCTATCTTTGCCCTTTTCCTTAGTCTGATCATCCTCTCTCCTGAAGGCCAGAATATTAATTTACAGTTTGATGAATGTTTCATTTCTTCCTTTTTTTCTGTTGCCAGCTTCTTCTATTATCTTTTCATCCTTATCAATATCTAGTCCATTTGATTCTTCCATTTTTGTCTCGCTGTATCCTCCCTTTGTGATTTATTCCAATGGTTTCTAATGTGTGGTCTTGTAACAGGGCGCAGATGGGCTTCACAATCTTCTGCTGCTTCTGCGCCCACAAATGAGCCAGAGACCTCTGCTTTGGTGCAATCATCCCTGTTTTTTATTTACAGTGGAAATTCCCACCACTTTGTAGCTTTTCTGATTGGAGCTGACATGACAGAGGTCTGGCTTAGGGTTTCCTAGCCAGCACGCTGTCACAGGTCTACAGAACAGTGATTAGTGCTACTTGAAGATTTGTAGAGAACTGGCATGTCATATGCTACTGGCTCTTATTTCCAGCTGCTTCTGTAAGTGCCAACTTATTGTATTTAAAATGCAATATATATTCCTGAGGGAATTCTGTGCCAAAAAATTAAAAATTCTTATGACAATATTTTAAAATTCTGCATTTTTAATTGTCTGAATAATCAGTATAATCACACTGGTTTCAATTATTTTGGTAATTTATTGAAACTACAGTACAGTGGATGGAGAATGGGAGTGGGGAGCATTGGAGAAAATCCCCAAACCCCTTGCCTAATATATCATAGCTAGGTTTGACCTTTTATTTCTAATTATTAGTCAACAAATATATGTATCCATATGCTCAGTGTTACATCAGAGGCAACTGAAGATCAAATGAGGGCTGGGGAAATCAAACTCACAATATATAGTGGCTACTGACTCTCTCCAGAAAGGTTAGTAGCAGACAGGTCATGGAGCATATTTTGATAGGAAATTTCCTTTCAGCCCAAACATTTAGACCAGTTCTAATCACTAAAGCACCTATTTATAAGTATATATAAGGCCATACTGTCCTTTATACCACTCTGGCAATGTAAAGGAGCCTTAAAACTTTTACACCTGTTTTATACTCCTGGGGGAATTCACAAAGACAATGGGAACAATTCACTAAGCATGCAGGCTGCTACATTCTTCTCTGCCTAAGGGAACAGAGCTTGCCCCACTCATGCCTCCTCAGAAACACCTCGAAGCCCTCCCCTCCATGCCTAGCATGCCGCAATAGTGAATGAGAGAGATAGAGTGTCTCTCTCACACGCATGATTGCCCAACTCCATCCCCCACCCAGCCATGATTTATGTTTCTACTGGCTGCCCTCGGCGGCTGAACTGACCTGCCTGAGCTGCTGGGGAGATGCACAACTGCTTTTTTGGCTTCCCTTTCTTCCCCATCAGAAGTCATTTTTCAGTGGGGAAGCAAAGAAATCTGCAGGGGAAATGAATTCTGTGCACATGCAGTGATGCAGAATTCCCCCAGGAATAAATATATAGTTTGCTAATATTATTTTTCTATATAAGCAATTTGTTGTTACAGGGATACTTTATTATCTAAAATTGGCATATGAAATACCATTGCGTAAGTCATCCAATCAGAAAGAATACATTCGGTTGTGGTAAGTGCCCAACACAGCACTAATGTAAAAGTTCAAATATTGAATATTTGCAATTAAGTATTCATGCGCTATTTGGGAAAAAAGAGAAAAAGGCAAAATGCAACGTATAGATGATCTCTCAGCTATGCTGTGGTTTAACCAGTAGCTGCTCTGTGTCTTGTTCTGGGTATTTTGTTAGCTCTCTCCTCTTAGTCTCTCTTGCTGGGATTGCTGAATCTTGGCTATTATACCTGCCTCAGCTCCACCACTTCATTTGCTCTCACTCACAAACCACCTGCGGATAACATTAGTCCCTTCCTCATCCCCAGCTTCCCAGGAAAATTCTAAACAGATCTCCACCTGGCTATCAGAATAATCAGCTCACCAAAGTACATTTAATAATAATTTGCCAACTGCTCAAAGGTTCAAAATTTCTACTTGCCTCTGCAATTGATTTAGATATATTTCATTAAGGAATTTGCCTCTGCTGCTAACTAATAATTAGGTTCAGGCAAAATCCAGAGTTAAAAGGTACTGTGCACGGCCAAAAAGAAAGCACCATTGAGTTCCCTGACATTTAGAGGAACCTTGCCTAGCGCTGCTTCCTTTTGTAGTAGTCACTGTAGTTTCAGCCTCACTGTGCACTGTTCTGCTTTGTGGGTTCTGCTTTGTGCAGAGGGGAGAGAAGGAACATGATTCTTTCTTCTTTCCAATCCTTTGAGGTGCTGTGGGTCCCTGGTGGAGCAGAGACACAGCAATCTTTAACTTTCCCAAGTGTAGGGCCTGCAGTTCTGCTTGGCCCTTTTGCAAGCCTTGAAAGGAAGGTGAAGAGAAGGTGTTTCTTTCAATCTTCTCCTCATCGCTTCCTTCCATCTCCCCACATGCACACACACTGCACCCATGCAAGGATCAGGCAGAATCTGACCCTAAGGAAATTTCCAGGGGCCAAATCCTGGAGCTAGTAAACAGTCCAAAAAGCCAGGCTATATACTTGTGGACTGTTTTATTAGGTTTGCAATAATTCCTTCTTCTGCTCATCTCATCTTATTCAAGGGCTACATTAACAACCAAATAAAGTATGTTAGTGGATTCTGATTTATATAACTTCCACATAGATCATATATATCTACTGGGTTACTTTACATAATAAGTTTAGCAAGATCAATGAGAGTTCTGAGGTTAAATTGTACTCCCTAATTTAATAAATACATCCCTTTGATTGAAACATTTGTCTGACTAGAGAGACATGGGTCAATTAGAAATACAAAAGAATAAAGCCTCCATATCAGGGGGAAAAAATCTGTTTTTTTCTAGATTTTGAGGCCAGAAGGGATAATTTGCTCATCTAGTCTGACTTGTGTTTGGATAAAGCATATCTTCCAGAAAGACATCCATTTTTTGAAATGAAGACTTCAAGAGATGGAGAATTCATCACTTCCCTTGGTGACCCTCCAAAGTAATGAGGGAAGTATAAAATACCATATATTAAACACATTGGGAATACCTTTGACTGAGCAAACCTTTCTGCTGTTACTGTAATAGTGTATATTGTGCATGTTACCCAGATACCAATAATGTGCAATATCTATACCTAGTTAATCCTTTATTTTTCACTAGTTTTTTTTTAAATTTAGAACATATCCACTTATTCTACTCCATCATCAACATTTTTTTAAGTCTATCATAAAATTGTATGTATAGATAGAACTGCAAATAAGGGAGGCGGAGGCACTCTAGCTTATTGTCATAGCTCCAATCAATAACTAGATTTCCCCAGCCAGCCCCTCAATCCAGCTCCCACTATGCCTTTCCTGTCTACTGCCTTCTTTCCCACAGACTCCAATCCCCCAGGCTCCTTAGACATATGAAATTCGCTAGAGGGAGTCCTATTCTGTTTACCTGCTAAGTTATGCGCATCTAGGCAACTCTCTGGCAGGCCATGTTAGTTCCACAGCTGGAGAAAGAGCCTCTCTAGAGGAGTTACATGTTCTGTTTCCTGGGTAATATTTGCTATAAGACACTGCTCTTTCCACTTCCATGCCAGCTGTTCCTGAGCTCAGAGAGGGAAACAATCCAGCAAATTCTAAAATAAAACAAGCAACGTGTTTGAGTTAGAAGAGTGTAGTAATGTACATATATGTATTAAAAAGTATTGGGCTTGGCTCTCCTCTCACATGTATTAACATGACACCCTAGACCTCAGTGGTATTATTTCTTGCAGGTTTTACACAGAAGCAAATTGGACTCATTTTCTCTTATAAGAACAGCAATAAAGAGGACTGTTACATGTTTAATAAGAGTGCAATGTTACACTCTGGTATAGAGCAATGAGATAATGTAATTGTCATAGGAGTATCCTATGGTGATACTTTATGTAGCATAATACTGCCCTGACTTCTAAGCAGAGCAGAAAAGTTTGGACTGCCAGAGTCCACTATTTCCATGTCAGGAAAGAAATGAGAGGACATTTGCTTGCCTAGTCTAATGTATACATCGTTTGTTATTCACTTGAACAAAGAAGGATTAAAAGCAAAAGCAGTAGCAAAGTCCACAAGCAACAAGCTTCATGGTGCTGCCACAACATGACTGTAGGCTTGACTGCCCATCACCCTGAATCCTGTGGAAAGCAAGAGTAATGTCCTACCAAATCAGAACAATAGCACTTTGCACCTGCTTTATACAGATGTAAATGACTGCACAAGGTACACACTGATGGTGAATCACATCCTGTACATTCAGAGATTCCAGGCATATTGCCAGCTTTGAAGGTGTGGGCAGAGAGGTGACAGTGTTGCTCCGATGTGATACTGTGGTGCTACTTAGATACACCATGAGAGAGTTAAATGTTTTAGGTACAAACCATACAATGATATATTGACCTTTTAGAAATAAAAATGGATTATTTATCTTAGATACTTGCGTGGCCTCATAGTATCTGAGCACTTTATAATCTCTCATGTATTTCTCTTCAACCAGCCCCGGTGAGGTAGTGCAGTGCTACTATCCTCACTCACTTTACAGATGGGGAACTGAGGCACAGAGAGGCTAAACAACTTGCCCAGAGTCCCACAGGAAGTCTGGGGTGGAGCCAGGAGTTGAACATGGATCTCCCAAGTCTCAAGCTAGTGCCTAATTACTGGACCATCATTTTTCTTATAATAGAAACTAAGTAGGTAATAGAGGAAATTTTATTTGCTGAAAAAATCATATTCATATTAGTATAGTTCAGTTGTGCCATGCTCTGCTTTGTAATGCTAAAAATTATATTGTTATTGAATGGAGTTGCAGAGAGCTACATGATCATTATGGCATGATTTCTTGACATGGCTGTAATTAGAAAATTGCCCACACCAGGACTCCAGATCTGAGCATCTCTGAACTTTGAAAAATCATGAGTCTGGATTCACATCCAAGTTTTCCTGATAGCTGGACTGAAATCCAAGATTGAGTTAAACCTGACTTTGGGACAGTATAGATACAGGCTCAAACACTGCAGGTCAGGCACTTCTATAATGGTGAAGTTTGCACCTTGACTTTGACTCAGTGGGGAATGTGTGTTTCTTCTTACCTCTTTCTTACTTACTGGTCACAGAGGGGAAGGTTCTTGCCCGCTCCCTTTCTCTTTGGATGCCTGGGGGAACAGGCCTGTAAATTCAAGATTCCCCTCTCTTCTTCCTTGCCATACAGTGATGAGAGTTCTCCTGTGATAAGACATCAGATTGCTATGATCAAACCTACTGACTTCACAAGAGCTATGTGTGGTGCTCTAAAGAACTGAGCATGACCTTAGAGCTACAGGTTAAGTATCATTCAATTAGATAATAAAATGTATTTAGAATAGATATACATTATTGGTTTAATAAATATGTATTAGCCTCTTTTTGGCATAAAATACCTTCTCTCTTCATTTAGCAGTCACCCTTTTCATTAGATTTAATTATTTCTCTTTTTCCATGCACATTTATGGTTTCTACCAGCAAAGTTTGTGTGCACCTTCTTGCCCCTGATGGAGATCAGTTTCAAATCAAGAGTGCATTCTCCTAAATGTAACTATTTTCCTCTGTGGCTTTCATAGTAAAGGTGAATGAGAAAGATTCAGCTTCTAAAAGAAGATACAGACCATTGTAAATGTTTTATTTATTAAATACTTAATATTTTAGATTATATTATTTTATATTAAATATCAAAATATTTTTGAATTATACTGACACTTGGATCTAAAAGTATGTTACATCCTGTATGGAAAATAATTCTACAAAGAATACTTTGTAGAAATATATAAACTTTCCATAGGTGCTTTGAATTAGCATATATAATTTAATATAGAAGCATAGTACTCTGGTACAATCATAAAAACTATAAAAAGGATCACTTAAATTCTGTAACAAAATTTCTATAGAATACAGATTATTAAGTATCTGCAGAACCAACTCAATTTTATAGAAATCTTCCATATGGGGTTGATGAAATCAACTTCTAATTTGTATGTCCATCCAGTTTAAATACCACAAAACTTTATTTCTTTAATATGGCATAATACATACCTAAAGTGAATTAAGAAACCTTGTGCCAAATTTCCAGACCTGAGTTAATATTTACAACCAAACTTAAGACCCTTCTGAAAGAGGGTTTATACAAACTGGGGCTTGGACATAATTGCATTAGGAGGAGGTTATTGCTTCCTGTAACAAACTGCATTGCAAAATTTTATGACAAAAATCACATATAATGCTCTGTGTTGGTATGATGGGCTACATCAGCAAGTCAGTGAACTTGGAAGTTAATTACTGTAGGTAAAATCTCCCCCTTACTGGCAGTGCTACATAAAGGTTGTCTGTAAAACAGTGCAGTGCTGGTTGCACATCAGTGTCAAGTGTTCTGGCACCACAGGACAGAATGGCTGAGGGCAGTCAGCCATACCATGCAGAGAAAAGCACACAGCTATTCCTTTGGAAGAGATCAAAGTTCCTTCTTAGCATGTGGTAGAGGACAGAATATGCACTACTAGGTGAAGGAGCTTGTTCTTGCCCTTTAGCTGGCAGGCCAGCCCCTGAGGATGATGGTACACTGACAGATACACATTCTATACTCCTTCTTGAGTACTGAGTTGAAACAAGGCCTTTCAGTTGTATGGGAGAAATGTGGGAGAAGTCTCTTCATGTGCTGTTTTCTCTCTGTACAGCAGAGGTTTAGTCCTGTAGGTTTGTTATAAAATTACCAGCTTCGCACCCTCAGGAACTTAGTATTTGTTCTACAATGAGAAGATAATTTCTCATCTGGAAGTTAGTGAAAAGAGGGAAGAAATCTTGTAAAAATAGTCCTTTTTGTTATGGATTGAGGACCAGCTGATGTGGGGTTCCACAACCTGTTATTGTTCCACTATGTTCCCCTTCTGCCCCAATGTGATCCTCTGTCTTAAAGATTAACTCAGGACCAAGCTGCTTCTGAGTGAGTTGCAGCATAGTGCCTCATCGTTGCTGCTGAGTTGCTATATTCTGAGAGATATCTGAAAAACTGCCCATCTCTGTCTCTCACACACTCTCTCTGGAATTAAAAGTTTCTGGATGGGCATTAAAGCACATATCAGTTCAGTTGCAAAGCACCAAAATAAGGCTAAACTCAGAAGCATCATGGGGCTGATGATAGGTGTGGGATGTCTGGAAGCTGTGGGGCAACTAGAAATTGGCTGGAAGTAAAGTTAGTAGTTAGGGGAGGAAGGGATGGGCATCCCTAAACTAACACTTTCCCAGATAGCAAAGTATCAGGCTTGGTCCTAGCAACAAGCAGTCTGTGCCCACCTCCCAACAGCTGAAATAATGTTCCATGCCCCTTAGTAACAAAAATGAATAACATGACCCCCAACACACCCTCTTTCATTTGCCATATTCTCCACTGCATTCTTTTCCAGTGATAAGAACCTCTAACATCATACTTCTAGCTACCAAAACCATTGACTGCATTCTCCATGAAAATCCTCCCACGTCTAATTCCTCCTCTAAGCTTATTTTTGGTTGCAGTCCTGGACAATATTTTTTTAAAAAATAATTGGATTCTATACTATAACAGGAAACTTGGAAATGGCAGAGATGCTTAATGACTTCTTTGTTTCAGACTTCACCAAGAAGTCTGAAGGAATGCCTAACAGTGAATGCTAATAGGAAGGGGGTAGGTTTAGAGGATAAAATAAAAAAAAAAGAACAAGTTAAAAGTCATTTAGAAAAGTTAGATGCCTGCAAGTCACTAGGGCCTGATGAAACGCATCCTAGAATACTCAAGGAGCTAATAGAGGAGGTATCTGAGCCTCTAGCTATTATCTTAGGAAAATCATGGGAGACAGGAGCGATTCCAGAAGACTGGAAAAGGGAAAATATAGTGCTGCAGACAAGTGGACTCACCCCTACGGCACCTCCTGCTGGTGCCTTCTGGGAATTAGCTCTTTTTCCAACCAGGAGTGCCCTCTGCAGGCCAGTGATTTGCCTGTCCTCTTGGCCCCCATGTTCCTCCCTGGACCCCAGTGCCCTTTTAACTGGGATGCTTCCCCCTGACAGTACCTCACCAATCTGGGTCTCTCCTCCCTGGGGAACCCCCAACCCACTATCGGCTACTGCTCAGTCTCCATCTAGCCCCTATTCACTGGGGCAGACTGCAGTATCAGCCACTCATCAGAGGCAAACGGGTTTGGACATGCTGCCTTTGCCTACCCCTTGGGCTACCCCCTGCAATCCCCAGTACCTCTTGGCCTTATGCTAGGCCACAGCCTGGGGCTTTCCAGGCAGGAGCTCCCCTGCGCCACTCAGGTACCCTGTGTCTAGCACCCTGCAGCCAGGCCTTTCTCCCGGGAGAGAGAGAGGGGGACTGTTTGCTCCTGGCTTCCCTGGCCTTTTTATACAGGCCATCTGTGGCCTGATTAGGGTGTGTCCCAGCTGCGGACGCTTCCCCAGTCAGCCCAGCTTTTAGAACTGCAGCTTTCATGCCCTCCCAGGCTGCTTTTTAAACCTCTCAGGGCAAGAGCGGGTAACCACCCTGCTACAAGTCCCCATCTATAAAAAGGGAAATAAAAACAACCCAGGAAATTACAGACTAGTTAGTTTAACTTCTGTGCCAGGGAAGATAATGGAGCAAGTAATTAAGGAAATCACCTGCAAATACTTGGAAGGTAGTAAGGTGATAGGGAATACCCATCATGGATTTGTAAAGAACAAATCATGTCAAACCAATCTGATAGCTTTCTTTGATAGGATAACGAGCCTTGTAGATAAGGGAGAAGCGGTGGATGTGGTATACCTAGACTATAGTAAGGCATTTGATATGGTCTCTCATGATATTCTTATCAATAAACTTGGCAAACACAACTTAGATGGGGCTACTATAAGGTGGGTGCATAACTGGTTGGATAACCATACTCAGAGAGTAGTTATTAATGGTTCCCAATCCTGCTGGAAAGGTATAACAAGTTGGGTTCCGCAGGGTCTATTTTGGGACAGGCTCTGTTCAATATCTTCATCAACGACTTAGATATTGGCATAGAAAGTGTGCTTATTAAGTTTGCAGATGATACCAAACTGGGAGGGATTGCAACTGCTTTGGAGGATAGGGTCATAATTCAAAATGATCTAGACAAATTGGAGAAATGGTCTGAGGTAAACAGGATGAAGTTTAACAAAGACAAATGCAAAGTGCTCCACTTAGGAAGGAACAATCAGTTTCACACATACAGAATGGGAAGAGACTGTCTAGGAAGGAGTACGGCACAAAGGAATCTAGGGGTTATAGTGGACCACAGGGTAAATATGAGTCAACAGTGTGATGCTGTTGCAAAAAAGCAAACATGATTCTGGGATGCATTAACAGGTGTGTTGTGAGCAAGACACAAGAAGTCATTCTTCTGTTCTACTCTGTGCTGGTTAGGCCTCAGCTGGAGCATTGTGTCCAGTTCTGAGCACCGCATTTCAAGAAAGATGTGGAGGCATTGGAGAGGGTCCAGAGAAGAGCAACAAGAATGATTAAAGGTCTTGAGAACATATCCTGTAAATGAAGGCTGAAAGAATTGGGTTTGTTTAGTTTGGAAAAGAGAAGACTGAGAGGGGAAATGATAGCAGTTTTCAGGTATCTAAAAGGGTGTCATCAGGAGGAGGGAGAAAACTTGTTCACCTTAGCCTCTAAGGATAGAAAGAAGCAATGGGCTTAAACTGCAGCAAGGGAGGTTTAGGTTGGACATTAGGAAAAAGTTCCTAATGTCAGGGTGGTTAAACACTGGAATAAACTGCCTAGGGAGGTTGTGGAATCTTCATGTCTGGAGATATTTAAGAGTTGGTTAGATAAATGTCTGTCAGGGATGGTCTAGACAGTATTTGGTCCTGCCATGAGGGCAGGGGACTGGACTTGATGACCTCTCGAGGTCCCTTCCAGCCCTGGAATCTATGAATCTATGGTCAGTAGCAATTCTTGTTCTGCTGTAAGGGATAATAAAGTGATTCAAATGCAATCTAAGTGGCTGTGAGTAAATCTAACAGAAAATTGAAAGACAAAACCCTAATGAAACAGCACTATTATCATTTTACACCCACCAGAAAATCCGCAAATTGGGGTTCATGCAGGCTCACTTTACACAGCTTGTCATTCTGCTGTAAGAGGAAAAGAAATACTTGGCACATCAGCTCTAAAAGTAAGTGCATTTGGAGAATGAATAGGGTAAATTAATATATTATGACTAGAGCTGTGCAGAATTTCAAGGCAAAATGAACAATAACTGGGAATGTACCTATTTTTGAGTCCATGGGGCTATCATGAAAATCTATTTGCTGCTGAAGAGTGGCACATTTACAGAAACATAATTGAAGCTGGACAAGAAGCTTTTTTCCTCTTTGGATTTTTGTGAAATTGTAGTGAAGATGCAAATCCCAACTTGCCCATAGCTGGAGGTTCTGGTTTCAAACCCATCTCTAGTTTAAGACACAATTAATCAGAGGAAACTTGGAGAGCGTAATATATTCCATATACTGACAGGCCATTATTCAATAACCAAACATGGAACCACCTCCCTTCCTCACATCTCTAGTATGTACTTAGCTGAACATATGTTGTGTTTTGCTGTTCCTTTGGGCCTAGAAATCATCTTTCCCCAATAGTGACCCCAATATTTCCTTTTGATTAACTATTGCATATAAAATATACGCACACACAAACAACTAACTTACTTTATTCTCTGAAAAATTGCTGGTGCCACCCTCCTATCCAGAATACACAACTGCCTTTTTATTCTTCTTTTAAGAGTTGGCTGAATTATTTCATACTTTGAAATTTCAAGAAAAGGGGGAAAATTGAATTGTTTCTGATTTCCACACACATATATCCTTTAGTGCAGTCTCTCAGTTCCCCGCCCCAAAGGAGAAGAAAACTGCTAAGAGAAGCTTCTTTATGTAGTTCTTGTAGGTCTCAGTTTTGCTCTGTTCCAATCAATGTTAAACCCCCCCATTGATTTCAGTGGCACAGGACTGGGCCCATCCATCCAAGTCCTGTGTTGGTTAGGATGCATCCTGAAGTTGGGGGTTAAAATAAGGGGAAAGCATGGGACAACATAGCTTCACTCCTCTGGTAAAAATAGAGTGTAGAGATCCCTCTCCTTGGCTGATATGGTGAGGACATATGAGGCAAGGGAATCTAAAGACACAACAGGAAAAGCTGGTGCCTGATTTAGGAGTTTATGGGGTTCCTAGTCTTCCCAAGGTATTGTAGGTGGGGCAGCAGCACCTATCATGGAAGAAGAGATGTCTTACCAGAGTTGTCTAATCCACTTCTCTCCTCTAACAGACAATCAGTCTGTCTCTTCCACCAATTTCCTTTCTCTCCATTTAAGTAAGTGACATTAAGGTCAATGGCAACATCTACGTATGGACATGGGAACTAAAACCTGAAACTTCAGAGCCTGGACCAGCTGATATTTTCCACAGGAAGAAATACTTTCTCAGGAACTCAGAGTGACGGTACCCTGAGGCCAACCATCCTACTTAACCCTGGAGGATGCTCCAGGAAGTTTCCTGGCCAACAACAGACTTTGAGTCTGCTGTGACTCCAGACCTCACCTCGTGTCCTGAGCTTTGATCTCCAATCCTAGCCTGACTCTTGCCTGATCTCCAGTCTCTACCTTTCGAATGACTCTGACCCTGATTCCAGCCTGGTACTATCTCTTATCTCCAGTCTCTGACCCCAGCTTGATTATGACCCTGACTCTTTCTTATTTAATCAGTGTCTAGCAATTCCTCAGACCCCTGCTCAAAGACTGCTGTCCCTGATGTGTGGACCCCAATCCAGCTGTGACTGCTAGGCCAGACTGCCCACTCCCCAGTCCCTTACAGTTTGTGCAGCTCCAGTTCTGAACCCCTCCTCGGGCACATCTTAACAGGGATATGGAAAAGAAGTGTCGCCATCACCCACTGGACCCAATGGGGCACCAGATCTGTAGGAGTGGATTGCACAACTCCAAACCAACAGTCATGTGCTGAGGTCCCAAATGTTGCAACTCCTAACAGAAAACCAGATACTAAGCTTGCAGCTACCACGGTCCCAGGAAGAGAATTCCATGCTCCAGGATTGAGTTGGGCCACTGTCCTCTGAACTGGGCCTCATAGTACCCTCACAATCTGAATGTTTTGATGAGAACCACCAGAAGTTCAGGGGGTTCCTGAACCAATCTCCTTTTCCTGCTCTGCCCTCAAATGCATCCCACCGACCAGGGTCCATGGTGGAACTAGTGAGCAGTTTGCTAGCTGAAGGAGAGCTGGACTGGGCCTCCTCCAGGCTGGACTAGGACAGCCCAGTGTTAGTGGACTGGAACGTCTTCCTGAAAGCATTTTCCACAATTTTTTTATGACCCTCATTGTGCCTGTTCAGTGGAAGCCACATTACGAAGGGTCCAGCAAGGACAATGGCCAGCTGCCTCATACACTGCCCAGTTCTGTCGACTCATGGATGACACTGAATGGAATGAGGCAGCCTAACTGCATCATTTTTGATGTGGACTCAGTGAGGAAGTAAGGGATGAGCTAGCCCTCACTGAGACCCTGACCCACTTGGATGCTTTCACTAACTTCTCTTCTGCACTGACAACTGTCTGTGTGAGTGAAAGGAGGAGAGGAGGGGCATCCTGCCACTGTTTCACCCACACTCTACACCAAAATCCCCAGGGCCACACCATGAACCAATGCAGGTTAATTTGGGCCACTGATGCTTGACCCTGGAAGAAAAGGAGTGGCAAGGGCACAATAACCTATGCTTTTATTGTGTAGCACCAGGATGTGCCATTGCTCTTGCCCAGTGTTTGTCAAACTTGGGCCGCCGCTTGTGTAGGCTGCCATGAATTAGTAACTTTCACAGTCAGGTGCTCAGTGCCTCTTACATAAGCTGTGCTTCTTCTTCGAGTGCTGTCCCTGTGGGTGCTCCACTCTAGGTGACGGTGCATCCCGGCACCGTTGATCGGAGATTTTCAGTAGCAGTGCCTGGTTGGGGCGCGCGCACCCAGATGGTATCTCCCATCTAGTTGGAATCTTCCTGAGTGCGTGCGCCCCACACCCTCCTCAGTTTCTTCTCAACTGTCCTCGGCTGAAGACGGGACTCGGGGCAGTGCTGATCCTCTTCCCTGATCTCTATAGGAAACACTAACAAAGAACATAGAAATAATTATTAATTACTTCCCAGTTGTTTCCCTTCCTTTAGTATAGTTACATAGGCTATTTTGTTTAAAAAAAAAACAAAACAAAAAAAAAACCCTCAGGCTTGTCTCCCATTGAGACTCTCTTCTCTAACTCATAATGCCAGGACCTTCAGGCTTCAAAAGATGTATCTCCTGTCAGGAATCTATGCCACGCTCAGATGGCCACTCTCACTGTGTGAAGTGCCTCGGGGACACCCACATCCCCGCGAAGTGCCTCCATTGTGCGAGCCTCAAGTCAAGAGCTCGCTGTGACAGGGATCTGCGCCTCAAGATCATCATGATGGAGAAATCCCTGCAGCCACCTCGGAGATGGGAAAGGTAGAACCCTCTCCCACACGCTCCCCAGCCAGATCGGAACCGGTGGGGAGCGTTGCTTCACCCTCCCTGGAGCGGAGGCAAGAAGCTCAACAGTCTCACAGACGAGAATCTAACAAGGGTAGGGGGTCTCCGGCGAGATCCCTACCCCCTGTGCTGACAGCCCGAAAGCAGCTGTTTCAGTCTCTCCTAATGCCTCAGGAACCGCTCTGACAGAGCTTAGAGGCAGGGACCAGACCTCCCGCGCGGGGAAGGCACCTACTGACTCGGTCCCCTCAGCGCCCCAAACAACTGCGGCGCTGACACCTCACTCCTCTTCGGCATCGAGGAAGGCTACGGCACAGGCACCACGTTCCTCCTCAGCACCTGCACCGGCCGCGGTGCCGGCAGCGCGTTCAGCTCCGACACCCAGAACGGCCGCGGCACTGACAGCCTGGTCAATTACAGCACTAAAAGCGGCTGCGGTGCAGCAGGCGCGCTCTGCTTCAACCACGAAAATAGCTGCGGTGCCGACAGCGCGATCAGCCTTGGCACCACGAAGAGGGTCCGCACCCAGCCACTCTTCTGCCCGCGCACCAGCAGCAGACCCCCTGCAGGGCACGTCCAGGCTCAACACAGCAGGACACTCTCTACCACTCTCTCCTACTAAAGACTTAGGGCAGAGAGCAAGCTTAGATCAGCCTAGGGAGCAAGAACAACAGCTTCTCACTCAAAGTGACCTTCTAGTGCCACCTGAGCCTCACTCTCCGCTCCTAGACACAGAGGACTCCTTTCCTGACCTGCCACTTTTTCCACCTGAACTGGCTTTCACCGACCGTGACCTTGAGCTACAACAGCAAGCGGAGTTCTCCCCTCCTGCTCCTCCTCCACAAGCACCTAAATTTACCACCTCAGGTCACAGCTCAAGCCCAGCAGCCTCAGTTTCCCTATGTTGCCCTCCCGTGGGCGATGGCTGGGTTCTCATACTCTATGCCTTGGCCTCAGTGGTACCCATGGCAGAATCCTCCGACCCATCAGCTTCCTTCGGTGCCTCAATCTCCTGATTCATCCACTTCCAGGGTGCCTGAGCCCCCTCCAGAGTCTGGGAGCTATGCACCATATCCTGACTCTCCTAACCCTAACTCTCCATTAGCCTCAGATGAAGCCATCCTCCCTCCACCTCCACAATCCGTGGACGACTGCAAACAATTTCAAGAACTTTTCAGGAGAGTTGCAATCAGTCAGGACATCCCCTTAGAAGAGGTTCAGGAGAAGCAGCACAAACTGCTCAAAATTCTTCAACCGTCTGTGCCCTCGAAAATCGCGCTCCCTATAAATGAAGCACTCATGGAGCCAGCTGACACCCTCTGGCAAACCCCAGCTTCTCTAGTACCAACTTGTAAGAAGATCGAACATAAATATTACGTTCCTGCAAAGGACGCAGACTTCCTATTTTCTCATCCACCACCGAACTCTCTGGTCATTGATGCAGTTACACAGCGAACTAAACAGTCACAATATTGACCAACCCCATAAGACAAGGACCTTAGACGCCTTGATGTCCTGGGCCGCAAGGTTTATACATCCTCTACACTACAGTTCAGGATTGCAAACTATTGTGCTCTCCTCGCCAGCTATGATTTTGACAGTTATAATAAGCTTCTCGAATTTGCCTCATACATCCCAGAGGACAGAAGAGCAGACTTCAAATCAATCCTGTCTGAGGGACAACTGATCTCCAGAACGGCCCTACAAGCATCCTTAGACACGACAGACACAGCAGCCCGTACCACTGCAACTGCTGTGGTTATGCGCAGATTCTCATGGCTCTCTGCGTCAGGCATTCCTAAAGAACTCCAGACCAAAGTGGAGGACCTCCCCTTTGATAAGGACAAACTCTTTTCGAAAAAAACTGACGAACTCCTCCACACCATGAAAGATTCGAGAGTGACACTGCGCACCCTGGGCATTCACCCATCACTTCCCAGGAGACAACGATACCAACCATACCAAAGACCACGCACACATCAGTACTATCACCCTCAATCCAGACCATATGCTGCAACTAGGAATCGTACTAGACCTCCCAAATGCAGACAAAATCAAAATCAAGCCACCACCTTCCGTCCACCAGGCAATAAACAACAGTTTTGAAGCTTTGGTCGAGGGTCTGCACGACCACCCTTTGATTCCACCACTTACTTGTCCATTTGGCCACCGCCTCCAGTATTTCCAACATGCCTGGCAGCGGATTACACAGGACCGTTGGGTCCTCGAAATAGTTCGGACCGGTTACTCCATCCCGTTCATATCCTACCCTCCTACCCTTTCCCCTTCCCCATCCCTTTTCAGGGACCCCTCTCACGAACAGTTACTTTGCACAGAAGTGGCACACCTTCTGCAACTAGGCGCAGTGGAACCTGTGCCGACGCAACACCAAGGGGGTTCTACTCCCATTACTTTCTAACGCAGAAGAAAACCGGGGGATGGAGGCCTATACTAGACCTACGCCGACTGAACAAATTTGTGAGGACACAAAGATTCAAGATGGTCACATTGGGCACAATAATTCCTGCATTGAATCAAGGGGACTGGTTCACAGCCTTCGACCTACAAGATGCTTACTTCCATATATCAATACATCCAGCTCACAGACGCTTCCTACGATTCACAATCGGTCATGATCACTTCCAATACAGGGTTCTCCCTTTCGGACTCTCTACAGCTCCAAGAGTTTTTTCCAAGACCCTAGCCATGGTTGTGGCTCACCTCTGCAAACACGGGGTCACACTTTTCCCCTACCTGGACGATTGCCTCATCAGGGGCGACTCCTATGGCGAGACACTTCAAGCCACGCACTTCGCCACTTCCATTTTTCACAGCCTAGGCCTCCAAATAAACATTCAAAAATCTACCCTGATACCTACGCAACAGATCGAATTTATTGGAGCTCATCTCGACTCAACCCGGAGCAGGGCCTCGCTCCCATACAACAGATTCCTCGCTATCACGCAGCTCATACGTACACTCTCTATTCGTCCCAGGACGCAAGCAAGAATCTGCCTACAACTCCTTGGTCACATGGCAGCTACCACCTTTGTGGTTCAACACGCCAGGCTACATATGCGATGACTCCAGGGCTGGCTCAACTCCAGTTTCAAACCCAGCAGACATCCCTTAGGGATGCTGCTAACTCCTCCACCTCACGTTATAACTTCCCTACAATGGTGGACAAGTCCAGAAAACCTCTGCACAGGGGTTCCCTTCCAGCAACGATCCCCAACGCTCATGCTCACCACGGACGCTTCCCTGATTGGTTGGGGAGTGCATCTAGGGGAACACAGGGCACAAGGCCGGTGGTCTGCATCAGAGACACATCTACACATACATCTCTTAGAGCTCAGAGCAGTGAGGAGAGCGTGCCTTCACTTTCTTCCCCTTATAAAGAACAAATACCTGTGAGTCTTAACAGACAACATAGCATGTATGTATTACATAAACAGACAAGGGGGAGCACGATCACATTCCCTCTGCATGGAAGCTATTCGACTATGGAATTGGTGCATACGACATCGAATACAGATCATCGCTTCCTATCTACCAGGCTGTCACAACACAACTGCCGACGCACTCAGCAGACACTTCTCGATGGAACACGAATGGGAACTGCACCCCGCAGTACTCCAACAGCTCTTCTCCCACTGGGGCACGCCGTCCATAGATCTCTTTGCCACGACTCGAAATCGGAAATGCCCTCTGTTTTGCTCCAGGGCGAGACTCGGGATTGCATCCTTAGGGGATGCATTCCTCATCCCATGGAACAACTATCTCCTGTACGCCTTCCCACCTATCCCTCTACTACACAGGGTTCTTCGGAAGATCGCGGACGAAAAGGCCCAGGTCATCCTTATTGCCCCGGCCTGGCCAAGACAGACATGGTACCCCTACCTTCTCTGCATGTCTTCCCGTCACCCATGGGCTCTCCCCAACAGACCAGACCTCCTTTACCAGGACAACGGACAAGTCCTTCACCCCCAGCTCCAGAAGTTACACCTCACAGCCTGGTTCCTTCATGGTTCCAAACCCATGAACTAGCCTGTTCCGAGCAGGTCCAACATGTCCTCTTGCACAGTAGGAGAGACTCAACTCGTAAAACCTACCTTCAGAAGTGGAGACATTTCGCTCTTTGGTGCTCGCATAACCATTTAGCACCCAATAATGTGACCCTCCCTAATATTCTAGACTATCTCCTGAAACTAAAACAAGACGAACTCTCGATCAGCTCCATCAAAGTGCACCTGGCGGCGCTTACTACCTTCCACGACCTATTGGATGGGTACTCACTCTTTACACACCCCACCATTAAACGCTTTCTCGCTGGCCTGCAAAATCTTTACCCTGAAATTCATCCAACAGTGGCTACATGGAATCTTAACCTCGTACTTCACGCCCTCATGAAACCTCCATTTGAGCCGTTAGCTACCTCCTCTCACCTCCATATGTCCATGAAGGTGGCTTTCCTAGTTGCCATAACGTCAGCGAGGAGAGTTGGTGAAATGAGTGCCCTCATGGCCCACCCTCCCTACACAATCTTCTCCAAAGATAAAATAACTTTGAGACCACATCCTAAATTTCTTCCTAAGGTGGTGTCAACCTTCCACCTCAACCAACCTATATACTTACCTACTTTCTATCCCAAACCTCACAAAACTCCGCAGGAAGCCACCCTGCATACTCTCGATGTGAGGAGAGCAATGGTCCTTTATTTAGAATGGACTAAACCATTTCGCAAGTCTCCACGACTCTTCGTTTCCATTGCTGAAAGATCAAGGGGCACGGCTATCTCTAAACAACATCTATCCAAGTGGATCTCTGACTGCATCAGATCCTGCTACCGTGCGAAGAACCTTCAACCGCCCGATAACATTAGAACTCATTCCACTAGAGCCATGTAGGCATCCGTTGCCTTCTTACACAACGTTCCCATTCCTGATATCTGCAAGGCGGCTACATAGTCATCTGAACACACGTTTGCAAAACACTATGCTCTCACACAAGACACCATGGCAGACGCAATAGTAGGCCATACAGTACTATCTTCAGTACTCCCTGCCTCATCTCCGAAGTCCCACCAACTTTAGTGCTACACATTCACCTAGAGTGGAGCACCCACAGGGACACCACTCGAAGAAGAAGAGAAAGTTACTCACCTTGCAGTAACTGAGGTTCTTCGAGATGTGTGTCCCTGTGGGTGCTCCACTCCCCGCCCTCCTCCCCTCTGCTTTGGAGTACTAGTATGATGCTCCACGGTAGAGAAGGAACTAAGGAGGTTGTGGGGTGCACGCACTCAGGAAGATTCCAACTAGACGGGAGATACCATCTGGGTGCGTGCGCCCCAACCAGGCACTGCTACCGAAAATCTCTGCTCAACGGCGCTGGGACGCACCGTCACCTAGAGTGGAGCACCCACAGGGACACACATCTCGAAGAACATCAGTTACTGCAAGGTGAGTAACTTTCTCATGGCATTCATGCTGATTTACCAGCTTCCTGTGCCTACTCCCTCAGCACTTTCTCCAGTTGTCAAACCTGGCAACTGCCATCTTCATCTCCCCAACCCCACCTCACAAGTCTTCATCCTAAATCCCTGCATATCTCCCGACGTCCTTGAGGTTGTCCCTTCACTCTCTCCCTGTTCTTCTCCCTTCCATGCCCACCAGTCACCTGCCCCACCTCTTCCACTTGCAAATGTTTGAAAGTTAGTATATATAGCTCCTCTGTTATATTTTCTATCCAGATGTTTTTAAAATATAGAAATCATAAATGACTTAATAACTGGTGTAATTGTTAATTTTTAATTATTAAGAGCCAGATTCTGTCATCTGTACTCCTGTTGAGTGGTACATTACTCAACTTCGTTAAATGGGGACTACTTGTCAAGTAAGATAATACTCTGCCTGAGTAGGGGTAACATAATCTAGACCTACGTTACTATTTGCCTCATATCACATCTTAGTAAAATAGTGACATTCTTATCCTGGTTTTCAGCTTTCTTTTGAGTAGTTGTAATGACTTACAGTCCACATTCAAACTCCCCTATTACATGGTAGTTAGTGTGGAAAATGTCCATATTAAGGCTTTTTTCTAGTCACCTGAATCAAGGGCTTTGTAGAGTGACAGCAGGCAATAAAGCAGTGACTAGCACATGTGTATTAAATTACATATAGGTCACAAGGATCACTTACCTAACAGTATAATGATGCAGAGGAGAATGGCAATCAAAGCACCTGTGCTGAGGCCAGCTGAAAGGAGCAAAGCCTCAGCATTACAGGACTGCATATTCCCCCGGCTATCGCAGGCACACACTCGAATTGTCAGCGTGCCGGTGCTACTCTGGATTGGATAGTCATTGTCGAATATTAAGACTGGCAGGAGATAGGTACTCATTTTACTGCGGCTATATCCATTTCCTATAGTCAGAATCCCTGCTGTGTTATCTGAAATGGAGGAGCAGAATAACTGTGTGTGACAGTGTGATGTGGTCTCTGGCATGGGGGGTAAACAGTGAGATGGCATGCTGGAGTTACCAACCCTCCAGGATTGCCCTGTAGTCTCCAGGAATTAAAGATTAATCTTTAATTAAAGATAATATCATGTGGTGAAACCTCCAGGAATTCATCCAGCCAAAGTTGGTAAGCCTATGACATGCAGGAACAGAGTTGGTTACCTTTGTTGTCGACAACAGAGAAGTTGGGATGAACTGCAAATTCTGGCACCAACTCAAAGAAGAATTTGGGGCCTTGAGGAGGTTCATCTTTGTCCACAGCACTAACAGTCTTTACCAGCTATAAGGAAAACATGTTTTATTGTTATTCTTTTTTAAATAAGACAGCATTTTCTGATAGCATATTGTAAAATACCCAATACAATTTATTTGAAGAAGCCACCCAGTGCCCAAGGGTTAGTGTGCTATGTGGTGCTCTCATGTCAACACAAGGAGAGCTTCTGTTAAACAAATCAGCTCTTTCATGTTTAACTTCACATCCACCTAATAACACACAAACAAGGGCTTGCTCCTCGCACACAAACAAGGGCTTGCTCCTCGCTGCTGCAGGCAGCTCTCTATTCTGATTAGTTCTCAGTGCCCTGTGTTGCTGTGTGAAGAGTGCCCCCCTGACCAATCCAGCCTCCTCCCATGCCCTTACACAACATTAGCAGCTACTTCACACACTGTGCTCTGCAAGTGGGAAATGTAGGTTCAGTTCCCGGTCCACGTCCTTTTCTCCTGGAGACACAGTTAGAATATTGCAGAAGCAGAATTCCCAGCTGTTGGGGCTGGGGGGAGGAGAGCGGGAGAAATGCCTTGCATCACTCTAAATGGACACCTCTGGTTATGGAATGGCACTGGTGGAAAATGGAGGGCAGTCAAGTCCAGTTGTGAGGGGAAGATAGTAGCACTGTCATAGGGCCATGGGAGCCAGCATGCATAAAGGGGAGGAAAGGTTAAGGGTTCCTTCTGGAATGCAGAAGATTCCCCTGCAGAGCTGGTGCTATCGCACTGGAGGCCCTAAACAGGAATATTTTGCCCCCCGCCCATACTAAAATAGGAAAGTTCTTATAATAAAAAGCAAAAAGGGGGCCCCTTGAGCTGCTCGGGGCTCTAAGAAATTGCTTAGTCTGTTTATGCCTAGCACCGGCTCCGCTCCCCTGCCACATTAAAAATAATTTTTAAAAAAGAAAACAAGTAAGTACTCTAGTATTTTTCAGACTAATTTAAGATGTTGATTGCATTGATATGGCTAAAGAAGGTAAAGTTGCTAAAACTGGGAAAGCAAACACAGTAAGGAAGAGTGAGTTCAGTACCGATATTATATTAAGCATTGTGCAGTTATAAAGTGTTCATTACATTTACTATGCTATAAACTGTGATAATTCATATGTACAGTAAAAATGACTACTGGATTGTTCACATTCACTAACTATTGTAGTGCCACAAAAATCCAGCATGTTTTGCACTGTGCTGCTGCCGGAGTTGTGGCTCTATCCAAAAGTAGAAGCTTTGGGCTTAATCAGGTGTCAGGATAGCTCAGTGGCATGAGTAAGTGGGTGGGTTTCCCAGAGAAAGGATTTGTGGCTGGAATCCAGAATAAGTCTCAGCAGAGAACTCTCCTTACCACTTTACTCATGAGCAGAGAGCTCCTCTAGCACCTGCTGTGAAGATGGACCTGCTTTTTATGATATTGCTGTGTGCTGAGTGCCTCATTTGAGGTGCTAAATGTCTCCACTGTCCTGGGCATCTTCCACTTCCCTGACTTCAAAGGGGTTTGTTATCAAAAGGTTTATGCATGCAGCTTGTTTCACTGAGATTTCCAGAGCACATGCATTGCATTAACTGTCCAAGCAAAAGCAGTAACTGCTAAATAACACTATCTTAAGCTTTTGTAGCAATTGAGTTAAGCACAGTTCCCTTGAAACACCTTTCTGAATATTAGGTCTTTATGGTTTCCTGTCATCAGAGCAGAATCTGTGAGGGAATTCATGAATGTCGTCTTCCTTCATGATGAACAGAATATAGTTAAAGCAGGATTATGCAATATTTCTTAAATTGAATGAGGCTCTCAAGTACACATTAAGATCTTTACATTTTGAAAGCAAGTAGGATCCTGACACTTGGAAAACTTTTAAAATACATTTGGCCAAGTTCACACTCTTTGCAAAGGAGCTCTGTTGGCATGTCACTGAATTTGTAATTCCACTGGCACTTTTTTCTCTAAATATTCCCAGTGTTGGTACCACTACCACTGGCAGTAGCAATGGTGGATGTGATAGTATAGGCATGGATTTAGATAGCTACAACATTTAAGCCCCATGTTGCCAAAGTCTACAATTCCAGTGCCATTATAGCAGAAATGCCTTATGGTGGAAGGCTAGCAGAGCATCAAATCAACTGGGAAAAAAATTTCCTCCTGCATTTTTGTAGAGATCTGAAGGACAATGTGAGAATAAGAACATCAGGTAGAAGAGAGAGAATTAGAATACGTGTGGATATTTGTCCAAAAATTGCTCGGAAACATCCAGGGAGAAAATACCCAGCTAGAATAGCTACCAAAGCATTGTAGCTGAGTATCCTGTGGCTTTTCGAGATGTAATCAGTGAGATGTTTGTAAGATCCACATATGATTCCTTTCAAGTGCAAATAATATGAAGAGTGGACAATTGTGGCAGAAACAGAGGAACCTAATTACACTGAAATTTTTTTTGTGAGAATAAGGCTGCAGAAATGAAAAAAAACCAAACAAACCTGTTAAAGGTATTGGCTTCTTGAAAAGATGGAAGAATAAAGGGGAAAAAAAAATTGCTGGCAAAGTTTTCCAAAGGGTGAATAAATCAAAACAAAAACAAACAAAGAAAAAAAATTGAAATATTATGGTTAGTTTTTGTAGATCTCAAAATCATGAATAAAAGAAACTAAAGTCAATCCTAGATGTAGAAATTAAAGAGACTTAGCCATTCTGATTTTTGTGTGGTAGGGATACTGTGAAAACTAGGGCACAATGTTTTGCTATTTAAAGTTTGTGGTGTCAAATGAAATACAAGCTTTTCCATTTTGAAACAGTTCTGAATTTGGAGTTGTACTCACGCTTCACAGAGACTTCAGAGAGATGCCTGACATTGTAAGATTTATGAGAGATTTTTTTTTCAAGAAAGTGACCTTTACTCAAATCAAATGTGATTTCAAGCATATCAGACCTATTGAAAAATACATTGCTATTCGTTTAGATGCCCTTGTGAATGAACTCGGATTGAAAAATTCAGCATTACTGTCAGTAATTCTACCTTTCTTAGGAGAATCAGTGTGAGACAGCTCATTGGGATTTATAGGATAAATTCCCATTCTTGAGGGGATCACTCAGCTTTTCAAGTGCTGATAATGTAAACCCGGAGTGTCCATACAAACACTTTATTTTTATATCCAACACAGAATAGCTTTATAGCTGTTTAAACAATGTAGGCCGAGCAGTGCAACCTTTTTCATGTGGGTGAGCACTTAGGCCCAGATCCTTGAAGGTATTTAGGTCTCTATGTGATTTCATAACTTTGATGATCTGGGTCTTACTCCCATTGAAGTCAGAGGGACACCCCGTGAGTAAATGCTCGCAGACGTGAGGTGGGGTTCCACAGTTGCGTAGGTGCTGGAATTAGGGGTACTGGGGGTGCTGCACCACACCCTGCCTTGAAGTGGTTTCCATTATATACAGGATTTAGAGTTTGTTTCAATGGTGCTCAGCACCCCAACTATGCAGATCCTTCCATCACCCCTGTACATTCAGCCCCTGTTTATATATCTTTCACAGAGTGCCATCTCTTTCTCAGATACTGCAGATGATTTGGATGCTATGGTGTTTTCTCCTCATTGCTCCAGACTGCTGATTTGTAAGTCTCTCAGCATGCTTTAGAAGATTCTCTTAAAGGCAGAACTGAAAGTTTCTTTATAAAAATCCAAGTAAGTCTTTTGTATGAATCTTTATGAAGGGAATGGGATGGGACAGAAGATATTGCAAAATGTTTGTGAAAAATATATTTACCATGATATTTTAACAGAAACTTGAAACAACCAACACGTCCATGAGAAGCTTGGCAATCTGCCACACACACTCCTTTTCAATATGTCACTGTCAGTATATATTGATTGTCATTATGAAACGACACCTGTCTTTGAAAATGGCAGTTTTCATTCCCTTTGCATAAGGCAGCTGTGATGTCACTTGCTATGAAACCAGGAAGATTCCTGAGAAGTTCAGGGAGGCTAATTTGTTTAAACAGTCCCTTCCTTGGAGTTTTCAAACAATACAATTAACTTACAGCATAAATTTTGTACTTTGCAATAATGATAATGTATTCTTAACCTGGGGATGCTTAACTGTCATGGCTTAGATGAGTAAATACATGCCAGAACCATAGGGTATATAACCGACATGGCTCTCTGCATGCCCAAGCAGCGCCTTCCACATCTACAGTGTTATTTTTAGCAATGTAGGGTCCCACTACCATCCTGTTAACAAAGATTTTCCCTGCTGTCTCCCACTACCACCACCAGAGCGTTTCACTGGCATGTTGTCACTACAGAGTGCAATGTGCACACAGCCTGCTTTTCATTGTGTCATGTGGTTACATGTACCATGGATGTCACCACTAGTGTAGACAAGGCCTTGGAGTGAATATCACAAATCACAAACCTTAGATCACTGTATTATCACTTTCTGAAATCTGTTAGTCTAGTTATGTGCTGCACATATTTTATCAAGGGGCTTCCACAAAAATCCTCCCCTAAATCCATGATAAACTATGAAAAATATGCTGAGGGGGAGATTGTCATTGGACTTTGCTGAATGCATAGGAAGGAGAGCACAAAGAGACTTTCCTACCATGCTCCCCTTGGGATGATGTGACTCCACTATCCCCTACAAAGGGGTAAGTGTTAAAGGAACAATCTGAGTATATCAGTGATCAATCAGAATGGTAGGTCGGAAAGATGAAGATGTATAAGAATCTGGGAGGGACTGTCCTTCTTAGGAAATCTTTCTAAAATATCTGTTGTTTGAGGCATTCTGAAGGCAAATGATTTACTCATCAGAAGTTGGCTCTTACCCCAGAGATAATTACCAGCATGTCAGAGGTCAAAAAATCTTTCCTCTCTCCCTCTGTTTAAAAGGATTGCAGAATTTTAATATATCACTCTAAAAAGTCAGTGGATGCCTACCCATAATTCAGCTACAGGTCTGTACAACAATGCATGATGAATGTTTAGCAATGATGTCATGACAGTTATGCCTGTCCCTGCTCCTTCCCAGCCTGTGGAGAAAATACAGAAAAATGAAAGGGAAAAATTATCATTTTCCCAAATAAGGTGAGCTCTAGCCATGCTCTGATATTTGGGAACTCATAAATGGCAAGAGAGAATATAACACCAATGAGCAAAACAGTCTAGTTGTTGATCATTATTGTTAATGTGGCCTCAGCAAATATAGGGCTTTGGATGAGTTGATATCCTAGAAATGAATTTTGCGGTCATTGATTCATGCTCTACTAAGGTAAAACTCCCTGGCTTCCATGGAGAGAATCACCTGACTCTGCCCCTAGTTCAGGTCAGGATCATGCACTGCTCTTAATGAGCTCATAGAACAAGGTTGTGAGAGACCCTTGCACAAGAGCCTTCCACAATAGCAGTCCTTGTGCTTCTGGAGCTCCATCACAGAGAAAGCGACACTTAAAAGAGGACAAAGATGAGTTGGGGCCAGGACCCTGCTGCTCCCACCTTAGCCCACATTACAAGTCTGTGGAATAGATCTGGGACTCAACCTAACGATGAAGCAGAGGGTATATTTCCATGTAAAAAAAACATTTATAGAGATGATGCCCTTCCTCAATAGACTCTCTCATCACTGCTGCCCCTGGGATGTTGCAACTCGGTACTGCTCTCCCCATCTCTCCACACAGCTGCATCATAAATGCCACAATCTACCCTTTAATATTGGCTGACATTGAACACGGGTATTGTAAGCTGGCAATGAGAAGGAATAATTGATATTTCTGGCTGCTTCCTGATATGAATGAGATTTAGAAAGTGGTGTGATTAATAGCTAAGCTCAATTAAAAGAAAATCTTAAATTTAACTAAATATATTTATCTTCTCCGTCTAGCCCTCATGCTGTGATCATCAGCGTTAAATGCACTGATGTGACGCAACGGGAAGCAATTATAATTCTAACTGCTTTCAGTGAGCTCTAAAATAAGGTGGAATAGTATGAAATGAGTAATAGTATAATATATTGTACATCATGCACTATTGTACAATAATTGTATTGTACAGTACATTAAAATAAGTGACGAAACTGGAGCCTATTTGGAATATAAATACTATGTCCAAAATGTTCACATATGTGCATTTAAATCCATAATTATATTCAGACATCTAATTAAAAGTGACTTGATTTTTAAAGGTGTTGAGCACTTGCAACTCCCAATGAAGCCAACTTTACATAAGTGCCTAAATATGAATTTGGGTGCCAAACTTTAGATATCCATGTTTGAAATTTTTCACTTGAATCTCCTACTTGCCTGCAGCCACGGAAACCTGCAAATATCACATCCCTGCATATGTAACGAGTAGGAGGCAGTACTTCAGGGAATGATATTTGATGCAGCTAATGTCTGTAGCATTAGTACTGAATTTGCCATTTGGGGAAAATAATTTCTGGAATTATATCATAATTGCTGAGCTCATGCTATTTGGAAGGAGCATCTGAATAGCTAAATACCAGACTAACTAATGGGCCTCTGTCAGCTACTTTTTTTAAATGCACGTTTTCTCTAAACCTGCTCTCTTCATTTTTAGCAAAGTAAAATTTGGTGGGGATGTAATGGGAAGAATGTTGACTAACTGGAATCCACACAGATGTTACCCAAAGCCAAGTCAAATCTTTGAGCACTTAAATATAAATAATATAGAAAGATCTGAGGGCCAAAAACAAAATGGAGAAAATAATAAAATAATAAAACAAAAGTATATACAAGGGATAAAAGTATCTATGTAGATACATCTTGGGTGACACTGCTTTAGTCCTTTATGCTCCTTGAGAATCACATTGTCTCAAAATTTCTCATTCTTGTCAATCAGGTAGGTGATGCAGTGGCAGAGTTAAGATTGTTTTAATGATATTAAATGAGCTTTATTGTACTTTCTAATAGACTGAACATATTATTTTTTTGCGGGGGGGAGCAAGATAAGTAGTGTCTCAAATTAGAATATCTAGATTTTCTAACACTTGTGTTTGTGGACACAACAGCAATTTAAAACCAGCCTTCTCTTTGAAGGCTTAAACTTTTTGTTAAGTGATAAATTATTTTCAACCTTTACTCCAGTTTATCTAAGGTTTCTGAAGAGGAGTGATCAAGTAGATAAATCAACTGTGAAATGCAAAATATTTGTCTCTAAAGTATTATTGCAGAATATGAACTTGAAGAATCAAAAGGCAAATGAAAATGTAGGCAGTTAGTCAACTAACTCCCATGGAAAGTCAGTAGGAGTTGGACACCTAAGTCTTATAGGTTGCTTTGAAGATCCCAGCCCTAATTTACACCCAAAGAATGGGAAGACGTCGTGAATTACACATACACAGTTAGTTGGGAAGCTAAATTGTAATTTGTGCATTAATGAGAATTCCATATAATTGAAATTCCACAGAATATCTAGGACTACCCAGAGTTTGGAAAGATATCATTTAAGAGGAGATGACAAGTCGCCAGTCTGGGTGGAACTTGTTCGTGATCATACCCCCAAATTTGAGTTCCCTCACTCAAAATATTACACATGCTTAATCTTGCTTTGCCCAATTCTATTAAAGTTTTACCATGACTCACTTTGATATCAATCACTGAGATTCTAAAAATTATTTGTCCACAATCTTGTACTATGCAAAGAGGTTTTGGTGCATAGACAGAAATTTGGTCATATACCAGCAATCCAGACTTGCTGGCCAGAATTATCTGAATGTATTTCTGTTGAAAAAGTAATTAATAAACTCTAAAATAAAACTACCAGAGTACAATAAACAGTAATTGGATGAAATTTCTAAGCTCATTACATAGGTCTCAAACCTTAGTCACACATGAAAATTTATGTCACAGAGATGAAGACATTGTATCTTAATTATAATTAATATATATTATGAGATAACTGGCTCTGTGGATGAGGGGAAAGCAGTGGATGTGTTCTTCCTTGACTTTAGCAAAGATTTTGATATGGTCTCCCACAGTATTCCTGCAAGCTAGTTAAAGAAGTGTGGGCTGGATGAATGGACTATAAGGTGGATAGAAAGCTGGCTAGATTGTTGGGCTCAATGGGTAGTGATCAATGGCTCCATGTCTAGTTGGCAGCCGGTATCAAGCAGAGTGCCCCAAGGGTCGGTCCTGGGGCTGGTTTTGTTCAATATCTTCATTAATGATGGCGTGGACTGCACCCTCAACAAGTTTGCAGATGTGACTAAACTGGGAGAAGTGGTAGATACGCTGGAGGGTAGGGATACGATACAGAGGGACCTTGACAGATTAGAGGATTGGGCCAAAAGAAATCTGATGAGGTTCAACAAGGACAAGCGCAGAGTCCTGCGCTTAGGATAGAAGAATCCCAGGCACTGCTACAGACTAGAGACCGAATTGCTAGGCAGCAGTTCTGAAGAAAAGGACCTAGGGGTTACAGTGGATGAGAAGCTGGATATGAGTCAACAGTGTGCCCTTGTTGCTGAGAAGACAAACGGCATTTTGGGCTGTATAAGTAGGAGCATTGTCAGCAGATTGAGGGACGTGATCATCCCCCTCTATTCGACTTTGGTGAGGCCTCATCTGGAGTACTGTGTCCAGTTTTGGGCCCCACATTACAAGGAGGATGTGGAAAAATTGGAAAGAGTCCAGCGGAGGGCAACAAAAATAATTAGGGGGCTGGAGCACATGACTCATGAGGAAAGGCTGAGGGAACTGGGATTGTTTAGTCTGCAGAAGAGAAGACTCATATTTACATTTGAAACCCATTACATTATTTTAAAAAGAAAAATGTTATATTAAGGCAAAACTATTTCAATCTAAATTGATTTGCAGTTGAAAACAGAATTTTAAATTATCCAAGGTGTCTGGTTTGTCAATGTATTCCAATCAGCAGTGAGTGTATATGTGCTTATTTTCTGTGATCTGTGTCCTAAAATGGAGTTGCTGAAGGTAATCCAGGAGGGATAGATAAATTTTCTGAATCAATTCAAAGCCCTGTCTAACTACAAAGGCAGGAAGAATGTATCTGACACCTTCATCGTTAATGTGCCACTGCAAGTAACCTCCTAGGCCAAATCATAGCCAATGGGATGAATAAAGTGAAGGAAATATTGGCAGTTGGGTCAGTGTTTGGAGAAAATAGCTTTCTTAAAGAAAAAATGGTGTCACTCTTTCTAAAAGATGATCTGGGTATCCTATATGCTCATCACAGCCCACACAATGTTAATCTCACTGCTTCCCAAAGTGAAGGAAGAAGTTGTAAGGAGGAGAAAAATAGTGTCATAGAGCCCATTGCTTATGGGTGCCCCTATGGAAGATACAAAGTCAACTGTGGTGTGCCCCTATGGAAGATACAAGGTCAAATTTTCTTTTCTGCCTGGGGGGAAGGGTAATATACTAACTTTACAGGCCTCTGGTTGTGACTGCAGCTGGATTGATCCCTGGCGTAAATTAGAGCAGCCTGAAGGCCAATCTAATGTCTGCCCATGGCCCCAAAGGACCATTCTGACAGTCTGGGATTGCTGGAATGCTCTAACCATGCCCTCATTTTCTTATAAATTTCCCCTCTCCTAGAGCCTGAGGGAGCAATGTAGAATCACTGTGTTAGCTCTGTACCAATTTATGCAAGGGAAATCCTCAGGAAGCCAATTATGTTAGCTTTCTTCTGTTCTATACAGCTGAAGTGAACCTGGGATTTTTTTTTTAAACTATGGGAAAAAAGTAAGTAAACCACAAAATAATAAGATTTTTATTAAAAGTTACCCCTGTTGAGTTTTCTGGTTTGTAGTTAGCAAATGATGTGCTTGGCTGTAATTTTTAAAGACAGACAAGGGTGAATCTGGTAAAAACATTTAAAACAGAAATTTGTTATAGAATTTCAAAATTTCTGTGTTCTAACATTCTCTTCAGATAAGCCATCTCCAACTCACTGATTTCAGTTGCTATAGCAGTGATATTGTGCCAGGGGATTCTTCCCGATCAAATGGCTTTGAGATGAATATAGATCCATTTCCTGAGTGGATGTTGAATATTCTCTCGAGGTCAATGTGTCGATCCACAGAATATCTGTCAAGATATAATACAAGTGTGTATCACTTTCTTCTTTTATATTTTCCAGTTTTGCGTAGTAACCACCATTAAATGCTTCCAGTTTTACCTTAGATAAGGCTACCTTAAAATGTGTAGTACGGTAAGCTTCCCTGTACTTACTATAGGGAATAACTAGTGCAGAGTACTGTAAATACCAAGTCAAAGTTATTTAAGACTTTGGCTCTTTCTGAAAGATGGAGTGTAAACTCCATATGCTTAGCATAGCCTGTACAATGTCAGTTTCATGGCACTGGTCTTAAATAGGATAGAAGGGTAACACACCTGTATAGGAAGTTATTCAGTATGAGTCATTTTACAAAATATATTTTAGCCTAGAAATATAATAAAGTTAACTTGGACTGAATTGTCTTTGTTAAGATTTTCATGAATGATTAGAGATTTTGGATACTTCAGTTTTTTGGGTGCTCAACCTCAGACATCATCATAGGGACTTAATTTAAGTAACCATTGAGCATCTGCTTGCTGAAGATCAGGCACCTTTGATTTTTCTCAGGATGGGCAGAAAATCACTAGAAAATATTTTTTTAAATGGCTTTTAGATCTGAAAATGCAACAAGTCTATAACCCAGGATTAATGATAATTGCATTTGTTGATCTCTCTTTTGCTTCCGAAAAGAGTAGTCATCCTCTGATCAGTGAGCTAGTGACCATTAACCACAAACCAGATGAATGAAGAGCGTATGCACAATTTGCTCGATGACATTATTGCCCCCCCAAATGCGAACTGTATAGCCTAAAATGGGTATTCAGATAACATCAGAATAGTTTTCAATATGCTTATCTGGCCAATTTTAAGCCCTAAAGAATCACAGATTGTCTATGAATTCAAGTTTTGGATATTCCTTTAATCCGAGGGCACCTACTGACACGTTATGTAATTGTCAAGGTATGATGGAAATAGGGCAGATTTTAAGTAGGCTGTAGGTTTGAGTTGAACCTTTCTTGCAACTCTAGAAAAGAGATTCCCCAGTGGAGGGACAGGAAGGCTACAGGAGGATAGGCTATCTGTAGTGAGTTAGTTCTCTTTAGAAGTGTGAGTTCATCAAACTCAGACCTTCAGGCATACCTACAACATTTTGTCCACCTCAACCCCTTGTGGACCACACTGCAGAGTTCAGATGATAAAACCCTCCAGGTTTTCATGGTTCTACTTCAAAACTATTGTTTGTGAGAGTGTATCTTTGATAGACAGCAGCTATTGAGAATATTGCTTCATGTGAAGTAACATGCCAAGTAAATTCCCCCAAGCCTTGGGAACAACAATAGCTGATGAAGAAAGAGGACAACAAAACCAATACAGCTTCTCAGCAGGTGACCGCAGGTGAGACTTTCCTTTGCCCTCCCGCTTGAGGAAAGAAAAAAACCACCTGGAGTGTTAAGTGTAGTAAAAAGAGAGGGAGCAAAAATAAACCTTTTTGATGGTTATAATCCCTTCCTGTGTGTCCTCGTCAGTGATGATAGCAAACATATCTGATCCATCCCTGTTGGAAATGCTATACTCAGTCGCAGCATTTTCACCCACATTGAGGTCTTTGGCTTTTATTCTGCTGAGAGGAGTCCCAAGTGATACAGACTCAGGAGAGCTGAATTGGTAAGTACCTGGAAAAGTTAAATCAAACTTTTTTTTAGTCATTCATCTTTCTAAATAATAAATGCCATTTGTTTCCCCTAGATTTTTTTAAAACTTGTCTTGAAAGTTGAAATATTCTAAGAAAACTGCTCTTAGTCATCAGGAATAAACTTTAAAACAAAGACAACTTGACTGTCAGTGAAAAGTTTTCTGGTTTTTTTTAATGAAAGTGTGACACTTCAAAGGCACTTAGTACTGTGTTCTTTATAAACTTTTTCTTTTGTACTTCAGATGCAAAGAACGCAGATAGAAGCACAATAATACAGCAGTGATTATGACCCTGAGTAGTTAATGGCTTTATTTATTTTGTCTATCTTGTTCAGATCTTTTTCAGTGATACCTACAGTTATTATTTTTTTCTCTAGGAACCACAGTTTATAAAACAGAATAGATCTGAGGAAGAAACTAAAATACAATAGACAAGGTTTTCTATTTTGAAATTGCCTTGAACAGCTTTAAGTGTGTTTTATGTGAGATAGAAGTTTTTCCATGGAAACACATAATACAATATATTGCAAAAAGCATTTCAGATATGTAATATTTAAATATTCCTTCTAACTGATTGAACTGCATGAAAGTTGTACAAATATGTTCAGATTTTTTAATTAATTCACTTTGAACCCATTTGTTTTCATGCCTGATTTCTGTTAATGCTTGTGGAATCAGGTTTTACTAGCCTGGATGCTATTGACAAAGGAATTTTAACATTGCACATCTTAGTACAGAAGGTAAATTTTAAATGTCTCTCTTCCCAGCATGTGCACCAAAAGACTAACTATAAAGTTATGCTCCTGCCGAACAGGAATAATATTGTATGAGTCTCTTGACCAATCACAATCAGGAAATATAACGTGAACTTCAAGTCACAAGATGCGGGGTTAAAATAGTTCTTAAAACAGTGTTGGCAAATCCTTACTGGTAACAAGTAGGTCTGAGAAGTTTTCAGACATTTTGCATGCCAATTTGTTGAATATTTGTTATCTGTCATTTGTACAGCTCACTTAGTTACTAGCATCATACCACTTGTAGCAATTATAAACTGGTACCCAGGTAGGATATATTGTGAAGCCTTGCCTGACCAACACAGCCTTGGGGAAGACAGTGTGCCTGAAGAAGGTACAATCCCTATTTGAGTGGTTTAATACAGACAAACTGTATAAGCTACACCAGCCTATAGCAGGTACAGCCTATGTCACTTGATGTGACTAGTTCTTCCCTCATGTATCCATAGCATTTCTCTACCCTCTCATCCATTTTGGGGCACAGTGAGAGAGCAGTTTCTGAGTTTTCCCAAGTACACTGATCATAACAGATCCTTGTGTGGGCTAAAGTAGGTTGAGTGAGTCTCTATGCCCAGTGTCATGCACCTAAATCATGGTCTCTGACTAATGGAAATGTCTTATCTTTAGAGATTTGTGAAAAAAATGAGTGATATAGTATGATGGTGAATTGTATTGGCTGTTGGAAAGTCAACCCTATAATTGAAAAATTAGCTGTGGGCTGCAAACCAGTGAGGCTGCAAAATTCATGTTACTCTCTTACAACAGGCTGAAAACTGTTAAGAAGTTAGACCTTATGACAACCAGCCTTCCAAAGGCTGACCTTTTCCGTTTGTAGGCTTATCTAAACTTTTCATCCTGGCAATTGAGCCAGAAATCCTATAAGCACAAACTTTGTCATGACACTTCAATTTTTCCCTGATATGGGAAGTCCAGAAATACCAGGAGAACACTTCCTTTGGGTGAGTTTTATTCTGAAAGCCGTCACTGTAATTGATATGATGTCAGTGACCTGCATATTGTCAGCATATAGGCTAATCAGCTTGGTTTAGGGTATAATTCAGTTCCCGAAGTGTCCATTTTTTCATGAGCACATGGTACAATTCTGTAAGGCTCTTGCCCTTCCTATCATTTATATTGTTCATGGCTCAGGTCTACTAGTTGTTTGGGGGCAACTGTACCTTTTAAAAACCAATCCTTACATACTTAGTCTAAGTCACAGTGGCTTCCAGCTAGAGTCTGTCAGTTTCCCTTCTTTCTAGCCCCTTCAATAAATCAAATTATTCTTCAATATTTTGGAGTTCGTTCCTGTCTCTTTCACATGCAACTTCTTCCTCCCCTTTGGGCCTAATTTTCCCGTATCCTATAGCCTCACATAAAGGGAGGTAATTGGGTACAGGAGGAGGCTAGGCACAGATTTTCAGAATCAGTCTCCTTGGAAATGTGCTGCAATTCATGACTGTGTGAGAAGGAATGAAAACCAGTAGATTTTCCATTCATGTCTTGCTTTGTAGGAGGAGCAGGAAACCAGTATCCTGGGAAGCAAGGCAAGAAAGGGGACTGGTCATTAGCAAGGTTACAATCACCCCAGTGTGTCCAGCCCAGATAAGGCCTTCCATATCACCTTCTGTGTTTCAGTGAAGTTTAAGCAGTGCACTGCATAGGGCCTTATATGTGGCCTCTTCACTGGTCTGACTTTCATTCTAATTAAGAGCCTGATCCAAAGCCCATTCAAGTAAGCATAAAGACTGATTTCAATAGACTTTGGACTGGTCCTTTACTAACCTTGCAGACTACTAGCAGGAACAAAGGCTCCAGGATTTCAGATGTCAAAGTTACATTACAGCTATTTACTATTACTTAACCTTTATTTTTAGATTGCAACTCCATGTCCAAGTGTGTAATTCAGTGAAAAGAACTATACCTCATCTTTGGGTTCAACACCTCCAGTCTGATCAAACATCATGGACCATATTACACTATTGTGTGTTGTTGGTTTTTTTTTTATCAGAACTCCCTGTTGAAATCAAATGGGAGCATTCTGTTTAGAAAGAAGTGGCCTGAGCTTGCTCTGTGAAGCTGGTCATTAGGTAAGCAAACTCACAAGATAATAATCCATTCTGGATTGGGTGACTAGTTATTTTGCTTGTATTCATCATCATGGTATCTGAGTGCCTTACAAGTTTCCATAAATCCAGAAAGATGGTCTCTAAATCAGTCTTGATGTTTGTTCAGTCTTTGGTATGTCTGATGAGAGGGCTAGCAAGGATCCCAATCAGAGCCAAAGGCAGTAGTAATTGAATAATGTGGATATTTTCCTAGCAGATACTGAACTGAAACTGTGAATTCTTTTCATATAGGCTACCAAGCAGTCATTAAGTGCTGCTTTTAACAACTTTTGATTGCTAATCAGTTTGGGATCAGATTTAAACAAGTAGTCTAGGATTAAAGGGACATCACATTGCACATCCCCTGCACCATCCCACTTTTCCTTGGTTGCCAGTTTTGCAGCCTAAAGGGTTTTCTTTCAAAAATATAATCATCTAAAATATGGGCCAGATTATCAAAATTACTCAGCACATGCAAGTAGGGCCAGATTTTTGGAATGCCCATTATGAGGATTGGAAAACGAGGCCACTTATTTAGTTGCCAAAGTGGATTTGATACTGAGCTATTCTGAAAAGCTGACCTTGTATTTTACAATATATTTGCTGTAACTATAAATTGTTTCAAGTATAACATTGCAATTACTATGGGTTATTGGCTCCTGTTGAAATTATTTTAAGGATTTGAGAAGTAGGTTTATTCTGCTAAGGAAGTTTGTATTTTTTTTTAAAGTAGACTCCCATGTGCTTTGACAAAGCTGCAGCATAAGCAGACACAGCAGTGCAGCTGTAGATGTGAAAAAAAGTATCCCAGTTGGTGATGGTTAAATAATTTTTAAGAAGCTTTTTGAAACACAGCAAAACTATTAAAGGCTTCATACTCTGGGGGAATCGAGGCGGATTGTTGTTGACATCAGTCAGTGTGACGTTCACCGTAGTGGTCCCTGACAATCCTCCCATCTGGCCTCCCATGTCCTTGGTCTGGATAACTGCTCTCTATTTTCTCTGCTAATGTCTGGTAAAGCAGTTTTGATTATTCCTTGGATAAAAGAATAAGAGGGGAGAAAAAAAACCACTTTAATCCTTGAGTTTTAAAATGGATTTATGCAAAATATATTGTACAGATGTTAATCCCAGGCAAACAAATAAAATTGAAGGTGTATTCAACTAAGGCTTTTAATCAATGACTGATTTAATGTGATTGCAAGAAAAGAGAGAAATATTGTAGTGCAATGATTCAGTGTTTGGACTGTGCTAAATCCATATAATTATCCTTTTGATGACAAAAAATGTTAGTTTTGTCACTTTAATGAAAGCTATTCAGCTAGTTTCCCTGGCTGTTATATTGATAAAGTTATTAGCTCCAACCCTGGAGTGGTCTCTGCATTATACCACTTTTTCATTAACAGGGCAGAATTCTGAGTTATCCTGGATTCACTATTTCAAACTTCAATAGATTCACAGGTTATAACTTCAGAAGGGACCACTGAGGTCATCTAGTTTGACCTCCTGCATAACACATGTCACTGGATTTCTATAAATTAATTCCCATTTTGGGTCCACTAGCTGTGGCAGAACTAGAACATAACTTCTAGAATCTTCTAGTTAAAGATTTTTTTGAGGAAGAACTCACCACAACTCTTGATAAATTGTTCTGTTAGTAAATTACCTTCAGTATTAATTTTTATGCCATGTTTCCAGTCTGAATTTGTTTAGCTTCAACTTCCAGCCACTGGATCCTATTATACCTTTGTCTGATAGATTGATGAGCCCTATATTGTCAGATTTCTGAACCCAAGTAGATTAGTAGAGACCAGGGGTCAGCAACCTATGGCACGCGTGCCAATGATGGCACGCGAACCAATTTTTAATGGCACACTGCTGCCTGCCGGAGTCCCGAGGACACACAGCCAGTGAGGGGCAGAGCCCGGCCCCCCGAGAGAAGAGCCACCTCAGTGGCCTGCCCATGGGCTCCTGCGTCCCCTAACCCGGTGAGGACACCTGCCAGGGGGCACAGAAGGTCCTGCTCACCTGGGCTGCCTTGGTATAGCTGGCCATGGCAGACTGGCAGCGCGCTGGGGGAGTGGGTTCACTGTGTGACCTGATCCCGACTCCCAGCGGCAGGAAGCGAGGGCAGTGGAGGCGGGAAAGGCCGGTGACAGTAGCAGCGCTGGCTGCTGAGCGTCCCCGGGAGGAGGCGCCTGGCCACGGCAATGGATGACCTGCTGTTCGTGAGCTAGGAGGAGCGGAGAGCCCCATGGCCCGGCAGCGCTGAGCATGTAGCAGGTGCAGGCGAGCGGGAATTGGTGGTGGCCAGAGAGCCCTGGGGCGAGGAGCTCGCATGCTGCGGGGTCATGCGCTGCCTGGAGCGGTTCCTCCAGACACAGCCAGAGGGGACTCTCTTGCCAGGGGGTGCTAGTTGCACTCATGCGGTGCGGTGCACTGCAGGCCCCAAGTGGGTGAGCTGGCTGGGGGCCGCAGGAGTGGGGGGGACTCTGCCCTGACCCCCCCCACGCACACCCAGCCCTCTGCCCTGAGCCCCACAGCCCCGCACACACCCCAGGCCCCTGCCCTGAGCCCAGTACCCCCCTCATATGCACCCAGCCCTCTCCTTGACTCCTTCACCCCCCCACAACCCCAGCCCTGACTCTGGCACCCCCACACATACCCAGCCCCCCCGCCCTGACACCTCCAACCCCCTCTCATGCCCCCAGCCCTCTGCCCTGACTCTTGCACCCCCCCACATACCCAGTCCCCCCACCTCCCATGCACCCCCCACATTCTGACTCTTGTACGCCCCACATCCCCACCCTAAGCACCAAATGGGAGCTCCTGCACTCTCCCCCCATTCCCACCTGCACCCTTCGCACCAAATGGGAGCTGCCCAGGTAAGTGCCCCACATGCAAATCTCCTGCCCCAAACCTGAGCCCCCTCCCTCATTCTAGCTCCTGGTCTGACCCTTCACCCCCAGTCCTGTGCTCAGTCCACTCCCACCCTCAGCTCAGTGCAGAGAGGGGAAGAGAATGGGCCAGAACCAGGGAGAAGGTAGGTACCCACTGTATGTGGGCAGGGCTGGAACCCCAGACTGGTAGCTGGCTGAGGAGCCAGCAGATGGAACCCCTGAGCAGCAGTGGGCTGAGCGGCTTAGCCCCCTGCCGGTCTGGGGTCCCATCCACTGGCCCCACACAGCCTGCTGCCGGTCTGGTGTTCTGGCTGCCAGAGCCTTGCCAGCCGGGATCCTGGCTGCAGGCCTCGCTCAGCCCACTGCCAGCCTAGGTGAATAGAACCCCAGGCCGGCAGTGGGCTGAGCGGGCCGGCGGCATAAGATCAACATTTTAATTTAATTTTAAATGAAGCTTCTTAAGCATTTAGAGAACCTTGTTTATTTTACAATACAACACTAGTTTAGTTATATAATATATAGACTTATAGAGAGAGACCTTCTAAAAAACATTAAAATGTATTACCGGCACGCGAAACCTTAAATTAAAGTGAATAAATGAAAACTCAGCACACCACTTCTGAAAGGTTGCCGAGCTCTGGTATAGACTGTGCTCAAGTCACCCCTTAACCTTCTGTCTGTTAAGCTAAATACATTGAGCTCCTTGAGTCTTTCACTATAAGTTACGTTTCCCAATCTTATAGTCGTTTGCAGGGCTCTTCTCTAAACCCTCTCCATTGTATCAACATGGACCCCAGAACTGGACACAGTATTCCAGTAGTGGTGTCACCTGTGCCAAAAACAGATATAAAATAACCTCCCTATTCCTACTACTTCAAGAAAATAAAACTTACATTTTATGATGCTGCAGGTTCACTTCCTTAATAATATGGGGCCATATCACACCATCAGTTTTCAAGCAGAAATCAAGGGGGTCTTCTGCTTAAAACCAGATAGATAGTCCATGTTCATTCTGAGTTCTGGACAAATATTAAACAGTACTTGAACAATTTAATTAACATTTTTATAAAACTGGGTATAAATACTTGAGTGAGAAGGATCTTGATCTCTATGTGTATTTCTGTAATTATGACAAGTAAGACAGAAAGGGTTGCTGACCTGTCTCCGGGTCCACTGAGAAATATGGTTGTCCCTGGAGGATGCTATACACTACTTTGGCACTGTTTCCATAGTTGGCACATCAGCATCTGTAGCTGTCACTTGGATAACAGAAGTTCCTGAATAGGAACAAAACAAAGAATCTATCATTTGAAAAGAGATAATTTAGATCATAAGACTGATGTACACATTTTTTTCTATTTATAAAATATATTTAATGACCAGATGCATAGAACAGTCAAAACCTGCACAGAATACATCAGACTAATCCAGTGTTAACTGTTGCCAGCAAAATAATTTCTTCACCATGCAAAATTAAAATAAAATTCAAAACAACACATTTTACTCAGAATTAAAACAAAACAAGTCTCCCTTAAGCCCATCCTTCAGAAAAAGCCTGGGTAAACAGATTGGCCTTGATGAATTATCTGAAAGACCAACACATCATGAGTTTATTGATCAAGGGGGCAGCAAATCCACAATCTGAGGATTGTCCTCTGAAAACCCTATGCTCTCAACTCTCAAATGGAAAATCTCAGCTGATCTCAAGTGCTGGCTACAATGATGAGGTGGTCTCTGAGATACAGAGGACCCATGCCATAAATAGCTTTGTACAACCAATACATTGAACTGGACACAGATTAAGATTTAAAAGCCTGTGAAACCCAGGTATACAGTGCCTTCTGTGCAAAGCACTGCTAAGTACTATAAAAGGGACATAATGTTTGGCACTAGCTGTTGTTTTTGAGCAGATCAGTAATCCTTTTCGGTGTTCGGGGTAGGGAGTGTCGGGGTGGGAAGGGTGGTGGTGGTGACAAATGCCTGGATAAATGCAGTGAGTCCAAAATCATTAAGTAAATCATTAACTCTTTGCCAACTGCAGATGGAGAAAAACACCGTTTTGGCCACATCATCTTTCTGGATATCCTGTATGGTCTCCAGATCCTCAATAAGAAAAGGTGTGGGCACACTCCATCCATAAAAGGGGAGATATCACCTCTCTCATTTCCTTTACTTGTTTTTCCCCATCTTCTGTCTCATCTAGATTGAGTTTTAGTCAGCTACCTTCCAGCAAAGCACTCATCTTGACTAGACACTGGGAAAACGTTTGTCCACATTATCTGGGATTGATGGAACAGAGGTGTTTTATAATTCCCTTCAGGGCTTCACATATGCATTAAGCAAAGGGAATGACAGAGCAGAACTCTATGGTACCCCCATATGGGAAGGCAAGCAGGACAGATACTACTACTGGGTCTTGTAAGGTGCAATCCTGTTTACCATTTGTGATTTGACAACATTACCTACTGGTTAGGGCATTGTGGGTGACATGGTAGAAGACAAGGGATATTTCTTCCTCTGCAACAAAACCAAGTAGTAAAATTATGAAAATGCTTTATGTCACAATCAGGGAAATTCTGAGGAGATTTTCTGCCCCACACTCTTTAGATTTCTTTTTACCTGCTTACCAGTTACAAGGTAAGATCCAGATGTCTGTTCAGGCTGTGTGGATAGAACACATTCCCAGCTATCAACTGATTTGCATCCCTGTATGCTTTCTACTATGGCATCTAGGAGTGAAATAAGAACTGCGAAAACAAAAAGCCTTTTCAGGAGGATGAATAACTCTCTGATGTACTTTGTGTTAAATTGTAGTCAGAAACTTTAAACATATATTTACCTTGTTCATCAGATTTGGGTATTGGGGAATCTTTGGTGAAAAGAAGTATAGCTTTGTCATAAACAGATAGCTAAGGGTTAATGTCTCTTCCACCTGAAGCACCTGACCAGAGGACCAATCAGGAAACCGGATTTTTTCAACTCTGGGTGGAGGGAGTTTGTGTCTGAGTCTTTTGTCTGTCTTCCTGCTTTCTCTGAGCTTTGGAGAAGTAGTTTCTACTTTCTAGTCTTCTGTTTCTAAGTGTAAGGACAAAGAGATCAGATAGTAAGTTCTATGGTTTCTTTTCTTTGGTATTTGCATGAATATAAGTGCTGGAGTGCTTTGATTTGTATTCTTTTTGAATAAGGCTGTTTATTCAATATTCTTTTAAGCAATTGACCCTGTATTGTATCATCTTAATACAGAGAGAACATTTGTATGTATTTTTCTTTCTTTTTATATAAAGCTTTCTTTTAAGACCTGTTGGAGTTTTTCTTTACTTCAGGGAAATTGAGTCTGTACTCACCAGGGAATTGGTGGGAGGAAGAAATCGGGGAGATCTGTGTGTTGGATTTGCTAGCCTGATTTTGCATTCCCTCTGGGGGAATAGGAAAGTACTTTTTATTTCCAGGACTGGAAACAGAGAGGGGGAGTCACTCTGTGTAGTTTCACAGAGCTTGTGTCTGTGTATCTCTCCAGGAGCACCTGGAGGGGGGAAGGGAAAAAGGATTATTTCCCTTTGTTGTGAGACTCAAGGGATTTGGGTCTTGGGGTCCCCAGGGAAGGTTTTTCAGGGGGACCAGAGTGCCCCAAAACACTCTAATTTTTTGGGTGGTGGCAGCAAGTACCAGGTCCAAGCTGGTAACTAAGCTTGGAGGTTTTCATGCTAACCCCCATATTTTGGACGCTAAGGTCCAAATCTGGGACTAAGGACTAAGGAGATCCAGAACATGCTACAGATGGGTATAATCCGCCCATCTACCAGTGCATGGGCATCTCCAGTGGTTCTGGTACCCAAACCAGATGGGGAAATACGCTTTTGCGTGGACTACCGTAAGCTAAATGCTGTAACTCGTCCGGACAACTATCCAATGCCACGTACCGATGAGCTATTGGAAAAGTTGGGACGTGCCCAGTTCATCTCTACAATAGACTTAACCAAGGGGTACTGGCAAGTACCGCTAGATGAACCTGCCAAGGAGAGGTCAGCATTCGTCACCCATGCGGGGGTGTATGAATTCAATGTCCTTCCTTTCGGCCTTCGAAATGCACCCGCCACCTTCCAGAGGCTGGTAGATGGTCTACTAGCTGGACTGGGAGAATTTGCAGTTGCCTACCTCGATGATGTGGCCATTTTTTCAGACTCCTGGCCTGAACACCTACTACACCTGGAAAAGGTCTTTGAGCGCATCAGGCAGGCAGGACTAACTGTTAAGGCCAAAAAGTGTCAAATAGGCCAAAACAGAGTGACTTACCTGGGGCACCAGGTGGGTCGAGGAACCATAAACCCCCTACAGGCCAAGGTGGATGCTATCCAAAAGTGGCCTGTCCCACGGTCCAAAAAGCAGGTCCAATCCTTCTTAGGCTTGGCCGGATACTACAGGCGATTTGTACCACACTACAGCCAAATCGCTGCCCCACTGACCGACCTGACCAAAAAGACCCAGCCAAATGCAGTTAAGTGGACTGATGAGTGTCAAAAGGCCTTTACCCAGCTTAAGGCGATGCTCACGTCTGACCCTGTGCTCAGGGCCCCGGACTTTGACAAGCCATTCCTAGTAACCACGGATGCATCTGAGCGTGGTATAGGAGCAGTGCTCATGCAGGAAGCAACAGATCACAACTTCCATCCTGTCGTGTTTCTCAGCAAGAAACTGTCTGAGAGGGAAAGTCACTGGTCAGTCAGTGAAAAGGAATGCTATGCCATTGTGTACGCCCTGGAAAAGCTACGCCCATATGTTTGGGGACGGCGGTTCCAACTACAAACTGACCATGCTGCACTACAGTGGCTTCATACTGCCAAGGGGAACAACAAGAAACTTCTTCGTTGGAGTTTAGCTCTCCAAGATTTTGATTTTGAAATTCAGCACATCACAGGAGCTTCTAACAAAGTAGCTGATGCACTCTCCCGTGAGTTTCCCAGAATTCAGTAGTTAAAAAGTGTTCTTAAAATGTAGAAGTCTGTTAGTTATATACTTAGGGGTATATGTAAAGGTGCATGTGTTGTATTAATCTGTTTATTTTAAAGTTCTAGAAGGAAATCGCCGCCAGTGAGCTTCCCCACTGTCTGCAATTTGGGGGGCGTGTCATAAACAGATAGCTAAGGGTTAATGTCTCTTCCACCTGAAGCACCTGACCAGAGGACCAATCAGGAAACCGGATTTTTTCAACTCTGGGTGGAGGGAGTTTGTGTCTGAGTCTTTTGTCTGTCTTCCTGCTTTCTCTGAGCTTTGGAGAAGTAGTTTCTACTTTCTAGTCTTCTGTTTCTAAGTGTAAGGACAAAGAGATCAGATAGTAAGTTCTATGGTTTCTTTTCTTTGGTATTTGCATGAATATAAGTGCTGGAGTGCTTTGATTTGTATTCTTTTTGAATAAGGCTGTTTATTCAATATTCTTTTAAGCAATTGACCCTGTATTGTATCATCTTAATACAGAGAGAACATTTGTATGTATTTTTCTTTCTTTTTATATAAAGCTTTCTTTTAAGACCTGTTGGAGTTTTTCTTTACTTCAGGGAAATTGAGTCTGTACTCACCAGGGAATTGGTGGGAGGAAGAAATCGGGGAGATCTGTGTGTTGGATTTGCTAGCCTGATTTTGCATTCCCTCTGGGGGAATAGGAAAGTACTTTTTGTTTCCAGGACTGGAAACAGAGAGGGGGAGTCACTCTGTGTAGTTTCACAGAGCTTGTGTCTGTGTATCTCTCCAGGAGCACCTGGAGGGGGGAAGGGAAAAAGGATTATTTCCCTTTGTTGTGAGACTCAAGGGATTTGGGTCTTGGGGTCCCCAGGGAAGGTTTTTCAGGGGGACCAGAGTGCCCCAAAACACTCTAATTTTTTGGGTGGTGGCAGCAAGTACCAGGTCCAAGCTGGTAACTAAGCTTGGAGGTTTTCATGCTAACCCCCATATTTTGGACGCTAAGGTCCAAATCTGGGACTAAGGTTATGATAAGCTTGAAGATGATTTCCTTAGGGAAGGTGATCCAGAGGTGAAGTCTGGCTTGTGTTGAGAAACCTTGACCTTATATCTCTTTTGAGTTTATTTTTGCTGTCTTGGTCATTGGGACAGTCACAACCAGACAGGGGGAAGTTGCAGAAGGAACTGTAACCTTATTCTTCTCAGAGCTTTGCAGACTCGGATCTGACACAGAATGGGGTTCTAGTTCAGTTTGTGGAATACTGGTGAAATATGCTTTCTTTGACTTGTACCATTGTGTAAACTGGCTGCTGCTCAATGTATCAGCTGTTGCTTCCTTGTGAACTAATTGTCTAATTAGGAAAAGTGAGTTACAGTATACCAGACTGGAGGGCTGAGTGGCCCTATAGCAGCCAGAAAGCAAACAAATAAAATAAAAATCCTAAAACAGAATAAAACCTTTCTTGTGAAAAATTTTGTATCTTTGACATTTTGACCCATTTTGGGACATTTCTTCCATTCAAAAGTGCACGTTATGTGGCAAAAAGGGATTCCCCTTTTTTGGGTCAGCTCTAATCAGGACCCACATGCAAAACATAAGTAACTAGTGCACAATACAACCCTGCCTCCTGTAACAAAAGCAACCCACTTTCCCCCACAAAACCTATAATTCATTCTAATAGCATAAATCTCCCACCACTACTATGGAGGCAGTATTGTGTATATATACATATATTTTGTAAATGTAAGGATGATATAATTCTCATCCTTTCTAGCATATGCTAGATGTTTTCACTTTTCTTATTTTCTCCCCAAAGCTTTCTTTTGTATGGTGAAATGAAATGCTATCCTCGATTGCATTACTAGGACTTGTACTAAAGGGCCATAAGGCAATCCTACCACATAGACGGATGTAATATGACTAAGCTGTTCTATATTTAATCTGTCTGAAATACTGTGTGGAGTAAATGCTCTTGCCATGAAATATAATGAATTTACAATGGTAGAATAATAAAGTCTAACTGAGAAAGAATGGCAAAAACTGAATAACACTCCTAACCCTTGCCTTCCTGCTGTTCAGTAATTTGCTACAATAACTTTAGTTTTCGTTTGGTGTTAATTATGCATCTGATGCTCTGCTGGAGAATTTGAAAAACATTATGGAGGAAACAAAGAGCTGAAAAAAGCAGAGTGATGTAGTTTGAATCGGTGTGCGTACATGTCCATGTGTGTTTATCCTTTTTGGAGACTGGCTCCTCATCCCTTGTCCTCCCAATAGGTACAGCCTAGGAAGCACTTCTAGTATAACCCATACCATACCAATGATGAGACAATCAGAGAAGGAAAATGGTCAAATTAAAGCATCACATTTGTGCCTTTTTTTCAGTAATTAAAGAGAGACAATATAAAATGATGAGTCTTCCATAAAAAAATTAACTATAACTATATGAGTATTTGTTTTTCATTTTTGTTCAATGTGCTGTAAATATTTACAAGCAGACGAGATGCAGCTCTAAGTTACACTAGCTGCCAATGGTCCCAATGGACTGAAGTAGAAACTCGCAATCAGCACAATGATGGGTTTCTTGTATATGTCATCTTTACTCTGGCTGCACCCTCTGGAGCCCATAGGGATACTCATGGTCTGTTGCCAAAATCTGCCATCGATGGGGCATGAAGTCAGGGGCGGCTCTGTGTATTTTGCCGCCCCAAGCATGGCAGTCAGGCAGCTTTCAGCGGCATGCCTGTGAGAGGTCCGCTGGTAACGCGGATTTGGCGGCATGCCTGTGGGAGGTCTGCCGGTCCTGCGCCTTTGGCGTACCTGCCGCCAAATTGCTGCTGAAACCGCGGGACCAGTGGACCTCCCACAGGCATGCTGCCAAAGGCAGCCTGACTGCCGCCGTCACAGTGACCGGCAGGCTGCCCCCCTGCGGCTTGCTGCCCCAGGCACATGATTGGTGCACTGGTGTCTGGAGCTGCCCCGCATGAAGTGCAGTGACTATATCCTTTGTATATTCTTGAGGGTGCAGATAGCCTCAAAAGGAGCCAAGAGGATGAGATTATGACTAGATAAAAATGTTTAGACAAAATATTTTTTGTCCAAATTATTTCAATAGAATAATAAAACAAAACAAAAACTAAATGCAAAACAAAACCTTTAAAGAAAAATAATCAAAATGTTCCATTTTGACATGTTCTAAAGAAAATATTTCTCTTTTTTAATTTGAAATGAAATTTTGTGTTGAAAATTTCCTTCTGTTTTATTTTTTTAATTAAATCTTTAAAAGATCAAAATAATAATGAAGCATTTTTGATCAAACACCGTGTTTCATTTGTCACAAAATTATTTTTTGTACTTTTCAGTTTGCTGAAAAGTTTCCCTTTGGGTCTGCCCAAAACAATTTCTTTCAATGTTTTTGAAAATGCCAGCAAAGCAAAAACACAGTTCTAATTATAACCCCTTCCTTCCCCATTCTAGCCCAAAGAATGGGCCTGATGCAGTGTGGGAGTAGGCTACTCCTTATGCGCTGGGGAACTTGAGAAGGAATTGTTCCTTCTTGACTATTCTTGATGAGATGCAGTTGTATGCAAGCCCTTAATGTGGGAAAGTGCCTAACTGCTACCATATGGCTCTTTATCAATAACAATTCTGATTCATAAAAGGGAGAGTATCCAAATCTAATTTCAACTATGTTTTTAGGAGAAATTATAGTTTTCAAGAAAATGCTCAAGCCAAGAGCAGCAGTCATAGCTGTGTAATATCTAGACAATCCCACAACACCACATTTTTTTGTGTCTCTGACAGAGCCCTCAGGATATCTCTTTTTTGCACAGTTGCTTCTCCTCATCTTCAAAGCTCCCCATTGTGTCCAGTTCAGGGGTGGCTCTCTGTTTTTTGCTGCCCCAAGCATGTCAGTCAGGGAGCCTTCGGTGGCATTTTTGCGGGAGGTCATGTGGATTCAGCGGCGGTTCTGCAGGTGATCTACTGGTCCCACGCCTACAGTGTACCTGCCGCCGAATTGCTGGTGGACCTCCCACAGAAATGCCACTGAAGGCTCCCTGACTGCCACCCTCACGATGACCGGCATGCTGCCCCCCGTGGCTTGCCGCCTCAGGCACGTGCTTGCTGCGCTGGTGCCTGGAGCCGCCCCTGGTCCAGTTTGTTTGATTAACAAAGACAAGATGGAAACTATTGGGTGACCCATAGTTCCTTCACTTACATCAACCAAAAGGGTCACTGTTGAGAGAAATAGGATGCAGAAAACCCTTTCCATCTCAGGACTTGGATGCTTAGTCCCTGAGAAAGAAAGTAACATAGTCCAGGCTGGGGCTGTGCCCTAGACGGGGACTGTGTTCTACTCCTGATTCTATCATAGAATCATAGAATCATAGAATATCAGGGTTGGAAGGGACCTCAGGAGGTATCTAGTCCAATCCCCTGCTCAAAGCAGGACCAATCCCCAACTGAATCGTCCCAGCCAGGGTTTTGTCAAGCCTGACCTTAAAAACCTCTAAGGAAGGAGATTCCACCACCTCCCTAAGTAACCCATTCCAGTACTTCACCACTCTCTGAGTGAAAAAGTTTTTCCTAATATCCAACCTAAACCTTCCCCACTGCAACTTGAGACCATTACTCCTTATTCTGTCATCAGGTACCACTGAGAACAGTCTAGAACCATCCTCTTTGGAACCCCCTTTCAGGTAGTTGAAAGCAGTTATCAAATCCCCCCTCATTCTTCTGCAGACTAAACAATCCCAGTTCCCTCATCCTCTCCTCATAAGTCATGTGCTCCAGCCCCCTAATCATTTTTGTTGCCCTCTGCTGGACTCTTTCCAATTTTTCCACATCTTTCTTGTAGTGTGGGGCCCAAAACTGGACACAGTACTCCAGATGAGGCCTTTCCAATGCTGAACAGAGGGGAATGATCACATCCCTCAATCTGCTGGCAATGCCCCTACTTATACAGCCCAAAATGCCATTAGCTTTCTTGGCAACAAGGGCACACTGTTGACTCATATCCAGCTTCTCGTCCACTGTAACCCCTAGGTCCTTTTCTGCAGAACTGCTTCCTAGCCATTCGGTCCCTAGTCTGTAACAGTGAGTGGGATTCTTCCGTCCTAAGTGCAGGACTCTGCACTTGTCCTTGTTGAACCTCATCAGTTTTCTTTTGGCCCAGTCCTCTAATTTGTCTAGGTCCCTCTGTATCCTGTCCCTACCCTCCAGCGTATCTACTCCTCCTCCCAGTTTAGTGTCATCTGCAAACTTGCTGAGAGTGCAATCCACACCATCCTCCAGATCATTAATGAAGATATTGAACATAACCAGCCCCAGGACCAACCCTTGGGGCACTCCACTTGAAACCAGTTGCCAACTAGACATGGAGCCGTTGATCACTACCCGTTGAGCCTGATGATCTAGCCAGCTTTCTAGCCACCTTATAGTTCAATCATCCAGCCCATACGTCTTTAACTTGCTGGCAAGAATACTGTGGGAGACCATATCAAAAGCTTTGCTAAAGTCAAGGAATAAAACATCCACTGCTTTCCCCTCATCCACAGACCCAGTTATCTCCTCATAGAAGGCAATTAGGTTAGTCAGGCATGACTTGCCCTTGGTGAATCCATGCTGACTGTTCCTGATCACTTTCCTCTCCTCTAAGACCTGTTGTATGATCTTGGGAAAGACAGTTTTCCTCTGTATGCCTGTTGCTCCTCTTATCCTTTGTCTTATTCCTCTGTTTAGACTGTGAAGACTGACAGATTGTCGACTCCTTCTATGTGTTTGAAAAGCAGCTAGTACAATAGGGCCTCAATCTTCATTGTAGCCTCTAGATTCTACTATCATAAGAATAAATAATGATCTCTGCAGTGCCTCATGCCTTTAGCAACCCACGATATGACACACTGTAATCAGAAATCAGCCCTGAATCTCTAACATGACAGTGCAAATATAGTGCACTATTATTAGGACACCAGACTGGCCTTACATTTGTTTGATGTGAGGACATTTTAGTCAGCTGAGAAAACTCATGTTTGTGTGTTGATAAAGCCTGGTTCTGTAAACATTAATATAACTCTGCAAATAGTGATTTTCTATGTGACTGCTGTAAATAAAGATGTTATTGGGAACTAAAATGTACATTAATTTAATGTGTGATTCATGAAAGCATTTTGCTGCTGTAGTAGTTAGATACTGTGGGCTTTGTCTGTGGAAAAGATAATAAAGAGCTGTAATTTGAAAGAGAAATCCAAAGTCTGAAGCAGAAGGTGATGCAGCAAATTCCATGGTTATCCTGGTCATCTGCATTGTGAAATTATACCAGTCACACTAAGGTTTGTTTTTTCAAAAGAACAAAATAGTTAGCTACTATTGAGCCTAGATGATTGGAATAGAATTTTAAGTAAGCAATCACTCTAAGAACTCACTCTACTATTAAATTTAGACATTTTATCATCAAAAGTCTTTACAAACTTTGGCTTCAGTCCTGCTGATGGTCCACATATATTATGTCCCACTAAGAGATGAGGGTACTCAGTGCAAAAGCAAATCAAGCCACCTATTGATTGTGGGACAGGCAATCCTGCCATAAAACTGCTGAATGGGCTTGAACACATTATTTCATCTCTGTTTCCCATCCCATCATTCATCTGTCTTGTTTATTTAGGCTATAAGCTCTTTGAGGCAAAGATCTCTCTCCCTTTGTGCTTCTACAGTGTCTAGCACAATAGGGGCCCAGTATTGGTTGTGGCCTCTAGGCACTACCATATTATAAATAAGGAAAATCTTGTTTAGGTACTAACATTTGAAAATGTGGGTCTAACAGACTTACCGAAGGGCACATAAAAAGCAACAGAGTCCTGTGGCACCTTATAGACTAACAGAAGTATTGGAGCATGAGCTTTCGTGGGTGAATACCCACAAAGGGCACATAGTGAATCAGTGTCAGAATCAAGAGCTGGATAACATTTTTCAAAAGTGCCTAAATGTAATTTTTAACAGTTACTTTTAAACTCAGGAGTCTAATGTTACGTGTGCGCTATGAGGCAGGAATGTGATGCCCAGCTCATGTACACATACTCGCACTAGCTGTCATTGAGTTAATGTAAGGGTATGTACGAGAGCTGGGAATCACATCGCAACTCATACTGTAGACATAGTCTAACAGTATGTCTAGACTAGAGCTGGCAGTGTAATTTCCAGCCTGGATAGACATATCAGAGCTAGCTCCAATCAAGCTAGCATGCTAAAAATTGCAGCATAGCCATGGTTGCATGGGCAGCAGGGACAGAATAGCTGCCCTGAATACATACTTAGGGTTTCAAATGGGCTGCACTGCTATTTTTAGTACATTTGCTTGGTTAAAGCTAGCACTGGTCTGTCTACCCAAGTTGGAAATTACACTTACAGCTCCTGTGTAGACATACAGTAAGTCTCATTGTACGTCTGTGAGACTTTTAGTGCCTTAGTCACTTTGAAAATAGGACTTAGTCCCTTAAATCATTTAAGCTCTTTTGAAAATGTCATCCATGAGTTCAGGAGTTCCTGATTCCCAGTCCCATGCTTGAACTATAAAGACTCTTCCTGTGCTGCACTGCCCTCACCCAATCTGTTATATTAAAGAGGTTTGGTGTTATGAGGCAATAAACTTTCTGATTTGCTTCTCCAGTACATTGCACTATTTGTCATGTACTATTTAACATTTGCCGTGGGGCTGAGTGAAGTAGTTTGGGACAGCCTTGTGACAGGAAGGTCTTGAAAATCTGTGAATTACTGGCAACCTTGATATTTTATGCACTGTATTTGCATGCATCCATGAATGCTTCAGTGAACAACAATTTGGAAGGTATTTTGACAAAACTAATTAGATGTGGGTGGCAGGTATTTTAAATGTTTTTATACACAGACAACTATTGTACAATGAGCAATATTCTTACTCCCAAAGGGCTTGATCGCACTTGTTCTTAATCTCGAAGCACCTTTTATATATATAGATAGGAGGTTAATAGAGACAGCTGGCTGAAAATCGATTTGAGAAATATTTTGATATGAGGTCACATAGTAAACTAAATATGAGCTTGGAGATTGCCATCGTTGTGAAAAAAGCCATGACTATTCTTGGATTCAGAGCTAGGGTGAGCACATGAAGCCAGCAATGTCACAATCAGAGCTGTATGGGAACAGGAATTTTCATTTTGAAGGCTTTCCACAATTTTGAAATTTGTGTTAATTCTGAATTGGAACAAATAAAAGAATTTTGAAATTTTCTGCAAAATAAATTTTTTGTGTTTATTTTGGGTCAATTGAAATATTTAGTTTTGAGAAAATCAAAACATTTTGTTAGGTTTTTGACTTTTTTATTTTTACTCAGCTCTAGTAATAATGCTGCTCTAGATAGGCTTGATGCAACCTCAGCTGGACTTTTGGTCATGTAGTGCTATTATAAAATATGAGCCATTTAGGTCTCATGTCATAAGAACAGTATAGAAAAACTAAAGAAAATAAAATTTCTGCCAACAAAGTAGATACAAGGATGAAATTGCAGACACTAATTATTCAGGATCAGATTCATTCCTGATGTGACTATATAAATATCAATGGAGTTGGGATGAATTTGACACATGGTCTCAAAAAGAGAAAACTCAAGGGAGAACATGATTATAGAGTGTAAACAATATAAATGAAGGAATAGAATTTATTCAGAGCTGTAAGAGATGGGAACATTAAGCTGTGCAAACTAGTGGTTTTTGGACTAAATCCTGAGATGTTTTGAGTAGAGATTGCATTTTTCGGATTGTGGGCCTTTCCAAATAATAATAATAATTAATAATAAAAAAATTATTTTGTGTTGACCCCAAAACTGGGGGGAAGGGGGAGAAGAGATGCATTTCAGGTTGAATGAAATGTGTTTGACACAAACCAAAATGTTCCATTTTTATTTTGAAGACAGATTTGCAGTAAATTTTTGAATGAAAAGTTACTTTGAGTTGGAAAATCAAATGCTTCATTTTAAAAATGTCAAAACAAAACATTTAGATTTTTTTGGGGGAAGGACATTTTTTGATTGTAAAATTCAGCAAAAGTGACTCAGATGAATCAAATCTGCTTTTTTGGGGGAAAATGTTTTGGGCAAAAAGTTTTACTCGGATTTAGTATTGAGTGCTTGAATTTCCTACAGATTTTATAGGGAGTTTCAGATGCCCAGCACCTCTGTGTCTGCCCTGTTAAGTGTGAAAGATACAGGCCCCTTGAATGAACTGCCAAAAGAAATGGCGGAAGCACTCTTACTGCAGATACTCAGGAATAGGATAGATAAAACATTATTGGGAATAATATAGCAAGTACTCCTTCAAATAAACTGGGGGTGGGGTCAGACCAGATGATCCAAGTGAGCCCTTTTTTACCTTTCTGTCTCTGATTCTAGGAAGACAGTGCACCATACTATAGACAAGGGGGAAATTTCACTGTTTTATGGAACGCATGCTGAATCACCATCACTAACACACCATAGATGCATAGTCGTGCAATAATTATTTTGCTGTGTTCCTACAGTCTATTTACTAAATTTACTCCTATTATTGGTTTTGTCCCTGCGCGCTTCATTGTGGAAACTATTATATTAAATAAAATTAAACAGTGTGCTAAACTAAAACTGTTTTTAAAATGAAAACATGCTAGTCTAGCAACAGAAAACCCAGCAATGTACAGACTTTCAGATTTTCCCATTACTTTCAAAGCCATTTTAATGTCTGCATTAGGAAGAAAGAGCAAGATGGACTATGGGGAGAGATTTTCCTTTCTGATGCTTAGTACTGTTAGGTCAGCATGGTTTTGTTGCAGCAGACCTGCTGCCAGATTCTGACACCATCACTAAAACCACATAGCACCTTACTCTCCGAGTAGCAATCAATGAGACTGCTATTGAAAAAAACATTCTACTCAACTTAAGTGAGGTTGTCAGAATCTTGGCTCTTTGTTTCTATGCTGTGATTAGTCTATATGATGTGTCCTTTATCATCACTGAACACTGAACATTGTGTTCAAAGCATCTGTCTATGCTGTGTTGTGTGTGATGCTTCATTATGTTAATTTATATTGTATTCAAATAAGTTGCAGCATATTGTTTTGCACTGCACTAAAAAATAGATCTTATTTGCACACTTTGGAAATATTCTAATTGTAGGCGAAGTCTGGTGGAAGGAGATTGCATTTGTATTCTGCTTACAAAACAGACCCATTTGATATGCTTCATTTTAACATGCTGTTAGACAATAGGCCTGACATTTTCAAACTTGGATACCTAAAGTTAGCCACTGAAATTCATACTCAGGCACCCAAAATAAGTGACATTATTTTTCAAAATGGCTGAGCAACTTTAGTTTCCATTTGACTCCAGTGGAAGTTTTGCCTAAGTAAGGACTGCAAGATTTGCCCCATGCTTTGAATAATGGAGAATAAAATGTTGAAAGGAATGTTTCCAAAGTAAACTCTGAAGCAGGTTAGAATTTAGTTTCATAAAGTGTTTTTCTGTCCTCTAGGGCTAAATTATGAATTTATGTGGTGCGGAGTACTAGGAAAGGAGAGGACTCTCTGCTCCAATACAGCAGAGAGGGAGACATTTTGTTATTGGTGTAATATTTCCAAGTGCCCCTAGACAGCGTTGTGTCTTTCTATCTTGTTGCAAAGGTATTTCTTGAATGGTCCTGTTGGATGGGGAATGACTCACCTATGCCTCTCTCAGACATGACTAATAATTGAAGATATACTAATCTCCTAGAATGGAAACAGACCTTGGAAGGTCATTGAGTCTAGCCCCCTGCCTTCACTAGCAGAACCAAATACTGATTTTTTGCCCCAGATCCCTAGGTGAACCCCTCAAGGATTGAATTCACAACCCTGGGTTTAGCAGGCCAATGTTCAAACCACTGAGCTATCCCTCCACACCAAACAGGAGTAATTAGCACTGCAGGCAGTGGTAAATGATCCCAACAATTGCAGTCTCCTGCATCTGCAGCCCAGTAACGGCTGTTCCCTGCATGGTTACATTGCATTGGCGGAAGGTAAATTGCTCCTTACACTCTCACACCTCTGGCATATATCTTCCCATGAAAAAGCTTCACTGGAGTTAGCTAGTTGAAGTGCAGTTATTATATAAGGAAAACCATATTTGTTATGGTGCTGATAATAGGTCACAGTCTTGGACTTAAAACGTGTCTATAGTGCAAGAGAAAATATTGGCCAGAACCAGGAATCTGTCCCTTACTATTTTCAGAGTACCTATGGGATTATTTCCTGTGTATCAATCAGAAAGGGAGAGAAGAAACCTTGATTTAACATCTTATCCAAAGGATGGCATTGCTAACAGTGCGGAATGTATCCCCTGGTATCCCCCTGCAGGGTCAGCATTAGGTGTGAGTGAAAAGTGCTAATGTGTGGAATTCAAGCCAATCATACTTTTGTCCAGAAGTTAGAGTTCTATATTTGAAAAAATACTCAAGTAAAAGGGAGGAAAATGGATACATCAAACAATTTCTGAGTATAAGTATGATAAAAGCACTTTTAACATGAATGTAAAGATCTGAGCTAGTCAGCTGCAGAAACACTTACTCTTTTATATGCAGAAATAATTGGAAATAAAATGGACCCAATAAGATATCCACACAAATGGTATTACAATATATTATATGGGGGAGATAAAGAGAGAAACCACACATTTGTCATCAATAATGGTTGGAAATTTGTACACTTGCTAGAATTGAATCTATCTTAGTATGTGAGGACCTCACAGTCTGCAATGTATTAATCCTCACAAACACTGCTGTGATTTAGGGAAGTTCTATCAGAAGCTGAGGCACAGAGAGGGTAAGTGACTTGCCCAAGTTTACACAGGGCATCTGTAGTGAAGCAGGGACTTGAACTCTAGTCTCCCAAATTCTAAGCTAGTTCCCTGACCTTTGGAACAGATTACAAATGCCATTTAAACACACTGGAAAGGAAGGTTACAAAGTTATATATTTTTCTCTCATCCTTCCGGTTCCATGGAATAAGTTATTAGGGGAAAGTTTTCATCATGGCACAAGGTGATGTAACTAAAGTGCCTCTCACTAGTATCAGCTCAAATGTGCTGATGAGCACCTAACTCCCTGGGCACTTCTTTGAAATCTACCCTGCTTTATGGGAATGACATCTGGTTATTAGTTACCATACTTCACCTCCTGTGTCCCCTCACCTGCTAAGCTGTTAGCATTCCCTCCCACAGGTGGCTAAGAGATTCTGCGTTTCAGGTCTGAATGACTTGAATTAGTTAGAACCAGTGATCTGAATCTCAGGAGTGTTGGCTTGGCCCTTTATCTCTCTAAGGGATATAGAATGGGCACTGAGTGCACTGTGTTCTTTCAAATAAGACATTATAAAAACTAAGGTCCTGTACTTGTGTGCACATTAAAGTTCCCATATTATTTTGGGGAGATGAGGACTTACTCCAATATTACTAGCCAAGTTCCATCCCCCCTCCTCTGCTGCACTAGTTTTCCATATGGTTGCTGTCCTTCTACATCAGAGATGCTTAGAATCCAATGGTGGGTGAAATGATTCATGTTTATATAAAATTAGTAAAGTTCTACAAGAAGAAAGGTGCCACAAGAATGAAATATATTATTTTAATATTATATATGTGTTATATGTTGGTGTGTGTGTATATATATATTTGTAAGAAGTAGAGCTATGCAATAATAATCATACCCCAAAAGAAACTGGTAAAATTATTACTAGTACTCTTTGGTACCAGATAGAAAAAAAAATACTTGGGTCATTTTTGGTCAATTTTACCTTCAAGGAACATCAGTTTTCAGACAGAAAATAGGCAATTGCCATTTTTTTTCACTTTCTAAAGCTCCTATCTGTATGTCTATCAAGTAAAGGTCAGATTTGAACATACTGTAACTTCTTCTGCCACTCGGTCTCAATCCAAATCTTACACAGAGATCTTTACTAAAATGAAGGATCGCTGGCAGGAGAGGGAGTGTCTCTTGCACAATGGTGGTAAAGGTTAATCAAAGAAAATAGCAAATATATTAAATAAATATCAAAGATGTACATAAAAATCAAAGAAAATTGATAGAAATTAATCACTTTAAGCTAAATGCTCCAGTTTCCTTTTGGGAATGTAAATACTAGTTATAGGGATAAGTACAAGAAATGGGTGAAGAAGCATTTATTGTATAAGGGCTTGTCTTCACCGCGGGGAGATCAACGCTGATGCAATAGATGCAGCAGATATTGATTTAGCAGGTCTTCTGTCAATGGAGCTCAGTGAAGACACTGGGGTAAGTCAACCTAACCTAAGTCGAGTCCAGCTACATTATTCACATAGTCAGAGTAGCGTAACTTGGGTCAATTTACCACTGTAGTGAAGACAAGCCTAGGTCTCTACTCCCAAAACCTGCAAAAGTTCCTGTATGTGAAAAATGCATAGTCCGTGCTCAACCAATTTGAGCTTCTTTGTCTTCCCAAGCTATCTATATATGTCCAGACAGTTATGTGATTTGTCTGTGAATGTAAGTGTTTTATAATTTGAGAGCCATGACCTCAGGCCCTTCCATGTGTCAATAGTTCCTTGGGATGGGATAATTTGGGAATTGTAAATCTACCTTCTTGTGGATTTACCCATGTGTTACATGATCTATCTCCTAATGTCCCCAAATCCTCCATTTTGATATCATTTAGTGTGTCTAATTATTGTTGCTCAAAAGCCCTTTTGGTGTTTCAGCAGGAAAAAAAGATAGGCATAAGTGTACATAAAATCTGTACAAAGAATTAAGACCTTGTCTGTACAATCAAATCCATGCAGGAGGATCTTTGCGCCTAAACAAAATCCCACTAAATTCAGTGGAAAAGAGTCTGTCTGCACAGAACCTACAAGATCAAAGCCCAAGGCTATAAGCTCCTTATGGCAGAGACATGTCATTTTGTCAATAAAGTGCTATTCACACTGCATATGTCATTGTATAAATTATTTAAAATAATTATAATTCAGGAAGAAATAAGCATAATTTAGAATACAAATGGGACTAGAGAAGTGAATAACAAGGCCTCAGTGGATTTTTCCCAGTAATATAAAAAAAAACCCATAACCTGAAAAATGGAGATTTCCCCAACTAAGAATATTCTTCATCAAATTTAGTACATAATATTAGCAATGAGTCCCATATAAATTACTGATGAACATGAAGTATTAGGCTATTGTGTAGAAAGAGTTACTCCTAGAACTGTATCAATATCAAAAAGTACTCAGAGCCCTGGAAAAAAAACACTTTTACTTGTTTTGCACATTTATGAAAATGGAAATATTTTGCTTTCTTACCTTGATATTTTTAAAAAAATATTGAGCACAGAACTGTCATTTTGCTTCAAATATTTTTCTGTGAAAGTGTTAAAATTTGTCTCTAAGAAAGATTTGTATAATGAATACTAAAGATTCCTTAATTAAAAAAATGGAAACAATTTAAATATACATATATTACATTCACATAATTGAGGAAACTACAGATTTTGACACTATATAGTGGATTTGAAACTCATTTAAAGTTGCAAATACCAACTGAAACCTAATTCTCACAAAATGAGTCATTGTACTGTACCAAATATTTTATCCATGGTATCTATACTATGCGGTGTGAGTGTTTGGAGTGCAAAGGCTATCTCTTACCACAGAACGTGGTATATCACTGTATGAAAAAATCATTGTTTGTTGGCTCTCCTGTTGCTTTTCTTTTCATGCTAACTCAAAGCTAAGCGCACTTTATTTTCCCCTTTAACCAGAACATATTTTGTCAACTAACACTCCCAGATTCTTAATCTAATAGAAATGGGTTTTGTAGAGCATAACAAGACTATGAGGCTCATCCTTATTCCTTGCTCTTTTGCACCTGAGACTGGGAAAAACGGTTCCATGTAGCATAAAAATATAAATATTCCTTGATGGAATTTCAAAGATGAGATGCATTCCTATGCTAAATTTTACACAAATCCTTAAATTCATTCTTATTGACTATTAAGCAAACTCAGAAATAGAAAACATGAGGTTTATCATATGCAAAGTCTGTTGTCACTGTAGCTTTTCCTGTAAGAGTTTCAGATGTGAAATAATCAGTGTCCCCTGAGTTATTGGTAGGTATGATGATACAATGCAGAAGAAAGCTGATGAGAATACTCTGAAGCAAACATTTCAGTGTAGTCTCATTGAAAGCTATTAGGGTGTATGGTACTTAGGCTTTGTCTACACTGGCAAGTGAAAAACAAAACGTTTGTCATTCAGAGGGGTTAAAAAACCATCCCCCGAAAGACAAAAGGTTTGCCTACAAAAAGCACCGGTGTAAACAGTGCTTTGTCCACAGGAGCGCTCTCCTACCAACAAAGCTAACGCCTCTTGTTGAGGATAGAATTTTTTGTTGGCAGGAGAGTTCCCTCCTGCCAACAAACAGGAGCTACACTGTACACCTTTTAGAAGCATCGCTGTAGCGTCACAGCCGTGTCGCTAAAAGCTTCATAGTGTAGACATAAAGTCTGTCTTTCCAAGGAGGTTATGAAGTGGTGAACAGTGATAATACTATTTTTAAAAAACAATCATCCCTCCTGTTTATCTGAGTGTGGGTGTGGCTACATGCGTGTAAAAAGAGAGAGCACACAGCCCTTAGCTGCATCTGTTCAATCTGACTGAAACTAGGAGTTTACAGATAAATTAATGCAGTTTGACTTTATATTACACCTATTCTTACTATGAAAATGAAGTCAATTGGAAGATTAAAAAATATATTGTGAAGGATGTTTACCAACTGTATATTGGAAATTGGTGAGTGAGGGAAGTCTAGAAAACCTTTCCTGCTGACATTAAGAGGGCAGGTAGAGAAGTGTGTAATATTGACCTAGTTCAAGACAGATTTGTTTCCAACCACTTCTACTACTAACTTGTTGTCATGGTATAATTCCCCACTCTGAACCTTAGCGTCCAAAAGATGGGGTACCAGCATGAATTCCTCTAAGCTCAATTACCAGCTTAGTACTTGTAGCACTGCCACCAACCAGGAATTCCAGTGTCTGGTAGACTCTGGTCCCCCCAAAACCTCGCCCGAGGACCCCCAAGACCCAGTCCCTCTGGATTTTAACACAAGGAAAGTAAACCCTTTCCCTCACTGTTGCCTCTCCCAGACTTCCCCTCCCTGGGTTACCCTGGAAGATCACTGTGATTCAAACTCCTTGAATCTTAAAACAGAGAAAAATTCACCTTCCCCTCTCCTTCTCTCTCCCCCTCCCAGACTCTCCCTGAGAGAGAAAGTAATCCTAACACAGAGAGAAAATTAACTTTTCTCTCCCCCTTCCCTCCTTTCTCCACACCAATTCCTTGGTGGATCCAGTCCCAGTCCCCTGGGGTCTCACCAGAATAAAAACAACAATCAGGTTCTTAAACAAGAAAAGCTTTTAATTAAAGAAAGAAAAAACAGTAAAAATTATCTTTGTAAATTTAAGATGGAATATGTTACAGGGTCTTTCAGCTATAGGCACTGGGAATACCCTCCCAGCCTAAGTATACAAGTACAAATTAAAATCCTTTCAGCAAAATACGAATTTGAACTCCTTCCAGCCAAATACACATTTGAACTCCTCCCAGCCAAATATACATTTGCAAATAAAGAAAACAAACATAAGACTAACTCGCCTTATCTACCTAGTACTCACTATTCTGGACATATAAGAGACTGTATCAAAGAGATTGGAGAGAAACCTGGTTGCACGTCTGGTCCCTCTGAGCCCCCAGAGTGAACAACAACCAAAAACTAACAGCACACACAAAGACTTCCCTCCCTCAAGATTTGAAAGTATCCTGTCCCCTGATTGGTCCTCTGGTCAGGTGACATCCAGGCTCACTGAACTTGTTAACCCTTTACAGTCAAAAGAGATATGAAGTACTTCTGTTCTATTAACTTTTACTTATCTGTTTATGACACTTGTCTTTTCACAACTTCCTTCAAATTTAACACTTTCTTTTAAAACTTCAGAAAAGTCACTTTCATGCTGGCCTTTCCTTTAATAAACATAACTTTTATCTGTGATGGTGAAAGGTAAGGAGATAGTAGACTAGATATAAATATATACACCAGTATAACATACATTTTACCTTTTCCTTTATAGATTGCTCCTGAAAAGCCTCTGTTCAAATGATGTTGCTGAGTTTATTTTCAGTTTATCAATGTGTATTTAATAAACCCTTTGATTATTCAGGTTGGAAGGTACTACAGGTTTTTTTTAAACATTTGGGTGCTTCACATGATACTTTTCTTGTAATATTTCCACTTTCCAATGTAGTGCTAAGAATAATCATCTTCTTCTATGTAGGAGCTGAATACTCCATCCTAAAAAGGACAATATCAGTCCTTTGCGTCCTTTGAAATATAGGAATTGCCATACGAGATCAGGCAATTGTTCCTTCCAATCTGGTGTACTATCTCTGACAGCAGCCAGTAGTCAGTGGTTCAGAGCAAGGTGCAAAAATCCCCATAATGGACAACTACGGAATACATGTCCTTAGGGGAAGTTTCTTTTCAGCACGTAGAAGGCACTAGTGCCCAGTGGATTCCACAGTTTAATTTCTAGTCTGTTCAAATAAATATATATTCATCTTATACTTTACATTTCTTCCTTTCAATGTATGTTTCTCTTTGCTTTTGTATTATGAGGAAATTTAAATAGCATCACTCATTTGTCTCCTCTAAATCATTCATTATTTCATATACATTCAGCATCTACTATATAAACTGAACACTCTTAGTGTGAAGTCCTGTCCCCATTGGAGATACAATCTTTTCAGTTTCTCTACATGTAGAATTAGCTCCAAGCCTCTGATCATTTTCATCACCCATCTCTGCATTCTTCTTTCTGCAGTAGTCTCTACTGAGACTGGCTGATCAGAATAGAATATTGAAGGGATGAAATCATGGCCCTATTGAAATCAATGGAAAAACTCCCTTTGACTTCCTTGGGACCAAAAATTAATCCTCATTGTTTTGACAACCGTTGATTTATAGTGTGATTATGATACATTTTTCAGAGCTTCAGTTTTCATTTTCTGTCCCATTACTTAGGTATCCAAGCATTTTGTTTTGATTTGCCTTTACCGAAACTGGCTAGCTTGTCCCTATTGCATCATATTAGACTAGGTGTTTTATAACTCTTTTAAATTCTTATTTGAACGCATATGCTGAAGGAAGTACTGAAGGAAGACTCACTGGTCTGTAATTCCTATACTCCATCCAAATACTATTTAAAAATATAGTTACAACACTTATTGCCCACCAGTCCTTCAGTATAGAAGTTGATTTCAATGAGAAATTGCTCTTTGAGTTTGTTTTTGACTAACTTACTCATTTATAAAATGTACCTCTGTGATGATCTCATCTTGTTCCTCCTCCATATCAGCTATATTTCCTATCCTCCTCTTTACTATCTGAGGCAAAGTTATCTTAGTAATAGTGGCATCCCTAACTGATCTCTGTCTGACTTGAGTGTTCCTTGATAGTTGGTGTTTTCTTCCCACTTCCTAGCTTACACCACCATTTTCTCTCAAAACTTTAGCATTATCTCTGCCACAAAGTTCCCAGATCAGTGCCTGATAAATTCAAAGGTTTTCTTACCAACACACTGTGACTTTGAATCTGGCTGTATACTTGGAACCAGACACATTTCAAAGAAAGCTACAGCAGAGGCCCTGGAGTTCAGCCTACTTTCTAATCTAAATTTAGCTTTCAAGATTTCTCTTCTATACTTCTCTAATTCACTGATACCCAGGATGTACCACAGCTAGTTGAGATATTAAATGTGAGGAATAAATTAACTCAGATGTATATGAATAATACAAATAGTGTTTTGATGTGAATATGACAAATGTTATTTCAAGAAAAAAATGGATTGGTATCCACAGAGAGATAAAAAGGAAAGAATATAGGTCACCAGTAAATCCTAGACATTGAATTGCAAAGAGGTCATTCCTACTTAAATGGCATTTCCATAATGCACTGGTTACTCAGTTCACCTCACATGCAATATAGACCCTCGCCATATAGGTGGGATCTGTGCCATTTCTAGCTGCACAGTCAGTTTTCATGTATTCGTGTATTAACATACCTTCTATATTTTGGCTATGCTTTCTTTCATTATCCCTTGTTTGTTTGTTTTTTCTTATGCCTTTTCTGTCTGTGAGCTATTAATTGGGTTAAATTTATGTAACTTGATTTAACTAGATGAGAACATAGGACTGGGAGGGACTTCTGGGGTCCTCAAGATCAGTCTCCTGCCATCTCAGATAACCACCTCATATAATCCCATTCATAAATTTATTAAGCTCCATCTTAAAACAAGTTATGCTGTTTGCCCCCACTACAGCTACCAGGAGGCTGTTCCAGAATCTCACTCCTCTGATGGTTAGAACCTTCTAATTTCCAGCCTAAATGTATTCATGGACAGTTTATACTCATTTGTTCTTATGCCATTTTAGTCCTTTAGCTTAAATAGTTCCTTTCCCTCCCCGGTGCCTACCCCCATGACATTCTTTATGGAAAGCAAACATCATCCCTTTCAGCCTTGTTTTTGGTAAGCTAAACAACCCAAGTTCTTTCAAAAGATCCATGACTTTCACACCTAATATGCTATTCACTGAATGGTTTTCATGATCACCACATAGCCCGCTGACAGTATTTTGAATGATCAAATTCCATACTGTCACAGCCTGTCTAAATCTCACAAGTGTACTCCAGTCTCCTGGAAAACATATCCTATCTAAGGAAGTTTACCCATTCAACCCACACAAGTCCTTTCTCAATCTGCCATCTGCTTTCTGAGCAAGAGGAATAGAGAAAACTGTTCTAAGTTGTGCCTTTCCTAGGGTGTTTCTGTTTAGTTTCTTCAGAATCTGGTCTCTGTATGTACATCCCTTCAATCAGCTCTGGCCTAAAGATGCCGTACAATAGTGGGGCTCTAAGGGCCAGGGTCTGCTTACACCAGTCATACACATATGTCATTCGGACACAAGTCAAGTGGTCAGGCATTCTGCATAATAAACTGTTTGTCTGTTTTCAACTGATTTTACTTCTATCTACAAACATCTAATTAAGCAACCTACTACCCTTACTGCCAAACTCCTCTGTGCTCGTTCTGTCAGAGCCATTCTCTGAGCTCTAGCTACTGTAGCCATATAAATTTATATTACCATCACCACCATAGTCTCTGGACATTTCATAGGCAGCAGCCTCCACTGCCAAGAAACTGGATCCAATTCTGTTCTCTAATATTCCCTATTCATTCTAATGGGGCTGCACTGATGTACATGAGATCAGAACTGGGCACTTTGTTTTTGATGCCAAACTATTCCAGTGCAGCTCTTTCTTTAGAAATAAACTTTAAATGAAAAACTATAGATACATTCCCAAAACTTTTTTCTTTATAGACTTTTATCAAAATAAACTTCACCTCATAATTTTAAATAATTCTGTTTAATCCCTATTCTCCATATCTCTTTAAGAGAACCTTATTTGTGTTCTTTATAGCTCATAAACTAATGCAGGAATTCGTCTTTCATGTTAACAAAATGAAGTTTGGTGTAATGTTTTCATACTTGTGCTACTGCTGCCAAGGACAATGGTGAGTTTCTTGAAGTTATTTTGAGAACATATGTATCTGTCAGAAATGCGTATTGGTACTTTATTGTCACTCTCACCAATGCCTTTTGCAGAGCTGATACAGCAGATCATAACGTTAAATCACAGTGATTAAGCAACAGATAAATCCACAACAACCAGTTGCCCCACTTTGCATGTGTGCTTTATATCCACCCATCTCTGTTGGAGAGAACATATCTATTCGAGAAACAGTTAGACTCTTAGGTAATTATGACAGCTTCTGATGAATACTTACAGTGACATGCTGGTCGATAATAGCTAAAACGTTACATTACACAAACAAAGAACAGAGAATTATTTTCCTTTGAGAACATATTTCTCACCCTACTACTTACAAGCACTTCATGTTTTACTTTTCAGGTCTGCCATTATGAATAGCTGTAAAACATTTATTGTATTTAGAAAAATCTCCTTAGACTGAAATGGTCATGCTTTCCTTTCTCCCTCTCCCCTCCCATATGTTTTATATCTTGACAGAGAGAGCCAGGTAGAATGTTTTTGTGAGCGTGGGAATGAGCAAAATAAGGTTGAGATATTAATAAGAACATATTTTGATACATAAATGATTTCTTTACTTATATATTTACAGATTGTTGTGCGTAAAGATGCAGAAATGTCCAATTGATTGAAATACTAATATTCCTATACAAACACTAGATGGACATGTTACAGAAGTGGTATTTTGAAGTGTTGCAAAAGTAGCTGGTAGTAACTGATAAGACCATTGTGTATACATTCCCATTTGGCTGTGACGAGTTTAAAACAGCCATACAGAAGCCAGTGGTGTGGAATAAGGCATAAAAAGTGGATGAAAATGAAACAAATAAGTAAAACCAGGTTTCTGATCAGTAGTGATATGTTCCTGGCCACAAGAGTTATTGAATGGATAGTCACAGAAGCTTGTACTACTATTTAAATATACCAAATAATAACCTCTCAGTTCTCCTCAGGAGGAGTGACTTTTATTCTTGAATCCCGAAGAGCCCTTTTATAGTTTATATAAGGATAAGTTATACCTACCAACTCCAGACATTTCAGGAACACTGGCAGTGTATATGTCCTTTGTAAATTTTGGTTCATTGTCATTGATATCATAGATTTTAATGATAAATTCAGATTCCGGCTCCACTTGTCTTCCTGTCTTTCTGTCTATAGCCGTGGCATGTAGCACATACAGGGACTTTTCTTCTCGGTCCAATTTCTTTGCAACATGAATATCTCCTGTATTTTCATCTATAATGAACAGACTGCCAGCCCCATCTCCTGTTAACATGTATTTTAAATTTCCATCTCCTTTATCTTGGTCATTGTGTAGCTTCAGGGAGGTAGAAAAGAAGAATTTTACAAATATATGTACTGTTATTACAGACCAAATCATTCAGCATATACGAATAAGTCTGTACAAAACTTGATTGTAATTGGGGTCAGCAATGGTTATCTTCTGTCTCACTGTTGGAAAAATTACAAATCTGAGACTCAGTCACACATAAAATATCTCTAAACAAATTCATAAGGACACAAGGGGATGTAGAAGATATAGTAAGAGGAGGCCCTCAGATATAAACCTTGGTATCAGAGGCCTGGTATGAGGCCTAAGGCCTGAACTAAAGTAATGGTCAAGACTTTGCTAACATAAAGCAAAGTTAAGCTGTGAGCCAGAGGCAGGCCCTGCTCACAGAAGCTGGCAAGGAAAGGCTGATGCTGCAAGAAGATACGTACCTAAAAGGTACTGAACACTAGATATCAGAACATTCACATACTTGTACATTCCACACAGATAACAAGGAACAGACTGACCTATCCCAATGTCAGGAGCAAAAGGGTAATATGATGGATAGACTTGTTTTGTTCAAACCAACATGTACAAGGTGAGAGGCGGCACCTTACTACGTAGAGGGGTTGTACCTTGCTACGTAGAAGGGTTGCACCTCAATACGTCAGGAGTGATGTGTAACTTGTTTGTACCTGTGTATAAGAATGTATCCCTGGGGCGGTGTCTTTGTCTGGCCGAGGGGGCAGTGGAAAGTCCCGTCACTGACTGAGCCGAGTCCATTGACTGGGGGACATACTCGTAGTATGCCCTGAATTAGACTAAGAAATCTACAGGGAACTATTATTGTGTCCAATACGGCAATAAACCTGGCCGAAGTGCCTTCGTACCTTACTAGACTTTGTGGTCATTGGGGGTTCTCTTTGGGTCTACTGTGTCAGCTATCTTCGAAGAGCTGGGACAGCACACAGAGGGAACACACGCACGCAGCTGAATGATATCAACATTGAACAGAGCAGAGCACCACACTGGTAGCACTGACAACAGAAGATAATATTGTAACATTTATAATAACTCAATGATAATAAAAATAATGTGTCTTTCAACAGTCTGTCCAGAAACCCAGAGAAGTCTCCTTATTGAAGATAAGAGGCATCTAAAAATCTCAAATCCTTTTTGTAAGATAAAATAAGTATTTACGTGTAGAATAGAACCAGTTGCTTTATACCAGTGATGAACAGATCGGCTTTAAGGATGAGAGCTTTCTGAAATTCCCGAAAGCACATGTAGAAGTTCTAACTGAAGAACCTTACAGTTCTATTCCAATTTTTTCTTAGGTTCATCTGTCTCAGTTAATGATTTACTCTGTCCTCCTGCCCTCTGGTCCCTTCTATATACAAGAAACAATTTTCAAGAACACTAGGGGATAAACTTTCAGAGCATTGCATGGAGTTTAGCAGCTCTCTTCCTGTTAAAATTAAAGGGATGCCACATGGCTAAATTTTTTATTCTTATTCTTCTCATCCTCATAATTCATCATACATGGAAATACATTTCCTTTTTAAGGACACCTGTGATGTGTAATCAGCACAGTTTTCATCATCAAGAAATCCCAACTATGTTCCATCCTATTGGCATCTGACCAGGATTTGATAACTTGATGCACCATGATATTATTTGGCTAGACAAAGCCACATTAAAAGAAAGATTCCTTCTGTCCATTTTTAAACAGGCACTCATCAGCCTAAAAAAACACTATATGTTATAAGTTGGTGTTCTTCAAGTAGGTGTTCTTCAAGATTTAGTTCCAGAAAATTTCCTCAATACCATTTATTTTTCTGCTGATATGTTCATGCTACCACGCTTGCTCTAACAGTTTCTATCTCTGCATATTGTGCTGTTACATCTTTTTAATACTCTTAATACTTATTAATACTCTTAATACTCTGACTGGCTTGCCAAAATGAGGAATAAAATGCTAAAAGATGGAGTTACTGTTATAAAGGGTCACTGTACTGAATTCTGCATTAAGTACCTATTTTTCCCCCCTCTTCCAAGGGCCCAAACCTGTTCATTTTACTCATACTATCAGGGTGTCCTTGTTTACTGTAGGACAACTAGATGAAATAGTTATGGTGTGAGGACAATGTTAATGCCACCTGTAGCTGACCTATACTATACTTCAAACCATTGGTTGTACTACTGTAGTTAATGGCTACTAACATTCCTAAGGTTTACGTGGGATAGAGTGAAATCTTCACCCAACTAAAATCAATGGAAGTTTTACCATTGACATCCAGGGGGCCAGGATTACACCCATAGTGCCTGATCCTGCAACTACATCAAGGGAAGTACGATTTGGTCTGTATAATGGAACATCTTACATGAGCAAATAAAGCAGGATAAGAGCTACAGTATAAACGTAGCATTGGCTCAATGGTGAAACATTTATATACACAACATACAGTATCTCAAAATACTGATATGGTATTTGGTCTTTGTACACACACACACACACACACACACACACACACACACACACACACACACACACACACACACACACACACTCCAAATGCTGTTTTGGTATTTTGGTATCCACTGCATGTGGAGTATAAAGAAATGTCATGCATAAAGATAATTTAAAAACATTGGTCATGATCAATTTTATTTCTAGAAGAAAATGGATTTATCTGAATGCCTAGGTTAAAGTAAAGCAGGTTGGTGTTAAATAAATCAGAGACATTGATAACGAACAGGTCATCAAGTGCTATTTCCATGGGCACTGTCATCTTATTTTGTCCGTAATGTTGATCACGGCTACATATGTGGAACTTGCACACTCAGTTTTCATGCATTAATAAATTAACATACTTTGTATATTTTGGATATAATTTCTGTCATTGTCCCTTGTTTCTTCTTCTCTTTCTTGTATCTGTGCATTGTCCAAAGTATATAACTACTGACTTAAATCCATGTAACTTGTTTAGTGATTTTTTTCCTGGTAGATGTTTAATTGGATTTGTTTGGAATTCCCAGGCTATAGAACATATGTACATTAGTTCAGACCTAGTAGGATTACTTATCTATCTATCTGGGGCCTGATCTTGCATCTGACTGTATACAATACACGTTGGGCCTGATTCTAAAAGCATTCTGTATGTGGAGCTCCCCAGGGGTGAAAGTAAGTTCAAGGACTTCCTGATACATTGGAGTCCTGAGTGGGGGCATGGCCTCAACTGGAAGAGGCATGGCCTTAACTGGAAGAGACGGGGCCTTTCAAGATTTAAAGGCCCTGGGGCTCCGGCTGTGGCTGGAAGCCCAGGGCCTTTAAATCACACCAGAGCTCCCAGCTGCAGAGGAGGCTGGGAGCCTCAGGTCTCAGGGGCAAATTAAAGGGCCCGGGGTCTGGCTGCTGCAGAGCTCCGTGCCCTTTAAATCACCACAGGAGCCCAGGGTGGCAGGGTTCAGGTGGGGATTTAAAGGGCCCAGTGCTCCTGCCAGTCCAGTCTGGCATGGCGTACCAGCTCTTGCCAGTATGTTGGACCGGACCGGCTTACTTTCAACTCTGGAGCTCCCACTGACTTCAAAAGGAGTTCTGCCTGTGGAAGGCTTTCAAGTCAGGGATGAAATCCTGGCCCTATTAAAGTCAATGCAAGTTTTGCTGTTGAATTCAGTGGAGACAGTATTTCACCCTAGGCTTTCATTAAGCTTACATGCTTTGTGCTTTTCAAATTATTATTTTCACTGTTATTTTTTTAGTTAAGGACAATTATTTTAATTACATCACTGATGAATCCTCAAGATCTTTAGGGACAAATTCAACCTTGATATAACTGAATGCAATTCTACTGAAGTCAATAAAGTCACTGAAGTCATTTCAATCTTCTGTACTGCCCAGCTGCATCTGGCAATTATACCACCATGTCATTACAGTCCTTTTCAAACAGGATGTGATATACAATCTTGATACCGAAAGATTGCTTCACCCACCTTCTGCACTGACTATCTGCAGCTGTTAAATTAGTGGACAATGACACTGTATAACAGCATATGAACTAGAGAATGCTCACTTTCATCTTCATAACTTCTATGTTGTTCTCTACTCTGGGAATCCACTCCTTTTGCCTGGGCACCATCCAACTCCCTCTAAAGTCAATGGAAAGTCAGAGTTGGATTTGGCCCATTGTTCTCCATGTGACTTTCCTCTCCTCATTCACATCCCTTCTTGACATATATTTCTTTCATGACTCCTTTCTTTGATGATTCACCAGTGGTAAATTAATTTTTAATTAAAAACAAAAAACAGAATAGAAGAGACAGTGTTTAGAGCCCACTTGATGTTTTGACCATCAGTCTTTGTAGAACGTATATTGCACTGCTTTGCCTGTATCTAATTGAGACTGTAAGGCCCCAGGAGAAGAGATTGTCTTCCTGTATTTTTGCATAAAGCTCAACACATTGTTCACACTCAATAAATGCCAATTTGCCAAACTGAAACTGATGGACACCTGCATGGATTCTGATCCACTAGTCCACCTATTTAGCTTCTTGGCAGACCTTGTGGTGTGGAGGTTGGAAGCTGGTGGTTCCTGTGCTTCCAGGGTCCTTATCTTCTCGGCTACCTGCCTGGCAGGAAACTGAGAAGTTGAAAAGTCTGGGAGCTTCAGTTACTAGGATCCTGAGGAGCCTGGAAACCCAGAGAACATGTGTCATTTTGGAAACATCAAAATGTTTCTGCTATGGGAAGGTTTTGGTGTTCCTAAAATAAAATATTATGGACTTACAGGTCCACACAAAAAAAAGTTTTTAGAGATTTGTACCAATTTGGAAAAACAAATTTTCCAAAAACATGACTTTTTTTGTGGACCTGGAAGTCTCTTTCCCAGGCAGCTCTACAAATAAAACATCCCTGTGAGACTGAATGGGGATATTTAAATAGAGAGAGTGCAATTACCCAATTGCAGATTTTATTTATTTAATATTCCTCTTCTTGTAAAAAGTATCATGGAGTTTTTAATGGCCTGATGTGATCTGAATCTCTGCCTTACACCTTGCATAAAATACAGCACATCCAGTAACACTGGACTCTGCAACAGTATCACCACATCAGGGAGCAACAAAGTATTTTTTTAGGGGTCTCCAATTCCGCTCTTGAACCTTCCTAAGTAGATAAAATCTAAAGAGGGTCACAGCAGAAGGTAATATGCAGGCAAAATATTAGTTTCTCAATCTTCAGGTGCTCTGTATAGATCATTATTGTGAGAATGCTAGCCTACTGATAGAGAAGGAAGAAATTTAGATAGTTTGTATATACTTTGTATAAAAATCTATAGACTCTTGGATGATTACGTTACACCTCAACTGAGAACATTTTTGAGGAATGCTCATCACTTATTTACACTTTTCTTATGGAGCATAGAAACTTGATGCTAAAATTCAGAAACTCAGTGAAATATTTCTAGGAAACAGTAAGATAGTTTTATTTTCCATACAAAGCCCCAAAAGCAAAACAGTTTTACCTGGTTGTACATTTTCTTTTTTATGTTTCTTATAGCTCTAATTATGAGTTATGATGTTATTTTTATAGTAGTTCCACAATTTTCCAACAACATATTTTTCCATTGGAAAATACCATTTTCTTGAAATATATATTTTTTGTGGGAATGTGTTAACTTCAATGATTTTGTTTAGAAAAAAATAATTTGAATAAGATGAAAATGTTCTATTTCAACCTTATCAGAATGGAATGTTTTGATTTTTTCATTTCAAATGAGATTTTTTTTGAAATTTTTATTTAAATGTTGCATTTCAATACAATCAAAATGTTTCATTCTAATTTTGAATGTTATAAAATATTGTTGAATAATCAGTACTTTTTATTTTATATTATACTATCTGAAATCTGAATGAAACATTTTGATTTTACTGAATTAGAATGTTTTGACCTGAAACAAACAGACACACAATTTGAACAATATATTTTGCAGGATTTTTTGTTTGTTTGTTTGTTTTTGCTTGTTTTTGTTTTCATTATAATTGCAAATGAAAACAAATTTGGAAATGTCAGAATTTCCGACAGAATAGAAATTCCAGATTTCAACCAGCTCTGTTTATTTTATGATTCAGCTCTTAGAAATATCACATGAAGTATTTACAACAAACTAAACTTTTCAATAGTCAAAAACATTATTTAAGGAAAGATTAAATGAAATTAACTATTCCTTTGCAGAAAGCCCATCTTAAAACAACAACAACTGGAACATTGCAATTTTTTTTCCTTTTTAAACCTAGTACAATGTTCATGAAAATTTCAGCCATCCTGGATGATAAAGCCCTCTATCTATTCTTTTATCACTTATAGAATTAACAGTGACTTTTAAAGTTTGCTCATGCTGCCTCTTCAATGTACTTTCACCTCTCCATAACAGTTAAGTATCCTTGACCTCTCATCTGAAACTGGTCACAAAGCTGTCAATCAGTTTCAATAGTGATTTTGGTTTTAGAGACCACCTGTCCACTAGGAATTGTGTGGAGACAATCTGTGCATTTCATGTCGACTACCAGGCAGTATTTGATGTCCAGACATTACTGATTGTGAGCTATGTTTGAACTGGCAGCCAGTGATAAAAGGTTCCATATCCCATTGTCATTGCTCTGTCAATAACACTATTGGAAGTATAATATGCACCACTGTCATAACATAAGCAGCAAAGAATCCTGTGGCACCTTATAGACTAACAGACGTTTTGGAGCATGAGCTTTCGTGGGTGCATCTGACGAAGTGGGTATTCACACCTAAAAGCTCATGCTCCAAAACGTCTGTTAGTCTATAAGGTGCCACAGGATTCTTTGCTGCTTTTACAGATCCAGACTAACACGGCTACCCCTCTGATACTTGTCACAACATAGTGCATCCTTGTTTTCTAGCAAATGTACAAATCTTTCTACTTGTATTAAAAACTGCAGGAAAATTCATTTGCCTATGATATAATGCATAGGAAACTTGCAGTATGATAGTTTTAGACATTGCCATTGTGTTGCTTTTATTTAGCAGTTTTCTGGTTTCCTCGCTGAAATAAAATACTTACTTTGTAAAATGGAGCAGTGGCACCATTATCATCTAAATGCAAAATGTGCTGCATTATTTTTGTTAGAGTGGTTGCATATAGTATTGTACATCTTTATAGCCAAATGAATCTAGTTATAAATACAATTACACCAATGTCCTATAATTTAATTTTCACTGATCCACTATCACACTATTGCTTCTCTTCTACAAAAATATTTAGATATTTAAAATTTGAAATTGAAAATACTTCTACAACATTTCAATATTCAGTTACGCCAAAGGAAGCCCACAGTGGGTCACAAACAAATATGATTTGAAATATGTATGTGTTACAGACACAATATATTGTCAAGCTATTATTAAGATATTCATTTATTACTAAAACCAAGTAATAATAATAAGAAAATAATTAGCCCAATCCTGCTCCCATTTATGTCAACAAGAATAGTGTTGAGCTCAAGACAAATGTCATCCCATATATACATATGTATAATTCAGAAACTTTTGCAAATTTGGAGGTGTGTGGGATGTTCATAAAAAACAAACAAAAAAGGGCCCCTTATACATACAAACTATATTTATATTATATATTATATTTAAAGTAACTAACATTTCATAAAATATTCAGCTCTGCCATTTATCAGCAGTAGAAATTCCTCCCTGTAGGAATATATAGCTTTATTTACTTCTACATGCTCCTTTTCACTAGTCAATGTTTCTAGTAATTGAAAACATCATATTGACTAATAATTTAATTGCCAGGGATCTAACTTTTAATGACATAAACTGTAGGTTTTAGAATCTCTGTGACTAACTTAAACTTTCAGTTCTGCAGGGAGCTTCAAAATACTTAAAAAGAAAACAGATAAGTCGAATTGCAGAGTAGATAACATTCACTCCTGATATCAAATGTTTTTCCCAGTTTGTGTAATATGCAACACACTGTCAGAAATATGTCTGAATCTGAAATATATTCAAATCAAGACATAGCTCAGACAATGCACTTTAAGGATCCTGTTCTGTGTCTATTAATATTATTCTTACTCTTATACAAATATTTTTCTGCAGGTCTCCTACATGGCTACTTGGAGGCATCCTCAATGCGATTTCTCTTGCTGACTGTTAGACACAAAAACATTTGTGGTGGTGGGAATTAGCTGAGAGAATAATTGAGCATGCTTTGAAAATATGGAAATGGAAATCCCCCCTGAAACTATACCCCATTCCCACTTAAATGGAATAAGCATACACTTCAAATTATATTTTCTATTCTATCTGTTTCTGCAACATGGGAAATTCATGTGCCATTCTCATATATAAAAAAGGTGTTGCTTCCAGAAAAATCCATATGTAGCTGACCCCAGTCAGTATCATCTTACTAGGGATATTACTATTTCTAATATAAATTTGAGCAGAAAGATCTCAGCAGTTCGCCTCATATTAATGCCACATTCCCTCTCTAACAACTGCTAATTGCATTAGTTATGTGGCCTTTAAGAGTCTGGACACCAGCAATATTTGTGGTTATGTATGCAATATTAGTATGCAAGAATTAAAAAAAATACTTTTCTTACAATAGGTGGATAAAAAAGGGTGTTGACACTGTTGAAGGAGGAGAAGTAATCCTAGTGTGCTGTAGGCATGATATGGCAGAAGGAGAAGTCAGGGTGTAGAAAGTAAAAGACAGCAATATGGCTACAGAAGGTTGCTGTTGAAAAGGAAACAATTAGAGGAGAGCATGGAGGTATTCTGTCTGTTTTCCCCTTACTGAAATTTCACCCTCCATATTTCAGAGGTATCTAAACTGTACAGTAAGGACCTGATTATCAGCTCATTTATGTCTGTGTAACTGAGGAGTAACTCATGGAGTTATGCTGGCATAAAATCAAGGCAAGTGACAGGAGAACCACAATCTAGGTTTCTACTAGATACAGACAAATTGTATAGCTAGATGTACAAATACGTACCTGAATCCAAAATTGCCACACTTCACCTGAATCTGAACATGTCATCTGCAGTTAATTTCTGTTCAACTCCTGTCATAGCTGAAAAAGGAAAGAAGGACTCAACCCATCCAAAGGAGCCACTTGTGGCTAAAGACATTGTCATGCACAAATAGAGAGAGAGAAAACCTTGATTTAGTCATGGGAGTTTATAAGAGAGACCTGCTCTTTTGTGAAATGAGGTGAGAAGGAGAAATATTGATGCTGCTGAAGAAAAGAGAGAAGGGGGAAGAGGGTGCACAAAGAGAGCAGTAGACATATCCTGGATGGTGGCAGATATTGCAGTAAAGTATACAACTGGTTTTGAAAGCTTTTCACTCTGCCTGCATGCAGTAATGATTTTAAAATATGCTATTCTTGCACTGTCTTCATCCCAGGCCCTAATTTTGGATCCTCCAGGTCCCACCTCATTTGCTTCCACCCATACAGCTCTCCCCCACTGCCCGACCTCCCAGGCTGTCCCACTCCATTCACACTCTGCCCCTATTTGCTATTAGATACTTTTTAGAAGGTGTTATGGTGGCCTTCACTCTCTCCATGCTCCCAGGCTCTGTGGGATTTGCTGAACCCATACGGTTCTGTCATGAACATGTTGATTTCTTTAGCAATGTTCACTGTAGAGCAGTGATGGGTGCAACTGAGAGAAGACTGTGCTGCCTTAGGGGGAAAGGAGGAGCCTATGATCCCCTCTGCTCAACTTTATGGTTGGGGAAGAGTATGATCCCTTTCATTTCCCTACGATACATTAGGAGGAAGCTCCCAAAGAGGGATCAAGAGGTTGAAAACCGCCATGATTCTCTTTCCAAAGATGATGAGTGGTGAGTCAGTCTGGGGAACTTTGTTGGCAGGGAGGGAAGATACTTAGAGGATTCTGGGCTTAGGTTGGACTGGAGAGAGTACTGGGTTAGATACAGATCTGAGTGCATGTGAAGGTGCTTTTAGGGATCCAGGGTGATATAAGAATAAGCTAGAAATAATGCCAGTTTACTACATGTCCAAAAATGCATTTTTGTTAATATGGGCAGATGGTTTATCACCTTTTCCTCTCTTTATATTGTTAGTACTGTGGACTGGTTTTCTGTGTGATCCTACATTTCCTGGATAATCCTTTTTGTGTTTCAGCAATGGTTAGGGCTCGTCTACCTTTGCCACCTGCCTCTCAATGTATAACGGTAATGCTTCCTATGAAAAAAAATTCAATAGCTTGTAATGGAAAGCTACAACTTTTCCACAGTTTTTATTTATTGTACAAAATTATTGAGGGAACTATAACCCTTCTGTAGTGCTCTACAGGAGTATTACGAGATCCTTTCAGGAGGGCATCACTCCCTATTGAATTCCTTAGTTTTGTAGAGTAATTGCAATGGAGACTTATTACTTTCACCTCTGTTACGTTCCACTGTATTTTACCATAAAATCTGGTTTGCTGTATGATTTTACCCTTATTTGCCCAATGCGGAGGGTAAGATTCTGTGTGTTCTGACGTATAGTTTAACATAAGGGCTGGCTTGGATGGTCTTTTTATGAATTCTGGCAGTTCTCGGTGTGTTTCATTGTGTGCTCTGATAAGATCATTTGTGAAAAGGAGCTTGGGGTTTGCATGCAGTTTATTTTATTCTCTTCTTGGTCATGGAAGCAGAGCAATAAATAATTGAAACATAAAAGGAAATTATTATTTTGGGTTGAATCTATCACATGTCAGTAGGGGAAACTTGGAAACTGAAAAATAGACTGTGAAAAATGAAGCTAAAGCCCAAACCAGCGATGGATTTAGTTTTGTCTTTTCATACAAAGTATGCCAGTAATTTAGTTATTGCTGAACCCTCAACTCAGTCATCTCAGCACATCTCTGCTCATTTATACTTCATGTACAATTTATATATTTGAAAGAGGCCAGGCAATTCAGATGAAAAACTATTTCTTTCCCCCCCCCCCACAAACGCATTGTATTCAGCCTCCTAGCTCCCGGTACATTTAAAGTTCAGTCCATAAATCAAATTTTTAGCATACAAACTTTTCTGCATTGCTGTAGAGGATGTTTTAGGCGTGGTCTACACTGAACAATTATATTGGCATAGCTATGTCAGTCAGGAGTGTGAAAAATACACTCCTGACCAGTGTAATGTCATGAAGTCAGTAGGCTCCAGGTCTGGTTGCCTAGCAACACAATGAACTCAGGTGGCCCCATTAAATCCCTACTATGAGGCTATGCTCCTTGATTTAACAGAAGGGCCAAAAAAACCCCACGATTTAAGCATTGTAGCAACAGTAGCACAGTGTCTACTTAATTCATCCTATGACCATAGCTGTGTCAGACCTGCTTCCTGACCAGCTCTTGCTCCAACCCTTGTCTGCTGTGCTCTAGCCATCATCCCTACCTTCCTCAGAACTTCTGACTCCTACCACTGGCTTCTCTCCTGACCGTGCCTCTGGTTCTGCCTTTTTATTTTGCTCTGCTGCTAGGCCAGTCTCTTGTTCTAATCACTAGGTCACACCACCTGCATCTCTGTGTGTGACGTGTAACTATGTCAACATAACTCACAGTGTAGATGCAGCTATTTTAACATAAGAGGGTTTCCTTTGACATAGCTAATTTCATTCAAGGATGTGGTGTTCCTACACAGAGAGAGAGAGAGAGGGAAAAAAAACCTTCTGCATCACATGGCTAAGCGGGTATAGATATGCATATCTAGCTATGCCAGTGTCGTCTCCATTGTGTAGGCATACCCTTAGTCTACCTTTATAATGCTGCTTTCCTTGTGGTTTTGGGCAAAAAAGGTATGATAAGTATATAGTTCCAGATTTTAAACTTTGTTTAGTACAGTTAAGATTTAGAAATTCACTTAATATGAAATTATATTAGATCATCTGAAAGCCAAGACATTTAGTGTTGTGGATGTAGGGGGAAAAAGGTAGCTAAGCAGACTGCATTTAGTGTTCACCAGTCCAGGATATCCCTAAAGCCATGGACTCTATAGCATCTTCATATTCAAACCACAAGGGGATTGTTTGCAATCAAGTGGTGTGGTCAACGAGTTTAGTGTGGATGCTCCCTAGCACAGATTTTCAAACAAGTTCATATATTTTTGCATTGGTAGAGAGACTAGGTGGTCCCCAAGGATCACAACTCTCAGGCCGGTGACATAACCACTACCCAATACTCCTCTCTGGTTGTTCACATTCTTATTTCAGGGTAAATCTGCACATGAACGTGACGGAGAAGGTGGTGATAGAAAAGGAGAGAGACATGGTCCACAAATCATGAGAAACTAATTCAATTGCTATCACAAATACAGATAACATACAGTTGAAATAATAGTTTGTGATCCCACAGCCAATCCAGAGACCTCACAGAAAATAGCTTGAGATCTAGTGACAGGTAGGAAATAAGCCAATGTTCCCATTGTAAGATTTTATAACTGCCCTTGAAATTTAAAGCAGACAATAATACTGCAGCAGCAGCCAATATTCTACTACATTAACATTTTAACTAATTTAAAAGTCCAAAGGCAGCTTAATAACTGCAGTATGTCTTCAGTCTGGATTACAGCAGCAATATCTGGTTTGGTTTAATTTCCTATTCCTATGTGTTTAAGCAAAAGTTTTATGTATGTGCTAAATGGTAATATATTTACCTGATCTGAATTAGTGACATCAGCACTAACTTCTTAATTAAACATCTCTAGTCTGTGTGTGATAGTAACCTAAGTGACTGTATATTAAAAAAAGGAAATGACATTTACTTTTCTTATCTTCTGTTTTCCAGCATATGGTTCTTGTGTACAGCATTCTATTGTTACAAATTCTCTAGATGATGCTCAAGAAAAAACAGAATCCAGTTCACTCTCTTGGGTGTTTTGGCTCTGCAAGGATAATTGGATTAAACTATGTTAAAAACTTATTTTCAGTTTGCAGAGCGAGCAGTTCAGGAAAAAAAATCTCCTTAGTTATCAATTAAGCATGTTTGATATGGAAATAATTGAGAATCAATAAATATAGAGCGCATCACCTTTGAGGCCGGTTTTCAGGATAGAGCCAGGCTGGAAGAAAAATACATCAAAATATTTCATGGCTGACTAACTGCTAGAGCTCTGTGACATTTTTTGGATGACTAGTTTATTTGCCAAAAACTGCAATTTGGTCGACCTGAAATATTTGTGAAATAGATGCAAATTCACCAAATAGTTTCAACTATTTTTTCCTCAGATAGATTCTAAGGGGATTTTGGCACTGTTCACATAATGGAGGGAAGAGGGAGTGGCCTCCTTATAACTTTTAGACAAGTGATTAGGGTACTCACCCAGGATTTGGGAGACCTATGTTTAATTCTCACCTCTTCCTGCTGTGAAGAAGTGATTTGAACTTGAGTCTCCCATTTAAAAGTGTGCTAACACCGGACTATAGGACACTGATGTGCATAGTCTGGTGAGAGCTTCTCTCAATCTTCCATGCTGTACAACTCCCTCTTCCCTCCATTGCCACTCCCTCTTCCCTCCATTATGTGAACAGTGCCAAAATCCCCTTGGAATCTAGCTGAGGAAAAAATGGTTGAAACTATTTGGTGAATTTGCATCTATTTCACAAATAGCTTCAGGTTGATCAAATTGCAGTTTTTGGCAAATAAACTAGTCATCCAAAAAATGTCACAGAGCTCTAGCAGTTAGTCAGCCATGAAATATTTTGATGTATTTTTCTTCCAGCCTGGCTCTATCCTGAAAACCGGCCTCAAAGGTGATGCACTCTATATTTATTGATTCTCAATTATTTCCATATCAAACATGCTTAATTGATAACTAAGGAGATTTTTTTTCCTGAACTGCTCGCTCTGCAAACTGAAAATAAGTTTTTAACATTGTCATAAACAGATAGTTAAGGGTTAGTAGAACAGGAGTACTTCATGTCTCTTTTGCCTGTAAAGGGTTAACAAGTTCAGTAAGCCTGGCTGTCACCTGACCAGAGGACCAATCAGGGGACAGGATACTTTCAAATCTTGAGGGAGGGAAGTTTTTGTGTGTGCTGTTAGTTTTTGGTTGTTGTTCACTCTGGGGGCTCAGAGGGACCAGATGTGCAACCAGGTTTCTCTCCAATCTCTCTGATACAGGCTCTTATAAGTTCAGAATAGTGAGTATTAGGTAGATAAAGCGAGTTAGGCTTATGTTTGTTTTCTTTATTTGCAAATGTGTATTTGGCTGGAAGGAGTTCAAATTTGTATTTTGCTGAAAGGATTTTAATTTGTACTTGTATACTTAGGCTGGGAGGGTATTCCCAGTGTCTTATAGCTGAAAGACCCTGTAACATATTCCAATTTAAATTTACAAAGATAATTTTTACTGTTTTTTTTTTCTTTAATTAAAAGCTTTTCTTGTTTAAGAACCTGATTTTTTTTTATTCTGGTGTGAGATCCCAGGGGACTGAGTCTGGATCCACCAGGGAATTGTTGGGGAGAAAGGAGGGAAGGGGGGAGAGAAAGGTTAATTTCTCTCTGTGTTAGGATTACTTTCTCTCTCAGGGAGAGTCTGGGAGGGGGATTGAGAAGGACGGGGGAAGGTGAATTTTCCTCTCTGTTTAAGATTCAAGGAGTTTGAATCACAGTGATCTTCCAGGGTAACCCAGGGAGGGGAAGTCTGGGAGAGGCAACAGTGAGGGAAAGGGTTTACTTTCCTTGTGTTAAGATCCAGAGGGTCTGGCTCTTGGGGGTCCCCGGGCAAGGTTTTGGGGGGACCAGAGTGTACCAGGCACTGGAATTCCTGGTTGGTGGCAGCGCTACAGGTTCTAAGCTGGTAATTAAGCTTAGAGGAATTCATGCTGGTACCCCATCCTTTGGACGCTAAGGTTCAGAGTGGGGAATTATACCATGACAAACATAGTTTAATCCAATTATCCTTGCAGAGCCAAAACACCCAAGAGAGTGAACTGGATTCTGTTTTTTCTTGAGCATCATCAGCAGACTTGTTTACTGTGTTTCAATGAGTTTTACTTTTCAAATCTATTATTGGCACTGAAGGCTTAACCAAACTGAGTTCTTTCTTCCCTGTTCTTCAGAACCAGTACTAAAGGTTCTGCAGGTCATATTTGGCCTTCAGTGTCACTCATGTAAGCTGACTGCCAATAATAGGTTTGCACAGGTGTAACTGATTGAAACACAGTAAACAGCTCCATCAAAGATGCATAAGGAGGAATAAAATCTAGATTAAACTGCTTTAACAGCAGCAGACCCGATAGTTAAGAATATGCCATATTTATATAGTCCTAGTTAACAGAACATATATTGTACAAGAGTTTCTGAGTGAAAAATACAGTGATTGCTTTAAAAAACCAATGAAAACAAAGTTCCACTATAATATCTGGGACAGCTCACCAGTGCTAGTGGAAGAGAGAGAGAGAGAGAGAGCACTTGATATGTGGTGTTGGTATTTTTTTTTATTGAATCCTCTACTTATTGACTATAATGATATCATAAAAAACAATGGGAAATAATAATTTCCCAAAACAGATGCCAATAATAGGTTTGCACAGGAACAGACTATCAACTGAATGAAGAAAACAGAGAAAGCATTAGAAAAACCACAGTTTCCCAGTCACTCACCAAGCCCAGAGTAAGGGTGTTATTCGGTGTTCCCCATGCAATAGACAAACCCTCAAAACATTTTGAAGTATTGTTCACTAAAGATTTTTTAAATAGTGCTTTGCAAATAGAACTGCGTAAAAGATTCGCTACTCTGACTGCCTACTTTTTCCCTCAGTGCTCTCAGCACACTGTAGGGAATCAGACACTGCAGCCACACCATCTCAGATGCACTCTCTTTCTTTATTCTCCTCTTAGAACCCCTCTCTAGCTGGACTACCGTTAGAAGCTTGGGCAAGACAGCCCACTAAATCTAAAGCCATGAACATGTCATGGAGACTGGTGTGTTGAATTTGCAGTCTTTCAAACATTTACATTGTTCTTAGGGATTTTCCAGCTGAAGCGAGTCTCAGATTCTTTCAACCATAACTGCGTGCTAATTATGACTTTTGTCTGGGATTCAGTTTCTTTAACAGGTTCTGTTAGATGACTTTGCCTTTCACAGAGCAGTGTTAGTATATGGAACAACTTAAGAATTCTTTGACAGATGGGTATTTAGGGATATACGGTCTCGGAATATCTCATAAAGACATGCTACCCAGGAGAACCTCCGTGCTTTACAGACATATCTTGCTGCCTCTATTAGCAAGGGTACAATGTGGGGAAGGTAGGGGACCCCACTTGGCCCCTGAGTGGACCTATATATTTGGCCTAGCTGCCTCACCGTCATGGGTGTTGTGAGCCCATGCACTTGCTTGACCCCCGTCTACTCCCCACACCTTTGCATTCCTTCTGATGCCCATGGGAACTGGGCAGCCCCATCCTCTAGGGAGAAGCAAAGCATGAGGCACCAGAAAACCCCAGTCCCTGGGAGGGTTGGAGGATTGAATCCAAGCTTATGATGTTTCCTAGAGAAATGAAGATGCAGGAAAAGGAGGAGGTGGTCTGGGGCTCCCAAAACTGCCTGGCCCCTGGCAGGTATGGTGCTCTTCAGCCTGACCACCTCTTTGGGTAAGAGCTTGGGATTGAGGGTGGATGTAGAGGGGGTAGAGGGAGGATAGCTCAGAGCTGAGTGAAGGGCAATACTGGGGGAAGAACACTTTAATTTTCAGTGACTTATTGATTTTGCCCCATGTTGAGAAACCTAGAGCCTGATTTCTTGAGTACTTAGCATCTTGTAGGTACACACATCATTGCAGATACCGACTAACACGGCTGCTACTCTGAAACCTGTCATATTCCATTGAGGCGAATGAGTAAGTAGTAGTATCCTCAGTTTACTGGTGAGAAAACTGAAACAGAGAGATAGTGACTTGTCTGATGTCAGACATTGAATCAGTGGTAGAGCTAAAATTAGAACTCTGGACATCTTGACTCCCAAGACAGCGCACATTTCTCCAGATTACACTGACTTACTGCTAGAAGGGCTGAGTATCCATTCACAGGTCTCATTCACTTCAGCTGCCATTGCAAGGGCTCACAGTTTCTAAAATTTAGGGCCCAAGGATCTCAAGTTGGGCACCCTGAAAATGAGGAACATGCAATTCGTGTTGAAAACTTTGGTGACTTGTTCAGCATCACAGAGGAACTGTGTGATACAGGGAGGAATAGAAATGCATTATCTTCAGTGGCATTCACCTGCCTTAACCACAAGATCATCCCTGCTGTTGCTGCAGTCTCTTTCTTTATAAAACTACCTCAATTTCTAGCATGAATAAGGAATTGATCCTAAAGATAACAGCTTCATTCACTGCACAAACTTGATTCATTTCCTAAGCACTGAATGAGGGAAGGATCCTGTGGAAAAAGTCATTTGTGATGATGTATCATGAGGCGTATGCAGAAAGAGGCCAACATAAGATTTCACAGACAACCTTAAATCCTTCATTTCCTAAATTTTGAGTGCTTAGTTTTACAATTTGAATAATTTTATTTTAACATAATTTTTGTTTGTAATCTCTTAGGGTTCTTTTTTTGTAAAAGAAAAAAAGTCAAAACCAAATTGGATTATGTGCAACACTAATACACCCCTCCTTACAATCAATATGCATCAGGAACCCTAAAGGGTTTGAACCCTAAATCTGAACACTGCAGCATAAGCCTCTGCTTGAGCTAAAGGACTAACTTTATGTAACTGAGCTCAAACACAGGATTTATAGGAGTCCAGTAAAAGGCAGCTCTTTGACCCCAGGACTACCCTGATGCCAAATTTCAAAATTGTCTTTAAAGTTATGGATCTGTAAGAGCTTTTCCAAATAAGTTTCAAAGTTTTTTTTTAATGGAAAGTGTTAGACAATATAAATCTATAAGTTGATGCCATTCGCCCTACAGTTGAAATTCATGCATGTAAATGGAGAACATGTAAAGAAAGTTGATGCAGAGTTAAGGCTGAAACTCAGTTTCCATTATAATTCTGACATTAGCCCCCTCTCTCAAATCACACACACACGAAAAGGAATCTTTGCTTCCATATTAGTATATGAGCTCTAATTTTGAGGTTGAATTTTTCCACGAGATCTGAAATAAATTAATCAAGGAAGGGGCTCATAACTCATGGCATATTAATAATATAGCTTTTATGAGAGGTTAAAGAGTTTTCTAACTCATTTTGCCACTATGTAGTATGAAAACAGAAAGGAGAGACTTCAGCATTTTCTTCAATTTGGACTGGTGTAACTGAGAATATAATTTTGCTCACACTAAATCTGTTTGCCATTGCAATACATATGAATAGGCTTCGGAGGATTAGATTTTTTGTGGTAAATGTCGGTAAATGTCAATTTCACTGTAAATCTTCTCCCACTAAAAAAATACATTTTTTTCCCCTATCAGTGATAATCGAAAATTACCAGATAGGCAAAGTAAGAAAAATGCTGCTTGAGAATTTATTAGATTTGGATTTAAGGATATTTACTTGGTATATATTTATAGGTGTGTGGTTAATAGTTTGTGTTGTAATGACTATAAAGCTTTGTCTACTGTCATTAAATAATTATTGTCTTACTTCCCCTGTTGTCTGATTTACTCCATAACTTCCCCTACTATGGAAATTTACATCAATAAAAAATAAAAAGCTTAAAATCCGCAATGTTGCATAACTGTGAAAATTTAAATCAATAAACAAAAAAGCTTAAAAATAAACATCGTTTTTATCTGTTGAAATTATTTAAAAAAAAATTCTCCCAAGTCTACATATAAAGCGACCCTTTGACTGTAGCAATGCATACCTATAAGAATTGATTACAGATTACTCTGCTGATTGGTGTACAGTATAGTGTTAAATTGGCAGATTATCTTGGCTAGACATATCATATCTCTCCTTGAGCCTCACTACATTTCTGTTTTTAGTGCACTGCTTCATACAATGGACAGGATTTGCCTCCCTGTATCAAATGTGTACAGGGAGGCAAAGAAAAAGATTTTATGTTCTTGACAGTTGCTTGTTGACAGCTCAGCTTTTTTCCCTTCAAGGTGACTATACATAAAGCCTTCGTGGGAGAGACAAAAAGTTGCACAATACCACCAGCTGATACAGTTAAATTGCCCTTTCTAGGTAGTTACATATTGATTTGCTCCGATAGGTTTCACACTCATTTTATCACTAGATTGGCAGTTACTAGGAAACCACAATACAGTCAAAATGCTTCCCGCTTTCAGCATCTCTACGATGCTGTAATCAATGTGATTAAATATAATGCAATGTGGAAAGCATCTCAGGAAATGCCTTTTGCCCCCCTTTTTTATACATGGCATATGAGTGCCCGATAAGAGGCAAATGATACATCTGCAAATTTCCGCAGTCTAACTCTCATTTCCAGTGGCTTAAACTTGCAGGAATAAGTGATAAAGCTGGGGCATTTTTATGGAAAGAAAATCTGGTCTACAACAGAGTGTGACCCATATAAGGCCTCTGGTGAGTGTAATTATTTAGGAGAAAATCCACATTTTTTGAGTGGAAAGGGGGAAACTTTTCTGGGATTTATTGATTTGTTTTCTTTAAAGGTGGCTGGCTATAGCTGCCCAGGGACTTGGGCTATTAGAATAAGCCCAGGGGAGATGGAATGGTGGGCAGAGGACAGGAGGGACATCAAAGTTGCATGATAAATTTGTTTGTTACACGTGCAGTTTATCTCATGTACGTGGATAAAGATAGTGATATCAGTCTTGCAAAATTCTTAAGAAAACTTACCAGATCAGACACACATCTTCCTTCCCCACACCACCCAGATATCTATACAACTGTGCATACAGACACATATCCCTGGGTTTCTCTCATACACATACACATTTACATTATTATCATTTCTTATTTCTATTGCAGTAGTACCCAGGAGCCCCAGCCATGGGTCAGGAACTCATTGTGCTAGGTGCAGTACAAACAAGTAAGAAAAAATTGGTATCTGCCTGGGTCTTATAATTTAAGTAAAATATCCCAGTCTTGCTTTGGAATATGAAAGTGTTTGAGAAGGAGGCTGGGTTGAGCAACAATTGAGTTGTCTTCTGCTTTTCTTTTCTTTTGCTGTACATTTGTTTAATTACATTTTTTCTTCTATAATATTTTTGGGGTTTCTTTTGTTTCCCATGTGTGGTTTAGTGGACTTTGCTTCCAATCTTGCAAACACATAGGTATCTCTCTAACTTACATACTTATCACCCCAACACTGCAGTAATTGAACATCTCCTGCTATTTAATGTATTTATCCTCACAATACCCTGATGATGTAGGGAAGCACTATTAACCCCATTGTACAGATGGGGAACTGAGTCACAGAGAGTCTAAACTACTTATCCAAGGTCACCTGGAAAGTCTGTGGCAGAGCAGGAAATTGAACTCAAGTCTCCCTAATTCTAGCCTGGTTCCCTAGCCAATGGACATGTTCATCTTTATGCATGTGAATAGTCTCATTGAGGCAATGAGATTACTCATGAGTATGGAGTTAAGAACCTGCATAAATACGTGAATGGTAGGGACTAAATCACTTCAACCATTTTCAGGTTTTTTGAAATGTAGATAAATTTACTTTTGCAAAACAATAATAATAATAAATGTTTATTTGGTTTGTTTTTAACATCCTTATCAAGGGATTGCAATTTTCATAAAATGTTCTATTTTTTTTTTAAATCAACCAGCTCTTATCTGGTTTTTAGTTTTCAACTCCTGGCCCTTCTGGCAGTCAGAGAAAGCCACCACTTTTGAATGAAAGCCCTAAGATTTGGAGCACAGCTGTGGTTTTAAAGACCTTGCTTCCAGAAAATGTTTCAATGAAGTATTGTCTGTAGAAAACCCAGCTCGCTGTCAATAAATAAATACATATGTTCTAAGATTCTTGAGCAATCATGATTCTCAAATGAGCAAACCTGTTCATGGTTTCTTGAGTTTAGCTAATAAAGTATTTGAGGAGGAGAATGTTGCAAACTAACATTCCTTTGTTCATGGTCTACCTTTTTCCTTATCAGTTGTTAAGGTAAATATTTCCAAATTCCAGTGTAGCACCATTTGGGAGGTAATTACCAGCAGGCTATTGATCTGGCTAGTTATGGTGAGGCTAACTGCTCACTTAAGAACAGAACATGTTGAAAAAGAAAATAAAAAATTCAAATACTTTTGAAGACATATTTGTACTGCAGCTTTTTAAATAGCACTATGTTTTAATTTTTATTTTTTATGAAAAACAGTGACAATTTTCATTTTCATCCTTTTCCCTGTGCCTATTCCCCTGCTTTTTCCTCACTTTTTTTCTTCCACCCATGCCTTTTATTTCTTTTTCCTGTTTTGCCACTGCATGCAATATAGCATGAATTATACTTTGCTTGTTTGGCCATTCTGGAACTTGTGAAAGGTTGCACAGTTGTAAAAGGAAAACCGCAGAAACGAAACAAAACAAAACATACAAGCACTAAACATACATAAAACATACAAACACCAAAAAAAAATGCTCTATTGTATTCAGTTGCAGGTGGGGGAAAAATGGAGGATGGCAATGGAAGAGGACTAGGGGGACTATTATGGAGCAGGTCCTCAAGAAACAATTCTGAAGCACTTAGCGGAGAGGAAAGTGATCAGGAACAGTCAGCATGGATTCATCAAGGGCAAGTCATGCCTGACTAACCTAATTGCCTTCCATGAAGAGATAACTGGGTCTGTGGATGAGGGGAAAGCAGTGGATGTGTTATTCCTTGACTTTAGCAAAGCTTTTGATATGGTCTCCCACAGTATTCTTGCCAGCAAGTTAAAAGCGTATGGGCTGGATGATTGACTATAAGGTGGATAGAAAGCTGGCTAGATCGTCAGGCTCAACGGGTAGTGATCAATGGCTCCATGTCTAGTTGGCAGCCAGTTTCAAGTGGAGTGCCCCAAGGGTTGGTCCTGGGGCTGGTTTTGTTCAATATCTTCATTAATGATCTGGAGGATGGCGTGGATTGCCCCCTCAGCAAGTTTGCAGATGACACTAAACTTGGAGGATTGGTAGATATGCTGGAGGATAGGGATAGGATACAGAGGGACCTAGACAAATTAGAGGACTGGGCCAAAAGAAACCTGATGAGGTTCAACAAGGACAATGCAGAGTCCTGCACTTAGGACGGAAGAATCCCATTCACTGTTACAGACTAGGGATCTAATGGCTAGGCAGCAGTTCTGCAGAAAAGGACCTAGGGGTTACAGTGGACGAGAAGCTGGATATGAGTCAACAGTGTGCCCTTGTTGCCAAGAAGGCTAACAGCATTTAGCCTTGCCAGCCTAGCCATTGGGGCATTGCCAGCAGATCGAGGGATGTGATCATTCCCCTCTATTCGACATTGGTGAGGCCTCATCTGGAGTACTGTGTCCAGTTTTGGGCCCCACACTACAAGAAGGATGTGGAAAAATTGGAAAGTCCAGCAGTGGGCAACAAAAATGATTAGGGGGCTGGAGCACATGACTTATGAGAGGCTGAGGGAACTGGGATTGTTTAGTCTGCAGAAGAGAAGAATGAGGGGGGATTTGATAGCTGCTTTCAACTACCTGAAAGGGGGTTCCAAAGAGAATGGATCTAGACTATTCTCAGTGGTACCTGATGACAGAACAAGGAGTAATGGTCTCAAGTTGCAGTGGGGGAGGTTTAGGTTGGCTATTAGGAAAAACTTTTTCACTCAGAGAGCGGTGAAGCACTGGAATGGGTTACCTGGGGAGGTGGTGGAATCTCCTTCCTTAGAGGTTTTTAAAGTCAGGCTTGACAAAGCCCTGGTTGGGATGATTTAGTTGGGAATTGGTCCTGCTTTGAGCAGGGGGTTGGACTAGATGACCTCCTGAGGTCCCTTCCCACCCTGATATTCTATGATTAACTTTTTTCATTTCTGGTTTAATTTAAAAAGCCCTGAATTATTTCCTTAGAATTATGAATTTTTATTTATTTTTAATTTTATTTTATTTTTTTTTTTTAGGAAAAAAGGCTATTTTTCAATTAAAAAAACATTGTTTAAAAACTTTTTGACAACTTCTGTGTAAAAAGATGCCATTGGATTATAGTGCACGTTAGGTTAAACATGTTAGGAACTTTCACCAGGAAGTCTTCATGAGATTGAATTGTGTTTTTAAATCTTTAAACATTTTCTAAACTATAAGCTTGATAAGTGTGATTACGTTGGTGTTGGCTCAACTGAATAGTGGCCTGGAAGTCTGGCCCATTGGTAACCAATATCAGGGGAAGAAATAGGCAGCTTCTAGGCAACTTATATCTGTGCGCAGATATAAGTTCCCTAGAACTCATTTGTCAGCTTTGTGAACCGTCTGGGGTCTTTTAAATGCAAAGCTTACTTTGCCCACATACTGAGAGTATCTGAACCTGTGTACTCCTCCAGCAAGAAAAACTGATTACACATCCAGCCACGTTTGCTGCAGTGCAGGGTTTTCCCATCATCCTGTGACAACCCCAGTATCCTTCCATTTTGTGAATACTTGATAGTCCTTTAGGGGATGGTGTCATGTGAACCACATGAAGCATACAGGTCCAGTACAGAAATGACAAGCTGTAGCAAGTCCTCATTGTTTGCGGCTTTAGAAAGGATGCTGCTGGAGTCGACGTCTCTTCTGTTTCACCAGAACAAAACTCTTGAAAGGTTGTATTTCTATTTTAAAGGACCTGTGAAATGGACAAAACTTTCTGGGTGAATTGTAATCATATCTGGGTCAATATACTGTGTTAGAATATATTTACAGCCTGGTTGTTAAAACTGCATTCCTAACTTGCACGTGCAGTTGCCACATCTGTGCTTGTAAATCAGAAAACTGCACACACGCAAGGCCAGCACAGCAAACAGGCCAATCATCTGCACAATCACTGGATTTTAGTTTGTTACTGAGGTAATCACACACACAGATTAATCTAATTTTAATATCAGGTTCTTGAAGTCTTCTCCATCCTCCTTCCTCTCCCTCTTTTTCCTCGGTATATGATTTCATGCACAAATAATTATTGAATCAGGTGATATGTTTCTTGATCTTAAAACTTAATCAGTCTCTGGTTATTTAGGTACAACGTTTAGCCGAGTTCTAAATCACAGAGCCAGTCCCTAGCTGCTACTATGATGCTGAGGGAGAAGCCACCCAGAAATAAAGATTTCAATTTACTCAGTCACATGGCTCACCTTGGCTTTGCCCCTGCCTGCCCCTACCTACTATTCCCACCTTCCCCCTCTGCACAGTGGTTCCAAAGAAGCTAAGATTTGCAGTGGACAAATATGCATGCCTCCTGTGTACCCACTGCCTAAATCCTGCCTTTGCTTATAAAGTTCCTCTGCCAAGGGACTTACTGTGATATCCTGCTTGCAGCTGTATATGTTCAGAAGAGTCTAAATGAAGCAAAGGGCCTCCTGCAGTTCCCCTGAACTAGGATGAATTATATTTACTAGATGAATTCTATAAGATATCTATGCCTGAAAATCTCACTAGAGTCATTTTGCATTTGGAGTAAAGTTGATCTGAAAGTGTCTCTCCCAATACTCTCCATGGAGAAACAACATCAAAAAAAGAGGAAAAAGTCACTTTTGTTTAATTTTTCAACAGAAGACCCTAAAAATCTGGCCAAAAGCTGAAATTTTTCAGTTGAAGGCCAAAATGTTTGATTTGCAAATACCACTGAGGTGCCTCATGGGAGTTCTCCTTCGGATGACCCACGGCGTCATTCTCTTCCATGGGCTGGGCTCCCTAGCTAGACCACAACTCCCATGCAGCTATATGGTTTTTATTTTTTCTGAACAGCTGCACTCCATTATGAGAGTTCTATGACAATGATGCATCATGGGAGATATGGTCTGGCTGGGGACGCTGTCATAACTCTCCTATTCAGATCTGAACCTTAGAGTTCAGAACATGAGAAGCTAGCATGAAAAGTCCAAACTTAATTACCAGCTTGGATCTGATATCGCTGCCACCAGCCAGAATTCCAGTGTCTGGCTCACTCTGGTCTCCCCAAAACCTTCCCTGGGGAACCCCCAAGACTCAGATGCCCTGAGTCTCACCACAAAGGGAAATAACCCATTTCCCTTCCCCCTCTACCTCCTCCCAGATTTCCCCGCCCTGGGGACCCTAGGATATTCCCTGCTTCAAGTCCTTGAAACACAAGTACCGAGAGATCAATCTCTCTCTCCCCTCACCCAGAGGGTATGCAAAGCCAGGCTTAGTAAATCTAACACAAAGAGATTTTCCCCCTCCCTTCGTTTCTTAGCCTTAACCAGTGAAAAACACTTAAACAGGTCTTAAAAAGAAAGCTTTATATAAAAAGAAAGAAAAAGACATAAAATTGGTCTCTGTATCAAGGTGACAATATACAGGGTCAATTGCTTAAAAGAAAAAAATGAATAAACAGCCTTATCCAAACAGAATACAATTTAACACATTCCAGCAAAAACACACATGTAAATACAAAAAAACAATTTAAACCTATTGTCTTACTATCCTTGTACTTACAACTTGGAAACAGAAGATTAGAAAGCCTGGAGATAGAAAAATTACTCTCAGAGCCGAGAGGGTCACCGAACCAAGACAAAAAACAAAGAACTCACACCCAAAACTTCCCTCCACCCAGATTTGAAAAAGTCTTGTTTCCTGATTGGTCCTGTGGTCAGGTGTTTGGTTCCCTTTGTTAACCCTTTACAGGTAAAAGAACATTAACCGTTAGCTATCTGTTTATGACAGACCCTGCCCCAAAAAGGAGAATGAGGCACCTGAACTGCAGTGAGGCACAGTGGCACCAATTCTGAATCAGAGTTGTGGTTTTCAGCCATAATTTTGTTTGTTTTGTTTTGTTTTTCAGGTGTCTGTGTTTTTGAGAAGTTAAAATGTTCTGCAGAAAGCAGACACTTTTCACAAAACAATGAATTTAGTTGAAAACAAACTTTCTGTCAACAGACAGTTTCAGGGGAAAATTTGGAGACCTTAATGATTAGAAAGTTAAACTTGATTCTTCACCATACCTGGCTAGTACAGATCCTTGCATCTGTGAGAAGTCCACTTTATGTCAGTGAGGCTCTGCACGGGCACAGGGATCCTGAAGCAGGATCAAAGCTTTGGTGTATTTTAGTAACTTCAATCAGAGATTTATCTGATAAAGAAGTGAAGTCTTGGAATATTTATCACTCTCTAGCATCATGTTTTAAAAACAAAAAATAAAATATTTTAATAGGTGTCTAATTTATGCAAAAAATTATAGCTATAATGCAAGAAAATTCTAATTTTCTTCATTTCTTTTTTTAATTGACGAATTAAAGCACACAGTGAATGAACTCTGATTTGCATAAAACCATGCATGTACATAGATCTTGGCATAAATTAGAGAACATGTTGTGTTTGAATTCTTTAGGTATATTCAATATCTCATTTTTTCTCCTGTTATTCTCAGTATGTTCCTGTTGAGTTCAGAGAACCATGGAAGAGCTCTCCTGTGGTTAATTTAACACCTATAAATTCCCAACTTGTCAAGTGAAGAATGTGTCCTGTAATCGATAGTGTGTTACCTTATAATTAGAAGTGTGTTACCTTATAATTAGACTCACCTGACTCAAATCTAATGGAGTTTATTTATTTTGTTTGAAATGACAAACTCATCTATGTTTAGTTTTAGTTATCAGCAACTAGAGCCGGTTTGAATTTTTTTAAATAAACTGTTTCTCATCAGAAAATCCCAATTTAATGAAACCATAAAACTTTGCAAGAAATGTTTCATTTTGTTGAAACTATAATTGGGAGGGTTTCTCAGGTCCAGGATGCACTTTTTGGGGGGATCAAAACAACAGCAAGTAAGCCCAGATTAGCCAATAGGCCAGTGCATAGGGCACTCACCTGGGAAGTGGGCAAGCCATATTCATCTTTCTGTTTTGAAGCAGGGATTTAAGCCTGAGTCTCTCACATCACACCGAGTCCTCCAGTCACTGGGTTATTTGCTAGTCTGGAGTGGGTCTCTCTTGTTTTTCACAATTTTTTATTTTTTTAAGTTCTCAGTTTCATCCTGATGTGCAGCAGGACATTTATTGAAATCTCAAAAATGTTTTCAGGAAGGGCAAAATGTTTCCCACCTAGCTCCGTGAGCAACTCCAAATACCCTGCAGTGAAAATACATATTTGAATGCATCTTCATTAAGCAACAACATCAATATACAACATTAAATTTGTTTCTGATCAACTTTTGAACAAAAGTGTTCTTGACAAAATCTAGGAAGTACATTTTACCTTCTGCTATGTCTTACTTACAATGCTTTTTTTTTTCATTTGTTTGCAGTGTTGTAGCAATGTTGTTCCCAGAATATTAGGGAGACAAGGTGGCTGAGGAAATATCTTTTACTGGAAAAATTTAGTGAAAGAGACAAGCCTTTAAGCTACACCGAGATCTTCTTCAGCTTTCCCAGAGCTGAAGAAAGCTCTGTTTAGCTTGAAAGCTGGCCCAGAAGTTGATCCAATAAAATATATTGCTTCATCCACCTTGTCTCTTTATTTTTTCATTTTTTATTTTTATTGAGAAAGACAATATACTTTATTATATTTGTGGAATACATGGGCTTTTTCCTGTTGTTAATTGAATCCCCATACATTCACATCTCTGACAACAGAATCTGCTTTCTGTTTGCAGGTTCAAGACTTCTAGGATTGCATAATCATTCCTCCCAAATCCACATACTATATGCTCAAGAAAACACTAGAAACTGGGCATCAGGCAATACACACTATCTCCAAGGCAGAACCATGGGCCAATGGACATGTCTAACCCACTCAGCTAGCTAGTGTGTAGGTTGAAATCAACAGCAAGCTCTACCCAGGAGCAAGGTTAAAGGCAGCAGCTCTAGGGATTTTTGCAATGAGGAGTTCTGTCCTGCTAAGCAGTAATTCTTTAACAGAGGATATACTGGAAAGACTGTCTGCTCCCACATTTTATTCCAATCAAGGCAGAAGTTAAATACTGTAGTGAACTGGCTTTATTTGTGGTGCTGCCCTCTGGTGAGTGGTTCACTGGGCTTGCTTACTGGGCAATAGGTCTTGTACTGTAGCCAAACTCTTTCATCACAATTGGTACAGAGGCTTGTGTTTTGGGAGCTAATGAACCATGGATCTAACTTTTTCCATTGTGTGTGATAATATTGTAGATGTATGCATTGTCTGTAAAGTTAAATTTGTTATAATGATGGGATCAATCCTGTCCCCACTGAAAACAATGGAAAAACCCTCTTTGATTTTCAATAGAAGCAGTGAGGCATGGACTGAGATTGGAAGGAAAGGTTGTGTTTGTTTTCTTTCTAACTTGTGAAATGTGTTGGGTCAGATACTATATTACAGCATATATCCAGCATCTGTTGCTTGGACCTTCCCCACCATCTAGTCAATCTAGTCTATCTAGCCTTTCTTTTACACAATGGAAAACACATTATTTCCTTAGTTACATATGAGTTAAAGACATTATTTAGGACACGCTATTCATATAAACACTTGAATGCACATATTGTGACCTGCATCCTTTCCTCAGGTTGCAAACGAGTTACATCTGATGATCCTGAATGGCAGAAAATGAATGCTTTTTGCTGTTTGAGAGGTCTGTGGAAGTAACCTGAAATCATTAAAATCTTCCACTGCAGTGAATGAGTCTGATATCAAGTCCTAAGGGAGTTCCAGGTAAATGAATTACCTTCATATGAAAGACATAATTCTCCTTAATACACTAGCAATTGAAAAAAAATGGTATTTCTTAAAGCCTTTTGAATGTAAAACATTCTATTTAGATTCTCGAGGCGTACTGTGAAATAAGGCCTGCTGGGATCAATAGCAGGGATTTGTTAGCAATGATGCCAATTTAAATGTTACTATAGCAATCACCATGGTGATGTATTTAATTGGTGCTGCACAGTCACTCACAAGCATGATAGCGTCTATTCTAACCATCGGCAACTTTACAATAGAGCATGCAGAATAATTTGTTTCATTTGTTGACACTGAAATAAAGTTCCATTCCAAATGAAAAGATAAAAATAATGGAATATAGATGCATAAGTATGGTCCATCATATCTCAACTGACTAAAAGTAATGCATGTGTCATAAACAGATAGTTAAGGGTTAATGTCACTTTTACCTGTAAAGGGTTAACAAGCTCAGTGACCCTGGCTGACACCTGACCAGAGAACCAATTAGGAGACAAGATACTTTCAAATCTTGGTGGAGGGAAGCCTTTGTTTGTGGGGTTTTTTTTTTTGTGTTTTTGTTCTCTCTTGGGGCTAAGAGAGGCCAGACATGCATCCAGGTTCCTCCAATCTGTTTGAAACAGTCTTCCATGTTCAAAATAGTAAGTATAAGCTAGAGAAGGCGGATTAGGCATTTGTTTGTTTTCTTTATTGCAAATGTGTATTTTGCTGGAGGAATTTTAACTCTGTTTGCTGTAACTTCTATACTTAGGCTGGGAGGGGAAATCCCTCTGGTCTAGGTGAAGCTGAAAGACCCTGTAACGTTTTTCCATCTTGAGTTTACAGAGATTTTTACTTTTTCTTTCTTTAATTAAAAGTTTTCTTTTTAAGAACCTGATTGATTTTTTTTATTCTTGTGTAAGACCAGGGACTGGTGAGGGAGAGAAGGGAGGGGAAGGTTAATTTCTCTCTGTGTTAGGATCAGTGTCTCTCTCTCAGGGAGAGTCTGGGAGGGGGAGAGCAGGGGGGGAAGGTGAATTTCCTCTCTGTTTTAAGATTCAAGGAGTTTGAATCACAGTGATCTCCCAGTGGAACCCAGGGAGGGGAGAATCTGGGAGGAAGAAAGGAGAGGGGAATGGTTTATTTCCCTTTGTTTTAAGACCCAAGGAGTTTGGGTCTTGAGTTCCCCAGGGAAGGTTTTGGGGGACAAGGAGTGTACCCTAACACTATATTTTGGGTTGATGGCAGCGTGGTAAGATCTAAGCTAGGAATTAAGCTCAGAAGGGAACAAGCAGGTCCCCACTTCTGGATGCTAAAGTTCAAAGTGTGAAAGGAGACCCTGACTTGTTTCATTTGTTGACACTGAAATAAAGTTCCATTCCAAATGAAAAGATAAAAATAATGGAATATAGATGCATAAGTATGGTCCATCTTATCTCAACTGACTAAAAGTAGTGCATGTTTATCTGCAATAGAAGCACTAGACATGTCTCTCCGAAGTCTTTACATAAAAATGATACACTTTTTTTTTGTAAAGGTTCAAAGAACCTACAAAGCTGGAACACATATTTTTACAGGATACACTGCAGTGTGGGCCTTATTTTGTAGCCCTTACTCATGTGAGTAGTCCCTGGCTTTGACTTCAGTGAAACTACTAATATGAATAAAGGCTGCAGAATTAGATCTGAGATCAGTATGACTTTTAAATAGCAAGATATTTGTAGATTTTATGTGGAATGTGTGTCCTATCTTTTTTTTCCCCTCCAAAATATAAAGGATGGGGAAAATACTAAAAAGAACAAAAAGGGAAAAAAATTAATCAACTAAAGTGTGTGCACTAAGAATCCTAGCCGACATGAGCCAAATCTAATGGCATTAGCAGAATTCTTTGGGGGCTTTAGGGAGACACAAAAGTAGAATTTAAATAGATTTAATGGTGGTTATCATAGACCGTGAGTATTAATGAGCTAGTGTTATACCCAGTGGGCTTAGTGGAAATATTGCAATTTACTTCAGTGGAAAGAGGATTAATGAACAAATGATTCCAAATAATTAAGGGCCAGATTTTCAAGTGCTCAGCACCTACAGTTGAGACCAGCTTTTCAGAAGAGCTCTGATCTATTTAGGTACCTCAACAAGGGCCAGATTTTTAAGAACAATCAGCATCAGTAGCACCCTTTGTGACAAGACCTGGTCAGTAATTTACTGACAAAACAGTTTTTCTTCAGAAAATGCCAGTTCATCAAAAAACAAAAAATGTTTTAAGAGTGTGAGACCTACCTTGATAGCTAAGTACTTCCTTGGGAGATGCAGGGACTGGGACTTGGGCTATGGAGCCAATCCTTCTCTGTGGTCCAGGGGCTATTTAGTTAGTTATATAAAGTGGAAGAGCTCCAACAGAAAAGACTGAGAGTCCTGACCCTGATAGTCTGCTGGTTAGGACACTCAGCTGGGATATGATAGATCCTGGTTCAAGCTCCTGCCGCAGAGCAGGGATATGACACTGGGTCTAACACGTGCTATGTTGTTCTGAGGTAAGCGGAATATCTCACTCTTTAATAGTGACACTTTGGGCCAGATTTTCAAAGGAGTTCAGCACTCAGTGTGCTGCTGAACTGTTTTAAATAAACGTCCCCTTACTTTGGTACTTAAATGGGAGAGGAGAAACTCTTTTCTGAAAAATCTGTCCTCTATTGTGAATGCAGCACTGTGTTGAAATATTAAAGTCTATTGAATTCATGTCTATAGCCACATCTATAGGCAAATAAATCTATGATGAATGGGGGTTATTAAAATAAATATTTATCTTATTACTGAAATTAGAGTTAGCATTATATTTAAAAATACCACAAGTCCTCAAGACAACTCTAGGTGGAGATACTGGGTTATGTTCAGTCATAGAATATGCTGACTTCTTTTTGCTTATCCAAGGTTTCAGACCCTTGCTGGTAGAAAGTCCACCTGAAGGGAACTTGCATCAGTTCAATCCCTGCTCCACTGAGCCACTATAGCCCCATATGTGAGTAGAGATGGCAGGAGGATATGCTGATTCATATCTGAATAGTTCCCATGGGCAAGGGCTTGCTGTCCACTGGCATAATCCCTAGAAGAGTGTGGCAGTGAAAACACCATCTTCCCTTCCCAACAGTGAATTCCTTCTGAGGAGTGGGAGGACACAGTTTTACCCTACCGTGAGAGTGTTAGTGAATGAAACCCACAATAGTTACTGACACAGACTTTACAGAGATCTGCTGTGTGAGAGATGGGGTTACATTAAGTTAAAAAGAATAATTTAAAGTAACTGTTCTTCGAGTGCTTGCTCATATCCATTCCAGTTAGGTGTGCGCGCCGCGCGTGCACGTCTGCCAGAAACTTTTTACCCTAACAACTCCAGTGGGCCGGCAGGTCGCCCCCTAGAGTGGCGCCACTATGGCACTAGATATATACCCCTGCCGGCCCGCCCGCTCCTTAGTTCCTTCTTACCGCCGTGTCGGTTGCTGGAACTGTGGAGTGCGGTTCGCTGACCTCCACGTCCCTAGCTCTCCTCGTCGTTTAGCTTCTAAAACCTTTTTTCTCAGTTAGTATAGTTACCTTTTCAGTATAGTTGTAGTTAGTTAAGTTTTTGTAAATAGTTATTGAACATTGCCTGTGGGTGGGCTGTTGCCCTCCCCGGCACCCGGCACCGGGCCCATGCCTGGCTCGCCGGGGTTTAAACAGTGCTCGACTTGCAAGAAGCCGATGCCTACAAGCGACCCCCACGACGCGTGCCTGAAGTGCCTGGGGGAGTCGCACATTAGTGACAAGTGCCGCATTTGTAAGGCCTTTAAGCCGCGCACAAAAAAGGAAAGATACCAACGTCTCCGCGCCCTTCTCATGGAAGCGGCTCTCTCTCCGGCACCGGCAGCGCAGTCCACCGCTTCGGCTCCGGCACCGGACCGCGCCGGCAAGACTCCCTGGCACTGACCATCTCCGGCACCGGGAACAGACCTACGTCCCTCGACGTCTGTCTCCACACCCAGGCAGACCCGAGTGGACCGCCCGGCTCCTACCTTAGCCGTGGCACCGCCTGCAGGACTGTCGACTCCGGGCCCGGAGGGTCCGTCGAGTCCAGCTCCTCCTAGCTCCCCAATACGATCAGGGGTCGAGCTAAGGGTCCCGTCAACGCCGGAGACTTTCGCCTCGGCTCGGGACTTGATTGCTCTCACGGAGCCAACTCAACCACCCACGGGACGCATAGTATCCACAGGCAAGCCGATGCTTCGTCCATCCTCTCCCGCGTCCCAACGCCGATCACCCTGATGGCGTGACCGCTCACGCTCGGGGCACCGCTCGGAGTCCCGACACCGATCGCCTAGACGGTGCCAGTCGTACTCGCGGCACCGATCACCATCTGGCCGGTCCCGATCGGCTTCATCTCACCATCGGCACCGAGCCTCCAGGAGTCGTTCGCCTTGGCGTTCGGCACCGCGGTCGACCTCCCGGCACCGAACCGGTGGCAGGTCCCGCACCCGGTCGACCTCCCGGCACCGCGCTGGTAGTAGGTCCCGGTCTCCATTGCCGTCTCGGCACCGGGCCTCCAGAAGGTCGCGATCTCGCTCCAGACATCGTCATCGCTCCCGCTCCAGGTCGAGATCTCGGCGCAGGTCATCACGCCGCTCTCGCTCTCGGTCCCGGTATGAGTCACGGCACCGACCCCCGGCACCGAGGGCAACGTCAGTCGCGGCACCGGCGGCGCTGTACCATTCCAGCTCAGCGCCTCCCTGGCCTGCTACGGAGCCCTCCGTCTCCTCCCTCGATGATAGTGCACTCAACAGGCACGAAAACCGCTTCCCGGAGCAAGATAGAGGACATCCGCAGTGGGGATTCTGGACCCCGTGGGCATACGCCCAGACGCAAGGTCCTCATCAGATCACCCCCCGTCCATTGGCGGAGCGTAGACCACCAGAGGCTACGGTGTCCAGGCCACCCCTCTCTCCACAAACGGAGGACACTTCCCGGGACCCGGAGCTCCCTCAGGATACCGAGGTGCAGCCCCTTGTGCAACCCCCCGTGGATACTCTGTTGCCCGGAGTCTCCTCATCTTCATCCCCGGATGAGGCGGTGGCCGGTACCTCTTCCTCCAGCCCCCCGCCATTGGATTTAAGGGCACATCAGGATCTCCTCCGCCGAGTGGCTCAAAATCTAAACCTCCAGGCGGAGGAGGTAGAGGAAGTGGAGGACCCAGTGGTGAGCATCCTGGCAGCCGATGCACCAACCAGGGTTGCCTTGCCCTTCATAAAGACCATACAAAATAATGCCAATACCATCTGGCAGTCACCGGCCTCCATTCCCCCGACCTCTCGGGGGGTGGAGCGGAAATACATGGCTCCATCTAAAGGCTATGAATATTTGTACGTTCACCCGACTCCCTGCTCTCTAGTGGTCCAGTCGGTGAACGACAGGGAGCGCCACGGACAGGAGGCCCCGGCGCCTAAGTCAAGGGAGGCCAGGCGCATGGACCTTTTGGGCCGCAAGGTCTATTCGGCAGGGGCTCTACAGCTCCGCGTATCCAACCAGCAGGCTCTCCTCAGCCGCTACTCCTTTAACACCTGGGTAGCGACGGAGAAGTTTGCGGAGCTCTTGCCACAGGACGCACGCCAGGAGTTTTCCACCATCCTGGACGAGGGCAAGAAGGTGGCGAGAACATCACTCCAGGCCTCCCTTGATGCCGCTGACTCGGCCGCGTGAACCCTGGCTTCCGGGCTCACCATGCGGCGCCTCTCGTGGCTGCAGGTCTCCGGCCTTCCGCCAGAACTCCAGCACACGATCCAGGACCTCCCCTTCGAAGGCCAGGGTCTGTTCTCCGACAAGACTGTCCCTAGGCTGAAAGACTTAAAAGATAATAGGGTCATCATAAAGTCGCTCGGAATGCATACTCTGGCGACCCAACGCAGGTCCTTCAGACAACAGAACCAGCAGCAGCAGCAGCGGCGTCCATACCCCCCGTTCCGCCTGAGACAGGACCCCTCGTGACGCCGGGGCAGGAACAACCGCCGCAGGCAGTCTGGAGGTCAGGCGGGACAAAGTCAGGGTCCCGCTAAGGCCCCCCCAGGGCCTAAGCCTTCATTTTGAAGGTGCGCCCAAGGGCGCAGTACCAGCCTCCCCTACGGATCCTTTCCCGCAGTTTTCCAACCGCCTTTCCTCTTTCCTCCCGGCGTGGTCCCAAATAACATCGGACCGCCGGGTCCTACGCACGATACAGGACGGTTGTCGCCAGCAGTTTTCCTCACCCCAACCCTCCCACCCTCCTTCCCCGTCCCTCTTCAGGGACCCCTCTCACGAGCAATTCCTCCTTCAGGAGGTGCACATGCTCCTGACCAAAGGAGCCATAGAGGTGGTTCCGGAGAACGAGAAGGGCAAAGGGTTTTACTCCCGCTATTTCCTGATCCCCAAATCGAAGGGCGGTCTCAGGCCCATCCTCGACCTGCGGGAACTCAACAAGTACATCGTGAAGTTGAAGTTCCGCATGGTGTCCCTCGGAACTATCATCCCATCCCTGGATCCCGGAGACTGGTACGCCGCCCTCGATATGCAGGACGCCTATTTCCACATTGCTATCGCCCCCCATCACAGGCGTTTCCTCTGCTTTGTGGCCGACCGCCAGCACTATCAATTTGCGGTCCTCCCATTTGGCCTCTCTACGGCCCCACGAGTATTTACAAAATGTATGGCAGTAGTCGTCGCTCACCTCAGACGATGCCATGTCCACGTCTTCCTCTACCTGGACGACTGGCTGATCAGGGGTACGTCAGAGCAACAGATCAGGGATCATGTCACCAGGATCAGCTCCCTTTTTGCAGCTTTGGGCCTCATAATCAATGCCGACAAGTCCACTCTACTCCCCACGCAGCGGATAGAGTTTATCGGAGCTGTTCTAGACTCTACCCTCGCCAGGGCCTTGCTGCCCCTGCCCAGGTTCCGGTCATTGTCAGACATTCTCCGGTTGCAAGCGGCCCTGCTGACCTCAATCCGAACGTGTCTGGCCCTATTAGGCCACATGGCGGCCTGTACGTTTGTAACAGCGTACGCCCGTCTCCGCATGAGGCCTCTTCAAACATGGCTGATTGCTCAGTATCGACCGACCAAACGGTCCTTGGATTCAGTCGTCACCGTCCCTCAGGCGGTGCTGGACTCTCTACACTGGTGGCTGGACCGATCCGTGGTGTGTGCGGGGCTCCCGTTCCATCCGCCCCAGCCTTCCGCATCCCTAACCACAGACGCTTCCGACCTGGGCTGCGGAGCTCACTGCGGCACCCAGAGGACTCAGGGCTTGTGGACCCCGCAAGAGATCAACCTCCACATCAACGTAAGGGAGTTGAGAGCGGTCCGCCTTGCTTGTCAAGCATTTGTCCATCTCCTCCACGGTCATTGTGTTGCGGTATTCACCGACAACACGACGACCATGTTCTACATCAACAAGCAGGGCGGCACCAGGTCCTCTCCCCTCTGCCTGGAGGCGATACGTCTCTGGGAGTTCTGCATAGCCCATTCTATTCACCTGTCCGCCTCCTACCTTCCCGGAGTGCGGAATACCCTCGCGGATCAGCTGAGCAGATCCTTCCTCTCACACGAGTGGTCCCTCCGTCCGGACGTCGCCCTCTCACTCTTTCAGAGGTGGGGTCGTCCCCGGATAGACCTCTTCACATCCCGGATGAACAGGAAGTGTCGAACATTCTGCTCCTTCCAGGGTCGGGAGCCCGGGTCTCTCGCGGATGCATTCCTGATCCCTTGGACAACACACCTCCATTACGCTTTCCCGCCGATTCCCCTGATTCACAGAGTTCTAATCAAGGTGCGCAGGGACAAAGCCCAATTGATTCTAATAGCCCCGGCATGGGCCAGGCAGCACTGGTACCCCGTGTTGTTGGACCTCTTAGTGACCAACCCCATTACCCTACCTCTTCATCGGGATCTCATCACGCAGGACCACGGCAGGCTCCGTCACCCGGACCTTCCGTTGCTCCACCTCACGGCGTGGCTCCTCCATGGTTGACTGACTCTGAGCTGCGGTGCTCCACCCCGGTCCGCGAGGTTCTCTTAGGCAGCAGAAAGCCTTCCACCAGAGCGACTTACACAGCCAAGTGGAAGCGCTTCTCCTGCTGGTGTGCAGAGAAAGCTCTTCATCCTATGGAGGTTCCCGTCACCACTCTTCTGGACTACGTCTGGTCCCTTAAGACCCAGGGGTTGTCATTGTCGTCCCTACGAGTTCACCTCGCTGCCATCTCTGCTTTTCATCCTGGAGTGGACGGCTGTTCTGTTTTCTCTCACCACCATGGTGGTGAGATTCCTGAAGGGGCTGGAGAGGCTCTATCCCCAAATTCGCCCTCCGGCCCCCTCATGGGACCTCAACCTGGTCCTGTCCCGGCTCATGATCCCTCCTTTCGAGCCCTTAGCTACCTGCTCCCTGCTTTACCTCTCATGGAAAACCGCCTTCCTTGTGGCCATTACCTCAGCTAGAAGGGTGTCAGAGCTGCGGGCCCTCACGGTGGACCCGCCGTATACGGTCTTCCACAAGGATAAGGTACAGCTGAGGCCGCACCTTGCTTTCCTTCCTAAGGTGGTCTCAGCTTTCCATGTCAACCAAGAGATTTTCCTCCCAGTTTTCTTCCCTAAGCCCCATTCGTCCCGCAGGGAGCAGCAGCTTCACTCGCTAGATGTCCGACGGGCGCTAGCCTTTTACATGGACAGGACAAAACCCTTCCGCAGGTCCCCTCAGTTATTCGTGGCAGTGGCGGACAGGGTCAAGGGGCTACCGATCTCCTCTCAGAGGTTATCGTCATGGGTTATGTCCTGCATCAGGACCTGCTACGACTTGGCCCAACTCCCGTCGGGCCGAGTGACTGCTCACTCTACCAGAGCACAGGCATCCTCGCTGGCCTTCCTCGCCCGAGTGCCCATTCAAGAAATCTGTAGGGCAGCGACCTGGTCATCCGTTCATACATTTGCTTCGCATTATGCCCTGGTCCAGCAATCCAGAGATGATGCTGCTTTTGGATCTGCAGTACTCCAGGCCGCGACCTCTCACTCCGACCCCATCGCCTAGGTAAGGCTTGGGAATCACCTAACTGGAATGGATATGAGCAAGCACTCGAAGAAGAAAAGACGGTTACTCACCTTTGTAACTGTTGTTCTTCGAGATGTGTTGCTCATATCCATTCCACACCCGCCCTCCTTCCCCACTGTCGGAGTCACCGGCAAGAAGGAACTGAGGAGCGGGCGGGCCGGCAGGGGTATATATCTAGTGCCATAGTGGCGCCACTCTAGGGGGCGACCTGCCGGCCCACTGGAGTTGCTAGGGTAAAAAGTTTCCGGCAGACGTGCACGCGCGGCGCGCACACCTAACTGGAATGGATATGAGCAACACATCTCGAAGAACAACAGTTACAAAGGTGAGTAACCGTCTTTTCTTGAGGCAGCAACCTGCTGAATCACAGAAGGGAGGCCCTCATTTCTTTAAAAAAGACCCTTAACTTCCATTAGCAATCCTTTTTACGGTGTCATCTTTTCATCAACATGAGGGGAAAATAAGAAATGTACCACTTTTAAACCCTTAAAGCAAGGTCTTTTGACTGTCCTCCTTTGATCTTTCGGTGTCGATCAAACTCCACAGGGAACACATTTCACTCTTATCATATAATTAGGCAGCCCAACATTTGTATACCATACTTTATTTACAAATTCAACAGCTTTATGGTTTTTACGGAACAGTCTTCAGAACGAAGAGGAAAAAGAAATGTTGCATCAACAGAAGAGGTTCCCTCCCCCATCCTCTTCTTATTGCTTCCTCCTTAGAAATATCACTTTTACTTGACATGACAGGTCTTATCACTCATAAGCTGGTTGTCTGCACTTTGATATTGATACCCTGCATTATGTAAGGCATTTTTGTGCCTACAAATAGCATAGCTTGAGACTTGCAAATCTGTGGATGTCTGCTTTATTTCCACGGATATCCGCAGACCATGTTGGCGGATCACAGATCAACTGAGGATATAAATTTTGTGTCTGTGCCATGATCTGAATCATAACATTCTATCTGCCAGAACACAAAACAAAGCAGCATCTAGAGGTACAGAGCACTATTTTCCAGATCTGTCTGTCCAAGTCAGCCTGTATGCATGAAGCAGTAAGAGTAATCTATGGCAACATTGTACTTTCAGAGCTCAAGTGTTGTTAAAATGTTACTAAATTTATTTCATTGTGTGTTTTATTTGAATAGATAGTGGTCCAGATCTTGACACCTGTTCTTCCCCACCTTAGTCTAGTCCCTTTACACCAATCTGGTGATACAAATGTGCAGGAAATTAGCCCTACCAAGGCAGCTTCAGATTTCCCCTATATCCTGCCTTCAAGACTGGGATATAGATTTGGTGAAGCTGGCTGTGCCATCCTCTCCGCTGACATATAGTGTGACCAGATAATGCTGGGTAATTATAGGCTGTCACCCTGCCATTGATCCAAAGCAAAATAATGGAACATCTGGTAAAGGACTCAAATCAATAAAGAATTAAAGGTGGGTAATATAATTAATGCCAATCAGGATGGGTTTGGAGAAAATAGATCTTGTCAATCTCACTTGACATCTTTTTTGGTTGAGATTACATGTTTAGTTGATAATAGTGCTGACATAACATACTTATACTTTTTTTAAGGCATTTGCACTTGGGATCACGTAACATTTTGATTGAAAAACCAGATTTATACAAAATCAACATGATACACATTACATGATTAAAAGCTGACTAAATGACACGTCTCAAACATTTAAATTGTAAACAGGGAATCATCGAATAGGTGTGTTCCTTGTGGTATGGGAAAGGTTCTTTGTCCTATGTTGTTTAACATTATTATCAATGACTTGGAAAAAAAGTAAATCTTTACTGATAAAGTTTGCACATGACACAAATATTGGGGCAGAGGTAAATAATGAGGAGGTCAGGTCATTAATATAGAGTGAGCAATCTGGGTTGCTTGGTAAACTGGGCCCAAGCAAACAATGTGTTTTCCAGTATGACCAAATGTAAAGTCATACATCTAGGAACAGAGAATGTAGGCCACATTTAGAGGATGATGGATTGTATCCTGGGAAAAAGACTCTGAAAAAGACCCAGGAATCAATGTTGGATCATCAGCTGAACATGAGCTTCTGATGCAACATTATGGTCAAAGGGGCTAATGTGATTATTGGAAGTATAAACAGGGTAGTCTTGAGCAGGAATAAGGAGGTTATGTTACCTCTGTATTTCAAACTGTTGTCACCTTTACTGAAATTGTGTATCCAGTTCCGGTGTCCACAATTCAAGAATATTTTTAATAAATTAGGGAAGAATCAGAAAAGAGCCCTGAGAATGATTAAAGGATGGAAATCTTGCCTTATTATGAAAGATGTAAGGAGCTCAATATATTTAGCTTAACAAAGAGAAATTAAAGAGATGACTTGTTCATAGTCTATAAATTCTTACATGAGGTTGCTCTAAGCTGTGCCTGGAGCTGACTTGGCCTCAGGCAGTCCCATGTGTTTAAAGCTACCTTTGTTCCCAGTTGCCTCATGTATGCTAATAGACATCAGCCAAAGTGGAAGATTTGGCCCTATAGTTCCAAGAACCCAACACACTTACTGACACTTACAGCAATAGTGTAGGGAATGTCAATATAAATATGAGGTTGAGATTTTGTGAGTCCTTATGTTTGTCCGGACTAAATCTTTATCTTAACTCCCTTCCATATTTAAATGTGAATTAAATAATCTTTGTAACAATTGTTCTGATGACTTGTGCATTTTCTTTGCTTTGTTAAAAGCGAGTTACAAAGAGGAAAACTTGTAATAGCCTACAACTATCACCGACAGTAGTTCATAAAAGAAAATTACAGTACCTCAGCAAATCCTTATCACAGACAGTGTTAATAATAGTACTGCTTGTACTCCTGTGGTACAGGTTGTTTCAGCTTTTCTCACACTCCCTGCTGCCAGCTTTTATAATTCAGCTATACAAGTTCAGATGTTTGTTTAATCTAGTTCCTACTAAAAGTGCCAAATTGGTAACTCTGAACAATGAAAGTCTCTATTTAGCTACCAGCATAGCACTAGTCCCACTAGTGCAAGCTTCTTACACTGCCCCATCAATTCCTCATATGCCACAGTGATGGATGACCTTATAAAAACCTGTGTAGAGAGTTATGCTCTAACTTTGGCCAGGTGGGATTAATTCTAGGGGTGAGGCAATATATCAGTCGTCTTATCCATTTAATCCTTGGCCTCGCTGCTGAGACTGCATTTACTTGCACTGATATCTTTTTTATGCTTTGGACATTTGCTCACTAGCAGCGGGACTGAGACTATTACCTCTTTCATCTAGACCACCAAATAGGCTTTAGATGACAACTGAAACAAATGTTGGCCGTTGACCTCCTGGACCAGATTTGAACTGGTGACCTAGAGGAGGAAGGTTCTGTACTTCAGTCTGAACTCCCAGCTCAGGTTCTGATCGCCACTACACTATTATAGAACTTCTGATCTCTTTTACTAGTATGAATCCAGAGTACCACCACTAAATTAGTGGTGTCACTCAAGATTTGTCTGTCTTCCTGCCTCTCACTGCCCTCCAGAGTCAAATACAATAAAAAACAAAGGAAATGACTGTGTTAAACCCTGTTTGGTTCCTCTGACACACTTTGGAAAACATAGGGCCACATTCCCCAATGCAGTGCAGCTGCTTTGCTCCATCTCACCAGCATGATTGAGCCTCCAAACCCTCTTAATTCACCCAGAGAGGATCAAAGTCAGAGTAATCTACCAGTGATGAAGAGCACCTACACACCACAGCATCCCCACGAGGCTATGAGCATTCACACATCCACCAATCACCAGCATAGCAGGTTAAACGCATCATGTCAGAATCCTACTCCATCACACTAATCCTCAGCTGTGGTTTTGGCCCCTTAGCTACTCTCAGGGCATGTCTACACTATAGCCGCTACCGTGGCACAGCTACGATGCTGCCACTGTGGCACCATAGCGTGGACTCTTCCTACATCATGAAGGGTTTTTCCATCAGTGTAGTTAAGCCACCGCTCTGAGACATGATAGCTTGGTAGACCAGGGGTTAGGTTGACCTGAGAGTGAAATTTTTCACTTCCCTGACCAATGTGTCTCGGTTGCTAGAGTTTTTAAGTATAGACCAGGCCTAGAACATCATAGAGTAATTAGCCTTGTACAAAGAGATAGCAGTATCGGGAATGCATAGGTAAATACTAGAGACAATTGTATTAAGGCATCTCTTTCCTTGCTTTCCATGGGAATGGATATTTTTATGTGCAGTACCTGGGTGATGTCCCCATCCTCTGACATCCTAACCATTTCTACTGCATCAAATCCTGATGTCACTATAGACTATAATGATTTCAGGCAGGGGTTAAGCAGTAGAAGCTATTGAAATGCTTTTACTGCAGCTGTCCCAAAAGAGCGTTAATTGTTCCTAAATAGGAGTCTCCAAGCTGAGGGCTAAAGGACTTGAGTGAACTAACTAGAGGCAGCTGTTCATGGCAGAGAAAATACCTTAAGCTGCCTGATCACAATAGTGGATGACATGACATTTTGTAATAAATATTACTATTAGATAATTAGTAATAAATAATAAAGTATATTGAAATGTTATTGCCCTGTTGGCTAACATTTCATGAATTATTAAAGCAATAAAGTAAAGGTAATGATATAGTGACATTCATAATGATGTAATGTTGTAAAAGTAAAAGATATAAATCTATAACATTCTTTAATAATATGACCTTTAAATGTTCAGTGGAGCAGTAGTGTGGTCTAACGTCTGGATAATAAAGGGTGCTACACAAGCCTTTTAACATGCTGTAGAGAAAGTGTGTCTTTTTATGTACATGCACACTGTGACAAAGTTCTTCCTCTACCTTGGTGGGTCCTGTGCTTATTGGCAGATTTGCTCACCTCAATGATCTTCCCCACACTCTGAGTCAACTTCTCCTGTGTCTGATCAGGAGTTGGGTGGTTTGGGGCAAACCCAGGCCCACTCTCTACTCAGGGTTCCAGCCCAGGGCCCTGTGGATTGCAGCTGTCTATAGTGCCTCCTGTAACAGCTGCATGACAGCTACAACTCCCTGGGCTACTTCCATAGGGACTCCTCCAAACACCTTCTTTATCCTCACCACAGGACCTTCCTCCTGGTGTCTGATAACACTTGTACTCCTTAGTCCTCCAGCAGCACACCCTCTCACTCTCACTCCCAGCTCCTCACACACACTTCCTCTCCTCTGGCTCCCTGCTCCCCCAATTGGAGTGAGCTCCTTTTTAAACCCAGGTGCCCTGATTAGCCTGCCTTGATTGGCTGCAGGTGTTCTAATCAGCCTGTCTGCCTTAATTGGTTCTAGCAGGTTCCTGATTACTCTAGTACAGCCCCTGCTCTGGTCACTCAGGGAACAGAAAACTACTCATCCAGTGACTAGTATATTTGCCCTCTACCAGACTCCTGTACCACACTGGCCTGGGTCTGTCACAACACATTTTCTATAAGAATAATCAGAAAGCAGAAGTGGAAAAGTTCAAAGAGAAAGTAACTCCAATATTTTAGTTGACACTCAGGCTGGTTGAAACTTTTGATGAGAAACAAGGTCAAATTTTTCATATACAATGTTTGCCAAAAAAATTCACATTCCTAGTTGACACACAGCACTAGAAAGTCAAAAATTTAGAAAATTAAATCTAGTGAATAATCTTAATGTGGAACTGTGTCTAGATATTTATTGCGGGGGTCTGGTGGTGTGCTGCAAAGCCTAGGAACCCAAAATGCAAGTTAAGGATCAAATATAGGCCTTTTTATTTCCACACTTTGGTAGTTCTGTCATAATATTAGGGTGAAGACTTGAAGTAAATGGGAGCTTGGATTCTTACTTCACTGAGACCAGAATTTGGCCCTTAGTTTAAATTATTAAGTTCTAACTTCATTTTGACTTTTTTTCCTCTCTAAATGGCTATTTATTTTACAATAATAAGTATTCGTGCTAAGTAGCAAGCAGTCCTTTAATGTAATTCTTCAAGGGACTGACTCAAAACTCTTTGAAACTTTCAGAGACCTTTAGATCTGGCCACATTTTATCAACCTGTATTAGCCCTCTTCCCGTCACCCCCCAAAAATCTACAGTTGATTTATGTTTTAGTGATGTAGATGAAGACAAAATATTGAGAAGGAGAAAATTTGCCTTTTTAAAATAGATTTTTATATATTGGTCTGAAAGGTAAGTTAGTGAAAAATGTTTCCCCATATATATTCCCTTGATACTCTTATTTTGAAATACAACACAGACCTAATCGCAAAATAGGATCTGTTACTTTTCAGTTTTTACAGTTGCTACCATGCACTAATATTTTAAAACATCTCATGGAAAATGTAGTCAAAACACTGAATGGCAAAAGCATGTCTATTTTTATAGAGTGCCCAAATTCTGTGTGCATTATGATTACATTTTATAAGAAACTGTTATAAAAACACATGTTTTATTCACTCTATCTTCCACAGTTGTCAAATAGTATTTCAGGAAAACTTAGATGCTTGTATAATGTTTTGGTGCTGAGAATATATGGAATTTTCTTACAAATAAATACTAGATATCTGCTATCCAAAAGGGGGAGCCATAGCATTATGCTTTATTTTTCAATTTTATGTGCCTGTATACTTGCATACCATTTTCATTGTATTTTCAGTGTAAACATGTATTTGCTTTGACATTTTTGTTCCTATGTATTTATATACAACAAACAACACAGCATTAATAATTTAACCAGTTAATTGATCTAGTAGTTTTAACTAGAATTGTGTGAAAAAGTCACATTGAATGTCAAGCACACTTCAATGAAAATATCCATTATCTTGTTATAAGACAGAGGACTGGGAGTCAGGAGATCTTTCTGGTTTTCTGGACTCTGTCAGACTCAGAAAGGATGGAGGTTGCTTTATCAACTGTGAGGTCAGTCTAATGAGATAAATCAATTAACAGCAGGATACCAAGGGAGGAGAAATAACTTTTAAAGTGATAAGAGAGTGGTCCATTACGGACAGTTGACAAGAAGGCGTGAGTAACAGTAAGGATAAATTAGTATTGGGGAAATTAGGTTTAGGTTTTGTATTGACCCAACCTTTCCCAGTCTTTATTCAGGCCTAATCTGATGGTATCCAGTTTGCAAATTAATTCCAGTTCTGCAGCTTCACGTTGGAGTCTGTTTTTGAAGTTTTTTTTGTTGAAGAATTGCCACTTTTAGGTCTGTTGTTGAGTTACCAGATAGATTGAAGTGTCTCCTACTGGTTTTTGCATGTTATGATTCCTGATGTCAGATGTGTCCATTTATTCTTTTGCATAGAGACTGTCCGGTTTGGTCAATGTATATGGCAGAGAGGCATTGCTGGCACATGATGGCATATATCATATTGGTAGATGTGCATGTGAACGAGCCCTGGATGGTATGGCTGATCTGGATAGGTCCTATGAGGGTGTCCCTTGAATAGATATGTAGACAAAGATGACACTGGGATTTGTTGCAGGGTTTGGTTCCAGGGTTGGTGTTTTTGTTGTGTGATGTGTAGTTGTTGGTGAGTATTTGCTTCAGGCTGTCTGTAAGTGAGGACTGGCCTGTCTCCCAAGGTCTGTAAGAGTGAGGGATCATCCTTCAGGATAGGTTGTAGATCCTTGATGATGTGCTAGAGAGGTTTTAGTTGGGGACTGTAGGTGACAGCTAGTGGTGTTCTGTTACTTCCTTTGTTGGGCCTGTCTTGTAGTAGGTGACTTCTCGGTTCCCTTCTGCCTTGGTCAATCTGTTTCTTCACTTCACCAGGTGGGTATTGCAGTTTTAAGAACGCATGATAGGGATTCTATAGGTGTTTGTCTCTGTCTGAGGGATTGGAGAAAATGTGGTTGTATCTTAGAGCTTTGCTGTAGACAATGGATCGTGTGATGTGGTCTCGATGAAAGCTGGAGGCATGTAGGTAACTATAGCGATCAGTAGGTTTCCAGTATAGGGAGGTGCTTTGGTGACCATCACTTATTAGCACTATAGTGTCTAGGAAGTGGACCCCTTGTGGGAACTGGTCAAGACTGAGGTTGATGGTAGGGTGGAAATTGTTGAATTCTTGGTGGAATTCCTCAAGGACCTCCTTCCCATGGGTCCAGATGATTTAGATGTCATCAATGTAGCACAAGTAAAGTAGGGCAGTAAGGGGACCAGAGCTGAGGAAGCGTTGTTCTAAGTCAGCCATAAAAATGTTGGCATACTGAGGGGCCATGTAGGTACCCATAGCAGTGCCGCTGACTTGAAGGTACAAAATGTCCTCAAATCTGAAATAGTTGTGGGTGAGGACAAAGTCACAAATTTCAGCCTCCAGGTTTGCCGTGATTGTATTGGGGATGCTATTCCTGATAGCTTGTAGTACATCTTTGTGTGGAATGTTGGTGTAGAGGGCTTTTACATCCATAGTGGCTAGGATGGTGTTTTCTGGAAGATCACCAAAGGCTTGTAGTTTCCTCAGGAAGTCTGTGGTGTCTCAAAGATAGCTAGGAGTGCTAGTAGCATAAGACCTGAGGAGAGAATCTACACAGGGATGAAAGTAACTTACAGGACTTACCGGTACTGCTGGAGTCCTGAGGGGGGCGTGGCCTCATCTGGAAGAGGCATGGCCTCATCTGGAAGAGGCGTGGCCTCTCAAGATTTAAAGGCCCCGGGGAACCAGCTGTGGCTAGGAGACCCAGAGCCTTTAAATCAACCAGGGGCTACCAGCTGCAGAGGTGGCTGGGAGTCCCCTGGGGCCTAGGGGAAAATTAAAGGGACTGGGGCTCTTGCCGCCAGGGAGAACCGCGAGCTTTGCGGGGCTGGGGCAGGGGCAGTGGCAGGGGCAGGGGCAGGGGCAGGGGCAGGGGCAGGGATTTAAAGGGCCCAGAGGTCCTGCCGCTGAGGGAAGTCCAGAGTCCTTTAAATCCTAGCCCCAGCCCGGCCGCCAGAGCCGCAGCCGGGATTCAAAGAGCTCTGGGCTGCCTGCAGCCCCGGGAAGCTCTGAGCCCTTTAAATCCCAGTTGTGGCTGGGATTCAAAGGGCCCTGGGCTGTCCGCAGTGGCGGGGAGCTCTGAGCCCTTTAAATCTCAGCCCCAGCCCGGCTGCTGGAGCCGCGGCCAGGATTCAAAGGGCTGTGGGCTGCCCACAGTGACAGAGCTCTGAGCCCTTTAAATCCCAGCCGCGGATGGGATTTAAAAGGCTCTGGGCTGCCCGCAGCCGCGGGGAGCTTTAAGCCCTTTAAATCTCCAGCCCAGCCACCAGACCCACGGGCGGGATTTAAAGGGCTCTGGGCTGCCTGCAACCGCAGGCAGTCCAGAGCCCTTTCAGTGCTCGCCGTGGAAGTCGATGCGGTCCAGCACGGCGTACTGGCTCTTGCCTGTACGCCGGACTGGACTGGACCGGCTTACTTTCACCTCTGAGTCTACATAGCTAGATAATCCTTCTGTCAGGGTGCCAATGCCAGAGATGATGGGCTGTCCAGGATTTTCAGGTTTATGGATTTTGGATACCAAGTAGAATACCTCTGGTTGGGGGATCTAGGAGTGTGTCAGTCTAGATTTGTTCCTGTGCTTCTTTAGGGAATTTCTTAAACAGATCATGTAGTTTCTTTTGGTAATTCTCAGCGGGTCGGAGGGTAATAGCCTGTAGAATGTAGTGTCAGAGAGTTGTCTAGCAGTCTGTTGTTCATATTCTGACCTATTCATGCTGACTACAGCACCTCCTTTGCCAGCCTTTTTTATTATGATGTCAGAGTTGTTTCCAAGGCTGTGGATGGCACTGTGTTCTGCACGGCTGAGGTTATGGGGCAAGTGATGCTGCTTTTCCACAATTTCAGCTCATGCACGTCGGCAGAAGCACTCTATGTAGAAGTCCAGTCTGTTGTTTCAACCTTCAGGAGGAGTCCACGTAGAATCCTCCTTTTTGTAGTGTTGGTAGGAAGCTTCAAAACCAGACTCCAATGTTAAGGTGCAGAACTGGAATTAATTTGCAAACTGGATACCGTCAGATTAGGCCTGAATAAAGATTGGGAGTGGTTGGGTAATAACAAACCTAAACCTAATTTCCTCAATACTAATTTATCCCTACTGTTACTCACTCCTTCTTGTCAACTGTCTGTAATGGACCACTCTCTTACCACTTCAAAAGTTATTTCTCCTCCCTTGGTATCCTGCTGTTAATTGATTTATCTCATTAGACTGACCTCACACTTGATAAAGCAACCTCCATCCTTTCATACATTTATACCTGCTCCTATATTTTCCACTCCATTCATCTGATGAAATGGGTTCTAGCTCATGAAAGCTTATGCCCAAATAAATTTGTTAGTCTCTAAGGTGCCACAAGGACTCTGTTGTTTCTGCTGATACAGACTAATACGGCTACCACTCTGAAACAGTACACAGACAGGAGAATTGTATAACTATGGTATTACATAGTAGCCATGTTAAAGGAGAAAATGAGTCCAAACCAAAACCTCAGTTTATAAAACCCTTAAATCTTAGGGGATATTTTCATACAGACATAGGCCAAGATCTGGGTACAAATCCAAATTTTGTGCCTAAAGCCAAACTCTCTAGTTAAATATTTATACATCACAGCTGTATGACATGGGCTTTAAAGGGTAGTTTTTTACTGTCCCTCCTTGTTATTAATCAGCAATAGATATTGAAATAAGAAATTATGATGAAAAAGACAGTACATGGTACAAATCCTGTAGTTTTTTTCACTAATACTAATTCAAAGCTTCTAATTGTCAGCTGGGGTAGGTAAGAGCAGTGTGTTGGGTTGTGCACCCAATACCAGCCCTAATAGGGTTAATGAGTAACTTAGAGGCTAATTAGATTATCTGGTTTTACCTGACAGAGGTAGAGCCAGGGTTAATTGAGAGGGGAGCCCAGTTGAGGAAGGTCTGGGACAGTACTAAAAAGCCAGGAAGCTGTAGAAGAAGGAGTCGGCTGTCACTCCCTAGGATGAGGGAAAGCAGCAAAGAATCCTGTGGCACCTCATAGACTAACAGACGTTTTGGAGCATGAGCTTTCGTGGGTGAATACCCACTTCCTCTCATGCATCTGAGGAAGTGGGTATTCACCCACGAAAGCTCATGCTCCAAAACATCTGTTAGTCTATAAGGTGCCACAGGATTCTTTGCTGCTTTTACAGATCCAGACTAACACGGCTACCCCTCTGATACTAGGATGAGGGAGATTGTCAAGGACAAGAAGGAAAGCCAGGGGAAGAACATGCCATGAGATCCTGCCTTGGAGTAAGGTTTAGCAAGAGTCTAGAAGAGGCGGAAGTAGCGATGGGCAATAAAGTAAGCTCCTCTGATAAACCCAGAAACTGGCAAGGGAAAGGGGAGATTCTGGGTAGTCAGGAGCCCAGGGAAACAGCAAGAGAGACAGGCATTGAGCAGAAGAGGACTGCTGGCTCATAGGGTTCCTGGGCCAGAATCAAGTACAGCAGGTGGACCTGGGTTCCCCTACCAGACACTGGCACAGAGTTTGGCTGACCACTATCTGGAGATGGCATTTGGACAGTGGTCTTGTTGGACTCTGTAACCCCAGAAGTGGTGGGCTAAATGGGGACCTGGCCAGAAGGCCAAGTTACCAGAAGAAAGACTATTGCAGAATGAGCAGCATAACAAGTTACATTCCACATGGCAGAAACTCTAATATTAATATGATACAATATTGAGTCCCCTCTTAAAAATCAGAACCGCAAACTGACCACATCCAGCAGTGCCATTCATCTCTCTGAGTTGGCTCATACCCCACTAGATCCATATGAAGAGGGGGCCTTCACATGCATATCTTCTTTCTATGTGGAAACTAGTGAAACCCTTAATGAATGTCTGGGATCTGCATTGTTGGAGGGAGAGGAGTAGATGGGATGAGGTTGGGAGTGGTGACACATGTTGTCAGTCCTCTAGTCATGTGTGTACCTCACCTAAAAAAGATATTAGCACCTCCCTCCCCCAATTTTACTACCTTTCAATTGTAGGGGGAGGTTGCTATAGCTTAGGAAGAGTCCCTGAAGGTGGAGTTTCAGTGCCAGGGAGGTGGGAGATCCCTGCCGGGAGCTCAAACCAGTGTAGAAACACATGGCCTTTACATTGATGGTAATGGCTTCCCACAGATGCCTCAGGTTTGGGCTGGGGACCCCAACCCTTTTCTTGGGTGAAGACAGAAGCCGGGCCCCTCTTCCCCAAAGGACAATGTGAGGGATCCCCATCAGGAAATACTTACAGAAATTTCCCTTACTGGGCTCATTCCTCTGCCCTTTATCCTGAGAGGGGATGCTCTGACCTCTATGTGGAAGGTCTCCTGATTATTTTACCACTATAGAGTGGATTACATCACTGAATTAACTGTTTCAGCATAGTAGAATGCACCTGATTTGTTTTATCGTGACACACACCACTGTCTCATCTTTCTCCTGGTGTGGCTTCTACATCAATGCATTCCATTATATATTTCAGGTGCGTGTCTCACATATGTTACTGAAACAAGTTTTTTTCCTCATTTCCTTCTTATTATTTATTTGTATTACTATAATACCTAAGACTCCTAATCCTGTAACAGGACCCCATTGTGCTTGGGGATGTACGAACACAGAACAAAACCACAGTACCTGCTCCAAAGAACTTATGATCCAAGTATAAGACAAAGGACAATAGATGGGTACAGACAGACAGGGCATTACAAGGGAACAAGACGACAATATTGGTCAGCATGATAAGCTGTGGTCTCTGCACAATAGCAACCTAACTGTTATTTTTTGTAGGCATAAGTACTAGCAATTTTTTATAAGTACATCAGAAACAGAAAGCCTGCTAAACAACCTGTCGGGCCACTGGACAATAAAGATGTTAAAGAAGCATTCAAGGATGATGTAAGGGTCCGGTGCTGGGGCTAGTCCCTTTCAGGCATGGCGGGGAGCCAGGGTGTCTCCCTACACAGCAGCAATCTGTCCAGGGCTCAGACCCTTCAGCGGGACTGAGCAAACAGTCTGTAAGCAAGTCAGAGTCCCGGCCCCTCAACAGGGGCTGGGCAGACACAGAGTCTGTAGGCCCGGCCCTGAAGCAGGGCGGGCAACAAACAGTTCAGGCTCAGGCCTCCCCACAGGGCTGAGCAAATACAGAGTCTCTAAGCCCGGCCCTGGAGCAGGGCGGGGCAGCAAACAGTTCAAGCTCAGGCCTTTCAGCAGGGCTGAGCAAATACAGCGAGTCAAACAGTACAGAAGGCCTCCTCAGGCCAGGGCGAGGAGGAGTCTGCCACCCTCGGAAGGGTGGCAGGGAGGATGCAGGCCCTCCCACTCCACTGCGTCCCGGCCCGGGGCCCTGGCAGCAGCAAAGATTCGCTGCAGTCAGTGGGGATCCTGGCCGCAACACACTGACATTGGTTTGGGGTCCCCTGGAGCCAGACTGGGGTCAGCTACCCCCGGGCCACTTCCAATCTCCCCCTCTCTAGGTACCTGTCTCTTGCCAGCTTTGTCTGGTGGGTCCCAGACCATGGGCTCCTCAGGATACCGGCCGTAGGGGAGCTCAGGTGACTCCTCTGGATACTGGTCACAGGGAAGCTCAGGCAGCTTCTCTGGATACCGGGCGTAGGGAAGCTCAGGCAGCTCCTCTGGATACTGGCCACGAGGATGCTCAGGCCAGCGCTCTTCGGGATACCAGGCATGGGGCAGACTGGGCCCAGCAGGAGCTTGAGCACCAGCATCTGTCCCCTCCAGCAGCCTGCACCTAACTGAGCGCTGGGGCTGGGACTTTATACTTCCTGTCCCGCCTCTTAACATCCAGGGGGCGGAGACTGGCAGTGGTGGCTCCGCCCACCTCAGCATCTGTTCTGGCTCATCCCTTTCAGGCGCGGTGGGGAGCCAGGGCGCCTCGCTATACACACCCCCTCAAGGCTGGCTCCTGTGCAATGGGGCCAAGCCCATCCATACTCCCTAGGCGGGAAAGGAAGTCTGTGTTTGCGTGGTCCTTCCCAGCCCTATGGCGGACGGTGAGGGCATAGGGCTGCAGGGCCAAGTACCATCGCTGGAGCCACATATTGTGGTCCTTCATACGGGCCAACCACTGAAGGGCCGCGTGGTCAGTGACCAAGGTGAATGGGGCCCCAAGGAAGTAGTATCGCAGGGCTTCTCATGCCCACTTTGCTGCGAGGGCTTCCTTTTCAACCACAGCATAGTTTTTCTCATGGGGGAACAGCTTCCGGCTGATGTAGAGAACTGGATGCTCCTCCCCATCCACCTCCTGTGAGAGGACAGCCCCGAGCCCCACCTCCGAAGCATCTGTCTGCAGGATTAACGGCCGAGTGAAGTCGGGGCTAAATAAGACCGGCTTACTGCAGAGGCTTGCCTTGAGCGACTGGAAAGCTTCGTCACATTCGGGGGTCCAGCGCACCTGTCGCAGGCTGTCCTTGGTGAGGAGCCCCGTCAAGGGGGCGGCCATCACCACGAATTGGGGGATGAACTGTCAATAGTATCCCGCCAGCACCAAAACCTGGCGGACTTGATATTTCGTGGTCGGTGGAGAACAGGCTGCGATGGCCTGAACCTTGTTCACGAGGGGTTTCACTTGCCCATTTCCGATGGTGTACCCCAAATAGATGGTCTCTGGCCAGCTGACGCGGCACTTCTTAGGGTTGGCCATGAGTCCGGCCGCCCGCAAGGACCTCAGGACGGCGGCGACTCTCTCTAGGTGGGTTTCCCACTGGTGACAAAAAATGACTACATCATCCAGGTAAGCCGCCGCATAGTCCTGATGTGGTTAGAGGAGGCAGTCCATCAAACACTGAAATGTAGCGGGTGCCCCGTGAAGGCCGAAAGGCATCTGTGTGAATTGGTATAGGCCCGTAGGAGTGGCGAACGTGGTCTTTTCCCTGGAGGCTGATTCCAGCGGGATCTGCCAATATCCCTTGCTTAGGTCCAGGGTTGTGATATAGCGGGCCTCTCCTAATCGGGCCAACAGCTCATCTATTCGGGGCATGGGATAGGCGTCAAACTTGGAGACGGCATTAATGTGTCTAAAGTCAATGCAAAAACGTTGGGAGCCATCGGGCTTTGGCACCAGGACGACTGGGCTACGCCACTCGCTTTGCGAGGGTTCCATCACCCCCAGGTCTAGCATAGCCCGTACTTCCTCATCAATGATCCGCTTCCGGTGATACGGCAGGGGCCTGGTCGCGCCCCAGATCACCACCCCCGGCTCAGTCTGAATTCGATGATATATCAGGGAGGTATACCCCAGTTGAGCCGTAAAAGTCCGGGAGAACGCTTGAAGGAGGCACCGGGTTTGTTTGAGCTGTTCCTCCATCAGTGTCTCCCCAAGCTGGGGTCCCTCGGGGTCTTCAGCAGGGCTCACCTGGGGTCCGAGCTCGGGTTCCGGTGGGTAGGGATTGATCAACAGACCTTCTTGTTCCCGCCAGGGTTTGAGAAGGTTGACGTGGTACCGCTGGACCTTTTTTCGCCAGTTAGGCTGATGGATCTCATAAGTAACAGGAGCAAAGAATCCTGTGGCACCTTATAGATTAACAGACGTTTTGGAGCATGAGCTTTCTTGGGTGAATACCCACTTCTTCAGATGCATGTGGTGGAAATATCCAGGGGCAGGTATATATATGCTAGCAAGCAAGCTAGAGATAACGAGGTCAGTTCAATCAGGGAGGATGAGGCCCTGTTCTAGTAGTTGAGGTGTGAAAACCAAGAGAGGAGAAACTGGTTCTGTAGTTGGCAAGCCATTCACAGTCTTTGTTCAATCCTGAGCTGATGGTGTCAAATTTGCAGATGAACTGAAGCTCAGCAGTTTCTCTTTGAAGTCTGGTCCTGAAGTTTTTTTGCTGCAGGATGGCCACCTTAAGGTCTGCTATAGTGTGGCCAGGGAGGTTGAAGTGCTCTCCTACAGGTTTTTGTATATTGCCATTCCTAATGTCTGATTTGTGTCCATTTATCCTTTTCCGTAGAGACTGTCCAGTTTGAGACTACACCAGCGACACCATCACAGGACCTAACCAGATCAGCCACACCATCACTGGTTCATTCACCTGCACATCCACCAATGTAATATACGCCAGCATATGCCAGCAATGCCCCTCTGCTATGTACATCGGTCAAACTGGACAGTCTCTACGGAAAAGGATAAATGGACACAAATCAGACATTAGGAATGGCAATATACAAAAACCTGTAGGAGAGCACTTCAACCTCCCTGGCCACACTATAGCAGACCTTAAGGTGGCCATCCTGCAGCAAAAAAACTTCAGGACCAGACTTCAAAGAGAAACTGCTGAGTTTCAGTTCATCTGCAAATTTGACACCATCAGCTCAGGATTGAACAAAGACTGTGAATGGCTTACCAACTACAGAACCAGTTTCTCCTCTCTTGGTTTTCACACCTCAACTACTAGAACAGGGCCTCATCCTCCCTGATTGGACTGACCTCGTTATCTCTAGCTTGCTTGCTAGCATATATATACCTGCCCCTGGATATTTCCACCACATGCATCTGAAGAAGTGGGTATTCACCCACGAAAGTTCATGCTCCAAAACGTCTGTTAGTCTATAAGGTGCCACAGGATTCTTTGCTGCTTTTACAGATCCAGACTAACACGGCTATCCTTCTGATAAGTAACAGGGCCCACCTTTCGAATCACCTCATACGGCCCTTGCTACCGAGCCAGGATCTTGGACTCAATGGAGGGAAGGAGGAGTAGGACCCGATCTCCGGGTTGAAAGTTGCGGGTTCCTGCATCCCGGTTGTAAGTCTGGGCCTGTGTTTCTTGGGCGGCTTTCCAGTTTGCTCGCACCAGGGTCTCAGCCTGCTTAAGATGCTCCTGTAGGTGGAGCACATATTTTAGGAGACTCTGGGAAGGTGATGGGGTTTGCTCCCAGGTTTCCCTCATCAGGTCCAAGAGGCCCTGGGATCAGCGGCCGTACAGTAGTTCAAAAGGTGAGAACTTGGTCGACAACTGGGGGACCTCTCATACCGCCAGGAGCAAGGGCTGGAGTAGCTGGTCCCACTGGCGGAGGTCCTCCGGGGGGAACTTCCGCAACGTATCCTTCAGGGTTCGATTGAACCTTTCAACCAACCCATCGGTCTGGGGATGATACACTGATGTCCGCAGCTGTTTGATCCTCAGGAGTCCACACATCTGCTGTAACAGCCGTGAGGTAAAGTTGGTCCCCTGGTCCATGAGGATCTTCCGGGGCAAGCCAACCCAGGCAAAGACCTACACCAGCTCGCCTGCAATGGTGCGGGCTGTGACATTACGGAGAGGAATCGCTTCGGGAAACTGGGTGGCATAGTCCAGCATCACTAGGATGTACTGGAACCCCGCAACGCTCTTGGGGAGGGGTCCCATCAGATCCATGGCCACGCTCTCAAAGGGGGTCTCGATTAGCGGCATCGGGACCAGCAGCGCCTTGGGAGTTCTTGCTGGGGCAGCCAACTGGCAATCCGGGCAGGAGCTGCAATCGTCTTTTACCTCCTGGTGTATACCCGGCCAAAAGAAGCGTCCCAGTATCCTGGCTAGAGTCTTCTCAGGACCCAGGTGTCCAGCGGCCGGAACATCGTAGGCCAGCTTCATGACCGCCCGTCGGTGACATCGGGGCACTAGGAGTTGAGTCCGGGGCTCCCTGGTGTGCGGTCTCTCTCAACGCGATACAGGCGCTCTTGCCGCAATTCAAAGTGCGGCCACTGGGCCGCCTGACCTGGATTGAGGATGGTCCCGTCCACCGCAGCCAACTGCTCATATGCCCGGCTGAGGGTGGGGTCGGCCCTTTGGTCCCAGCAGAAGTCTGTGGGGGTCAAGGGATCTCTCACCCCTCCCGGGGAAACATCCTCCCATTCCCTTATCTTGACGGTGGGGTCGGGTGCTTCCTGCTCATCCTCCTCAGTTTCCAGGACCTCCCACCTGTCTTCCTCAGTCTCCGGGGTCTCCCCCTCCAAGGCTGGTACAGGGCCCGGGCCGCCTCCGGCATGTTGGCGTAGGACGGCCGGGAACTCGGGCCAGTCCCGGTCCAGGATCACCAAATACGCCAACCTTGGTGCGAGACCCACTACCATCTGTCGCGTAACTCCGTCTATCGTCAGTTGGGCCCGGGCGCTGGGGTAAGGTCGTACGTTGCTGTGGATGCACTGCAGGCAGATTTCACCCAGGCATACATCGGCCTGGGGACCTAAGTGTTCGCGGATCAATGGCCGTCTGCAGCCTGAGTCGAGGAGGGCCACCGTCGGGTACCCCACAACAACCACGGGCACAGTAATTTTGGCGGTCTGTGCGCAGCGGGCATGACCCTCCCCGGAGCAGACCTGGCCAAAGGTGCACTCCCGTCTGGGGCAGTCCTGCTGGAGATGGCCTTTCTCACTGCAGGAAAAACAGGGCCCCAGGTCGGCTCATCTCGATCGGAGCCGGGCCCCAAGGGTGTCCCTAGCAGGGCTCTGGTACCTCTTCCGCGGGGCCGGAGTCGGGGCTCGAGCCGGTCGCCCGGGTGGTGCTGCAGCCTGGGTGAGTGTTGCCTTCTCCTCGGGGTTTGGGCATCCCGTCCCTGGTGGGGCTGCTCAACCAGCTGGGCCCACAGGTGCTTCCGCGGCTAGGAAGTCCTCCATCAAGGTGATGGCGGCGGTCAGTGTTGCAGGCCGATGGCAGAGGACCCAGGCCCTTCCCCGCGATGGGAGGATGTGGGTGAACTGCTCCAGGATCACCTTTTTCGCTAACTCCTCTGACATTCGATGTTCGGGCTGCAACCACCGCCGGCAGGCCTCCCGGAGCTCCTGGGCCACCATACGAGGCCGGGCCCCAGTGGGTTAGGTCACGCTTCTAAACCACTGATGGAAAGTCTCCAGACTCACATCTAGGGCATCCAGGATAGCAGACTTCACCTGACTATAATCCTGGGCAGCTTCAGCAGACAGGCCTCGATAGACCACCTGAGTTGTCCCTGTCAGGTACAGGGCCAGTATAGAGGCCAATTGGTCAGGGGCCCACCCTGCGAAGACCGCCACCCACTCGAAGATGACGAGAAAGGCCTCGGGGTCGTCGCCGGGGCCCATCTTCATCAGCCAGATCGGGGGGTTGGGGCGTGGGCCCCCATCGGTACCTCCCAGCTGGGACCCCCAACCATGGGGCCTGCGCCGCCGCGAGCTGCCAGATGCATTGCTGCTGGAACTCCTGATGCTGCTTGACCAGGTCTTGAATCAGCTGGTGCTATTGAGTCCCCAGCTGCTCGATGAGCTGTTGTTGCTGCTGAAGCTGGGCGGTCTGCTGCTCTGGTTGCTGCCGCGTCTGAGTCGCCTGCTGCCACTCCTGATTCTCTGTCAGGAGGGCGAAGAGCTGCGACAAATCCATCTCCCGGGAGGGAGGTCTCTCCTCCCCAGCCCCTCTCTCACCGGAGTCAAGAGATCGCGCCCACATCCTGGGTGGAACTCCTCAGAGAAGGCACCATGTGTAAGGGTCCAGTGCTGGGGCTCGTCCCTTTCAGGCGCGGCGGGGAGCCAGGGCACCTCGCTACACAGCAGCAATCTGTCCAGGGCTCAGACCCTTCAGTGGGGCTGACCAAACAAACAGTCTGTAAGCAAGTCAGAGTCCCGGCCCTTCAACAGGGGCTGGGCGGACACCGAGTCCATAAGCCCGGCCCTGAAGCAGGGCGGGGCAACGAACAGTTCAGGCTCAGGCCTCTCAGCAGGGCTGAGCAAATACAGAGTCTCTAAGCCTGGCCCTGGAGCAGGGCAGGGCAACAAACAGTTCAAGCTCAGGCCTTTCAGCAGGGCTGAGCAAATACAGAGTCTATAAGCCCGGCCGTGGAGCAGGGCGGGGCAGCAAAGCCCGGTAAGGGTCAGACCCTCAGGCAGGGGCTGAACAACAAGTTAAACAGTACAGAAGGCCTCCTCAGGCCAGAGGAAGGGGGACTCTGCCACCCTCAGAAGGGTGGCAGGGGGGATGCAGGACCTCCCACTCCACTGCATCCCGGCCCAGGGCCCTGGCAGCGGCAAGGGTTTGCTGCAGTCAGTGGGGAATCCTGGCCACAACACACTGACATTGGTTCAAGGTCCCCTGGAGCCAGACTGGGGTCAGCTACCCCCGGGCCACATCCAATCTCCTCCTCTCTAGGTACCTGTCTCTTGCCAGCTTCATCCAGTGGGTCCCAGACCATGGGCTCCTCAGGATACCGGCCGTAGGGGAGCTCAGGCGACTCCTCTGGATAGCATGGGTAGGGAAGCTCAGGCAGCTCCTCTGGATACCGGGCGTAGGGAAGCTCAGGTAGCTTCTCTGGATACCGGGCGTAGGGAAGCTCAGGCAGCTCCTCTGGATAGCATGGGTAGGGAAGCTCAGGCAGCTCCTCTGGATACCGGGCGTAGGGAAGCTCAGGCCAGCGCTCTTTGGGATACCGGGCACGGGGAAGCTCAGGCCAGTGCTCTTCTGGATATCAAGCATGGGGCAGGCTGGGAGGCCTGCGCCTAACTGAGCACTGGGGCTGGGCCTTTATACTTCCTGTCCCGCCCCTTAACTTCCAGGGGGCGGGGACTGGCAGTGGTGGCTCTGCCCACCTCGGCATTTGTTCTGGTTCATCCCTTTCAGGCGCGGCGGGGAGCCAGGGCACCTCACTACAGGACCGTATCACCCCAAAGAAGTGTCGAGGTCCAGGAACAATGCCATACCCCTGTTCTTCGGCTGACTCGACAGCAGGCCACATACACAATGAGGAACAGTCTGCACCCCCCGCACACACACACATCCAGCAACTCATGGAGGGACTGATCTTTACTGAACTCCCTCTGGGTCAATACATTTCCTAAATATTGTGCCATTCTGGAGCAGGCATATATGAGTTATAAAGCCTATTTTGTAAAAATAGTGACGTGTTAGCAATGTAAAACATAATTACAGCATCTGCTATTAAATCTGTGCTGAGAGATGGAGGTGGGTGGGGTAGGTTGTGAGGACCACCAGGTGTTTTGTGCTGGTTATAAAGAGCATGTCAAAGTGTAAATTAGGAAGCTTCTACCATGTGGCATTCATCCCCACTGAGAATAACTGGCTGGTGAAAAATAATATTACTCTAATCCTCTAATATCAAAAGCATTGCCCTTTCTTGAAATCAAAAGTATTTTATACACTGGGAAATAAAGCCAGAGAGCCCTTTTCTGCTAGAATGGTGTAAATCTGGTGCAACACCACCAAAGTAATAGGAATGATCTGTGAAAGCAAACCTGATACCAATGAGATCAGAGTTAGCCCCTTAGTATTTTCACACATTTGAGGTAACACCTTCTACTGTCTGACACATGGAGCTGCCTAAGTGTACTTGTATTTGACTAGTAGGAAAATTAGCAACATCAAATGAGGGTGGGGTGTGGAAAGGCCCTGGGAATGGAGGTTTTCATTCAAAGCAGAAATTGTCAAAAATGGTTTTGATACATCTAGCTAAGCTCTAAGGTGGAAAAACACAAATACAGCATATGCAGGTAATTCTTAGATTTATACGGTAGGATGAAGTCCAAAACTATCAACAATATGTGCAAAGAGTTAAGATCAAGAACCATTTTTATTAGCTCTGCGTGACATCACTCTGCACCACTAAAATAAATGGAAGTTTTGCCATTGACTTCAGTTGGCACAAGTCCAGGCCCCGTACAAGAATCTGACATACAGAAATTTGCTATCACATGTTGACAGTTGTTGTTCCTCACTGTTACAGCAGAAATGCCCAAACAGGGATAAATTCTAAAGTCATTTTGCTTTATCCAGACAAAATACCCTTTTAATTTAATGGGAGGTTTGCATGAATAACTACTGAATAAGGACATTGAAATCACAGCTGGAGAGAGGAATTGTAGGGCTATTTTTTAAAACAAAAAATCATTTTAATTAGAAAAATAGTATCACTTCACTGTACTGGATATCATTGTAATGGTATGTTCTCATTCCATGGTGATCAAATTTGAAAGATGGTACATGCTACATTACTTCAGGTAAACTGGTACCTTTAAAAACTTGTAACATGACACAGTGCTACATTTAAAAGTGTTTTGTGGTCACAGTAAAGTGTAAGCAACTGGCAAACAATAAATAATAATCATGCACTGAAAGACCGGTTCAAAGCTCAGTGATTTCTAAGGAGTTCTTTCCATGGACTTCAATAAACTTTGGATCAGACCTGTTTACAGTGGGTACATATTATCCCCTCCCCTCCTCCCTTTACTAATGAAGATGAAGGACCTGATCCAAAGCCTATTGAAATCAATTAAAGACTCCCATTTATTTCCCTGGGCTTTGGATGAAGCCCAAACTGAGACATAAAGAGTGAAATTCACCTGTGGAGCAGAAGGCTGGTGCAGATGTCGATGAAGTAACCTTAAGACCATGTGCAAATGAGGTGGAGGATGCATGACTGGTATTACAGCCCACAGGATAGAATAGCAGCTGTAGCAAAGTAGAGCACATCAGCCTTGAAACCTGGCCTAATTTCTTGAGCCCAGCCTGAAAGCAATGATGGGGCTCAAGCAGTTAGGTGCCGGGGCCCAAGCAACTTTTTATCTTCATAATTGATGCAGCAAGCCCAGAGGTGCCAGGGCTATGAACTGCCAAGCCTAGAAGGCACAAATTAAGCACTGTTTAGGTGGTTTGGATTTTATGTCTCCAATCCTTGCACATTTCACCCACAAAGCACTCACTCATTCAGGGTCTACACAGGTGAAGTGAATTTCACCCAGGAAGATTAAGTTACTTGCCCAAGGTCACACAACAAAATAAGGGGTTCATTTGTGTCATGTATATATAGAAAATAATGGTTATCTTGACTGCTTATACAAGTAAATATGTCCACTGTTAGCCACCAATACTTGCTCAAATAAAGTGGCAGGCTGCCAGACCATTTGTTTACATTTTCACAGCTGCCTGCAGCTTCCAGTGGCCGCGGTTCCCCGTTCCTGGCCAATGGGAGCTGTGGGAAGCGGTGCGGGCCTGGCTGCCAGTTCCCACAGCTCCTATTGGCCAGGAATGGCGAACCGTGGCAACTGGGAGCTGCGGGTGGCAGTGCAAATGTAAATACATGGTCTGACGGTCCACCAGTGGATAACCGTGACAGGCGGCGTGCAGCTTGTGGGCTGCAGGTTGCCCACCACTGGTATAGTCAGACAATGAAGCCACTGATGTGAGTGTCATTCAAAAAAGTTCAACACCTAGAAACAGTGTATTTCCTTAAAAGACAAACAGAGACAGTGAGCACTTAACAGTAGGTAAAGGAAGACACTATAATGAAAATTACTCAAATACAGTAATGTCCCAACTCAAAGACTCTGATGTCAATAGGTGGCTTTCCACACACTTTAATAGGCTTTGAAAAAGACTCTAAAAGTTCTGCATATCAGAAAAATCTGCACACACAAAAGAACAAGTTATTTTGCAAAAAATGTTCAAAACAAATGAAGTGTATTTTAAAAAATATGATGATGCAAGTGCAGCATTAAATTAATAGATTTTTTGAAAGAGTATCCTTTTTCAATAATATGGGAAAGAAAACAATGTTTGGAACTCTATGAAGCTCCTGTCACTGTTAAACTTGATAGAGGGCTCAAGATAATGTGTTGCCAGAGAAAGTATAGCAGGAAATCAGGAATAAATCTGAGGTAGAGAAAACAAAAGTAAAATTTTAGGAATTTGCATCAGAAAGAAACTGCTAGTAACTGGGATTATCATTATCAAGTGTTAAGTGAATATAAAAATGCACAGTGAGACCACTTGGTTTTACTGCTCAGAGTATGGTAACAGCCTGCATTAGGGATTAAAATTTGTGAAAAATTATAGGTGATTAAATGTACACTGCAGGTCTTACCTCATATAATCAAAATATAAATAATAAACTAGAACAATTCAAAGATTTGTTTTACTAAATCAGTTGCACCAAAGACACACGTTAGATTTGTTTAAATCATGAGGAAATCCCAGGTATTAATCCCCGAAGGAGAAAAAAAAAAACTAGTTACACCAAAAGACCAGATGCTTCAGAGGTAAGTATATTTGGTGAATTTAAAGTTATTAAATCAGTCAGTGAAAGAAATGACTACGGTCACGTAGTAGTGGATAATAGGAAAAAAAATTGTCTACATACAAAGAAGCAAAATAGCACCAAAAAGAATTTGCAGCTTTCAACAGAGGAAAGCGTCCAAAAGTTTCAGGTAAAGCACATTTGCTATGCAATAAGAGTTACAATGTGAAGATAAACACTGATAAGCTATTGTTCAAAATGCATTTGCTTATTTCCTCCCCCAAAACTTGGAGAACTAGAATTTCTCAAAACGATGATACCTGAGGGATAGCTGGTGGTAAAGAAAGAAACAAAAATTTCTAGTGATGATCATCATCATTTCATATTGGCTTAATGGTGGTTGATAATGTAATTTTAAAATTAATTAAATTAACTTCCACACAGCAAAAGGAAAGGAATGCACATCTGATCCATGAAGGCCATTTAAGTGTGGGCTTATGCAAGAGAGAACCAGAGGAATACATTAATGAGTTCATATGAACAAACAGATTGCAGATATGTCTATGAAATATTCAGTATATCACATATTGATCACAACAGTTTAAAGGACTTTTATATCTTCACCAAGTACCATAAAGACTTTGTGTTGAGGTTTCTTAATGAAACAATGATTCATCATGTGAAATTTATCTCTGTGATGCAGGATTTCTGATCAAGTGCTTTCAGATCATGATCCTCAAATAGATGATGCAGAAAAGCTATTACAACTGGACAGCAAACCCATTTGCCTCTTGGGATGTGAATAACCCAGTGAGAATATGACAAAGAGGCAAGCAGGGATCTTCACAAGTACTGCTCAAAGAATATTCTCCTGCTCTGCAGATGAGAAGCAACCACCTAAAGGACATACAAGTCACTTTGACCATGTTACCCTTCTCTTTAAATTCCTCCACTGGCGCCTCCTTCTCTGCTGCATCAAACATAACCTCCTTGTTTTCACTTTCAACGCCCTTCAGTGTCAATCCCCATACTCCCTCTCACCTCTCATTCGCTATCCAGTTATCAACGATTGCCTCTGATTATACCCATGTCAGCCTCCATTGCCCACTTGTTAAATTTTCAAATAAGTACCTTGATGCTTTTTCCCATGATGTCTCTCAAGTTTGGGACATGTTTCATAAACATCCACAAAGCTACTTCATTAATTATCTTGAAATCCCTCCTCAAAACTCTCCTTTGCCATGAAGCCTACATAAGAACATAAGAACGGCCATACTGGGACAGACCAAATATCCATCTAGCCAAGTATCCTGTCTTCTGACAGCAGCTAATGCCAGGTACCCCAGAGAGAATGAACAAATAATCATCAAGTGATCCATTTCCTGCTGCTCATTCCCAGTTTCTGGAAAACAGAGGCTAGAGACACCATCCTTGCCCATCCTGGCTAATAGCCATTGATGGATCTATCTCCATGAATTTATCTAGTTCTTTTTTGAACCCTCTTATAGTCTTGGCCTTCACAACATCCTCTGGCAAAGAGTTTCACAGGTTTACTATGTGTTGTGTGAAGAAACAATAACTTGCTGTCTATTAATTCCATTTGATGACCCCTAGTTCTTGTGTTATGAGAAGGAGTAAATGTTATGTTATAAGTGTTATAACACTTATTTACTTTCTTCACACCAGTCATGATTTTATAGACCTCAATCATATCCCGCCCTTAATTGTCTTTTTTCCAAGCTGAAAAGTCCCAGTCTTATTAATCTCTCCTCATACAGAAGCTGTTCCATACCCTTAATCACTTTTGCTGCCCTTTTCTGAATCTTTTCCAATTCCAATATATCTTTTTGGAGATGGAGTGACCCACATCTGTATGCAGTATTCAAGATGTGGGCGTACCACAGATTTACACAGAGGCAATATGATATTTTCTGTCTTATTATCTATCCCTTTCTTAACGAATCCCAACGTTCTGTTCACTTTTTTGACTGCCACGGCACATTGAATGGATGTTTTCAGAGAACTATCCACAATGACTCAAAGATCTCTTTCTTGAGTAGGAACAGATAATTCAGACCCCGTCATTTTATATGCATAGTTGGGATTATGTTTTACAATGTGCATTACTTTGCATTTATCAACATGGAATTTTGTATGCCATTTTATTGCCCAGTCACCCAGTTTTGAGAAATTCTTTTTTAGCTCTTCACAGTCTTCTGGGGACTTAACTATCTTGAGAAGTTTTGTATCATCTGCAAATTTTACCACTTCACTGTTTACCCCTTATTCCAGATAATTTATGAATATGTTGAATAGGACTGGCCCCAGTACAGATCCTGGGGGACACCACTATTTACCTCTCTCCATTCTGAAAACTGACTGTTTATTCCTACCCTTTGTTTCCTATCTTTTAACCAGTTACCAATCCATGAGAGGACCTTCCTGCTTATCCCATGACAGCTTACTTTGCTTAAGAGCTTTTGGTGAGGGATCTGGTCAAAGGCTTTCTGAAAATCTAAGTACAGTGTATCCACTGAATCCCCTTGTCCACATGCTTGTTGACTAGCTCAAAGAATTCTAGTAGATTGGTGAGGCGTGATTTCCCTTTACAAAAATCCTGGTGACTCTTCTTCAACAAATTATGTCCATCTATGTGTCTGACCATTTTGTTCTTTACTATACACCTCTACCCCGATATAACGCTGTCCTTGGGAGCCAAAAAAACTTACTATGTTATAGGTGAAATCGTGTTATATCGAACTTGCTTTGATCCACTGGAGTGTGCAGCCCCCTCCTGCCCCCCCGGAGCACTGCTTTACTGCGTTATATCCAAATTCATGTTATATCGGGTCACGTTATACTGGGGTAGAGGTTTAGTTTCAACAAGTTTGCTTGGTATTGAAGTTAGGCTTACTAGCCTCTAATTGCCGGGGTCACCTCTGGAGCCCTTTTTGAAAATCGGTGTCACATTAGCTATCTTTAGACCATTTGGTATGGAAGTTGATTTAAATAATAGGTTACAAACTACAGTTAATAGTTCTGCAATTTCACATTTGAGTTCCTTCAGAATTGTATGGTGAATATCATCTGGTCCTGGTGACTTATTACTGTATAGTTTATCAATTTGTTCCAAAATCTCCTATAATGACACCTCCATCTGGGACAATTCCTCAGATTTGTCACCTAAAAAGAATCTCAGGTTTGAGAATCTCCTTCATATTCCAAGCTGAGAAGACCGATGCAAAGAATTCATTTTGTTTCTTCTCAATGGCCTTATCATCTGTAGCGAGGCATCCTGGCTCCCTGCCGCGCCTGAAAGGGACGAGCCAGAACAGGTGCCGAGATGGGCGGAGCCACCGCTGCCAGTCCCCACCCTCCAGAAGATAAGGGGCAGGACAGGAAGTATAAAGGCCCAGCCCCAGCGCTCAGTTAGGCGCAGGCCGCCGGAGGGGACAGATGCGGGTGCTCAAGCTCCCGCCAGGCCCAGCCTGACCCGTGCTCGGTATCCAGAAGAGTGCTGGCCTGAGCTTCACCGTGCCCGGTATCCCGAAGAGCGCTGGCCTGAGCTTCCTCGTGGCCAGTATCCAGAGGAGCTGCCTGAGCTTCCCTACGCCCGGTATCCAGAGGAGCTGCCTGAGCTTCCCTACGCCCGGTATCCAGAGGAGCTGCCTGAGCTTCCCTACACCCGGTATCCAGAGGAGCTGCCTGAGCTTCCCTACGCCCGGTATCCAGAGGAGCTGCCTGAGCTCCCCTAGGGCCGGTATCCTGAGGAGCCCATGGTCTGGGACCCACCGGACGAAGCCGGCGAGAGACAGGTACTTAGAGAGGAGGAGACTGAATGTGGCCCGGGGGTAGCTGACCCCAGTCTGGCTCCAGGGGACCTCGAACCAATGTCAGTGTGTTGCGGCCAGGATCCCCACTGACTGCAGCGAATCTTTACTGCTGCCAGGGCCCTGGGTCGGGACGCAGTGGAGTGGGAGGGCCTGTGTCCCCCCTGCCACCCCTTGAGGGTGGCAGAGTCCACCTCCCCCTGGCCTGAGGAGGCCTTCTGTACTGTTTAACTTGCTGTTCAGCCCCTGCCTGAGGGTCTGACCCTTACCGGGGTTTGCTGTCCCGCTCTGCTCCAGGGCCAGGCTTACGGACTCGATGTCCACCCAGCCCCTGTTTTAAGGGCCGGGACTCTGACTTGCTTAGGGACTGTTTGTTTGCTCAGCCCCACTGAAGGCTCTGAGCCCTGGACAGATTGCTGCTGTGTAGCGAGGTGCCCTAGCTCCCCGCCGCTCCTGAAAGGGATGAGCCCCAGCACCAGACCCTTACAGTTCCCTTCCCAGCATATACAAAGGACCCATCCTGTGAGAAACTGAGTACAGTGTATGGTCTACAGGGAGCGTGACTCTTGACTCTTATGTCAACTTATTCTCCTCTTTGACATTTTCATTTAATGGGTTTTTTAATGTATGGATGCTGTCATAAACGGATAGTTAAGAGTTAATGGAACAGAAGTACTTCATATCTCTTTTGCCTGTAAAGGGTTAACAAGATCAGTAAGCCAGGCTGTCTCCTAACCAGAGGACCAATCAGGGGACAGGATACTTTCAAATCTTGAGGGAGGGAAGTTTGTGTGTGCTGTTAGTTTTTGGTTGTTGTTCACTCTGGGGGTTCAAAGTGACCGGATGTGCAACCAGGTTTCTCTCCAATCTCTCCAATACAGGCTCTTATAAGTTTAAAATAGTGAGTACTGGATAGATAAGGCGAGCTAAGCTTATGTTTGTTTTCTTTATTTGCAAATGTGTATTTGGCTGGAAGGAGTTCAAGTTTGTATTTTGCTGAAAGGATTTTAAGGATTTTGGGGGGAGGGATAGCTCAGGGGTTTGAGCATTGGCCTACTAAACCCAGGGTTGTGAGTTCAATCCCTGAGGGGGCCATTAAGGGAACTGGGGTAAAAATCTGGGGATTGGTCCTGCTTGGAGCAGGGGGTTGGACTAGATGACCTCCTGAGGTCCCTTCCAACCCTAATAGTCTATGATTCTATGAATTTGTACTTGTATACTTAGGCTGGGAGGGTATTCCCAGTGTCTATAGCTGAAAGACCCTGTAACATATTCCATCTTAAATTTACAAAGATAATTTTTACCTTTGTTCTTTCTTTAATTAAAAGCTTTTCTTAAGAACCTGATTGTTCTTTTTTTTTTATTTTATTCTGGTGAGACCCCAGGGGACTGGGTCTGGATTAACCAGGGACTTGGTGGGGAGAAAGGAGGGAAGGGGGAGAGAGAGGTTAATTTCTCTCTGTGTTAGGATTACTTTCTCTCTCAGGGATAGTCTGGGAGGGGGAAAGAGGAGGAAGGTGAATTTTCCTCTCTGTTTGAAGATTCAAGGAGTTTGAATCACAGTGATCTTCCAGGGTAACCCAGGGAGGGGAAGTCTGGGAGAGGCAACAGTGAGGGAAAGGGTTTACTTTCCTTGTGTTAAGACCCAGAGGGACTGGGTCTTGGGGGTCCCCGGGCCAGGTTTTTAGGGGGGACCGGAGTGTACCAGGCACTGGAATTCCTGGTTGGTGGCAGCGCTACAAGTACCAAGCTGGTAACTGAGCTTAGAGGAATTCATGCTGGTACCCTATCTTTTAGACGCTAAGGTTCAGAGTGGGGAATTAGACCATGACAGATGCACTTCTGTTTAACCTGTGCGTATTTTTTGTATGAGTTTTGTTTGGATTAGTTTTACAAGTAGTTTTAGAGAATATTAAGCAGATGAACAATGAACATCTGCTCACAAAAAGGTGATGAGCAATGGAGCAATGAAAACCAACAATTGTTGTTCACTGAATTTTAAAAGACATAAGCAGAGGGCTTCAGGAGCTTTTGCTAGATTTCATGAATATGGTAATAGGTGAAATCATTTCTATTATCAGGCACGGTGATTTACAGTAAGAAATAATGAGATTCTACCTTTGAAATATTATGAAGTTTTATATGTGCTACAGTTCCCCCAAAGAGAATTTTTGCCATAGTTACAGAATTGTCACTGGTTTTCAAAGCAAAAATTGTTCCTTTTTATTTGCTTATAGAAATGACAATCTTCTTTTATGTAGAAGACTGAAAAATTGGGGTGGAATCATAAACAAATTTACTTTCTGTGAAACTACTGAAGACATCCCTTTTGGTTTTGCCATGTGTGCAAGAAAGAAGGGGCTTTGAGGACTTGTGAGGTGGGTGCATATACGTGCACAATTCTAATTACCACTTATGAAGGATTCTCATTTTCTGGGGGTTTTCTGCCTTCTGTATTCATTCAAATATTTTTTGTATTGTTGACTGAGGAATGTGTGATTGTCTTTTAGCTGCACATAAGAAAATGACTGGTAAATGCAGATGGTAGTGGATAGCTTTTTATTATTAATGCCTATAATCCTCTATTTACCCAGGGAACAAGATATAGTGTAACACAGATACCAGCTGTAATAGCTTCCTACACTATTCATCATGTCTCAGTCTTGACCTCTGTGGACCAGTTTTAGCAGATCTATTTGTGTATTGATCTCTGCTGATATTCCCATAGTCCAGTGGTGTGTTTTGTGATGGAAACATTTGCCAAATAGGAACACAATTAATGTCACCTGCCTTGTTTTTATTACACGGAAAAATCTAATTGCAATTAATTGGGAGGAGTCAGAGAAAAATAAAATACATTATTAAAAAAAACAACAACTTTGCATGGGTTACTATACTCCCTCCTTTTTTCCCAGGACCAACAAAATATTAGAGATTGTCTTGGTAACACTTGCATTCAAATTTTAAAAGGGCATTTCAGTAGAAAATAACACAGACATTTCTGGCTCTGGATGCACCCAGGTGAAGGCAGTAGATTTGTCATTCATCACAGGAAAGACCAGATTGCCTGACTGGCCCCTCGAGGAAATGAAGTGGAAGGAAATCACTCTTCTTCAGATAGGGGTTAGCAAACACCTGTTGTTTGGCAGAGATGATATGAGATTGGAGAATTAATGGATGCTTATCTCTGAAACTTTTCAGGTATATCCATACTGCATCATTGTTCTTTAGAGTGAGCTTGAGTCACTGGTACCTCTCTAAGAAACAGAAGATTCAGAACTAACCTATTGGTTGGAGTAGATGATGTGCTGGCTGTGATGAGTCAGGGTATATTCAATTCAGTTATTGACCAAGCAGTATGGCATAATGGATACAGCACTGGACTGGCAGAAGACTGGGTTCTATTCCTATCTCTAGCACTTGGTCTACTATATTTTTGGGGGCAAGTTGCCTTTCTGTGCCTCAGTTTCTGTGATAGTGATTCCCAGACCTGTGAGCCACTGTGTTACCACCCCAGCAAGTGCCAGCTTTGCTGTTGCTAAACTATGTATCAGTTTCCTGAGACACCATCTTGTCTGCCTTGCCAGCAAACTCTTCAGGACTCTGCCCATCCAAACCTTGCCTAGCAGATAACAGTCAGGGAACTCCAATTCACAAATTTCCCAGAGATCAGTTTGCAATACTCAGCCTCTCTCACAAACCTTTATCAAATTTGCAGCACCCTTAAAGAGACAGTATACAGCAGTTTATTAGCTGGGATTCACAAACCCTCCACTTCAAACAAAACACCGAGCTTGTTTATCGTAAAAGTAAAATAAGTTTATTAACAAAAGGGCATAGGACTAAGTGATACCATGTAGAAAGAATAAAAATAAAAATGGTTACAAACAAATGAAACTAAAATGCGCTTCTAAGATTAAAACTTAACTTTATCGGCTATAGTTCTTGTTCAAGATGGCTTCCCTACTTACAGCAACTTCTCCAGCATGGCTGGCTATTCCAGCAGGGATCCACCCTTACAGAATGATAGTGCTGGTTTCTTTGTTTTCTCAAGAGGTAGCTAACTCTAGGGTAGCGGTTCCCAAACTTGGTTCATGGCTTATTCAGGGTAAGCCCCTGTCAAGCTGCGAAAGGCTTTGTTTAACTGAGCGCCCGCAGGTATGGCTGCTTGTGGCTCCCAGTGGCTGCAGTTCACCATTCCTGGCCAATAGGAGCTGCGGGAAGCAGTGGCCTAGCCCACGCCACTTCCTGCAGCTCCCACTAGCCGGGAACAGCAAACTGCACGCCACTGGGAGATGCGAGCGGCCGTACCTGCGGGCGCTCAGTTAAACAAAGCGTTTCGCAGCTTGACAGGGGCTTACCTTGAACAAGCCATGAACCAAATTTGGGAATCCCTGTTCTAGGGCTTGCACACTCTCTCTCTAGTCCAGTAAACCTTTAAAATGTATTCTTCTGCGGTATTGGCCTCTTTTATTTGGCTGGAGAAAATCTGATTATCACCCCCCTTCCCCCTGCAAAGTGCCAGGTTTAAAAACATTTTAGTCTCATATTTCCAGCACATCTGTAAAGATTTTTGTGGGTTAACCATACATACATCACACAAGAATATTAATAATCAGTGATTTATTAGTTTATACATGATATATTACATACCATCTTTGAGGTAAATATCATGACAACAGTATCATCTGGCATTGAGGTGCTCTTAGGGACACAATTTCCTCATGTATGAAATGGGGGATCATAATCCTGACCTTCTTTGTAAAGGGCTTTGAGATTTACTGATTAAAAGTGCTATATAAGAGCTAGGTATTATTACTAACAAATTGTGTTATTAATCTTTTAAACTTTCTCCTTTTGCACTGATAGTGTGTGCAAAGCAGCTGTTCCCCTGGGATTTCCTCTTTGATATTTATTAGTCTGGGCTTGCTGCTCAAGGCTGCACACCTGAGGTAGCCAGCAGATTTTTCCCTTAGCCCAAAATATCTCGCCATCTCAGCATAGTCTGATCCTGCCTACGATATATTCCATAGGGATTTTGTCATGCCAGTGGATTATGATGCAAGTACATGCATGGTTTACATGCCATGCATACATTACAAACATATTTTTACCACAGTCACCGGAAGTTCAGGATTGATTTCTTTCCTACTAACTGCTCAGGCTGACTAGCATGAAATTTAATTTGTGCTAATCAACTTGAGGTGAGGGGAGCAGAAAATTTATGTGGCTCATTTATTTTCCATTACTGCAGCAATCTTCCCCCTACTTATATCCCTTAATAGAATGTTTTATATAGCAGCTTTCATACTTTATAAAGCAGAGGCTCAAGCACTACTGATGCAAACACTGTGTAGGCAAACTGTGTAGCTGTTATGCTTTCAACAGTGGCTCACTTAGCCCCTGCAATGGTGCAGCATTCCATAGTCCTGCACCGAAATCAGGGCTGGATTAAGGTAATCCGGGACCAGGGCCGGCTCTAGGCACCAGCCCTCCAAGCATGTGCTTGGGGCGGCACCTTCTAAGGGGCGGCACTCCGCCCCCCTCCCCCCGCTTTTTTTATTGTTGTTTTTATTTTTTTGCTTGGGGCCTCATTGCCGGGAGCCGCCCCTGGCACAACCACTCGCCCGAGCCAGGATCCGCGCCCGCTGCACAGCCCGGCGGCGCGCTGCACAGCCCACTCGGCAACGCGGCGCCGCCGGGAGTGGCAGCGGCAGCGGCAGCGGCAGCGGCAGCAGGACCCCTCCTCCCTCCGTCCCCGGCTCCAAACACATTCCGGGAGCCCCTCTCACCGCCTCCGCAGCCCGAGCTTGGCTCCCGCTCCGTCCCCGGCTCCTCACACAGCCCGGGCTGCGGCGGCGGTGAGAGGGGCTCCCGGAGTGTGTAAGGAGCCGGGGAGGGAGGCGGGGTCCCCTGGAGCCCAGCCCGGGCTGCGGCGGTGACGAGAAGGGCTCCCAGAGTCAGGGCTGCCCAGGCACGGGCGGTGGGAAGTGAGGCAATTTTCTCCAGGCCCCGCAGGGTATGTCGGAGGCTCCCCATCCCCTGGTGTCTCAGCTGGTAAGGGGGCGGGGCTGCGTGCCGCAGCTGAGCGGCGGGAACTCAGGCCCAGCTGGAGACACCACACCGCTGCAGCACTGTCGGGGAGAGGGGGTAAGCGGCATGGTAAGGGGCTGGGCCGGAGCCGGGCACCCCCCGACCCCATCCCCCCCTAGCCCTGACCCCCAGCTCCGAGCCCAGTCCCTTTGAGCTGGGCACCCTCCGACCCCATCTCCCCACAGTCCTGAGCCCAGCCCCTGTGAGCTGGGCACCCCCCAACCCAGAGCCCAGCTCCCCACCCAGCCCTGGGCAACAGCAGCACCGCCCCCAGGCAGTGACAGCCCATTGGCACCAACCATCACCATCACCCAGTAACAGCCCATTGTGTAACTGCAGACATACAAACCAGTAAAGCATTTAATGTTTTAAAATAATTATTACAAATTAATTTTTGAATGTGTTTCACTAGTTATTTTTTACATTTCCAAATACATGTTACTATAGTATATTATTGCAACTTTTTTTTATGGAAGGGCCCCCGAAATTGCTTTGCCTGAGGCCCCCTGCATCCTCTGGGCAGCCCTGCCCAGAGTGTGTGAGGAGCTGGGGAGGGAGGGAAACGGGGTCCCCTGGAGCTGAGCCCCGGCTCGGTGGCGGTGAGAGGGACTCCTGGAGTGTGTGAGGAGGTGAGCAGCCAGCTGGGCTCATCGGTGCTGAGCAGGTAGCCCCACAGCCAGAGATCCTCGCCTTCCCTCCCACTGAGGCTGGGCCAGGGCACCATGAGGCTGAAGAGCAGCAGGTCCGGGGGGCTCTCCAGGTCCTCGGCCACCAGCATGTTGGGGGTGAGGGCGGTGAGCACAAACTGATCCACCTCAGTCACCAGCAGTGCCGTGAAGCCCAGAGAGGGGGCCGTGTTCTCTGCGCTGCCCCGCAGGCGTGCCACTGCCCAGCAGTTCCACCTGCATGGGTACAGAGTCGCAGCTGGGCCAGGGCTCGGCTGCAGTGTGCTGGTAGCAGATCCCACGTTTGGGGGGGAGCCCAGTGCTGGGGCAGCAGGGGGTGTGAGTGGGGGCGCACTGGTGGGCAAGACGGGAAGCTCTTGTCTGGGGGGCGGGAAGGGGCAGCCAAAAATTTTTTTGCTTGGGGCAGCAAAAAACCTGGAGCCGGCCCTGTCCAGGACCATAGGCACATGACAATTTGAGGCCTCCTGTGGCTTCACCCCTGCAGAGCTGCTCTCATGCCCTTGGAGTGGCAGTGCGAAGGTGCCCATTTCCTTCTCAGGAGACAGTGGCATGGTACTCTCCTGTCTCTTTAGGAGAGGTACCAGGGCCCCTTCCTCCCTTTGTGAATGGAAGAGGTGGGCCTCTTATTATTTACTGAAGTAGCCTGGATGTATATGTTTCGGTGAGTGAGGAAGTACCCAATACACTCTTCTCTTCCTGCCCCGTGTAGAGTTCCCTGAAGGGACAGTGCTGGCATGGCCCTCCAGGGCAGTAGATCTTGGAGATAACACCCTATTGAGATATGTGCATCAGTTCACGCTTCTCAGAGCTGTTGTTTTAGGCTGTCTGCAGTCGAAGCAGATGTTACTGCATTGGTTACACTTGGTTCATATTTTTCAAGTTTTTCTTCAAAACCATGAAGCAAGTAACTTACTTAAAAAGAAAGAAAGAAAGGCAAGACTCTCATTTTTCATCATAAGAAATAGGACTTTAGGCTTGGACCTATGGTGCCTATGCCTTAATTCAGTCCCAGACAAAATATAAACTTTGAGCATAAATACTGCTCTTGGTTAAGAATTTAAAAACCATGCAGATGCCTCTGTCACTGTTTTCCATCTGCAAGGAAGTGTTTAGGGTCATTACAGTACAAATTTTGTCTTTATAACTCGAGAGCATCACTAACATGGTGCTATCAGCCATTTTTGTGCAGCTTTGCAAGGAGTTAAAGATAGCCGATAACCTGTGTTAGAGCACAATGGAATATCTGGAGAGCCATTGGGTACATTTCAACCTACAAGTAATTTTCAAACAAATCATTTAAAAATCAGTAGATTTCAGGGAAAACCATTGTTATCTAGTATTGGTGTGTCCATCTAGCCACAAAAAACTTGAGTGGCATATATAATATGGAGCTGCTAACTAGTGTGTAGGCTCTTATTTGGGACATATTTGCATTAAAATGTAGCCATTAATTCATTTTTTGTAAAAGGGGAAAGTAGCAGTGACTAGAGACGATGTTGGCAGGGGTTTGCACTCCAATGCCAAGGTATTTCAGTCCTGATTTATAGCAACTTTGATAGTCCACTCCTGAGCCATTATTTACCTAGATTCATCTTTTTAAGAATTACATCAAATTGTGTGGCATTTTGGTAATGTGCTAATGCCCACTAGTTATTAGGATGTGCCATAATTTGGGCTCAATCACTGATCTCCAGATGGGAAAGGATAATTCACTAATGTGTGTGTAGACCGATGATTATGATGTGGTGTAGGGTATATGGCAGGGTTTCTCAAACAGTGGTCACCGCTTGTGTAGGGAAAGCCCCTGGCAGGCCAGGCCGGAGTGTTTACCTGCCCCATCCGCAGGTCTGGCCGATCGTGACTCCTACTGGCTGCGGATCGCTGCTTTGGGCCAATGGGAGCTGCTGGAAGGGGAGGCACCACGGATGGACCTGCGGACGGGCAGGTAAACACACCGGCCCAGCCCGCCAAGGGCTTTTCCTATGCAAGTGGTGACCCCTGTTTGAGAAACCCTGGTACATGGTGAGGCAAGACAGAATGTAGTGCTTGTTAGGTTTTGTAATGATTCTTGAATGGCATATTTGCACTAATGTTCATTAATATTTTAATTAGTGGCAAAGGGTGCCTAGAACCCAAGACAAGCATCCTTTTTTTTGTATTGAATTCCAAATAAATAATGAATCTCTGGTGCTGACAAACCCCTTCTCATCAACTTTGCAACCCCCAGGGATACTTTTGCCATTACTGAATAATCACATTAAAGCAGAAGTTCTCAAACTGTGGTCTCTTGTTCTCTGGTGGGTCATGGAGCACTTGCAGATGCTTTGCAGAAAGTTGCCTGCTCACATGTGGCTGGTGCTCCCTGTCCTTATTTCCAGATTCTAAATTACATTAAAAGGAAGCTAAAAGTATATTAAATACTTTTGTTAATATTCCTTAGACATGTTGACAGTTGCGTGTTTGCCACAGGGATGTTATGATACCATGGATAGAAAGGAGGTACCTAGGGGATTATGAATGGATGGGTAGGTGATGCCTGAGGCAATCTCTGTATTAAAATGTGATCCATGCTATGAAAATATTTGAGAACCACTGTTTTAAAGCAGGGCCGCCCCGGGGTGGGAGACAAGTGGAGCAATTTGCCCCAGGCCCTGCAGGGGCCCCCACGAGAGTTTTTCAAGGTCTCTGGAGCGGGGTCGTTCACTCGCTTTGGGAGCCCCGGAAAACTCTCGTGGGGCCTGGGCTCCCGGAGCTGCTTCTGCTCCAGGTCTTAGGCGGCAATTCAGTGGTGGGGGCCTCCCGCCGCCGAAGACCCTAGGCCCCCCGAATCCTCTGGGCAGCCCTGTTTTAAAGTGATATGTGTTCCTTGTCTTGTTAATAATAATAATAATAATTAATAATAATAATAGATATTGAGTTCTTTCTAACATGCTATGCCCATAGAGCTCAAATTGTTTTACAAAAGAAGTAAATATCATTATCTTCATTTTACAGATGAGGAAATTTAACTGCAGGGATGGGGTCACAGTAAGGCAGTGACAAGGTTGGGAATCCACTGGGCCACACTGCCTTCTATAGAAAGATATAAATGTCATCCAAAAATATGTCTTAGACATGAAACATGAGGTGTGTCACATAGGTTGTAAACTCTTTGGGGCAGAGGACCATCTTTTGGCTTTGTGCCTAGCACAATAATGTCTTGCTTCATGACTTGGGCTCCTACGCACTACCACAATATGGATTCGGAATAATAATAATAATAATGAATATAATAAAAAGGATCAGAAATAAACGTTAATGTCTAACATGGATTATTTCCTTCAGGCCCATATAATTTGTGGATTATTTATTTATTTTATTTTATTTTGCATAGGGAAATAAAGGTTATACCTATTTCAGACATAGAAAAAAAAGGGGGAAAATATCTTCCACAATGTGATATTTATTATAACTCCATGTGACAGGATTGTGCAGTATTATTGTCAGTCAGAGGTCATTTTAAACAGCCAGATTCTGCAACTCTTTCTTACAATGTCTGGTCTGTACTCACAAAGGTAATTCTATTGGCTTCAGCGGGACTACTCTGATTACTAAATCCTACTTAATGCAAGTAAGTGCTGAAGAACCTGGTAGAATCTCTATATTGCCTTCTGATAAATAAGATTATGGAAACCTGCTTTTGAAACAACAGGTTTTACAAGAGGCTATTGGGTAATGCAAGGTCAGATTGATTTCCACAGGTTTCATAGAAGCCACATTCAAATAAACAGACAAAACAGGTAGATGAGAAGGAAAGGAAGCAAGCAAGCGAGCATGTGTTGATTATATCAAATGGAATATTTGCATTATCATATTATGATGAAGAGCATCATGAATAAGTAAATAGATTCACCATCTGACAGAAGTAGCATTGTAAAATACTAAGGAAACCCATTTTAGTCTGGTGCTTGCTTTCACCTAAATTTGAATTTTTTTTTTAAATCATTCCTTCCATGATGTTGCCTGAACTATGCTTGGCTCAATAAGAATGACAAGTTCCACCCATGACCTGGGATTATGTTGATTCATTAAATTTATATCTCACCAGTTGACTAGCACCTTCTGATCATATCATAACATGAAAATGCTGAATTTTAAAATAATCCAATTTGCTTTCATAATATCTAGGCATTATGTCTTTTATCTCAAATCAGATGTAAAGGATGAATGGCTTTCACCTCCTCCTCAAGAGGTGAATAACATATTGAATGACGGAGGAAGGGGGAAAATGGAAGATATTAATCATGCTGATCATTTCATATGAAGATTTGAGAGTCTGATACAAGGTATGCCTTTTAATTTGTGTTTATGAACACTTATACTTTCACACTCACTGATTTTTTTATTGTTAAGACATGCCAAAAAGTATGTTATTCATCAGCAGAAAATGTGGGGTTTTGGATCAACTCATTACCTGTGAAATTGATTTTCAATTTCCAAAACTAATGGGATAAATGAAATACGCCTGTATAAACTGTCAGATGGCATAGATACTGAGAGGCAGATACTCAGCTGGTGTAAATTGATGTCAGTTGGCTTCAATGGAACTATTATGATTTGTACCAGCTGAGTATTTGCCCCTAAGAATAATATTGAGAAGGTCTACTGGTATAGTTAATGATGACTTCATTTTCCTTTTAACAAACATAGATACCTTACCCACACTTTTTTCTCTTTCAGTGGTGTTAGACCACTGTGCAGACTTCAACAGCTCTTCTTCCAGGTGCTTAAATGAGCCATTTTAAAATATTTTCTGTGTCTGAGAGAAAATTTGGGTCTCTGTACAGTGACATATGTTGAGTAAGATCTGTAAAAAAGTAAGATCTGTGGGGTCAGAACAACATGGATAACATTTAATAGCCAACAAATGTACACTCACACATTTGAATCTTTATGATTTGGCATTTTTGAAATCAGTAGTTTATAACAACAAAGCCACAATGATGCCATGTTTGGGACAGGGAAAATTGGGTCTAAAATGTAAGTTGTCCCTTATATTCTAGATACCCTGTTAGCAAAATGTATGAAATCTAAATAGGAAGCTGCATTCCACTGGTTTCAGAATACATACTGTGTCATGCATGGGAAGTTGCTGTGCATTCCCATATTGCTGCTATAAAAACATTGTTTTGAAATAATAGATTTCATAAGAGGCTATATAATAGTTAAAGAGCAGATTTTTATCATGTAAAGGCAGTGTTGTAATGGATAAGATATTGGAGTGGAGATGCTGCTTGTATTCCTAACTCTGCCACTGACTTGCTGTATGATCTTGAGCAAGTCAGTTTAGCTTCTGGTGTGTCAGTCTTCCCACCTGTAACATGGGGATAGTGCTACTTCTCTTGTTTTGTCAGGCCCCTTGAGATACACGGATGAAAAGTGCTATATAAGAGCTAAGTCAGTATAATAAAGTTATAGTACTTTTCACTAATAGATCTCAATGCACGTCACAATCTATAAGGTATTTATTCTCACAACAACTCTTTGAGTAGAAAAATGCTACTATCCCCATTGTACAGATGGGGAATTGGGGCAGAGAAACTTGCCCGAACTGTCACAGGAAGTCTGTGGCAGAGTAGGGAACTGAGCCTGGATTTCCCAAATCCTAGGCTAGTGTCATAAACACTGAATAATTCTTCCTCTCTATTATTATTAGCAAATGAGACATGCCACTCCTTTCCATACAGGATTGAACAATTATTTGTCTCTAGCACTTTCTCAGTCTTGAACTTTCTTCTAAGCTGCGCCTATATATACATAGTATCTTCTATGGTCCTTATCCTCCCTTTATTGAAGTCAGCGATAAAATTCTCGTTAAATTCCATGGAATTCCAAGGAGCAGAGCTTAGGTCCACTAGGAATGACATGAACAATCATCTGATCATAATGCTACTTTCTTGTTTAGTCACTCAAGACAAAAATATAGTGGGCTTCTAATGTGAGAGGACTTTTAAGTTATAGATCTTTTTACCACGATCGATCGCTGAAAGACAACACAATAATCTGTTTTTTTTAATCCTCCAGCAAAATTTGTTATCAATTTGATATTTGTTTTAATGTGAAAGGAATGACTGCTTCTCCTCGTATTCTGTTTGTTCAGATTTGTGAGTCATTTCCCTTCACTGTATTTCTTCCTTTTGAGGGAATCTGGTTTTTGGTCTCCCAAAATTACTTTTCATAAACTCACACACACAAAATGCAGTCGGCTTCCATTCAGACGTCCCTATTCATGTTCAAATATTTGTGCTACTCCAGATACCATTTGCATATATCACCTGCTGCAAGCCCTAGAAATTCAGAAGGCACTCTGATGAGAGTAGAAATGTCTTTGTGTAGGTTTTTGTTTCAGCAGCATCCTACAGTTAAATAGTACACACTGAAGAAAAGGGAATTAATACAATACTATTGCAATTCCAGGCTTGTTCAGCTGATTTTCCATGAGCACAAGATTTCTTCATGAAGTGTGAGAATTTTTACACAATGATTCTTTGAACATAACAGAGTGTTGATTTCCAATAAGGATCTGCCACATCTCTGAGCACTTGGCAGAAGCTTGATTAGGAAGAAATAAAGACAGGATAGCCGTTCTGTATTTTAAAACAGCTGCTACATCTTTTGTGTCCTCCTGAAATCAAAGCAAAATACCAGAAATAATGTGCCTTTAAGGGTCATATCATGCCAGGTTGTTGGCAGTATTCATCAGATGGAACTGAAATTAATCTACCACATTTCATGTCCTGAACAAACTGATCTTCAGAGGAAATTTTGAACCATATTATTTACAACACCCACATCCAGGGCCGGCTCTAGCCGTTTCGCCGCCCCAAGCACAGTGGCACGCCCCGGGAGCGCTCTGCCGCTCGCCGGTCCTGCGGCTCCGGTGGACCTCCTGCAGATGTGCCTGCGGATGCTCCACCGGAGCCCCAGGACCAGCGGACCCTCCACAGGCACGCCTGCGGGAGGTCCACCGGAGCCGCCTGCCGCCCTCTCGGCTACCGGCAGAGCGCCCCCTGCCACATGCCGCCCCAAGCATGCGCTTAGCGCGTTGGGGCCTGGAGCCGGCCCTGCCCACATCATACAGTTTTTGCCAGCTGAATACCTGTGACCTAGTGGCTGGCTAGGTTTTCAGAAACCATTTCAATTTTCAAAGATTTCCAGACACAATCAGATGTTACTAGTAAGTTGTTTGTTTCTATTCATAGCCTTATGAATGCGGTCTGAGTTAAGTAATTACTTTCTATTTGGCACCTAAATTGGGAAACTAAATTATTCTCATTGATTCATCCAATTATCACGGAGTATTTCTGCCAGCCCAACATGACTAACATCTTTGTTGACAAGCATTCAGATGAAAGCAATATACACACCTCTATAAATGAGCTGTTATCCTGAAGTCTGGATATCTGGAATTTCGGTCTTTATTCATAATGGCCAATTCATCAGGCAAGTTATAAAGCTTCTATACAGAAAACATGAAGGAGTCTTGACATAAAATGTGTAGAGACTAGGATATTATATTGCCACATTGTATTTTGTCTTTCAGCTTCTTTTGTACCTATATAATACACATTGCATTTTATTAATATCCCTATTATAGCCTTTATCAAAATAATAATAGGTGTTATCCCTTCATGTACCCAAATGTATAACAGTTAACTGTGATTATTGAAATAATATTTGTCTCGTCGAAGCATATTAAGAGAAAAACAGAGATGTGATAACTATATTGGGTACAACTTTGGTGGTTTACAATATTAAATAAAACAGACGTGCTTTTTCATTTAAGATTAACATTATTCATCTTTTAAGGGACATGCTTTTATAATTGTTTGACTACATAACATGCCTGTTCATGTAAAAGTCTTATATTATTGCTTATAAAACATTACAATAGGTGACAATATGTTATGTAATCTCACCTTGAATCCAAACTACTAGATTGTAAATCCACATGGCAGTACCGTATATTGAAATGCCATATCTCCATGTATAGCAGCAAATGCACATTTATTATGTTTACTATATTCCCTCTGATGCAGTTCTAAATAGCCACAACAAAATGTAAAGCACAAGGTCTAAATGTTTAATTGTATATCTATTCATGTTTAAAATTTAATTAATATCCTTTATAGGGGTGAAAAAAACCCCACACCTGTCCTCAACAAACTCCACTATTATGACCAGTATCATTAATAAGGAAGATGTTTGACCCTACTAGCTAAGCTATTTTAAGTGCATGGCTTACCTATGTCATAAGAAACTTGAAGTAAAGTACATTGCTCTGGGGCGTGAACTTGCTCATATTAAAGTCAACTGCAGTTTTGCTACTGACTTTACTAGGAGCAGGATTGGACTCCTGGTTGTAAACTTGTCTGCTGCAAAAGGAAATTACCCTAACCGAGCTCCTATTCTATTATCCTGACTCATCATTTTCAAGTGTCTGCAAGAGGATAAATTGGTACAGTATGCACATTGCTACAGTATTCACACTACTACATTATTGCAAGGAATATTGATTTCCTTAACATTAGTATTCATCATTCTTTGTTTGAGACTTGTATGCTCACTGAAATTGAATTGATGTGATTGCATGTTTCTTGTATGTGTGAAAAATGTTGTTTATCAGGTAACTGCATTCTGCAGGTTACTTTGAAGTCAAAATATCAACTGTGCCGTTCATTCTTTCTGCCTTGGTTTCTATCCAGTTTGCTGTTTCTAAATATCATGTTGGCTAGGCAGTTGGCACTTCTGGAAGTAGCCTTATACTTTAAGCTGGCTGTCTTTGACTTGCTGCTCAGAATATTCCAAGGTGCATTACCTTTACCTCTCCAGGTCCCTGAAGCTTATGCTAACAGTCATTTTAACTGACTGTCACTTTTTCTGCTGTATCAACTACATATAAAATATGGATTTTTTTCTTTTTGCTCTACAGAGATAGGGATTTTTCTCACTCAAATCAATGGCTAAAACTTGCTTCTTGTTTATCCTTTTATCTAGAGTGAATCCTGACTATAACCTTTCAATAAAAATAGAAGTGTAAGATAGAGGGGGGATTGCAGCTAACACTCAGAACAGGAGAGAGAGAATACTCTGCATAAAAATGTTAGGATATACTGTTAAAATGCAAATAAAATAGAACTTACTGTATGTTGACACTGTATAATAGCATAAAGCTTCCTAATATACATAAAGCAGTCTCTATGTATATATTATAATATTCAAGGAAATTAACCAGACATTACAAGTTTTGTGTTTCAACTTTCAGTAGTCTATTACAATATTTTTTTATAACAACATCTTAAAATCCACCCCCCCAACTTTATTCCAGAAAATAAAATAAACCAAACCTGAACAGAAAAGGTAACAATCAAGGATCACTACTGCTTTGAGCAACTTCCTTTAAAGAAAAGTTTCCACTTTTACTTCCAGTAATTCCAAGGCTAAAGTAAGTTAATCCTCTTACCTTATTCACCAATGTAAAGTGAATCTAGCTTGGCTCTGTGATGCACTGCTCAGTGTTGCTTCTCTGCCTGCTTTCCCTCTGCTGCCTGTTACAGTATCTCCACTGCTGGATGTACTTGCATCTAACTGGGGCTCCCTCTCTCCCAGAATCACTTTTAACTCAGGCAGGCAGGGAGCTGAAGCCAAAGGGACTCTCTATCTGATTGGTTTCCATTCAGTGCCCATGATTAATAAGAAACGTCCCTCACACAGAGAGATATTGCTGCTGATGGAGCCGCAATGCTCAACATGAGAAGGTTTGGGGCTGGGGGGAGTGCAGGCTTTGCCAGGCATACAGTGATTTGCAAGTGAATGCAGTGGGAGGCTACCGAGAGGAGGGCTTTGTCAAAGGACCTCTTTTTGATAGAATGAGCCTCTGGGTTTGAAGTCTCAGTTAATCAGTCCAATTTAATCTGTTTTCAGTTTTAATAATAAAAGTGGAGGCAGGTCTCTAACCCGTAAATCATCTGGAGAAAAGATGTACCCACGTTATCTATCGTTGTGATTCAATGCCATTTGTGCACACACAAACACTGAAGAATTTGATATTATCCGGTGCCAGTGCGGGGACAAAAGATTTGAAGTTGGAAGAAGAAGAAGTTAAAGAAGATCCTCCACCCATTCCCAAGTTTACAGCATTAGATTCATTTACAGAGATTACTAAATGATGGGAGTGTTATTGTACCTCAAAATGCATGTAATGCCACATTATTAAGAATGTTTCACTTGTCATGGTTAAGAGTTTTAGCACAATTACTGATATATAGTTCTGCCAGCTAAGGATATACAAATTTCCTGCTTCACAGTGCAGTCTGATTACCTACAGGGGACAGGAAGGAATCTCTGTTTCCCACTTCCTACCTCCCCCACTGTATAGCAGTATATGTTTAGTTAGATATGTTCTGACTGGTTTGCACCTACGTCTGAAGCATCAGATAATGGCCTCAATAGACCACAGAACTGATGGAAATATAAATATAAACCCCATCCCTGCTTCCAGTCTTTTTGCTGGGGGTTATATCAGTCACTGGCATAAGTCATGGTGACCATTAACTTGTAAAGACCTCTTAGGGACTGTTACTGGTCAGGATCATTGGTGCAGAATATGGTCCATCCACGCTGCAAATATACCTTTCACTGGGCATGCGGGGATGGTGTAGGGCAACAGCAGAATAGCCAAATGTCTATGGGAGCACCACTGAAACAGTGCAAAAGGCCTATGTTCCTACTCTTTGGCTAATTTAGAAGTGTACTTGTGTTTCAAATGCAGAGATGCAACAGTACCTCATATGTAGGGCTCTACCAAATTCACAGTCCATTTTGGTCAATTGCACGGTAATAGGAATTTAAAAATCATAAATTTCATGATTTCAGCTATTTAAATCTTAAATTTCACAGTGTTGTGATACTAGGGTCCTGACCCAAAAAGGATTTGTGTGGGGGTCGCAAGGTTATTGTAGGGGGGTTTGCAGTATTCCTATTCTTACTTCTGTGTTGCTGCTGGCAGCAGTGCTGCCTTCAGAGCTGGGCAGCTAGAGAGTGGGGGCTGCTGCTGGTTGGGAGCCCAGCTCTGAAGGCAGAGCTGCCACCAGCAGCAGCAGCAGCACAGAAGTAAGGATGGCATGGTATGGTACTGCCACCCTTATATCTGCACTGCTCCTGGCGGGGTGCTGCCTTCAGAGCTGGGCCCCCAGCCAACAGCCCACCACTCTCTGGTCACCAAGCACTGAAGGCAGCGTAGAAGTAAGGGTTGCAATACCGTGACCCCTGTAAAATAACGTTGCAACCCCCATGCAACTCCCTTTTGAGTTAGGACCCCCAATTTGAGAAATGCTGGTCTCCCCCATGAACTCTGTATAGTATAGGGTAAAAACACACAAAAAACCAGTATCGGGGGGTAGCCGTGTTAGTCTGGATCTGTAAAAGCAGCAAAGAGTCCTGTGGCAGCTTATAGACTAACAGATGTTTTGGAGCATGAGCTTTCGTGGGTGAATATCCACTTCGTCAGATGCATGTACATTCATCTACATACATCCGATGAAGTGTGTATTCACCCATGAAAGCTCATGCTTCAAAACGTCTGTTAGACTATAAGGTGCCACAGGACTCTTTGCTGCTTTTACAAAAGACCAGATATCTCAGGGAGGAGACCAGTTTTCATGGTCTGTGACATGTTTTTCATGGCTGTGAATTTGGTAGGGCCCTACTCGTATATAAGTACCTACACGAGTTCATACTTGTGAAATAGTATTTGGGTTATTGGTTTGGATTTTTCAAGGAGAAAAAATCTGCTCATCACTGCAGAGAAACTTTACTAAAATAAAGAGCAGTGTTAAGATGACAATACAGAGGAGGAGCAGAATATTATATAGGGCAAATCTGATGACGTATAGGACTGGAGTAATAGAAATTAAATTAAATTTAATAGTCCAAACTGCAAGGTCATGCATTAAGGGACTAACAGTAAGAACTTCTGCTGTAAGCCAGGGGCTCATTGGAGTACAATGGAGTGGCACTCAGTTATACGCCTGAGGACCACAAAGACCTGGGTGTATTAGTAGAACTCAGAATGACTGTGAGGCAACAGTGTGGTGCAGCTTTGAAAATAAATAATTAATAAAATAAAATAAAATAAACAAGCCAATGCAATCCTAGAATGTATCAGGAGAAGTATTTCCTGTAGATGTAGGGATGTTGATTACTGTACAAGGCACTGTAAGACCTCATTTGGAATCCTGTATACAGTTTTGGTCATCCGTGTTCAGGAAAGATTAATTCAAATGGGATTAGATGCAGAGAATGCCTGCTAGGATGATCAGGACAATGGAGTGCCTATTTTATGAGAGGACAGTGGAAGAGCTTGGCTGATTTAGCCTAGCAAAATGAAGGCTATGAGGGAATACGGTTGCTCTCAATAACTATATCAGGGGGTAAACACCGGGGAGGGGGCTGTGCTATTTAAGCTAAAGGACAATGTTGACACAAGAACAAATGGGTATAGACTGGCCATGAATACACTTGGGCTGAGAATGAGAAAGTTTCTAACCATCAGAGGAGTAGGGGTAGTGAGGGCTAGTCTTAATCTTAAAACAGAGTCTTAAAATGGAGCTTGTTAAATCTATGAATGGGATTATATGATGGGGTTGGTATGATAGCAGGGGTCTGAAGTTGATGACCCAGGACATCCTTTCAGGTCCTATGTCTTATGTTCCTGTGTAGATCAACCAGCCAAATTGAGTGCTTTAAAGAACAAAGAATAATTTACTTATGAATAGATTCTTCCTTAATACCACCCACCCACCCCCATTAATTGAGAATCATCAAGCCTATGTTTAGAGCAGGCTGTTTCTAATGACCCATTTCACTGTCAGACATCCCATTTGAAATTCTTAAGGACCCGATCCAATCCATATAAAAATCAGTGACAGTCTTTCCATTAACTTCAATGGTAATTGGGCTGGGCCCTAAATTAGCTAATTTCTACTCTGTGATATGCACACTATGATGTGCACACATACAACTCCACTGAAGTAAGTGCGTGCCTGTGTGTAACAGAAGGCAGATTTTGGCCTATTATTTTGAAAGCAAAGGTGAAAACAAAAAAAAATTGATGTATCTTGACTAAACATGTAGAAAACAAGGAAATTTTTAATAAGCACTTTTATCTCATGCTTTGTCTGCTTTAATTAACAGTAGAAATACTGAAAAAAGTTAGGTGATAGGATTCTTGTCTTCACCAGTTACACAGAATTGTGTGTTCAGTCAATAGCAAAGCAAGATAGGACATCTTGGCCCCGGTTTGGGGCCATATGCCATGTGCTTTTTATGCTCCACTGGCACAAGTAGGCTTAAGCCTGGTGACTTCAGCATGTGTGAGATTTTCCCTGAATACTAGGATGCTTGGAGGTATAGAACCATCATATTGGCTCCTGTGTGCCCCCTGTACAGGTTGCCAACAGGGGCATGCCTGGCAAGAGTAGCCAGGGCTGCTGTTTGCCTCAGCATTCTTTATACCTTTTGAGGGTATACTAACCTGTTCTAGACTAGCCTCATGCAGAGAAGCCCCAAGGGCATATCTGTACCCTCCTCCCACTCGACTCCACAAAGTGCTCTTCAGCCCTAGCTGAGGATCTAGCCCCTTGCCTAAAGACAGCCATAGCCCAACTCAATACCAGGCATGCAGTGCTCAGGTGGGAAAGGCTGGTTCTCCAAGGGTGCCATATTTAAGCTCTGAGTAAAACAAACAATACTGTTTATATTAGCCTGTTCTTTCTCATATATTTTTATTTTTCAAAATATAGCACAATAACTGCTATAGGGAAAAATGCTATACACTAAAAAAAGAGACGATTTCTAATACAAACATCATACTATGATGATATACATGCTAAAAAGCTTTACATTTACAAAATATAACATAAAGGGGATAAGTATCAATCAGGAAGACAAGAAGGAAAAGATTTTGAAGGGCTTCCATATTGGTATAAAAGAAAAGCAAGCAAGAGCAGAATCTGTATGAGTGCTATAACTTGTTGAAAGATACCCCAGGAGACAGAAAAAATAGATTTCTCCTTGGAAGAGTAGTCAGCAGCAATAGACATAGGAAAGTAGAATGTGTACCAAAGGGTGCAGCAGGATTTGCTTTGATTTCAAGCCAGGCCGTATTTCACAGAAATTGCTTTGTGAAGCCTTTCTGGAATCAAGCCTTTTTTCTTCTTTTTAAATAGAAAGCATACTGAGCTTTGTTTGTTGGAGTCCATAGTAAAAACTCATAATAAGCCTAATCCTGTGAGGCTCTGAGTGTCTCCTGACTTCAGTGGGAGCGGAGAGCACAAAGCATGATGCAGAATCAGGCTGTCTGCTATGTTATATAGGTTTGTGTTCAATCATTTTTTACTCCTAATTTATTAGTCTCTTGGTGTGTTATTTATATTTACTTGTTTAGGCAAATCTAAATTCAAATTAATGCACCAATTTTACATTTTCTACCAACATGCAGGATACCAGAATAGCCCTATCACGTGGTTTCATTAGTTATTTTAATCTCATCATCACAGAAGCTCTTGGCCATTTCAGCTACACAAAGACCACATCCCTTTAGTATTTGCCATGGTCCCACGGGAAGCAAGGTAAGATAAGGTATGGCAAGGTGTGGTAAGATCCCATGGGAAGGAAATATAAGGGGGAAAACAGTTCAAGAGACTTGGCAGTTTTTCAGAGAGACAGTATAAAGGCACAAGAACAAAATATCCCACTGCGTAGGAAAGGTAGGAAGTATAGTAGGAGACCACCCTGGTTTAAACAGGAGATCTTCAATTATCCGAAACCCAAAAAAGAGCCCTTCAAAAAATGGAAACTAGGTCAAATTACAAAGGATGAATATAAATAAATAACACAAGTATGTTGGGACAAAATTACAAAGGCAAGGCACAAAACTAAATTAAACTAGCTAGAAAGGATGAGAAGAAAATATACTACGAGTGTATTAGAAGCAAGAGGAAGACCAAAACCCAGGTTGGCCCATTATTCAATGGGGGAGGAGGGGGAACAATACCAGAAAATGTGGAAATGGTAGAAGTGCTAAATGCTTTTTTTAATTTCAGTTTTCATCAAAAAAGTTTAGTTCTGATTGGACATCTAACATAGTGAATGCCAGTGAAAATGAGGTCGGATCAGAGGCTAAAATAGGGAAAGAACAAATTAAAAATTCCTTAGACAAGATAGATGTCTTCAAGTCAGCAGAGCCTTATGAAATACATCCTAGAATACTCAAGGAGCTGACTGAGGAGATATCTGAGCCATTAGCAGTTATCTTCGAAAAGTCATGGAAGATGACAGAGATTCCAGAGGACTGGAAAAGGGAAAATATAGTGCCAATATATAAAAAGGGAATTAAGGACAACTTCGGAATTACAGACCAGTCAGCTTAATTTCAGTACCTGGCAAGATAATGGGGCAAATAATTAAGCAATCAGTTTGCAAACACCTGGAAGATAATAAGGAGATAAGTAACAGTCAGCATGGATTTGTCAAGAACAAATCATGTCAAACCAATGCTTCAGCCTGCACCATTTCCAGCAGCTCCCGTTGGCCTGGAGCAGCGAACCACAGTCAGTGGGAGCCATGATCAGCCAGACCCACAGACGCGGCAGGTAAACAAACCGGCCTGGCCTGCCAGGGACTTTCCCTAAACAAGAGGCATCCCAAGTTTGGGAAATACTGGTTTAGATAATACTTAGTTCTGCCATGATTGTAGGGGACTGGACTAGAGGACCTCTCAATGTCCCTTCCAGTCCTACGATTCTATGATGATGAAATGCAAACTTTTTTTTTTAAAGGGAAGCACCTATTTTAATCCATAGTTCATCCCAGTTGCCAGATCACTCCTTCCTGTGTATATAGCAATGGAGGAGCACAGTGGGACGCATCATGAGCTTGAGACACAAAAGTATTTGCTCTAGCTTCCCCTCTGGAATGTTAAATGGGATAACCCATGGGGAGGCAGTGTCCATGGTTTTGCATTCCCACAGTTATCCTGAGATCTGTTGGGAAAATCAGGTTGGTCATTGCTAGTAACATTTTTCCATATATAGGGTGCAGTTCATGAGCTTTTTAATAGGCTCAGTGTTAGATATATTGTATAAGTTTTCTCTAATGTTCCTCTAATAAAGGAAAAATTGCAGAAAATTCTGAGAATGAAACAGTTAAGACGCACATGAATAACAACCTTCTTCAGACTTGAAAGAGCAAAACTGATCAATTTTTTCATTCAAGCACTGTACATTTTGACCAAAGTCCATAAAGCTCTGTGAAGCATAAGGAAACCAGATTGAGTTATCACCATTAATTTAAAAATTGCATGTAAGCTCTTCCATATAGTCTCCTAGTCAATCATATCAAGAGAAAACAATTAGCTCTTTTCCTAGCTTTTTTCCAAGGCTTCTGGTCTCTTCCTGTAAAAGGCATTAAGTGATTTAGAAATGAAGGGGAACATGACTTCTCCCTCTCTAAGACTGACAGAACACTGCTAAATCGGACCTGACAGGTGCTTGATTTTGTCTGGCCCTCTGTGTTGTACTCAAGGGAAGAGATGGGAGGGGAGGGGGAAAAAAAGAGAAAATAAGAAACCAGCAAACCCCGTTGCACATCTATGCAAAAAGCAACACCCATTCCAGTCTCAGAGTGGGAGTTACAGTAATGAAACTGTCAACAAACTCCCCAAAGTAGCATGATACGATGGGGAGGAAGCAGGAGCAAGGTCAGATCATGGTAAAGATGATTACCTAATGTTAGAAAAGTACCATGCAACATTTACCAGCTTAAAACAAAGCAAACATTAAATGTAAATCAGACATAACAATATGCCACAGGACCAATTAGTGTCAGACTAGTAAGTCTACAACTTTAATGTATTTGGATTATCAGAGAAACAGCAGTGACTGTAATTGCTAAGATTAAGTTCCAATTTTGATTCCAGCAGTTATCCCCCATGTACACCTGCATCTTTTGTTGCTCATAATTTTCTTGAGATAAACTAAATCTTCTGAGGCCAGCATTTCCATCCTCAGTGTCAGCCCAGAGGTAGATAGTTGGCACGGAACTACTTGCCATTTTTTTTAGGTACATATGTGTGGAACAAAAATCTTCCCTTATGTTCCCATCAGAAACTGTATATCTCAAAAGAAAAAGTTGCAAATAGATTAAAAAAACCCCATGTATGGTATGTAAGTAGGAGCCAATTTTCAATATGCTCAGTAAAGCAGTTTTAAAGTTCCAACTATTTAAAACAGACAATGGTACAGAGTTTTAAGCAAACTAAACTCTAATAATTTCTCTGATTTCACTATTATTTATTGTTCCAAAACATGGACGGGAATACAACAAGTTGCATGTAGTTGGTGTACTATATTTATGCTATATCAGAAATGACATTGAATGATATGGCAAATAGAAAGCTAAAAAGAGAAAGTTAATATAAAGGCATATGCATAAGTATGTAGAGTTCAGACTGAGTTTTCTGTACCTTAACTCTGTATTTACTGACTTTCTGAGAGCTCAGTTTCATTAAAGCTGGATATAATTAGTGCCATTTCATTCCCTGACCTCAGACCTCAGAAGAGAAAACTGTAAAGACACTTGCTCCTGCTATAGGGCTGAAAGAACTTCATTAAAATGTTATTTGGCATGTACAACATAGTTAATAATATAATTTGATTCGAGGTTTCTGAATCCATTCTCTACTCCAACAAGTCCCATTTTCCTAATGTTCAGGGCATAGTAGAGAGGGACTGTGTAAGAACGACTGATAACCGTCTCTGTTGTGATGCAAAGGCAAATGAATGCTGCTGTGTAGAGCTGCAGTATCGCCTCTGTCAGTGGCATCCAGTAGACATACGGTGACAGTAAAAAAAAGCTGAACGGGCTCCATGGTTGCCGTGCTATGGCGTCTGCCAGGGCAATCCAGGGAAAAAGGGCATGAAATGATTGTCTGCTGTTGCTTTCCCGGAGGAAGGAATGACTGACGACATTTACCCAGAACCACCCGCGACAATGATTTTTGCCCCATCAGGCACTGGGATCTCAACCCAGAATTCCAAGGGGCGGGGGAGACCGCGGGAACTATGGGATAGCTACGGGATAGCTACCCACAGTGCAACGCTCCAGAATTCGACGCTAGCCTCGGACCATGGATGCACACCACTGAATTAATGTGCTTAGTGGGGCCGCGTGCACTTGACTTTATACAGTCTGTTTTACAAAACCGGTTTATGTAAAATCCGAATAATCCCGTAGTGTAGACGTACCCTAAGGCCCGGTCTACACTACGAGTTCAGTTTGAATTTAGCAACGTTAAATCGAATTAACCCTGCACCTGTTCACACAACGAAGCCATTTACTTTGACATAAAGGGCTCTTAAAATCGATTTCTGTACTCCTCCCCGACAAGTGGAGTAGCACCGAAATCGACGTTGCCATTTTGAATTAGGGTTAATGTGGCTGCAATTCGATCGTATTGGCCTCCGGGTGCTATCCCACAGTGCACCATTGTGACTGCTCTGGACAGCAATCTGAACTTGGATGCACTGGCCAGGTAGACAGGAAAAGCCCTGCGAACTTTTGAATTTCATTTCCTGTTTGCCCAGCGTGGAGAGCACAGGTGACCACGCAGAGCTCATCAGCACAGGTAACCATGCAGTCTGAGAACCGAAAAAGAGCACTAGCATGGACTTTACAGGAGGTACTGGATCTGTTCGCTGTATGGGGAGAGGATTCTGTGCTTGCAGAACTACGTTCCAAAAGACAAAATGCCAAAACATTTGAAAAAATCTCCAAAGGCATGATTTAGAGAGGCCACAATAGGGACTCACTACAGTGCCGCGTGAAAGTTAAGGAGCTCAGACAAGCCTACCAGAAAACCAAAGAAGCAAACGGAAGGTCTGGGGCAGAGCTGCAGACATGCTGCTTCTATGCTGAGCTGCATGCAATTCTAGGGAGGGTCCGCCACCACTACCCTACCCCTGACCATGGATTCCGAGGAAGGGGTAATCTCAGGCATGGCTGAGGATTCTGCAGACGGGGAAGATGATGATGAGGAGGAGGACGATGAGATTGCAGAGAGCACACAGCACTCCGTTCTCCCCAACAGCCAGGATCTTTTTCTCAGCCTGACTGAAGTACCCTCTCAACCCTCCCAAGGCATTATCTCAGACCATGAAGCCATGGAAAGGATCTCTGGTGAGTGTACCTTTGTAAATATAAAGCATGGTTTAAAAGCAAGCCTTTTTTAATGATTAATTTGCCCTGAGGACTTGGGATGCATTTGTGACCAGTACAGATACTGGAAAAGTCTGTTAGCATGTCTGGGGTTGGAGTGGAAATCCTCCAGGGACATCTCCATGAAGCTCTCCTGGAGGTACTCCAAAAGCCTTTGCAGAAGGTTTCTGGGCAGGAGAGCCTTGTTCCGTCCTCCATGGTAGGACACTTGACCATGCCATGCTAGTCGCAAGTAATCTATATCATTGCATGACAAAGCCTGGCAGCGTATGGTCCCATTGTCTGCTGGCATTCAAGCAACATCCGTTCTTTATCTCACTGTGTTATCTTCAGGAGAGTGATATCGTTCATGGTAACCTGGCTGAAATACGGGAGTTTAATTAAGGGGACAGAGGTGGCCGTTCCTACTGGGCTGTTTGCCTGTGGCTGAAAAGAAATCCTTCCCTGCAGTTAATCAAGCCAGGGCGGTGGGGGGAGGGATTAGTGCTGAACTTTTCACATTTGGCTAGCAGGGATCTTCCCTGATACCAGCCATGTGGTGGGGGGGGGGGGGGGAGGATTAAAACGATCATCTTAGAGAATTGGATGATGCGGGGGTAGTTTGGTTTCTGCTGCTGCATGTTAACAGGAAAACCATAGCATTCAATGGGATTTGCTTGGTATGTGGGAAAGGAGGGCGCTGCTTTTATGGAGGCTGCAGAAGCCAAAAGACAATAGCTTACCATGGCCGCATGCAAGCTGAATTCTGTTGCCTGGACCTGCGTCTGTGAGATTTCTAACACCAAAGCCGTAGGCACTCAATATTAAGATGCAAAATGTGACCTTGTACTGAAATAACATATGCTATGTAATGTGAATAGTGTTGTTCACCGTGAAAGAGTATAAGCATTGTTCTGTAGAATGTATCTTTTAAAATACTTCTCTCCCTTTTTTTACCTCCCTCCCACAGCTGCAAATTTTTCAAGTCTCCCTCCTCCGTCCCGAAGGCTATCTCAGATAAGGTGGCAATAAAAAAGAACGCGAGACAAAATGTTCTCTGAAATCATGGAATCGACCCAGAATGAAAGAACTCATCTGAATGAGTGGAAGGACGCGGTATCAAAGTACAGGAAAGATGCCAGTGAATGTGAGGACATGAGGGACCAACGAGAGGACAGAAGGGACCAATGTGAGGAGAGGAGAGATGCTCGAGATAAGAAGTGGCAGCAGGAAGATCAGAGGAGGGATGATGCAACTCTGGAGCTGCTGCGTGATCAAACTGACATGCTCCGGCATCTAGTGGAGCTTCAGGAATGGCAGCAGGATCACAGAGTACCACTACAGCCCCTGTATAACCACCCTCCCCCCTCACCATGTTCCATAGCCTCCTCACCCAGACATATAAGAATGCGGGGGTGGGGGAGGCTCCATGCACCTGCCCACTCCACCCCAGTGGACAGCACAAGCAAAAGGCTGTCATTATTTTGAACTTTTCCTTCCCTCCTATCCTCCTCCCAAACCCCACCCAGGCTACTTTGTCAGTTCTCTCCCTCTTTTTATAATCAATTAATAAAGAATACGTGATTTTTAAATGATAGTGACTTTATTGCCTTAGAAAGCAAGCTGTGATCAAAGCGGGAGGGTGAGTTGCTTACAGGGAATGAGTCAATCAAGAGGGCAGGTTTTCATCAAGGAGAAACAAAAAGAACTTTCACACTGTAGCCTGGCCAGTGATGAAACTGGTTTTCATAGCTTCTCTGATGCGTAGCGCTTCCTGGTGTGCTCTTCTAATCGCCCTAGTGTCTGGCTGTGTGTAATCAGCGGCCAGGTGATTTGCCTCAGCCTCCCACCTTGCCATAAAGGTCTCCCCCTTACTCTCACAGAGATTGTGGAGCACACAGCAAGCAGCAATAACAATGGGTATATTGGTTTGGCTGAGGTCTGAGCGAGTCAGTAACGTGCGCCAGCGCGCCTTTACATGTCCAAATGCACATTCTACCACCATTCTGCACTTGCTCAGCCTGTAGTTGAACAGCTCCTGACTACGGCCCAGGCTGCCTGCTTCATGAGCCATGGTATTAAGGGGTAGGCTGGGTCACCCAGGATAACTATAGGCATTTCAACATCCCCAACTGTTATTTTCTGGTCTGGGGAGTAAATCCCTTGCTGCAGCCGTTTAAACAGATTAGTGTTCTTGAAGACGCGAGCGTCATGAACCCTTCCCGGCCATCCCACGTGGATGTTGGTGAAATGTCCCCTGTGATCCACCAGTGCTTGCAGCGCCATTGAAAAGTATCCTTTGTGGTTTATGTACTGGCTGCTCTGCTGCTCCGGTGCCAGGATAGGGATATGGGTTCCATCTATCGCCCCACCACAGTCAAGGAATCCCATTCCAGCAAAGCCATCCACTATGACTTGCACATTTCCTAGAGTCACTACCTTTGGTAGCAGCAGCTCAGTGATTGCTTTGGCTACTTGCATCACAGCAGCCCCCACAGTAGATTCGCCCATTCCAAATTGATTCCTGATTGACCGGTAGCTGTCTGGCATTGCAAGCTTCCACAGGGCTTTTGCAAAGCCAGTTATCCACCATTCTATATTTATGCATTTGTTTTTTCTTTCCTACGCGTACCGCCTTACATTTGACTTTGTTGAATTTCCTTTTGTTGTCAATAGCCCAGTTCACCACTTTATCAAGATCTCTTTGCATTTTAGCTTTATCCTCTAAAATGTTTGCAACCCCTTCCCCCCCACTTTGTGTCATCTGCAGACTTGATCAGTATGTTTTCTATTCCTACATCCAGGTCATTAATTTATAGGTCTGTTTATAGCATTTAATCATATTCTAATCATTAGTGTACACAGCACCTCCATCAATAGATGGTGATGTATCTTTGTCTTATTGGTAAGTTGTTGTTTTGATATTATTTTGTTATATCTGATTGAGGGGGAGATTGTAGGATGTTTTAGTCCTATGTTCATGCTGGAGTTGTTATTTGCAGTTTCCCAATAAATCATTAGCTTTCTATAAACAATTATTACAGTATTTATAATTACAGGATAAAATTATGATTACTCCAACAGAGGCACACTACAGTAAAGAGTGAGAGGAATGAGCCCTTCCTTTCCCAGGATGCAAAGTGAGGGGCCATTATTTAGCTGGCCTATTGGATGCAAGGGAGGGGAAGGAAAGATAATTAGTGCTGCTATTAGTGTTAGTTGCACTAGGGTGGTGACTGAGCACTGCAGGATGGATATATACTGCAAGAAGCTCTGGAGAAAAGGGTTCCTCTCACTGCACTTATCAGAGCTCCCAGAGAGTTTTATGCCTTTCAAAGGCATAAGCTCCTAGGTTCTGCTATTCAGGCAGCAACCCCTCTTTCCCATTCCTAGCACAGTTCAATTTTGAAAGGAGGAGTCTGGTGGCACCTTACAGACTAACAGATTTATTTGGGCATAAGCTTTCGTAGGTAAAAAACCTCACTTCTTCAGATGTTGCACCAGACTCCTTGTTGTTTTTGCAGATACAGACTAACACAGCTATCTCCTGATACTTGAAAGAAGAGTAGTATTTCTTTCTTTTGGGAATAGTTTCCTTAGCGAAGTGGTAAGAACCACGTTTCTTGACATTTAAAATAAGACTTAAAGCACCAGAAATTAATGCACAGGACAATCCTACAAGGGGTGAAGTTACTTCTCCTCTATATACTTCAGTTTGGTCATGTGGGGATAATGATATTTGGTTTACTTTGTAAAGGTCTTTCACATTTATGGTTGAAAAACACAAAGTAAGAATTAAATGCTGTTCTCCAGAATTAATTTCTTTGATTAAGTGATATAGTGCATTAACATTTTGCTAGCAGAATACAGGTCTAATCCTGCAGTCTTCCCTCAAACAATTTCTCATTTTCTTCATTTGGAGAATTGCCTATGTGAGGACTGCAAGTTCAAGTCTAATGATAGAAGTAGTATGCTAAAATGCTCCCATACGACATTAAAGGATTATCCCATGGTATTCTTTTCTACATATGCATAATCAAATTTTTGTTTGATTGTACTTACAAGCCATCAAAGAGCTATTGCTAACAAAATTGTGTTTAATGTAGGAATCTTTAAAGTAAAATATATGACAGAAGGGAGAGCACACAGATTTATTAACACTATTTTTGTCATCCAGGTATATAGATGTATGAATTTGCCATAAAATGTTCAGTTATAATTCTGTATAACACTTTATTGAATAATTGTATTGTATGAACAATAACAACCACAAGCAAGTATATTAAACATTGTTGCATTTGTTTAACACAGTTTACATAATAAAATGTGGATTCTGAGCTTTATACAGTGGTTCTTGTTTGATATTTCTTAGTCTGTGTGCTTCTTTATTGCTAGGGTAAATAGAAAATAAAATGTGACACTACGTATCATCGTCTGTGGTTATTGTTGAGTAACCCTAATAAAAAGTTTCGTAAGACATTGTGAGAGAATATGCAGCTGTAAGCTACAGATCAGCCACTCTGGGAGAAGTGGTGTTATGAGTTTTAATAACTAATAAAAAAGTAAAATGAAATTGCATTATTGAAATCCACCGGATGTAATTTGAATCAAAGTAACTTGGAACAAGTATAATTTAAATCAAATATGAGAATTTCAAGCAGTGTTCATAATGACAGAAATTTACGAGATAAATATTGTAGAAGAAATGGATTTGATTTACATTTGAAGTAAAAAAAGTATGAGGGTATTAGCATCACTCTGCATTTTCAGAACACTGTATTACTGATTATCTATTTTAACTGGTGAAAAGCAGCTTTTGGAGGAAAGTGTATAGGACTCACATAGGCAGCCATAATGTTTATTTTAATTTGATAAGCCATTCCCCTTCCTTGAATCGCCACAAATTCAGCTGTATACATAACCATTATTTATTGTGTCTGGCAGACATTCTTGAAAGCCCACTTGAGGAGAATATATTATAAATATGAACTGTAAATCTGTGAAGTATAATTAAATGCTAAACCAATTCAGGGCTTTTTGTGCCGTTCAGCTTAGATGAGCATTGTACAAACTATTATACAAATTGCTCATTTATTACTTAAGGATTAAATCATTTAAGTACTATTTAAAGTTCCTTATTTGAAATCATTGATACTCTGTCTTACCAGTGTTCAACAGAAGAGAATTGTACAACTAGTTGTCCAAAGACCTAAAGCCATATGTCTTCAGATAGGAAAAAAGGGGGAAAAATCAACAAGTCTCTGGAAAAATGAATTTAAACAATATATTTTCTGTTCACCTTTTTAAAAAAAAACCACCACATACAATCAGGTTCTCTGCAGTAAATATCTGATAAAGGAGTAAAACTATGAGAGGATTGTGGAGATATGTAGTGGTAACTTGTTCAACTGTATAAATTAACTCTGCTAAATGAAATAGTGGCTATGCATCAGTAGACTAAATTACACCTTCAGAAAACTGTAAATGCCAGTGATGTGACTTAATCAAATATCCAGTATAGCCTGAGACATGCTCTTTCCCTCTCAGAGTCTAACAATTTAGTAATTGAACAATGAGCGAAAATACACTAATATATTTGTGAATAAAGTAAATCAAAATCAATTGGCTGCTATTCATGAGGTCATAATATTCATTATGTGTGAAATTCACTCCTGTATAGAGGGCAAACAAGTCCTACGCACCATTTAAATTCCATTTAAGCCCTCAAATAGCTTTTAAGTGAGACTTTAGAGTTGCATAGCCTCGTTGTCCCTTTGCACAAGGGTGAGCTCCAACTAATCTATGGAAATAGTTGGAAAAGAATCTGATATTTATGAAAATTTGTGTGGGAAATATTTTGTCCATTGTCATTCATTGTTATTTATTGCTCATCATCTGTTATTCTTTCAAAAAGTTTGTCATCCAGGCAGAGGGCAGAAGCAATGCCATGTCACCAGTTTAGAATAAGAATTGCAAACAAAAAGTGGTGATGAATAATTGTAATTGAATGGTTTGTGAGCCACCCACAATCTGAAAATTATCCAACAGTCAGGCCCAGTGTACACTTACTTATAGATTGGCTCTGCTGCAGTCGATGAAGACTCGCTAAATCGATTGCACAGCGCTCTCTGGTTGACTATGGCAATCCATCACTCCGAGAAGAGTAAGGTAAGTCAATGGGAGAATGTTTCCCATTGACGCAGTGCGGTGGAGACACCACGGTAAGTCGACCTAAGCTACGTCGACTCCTGTTACATGTAACTGGAATAGCGTAACTAACCGCAGTAGTGTAGAGAAGCCTTCAGTGAATACTAATTAACAACATATATGTCAGTAGAAACCATGGCCAGTTTACAACTAGATAGCTAAATTTCTTGAATGTTGATTCAGTTTATATTATCTCACCAGCTCTTTTAAACATGGAAGCTCTTAATGTATTTTGCCACATAGTTACCAGGAAATAAAAATTGCTTGTCTGTGCACTCATTGCAATTACATTAACCTTCAGGTACTAATTATCTCCTGTGGAAGTACTAAGCACCCTTAACTCATAATAAAGTTGGTGGAAGTTGAGGACTGTAAGCCTTAGGGATGGAATATATGGTTTTGTTTGTGTGAAAAAATGACTCTTCATCAAAATTAGCATCACCAAAGAAAAAATGATTTTTTTTCAAATTGGAATTGTACATATTAATGTGTAATCAATTGGATGACACCATGAAACAGCCAAATCCTTAAATTCGTACTTAGTTTATAATCAGACTTCCTCAGGAAATCATTGGGAATTTTCTGGAGTAAGGACTGAGTTAAAAAAAATGAGCAAGGACTTCAGGATTTATCTTAGAGGCTTTGACTCAGAATGTGATTGAGGTTTCAGGATGGTATAATAAGTTAGGTATTTTAATTTATTTTTTTTCTAATGAGCCTAAAGGAGTTATGTACCCAAATCCTATTGACATTCAGTGAGAGCTGGATACTTCACTCCTTAATCATCGTCAAAACTATTTCCTCCCTACTAGGCAGAATACTAAGGCAGGGTAAAGTTATTTAAGGGCCAATAAAAGATGGGAATAAAATGAAAAGAAAACTTTCTTCCCACCTAGTATCAGCATTAGCAATTATTTTCCCTGTCTCAGAAGACTTGCATTTTCTCCCACAATTATCACATAGAATGAAATTTCCTCCTTTTAGATTGGAAAAAGAAGCAACAGAAATATATGTTAAAACTTGATTTATAGTTTAGCTTTAGCTTATTCTAAATTGTTAAAGCCCTCATGTACAGTAGCCTATAAAAGGCTGGGAGACTTCTTATGGTCTGACTCAACAGTCTTTGCACAGAATTGAAGTTAGTGGTGCCTTTGCAATAGGGTGTCCAGAAAGCAATTTTTAAGAATTATGACACTTTTTTTTTCAGGGAGGGAGGTTAATCGTTGTGTATATTAGATTAAAAATAAAAGGTACACATAGGCTTACCTTGTACTCTATATCACACAGTTCCCAATTTTCAGCACCAGCAGTGTCATACTTCTTAGATGACTTGGTCATGCACATAACAACCTTTCTGCGGATTACATAAATATAAAACTGCAATTTCAAATATGAGTTCCATCAGACCTCTTGGGTGAATACCATCTGGTCCTGGTGACTTATTACTGTTTAGTTTATCAATTTGTTCCAAAACCTCCTCTAATGACACTTCAATCTGGGACAGTTCCTCAGAATTGTCACCTAAAAAGAATGGCTCAGGTTTGGGAATCTCCCTCACATCCTCAGCTGTGAAGACTGATGCAAAAAATTCATTTAGTTTCTCCACAATGGCCTTATGGTCCTTGAGTGCTCCTTTAGCATCTCGATCTTCCAGCGGCCCCACTGGTTGTTTAGTAGTCTTCCTGCTTCTGATGTACTTAAAATATTTTTTGCTATTACTTTTGGAGACTTGGCTAGCTGTTCTTCAAATTCTTTTTTGGCCTTTCTAATTATATTTTTATACTTCTTTTGCCAGAGTATATGTTCCTTTACAGTTTCCTCATTAGGATTTAACTTCCACTTTTTAAAGCATGCTTTTTTGCCTCTCGCTGCTTCTTTTATTTTGTTGTTTAGCCACGGTGGCATTTTTTTTGGTTCTCGTACTATGTTTTTTAATTTGGGGTATACATTTAAGTTGAACCTCTGTTATGGTGTCCTTAAAAAGTTTCATGCAGCTTGCAGGGATTTCACATTTTTCACTGTACCTTTTATTTTCTGTTTAACTAACTTCCTAATTTTTGTGTAGTCCCCATTTCTGAAATTAAATACTACAATGTTGGGCTGTTGTTGTGTTTTCCCCACCAAGGGGGTGTGTAGCGAGGTGGTGTGGCTCCCCTCCTCCCCAGGGAGGGTCGAGCCCCGTCAGATGCCAAAAGGGGTGGGGCCACTGAGCAGTAGTCCTGCCCCTCAGAGGGTCAGGAGGCGCCCCGGAAGTATAAAAGCAGGCCTTCAGCCCTCAGTTGAAGCCCTGCCGCCATCGGGAGCGGACCAGCTAGAGGGTGCTCCTGACTGGGGAGCTGCGGAGGCCCAGGGCCGTTGCCCTGACTGGCCAGAACTTCCCCGCTTCGCCGAGGAGCTGCTGGAGTTGCCCCGCACCCGCTATGACGAGGAGCTGCCGGAGCTGCCCCACGCCCGCTACGACGAGGAGCTGCCGGAGCTGCCCCGTCCCTGCTACTACCCCGAGGAACCCCCGGACCAGGCCTGGCCGGACTTTCCTGAGGTACTACCGGATCTACCGCCCAACCCTGGCCGGGAGGAGCCCATGCTACTAAGCTTCCCATGGACTGAGGGCCCCGATCAGGTAGGACCAAAGGGGGAGATAGGAAGTAGCCCGGGGGCAGCTGACCCCAGTCAGACTGCAAGTATGCCGGAACCCATGTCAGTGTGTTTCGATCAGGATTCCCCACTGACCGTTAACCGCTGCTAGGGCCCCGGGCTGGAACGCAGTGGAGTGGGAGGGCCTGCGTTCCCCCTGCCACCCCTTCAAGGGTGGCAGACTCCCCCTCCCCTGGCCTGAGGAGGCCATCCACAATGGTTGTCGCTCAGCCCCTGAGTCACAAGGGTCTGAGCTAGTGTATCTGTGGGTTTGGTGCCCTGCCCAAACCAAGGGCTGGGCCCCCTCTGACTGTGCCACTGCTTGGTCCTGTCTACAGGGCCCGAGCTGCCTGAACTGATAACTGCTTGGCCCTGAGTCACAAGGGTCTGAGCTAGTGTACTTGTGGGTTTGGTGCCCCGCCCGAACCAAGGGCTGGGCCCCCTTTGACTGTGCCCGTGTTCGGTCCTGCCTACAGGGTCCGAGCTGCCTGAACTGTTGACCGCTCAACCTCGAGGGCAGAGGCCCTCAGACGACGCGTAGCAAGGCGGTGTGGCTCCCCTCCTCCCCAGGGAGGGTCGAGCCCCGGCCACGCACCGTCACAGGGTGCTATTACAAAGCGGCCCTCTTGGACCATATCCTGTGCTCCACTTAGGACTAAGACAAGAATTGCCTCTCCTCTTGTGGGTTTCAGGACTAGGTGCTGCAAGAAGCAGTCCTTTAAGGTGTCAGGAAACTTTATCTCTGCATCCCATCCTAGGTGACATGTACCCAGTCAATATGGGGATAGTTGAAATCCCCCATTATTATGGAGTTTTTTTATTTTAGTAGCCTCTCTAATCTTCCTGAGCATTTCACAATCACTATCATCATTCTATCAGAGGGGTAGCCGTGTTAGTCTGTATCCACAAAAACAAGGAGGAGTCCGGTGGCACCTTAAAGACTAACACATTTATTTAAATAAATATAAATATATAAAAATAAATAAATCTGTTAGTCTTTAAGATGCCACCAGACTCCTCACTGTTTTTACCACCATTCTGGTCAGGTGGTCAGTAATATATCCTTACTGCTATATTCATATTATTAGAGCCCAGAATTACTATCCATAGAGATATTATGGTACAGTTTGGTTTATTTAACATTTTTACTTCATTTGCTTCTACACTTACTTTCACTTATAGTGCCACTCCCCTACCATTATGGTCTATTTTGTCCTTCTGACATATTATGTTGCCTGGCTTTACTGTTTACCCTTGATTATCCTTATTCCAACAAGTTTCTGTGATGCCTATTATATCAATATCCTCATTTAATATGAGGCATTCAATTCACCCATCTTAGTATTTAGACTTCTAGCATTTGTATATAAGCACATTAAAAAATTCCCACTTTTTCGCTGTCTGCCATTATGTGATGTAATTGAATGGGTCTTCTTTTCATTTGACTGTTTCTCATCAAATTTTACCTGTATATTATCATCTTCCATCCTCTTCTCCTTAGTAAGATATAGAGAATCTCCATTAATAGATCCTCCTCTAAGGGATGTCTCTGTCTGAACCACATGCTCTTCCACACTCGTTAGCTTTTCCCCAGTCTGTGGTTTAAAAACTGCTCTACAACCTTTGTAATTTTAAGTGCCAGCAGTCTGGTTCCATTTTGGTTTAGGTGGAGCCCATCCTTCTTATATAGGCTCCTCATTTCCCAAAAGTTTCCTAATAAGTTCCTAATAAATCTAAACCTCTCCCCCCTACACCATCGTCTCAACCACGCATTGAGACTCTGGAGTTCTGCCTATCTAACTGGCTCTGCGTGTGGAACTGAAAGCATTTCAGAGAATGCTACCATAGGGGTCCTGGACATCAGTCTCTTACCTAGCAGCCTAAATTTGGCTTCGTATCCTTCCTTATGTCATTGGTACCTACATGTACCACAGCCACTGGCTACTCCCCAGCACTACATATAAGTCTATCTAATTGTCTCGAGAGATCCACAACCTTTACACCAGGCAGGCAAGTCACCATGAGGTTCTCCTGGTCATCGCAAACCCAGCGATCTATGTTTCTAATGATCAAATCGCTCCTTACTAATTCCTGTCTCTGCCTAATAACTGTAGTTCCCTCCCCCAGAGAGGTATCCTCAGTGCGAGAGGATATCACATCATCATCTGGAAGGAGGGTCCCAACTATGGGATCATTTCCCTCTGCTTGAATTGGATGTTCTCCTTCCTTGAGACTTTCATACTCCTCAATAGCACAAAGGCTGTCAGACTGGGGGTGGGACCATTCTGCCATGTCTCATCTATGTATCTCTCTGTCTCCTTTAGCTCCTCCAGTTCAGCCACTCTGGTCTCCAAAGCCCATAAATGGTCTCTGAGGGCCAGGAGCTCCTTGCACCGAATGCACACATATGTCACCTGTCCATAGGGTAGGTAATCATATATCCTGCATTGGGTGCAATAAACTGGATAGCTCCCACTCTGTTGCTGGACTTCTGACTGCATTATATTTTTACTCCTGTAGCTTGTTCATTTGTTGTTCCTTTATTTTTATCAGGGGGTGTTTGGGGCTTAAATTTAAAGAATGGCAAGACCCCCCTCCTTCTAAATTCCCTTGCAAAACTCCCCTGTTAGCTGCTCCTGTTCGCCCTTCCTTTGCTGGAGTCCCTCTCCCTCTATTGCTCCACGTCCAGTGCTTAATTTGTGCTGGGGCTTGCTGGGTCTCTAGGCTTGGCAGCTCATAGCCCTGGCACTTCTAGGCTCCTGGCCAGCAGTTGCTGTTCTCCAGCTGCCCCGCTCTGAAGGCAGCACCACCAGCACAGAAGTAAGGGTGGCAATACACCATACCATGCCATCTTTACTTCTGTACTGCTGCTAGTCGTGGCACTGCCTTCAGACTGGGGCACCCAGCCAGCAGCTGCTGCTGCTCTCCAGCCACCCAGCTCTGACGGCAGCGCAGCCGCCAGCATCTGCCAGATTCATCCTCGGCACCTCTTTCATTGCAAATTAAGCACTTCCCATCTCACTCCAGCCTCCCTGGCCCACTCCCTGCATTCCTCCCAAACACTCCAGCATATCCCTCAGCGATCCAACTCTCTCCCACAAAGTCCCTAGTCCTGCACCAATTTTTTTTTAAGAATCTGAAGATGTTGTAAGCAGCTCATCTTAAAGATTCTGAGTATCAGCTAACTCTTTTATCAAATAACCCACCAACTTGTTTTCCCTTGTTCACATTCAGTCCCATTGTTCAGGAAACATAATTATTGTAACTACTTATTGAAGTCTTTCTTCCTCCATTTTATCAATGCTATTTTCCTTGACAATACTTCTAAAGTTAGATCAGATGGATGTGATGGATCTGCATGTGGATTTAGAACACCTTAAAATACCATTCTTAAAACAGAAAACAGCTCTGGTTCAATGACCACAGCATGTAAGCTTGAGCCACCAAGTGCAGAAAAAGCTAAAAGAACAAGATGCATTTTAAATGGCTGTTTTTTGTTTTTTTTTTTTTAAGGGAAACCATATGTGGAACCTCATGTTTAAATGACCCCGATTTTGGACACACTAACGCCCCCCAGGAGGCACAGTGAATTTCAAGACAATCCAAGTTAGCATGTGGATTTTAGAGCACTTAGAATAATCCACCTTTAAACAGTGATACTCTACCTTAACTAATGCAGATCTGGCACTCTGGTCTAATCATTCAAAGTTGTCACTTCTAGTTTAGAACTGTAAATCACAAATGTTCAGATCATGCTCTCCTAATTTGGAATGCAGCCATCAACTGGCTTTGCAAAACATTAAACCTTCTACCTCAATATTTGTGTGCTAAAAATATCTTTTGGTTTGCTGTTTTTGCTGGACACCCATATGCAAGTAGCAGTTTATGCACTTTTGCAAAAGCACGTGTTCCCTCGCTCTACCACAGAATGAATACACACTGTTTTGCTTTGAAGCCTCCAGCATCAGAGTGTGATACTGATCTAAAAGAAAAGATTTTAGGACTGTTAAAAAGCTGATACTGCTGCAGTAGCTTGGAGCTTTAGTTTATGATTGATCAAAACCTTTTATGCAGGACTTCCAAATGATGAGTACAACAACTACTAACAATTGCGGAATTAGTTGCATTAAAACATAATTCCAAGGTTACCATCAAATTAAAGGCATGCATATAAGAAGAAATATCCTGATTCCTGATTGGCTGAAAACAGATATGAGTCAGAAAGAATCTATTCTTTCCCTCTTCTTCATTTGGAAATCTGGAAAAATTCTCTTTACCAATCAAGATGCAGATATAAGTGAGTGTATCTTTGACTCACTGCAGGTGAGTTAGGTGAAAACTGTTCCATTCTGATGATCAATTCAGATAGCAAGTACAGAACTGCTCTGAGTGGCTCATCTGAGGTGGATAATAGATTTTCCAGACCTTTAACTTCTTGTTTCCTTTATGTTCATTTAAAAGAAAATAAGAAGATGTTACACTTAAGAACTTTGTGCGCTTGCCAAAATGGACAGATTTCCGGGTATTTCTCATTATCACATACATAACATATGTGTCAATATGTGTGCTGAAATCTTGTTTTGGTAAATAGCTTTATTGTCTTTAATCTAAGTTCTCAACTTCACCTGAGTCAAATATTACAGTGGGAGTTTAGAGATCTGGGTTCTTCTTCGAGTGCTTGCTCATATCCATTCCAGTTAGGTGTGCGCGCGCCGCGTGCACGCTCGTCGGAGACTTTTTACCCTAGCAACACTCGGTGGGCCAGCAGGTCGCCCCCTGGAGTGGCGCCAGCATGGCGCCTGATATATACCCCTGCTGGCCCACCCGCTCCTCAGTTCCTTCTTACCGCCCGTGTCGGTCGTTGGAACTGTGGAGCACGCCTAGCCATTCTCCACCTCCCTAGCGTTTCACTCTTCTGTAGTCTAGTGTATATAGTTTAGTTATTATAGTGTTAGTTGTAGTTATAAAGTTAAGTAAGTATAGTTGTAAATAGTTATACTGAGGATTGGGGGTTCGCCCCTTTTTCCTCCCCGCGGTGCCGGGGCCCATGCCCGGTTCACCCGGCTTTAAGCCTTGTGCGGCCTGTCATCGGCCGATGCCAACAGGAGACCCGCACGACTCCTGTCTGAGGTGCCTAGGCGAGTCCCACCTTGTGGACAAGTGTCGGATCTGCAAGGCGTTCAAGCCCTGAACTAAGAAGGAGCGGGACAGTCGCCTGAAGCAGATCCTGATGGAGGCAGCGCTGACTCCCCCACCGTTGGCACCGACTCCGGCACCAGGACCAAGTGTCGCCTCCGCTCCGGACCGCCCGGCGCCAGCGAGGGCTCCAACTTCCCACTCGGCACCGGCCCGGCACCCTAGCCGGCACCGCTCCCTCTCCCCGAGGAGCAAAAAGCACAGGGCTCCTGCGGTGCCTGCAACTGCACCACAGTCAGAGCGTGCCTCAAAATGTGACCGCCCGGCACCGTCATCTGCCGCGGCACCGAGCGTCGCCGCACCGTCGACTCCGGCCCCTCAGAAGCCGTTGAGTCCGGTGCCATTCAGCTCCCCGGTGAGGACAGGGGTCGAGCTCGTCGCTCCCTCCACGCCGGAGACCTTCTCAGTGGCACGCGACATCATCGCATTGACAGAGCCCGAGCTGCCCCAACCCCCGGCACCGCCGGTGCGGGTTATACAATCGCTGGGCAAGCCCGCCATGGTACGGCCGCATTCGCCAGGCACTACCGAGCAGCGGTCCCGATCTAAATCGAGGGACCACTCACAGCGTCGCTGCTCGAGATCTAGACGCCGCTCGCAGTCCCGGGACCGCTGCCTGCGGCACCGGTCGTACTCGCGGCACCGTTCGAGATCCAGATCGCCGTCGTACTACTCTCGGCACCGGTCTAGATCGCGGCACCGACGTTCATACCGCAGCCGATCCCGGCACGGCAGCGGCCGGCACCGGTCGACCTCCCGGCACCGAGCCGGTAGCAGGTCTCGGTCTAGATCACGGTACCGCCATTACTCCCGGTGCCGTTCACCGGCACCGCGCAGCGAAGTCGGGATGCGCAGAGGCCTGCCACAGTCATCGGCGGCTCCTCCCTGGCCTTCGAGGCACTCGTCCGCTTCGTCCTATATGGACAGCGCCTCTTACGGGGGTTTGGATGTGCACGCCCACACGGACCAGGGTCCACCTCAATGGTCCTTTTGGACGCCCTGGGCATACCACCAAGCCCAGGGCGAACCTTCGAGACAAGCTCGCTCCAACCCACCGGAGCGTCGTGCACCAGAGGCCACAATCAGTCGGCCCCTCCCCTCAGGTACGGAGGAAGACCCCATGGATACCATGAGGCAGCAGGATTCCCGGGAAACGGAGGCCCCTCTGCACGAGGCTTCAGTGCAAGAACCGCTTCTCCCTGGGGTGTCTTCGTCCTCGTCCCCGGATGAGACGGTAGTGGGCTCATCTTCATCAGGGCCCCCGCCGATCGATCTCCGGGCACATCAGGACCTGTTGAGGCGAGTGGCCCAAAACATAAACCTTCCTGTAGAGGAAGTCCCGGAAGTAGAGGACCCGGTAGTAAGCATCCTCTCGGCGGAGGCACCGACCAGGGTAGCCCTCCCCTTCATTAAGTCGATCCAGGCAAAGGCGGACACCATCTGGCAGTCTCCGGCCTCCATTCCACCCACTGCCCGAGGCGTGGAAAGGAAGTATATGGTACCATCCAAGGGGTATGAGTACCTCTACGTACACCCCGCTCCCTGCTCCTTGGTGGTACAGTCAGTCAATGACCGGGAACGCCACGGCCAACAGGCTCCTGCTCCAAAATCCAGGGAAGCCAGACGCATGGACTTGCTGGGACGTAAAATTTATTCTGCTGGAGGCCTTCAGCTCCGTGTGGCGAACCAGCAGGCCCTCCTGAACCGTTACAGCCACAACACCTGGGAGGCTGTCGGCAAATTTGCAGAGCTGCTCCCTCAGGACTCACGCCAGGAATTTTCATCTCTCCTGGAAGAGGGCAGGAGGGTCGCCAGAACCTCGCTACAGGCGTCCTTAGATGCCGCAGATTCAGCAGCGAGGACTCTGGCGTCGGGCGTAGCCATGCGCCGTATATCGTGGCTGCAGTCTTCCGGACTACCGCCGGAGCTGCAATACACGATCCAGGACCTGCCATTCGACCAGCAGGGCCTCTTCTCTGAAAAGACGGATCCCAGGCTACAGAACCTAAAGGATAACCGGGTCATCATGCGTTCTCTGGGAATGCACACGCCCCAGACTCAGAGAAGGCCATTCCGCCCCTACCATCAGCGCACTTACCCCCCGCCTCGCCCCAAACAAGACTTCAACCGGAGGCGAGGCCGGCCAAATCGCAGACGACAGTCAGGTCCTCAAAGGGGTAACACTTCCGGGTCTGAGAAGCCACTGCAGGGACCCAAGGCGAACTTTTGAAGGTGCGCCCGAGAGCAGCTTACCAATCCCCTCTCTGGATCCACTCCATTTCCTCAACCGCCTCCGCCACTTCCTACCATCTTGGTCCCAGCTGACTTCGGATCGTTGGGTCCTGAGCACGGTGCAGTTTGGTTACCATCTTCAGTTTGTTTCTCCACCCCCCTCCCATCCTCCCTCCTCGTCCCTCTTCAGGGACCCCTCTCACGAGCAACTTATCGTCCAGGAGGTTCACAAGCTCCTGTCCATTGGGGCTATAGAGGAAGTGCCAAGGGAGCTAAGGGGCAAGGGGTTTTATTCCCGGTACTTCTTAATCCCCAAATCAAAAGGGGGCCTACGACCTATCCTGGACCTGCGAGGCCTGAACAAATTCATCAAAAAGTTCAAGTTCTGCATGGTAACATTAGGAACCATCATTCCTTCCCTGGATTCAGGAGATTGGTACGCCGCTCTCGACATGAAGGATGCGTACTTCCACATTGCGATCTTCCCCCCGCACAGACGGTATCTCTGCTTTGTGGTGAATCAGGACCACTACCAGTTCACGGTCCTCCCCTTTGGGCTCTCATCGGCCCCCCGGGTGTTCACCAAATGTATGGCGGTCGTCGCTGCTGCCCTGCGACGTCGTCGTATCCATGTCTTCCCTTACCTCGACGACTGGCTCATCCGAGGCACGTCGGAAGAGCAGGTGACCGGACACATCGCCATCATCACGGAGCTGTTTGCGAGCCTAGGCCTGACCATCAATCCGGGCAAGTCCACTCTGGTGCCTACGCGGAGCATAGAATTCATAGGGGCAGTGCTGGACTCCAACCTCGCGACAGCCAACCTTCCCCGGCACCGATTCCAAGCCATAGTGTCCATGGTCACAAGCCTGCGGGCCTTCCCGACCACATCTGCTCGAACGTGCCTCGCTCTCCTGGGGCACATGGCCGCATGCACCTTCGTCACCAGACACGCAAGACTCCGCATGCGCCCGTTGCAGACCTGGCTCGCGTCGGTCTATCGCAGGGATGCCATAGACACAATTGTAACGATTCCACCGAATGTTCTAGGCTCTCTAGGCTGGTGGACAATGCCCTCCCAAGTGTGTACGGGCCTCCCGTTTCACGCCCCACAGCCATCAGCGTCCCTAACAACGGACGCATCATCGCTGGGCTGGGGGGCGCACCTGGGGACCCTGCGTACACAGGGCCTGTGGTCACAGAGAGAGTTGACTCTTCACATCAATGTGCGAGAGCTACGGGCCGTTCGCCTAGCATGCCAGACATTCCAACGCCATTTGCACGGTCGTTGTGTTGCGGTATTCACGGACGACACAACGGCCATGTATTACATCAACAAGCAGGGCGGGACTCGGTCCTCCCCGCTGTGTCAGGAAGCAATACGTCTGTGGGACTTTTGCATAGCCCACTCTATTCATCTAGTGGCCTCCTTTCTCCCGGGAGTGCGGAACACCCTGGCGGATCACCTGAGCAGATCCTTCCTGTCCCATGAATGGTCCATCCGTCCGGACGTCCTCTATGTCATTTTCCAGAGGTGGGGGTTTCCCCAGATAGACCTGTTCGCCTCCAGATCGAACAGGAAATGCCAGGTGTTCTGCTCTCTGCAGGGCCGCTCCCCGGGCTCCCTGTCGGACGCGTTTCTCATGCCGTGGACGGGTCGCCTTTGCTACGCCTTCCCACCCTTCCCTCTCGTCCATCGAGTCCTGATCAAGGTCCGGAGAGACAAGGCCCGCCTCATCCTGATCGCTCCGGCGTGGCCGCGGCAGCCTTGGTACACCATGCTGCTCGATCTCTCCCTGACAAATCCGATTGCCCTACCTCTTTGGCCGGACCTGATCACACAGGACTTCGGCAGGATGCGCCATCCGGATCTACAGTCCCTCCATCTGTCTGCATGGCTCCTGGCTGGTTAAACCAAGCCGAGTTGCGCTGTTCCGATGCAGTACAACAAGTGTTGTTGGGCAGCAGGAAGCCTTCCACGCGTTCCACCTACCTAGCGAAATGGAAACGCTTCTGCTGCTGGTGCAGTCAACACGACCACGATCCACTCGCCGTACTAGTCCCCACCATCTTGGACTACGTGTGGCCTCTCAAGCAGCACGGCTTGGTGATCTCCTCTCTACGCGTCCACCTCGCGGCTATATCCGCCTTCCACCCAGGCGAGGCTGGCAAGTCCATCTTTTCTCACCCAGTGGTGTCAAGATTTATCAAGGGCCTGGAGCGGCTCTACCCCCAGGTCAGACGGCCTATCCCTACTTGGGACCTGAACCTGGTTCTAACCAGGCTCATGGCGCCCCCCTTCGAGCCCTTAGCCACATGCTCGCTGCTGTACCTATCCTGTAAGGTGGCCTTCCTAGTCGCTATTACATCGGCCCGGCGAGTCTCGGAGCTTCGGGCTCTGACCGTGGACCCTCCGTACACGGTGTTCCATAAGGACAAGGTACAGCTGCGACCGCACCCGGCGTTCCTCCCTAAGGTCGTTTCCACCTTCCATATTAACGAAGACGTCTTCCTGCCAGTCTTTTACCCAAAGCCGCATTCATCCCGAAGAGAGCAACAGCTCCACTCCTTGGACGTCCGAAGAGCTCTCGCGTTCTACATTGAGAGAACAAAATCCTTCCGGCGTTCACCACAATTGTTTGTGGCAGTAGCAGAGCGCATGAGAGGTATGGCAATCTCCTCCCAGCGTATCGCATCCTGGGTCACGTCCTGCATCAGGACATGTTACGACTTGGCCAGTGTGCCAACGGGACCCCTGACCGCCCATTCTACCAGGGCTCAGGCTTCCTCGGCCGCGTTTTTGGCTCATGTCCCCATACAGGAAATCTGCCGTGCGGCCACATGGTCTTCTGTGCACACTTTCGCATCACACTATGCGCTGGTACAGCAAGCTAGAGACGATGCCGCTTTTGGCGCAGCGGTTTTGCAGTCCGCAACGTCTCGCTCCGACCCCACCACCTAGGTAAGGCTTGGGAATCACCTAACTGGAATGGATATGAGCAAGCACTCGAAGAAGAAAACATGGTTACTCACCTTTGTAACTGTTGTTCTTCAAGATGTGTTGCTCATATCCATTCCACACCCGCCCTCCTTCCCCACTGTCGGAGTAGCCGGCAAGAAGGAACTGAGGAGTGGGTGGGCCAGCAGGGGTATATATCAGGCGCCATGCTGGCGCCACTCCAGGGGGCGACCTGCTGGTCCCACCGAGTGTTGCTAGGGTAAAAAGTCTCTGACGAGCGTGCACGCAGCGCGCACACACCTAACTGGAATGGATATGAGCAACACATCTCGAAGAACAACAGTTACAAAGGTGAGTAACCGTCTTTTCACTTCCTAACTGCCTCATGCTTCCTGTAATGATTTCACCTCTCTCTTCCTGTGACAGGGCAACATCCTGTTCCTGTGTTATGCTCTGTCTACACATATTCAGAGATATTCATTTGTTAAACACCCCAGTGCAGTTTATTTACATTTGAGCTTTCCACCACCTTACTGATTCATATACCATAATTATTTACAGTTTCTCCTCAGATCTGTGCCAAGGAGAGGGACGAGTTATTAATATTTCCTATATCACTGCAGATGTTTCAAAGCTAATTTCATTAATGAGGTGCTCTGATAATAGGGGGATAACTACTAAAGAAATGTTTGTAAATAAAATAAGCCTGATAATGGTGGTAGCAATCAAGGGAACAGTTCAGCTTCTGAATGCCCCGGTTTTAATCCTAGATCCTGACTGAGTAATCTTAACCTCAACAGGAAGAAATAGTAGAGGGGAAATAATCTTGTTTCACCAAATGCATAAAAAAGCGCAGATGATAAATGTCAAGGAAGTATACATATAATAGAAGTGCAGAGTCATTTCTGCTGCTGGTGAACTGCAAACAATAACTTAAACTCATAGGCTTTAAGGTCAAAAGGGACCATCATGATCATCTAGTATGACCTCCTGCACATTTCAGGCCACAGAACTTCACCCACCTACTCCTCTGATAGATCCATAATCTCTGGCTGAGTTACTGAAGTCCTCAAATCTTGATTTAAAGACATCAGTTACAGAGAATCCACCATTTACACTACTTTAAACCTGAAAGTGACCCAGGCCCCATGCTGCAGAGAAAGGCGAAAACCTCCAGGGTCTCTGCCAATCTGACCTGGAGAAAAATTACTTCTCTACCCCAAATATGGTGATCAGTTGGACCCTAAAAATGTGGGCCAGACCCAGTAGCTAGACACCGGGGAAAGAATTCTGTGTAGTAACTCAGGGCCCTCCCTATATAATGTCCCATCACCAGCCACTGGAGATATTTGCTCCTAGCAGTCACAGATTGGCTACATGCCAGAGTAGGCAGTCTCATCCTATCATGCTCTCCATAAACTTATCAAGCTCAGTCTTGAAGCCAGTTAGGTTTTGTGTCCCCACTGCTCCTGTTCCGTATTGTGCTAGATAACCTAATAGTTCATTTGCATCTCTAATTTCTGTGACTTTATAATTGTGTGCTAGAGCTGATCTGTTTGTAGAGTTGAAGAACTCACGCCAATATGTTCATTAACACAGACTTGGAAGAATCTATCAGAGGGATTAAGAAACTTGTTGAAAAATTAAGTAACAAATACTATGACATCACAAATTATTAGGGTAAAATGCCATTTCTAGATAAACTCTCCCACCCCTCTGGAAAAATGGAGGAGAAGCCCAGATTCTTTGGACCAAATTTTCTGAAGTGGCTTTTAATTTGGCATATCTGTGAGTGCAGTTTTGTAAGCATAGGTGGCAGAATTTAGTAGTCTCATTAACAGATTACCAGTCAGCACATCGGACTATTGTACATCTACAGTCACTTAAGATAATGTGTAGAATTGTGCCTGTAATTGATTGAGGGTAGAAAATCAGGAGTACAATTGAGACATCTTTAAAAAGGTGGTCTTGTCTGTTCTAGCTAACATGGCTGTTCTGAATGATTATTATGTGTCTGTGGTGCCAGAACTAACTAAACTCCAAAAAAGAAAGTTAAAAAGCAAATTACAAAGGTGCAACAAAAGAAGAGATCAGGCTACTGTGCAAAAATGGATGCAATTAAACCTCTGATACCAATATAAATGGCAGGAAATATAGACAGTAATTTGAGAACTTTGAGAAGGTGTTTTTTAGCTCCCTCTTACAGCACTGTTTGACAGACTCATAACTAAAGTCATGTAGAGAAAGCTATATAATGATTAATACAGACCTTGTTGTCATACCTGATTCTCCTGTCTAACTTCAGGATAGGATTAGGGTAGACCCAAGTATCTAAATTTAGCAGTAGGCACCTGTCAAGGTATTATTCCCACTTTGAACTTTAGCGTCCAGAAAGTGGGGACCTGCGTGTACCCTTCTAAGCTTAATTTCTAGCTTAGATCTGATAGCGCTGCCACCAACCAGAAATTCCAGTGTCTGGTACACTCCCTGTCTCCCCAAAATCTTCCCTTGGGAGCCCAAGACCCAAACCCCGTGGGTCTTAAAACAAAGAGGAATAAACCATTCCCCCTCCTTTCCCCCTCCAAGATTTTCCCCTCCCTGGGTTACCCTGAGAGATCACTGTGATTCAACTCCTTGAATCTTAAAACAGAGAGGAATTAACCTTTCTCCCTCCTTCCTTTTCCCCCACCAATCCCTGGTGAGTGCAGACCCAATTCCCCTGGGTCTTGCACAAGAAAAAAAAATCAATCAGTTTCTTAAAAAAAGAAAGCTTTTAATAAAAGAAAGAAAAAGTAAAAACTATCTCTGTAAAACCAGGATGGAAAATGTTTACAGGGCTTCAGCTTTACACAGACTAGAGGGACTCCTTCCCCCCTAGCCTAAGTACAAGTTACAGCAAACAGAGGTAAAATATTCTTCCAGCAAAATACAAATTTGTAAATAAAGAAAACAAACATAAATCTAATCCGCCTTTCTAGCTAATACTTACTATTTTGAACATGAAAGACTGTTTCAGAAAGATTGGAGAAACCTGGTTGCACGTCTGGCCTCTCTTAGCCCCAAGAGAGAACAACGAACAAAACAAACAGCACAAAACAAAGACTTCCGTCCACCAAGATTTGAAAGTATCTTGTCCCCAGATTGGTCCTTTGGTCAGGTGTCAGCCAGGTTCACTGAGCTTGTTTACCCTTTACAGGTAAAAGAGACATTAACCCTTAACTGTTTATGACAGCGCCCTTTAAAAATCTTCCTTCCATCCATATCCGAACTGCTATACCTCTCAAATGCTGTGCCATATGCCGTTTATTCTCCAGAGCATTCAATTGAGAATAGATTATTTTTGGAATAAGCTTGTCAGCAAAGTAAGAAAAGAAAAGGACTACTCATTTAAGCCTACAATGCTTAAACACTAATGAAAAAATGGCCATCACACCAGGTCAGGGAGGAAAGAATGGTTTTATGTTTAAGGCCCTAGATTAGGGATCAAGAGATCAGAGGTCAATATTTCACTGTGCCATAAACGTCCTATGTGACTTCGGGCAAGCCAGTTAATATCTCTGTGCCTCAGTTTCTCATCTGATGTTTCTTTCTCCCGTCCTTTGTCTATCTTGTCTATTTAATCTTCAGTACAAACTCTTATGTGTATTTACAGTGCCTAGCACAATGGAACTCCAATCTCATTTGAAGTATTCAAGTGTTGTTATAATGCTAATAATGATGTTAGAGGACTGTCTTTTGTCACACAGAAAAGCTAATCCTCATATATGTATCATACTAGTATTAGCACATGAGGTATGCTGAATGATATATAAACTCTTATGGTAGCAATATTCCATGTGGGTCTCTCTCTCTGGATACTACCAAACACTTTCTTAAGGTTGATAATGTCGATTCCGATGAGTTTTTGCCAAATAGTAGCTTTTTAGATGATCTGTCAAAAAGTGAGTGTCTGTTCACAAAGTAGTCTACCTGAAGAGAACCCAGCCTGTTCTTGTAATATTTCATCTACTCTTTTAATTCTATTCAGAATAATGATAGCCAATACTTTTCTTGTAAAAGCAGCAAAGAATCCTGTGGCACTTTATAGACTAACAGACGTTTTGGAGCATGAGCTTTCGTGGGTGAATACCCACTTCTTCAGATGCATGTGGTGGAAATTTCCAGGGGCAGGTATATATATGCTAGCAAGCAAGCTAGAGATAACGAGGTCAGTTCAATCAGGGAGGATGAGGCCCTGTTCTAGCAGTTGAGGTGTGAAAACCAAGAGAGGAGAAACTGGTTCTGTAGTTGGCAAGCCATTCACAGTCTTTGTTCAATCCTGAGCTGATGGTGTCAAATTTGCAGATGAACTGAAGCTCAGCAGTTTCTCTTTGAAGTCTGGTCCTGAAGTTTTTTTGCTGCAGGATGGCCACCTTAAGGTCTGCAATAGTGTGCCCAGGGAGGTTGAAGTGCTCTCCTACAGGTTTTTGTATATTGCCATTCCTAATGTTTGATTTGTGTCCATTTACCCTTTTCCGTAGAGACTGTCCAGTTTGTCCGATGTACATAGCAGAGGGGCATTGCTGGCATATGCTGGCATATATTACATTGGTGGATGTGCAGGTGAATGAACCAGTGATGGTGTGGCTGATCTGGTTAGGTCCTGTGATGGTGTCACTGGTGTAGATATGTGGGCAGAGTTGGCATCGAGGTTTGTTGCATGGATTGGTTCCTGAGCTAGAGTTATTATGGTGCGTTGTGCAGTTACTGGTGAGAATATGTTTCAGGTTGGCAGGTTGTCTGTGGGCAAGGACTGGCCTGCCACCCAAGGCCTGTGAAAGTGTGGGATCATTGTCCAGGATGGGTTGTAGATCCTTGATGATGCGTTGGAGGGGTTTTAGCTGGGGGCTGTATGTGATGGCCAGTGGAGTCCTGTTGGTTTCTTTCTTGGGTTTGTCTTGCAGTAGGAGGCTTCTGGGTACACGTCTGGCTCTGTTGATCTGTTTCCTTATTTCCTCGTGCGGGTATTGTAGTTTTGAGAATGCTTGGTGGAGATTTTGTAGGTGTTGGTCTCTGTCTGAGGGGTTAGAGCAGATGCGGTTGTACCTCAGTGCTTGGCTGTAGACAATGGATCGTGTGATGTGTCCGGGATGGAAGCTGGAGGCATGAAGGTTTTCCTGAGATTGACAGCAGTACAAGAGCTATTCAGTTTGTACATTAAGTCCACATTTTTTTGGCAATGCCATGATGATGCCATATTTTCAACTTTGTGCTCCTTGTTGTTTCACACATATTTTGTTACAGTGTTCTGTTAGTTATTCAACTGCAATTTTGTCTCCAGCTGTTAGCACCTCTGCTTGAATTCTGTCAACCCCAAGAGCTTTGCCCCAGTCTGAGACCTTTGATGGCTGCTTTAATTTCATTGGGTGTTATTAGTCCCTCTTCTATTTCTAACATTTCTCTTGAACCTGTGCATTATTGTCAGCTCTGGACAGTTTAATCTGGAAAGGAAATGTACGTTCCATCATCTGGCTCATTCTTTGTGCATTTTCAACACCTGTCCATGAGAGCCCCTGATGGATATCAGCTGTGATGGTCTGATTCTTCCTTAAATATTTTTCTGTATTCTGTAGAGTGGCTGGCAGTCTCCCCTCTGTGCTGCTTCTTTTGCCTCTGCAGCACTCTCCTGAACCCATGTATCTTGAATCTGAACTGAATCTATCTTACCTGTATCTCCTCTTTATTTTAAAGATGTACATAGATGGAAAAGAAATTGAACAGCTAGTGTTCTGCCTCCTGGGGAGTGTGATGATATCTGAAGGTGACTATGATAAAGATATTCAAATGAGATTAGGAAAATCAAACACTGTTTTTGGAAGGATGAACAACATCTGGTCAAATAGAGGTCTCCATACCAAACTAAAGGTCAGATTTGATCATGTGATTGGTACTGAACATCCTACTATACGGAGCAGATACTTGGCCAATGACAGTGGCTAACATAAAGAGATTGAAGGTTGCCCACCACAGATGTCTGAGGAAGATATTACACATTTCATGGAAAGACAAAATACTGAATGTGAAAGTAAGGGAGCTGACAGAGCCGGGCATATTAGAAAAATATCATCAAAGAAAGAAGGCTCAGGTGGCTGTTGGCATATCCACACTTATAAACATATTTTTATAAAAAATATGGTGTGCAATGTCACAGGAGCCCAAACCTGATTTAGGTGGTCAAACACCTGTCTTTCTTGGTTCATAAATTGCTCTGGGGCTTAGGCAGCAGATAGGCATCTAGACACCTAGAGAGAAACTGAAGTATGCATGTGCAGAGGCAGAAACATAGGTGCCTAAAGAACTTTCACTACAAAAATTTAGGCACTGATGAGTTTAGGCACCTATCGGGTTAGGCAGCAGCTGAGCAAGAGGATTAAAGTGTATCTGAAATGGAACATAGACACCTAAGCATCTTCATGGATTGCACCCTGAGAGAACATCAGTGATAATGGAAACTGACATGTATTAATGGTAATATAGTTTACATTTATTATATCTAGGAAAGTAGTTTAAGGAAGTCAGTTCCTGCACTGCAGATACAAGATTAAAACTGTGTAATATATAAAAATTACTCAAAAGAGAAATTCTAAGATATGTTCATTTACCTTTTGAGCGTATATGTATGCTCTTATATCACTAAAGATACTGTACAGTGGTAAGTTATAACTAAGGATTGGTGAAGTGTGTGTTTGTACAGAACCTAGCACAAGGGAGTCCTGCTCCAAGACTGCACTCCTAGGTGGTACCATACTAATAATAACAATAATTAATAATATTTTAATAATTTCAAATATTAATAAGGTTTAGATAATATAAGGACCAGAATGAATCATTGTCCAATACTTGAGTGAACACAGAAAATGGTATTTTTGACGTTCAAACTAGTTTAGTTAATACTTATGTTTTCTCATTTTTATGCTTCTCTACACTTTTTCAGTCATGACTAGAAAAGAAAGTTTCAAAATACTATGGTGCTGTTATTATTATGTGGTATTTCAGTCAAATAAGAAACAAAGTGTCATAAATTCTTTTTTTTAAAATGCTCTTAAAAAAAAATCCAGCCAGATGTCTAGATCAATGATCTTTTGGTAGGGATCTAAACTGAGTCTCCAAACTTGATGACAAGTTCCCATCACTTCCCTTCACTAGACACTTCTGGGAAGACTTTTTTTTTTAAGGTCACTTTCTTTAGAAATGTGCTGGTCTCACTATTGCCAGCTTCTGACTCAACTGTGACATTTGCTTATTTCTCAGAGTGAAGGCTTCCCCTCACCCACAGTAACTTAGGCTTCTGAATGAGTTCATCATGAAATGTTGAACAAATGTTAACATTCACTTTGAGCAAAAGAACATCTTTGTTTTTTGTCTATGCTCATTCAACTTTTCTTTTCACTCCAAACACAGTTCATCACTGGATGCCTTTTTTCCCCTTTTTTCTGGCATATACAGAGCGAATTCTTTGGTATATCAATACATCTTAAACAAGTGTCTTGTAGTTATGGAGAAGCAACTAAAAAACAAAAACACATAAGTGGGGCATTGCCAGTATCACAAAAAAAGGTTCCTGGAACACCAGACGATCATAGGAAAAGCTAGGAGTGTCCTAATAAAATAGTAATGCATAGACATTTTATAAGTAGCGTTTGAAATTGTGGGTCTATTTTTGTTTATTTTAATAGTGCCTTTTATTCTGAGGGCTGCTGAAGCACTTCACAAACTATATCAACATAGTATCATTGACACACAGCCAATTTTTGAGGTAGGTGATTGCAGGGAGTATCCTTTTGACACTTTGTACTGTGCATATGGGGGTGGGTTGACTTAGAGGTTCATGTGCAGTCACTTCTCTACATAAGAGAGAACACTAACATTTGTTCTTAGCAAGACAAAGCTGTGTGAATGTCAAAACTAGACTGTTGGCAAGGTTTCCAAGTAAAGCCAACCTGAAACTAATATAAATAGCTCTTTGGACTGATTGCAGAATGTCAATGAATTCAGAAGTCAAATGGTGGGCAAGCCTTTGTGCTGGATTCTGACTGGCATGTAGAAGTGTCAGGATTTCATTATCAGGTTCTGTAGCCTGTGATTATTTGAAAATGAGATTTTTAAGAGCCTGATCTTGCCTCCATTTAAGTTAATGGAAGCTATGCTATTGAGTTCAGTGAAGCAGGCTCTAGGTAGTGATGGAGATAAAAAAATCAGTTGCCACTTCTATGTCTCCATGCCATTAATGCAATTAAGTAGCCCCTCTGTAATCTCATCTAAGGAAAAAGTTAATCTTCTTAATTCATAATTAGCAGAATGTTATTGAGACTTCTGAATGACAGTAAAGCCAGAAAGTAAATGGTAATGACCTTGTAAACATTCAGGTAGTGAGAACAATTTAGTTAGGGGGTTGATTTAACAAATTCCATAGGAGCTAAGAATTTGTGCTTCCCATATTAGCAACTGCATATGGCTGCCTAAGTAGCATGTTAGCTTTATGCCCTTCACCACTGAGATATTTAAGGCAGTGCATGCTATATTTCACATTTATTTCCTTGCAGGTAGTATTTCGCTTTTTTTTCAGGTGGTTCATATTGATTTTGAAAATGGATTTAATTACTTCTCTCTCTTTCAAACATGCACATTAATCTTCTGTACAAGAAAACAAATACTGAGTTTCACCTATTTGGTGAATATTATACATGTCAAGTTTTTGTTCTCTGTTCTCATTATTCATTAAGAAGAAGTAGGCTTTATGGCTGCAGAAAATGTTGATAAGAAGATGTTCCTTCTTTGGCAATCGCCTCTGTAACTCCTGGAGTTCGCCAGCTCCTGGAATGCTGGACTGAGCCTGTAGGTGTCCCACCCTATTAAGTTCAACAACACTGGCTCCCTCTGACACTGTTTCACAGCTTGCTTAGTGTCATGGGATAGCATAAAGGATTGGAAACTCTTGTGGAGACTAATAGGGAGGTTTCTGATGCAGGGATTTATAGAGTCTGTTTGCTGGGCCAGTGAGGAGCTGGGTCTGCTCAGTCCCTCAGTGTAGGGTGACCAGATAGCAAGTATGAAAAATCAGGATGGGGGTGTGGGGTGATAGATGCCTATTTAAGACAAAGCCCTGAATCTTAGGGATGTCCCTATATAATTGGGACATCTGGTCACCGTACCTCAGTGGGAAAACACAACCCGGCTCAGAGACAAAGGGACTAGGGTTAACTTGGCTTTGGGCACTGTTTGAATTTGGAAAAGGGAGAGTCTCTAATTTCCACTCCCCACAAAGCTGGTCTTTGAATTATTGTAGGATCCCGTGCATGGTTAGACAGTTCCAGCCCTGAGGAGACTGGCATCTAGAGTGGCAGAGATCTGACCCAGCATCAGCTACCTAGAGCTAGCAGAGAGCTCCACAGGACTCCAGTCCAAGGAGCCAGGAGAGGATCCTGCCCCATTCAGGTGTGAATACACTGTAAGAGGGCTCATTTTATCTTTTTTAAGCTGGCCAACATTGTCATCCCTGCAGCAGCCATATCTAGACCCATCTTATGCATTTCATCTTCTTGGGAAGGTGCCAGAGAGAGAGCTGGGGCTTATGTTCTTGTTACAAATGATGAGAGATTGAGAATTTGTTGTAATATTAATGTTTTTAGCATATATTAGTTAACCTTAAACTTTTCCTTCACAAGAGTCTGTTTCCTGTCCCCCAGTAAAGTTCCCCTTTGTTAAATTGTTATTTTTGGGTGTGGCATTTCATTTGTTGGGGTTTGTATTCATGTATGTTGTTTATGCACAGTGTCATACTCCTTGTTAAGAAGAGTAGTAGTAGTGATTTTCCCAAGAGACAAGCACCTTTTATGTCCCAGGCACAGAGAGGAGTCACCAGGGTGGAGGTACCAGGCATTGCAACAGAGAACCCAGTACCCAACCCGTGTAAGAAGGGGGACAAAGCTGCTTTCATTAGCAAGCAGCAGAGAGAAGGCTTGAGTCATGCTTTGTGAGAGAGGCTAAACCTATTATACTCTGAGGCCATGGCACACTTTAGCCTGCCTGCCACTGGTCACTGCCAGAAATAGTCTAACTCAAAGCCATGCTCTTGCCTGCCCCAGAGAGGTCTGTCCATCGAATCAACTTGGAGGAACCATAAATGTAATGGTAATGGGCTTCTTCCTCATTTACAATGAATTTTTAGAATCGGTCTATGTAATGCTGTGTACAGGGGTTAACATTAAAAATCATTATTTGCCAGGCTTGTAGCTGTGAAGAGTGTCTCCTCAGTCCCAACCATGGTGACAGGACTGAGAAACGGAGATGCAAAAGCAATGATCTGTAGTAAGATATGTCCTATGGAGGGGATGGGGAGAAGTTGTCAGCAAATGGAGGCTGACACAGAGGCACACAGGGGGTGCATGCTGAACATGCCAGAGACTTACTGAGAGTCAGGGATCTGGAGCATGCAAGCTGTAACTCGTATTCTTCCATTCTCCATTGGCACCAAGGGCTACATCAAGACTACTGAGGGGCTTGAGGGGAATGTGGGTTGGCCTTTGTTTTCAATCCATTTCTCCTAAGCACTGTGTACCTTCTGGAAAAATAAATCATAGTTTGTTTTGAAGAAGCTGCCTCTGTGTTGCTGTGCACTGTCTTCCGAAGGAGAACTCTTGGAAGGATCCAAGCCCAGGAGCCTGATAAGTAGCACAGTCAGCAACCAGGCATGTGTAGCCTGAAGACACAGTTGGAGAGTGATTGGATTGCAGAGTCCCACCCCAAAGAAAATTGTAGGCCTGGGTATGTCACCCAAGTGCACCTCTTTCGAGTAACTGGAAAGGGGCTTAGAAGGGGTAGCCTGCACCAGGGACTGTGACAGCTGCTACAACTGCCAATATGGGCTGTTGTTGGGTATGAGCAACTTCTTCATTAGCAAGTGACAAGGACCTCTTCTTCTGAGTGCCATCTACTGCATCCTAGCCCGCTCCTGTAGTGTCATGGTGCAGAGCGCTTCAAGGGAGAAATCCAGGAGATTCTTTTCTCTAGTAGGGGGGTTTCAGGGGAGAACACTGGCTATGTACACTGACAAGGCAGCCTCTATCACTTCTGTGTTTTATGGCGAGTGATGTACAGACAGCACAGTATTACCTCTCAGGCAGAAATGGCAGCTTGCAAAAGAGGTTGTCCTGGTTGCTGGGTTTCCTGCACCACTCTCCCTTCTTGGATTTCTCTGAACACGGTCCCTATAAGTTCAGGCCTCAGGCCTTTACCTCTTCTGGGATGGCATTCCACAACCCATCTATTCTCATACCAGAACTTGGGTTACAGTCTCCTATGCACCAAGCATATCTAATTCTGCAAGTCCAAATGGAGGGTTTGACTTTGGAAGTTTGTGACAGCACATAATTGCAATGAGACAGAATCAGCATCTTCAAAATGAAGCATGGTTTATCTTTCCCAAAAATAGCGCTTGGAGAAGTGGATTTAATATGAGAGTCCAACATGCATATTCCCTTACTTAATCTTAATCTCTCTATCCATAGCTCAGACAGGTCTTGTTTATTTCCCATCTCTGAGTTGGGAGAACAAGCTGACACTTGTCCCTCTGTCTCTGTGTCTCAGACTGTCAGCCTCTTCACTGACACATCCTGGTCAGCCTCTCTCAGCTAACTATAAAACTCTTCCTTTTTGCCAGGGATACCTTTTAATCAGTCAATATCTTTTTATATTAGGCTTAGCTTTTTGGGAAGAGTAAAACATCCTAGCCTGGATGGAGTTGGCTATGTAACTTGTCCATACAACTGGTGGCCAGCCATTGTTAGATGAACTCCTTTGAATCTGGGTACCTAGGGGCTGACCTATCTGTGTCATTGTTTTACCCTTCCTGCTTGGCCCCTCAACAACCTGAATATTGTCTCCTTTGATTTAACTTTATGTATTCAAACAGACAGAGATACACAATTGAACAGGAAAACAGTCACATATAATGTTCAGAAGAAATAATAGACGTACCTAGTTTGTCACCAAGGCAACAAAACATTAGTAAGGCAGTGGCTGCAAAAGGGGAGTTCAGCTGGCAATGGCAAGAATGAACCCTACGTTTTGGGAGTAAATGTTGTACCAATTATATTAGACCAATAAAAACCAGCAGGATCTTATTAAAGGGGACAAGGCAAAGATGCCACATTTATTATGATAACAATTTATGACTAATAACTGATATCTTAATTCTTATACACACACATTATACCTATTACCTATACACACACACACACACACATTCACATTATACCTATTACCTATACACACACACACATTCACATTATACCTAATACCTATACACACACACTCACACACACACATCCACATTCATCAGGTGTTCTGCAGCTGCTGCATAGTTACCAGTCCTGAAGATAGCTTAAGTTGATGGCTTGATTTTGCAGCTTGGGTTCGTAGCTTGTGGCAGCTAACTGGCCAGGAAAGCTGGGCACAAGGACAAGCTGGATCTCTGTTGGGCAGGCACTGATTTCCTTCCATGTTGGCAGCAGAATGTTACCCAGAGTTTCTCATCTCACCCTTCTTTTTTATAGGCTTTTAGTTTGGATTCAAAGTCTATAGGTCTTGCTGTGTCACGCTGCCTCTGGGTTTAGATTGATCACCCATCAATTGCAGGCGTGACTTTCAGCCTTGGACCTGGCTTTGATCTTCCTTCTGTTGTTCTGTTGTCCTTTTCTTTTTAGGGTGGATGCTTCTTACTTTGTTTAGGGCTGTTGTCTAGGTCTTCAGCCATTGGTATTTGAACTTTATCTCATCAGGACAGGCTGGGGCTGGAGTTTGATTCCATCATTCATACATACCTCATTCACACATCTAAACTAAATTAATAAGATTACAGCAGGGTTTGCAAAAATGAAGGTTGAAGGAAGCTTTTACAAAATGGAGTGAGTGTTTTAAAATGGGGTTTGAATTACAATATGGAACAGAAGTTACAGTATAGGCAAGTGTAGTGAATGGTGAACAGAAGTTAACAATTGAAAACAATTTCATTTATCAGTTCTACATAACAAACAGCTGTTCAATTGAGACTACAAAATGAGTATAATGAGATAGACACCACTAGTATGGGAGCTATATGGTCTTATCCAGCCATGCAACTTCCCATCAATGGGATCATTCGTTAGTGGTACCTTCTGGCCTGACTCTGCCAGCCACACACCCTGACTTAATGCCCTAGCAGCAAAATCACTGCTGAAATGAAGGAGCCGTTTATTCTCTCTCTATTCACGTCACTTTGTTTCATCTCCAAAGACACCAGATCCCAAGTTTAGGTTTTAGTGAGAACTTGAAGAATCTGAATTTGGAGCTGACCAGCCATTAATAGACCACCAGTACGGTCTGATAATTGTCTGAAGTTAAACACATGATGAATGTTATTCCTGTTTCCATTCTCACAACGCTCTCCTTCCTCACTATCAGCTGTGCCTGACATCAGATTGTTCTGCACTGGATCAGAAGGAAGAAAAAGCAAGCTGTAAAGCTTGCTTAAGCCTGACTCTTGGACCATTTCTATTAAGTAAAGTGCATGTGTAATTGAAGTGGAAGGCTATATAGGTTGGTGAGTAGGTTTGCCATCTTTCCATAGGGCAAAAAATTTAATTAAGCTCCATCCTTGTCTATGACACTTAGCCATGCCCTTTAAAACAATCCACCCTATACCTAATATGTAACTAAGAGTTGTGTAGCCACACAGCTGGGTTGTCCTGATTAGCCTCTCCTTAATGTCGGAAATACTTTTCCTTTTTTCCTCTCTGTCTCTTGCTTCTCTCAGTGTTCTAGCCTTTTCCCACATTGTCTCCATCTCTTCCGTGGTCATCTTCTTTCCCTCCCTTAAGCTCTGTCCCTTTCAGTGGCATCACTTGCTCTGTAACCCATCTTCTCTCCTCCTCTCACTCTTTTCTGCCGCTTCTATTCCCAAGCTTCCATATTGCTTTCTTGCTTCCTTCATTCTGTGCCCCCCTACGTCATTAGTTTCCTTTCTTTCTGCCCATCTTCTGTTCTTCTGTCTCTTCTGTCTTACAATGCATAATCCTTCAACCCTTATTCCAGTCACAGTTTATATTTACAGTGTGTAATTGCTGATTATTTTGCTTCCTGGTTACCTAGTCCATTTGAGTGCTTTGGAACAGTATTTTGATTCTTTCTCCTCAAATAGGAACAAGAAGAGCTCTTCCTATTGACATTTCCTGCTCTCCTTAGGATCGGCCAAAGTAAGAAGGAAACATGGATTACAGGATCTTCAGGAATGGACTCAGTAATGTGGAATCTGAATAGGTCCAAAGCTGAACTGTCTCAAGGTGTGTGTTTGATCTGAAGATGTCATTGTGGGGGTCCAGATAGACTACTGAAATCCAGTGGCATTCACTGTAACTAGTAGATGCAAACAGTCTCACAATAAATATGAATTGAAGATCTCTTATAACAAAGAAGATACTGAACAAAAACACGGTTGGTTATGTGTGTGCTCTGAAATAAAAAGAAAAAAATTAGGAGCACTAAGTAGGGAGGTGGGATAGCTCAGTGGTTTGTGCATTAGTCTGCTAAACACAGGGGTGTGAGCTCAATTCTTGAGGGAGCTATTTAGGGAACTGGGGTTAAAATCTGTCTGGGGGTTGGTCCTGCTTTGAGCAGGGGGTTGGACTAGATGACCTTCTGAGGTCCCTTCTAACCCTGATATTCTATGGATGTAATAACAGTATTTCAGGATTTGTACAGTGGCAGAGATAGTGGGGCCCTGTGCACAGCTTCATTTTCAGGGCTTCCCCCCCTCAGGACCCAGCCAAGGAAAAGAACATTCTCTCTTACCCCCCCCATTTTTCATTCTTTTTTCATCCTCCTCTTATATTATAAGCAATAGGAAGTAAATGAAAATAAAATGAGGTACCTTGATTGGGGCAGGGGTTGGGGTGCAGGAGGGGGTGTAGGGCAGGCTCTTGGAGGAAGTTTGGGTGCAGGCTGCAGGCTCTGTGCTGGGGAGGGGGTTAGGAGGTAGAAGGGGAGCAGCGTGGCTCCCAAAGCAACTGGCACACACAGCCCTTCGGCAGTGGCTCCTAGATGGAGAGGCAGGGGGCTTCCACATGCTGCTGTACACAGGTGCTGCCCCCGCAGCTCCCATTGGCCGCATTTCCTGGCCAATGAGAGCTGTGGAGTCAGTGATCAGGGTGGGGGCAGCAAGCAGAACTTCCTGGGGCTGCAGGGACATGCCGGCCACTTCCAGGAGCGAAGAGGCACAGAGGGAGGGAGGCAGAGAGAGAGGGAGCTGCCTTAGCCCTGCTACTGGCACATCTCTGCGTGCCATTGGGGGGGCAGTGGGTCTCTGTGCACTGCCCAGGGGCAGTGTGCAGAGCTGCCTCCCCGCAACCCCCCTTCTGCCAGGGGTGCGCAGAGACACGCCAGCAGCTGGATGCTTCTGGGAGCAGTGTGGGGCCATGGCATGCAGTCACCCTGTTTGCCTGACTGAGCCCTGCTGCACCACCAGCCGGGACTCAGAGGCAGGTTGTTAGATATTTGGCCTGCATTTTTGGGGGGCCTGGTCATTGGAGGTTCCATGTCACCACATGGTTTGTTTCATGGTAAATCTGCTCCTGGATTTGTACATATCAGCTAATTGTGCCTGAAGTAGAAAATATATTTGGCAGATACAAGCATGCTTCATGTATGTATGTGACCTTTCTCAAATGCGCACATATGCTCATCTCTCTCTCTCTCTCTCTTCCCCCCTCTCTCTAATATAGCAAATGTGTTGGGATGTGTGTGTGCGTGTGTGCGTGTGTTTTTTTTTTGTAACCCCATAGTTTGGACTTTATAGACATCTGGTACTTTACTTTGTATTTTAGTTGACATATACTATATGCCAAAGTATACTAAATTGAAGACTGCTTATATAATGGGACTGCTTTAATTTTTATATCAACAGGATATTCATTTGATATTTTAGCATTTAAAATCCCACTTGAGGTCCATTTATTTTAGAAGGATACACATTGTACAACCTTTCCTTTCTGTAACTTTCATTTTCTAGATTATGTGGGAGTAAGTTTGTTTCCTGTGCATGGTTGACATTGCAACAGAGACTCCATTGGTAAATTTCCGTGTAATTGTTATAAATGTTCTGTAGGGGAGATTTGTGTCCTGTGTACTGCAGGCATGGATTTTACGGATGCTGGATATCCGTCTCCGTATTTGAAGTCACTGGGAGTTGTGGTTTCTTAGCAGTGCTAAAATTCAACTTTTCATCCTTTACATGTTAAAAGTCTTCTTCCTTTTCTGCTGCTTTTCAGTTCCAAATGGCAGCTAGAGAGTGAATAATAGAAATAGAGAGAGCACACATGATTTCTCACTCATAGAAGCCTATCTTTATTTTGTTTTTGTTAATTTAAAATAAAAGTTAAAACTGAAATCATGTTTCACTCTTGGTGTATGATGCTCTTTATTTTGACAGCAGTTTCTTAATCTGAAAACACCATCTCTCCTCCGCTGGGTGGTAGCAGATTTGTGGATTCTCACAGATTGGTCTCCCAGAGGAGGAGAAATCAGTAATGCAGAGTCCAGATATATTTTATTTGTCCTTTCCATTATTTACACACATATTAGTCCTGGAACAGAGGTGGTCAAATAGCATGCTGGGCAATCCCTTTATGTGGGCATCTCAGTGCAGCACTAATCCCAGGGAACAATTTTGTTTCACAAATTGACTCAAAGCAGAGATCAAGGTAGAGAGTATATTCTGCTGCTGCTCAGATGGTTCCCTCCAGAAACTCTCTACACAGAAGCTTACATAACACAAAAACTTAATATCACTGCATGTCCTCTCAATATTATTTGCTCGCATGCTTTAAACAAATGAATAAACAAACACCTTTGAAAACTGTGTAAGTGTGCAATCTAGTGATGCCTGCCATAATAATGATGCTGCCTTGAAGCTCAGATCCTTAACTCTGATAAGCTTGGAACCAGTTCCTTCACTGAAATCCATGACTAGGACCCTGCACTAGTGGATCCTGATGCATTATCAGGGCCTTGGTATGCAAATAATTTTTTAAAAATCTTAAAACTACTGTAGGTGAGCTCAACTTACTTAAAAGGTGCATATTAGCAGATTTGGCCTATGAACTCAGTGCAAGCTTGTGTGTGTCTATAGAAGACGTGTCTGTGCTTTAAACTCAAAAGATGCCAGCAATTTGACATTTTCAGTCTATATACTTTGGTGGTTTGCCCTGAATCAGGTCATTTCTAGAGGTTTTAGGCAGTTGACAAACTGATTTATTATTTGGGTGTTGACATAATGAAGACCGGAGCATATGACTGCAGCTTTCTAAAGTTCAGTGCTTTGTGGTGTAATGTAGCAGGGTGCATTTAGTTACTAATTTATTTTACTAAAGATAAGCAGAATTGTTGATAGCGCAAGTTATTTTCTTTCATAAACAGTAAGATATTTCTAAATGTACGAGATAAATGTACAGCAGAGTAGTGGCAATATAGTGTAGGAGTTATGAAAAGTTCAATATAAATAACTGCGCTATAAAAGAAACATCAATGATTTGTTTTAATTAGTTCATCCCACTTATTCTGTTCTGTCCTTCCACACACAGAACATTTGTTAACCTAACATTCAATAAAATAAATCCAAAAGACTCTATGTAATCTAAGATGGCTGCATGAGCAGCCATGTGGACTGCTACAGTAACTGAAGAGTTGAAGAGGCATTTACATTCTCTATTTATGATGGCAACAACCATAGGTGCTGACTCCGTGGGTGCTCTGGGGCTCAAGAACCCACCAAAAAAAATGGGGTGCTCAGAACCTGCAGGGCCAGATTAATCTTTTGTGGGCCCCAGTGCCCGGACCATGGCCCTGTTCCTGTTCAGCCTCTTTCCACTCCCCCGCAAGGCCCTGCCCATGCTCCACCCTGGGTCCCCACCCTCCCTTGGCCTCTTTCCCCTGAGGCCTCGTCTATTGGTTGCATGGGGTGATGGGGGAGGAGAGACTCACCCACTGGAAAAAACAAAAGCACCTCTGGCATCAACCCCTGTGTATAATATTAGTAGAGATCTGTCTCTCTATATATTTTTGCTTTTATATGAATGGTATGTGATATTTTTGCTCTGTTCTTGGAATATAGCGTTGATAGTTTAATGGTCTGTGCACAGTGTTCAGCAATAAGGCCTAAGGAGGTTGTGGAATCTCCATCTCTGGAGATATTTAAGAGTAGGTTAGACAAATGTCTATCAGGGATGGTCTAGAAAGTATTTGGTCCTGCCATGAGGGCAGGGGACCAGACATGATGACCTCTCGAGGTCCCTTGCAGTCCTAGAATCTATGAATCTATGATTTGGGGTAGAGGTAGAGTTCAGGGTGTTATGGAGACTTACCCGAGCACTTCTATACTTCAGACTTTGGTTGTTTTAAATGTAGCTTTAAATATTGCCCACGCTGAGCTATGTATGAATTATAAGCTGCACAAGCAGTCTGCTCCCCACTCTGCCACCCCAGAATTTTGTCGACTTACTCCCACATCTTAGCAGCCTTTGTGGCCTCTTACTCTGCCACCATTTGGACACTAAGTTTTCCTCCATGTAGCTCCCTGTCTCCAATTCTACTCCCAGGCCTACCTCGTCTCTAGATGCATGAAGATTTTTCTCTGATACTAGTTTAGGATGCCTACTACTTACACTGTTCTGATCCAAGGGCTATAATACCAACGTATACCAGATGCAGCTATTAAAATAAATACATAGGATTATGTGGGGCTTAATGTGTCCATGAAAACAGCATGTAATAGCAAAGCTACAGATCATCCCTTATGGTAGAAAAACCCTAGTACAGGACTAGATATTCTTCAATATTTTCCTCATGGGTTTGCCTTCCCATTAAATTAATGGGCATTCAGTCCCCCAGGCCTGAGAAATCCTCAGTATGCATTTTAGAGAACTGACTAGAAATCCAGTATCTCTTGGCACTCCTTCCTGGTTCTGGCTCTCTAAACTTCAGTTCAGATGACCTGAACTCAGAATGATTGAATTGTTTGGGATTTTTTGACTAGCACCCTGTATTTTGGCACTGTAATTTGTCTCTTGCAGTTTAACTTTCATACCAAAAGGACAGCACAATTTCTGTGCCAGGTTTGGCAAAGGATTAATAGTCACTAGGCATCATTTATTTATTCATTACAAAACAGGTAGAGTTGTTTGCAGTAATTACCGATATTTAAGATAACAAAGTGTTGTATTGCACAATACTTATGGCCATCAGAGCATATCACAGTATTAGTCTCATAGCAAAGACACTTCCAGTGTCAAATAACTTTCTAGTTTACCATCTTGTGAAGATAGTGAATCAAAGAATGATGTTGCCATGTCAAGAGATCAGCACCATCATTTGCTACTATGTGCACCTAAAGGGTGCACATCTTTACTGGGCATGAAGGGCTCTCTGGCCATAGGAATGGAGAGGTTCTGCTACATGTAAGATCAAATGTGAGGAGGTCACTTATCAGGATGCCAAAACCCTGTGTAACACAGAACCTAAGAGTCTGTGATCAAAGGCAGGGGTAAGCTTGGAGATAAGGAGCATCTGCCACTACATAGGTTCTCTGGCACTTCCCTCTACAGGAGTGTGTGGGGATTTGATTGTGGGAATTACTTTTCATATTGGGCTGTGGTAGTCGCCATGAAATGCTGCTCTGTATCTTGTCAGGGAGAGGGGGAAATCTTTGTCCCATTGGTTTTACCCTGTTCCCAGTGTATATATTCAAACTGGGTGCTGGGGCATGGATTTGTCCTTTAAAGCATTAAAGCACAACACTAAGAATACTCATAGATCATTGGGAACACTCTGACATGTGAAAGTTAGAGTATACTGGATAACAAAAGAGCTCATACTAACTTAGCTGCTAACACATGCTCTTATTGAACACCATTTGGATGCGATTTACAATTTGTAATGTACTATGGAAGATATGAAGCCTGTAATGTAAGGGTGCTAAATGTGAAACAGCAATCAAAAACATTTTTTGCAAAATACAAACACATTTTTGTGAACATATTTTATGGTGGCTTTGCATAATTTATTCTCCAATTTATTTTTTCTCAGCTGTCAGCTTTGCATTACAATATTACTTTAAATACAGTAATTTAGAACTGAAAGTGCTGTATTTGTTTTCTGATAGAAAGTTTATCTCTTTTCTTTCTATTTGTTTACTCCTTTATAAGCCTTATGGATTCAGAAAACATTTGCTGCTACTACAGTACTTTAACATCTTTTCAGGACTGACACATAGGTCATACGTTATGCTACTTTACAGTTTGCTTCAGTTTTGGAGCAGGGGAGGCAAAACAAAAAGCAAAATCTAAAATCTGAAATTTCAGCTCAATTGACATTTTTAACAACTCAGCACACAGGCTTTTTCTGAAGTAGTAGTGGTTCGGTATATCTGGTCTATATAATAATTCCATCATATTGATGATTTTAAAAAAAAAAACCAAACCTTAAAAATGTCTGTAGAAATATTTATTTTCAGAATAGATTTTTGATAATTATGAAGGATGGGGTTTTTAAAATCTGAAATAAATCCATGGAGCTACTGCATTATTTTGGAGATGAGATGAGAAGAAATGATTGGAGTTTTACAGAATTTTGTTCACAATACATGCCACTAGTGATAAACTAATGTACTTGTTAATTTTCGTAATATACTTTAACTTTCCACTGGGTCTTGTATGGTTTGATGTTCTCCCTCTGACTCTTTTTTTATTGAAAACTCAGATACAGTAATTGCTTGTGTTACACATTTTGCTACAACAGAAGCAAGGGAAGCATTATATTTGATAACAGTGACTTAATTAAATGTCTATTTGGAATTTCAGGAAGAAAGCCAAAATGACTAAACCTGATGTTTCTGCAGTGCTGATGATATCTATGCAATTCTGTGTGCAGCTATAAAGTTTTTATTTTACTTAGTGAGAGAGGAAAAAAAATGGGGGAAAATATGTTGGTGTCACTATCGCATAATCTCTCTTTCCTGAACAGTAATATTCCTCAAAAATAAACCTCATTGTTTTATGTCAGAGAGTATCAGGAGAGTGGAATTATGAATTGTTAGTAAATGCTTGAATGTAGAATACTGTTTAAATTGTAGAATTTTAGGTGACCCTCTAACCTATATCATCTCACCCAGAAATACATTAAATAACTTAATTTTTCTCCATCCAGTTATTGATTATCCTTTACAGCATGGCAGGATTGGAAAGCCCAGGTAGAAAGGAAAATGATCACTTCTTTGTTTTAAGTAATAAAAAGAGCATTTTTAACGGTTTCCTGTTTAAAAAAAACAAACATAGTACCTGTGCTTTTAGTCACAAGTAATACTGTATTATCTACTATGTCTGCTGTCATTTTCATCTGTTCAGGCTGTTCTTTGTTTTACACAGTTCAAACAGTCCTGGAAGTAATTAACCTTTCTTATAGATATCTCAAGATATTTCCAAGTTGCATTTTTCCCCTTGCATAACACATGTAAGTAATACCAACAGCTCTGCCTTTTGGATAATGATGTGTTACACAAAGCTCAAAGTTCACCACTGCATGACAAAAGCAACAAGAAGCTGTCTGTATGCAGTGTGTGTGTGTGTGTGTGTGTCTGTTTGTGTGCATGCGCAGATAGAAGTGGTTGTCTCTGTTTGTGTAGAAGTGGCTGTCTCTCTGTGTTAAAAATAGGAAGTTCTAGCAAATATTACCATTAACATTTCTGATTAGGGCATAATTCCTGTACCTCACATTGTTAACGTTTTCATTATTCAAGGTGAGCAAGAATTCCATACTTCTACATGCCAATAGAGTTATTGTCCTTATAAACCTATTACATTAACAATACAGCTTAGTGGTGGAGTGCCTGCGTACAAATACATACACTGCTAGGTCACAGACAGGAGCTGCTTCCTCACCACCAACAGGGATTGTGAGCGGAGAACTCTGCCCATAGCAGGGAACCCATCTCAGACATCAGTGACTGAGCAGTGGGATTAGGAGCATGCCTTCAGATCTTCCGTGGTGAATTATTTTTGTATTGTAATCTTGTCCATCTGCCACTCGCCTATGGCTTTCACTGCACCTCTCTTCTGCATGGGTGTAACATCTGTCCTCCTTCATTTCCCCTTCCCAGTTACTCTCCACCTTCTACAGTTCTCACCAGCTCTCACCTGCTCCTCTTATCCTCTCTACCCTGATCTTCCTCCTGCCAGCACAAATCTGGGTCCCAAATCCACATCCTCCTGTTAATCTCTGGTGACATTTGCCCCAACCCTGGCTTTCACTCTGTCCGACTCCTGTCTACTTTCTACACCCATCCCTGCATCACCTCCACCTCTCATGCCCCCTCCTTTCTACTGCCATTCTCTTGCTGTCTCAGGACTGCCCACTCCATCACTAAAAAAGATCACAACCATCCACAATCTCTTCATATCTCCCTTTCTCCAGTTCCTGGCTCCTACAAAGGTCTGGCTCACTCCGTCTGACACTGTCTCTGTAGCTGCCTTCTCTTACAGAAGACTCTTTCTTTCAGACCCCATGCCTTTGATCAGACTGTGGCATGGGTGTTGGGCTCTGTTCCTGCTATGTTTTCTTTTCCTATTAAATTACACTGAGATTTAGCTAAGATACAAACATAAACATCTCCATTCCCTTCTCCGACTTGTGTTCCTTTGAAAAACTTGGTAGATTGCCAAAATAATTGAACATAAACATTTTTGAAGAGCTGGGCCTTTGCTGCTGTACATTGCTCTAGGAACAGCTTTAGAGGCAGGGGAAAGCCAGCTCAGGCTAAGCACGCCTCCCGAGACACAGTGCATGGCAGACTGTTCCATACTCCCCGTTATGGGCACATCACATAGGCCAGGAGAGTACCCCTCCCTCCCCAGCTTCTACAGGGGTGGGAGAGAGAACAAAGAACTGGTCCATGCTGCTTGAATAATGCTTCCTGTACCCAGCATGTGGCCCATCTCTTTCTTCAGCCTTCTGCTGTTGCCAACTCATGTAGCTAGTCCTATAGCTCAAGTGTTAGAGGTCTCTTCAGTGCCTCAAGTTCAAGCCCTTCTGTTGGGGCATGGTGAGGAAGAGTTTTAGAATGCTTTTGCCTTACAAACAAACAAAGAAACCCTATGAAATTGTGTCCAAAATACTATTTTTTTTAAAAAAAGTTATTTTAGTTGTAAAGTCAAGCATTTTACATTAGGAAATGCCAGATTTACACTGTTTCCTGTGTAACCTTAATTCAGCCCCCGTGTATGTATTTTGTTGTTGTACTCTCTTGTCCCATGATAATATATCAGCCCATGAATGAATTTGGTGAATTACAAGCTCTTTTAGTAAAGGCAATGATCCAAGGTATCAAAACCAAAAAAACCCAAACAAACAAACAAACAAACACTCAAAAAGCCCTTTCCTTGCAATATCATATTCAAAAGCATGGGTAGGTATTAAAGCCTCCTCCTGACACCACTTGCAGAGGGTATATATCTTGGTTCCATCTGTATTGATTTTCATTCTTGCAGAGTGCCCTGTCCAGAATCCAATGATAGTGGACATTATTTCTGAGATGCTTTAATATTGATCAGAGGAAATTTTATCTGGTCATATGCTTTATGATAGGCTTTAATTACATAATTAGATACACAATTTTTTCTACAGGACCCCGCCTCTTTCAGTACATAGGATTAAAACACAAAGGGGCAGAATTAAGCTGTACAGGGAACTGTAAATGGGGTATTTCCTAATATTTGAGTATAGTGGGGTGTGTTTGACTAGAGCAAGAAACTTCTGATTGACAATCTATGATGAGGACTATCAGATCTTCTCTGCCACCTGCCTAGACACTCCTCTGCTTAAGGAAATCCCTCTCAGACAGGGCTACCAACAAGACTTAGTCCTTCAGAGGCCTAGAAGGGCCAGGAGGAGACACTGACTAATCAGGAGCAGTCCTGGACCTCAAGTGCTACAACTTTGCACTTGCCTTTGTAGTTATTTGTTCATTTAAAGGCACAAGCAGCAAACACCTTTTGAGTTTATTTTTTATTTAAGTGTTTACAGACTGATGCTGAGCTTAGAGGATAGGCCATTGTGATTCGAGTGGGACTGGACTAAGGCAGGGAGTGTCTGCAGTGCCACATTTGTGGCTGCAAGTAGGGTGATGAAGCAGCCCTACTTGTGACACAATCTTACCTCTGATGCTGATTCCCTCTGTTTGGAAAACTCACTTGTCTTTTAAATTAGAAATAGTACTTATGAAATAAGAGTGTTCTGAAGATTGGCTAAAATTTTAAACATGTTTTAAAAATGAAAAGCTAAAATGCACTTTTTAGATATGTCTCTGCATGTTTTATGATGTATAATACTTGGAATTATTTATATGGGTATTTCTTCAGCATGAGCAATCACTCATATCTGACAGATCAAAAGTATGGCACTTAAAAATAGCAATAAAGCATTTGTGTTTGTGATGTGAATTTCTTAACCACGAAGTTACGCCACAGATAATCCTTCCTTCTGTGGATAAGCTTAATTATTGCTTCCTTAATTTGATGGTTTGCTGCTGTTGCTGCTACTCTTGTTTGAATTGTAATATTGAAATTCATTTGGAAACCAGTTGTAAAACACACCAGGAAACTCTGTCTGTTTAAGTCCATGGACTGCTTTGTTAGAAGTGTTGTAAAATGCATCATCACAGTTCTTTGTGAGATTAAGCCACAAGCTAACTTTAAATAGCCCTAGGCCCAAATCAAAAAGAGTTCTGATGACTTAGTGCTGCATCTTGTGCTGCATCTTAGTGGTCATTTCAAGTTCTGTTCTTAAACTGACACATGCATAACTATAACTTGTATCACTCGGGGCTTCAACTAACTTAATAATGTAATTTGTATCCAAAGAATTCTAAAACAGTTAATAGCCACTCTAGGAATTGACTATGTTTCCCTCAAGTATCAGCATTAAAAGTAGTTTACATTCTGATTCTCAAATGTCTAGCCTATAGAGTTAGATTTAGCATTTATTTTATTCAGCGTCAATGCAAGGAACCTAAAGGTCTGTATCCTGTAAGACATTGCTTCAGCAGTTAGCAGTCATCTATCATTCCTGTGTAGCAGGACCGAAAGTATGGCGGTAGGTGACTGCTCTTCTTTAAAGCTCCTCATTTATGATGCGCCACATGAATCTATTTTTCTTTTCAGTGTCTACAGGAGACCTCAAGGAGAAGTGGCAAAATGCCACATTCTCCACCACAAAAAATGCACCACTGACACCTACCTGAACATCTAATTGTCCATATTTGTCATTGCCATGACAAAGTCATCCCAGTGCTTCTGGGAGATCAGGACCAGGCTGAAGAACAGCAGGCTCAGACTAATGACAGAAAACCACAGTTCTGATGGGTGTAAGGAGGCAAACTATGAAGAGCTAGATGTGATAGTCTCCCTTTTTTACTGCACAGCTCATCCAAGTGTAACGTGGTGTGGTCTTGCTGGATTCCTTAGTAATTCTAGATGATTAGTTAGCAGTAGTGTAGAGAAATATCTTCTTCCAACTTTGCCTCTTCTTGATGATTTGACCAGAGTGGTTCATGTATTCATCGCCTCTGGTTTAAATTACTGTAATTGACTGAAAGTGGGGCTGAAGGTAAAAGCTTTGCACAGGTTTCAGTTCATGTAGAATGCACAGCCTGCTTCAGTGGGACTTGTGCTCTTGATCCCACCATTCACTTCCAATTCATTTCCTGATGTCCAAAGCCACCTGTTGGTCAAAACTCAGTTTATACCAGCAACTGCATTACCATCCATTACCTATCAAGACAATCTGCATCAGCTAACAAACCCTGGGTGCAATACGCGAGAGATGAAGATAAAGCATTTGCAGTGGAGCCATGAAATACCAAAAGGTTTACACAAACCCAAAGTATTATGACTCTTATATCAGGCTGCAAGAATCTCCATTTTGATATTTTGTATTTGTTTTTTAAAAGTAATAGTGTTAATTTGCCTTACAATAGGACTCAGAGCCCCCGTTGTTGTAGGTACTTAAAAATACCCGATAAGATATTCTGAGTTGAAGAGTTTATTATCTAAATAGGCAATATAGACAAATGGTGGGAGAAAGAAAGTAATATTAGCCATGTTTTACAGATAAATGTGTGTGTCACGGGGTACAGCTCCTCTGGTTTCAGCTGGTACTAAATAGGCACACCTGCACGGCCTAGTCCACTTGTAGGAAGTTAGTTTGAAAGGGAGAATTTGTCACAGTAAGGGGCAACAACCAGGAGGAATGCCCCAGAGTTAGCTGACATTTGCAACAGAGCTGCTGGGGGGCGGGGAGGGGGGAAGCTAGTTAACATCTACTGTCCACAAGGTCTCACCAGGCCAGGTACAAGCTGATTGCTAAAGGGAGGGATTGAAGATAAGCTCTGCCCTGGGGTCTAGCTGTACTCAACCTTCAAAAATAAGCCAGACTTCAGACTCTTTTGAAACACTCAGAATCTGAATGCCCTCATAACTAGAAGGACTTCTGATGGGCCAAGATCACTGAAAACATCCAGACATGACCTAAAAGAGTCCAAGCTATTTCAGTGTGTATATATGTATATGAACACACACACGTAGGAAGGTTTGTGTGTGTGTATCTATATAGATGTATGTGTACTGAGATAGACCCAGGCCAGCTGGGAACAGCGGAGTAGTCGAAGGGAGATATACTGGCCACCACAGAAGCAGTTTTCTGTTCCCTGAGTGACCAGAGCAGGGGCTGCTCCAGGCTAATGAGAACACCTGACTCCAATTAACCTGCTAAGAGTCAGGTGAGACTGTTAAGCACCTGACTCTAATTAAGGCCCCTCTGATGCTATAAAAGGGCTCACTCCAGTCAGGCCAAAGGGAACCAAGGGAGAGCAAGAGGTGTGCAAGAAGCTGAGAGTGAGTAGGCACACTACTGAAGGACTGAGAAGTACAAGCATTATCAGACATCAGGAGGAAGGTATGATGGTGAGGACAAAGAAGGTGTTGGGAGGAGGCCATGGGGAAATAGCCCAGGGAGTTGTAGCTGTTGTGCAACTGTACTAGGAGGCACTGTAGACTGCTGTAGTCCACAGGACCCTGGGCTGAAACCCAGAGTAGAGGGCAGGCCTGGATTCACCCCAAATCTCCCAACTCCTGATCAAACACAGGAGGAATTGACCTGGACTGTGGCTTCTACCAGAGAGGAAGGTCTCTGGGCTGTTTTCTGACCACAGGGTGAATCTGTGAGGCAAGCAAATCCATCAATAAGTGCAGGACCCACCAAGGTAAAGGAGGAACTTTGTCATAGTACATCTACAAATAGATATATGTAGACCCATGTCCATGTAAATATCTATACTAATATATTATTTAGTACTTATATATTAAACAATATATTATAGTATAGATGTGTACATATATATTCAAATATATATTATAATAAAATATTCAATATAACATCTCCCAAACAGAGCTTCCTAAAACATGAACAGAAAAAAGAGCTGAAGACTCCATGGAGTACATTCAGGTCCTCACCATTCAGATCTAATTTACCTGGATAGTTCTGGGATACTACTATTAAGGATGCTATAGAAACCCTGAGATTAGATTTTAAAGTATCAAAACATATTAATCTTATACCATTAAAAATATGCTGTTATAAACTTCAGACATTTCTATGGGGCTCTTAAATGCATTGTGGCCTATAACTATAAACATACAGAAAACTATTCAAAATTTAAACCTGCATTAAATGTTTCATGACTTTTGCTAGTATTTTAAATACAGTAGTTAATCCTGAAATGAGATTCATTTCTTTGAGGCTTTAGTGAATTTTAAGACACTTGTAGAAAGAAATGGGATGGCTATGCCCTTGGAATGAAACCAGTCAGTCCTACCCTGAAAATAGAGATGTGGAGCCTCTAATATAGTAATTTCTGTCCAAACAAATATTTGGAAATAAGGCCAACCACAGTGAATTGCAGCTTGAGGTCTTCAAACCACAATCTGAAGACTTCAACAACTCGGACATAGGTTAGGGGTTTGTTAAGAAGTGGATGGGTAGGGTTCTGTGGCCTGCTTTGTGCAGGAGGTCAGACTAGATGATCACATTGGTCCCTTCTGACCCTAAAGTCTATGAGGTTGGATGGATAAAAGGTGGGAAGACCTTCAATGTTTTTCTCTCTGAGATTAAAAAAAAAATAATGACTATGTGCTAACCATTTCTACTGTGTGTAAGGGTCTGCAAGTAGAATGAAACAGTAGGAAAAGAAAATGTTTGTTGCCATATGATAGGAACAGAGTTGCTTATTTTGAATGATTCAAGAGAAAATCCACACAGGGGAAAAATGTCCTTCTTGAGTCTCTTTTACAAATACTATCATAAGTCGGTCTTTTTTTGGCCTGGCTGCTAGTTAGTTAGCCTGATAAGCTTGGTGTGGTTTCCTGCTAATCAAAATGTCATTATCCAATCAGATTTAGCAGGTTCATAGTATTTTATTATGTGATTCTCTTTTTTATGGAAAATAGAAGGATGACTTACATAGGTTGTATACAATCATCCAATTAATCAGTGTCTCCATTGGAGATAGTTGTTGATTTGCTAAGGTCACTGTTAATACTGGTTCTTAAAGCCATGGCTATTTGTTGTGGCACTTAATCAGTGCAGCAGTGTACGACATCAGGTTGCAATTCATGTAGGCAGTTAATTTCATATTGTAATTCATCCATGACCATGTACTAAGGAGAATTCCAGCTCTATTGCATGTTGTTTCTGAGACTTATAAAACAGCCAGGGCATATGAGAATAGGGCAGGGCCCACAGGTTTAGATAAAATATGATCTGACCCATAATTTTTGCTCACCAACCAAAATTTTCTGAGGCTTGGGACAAATATATATAATTTTCTCTCTACTACTGTATCACTTTCCCTGACTTTGTACTTCCTGTTTGCAGGCAGGATGGGAAGCAGAAGTGATATCATAGTGTGCCTCAAGAACAGTGCTTAATTTGTGCCAGGGTTTGCCAGGGCTGAGCCCCAGGACCTCTAGGCTTGCTGCATCAGTTATGAAAGAAAAAAATTGCTGGAGCCCCATACTGCTTTCATTAAGAATTAAGCACTGCACAAGAATGTCTGTTTTGATAGTATAGCCATCCTGGCAAATAAAGAGAAGGAGATGCTGGAAAACTTACAAGGATCTATTCTTGCAACATTTCTGGCTAGATTTTGTAAACTCATTAAGTTCAAATATCTTAGTGTTATGACTTTTTGACATTTGACATGTCTTCAGAATTTGATGGTCATTGTCCATTTGAGTGAAGAACTGTGCTGGCCACTGGTGAGCATGAGTCCTGAATTACTTCAAGAAACCTAGTGGTACCTTATAGGCAGCAGCAGTATTGCTCCTAATATCACTCTGATTTTTTTTAGGGTGTGTGTGTGATAGATCAGTGTTCTTGTATATCCCAGGAGTACCCAATTCATACCAAGGAAACTGATGACCCAACCAGCAGACCAGATTTGAAATCCTTTCTAGGGCTGAATCTCAGTCACTTGACAGCCAACATTCCTGATACAATTCCACCACACCCCCACCAAAGTTCGAGCCATTGGGCTAGCCTAGAGAATATTGCAGGTCAAAGTTCAGGACTTGTTGGAAGCCAAATTATTAGATGAGTAATGCAAAATATGGATCTCCTTCTGTTGCATCCATTGCTTTTTTCAAGAAAATTCTTCCACATTCAGCTAATCCATTGGTTTGAGAATATCTGGGAATAGATGTTTTATGATGAAAGCTGTCCGTACTAGCAAAATCCAGGAATCCCCTATTCTTGAAAAGTGGGCTGTTGTCAGATATTACTGTTCTTGGAATTCCATGATGTGCAGATTTAATATTTCTGACAACTGTGTGGTATTGTCTAGTGCAGGGGTCGGCAACCTTTCAGAAGTGGTGTGCCGAGTCTTCATTTATTCACTTTGATTTAAGGTTTTGAGTGCCAGTAATACATTTTAACATTTTTAGAAGGTCTTTCTATAAGTCTATAATATATAACTAAACTATTGTTGTGTGTAAAGTAAATAAGGTTTTTAAAATGTTTATGAAGCTTCATTTAAAATTAAATTAAAATGCAGAGCCCCCCGGACTGGTGGCCAGGACCCTGGCAGTGTGAGTGCCACTGAAAATCAGCTCATGTGCCGCCTTTGCCACACATGCCATAAGCTGCCTACCCCTGTTCTAGTGTGACTATTTCTGGGAAATTGATAGTGTACTCCATTATAACTGGATGATTATGGCTTCCCAGGTTGAATATGTCAATTCTGACTTTGTCCTATAGAACTGAGAGTTATTTGTGTGGTAACATTGGTTCTTTCTGTGGGGAATCTCTGTAGCTCTAAAACATTCCACATCTGCTCACCATTTATCTGATGTCACCACTCATCAGTGGACAGAATACAGCTTCTTAGCTCTGTCATTTGGTCAATCTGAAGTGTATTTGTTCTAGTACTTTTCTCCTCATCACTCTGAGAAGCATTATCTGTGCTCCGTTCAAGAGCACACCTGAGATCACTGAAACTTCTTTTCTGTAGTGGGAACATGCAGGTGAGGAGTGTTGCTTTCCCCCCTCCTTTACTTGTAACTTGTGTCACTGCTTGGAGTCTGTCTCCAGTTAATCCCATGTGCCACATGCTTTTATCATGTTGATACGTATGTTTACGGTTTTGTTCTAGATTATCAGGCTATATATTGTTAGACAGATCATAGGTTTGTGAGAATGCCTCTTGGGGTGGCCTCTTGAGTGGCCTAAGCCTCACCCGATTCTCCCCCCGCCCCACTTAGTTTGCTGTCAGTGAGGTCATTGTTTGGACACTCACCTTCCTTTAATCTTGTCAGCCCTTCACTTGTCATCTCTTCCAGTCTCCTGGCTGTTTTCTTGGAGGCATCCTAGCACAGGGCTGTCACCACCTTGCTCCCCAAGACCTTTCTGCCTTCCTTTCCTTCTCTGCACTCTTCTCTTTATAGCAGGTCTTGTTTCCTGGTTGCATCTGTGGGTGACTGCCTCCATGATTGGCAGCTCTGGGAACTGTGAGGGGGTGTGACCAAACTGCTTGCTTGTAAACAGGAGGATCTCTCCTCCCTCCTCTATTTATGTTCAGTATAAGGTTTGTAGACCACATTAGTGCCATTACTAAGTGGAACTCAGGTCACACCCTTGATGATGCTTCAACTCCCTTTTTGTGTATTGCAATTAGTGGTTTATGATCAATTTCTGCTTTGAAGCTATGAACATGAAAGGTGTGAAAATTTGTGTATATCTTCTCTGGAATTGTTGTAGGCCTTGATGTATATGAAACTGGCAACCAATCATTTTCATTACTGCTCTTAGCCCTCCTTTCAAGGCAATTATGGAGAGTTTGGTGTCTTTCAATGGGTCAAAAAAGATTGCAACACTGGAGCTCTGATTTAAATTATTGGACTCTCTTTCATGCTCTGGCATCCATGCCTGTTTGGTGAGCTTGAAGAAGAGATGTATTAGATGAGTTAGGTCAGCAACTTCATGCCTAACTGTACATCTCACACAACTCAACATGCCTAGAAGCTTTTGAATTATGTTTTTATCTTCAGGCATTGGAATGTTCAATATTGCCTGAATCTTAGATTCATTGGGCAAGATTTGCTTTGAGGACACTCTCTTTCACTCAAATATGGTTTTCCACTGTTTGAAATTGACATTGGCCTTATTCAATTTAAGGTTATTAGCTCTCATTCCTGATGTTCAGTGGTGATGCTGCCCAAAATGGTTGTCATCAATGTATACTTTCATGCCTGCTAGATCTTCTAGCATCTGGCTCGTTCTACAGTGAAAGACTTCTAGAATCAAATATATTCTGAAAGAGTCTCTGATGAAGCAGTGTCTGCCAGTTGGAGTGCTGAAAGTGCCGAACTTGAAACTCTGTCTAAGTAGTGTTGCCAAATTCCTAACAATACATCTAATATGCTGAAGAATTTGACTCCTTCCATCTTAATCAATATTTCACTTCTTATGGGCATGTGGAAATATTTTCTTATGTTTTTGTTCAGCTCCTTAGAGTCCATAAATAGCTGGAATTCTCCACTTTTTTCCTCTAACAACTAAGGAATGAAACCTAAGCCATCAGTTGTATTTCCTGAATGGTACCATCTGCTGTCATGTTTTGCAGCTCTTCTACCCTCTTTCTGAAAGCTTGTGGAAGTTTATATGTGTCATGTATCATAGGTTCTGCATAATTCTTAACCATATCTCGTATGTTAGCAGGAGGTACCCATTTCACATGAGTACAACTTCATATAATGCCAGTAATATAATATTCTTATCTGATTCTAGGTTGTCTTTGTCTCTATAACATACTTCATCTTGATGGGACCAGCGTTTCATGTATGTTGGCCCAAAACTGGTGGTTTGTCTCTAGATGCCACCACAAACTCTTGTTTTTATCGTTTTCCCCTTTTTATTTGGGTATCAGTGTGCTCTGTCTCAGCACTGTAATTGTTCCTCCATTAAAGTTTTCAAAGACACTTTTGGCTCTTCCATTTTTATGTGCTCCTCACATCTTTCTGTTTCAGTTATAACATTTACTTGTGCCTCAGTGTTTATCTATGTCACAGATGCAGAGCCATCCCTATCTGGTGAATTGGGATGACCACTCTGGGCCCCATGCTTTGGGGGGCCCACGGGCCAGCACAATTGACCAGCACCATATGGGCAGCAGGTGAACTGCTGGCTGGGGGAGGTAACCCCCCACCCATTCCACTGGAGGGAGAGCGTGCCAGGAGGGAGAGTGCACTGCAGCCAGAGCACTAGGAGGGAGAGCACGGGGTGCCGCCGCAGCCTCCCCAGTCCCAGGAAGGCAGGCAGCATGGCACCAACCACCTGGAGCCCAGCAGCGCTGCCAAAGGGAGTCTGGAGGGTCGGAATGTGGGCTGGGCCAAGTTGGCTGTTTGGGGAGGCACCGCCTCCCCCAGCCTCCCTTACCCAACCCCGGCACGGTCGGTCCTGGAAGTGACGTCACTTCCAGCCCCTAAGTGATGTTATTTCTGCCCTGGGCCTCACCCCCACCCCCAGGGACTGCCCTGCACAGATGTGACATTTGTGCACATTTAAATTAGCAAATCTTTGGAGTTTGCAGCCTCCTCTATTATTGTGCATAAGGAAAGTTCTTTTTCACTGAAGGAATCTCTTTCTGCACTTAATACATTCAGTTTCTTGCTTTCTCTGCACATTTTAGCATAATGGTTGGCCTTATTACAGTTTCTCCATATTTCCCAAATTCTGAGCCTTTCCTATACTTAGGATAACTGGCACTGTTTCCTGCTTTCAATGTTTCTATCACTGGCCAATTTAATTTCGGTGAGCTTTCCCTTTGCTGGGATAGCTATAATACTCAGTCATGCTCTGTGCTGTTTTGTAGGGGGTTTTATATATTTCTGTTCTGCTGCTTGGCATATGTATTGATTTTTCTAGTGTTAGATCCATCTCTCTACGTTACTGGTGGTGGTGTTTTTTATAGTTACATCCGAGGACAATCTGATCGTTAATGAGAGTCTAATATTCCATGTTCACATAACTGACTTTTTAGTGCTAAGTCTGTGACAAATTCCTTGACAGTTCCCCTTCATTCTCCGTTCCCATCCTGCACATATATCTTTTTCATAAGTAACTTTTTCTAGGGACACAATGATCTTCAAAGACTTTCATTTTTTTCCCTGCAAAGCTTACCTCTCTGTCCCCCCTCCACCATGTAAATGGAATGTATTGTGTATAACTAGTGCTTCTGTGTCCAGGGCTGGCTTTAGGAAGTGCGGAGCCCAATTCGAACATTTTCGGTGGGGCCCTGGCAGGGATGACTTAAAAAAAATGTAAAAAAACCCTTTCGTTTCTTCCATGTATTATTTACTTTCCATAACTATATAAATAATACAATTATATATTATGTACATTGCATCATATATGCTGTTGATTGCTTATTAATGACCGCCATTTCACATGTGTGGGTCCCTGCCACTCCCTGCAGGTGTGCACATGTGAGTCCCAGCTGCTCCCTGTCCCCCTCATTGAAGCAGGTGTGCAGGGTTACTGCCCTGGGAACTGCAGGGGAGCAGTGGACATGGGGCTGGCTGGAGGCAGAGCAGGGGCTGACTGGAGGTAGGGTCTAGCTGCAGGCAGGGCTGGCTGGAGACGGGGGTGTGGGGTGGGCTGGCTTCAGGCAGGGCTGCAGGGGGATGCAGCAGGGATTGAGAGGGCTGGAGACAGAGGAGTGCAGAATTGGCTGGCTTCAGGCAGGGGAGTGCAGCGGGGTTGGCTGGAGATAGGGCAGGGGGTTTGGGGCTGGGTGTGGGCAGGGTGTGCAGGGCTGGTGTGGGCACGAGTGTGTGGGGGCTGGCTGGCTTTGGGCAGGGCCACAGGGGTGTGTGGCAGGGGGTGGCTGGAGACAGGGCAGGGGGTTTGGCAGAGGCTGGCTGTGGGCACGGAGTGCAGAGCTGGCTGGGGGCAGGGCAGGGGGTGCAGCAGAGGCAGCTGGAGCCCCGGTGCTTTAAATGGCCCCTAAGCCTCCCGCTATCCCAGGGCTCTGGGGGTTATTTAAAGGGCCCAAGTCTCCCCTGCTTTTACCCTGCCCCGGACCTTTTAAATAGCGGCGAGAGCCCTGGAGAATACATGGGGGTGGCGGGGCTCCAGCAGCTATTTAAAGGACGGGGTGGCAGAGGCAGCTGGAACCCCAGCCCTTTAAATAGCCCCCGGAGCCCCTCGGTATCCCAGGGCTATGAGGGCTATTTAAAGGGCCCAGAGCTCCGGCCGGGAGAGCGGGGCTGTGGGACAGCTTGCCGCTCTCCGGCCGCGGCTCCGGCCAGGAGAGCAGGGCTGCAGGGCGGCTTGCTGCACTCCGGCCGGGGCTCCAGCCAGGAGAGCGGGGCTGCTTGCTGCGCTCCTGCCGGGGCTCCGGCTCTCGGCGCGGGGCTCTCAAGCGTGGGGCCCGATTCCTGGGAATCGGTTGAATTGGCCTAAAGCCGGCCCTGTCTGTGTCTGCCACTGTTAGGAGCAGAACAATCTTTTGCTCATCTTCCAGTTTATTTTCTGCAGCTTTCATGTACAGTTCAAATGCCTGTTTCAATGTTTTAAGGCATCTTCAGGATTTCTCAAGGCTGGTGAGGAAGTTACTTGCAGTTGCACAGGCTCCAAAGTAGCCATTTCATTGTTACCTCTCTTACTGGGCCTTCCAACACTCTGCCTCCCACTGCTGGTATTATGTAATATACTTAACTAGCAAGACTGCTTTCAGGATTAAACTTAATGAAGAACAAACTCTGTACAGAAAAAAAGTAAAAACTTCCTACTGTTCTCCGGCCATAGCCTGCAAATGCACTGTCCTTAGCTCTTCTGTTTTCCCTTTCCAGCATGCAGCACATCGCATGAAAGAAACTAAAATCCTGCATAATAAATGTACAGGAAATGTGGCATCCATGGTTTCTGGAGGGCTTATTTTATAACACATTCCAAATCAAAATGGTACAACCACTTAGCACAGAATGCAAGGCAGAGGAGATTTGGGCTTATTGCATGTAAAATCACTTATACCTGCTGTGACGGGTTTGGGACTCACCACCACTGCGCCTCCCGCTGGCATGTCTGGGAATTAGCTCCATCCTCTGCCGGTGGTGTCCAGTCTGTTGTCTGCTCCCCTGTTGGTGTCTGGACCCACGTTGCTCCCTGCTCGGTGGCATCCTCTTCAGGACACTGCCCTTCGGCAGTGCTCACTGCTCTGGTTTCACCCCATTCCAGGGGTCTGGTGTTATCAGCAGTCCTCCATCGGCACCTGTTCTAGTGGCTGTCTGCAGCCTCAGAGTCTAGCCCCTTTGTCACAGGGGCCAGCCACAGCCTGTATCAGGCCACACTCCTCCTCAGCCAAATGTAGTACAAGGGGAAGGGGGGGGATCAAGGCCCACCCACTACTCTGGGTCCCTACCCAGGGACGCTCTTGTCATAGTATAATTCCCAGTTCTGAACCTTAGAGTCCAAAAATATGGGGTACCAGCACGAATTTCTCTAAGCTTAATTACCAGCTTAGATCTGTTAAGCTGCCACCACCCAAAAATATATAGTGTTTTGGGGCACTCTGATCCCCCCAAAAACCTTCCCTGGGGACCCCAAGACTCAAATTCCCTGAGTCTCACAACAAAGGGGAATAAAACCATTTCCCTTCCCCCTCCTTTCTTCCTCCCAGCTCTTTCCCGCCCTGGGTACACTAGGAGATCACCGTGATTCAAACTCCTTGAATCACCACACAGAGAGGAATGTTACCTCCCCCCCTCTTTTCCCCTCACCCAGAGGCAATACAGATTCAAACTCCGTGAATCTAAACCAAAGGGATTTCACCTTCTCCTTTCTTCCTCCCAGATCTTTCCCACCCTGGGTACACTAGGAGATCACCATGAGGCAAACTCCTTGAATCACAACACAGAGAAATCAGGTGGGTTCCTCTCTTTTCTCTCCCCATCCCTTCTCCTTCCCTGTTAAGTACAGACTCAATTCCCTTGAGCCTCAACAAGGGGAAAAATCAGACATGACTTAAAAGCAAAACGTTTTTAATAAAAAAAAGAATAAAGAAAATGACTGTAAATTCAAGATGGAATATTACAGGGTCTGTCAGCTTATAGAAACTGGAGGAAAAAGCCTCTTCCAGCAGAAATACAATTTAAAATACTTCCAGTCAAAAACACATTTGCAGATAAAGAAAAACAAATAAAAAGACTAAACCACCTTTCTACCTTGGTACTTACAAAATTGGAATAGAAGATAAGAGAGCCTGTAGGTATGTGTGGTCACTCTCAGAGCCCAGAGAGAACAAAGCCAAACCCAAAAAACACACACAAAGGCTTCCCTCCACCGAGATTTGAAAATATCTTGTCTCCTGATTGGTCCTCTGGTCAGGTGTTTGGTTCCCTGTTTGTTAACCCTTTACAGGTAAAAGAGACATTAACCCTTAGCTATCTGTTTATGACACCTCTAGCAGCAGCCACCCTGCCCTCCTTCTCTCCCCTTGTCAAACTTTGTCTCTGGGCCACTTCCCCTTCAGCCCTGTGCACCCATTTGGCCCTTTGTAGCAAGGCCTGCAGCCTGGGGTCTTCCTTGGCTGGAGCTCCCCAGCTCCTTCTGCCCTTTCCTAGCACTGCTCTGTCCAAGGTGCTACCTTTCAGCCCAGGAGCCAGTCCTCCTCCCTTGGCAGTCAGGGAGAGACTACCTCTCCTCCTGCTAGGCGGCCTTTATATAAGACATCACCTGGCCCTGATTGACTGCTTCTGCCTGGCCATGATTTGAGTTTTGAACCATCCTGATGCAGTTTAAGATTTCAGTTAAAAATGCAATATGGAGCTGAAACCAGATTGACTTTGAGTTTCGAGGTGGAGAAAAGCCAAACACAAAATTCAGGATCTGAACTAATGAAAACTAAAATTCACTTAAGATAAAACGGTTTATACAAACCACAATGAATAAAACTATCAAAGGTCACAAAACTCAAGGATTGCTAAAAGAACATACTTTTTGTTTTTTTAATGTATATTTCCTTTTTCCTTTGTTTTCTTATTGATACATTTAAGTTCTTCCCTGGCTCACTCTTCTAATTACAGAAGAATTAAAAAAAAACTAATTTTTTTAACATAAAATTACTAGGCAGAGGATTAATCTAAATTACTTGTAAACCATAAATATTTGTTAACTCAAAGCTGCTGTCAAAGTTTCACCTTTTGTTACTCTGGCCATCTGGTTAGTGAAATCTGTGTTAATGGCATGAACTCAGTCATGGCATGTATCCATCCTACAGAGAGAGAGAGAGAGAGACACACACACACACACACACACACACACACACACACACACACACACACACACCAGATCTTTCCACAGAAATGATAGCACTGTCCATGTTTATTAGCATCTCTCACAAAATTGCAGTGCTCAGCATTAACGAGCAATTTCATTAGTGCCCATCATTCTGACAAAATTGTAATTGGAATGTTAAATGAGGTCCTTGAGGATACCTTGACTATGCCACTTACACTAGAATGTAGAGATGTCTGCTTATAATAGTACCTTCTCTAATATCTATCCTACTGTATGCATAAGCTTTAGGAATAAAACCAAGAACATATGGGGTCATCAGCCAGCCCCTCATTGCATGTTACCATCCAGCTATTGCAGAAACTAAATATTAAAATAAGAAACACAGCTTTTATCATATTTTAGATATTTAGTCCACATCCTTCTAAAATAAAACAGTCAAAGGAATTATAAGGATTACAGTGTGTATGATGGCTTAATTCTCCAGTGAACATAATTTAAATGACATGGTCAAAGTGCTCATATCAGAGGGCATGCTAGAAGAAGTCAAATTAAATTCCTATCATTTAGCAAAAATCAGAGTTTAAATCAGCTGTCACTTACTGTTGTGGAAAAGACCACCACCCAATTGATTTTGGTTCAGACAGCCAGAGGCACCTTTATTAATAAAAACAAGATTACAAGTATGCATACAGGGAGAGACAGTGTAACTTCACGCAAGAGGTAGGCTGCTCTGCCCTTCACAATTTTCACCAAGCTTGTAAAGATTAAAACCGCAAAACGTCATATTGATTACAAAAGTTATTTGCCTTTTTTTGGTAAATAATATTGCAAATCAGCAGGTTATTTACTGTAAGTTTAGCTTGGGGTATTTCCAGTTATTGTTAATTATGCTGACTGTTCTATGACCAATTACATATTGCAAAAGCATTATCATATAGAATATTGCAAATTAGCAAGCTATTTCAACAGATATCCTGTGTTTTGGGCAGTATTGAGCTGGTTATCTTGTCACCCCTCCTTGTGATCTACCTTATGCAAGTAAAACTACTATGTTTGCCTATAGCTGAACTGGCCTCCAAGGGACCCCTTGTTCCCTCCTAGTTCCTCTTTTGTTAGTGTTCCATACCCTGCTTTCCTCATATCTAGTTTCTCCACACCCAGTGCCACAGTAATACAAGTTTCTTTGAGAACTAAAACCATGGCTTTTATTTTGCATTTATTTAGCTTGCATGGGCCTGTAAACTAATAAAGCTAAAAGCATATAATTGTTGCAATATTATATGTTAAAACCACAGATGCTTATATCAATGGAAGGGCTCTGCAGCAGGGACAGATTACTATTTCAATCAAGGCCCTGGTACAGTATCCGACCAGTGACAACAACCTCCAAAAGGCTTTGGTGGCAAGACAAGATCCCATATAAACAGTTGCAAAGCTCTATCCAACGAGATGGCGGGACGGGGGGGGGGGGGGGGGGAAGGGAGGGTTATGTTCCCTTACACTTACCGAACACACAATTCAAGGGTGTTTGGATCTGGAGATATGGTTGAGGTGCCTCTGTCATGTGTATACAGAATACATGATGGTATGGTATGGCATTGTATGAAAAAGGGGTTTTGGCATGAGTTAAGTTTGACTGACTGCATTATTCATGAATAGCAAACACATGAGCAAATTACACAGATCTTCCAAAGTGAGTGCTAAAAAAACTTTTCTACAACCATGTACCAACCAGTATTCTAAATATGCCACATTTAGCAGGTGGGAAAACTATTTAAGAAATATTTTGGAGAGGTTTTTTGGCCCTATTTTTGTATCCCTTCACCTGTAAAGCAAGGTCATATCTTCCCATCCTGACTTGCAATGATTTATACCTTATGCTTCAAGGACTCCTACTGGAATAATGGAAAAATAAGGATGCTAGTACCATTAGTTCAATTGTACAAGTAAGTGAGGGAGAGAAAAAATATAATGTATATTTTAGAAACCTATAAAATTACATTCAAAAGCTTGTGTGTGTGTGTAGATATATAAATTGTCATGACTTGGAAGTCTAATGACTTGGGACCTGCAAGACCTATATAAACTGCTATATGGGTTAAATTGGGAACCTATGATACTCCTTTTCCAATTATACAAACTCTCAGTTATAGCTTTGATGGATGAATATTGGACCTTAGACCTACCACTGGTCCAGAAATGAATATTGCCTATCTATGGGCCTTGGATCCATGCCCTTCTTCTGGAAGGGTTATGGGAAGCAGGACACAACTTTTTGAAGAAAGAAGGCAGTATTTTTTCTGGTCAATATTTTTCAGAACAATCAATCTGAGCAGCTGATTGAAATGGCTCAGTTTTGAAATATTAACAGCAGATACGTTGGAAATGGTTAATGGAAAGAGTGCAGCTGAGGTGGTCACAGGTGTAAATTAAATTTAATGTACCACATTGTTTTGCCCAATGAACAGAGAAGCGCTCTCTATAATTCTAAAAATGGAAGGGGTGGGTAATTCCTAATACACCAAATTTTCTAACTCAAATATTTTTGTAAAGCAGAATTCTCCCAAAATCTCTTGTCTTTTTGTAGGGATATTTCCATATGCATTCTATAACACAGTGCAATATTCTGCTTAAAATACTGGTGTCTTGAGCTGTGATGGGTGAAGCTGTCTCCATGCTTTAACAGAAAATAAAACCACCCGTGGGATAGGAGACTCAGAATTTAAAAGGTGAAAGTCACACTAAAATATCATCATTTTTCTTGTTCATTCCATGGTGTAAAGTTGCTCTTTAAAATGAACAATGTGTGTTAAAATAGCTAAAGCCAGCATTAATTAATGGTCTAGTAATGGGATCTTATGAAGACTGTTACTTTCTAGGGCATTTGAAGGTCATACATACTAGATATACCTATTCAGAAAAATAAGTACTTCCTTTTTAAATAAAATAGGTATCATTTTTTGTTCTGTCTCAAACTCCAATGCAGTCTTTAAATTGAGGCATATTATATTCTTGCCTGCTTTTTTTTGCCATCCTCTCACTGAAAACACAATTTCAGCAAATTCTTTTCCTGCTTATCCATCAAATATATAAAACCTCTTATATTCATTGTGTAATTGCCGTTTACTTGACATTTTATTCCTCCCATTGAAATATATGGCAGAAATAATAAGCCAGTTACAAAGGAAGTGTTGACATTTTATTCCTGCCTTGTTTTCAGTGATGCAAATCCTGCATTTGTGTACTCAGCAATATCAGTGAAAACAATGACTGAAAGAATGGGTGAAGTTAAAAGAAATACAGTTTGAAAGAGAAGAGGAAAGAACATATAATTATAATGTCTATTACGTTATGCAGTACCTTCTCTTTCTTTATTATATTCTATGCCTGCTCTTGTGCCTTACAGCTCAGACTTGCTTTGCAGTATAATGACTTCCAATTTTTCCATTCCCACCTTGCACATTATAATGTAATGCATAATTTGATGATTTTGGCTGTCTGCATAAACATGAAAATCACCCTTACTACCCAGAGTTGAGTCATGCTATATTGCATGTCTCTAGAAAGATAATTTCCCTACTTTTGCATTAAGATTGTGGACTAATCCTAGGCTCTAAAGCAGCCAAGTGCAAACTCTTAGAAGGTGAGAGTTGTATCATATGTCAAAGGAAAGGTAAGTTTTCCTACAGTTGAATTAAGATCACTGACTTCATATATGACCTCAGTGTCACATTAACTGGAATCCTCAAATGTGTCCTAACCTGTGAAATAGGACTGTTGATGACTGGAAGGCACAGAATACCTTCTGAATTACAGTGAAGGGGAGTGATGCCTGCCAGTGAGAGAGCTTGTATTTCACACATGTTATTTCTGGCACACCAGAAAGACATTTCTGCGTATTAAGAGTAACTTGAAAGTGAGGACGACACCAGCACACTTACATCAGACAGGCATCTTGCTCTTGAGAGTAATATAGTGCTAAAGTATGCCACCTCTCTCACAATTCTTGCCACTGTGGAGTACATGCTTATCTGGATATAAGTAAGCATCAAGTATAGCACAAAGTGAATCCGGGTTAGAGAGAGAATAGAGATGGGCTTGTCTATTAGCTTTGGTCAAGCTTGATTGGAGAAGGAAGGCAACCTTTTAGTATTGCCTTTTGAGGCTGTCACCATTGAAATAGCCATGAACTCCTCTACTAAGGTGATGGGCTATTCATCAAGGATAATTGATTTGCCCCTTATAGTGCAAGGAATAGTCCAATACCCTGTGGAAAACTGTGTGACCTTTTGATCCCTGTTTGATCAGCCAGTCTTACAATGCAGTTTGGCCAATCTTTTCCATAGCAGATATTATATATTTAGATTTGTGCTGTCATCAAGCTCACCTTTAGTTTTAATGCTTAAGGTTATTAGGCTTAGTGGCATCTCCACAGATGATATTCTAGATACTGAGTAGGCTTCAAAAGTGGTTACATTAGACTCTATACATATTTTGTGTAGAAATATGAACTCAAATAAGTCTTCCATAAGGTAAGATTAAACAATGTTTAAAGTATATTTAGTGATAAACAGTTATATATTTTTTAATTTCACTGTAACTAGAGTTGGTAAGGAATTATCCATTGGAATAATTTTCCAATGGAAAATCCAGTGTCCACAATCAAATTTCTCCATGAGAACATTTTGATTTTGCCAAACATTTTCAATTTTTCCTTCTGGAAAATTCAAATGAAATTTCATTTTGGGTCAGTTCCACCCAAATTAGAACATCTCTTTTTTTAAACTTATCTGGAACATTTCATTTCAAAACAATTCATCAAAATATTAAACTGCATTGTCTTATTGAGGCACATTGCCTTATTATCTCTCCTATGGGCTGGTCTCCCTGGAGGACTCCCCATAAGACAATGTACTGAGTTCTCTCTGTGGTCATCATGAAAGTCATGATTCTGAATGCATTATAGAACAGATAGTTTGGCCTGGGAAATGGGGGCATCAGGCTCCTGAATTACATCTCCCATAAAGCAGAATAATGTTGAAATAACTTGAAATAAAGTTTTTTTTTTGGACGTTTCAAATAACAGAAACAAAAACATTTCAATTTTGGTAATGTTGAAGGGTTCAATTTCAATTGAAAATGTCAATGAAACTTTCATGTTTTTGGAATAGAATTTTTGAATTATTATTCCTGAAAAATTTTGAAATTTCAACTTTTCAGCTCAATTTGGGACAAGTGCAAATGTTACAATGTTAGAATTTTCCACAGAATGGAAACTTGAATTTTACTCATCTTATATTGTAATGGTGTAGTCTTCTGGCTGATGGGAAAGTATTTTTTGGCACACACCCTAGGGAACTCCTAAATTGTGTGGCTCCTCATATAGGAAGGACCCCTTGCTCTGAAAAGAATTCTGAGAAAAAGTCAGGAGTCTGTGTTTTCCTGCCCCTCAGAGAAAGTTAATGTGCATTTACAAACACCAGAAATATGAGGCGAACTGCCCTGTATGCTCTTCCAACAATTAGCAGACCAAGCTCTTTTGTGTGATGAACCTGTGCCTGCTGTCATTTTTTGAAAAAACCAAAACAAACAAAAAAACCCAAACCAGCCCACAAGGTTATTTGTAACAGTGGCAAGGTCATTTAACAGTATTGTTATAAATAAGAGACATTTATTTTTTTTCACAGTAATTATTTAAAAATCTGAAATGCAAATAACAAAACCAAAGGGAAAACAATGAGGATCATCACAAAGAAAGCAAGGGTTTGAGAGATTTTTGTGTTGTCTTCATATTTTTTTTAAAATAAAACAAGACAAAATATGATCTTTTTAAAAAAGGGAGAATTATTTAAAAGCTTTGCTGTTCTAACAACCGTAGTTCCTTTAGGTATCATTTTAAGTCCAGAGTTTTAAAGCATTTTTTTCCTTCAGTGATGTGTATCATTATGACGAATCACAGCCTCCTGTTTTCATCTTGATGAGTACATCCTCCGTATTGGTTAATATACCAAAGATTATTTTTCCTTTTGTCTTATAAAGAAGAGGTTTCTTTCTATGCTATTTATGCACAATCAGTCCGGAGAGTCATGCCTACTCCAGCAATCTATATTTCTTATCTGAGGTGAGTCTCGACTTTTACTGATCTTCAACTCTTTCAGAACTATTAAAATTTCTTTTTTTCTTATGTCTAACATGAGTGGTGCACTGCAAAAGGCCATTTTGACTGCCTAGTAGGGGGAAAGACATTGTGGTTAGGACAGTTATTTTAAAATTATTAGTATAAATGGAAGAAAGAAAATAATCACTTCTGGTGAGCCTTTTTAAAGAATGAATATAAAATACATGTTCAGGAGGAGGTGTGTGTCAAATCTTATGAGAATAAACCTCTAGCCCTCTTGTTTGAGTGCCAGCATAGTTTTTATTACAAAGGAAGGAATATTTTTTCTTTCTAATTTGTAAAATATAACACTGGTTTTTGAATTGCTATTGAGGATTACTGGAGATCAATATGATAGATAAATATTTGCAGTTTATAATTGTTTCTGCAGAAAAGATAGGATAAAGTGAATCTCAATGAGAAATTTTCTTTTAAAGGAGAGTTTCAACTAAAATTATGCTGGATGGTGAAAACACCCTAGAGTCTCTGCAATGTGCCTTTGAGGAACAGTCATTCCTGACATAAGTTTAGTGAACAGTTTAACCCTGTGTGCAGGTTTGCTCTTGTAATATGCTGAGTACCTTGAATTTTCATTGAAGTTAATGGAAGTTGAGAGTACTCTGTACTTCCTGAAGTTGCTCAGCAACTGACAGAGAATTTATGAATCTAGGTATTTAATTTCATTTTAGCTATTAATTGTCAAGTCAACTTGTAAGGAGTGCAGGGGTGAGACTGACTTAAATGTCACTTGCCTTATATATGAGTTATAAACCTTAGACACTGCATGAAAATTCCCAGGCATAGTAGCTGTAAAGATACATATTTTTGTGTGGTGTCCCTGATCCAGAATCTGATGCTTACTGGCTCATAAAGGTTATCTATCCAAGAAGTGAATCCATGTGATGCTGCCCAGTTCTGAGGTGTTCTACAACATGAAATGGACCAGAGGGCTCCGATAGGATAGAGGCGTTAGTGTTTTGCGCCAGGGAGGAGTAAGGATCTATAGTGCTAGACAGACTGTTCAGCTGTCTGGCTTCCCTAGCATTTGTGGAAGTGTTACCTTGCTTCATGCTAGGAAGCATCAGGCACAGATTGTTCACTGCAGTAGCAGTGATTGGGAGTTGGGACTTCTGGAATAGATCCAGGGCAGTTCTGTATTGAAGAAGATGGCCTGCTTGGAGTGCAGGTGGATTAGTTTTTAAACTAATCTCCTGTCCCTTACCTTAGAAACCCTGGCTAGCAGGCTTTTCATCTGTAGGATTCTAAAATGTAAAAAGTATCTTAAGCACATCATGTTGTTGTTTATGGCATAGTTACATTCTGCTTGTTGGTTCCTGTCAGTAAATATTAACCCTTTTAATCCTCTTATTTGAATATTAATTTCATTTACATATTATTTTCTCCAAATCTTTATGGTATTAGCAAAGAGTAAATCCAGAATAGTAAATCCAGAGTGTTGATCCATAACCTGCAAGTGACCTCTATTCAGGAATTTCTTATGATTGAGTATTGGACCATAATCCATCATGATGGGCACCTCCAAGTCTATGGGAAAATAGATCTTTAGGAAAGAGACCCCCTCAAACTACCAAAAGTGTCTAAGTTACAGGCCGGATTTCTTGATTAGTGAGGAACTATTGTTGTTGCAGATGTTTTATTTAATAATGAAATGGGGATGCATTAAAAGATGTTTCTGGGGAACTGCCAGTTTGCCCACTGTTAGGAATAGTGACCAAGTTAGAATTCCTTTTTTGCTTTTCCATCATGTAACAGTTACCATAAGGGAAATTCCATAAGTAGTAAGGCAAATGAAAACATTAAAACATAACATGGCAAAATGGATCACAGGAAAGTGTTTTTCCATCCACAGAAGGTGTTTCTTTGACTTTTTATAGTGTATAAGACAAAGGTATTGAGAATTAGGCATCTCACCAGATACAGAGGAGAGAGAAACAAAGGTCAGGTCTTTTTCTTACATTGCCACATTTAGTGTATCTATTCTTTTTCTATTTTGTATAGTACGGTACTAATCTGAAAATCTTTGATTAAATAATTCCATTTGAGCCTGTTATTTGACAGTCTCAAATTATTAAATTCAGGCACCGAGCATGCTGTATGGACAACCGAAAGGGCCATGCTGTGCCTCTAGGAAGACTATTCAGGATTCATTGTATTTCAAGTTCCTAGACTGATTCATTGCTTGCTGATGGTGTGTATCACCAAGTAAAGCAACATAGCCAGTGCTTCCTCTAGGTGGTGTTGGAGAAAAACTTAGTTTTTATTTATTTGTTTGGGTATAGCAAAGTTAGATACTTTATTTTGTTTAGCAACTATAGCAGGGAGAGAGTGCACGAGGACATGGGTTTTTTTAATAGTTAAACAATTATAACAAAAATATAAATGCTTGGTATAGACAATAATAAGCTATAGCTGCATTTTGTTTATACATAGGTTATTTTGATATTTTGTTTTTCTCACACTTATTTAGACACCAGTCTACATTTCATATTTACACATTTTTTACATAAAGTCACAACAACTTCTCACACAGTTCTTTTCCACTCGCCTCTCACAACCCTTGCTTTTAGAAATCTTGCATTATTAGGGTTACAGTTAGCCTAACTCTTGCTAATGGACTGTCATGCATTAAAATCCCCTACAAATCCCTGTCAGTTCTCTCTACTTGCACACTTTTGTACTTTTAGTACAACAAATATTTTTAAACTTTTATTTGCATTAAGCTATGGATTTTCAATTTTATATTAGATGTTTTAGCTTTAGGGGTTTTGATTGGATGTAATGATGATGCATGAATAGTGTTGTTTTTAGTATATTTTTTATAATAAAAATAACATAATTTTAAGCTAATAGCAATACAAGTAATAACATTTTTATAGCAATAATATGATGGGGTTGTTTTATAGTTTTAGTTATAAAACATAATACATTATATTTAGTATATAAAATAGATTTTTTTATAAGCTGTATGAAAGACATACACAGCGGTGTAAGTGGCTATACTATACTCAGTCCTCTGATCCCTGCGCTATTGGATACTTGGTAATTAAGGTACCTGGCTCCAAATATAAAGTGATTTAAAGAGTAGTCTTTAATAAAATCCTCTCACAAGCTGGCACATTTGCCAACGAGCTAGCTAAACCAGTGTGAGTGTACATGGGGAACAGTACGGGTCCAAACTGATTTAAGTTAAACTGCTCTCTGTAGATCAGGGTTCTAATTTTCCTGTCAAATATGTGGCAGGTACATAGACTCATAGGTCAGAAGGGACCAATATGATCATCTAGTCTGACCTCCTGCACAAGGCAGGCCACAGAACCCCATCCATCCACTTTTATAACAACCCCTAACCCAGGACTGAGTTATTGAAATCCTCAAAATTGGTTTGAAGACCTCAAGCTGCAGAGAATCCACCAGCAAGCGACCCATGCCCCACGCTGCAGGGGAAGGTGAAAAACCTCCAGGGCCCCTGCCAATCCGCCCTGGAGGAAAATTCCTTCCCGACCCCAAATATGGTGATCAGCTAAACCCTGAGCATGTGGGCAAGACTCACCAGCCAGCACCCAAGAAGGAATTCTCTGCAGTAACTCAGTTCCCATCCCATCCAACATCTCCCTGCAGACCATTGAGCAGACCTATCCGGTGATAATCCAAGATCAATTGCCCAAATTAACTATCCTATCATAACATCCCCTCCATATACTTATCAAGCTTAGTCTTGAAGCCAGAAAAGTCTTTTGCCCCCACTACTTCCCTCGGAAGGCTGTTCCAGAACTTCACTCCCCTAATGGTTAGAAACCTTCGTCTAATTTCAAGTCTAAACTTCCTAATATCCAGTTTGTACCCATTCGTCCTCGTGCCTACATTAGTACTAAACTTAAATAATTCCTCTCCCTCCCTAACGTTAACCACCCTAATATATTTATATAGAGCAAGCATATCCGCCCTCAGCCTTCTTTTGGCCAGGCTAAACAAGCCAAGCTCTTTGAGTCTCCTTTCATAAGGCAGGTTTTCCATTCCTCGGATCATCCTAGTAGCCCGTCTCTGGACCTGTTCCAGTAATACATAATATATGATGATGTGTTATAAAGATTCTATTAGCTCTGCTTTAGGATGACCTGCATAATTTGCTTGTGACTTTGCCACTCGTGAGTAATGCAGTCATCCCAGACTTCTGCTGCTAAAACCGTTATACCACATCCCATCTTCATGTAACTTTTCTCTATTGCACTTACAGTACAACGGATTTGATAGATTCTAATGGTATTCCCTGCTGTGAAGATAAGGAATATCCCTACAACCCATACAATCTTACTGATAGGTGGTAATGTTGAGAGATGATCTTAGCTGAGGTGTGCTTGCTGGGGGACATGGGGAATACAGGCATAAAAGTGGTTACAAGTCACTTTTGAACCTCCCTCTGCCCTGGAGCCACCATGTGCTCCACCTAGATCCCTGGAGTGAATTAAAGCAGCCTGAGAACTACTATAACTTCCACCGTCTACTCTCAGTCCCAAGGAACCATTCTGAGAATCAGGAATCTCCAGAGCATTGGGAGAACTTGGCAACTTTATATGTCCCAAGGATCCCAGTCACAGTAGATTTAGAAGAGTTTAGCATTGTCACACTGTTTGAAGTGGTTCACAACTAGAAGACAACCCAAACTGGTCGTGTGTTCTATAATTAAATTCATCAAGTCAGTAACAAATGTGAACTCATGGATCACGATAACAGTCTTACATCGAGTTAGGCAGTCACCATAGGCTCTCCTGTTTATCTTGTCACCCAGTCAAACTGGACTTAGTGTTTAAATGGTCACTTACCCCCAAAATCACACCACTTTCAGGTTCACACCACTTCCAGGCCCAAGAGACCACTCACTTACCACAGATCAGTTGGTACCCTAGATCTTACAACAAAGACAATGCCTGTAGCCAATTCTGTAATAAACTATCTATCTAAAGGTTTGTTCATTAGGAAAACGGAACAAGTTTACAGGTGAAAGCAAACAAACACACACACACATGAGTTATAATCTAAATTCTAAGAGTGAAAGAGTTGTAATGATCTGTTAAATTCAAAGTGTCTTTCAGGGCAAACCCAGAGGAACTCTACCTCAGTTTAGAGTCTCTGGACCTGTCAGAGGTCAAATAGCAAAGAAAGAGAGGAAAATTTTCCTGTGACTTTGTTTTAGTTCCATCATTCAGCTTCCAAGTTCACAGGACGAACTTTCTTGCACATAGTATTTCTCGGGTGTGATAGGACCATTAACCAATCCTGTATATTATGATGTTCTTTGGTGACCCATCTCATTTTGATAGCCCTTCTGGATGGGTGAAAGGGACAATTCCTGTGACTGGGTTCACAAGTTTGGAGCAAACATTTTCAAAATTATAAAACAAAGATTACATATTTTCTTATAGCACGGAATATAGACATTACAGTGAAATTAGTGCATGCAAAAATTTGCAAGCATTTCATAGTGTAAACACTAAATACATTCTTATAAGACTAATACCTATTTTGAGCAAAACTAACATATAGGTGAACTGGTCTGGTGTCCAGCTATAAGTTTGTCAATTCTTAGCTAATGCCTGCAGTCTTGGCAATGATTGACACCTGGTTTGTCAACATCACAGCTGCCCCATTGCAGGTCTGGGTGTGGCACTTTTAAAGTGCAGACATTGTGGAAGAGGGTGTGTGAAGAGAACCGGCTTTTGAGAGTGCGTAAAGAGGCATGTTATCCATTTTTTTTTCCTTCCCCCTCAGTCTGTGCACTTCCAGCAATGACACTATTCTCATAGCACCAGATTGACAGTACCTAGCCTACAAACAGCTTTAAATACACTTTGGCATGTTGCTTGAAGAGAGTAGTATAGCCAGTAGTAAAACATTCATGTGTGGATTATCCCAGATTATTACCCGTAACCAATGCTTTAAATTATGGGAGAAATTACAAAAGTAGTAATGGGCCATATTTGATGTTGACTGTGTGTCACTCTCATTGTAGTCAGGATTCTCTTTTATTATAATTCATAAAAATAAATCTGAGGGCAGAAATTGCTCTAATTGTAAATGGTTTAGAATGTATTTAAATATCCATGGCATAGCACAGTATACCAAGCTTTAGAAGCACTTTCAATTACATATTTTTTAATACATGGCACTTTATTTTAAAAAAGTCTCATTTGGAGGTTAAATAACAAAGCAGATTAGCTGCAATCAGTGTACCTACAGTGTCTTTTTAGACTCATCCTTAAAAAACAAAAATATTTACTGATCAGTAAGAAGTATAAAAATCTCTCATTCTGTCCCAAGTTGGTCTTGATATTTTACTTCCTATAAAATAAAGAAATACACATGAACTTTAGACTATGGAGTTTAACTATAACTGAGATAAAGATAAAATATAGAAGTTTTACCAGAAGAAAGCAAATACCAAAAGGTAGGAGACATTAGGGTTCAGATGGAAGCAAATTATATAATTTTTTTCTTGAGGGGACAGAACCTTCAGTGGTTTTCCTGCTTTAGAAAACTTGCTCCTTGTTGACAGTTGGACTAGAACTATATTTCATAAACCATAAAGCTCCCAGGTTGCTGGAAATTGATTTTGTGAAAATATGCGATACACAGGCTTTCAATATGGGTCCTGAATAGTCTGTCCCTAAAGTAATTATTTCCATTTACACCCCTGACCTGCTGGTGTCTTTGGTGGAGATGTAGTTTTTATGTACTTCAAAAGCCACAGATCTGTTTCCATCCCTCTTAATTTAATATAAACTGCACATGCTTTGATCAGTAAGGACTTTCATTTTTATACTTCTTCGATTTCATGACACCAATGGTTCTATATTTCACAGCATAGGGAGCAGAATGAAATTACACTGCTCTCAGACTTCAGAAATGTCTGGTTTGTATGATTCAGGACCGCCACACAAAGAAGAGGTCAGTCTCAATATTTCCATAAATGGCTCTTTCTGGAGGAGTCTATATGATAAGTCTGACAAAGTGCATGATTTGTTTTGTGTATGTTAGGGTGTGGAGTAGAGCAGAATATTTCCCCCCACTTCAAGCTATGTGAGTGGTACAATGCAATTTGATAATCAAATATACAATTAAAGATAGTAGAATGATATTATGGTTTTGACATATTTAAGTGAGGCAGCTCTAAGTAAGAGTTGCCAAACCATCTTGAAATCCATCCTCTTAAATTTTCCTGTTGCAGCCTCTCTCATGGGGAGTTCAGCCTCTTAATAATCATAGGTCTGATTCTCCTCTATTACATCAGTATCACTAAGAGCAGCAATTGGCCTCATGTGTATATGTTGCAAAAACTCACCATTACTATACTTAGTCTGAGTTAGACTCTAGCCACCGAAACTTATAGTATCTTAATTTGATGGGGCTTTCACCTAAGAAATTAGTATTTGGATTTAGTATTTTAAAACCATTTCTTCATTATTTACTTTGGGGTAAAGTTATACGCAAGGTTTTCTATTGTAATCAGTTCACTGTAAGATAATTGTTCCTATTGTTTCAATGCATAAATACTTAAAGATTTTCTTCACCTGCTCCAGCTCCTCCAACTTCTGTTGTTAACTGTCTTATTAGCTACCTATTTTCCTAAGTAGATCTGCTGCTGTATGATGATATTCATGCACAGTGACCAAAATTAAGTCACAGGAATAGATTACACAATACTACAGTGCTTCCCCTCACCCCATCACCATATATGGTAAGAAATTACTCTGAAAAAACAATCCATATGACCTCTTCTGGCTACTTGTGTTTATAAACAGTAGAGGGTGAGTTTCTGTCAGTGGAAGTAGTTAAAAGTACAGTAGATGTTAACACAGTTTGTCCAAACAATATTAGTTTAGTGCAGTATCAACAACACATGTTTAAACGAGACATTACAGTTTTCTTTGGCTATGAGGCTGCAATAACTGAAGAAATGATGATGATGGATTGTTACTTGTATAAAATGATGACCTCTGGCACACTGATAGAGAACACATAATCACAGCCCATCCAGGCTCTTGCTTGTGCCTTAGACAGTACTACTGTCAAATTGAATGAAAGAAAAGCTCAAATTTCTGAAAACATGTCTGGTCTGGCTTGGTGATCTACAGTATCAGCCATTTCATGGGTGCATCCATAAGGTATTTCAGCTCCTTTTCTTTGTGCAGGCCAGTAGAAGATAGGGCAGAGAGGCAGATGGCATCTCATATAGGAATCTCCTGTAGTGGGTGTATGTAGGGTTGCCAACTTTCTAATTGCACAAAATGGAACACCCTAGCCCCTGTCCACTTCTCTGCCTCTTCCCTGAGGTCTCACTCCTGCTCACTACATTCCTCCTCCCTCAGTGGGTTGCTCTGCCTCACCCTCACTCACTTTCACTGGGCTGGGGCAGAGGATTGGTGAGTGGAAGGGGGTGCGGGCTCTAACTGGGGGTGCAGGCTCTATGATGGGACCAGAAATTAGGGGTTCAGGGTGTGGGAGGGGGATTCAGGCTAGGGCAGGTAGTTGGGGTGCGGGAGGGTGGGAGGGCTCTGGCTGGAGGATGTGGGCTCTGGGGTAGGGCTGGCAATGAGGGGTTGGGGTGCAGGAGGGGGCTCCAGGCTGGGGGGGTGGGGCTGAGGAATTCAGAGTGTGGGAAGGGGTTGTGGGTTGAGCAATGGGGCACCAAAGGGGGCTTGGATGACTCAAGTGTAAACAAACACATCAAAAATAGAGAAATAAAAGCAGATGCTACTTCTGTGAGATTTTCTGAGTATGCATAGTAAGCCAAAAAAAGGAAGAAGAAAAAAAAGAGAAACCATTGGCTACAAGTAAAGTGTGTTTCCTGGGCAGTTATTTCATTTTGGGTTGCAAAACCATGTTTTCTCCCTCAAGATGAAAGCTGAAATAATCCCTTATAAAATTTTTGGTCCATACAAGCAATTGAACCATCCCTCTTCCTGATCAAAGGGAGAATTTTTTGAGTCTATATTTGAATTCTGCACTTTGGTACCTGGTTAGCCAGAACCCACTCAGATGCTGGCATGGCTCTGTGTGCTTTGGCTGAGTACCACATCTGTTGGGAAAACCATGAATTTTTACAGTAAAATTACCAAGTATCAGATTAGAGCCAATTCAGCCCCTTCCTTTTGACCTCTCTGTAGCTTGTTTAGCTGTGGCTAAATAAGAGGATGAAATCTATGGGCCATGAGGTTTTAGTGTTATGACTATGAGTTATAGAGAAGATATAAGAAAATACTAAAGTTTTTAGTCATAAATTAGAGTTGAATTAAGTACATTACAAGAAAAAAATCCATGCTTCAGTATGAGGCTGCCTTATTTCAGTGTCTGCGGAGGGGCAGTTTGCCAAACACCTTAATTCAGTGTTCACAGTGCACTTACAATGGCTGATCCTACTTACACTGAAGTCAATAGAAAAACTTCTGTTCACTTCATTGAGAGACAGATTGGCCCATAAACTGTCCCCTTATTATACATATTCTGGTGTTTGTGTGTGTTGCTGCACTACTCTGAACTAAGGGTTTTTTGATAAAGGGAAAGGGTAGTTAGGTAAAAAAATGTATTTCCCCTACAAAAGGACTCTTACAGCTTGCAGTATGATGCACATATCAAATTCTACGCTCCTTATTACAAAAAGGTGGGATGACAGTTCGGCTGATTGCCAGGTTGAGGGCTTCTCAGTAAGCAAACATTAACCCATAATGTGCTAAAATTAATACATTTTGACCACTTGCATATTAAAAAAAACCCAATTCCCAAATACACAAGACCACTGCTTGTATGAAATATTTTTTTCTCAATGTAAAAATGAGATGTCTCCATTGCAATGGCTTCTCTCCCCAGTAGACCAGTTGTTTGCTAATTGAAACGAATAAGATAATTGATTATTAAAAAGTTTGCCTAATATTTTCAGCTCTCTTGTCTTGTCATCCTTGCGCAGGGGCCATGCTAATCTTTTCTGTATCGTTTCAATTTTAGTATGTGCTTTGACAGGCAAATACATGGTTCTTAGGTACTAATTGCTTGTGGCCGATGCTTCAAGGCCAAAGGACACTATGCACAAGTACCTATTAGTATGAGGTTTCCATCCTTTACCTGATACTGTGCAATGTAATCTGCTATATTATATGCAAAAGAGTAACTGATAGAGTTATCTTTCAAAATATACTTTAATGTTTGCAAGGGAAACAAACAGATAATCTTCTTTCATTCATGGTTTAAAAAATTCCAAGGCAGCTTTGATGTTAAAAAGTTAAAGAAAAGTTAACTATTTATGTCCTGTCAACTGTTGCCTGGGTATCTTAAATTTAAAGTTATATTAATTTAGGATTTATTAGTGTGTTGGGAGATATTAAAAATGTTGCTTTGAAACAATATTCTTCATGTATGCAAACATGTTTAAAATAGTATTAAACATAAATTGTGTAGAGTCAAAGAGTAGGCTTCATATTTTTTTTCTTTTGAAGTCAATTGATGGTTTAAAAACTGTTCCAACTTGGGGAAACAAATCTTATTGGTATTAGAAATTTAACTTCATATTTTTGTTGTGAAGTGAGGTGGAAAATTTGAAATCTATATTTATGGAAACAAATCAAGTTATATTGGCCTATCAGTATAAGAGTAGATGGAGCCCTCATAGTTAAAGATAAAAAATAGAGAAATATATCAAGCAATTTATATTACGAACTTAGCCCCCAATTCAGCAAACCACCCCAGTAACTTACGAATACACTTTAAGCACATACTTAAACCCCACTGATTTTAATTGGGCTTAAGCATGTGCCACATTTCATTCCTGTGTATAGGGATGGACTTAAGCATGTGCTTTAAGTGCATTACTGAATCAGGACCTGTAGCTGCATCTGTGCAGCTGTAAGGGTTGGATCAGACTGCAAGTTCGTAGCTTTAGGGCCTGATCCCATTCTCGTCAAAACTCCCATTCACTGTGATAAGGGCCCAATCTTGCTCTCATCTCTGAAAGATACTTTGGGAAGTGTAATCTCTTCATACTGACACATTTAACTAATCACTCTTTTTTACTCACACCATTTTATGGTGAATACTCCCTTTCATCCTTATCTCTCACCATGGTCTTTTTTGCAGCTTGTTTACCATATATCCTCCCCCGCCCACTTTCTGTTTATGACACTTATCTGCCAGAGTAGTTTGTCCCTGGATATGTATAAGACCACAAAGGAGAGACTTTTGTGAGAAATAATGGGCACTCTATCAAAATAGTGATGTATGTGTATATATAGAGGATATTTATAGCTAATGTGATTCTGGCTAGACCTGTGCAAAGCCCATCCATTTCTCTTTACAGGGGGCTGTGTAAACATGTCACTTTAGGTCCACCTGGGTTCATAGCTTCACGTTACATGTTAAGTTTTAAGTTGAACAAACTCAGAATCTCAATTAAAACTCATTGCAAACTACCCATTTACACCTTTTGTGTACAAAACCAATTTCCTGATATTCAGAGGCACAGTACTAGCAGCTCCCAATGATCTCAAATGGAATTGAGATCAGCATCTCTGCAAAACAGGCTACTTGCAAACCCCCATTTGACCCACATTTGATCAAACAGTTCGTAATCAGAAGTGAACCTTCTGTCAAACATAGGTTTCCAGTTGTTCTGGTGAGTATCATGTTTTTGGGGTTTCTTTGTGAACACTTTGATGCTCTAATCCTAATATGTCTTTTTGATTTTTACCATTGGTGTAACTCCACTGAATTCAACGAATTAAGCACTTGTTTTCTTGTTTTTTTGTTTTTAACTCTTATAACACCAAGCATGGTGTTGCAGGCACTCTCTGCCTTAATCTCAAAGTTGTGACCACCTGCTCCAAGAAAGGGAGCCTGTGCCCTTAGCTCAGTGTCAGCCTCTAAACAGTTAAATAGAAATACTAAACTCAGAATTGGTCTCTGTGCCTTTACACAAACTTACAACTTCAAAGGCAAATGCTTAGTTGCAGCACTTCAAGGCAAGGGGGTTAACTAGCCCTAACGTTCTTGGCTAGCACTGAGGATTTACACCGCTGCCACAGCCCCTCTCCAACACTGCCCCTGGGCAGCAGCAGGCAAGCCTTCTTAACTGGCTTGCTGGGTCCTGGCCAGCAGTGGTTCCTCCTGGCCCTTGTAGGCTGCTGGATGATTGTCTTGTTGGTAGCTTAACCTGAGTGGGTTTTCCTTGAGCAGAAGGGTGTTAGGGCACTGTTGCATCCAGCTGGGGGCAGAGGAGGCCTGATGGACCTTGTCATGTCATCTCTTTATACAGTATAATCACGATAGGCTCAGTGTTCTAGGCTCATGTTCTTATGATTTTGCATGGTAACAGTTAATGGTTATGCCTGGAATTTATCTAAGTCATCACAAGTGTATCCTCTCTCCTAGGTAGAATCTTGTAAATTAAATCATGTTAATTGTATTCAATTATTTTAGGCTGTAGGGTTGAGGGGGGTGTCTTTTTTTTTTTTTTTTTTTTTTTTTTTTTTTTTTACCATCGATTTAAAATTGGGGTGGCAGATGTATCCTTGTCACTGTGAAGATTCAATTCTGGTGCAGACATAATTAAACTAAAAATGAAACTCAGTCAAGCCCATTGCATTTCTCCTTGTTTGGGGTCAAAACCATAAAAATCCATTAGTTTTTATATTTTGAACTATATAATCCATATAAATTTCTTCCTTCAACCTGTAGGGAGAAGAAAAGAGTCACTCAGAATGGGCTTGGATTTATTGCAGAGGTTTAGGGAAAAAACCACAAAGCTTTTGCCAAACAAGGCAGAGTTTAGGGTTTGCAAAACACACAACCACACCCACACCATATCCCAGGAGAATTAACATGGTTTGCAGTTAGTAAGGGTCACATATCTCTACTTGTAATTAAAGGGCAGTTTGAAGCTGGCCCCGCATGGTTGCAGAAGAGCAGAGGAAGAATACAAGTTGTACTCTTCCCCCCTTGTATTCCTGGTTGGAGGCCAGATTAGCCTTCCTGGAAGGGGATCTAGCAGCCTTCTGCACTGACTGGTGGACAACAGCTATTATGGACACAGGAAGTACATGCTGGTCTCTTTTGAATATATAGCAGTAGCTGTTGCAGCATACACTTCAGCTCTCTTGGTGACCTTTTGTTTTCCTTAGGCAGCAGCTCCTGAAGGTACTGTGACAATGTGCTGCACACGTGATCGTGTTTTAGTGTCCAATTTATCATAAAAAATCACTTGCTTTTCCTGTAGTAGTAACTGGAAACTCTACCACCTTGGAGATTTCCCTAGCTGCACGTGACACAGACCTACCTGGATTTTTATGACATATTGAATTGTCTTTAATTTTTTTCTGCAGATAAAAATATTAATAGATTCTGTATCTTAAAAATTAAATGCAGGGTCCCACATTACCTTCCACTTCAGTGAGTGTTGGCTTGGAGAACCCAGTAGTCCCAAGCTGAGGAAGGGCTAAGAAAGGGTACAGTGCCAACTTCATGTGCTCTCAGTTTTCCCAGAACCAAAAGAAATCCCTCTGTGTGCTTAATGGGATTTGAAGGCCAAAGATGAAGATGCAAGTGTGTGCGGCAGATTGCTTTATGCTGTATTTTTCCCCTTCTTAGGCATCACATTTCCAGATGACCGAGTTCATAGAGCTCAAAGCAGTGGTAACTCAGATTATATGCCTGTTCACATTCTTTGAGGATGATTTGCCATAGGGTGGCCTAACCAATGGTGAAATGGATCCTGTAGGAGTCTTGCTTCAAGGGGATGAGTTTCCAATGGAAGGTCTCCAAATAGAGTTCCCTTCCTTATGTATCTATAGGGTTGAGAAGCAGAACACTCTCTCTCCTCTGTTGGCCCCCAAGCCTTCTCCACACCTGAGGAGAGAATACTAGGGGAACTCTAGTGAACCTAGTCAGCTTTCTGATCCTGATGCCCATGCCCTTCCATAGCAATCTGCAGGGAGGAAAAAATTGGTTCCTCCTTTTTATTGACAGTAGGGACTAATTAAAGCAATTTTTTAAATTAAAGTACTTTCTGATCTGATCCCATGATTGCAGGATCTGGGCCCCCAGGAACAGGCATATAGTGTTTATAGTCCTGGTTCAGTGCTCCTGAGTGTGTGTGCTTTACATGCAGAGCTCCCCATCTGCAGATAAGCTGCCATCCTGGGCCTATTAATCCTAGCTAAAATCTGATTTTATGTAGGCCTGTAATGAACACAAGGTAGTATAATGAATTTCTGCATACCTAACATTGTCAGAATGCTGTCAACTGCAATGCTACCACATTTCATCCGGATTAAGGAAATATGATTGAAACTATAAATTCTCAAATAAACATATAACTCCATTTAGACAGTGCAGAAGAACATCATTCCACACAGTGCGTAACCCACTAAGTGCCAGATTGGTTGAGAGCTGTAGGAGATACAAATAAAATGAACATTAAACATATGGAGGTAAAATATGAGCACATGTTCAAAGGGTTAACCAGAGAAGAAGAGACTGATGGCACCAAGCAAAACAATGTCACCATATGCTGTGAGATACCACAGTGACGGGGGAAGAAGAATTTAGATAATATCAGATTGCAGATAGAATATTCAGAATGCTCCTTGCATTTTCTACTTTAATTTGAAAATTTTTCAGAAGGAGCTTAGTCCAAAATATACACTTTAAAATAGCTGAGAACCAATCAACATATTCACCAGGAATGTATGCATATCTATTTTTTAAGCCCAAAAAGATTTGAGCACTTTTGTACTGTTCTTAATAGATTTCTGTCTAGGGTTTTTTTAAACTTCTTCCTGAAGAGCAGCACAGTTGATTCCAAGGAAAGGGAATTATTTCTAAGCCTGAATCTCAGAACTCATGGGAATGTGGAATTAGCAAGATGTGTGAATGCCTTGAGCCTTAAGCTTCTCAGACTCTGTAACCCTGTGGCATTGAGGTTCAGTTTTATTGTTGTACTGTCAATGAGAGAAGGTACTGTTGTAACCCTCTAGCAATTTATCATTTAAAGTCTGTTTTTAACAAGTTTCATCATGGCAGATTTGCACTAAAATCAGCTTGGAGAACTTAAAGTACTTTAGAAGCATTTATGCTGGTGAGGGGGAGGCAGATGGAGGGATGAGAGTGTTTTTTCTTCCTCCTCTAATGTTCATGTCAGAGGATAGCCTCACAAAAATAACATCCCCAAAATGGCTCTGCTCCTGTTAAACCCAGTGTCACTGTAACTGTGCAGCCACTGCTCCCCCTTGTGAGAAGTTTAGAAAGAGACTGTACACACGAGAGAATGCTCAGTACCCTCAGTGTTCCTCCTGAACACGCAAGCAGCAGGTATGAATTTTATGAGTTAACAACCCTCAGATGTGTTAAACTACAGTAAAAATTATCTACGGAGCTCTTAATGTATATTGTATTTTAAATGCTGTGGCCAGGAGCTCCGGAGGGGAAAGTGCTCTTTATTCCTTCTATTGGTGAAAAGGTGGAAGTGCTAATCATGGAGAACTTCATTTGCATAGGCTACCTACTCACCCATAATTCCTCTAGTGACACTGAGAAAGTCACTCTAACTAGACATAGACTTGGATTTGGTGCTGTGGGGGAGGGTGAGAATGAAGACCACATGTTCAGAGAGAGAAAAAAGCTCTTACCTTTTAGCAAAGAACTCATTTCCAGACAGTCAGATCCTAAGTGCTTTTGGTTCCCCTCCAGTGGATACTCTGTGATGAGAAGTGATACAGAGGTCAGCAGCAGAACTAAGAAGGATTTGGTGAGGTGCCTGTTACAGTGTTGGCTAAGTTCCATTGGAAGGTGGCCACCAGTCTATTTTAGTGGGATCCATGCACTTCCACACCAGCTGCATCTGGGCAGTGTCTAGTTTCTAACTCTGGGCATCTATGGCACATGCTGAGTGCAGATCTGTTTGGCCCCTTTCCTTGCAAGGTAGGAATCTGCACTCCAGCTGCCCTATGCTGAATCCTTACCACCTAAGCCTCTCCAGCTGCTTATGTACATTCCTCCAGAGTCCAACTCTGTGGATGCTCTGGATTAGTTTAACTCTTCAGGGACACATGACAGGTAATGTTAGGAACACGGACTTTGCACAGGAGTTTCTAAAACCACAGTAATTTTATTTTTAGAACATAAGTGTTACAGATCATTAGGTAAAACAACTCCTCAGAATCTCTGCTCACCCCTTCTTGTGAGTCCTTGGACCTAGTCTGCAGATCAGGGTGACAGGTGCCTCCTAAACTCTGCCTCCTGCAGTACTTGTATTGTCAGCTAGTAAACAGTCAGTGAGAGAGGGGGAGAGAGAGAGCATTAAGAACAGGATCTTGCCCTTAAAGAAGGTTTCAATCCCCTCTGTCATATGACAAACTGGCGAGCTGCAGCATCTCAGTCGGGTGGCTATTTTTCCAACCCCTTTAGAAACAAACTGGGAGAATCGGTTTCCTTTAGCATGGCCACTCTCTTTAACATACTCATTGTTCTGACAGTAACCTTGACAACTGTTGTATTACTCACTTTAGGGAGGCATCAAGCATTACAACAATCTGTCTATGATTTAGAATCACAAAAATATAGGCCTGAAAGGGACCTCAAGAGGTCATCTATTCCAGCCCCATGTGCTCAAGAAGGAGCAGCTTTATGTAGACCATCCCTGCCAGATATGTGTCTAACCTGTTCTTAAAAACCTTTAGTGATGGGGATTCTACTATGCTCTCAGAAGCCTATTCTGGTGCTTAACTGCACCTATAGTTAGAAAGTTTTTCCTAATATCTAAGCTACATCTCCCTTTCTGCACATTAAAGCCCATTACTTCTTGTCCTACCTTCAGTTGACATGGAGAACAACTGATCACCAACCTCTTTATAGCAGCTCATAACAGGTCTAAAGACTGATAACAGGTCCCACTTCAGTCGTCTTTTCTCGAGACTAAACTTGCTCAGATTTTTTTAAAACCTTTACTCATAGGTCAGATTTTCTAAACCTTTTACTATTTTTGTAGCTGTCATGTGGACTATCTCCAATTTGTCCATATCTTTCTCAAAGTGTGGCACCCCTGAATTGGACACTGTATTTCAGCTGAGGCCTCACCAGTGCAGAGTAGTGTAGAGTGTCTTACATGCAATACTGTTAATACACCCCAGACTATTAGTCTTTGTTTTCAACTGCATCACACTTTTGATTTATATTCGGTTTGTGATCCACTATAATCTTGAGATCCTTTGGTGCAGTATAACTGGGTAGCCAGTTATTCCCTGTTTCGGTTTGTGCATTTGATGTTTTTCCCTAAGTGTAGTACTTTGCATTTGTCTTTAGTGAATTTTACCTTGTTGATTTCAGACCAATTTCTCAAGGTTATTTTGAATTCTAATCTTGTCCTCCAATGTGCTGGCAATCCCTCCCATCTTGGTGTCATCCACATATGTTATAAGCATACTCGCCGTTCCATTATCCAAGTAATTAATGGAAATATTGAATAGTACCGGCTCAAGGACAGACCCCTGCAGAACCCCAGTTTGACTGCAAACTATTGATACCTACTCTGAGTACAGTCTGTCAACCAGTTTTGCACGCACTTCATAGTAATTTTACCTAGACCACATTTCCCTACTTTGTTTGAGGCCAGTAGCCTAACATTGCATTGGCTCTCTTTGTAGCATTCATGAATTACTCACCACCAACTGCATGTATACACAGGTGCAGGACGCATCTGTTTCTGCTGAGCCCTCTATCTACCATAGTCATAGAAAGTGCAAAAGTATCAATGGTGAGTGATGTTTCTATGCTATGGCTTGATGCTAGTATGCACTGATCAACTTGTCCCCTTTGATGTAGCCTTTCCTTTCATGGCTGTTGTGTGCTCTTGTTATCTCTTCACCTCTTGCACTTGTTTTGATCACTGTGTTAAGGAGGATTAGCTGCACACAGCACCCCTCCTATTATTTGCCCTGCAGTAGCACTCATTGTATGAGATCCTACACATATGTATAGGAAGATACACTCAGTGGCCCCAAGAGCTTAAATTTTTTTAAAGAAAAAATATCTGTGCAGATAGGGAGAGTGGGACCCTTGCAAGCTGTGCTCAGTTATTCTAAGGAAAAAGGTAAAAGATTTGCCCATCCAGAAATGCACAGAAGAATACTAAGCCTGTGTCACAAGACTTGTGTCACTATATAAGTGACTGTAAAAACAGCATTATAGTTTACTTGGCATGTGGTAGCTCAGTGATTTCCAGATCATATTGTCCCCCCCCCCCCTCATTCTCAGACAACTCACTTCAAACTCAAGTAAAATTGGATTCTTTTCTTCGTCTATCACCATAAATAATGATGGTATGTGAACATATTGTCTTCAGATTATATCCTCAGAGGCATCTCTGTAAACCTTTTACCTTCAGTGGATTTGTACTGTGATGTTTGGAACTGAGTAACCAATTCTACTGATGTTGCAGAAGGAAGACTAGAATGCAGGTCACTCTCTTAGCAGTGTCAGCTCTGAAGGTCTAAAAAGATTAAATAATAAGGATTTATTTTTGTTACTAAAGCCAGCAAATATAGCTCTGAATACACACACAAGGCGGGTCTTTTGATTGAGACAGGGCTGTTTTTATAGTCATTTTACAAAATAGAAACAGCATTTTAAACCACAGTGGGTCAAAGAAAATAAAACATACCAGCATGGCTTAAAGGTCAGAATGATAGTTTAAAGTGAGCATCCTGCATCTTCCCTATTTTTTTGTCACAACATGAATGTTCTCCTAATTGTAATTTAAACATGTACTTGTTTTATTTATTTAACTATTTTGTGGTGGCTGCTAAAATATGCATCATTTTACCTGAGAAGAGAGAACAGCTCTATACATTTTGAGGCAGCTTCTTAAAAGCAGTGTACCCTAGGAAAAGAATAGTTTAGAAAAAAGCTATTGTACTGTGTGACTTAAATGCATGCATTATATATAATGAGCTGTAAAATCATTCTTATGTGTAAAATTTTAACCCTTCATTTTGCAGTATTGTTCACACCTCCTATCTGTTTCAACTTACTTTTCTTTGTATTCCCACCTGCCGTTTCTATACTGATCCTGGGCTTGATGCTACCAACAAGTGGGTGAATAGGGGGTAATGGGGGAAGGGTTAGCTCAGTGGTTTGAGCACTGGCCTGTTAAACCCAAGGTTATGAGTTCAGTTCTTGAGGGGGCCACCTAGGGATCTGAGGCAAAAATCTGTCTGGGGATTGGTCCTGCTTTGAGCAGGGGGTTGGACTAGATGACCTCTTGAGGTCCCTTCCAACCCTGATATTCTATGAATAGCTTTACTTACATGAGTAGCTTCATTGAGTTCAGCAGGATTATTCAATGCGGTAATTGTTCACAAGATTGCAGAATGCTGCTATGGTCAATGAGCTGCACTCATTGGGCAATCTACAGCCTGTGTTTCAGTAAGGCATTTGATACAATTACACATATGAAATTATTATTCAGCTTGGAGAAGGTGAGGACTAATATGAGAACTGAAAGGTGGAGAAGGAACTGCTTAAATGGGTGACTACAACAGGTCATGCTGAATGGTGAACTGTCAGGATGGGGAGAGGTTACTAGTGGAGTTCCTCAGGGATCAGTCTTATTTAACATTTTCATTAATTACCTTGGCACAGAATGTGTATGTGCTAATAAAATTTGTGGATGACACAAAAATGGGAGGTATTGCCCATACAGAGGAGGACCAGAATATCATACAAGAAAATTTGGGTGACCTTCAAAACTGGAGTTATTTATAGAAACAGGATGAACTTTAATAGTGCAAAGTGCAAGATCATGCACTTAAGGACTAAAAACAATATTTTTTTTTGCTATAAACTGGAGATATATCAGTTGGAACTGACAGAGGAAGAGAGACTTTTGTGTATTGGTCGATCACAAGATGACTATGAGCTGCCCATATTACGTGTCTGTGAAAGTCTAATATGATCCTAGGATGCATAAAGCATGGTATTTCCAGTAGAGATATGGAAGTGTTGTTGTTGTTGTTATTATTATATAAAAAGCAGTCTTGAGACCTTAACTGGAATACTGTGTGCAATTCTGGTCTCCCATATTTAAGTAAGATGATTTCAGACTGGAACATGTGCAGAGAAAGGCTAGCAGGATGATCAGAGGAATGGAAAATCTGCCTTATTAGAGGGGATTTATGAAGCTTGGCTTGTTTAGCTTAAAAAGATGAAGGCTGAGGGGAGATATGATTACTCTTTATAAATACATCATAGGAATAAATACAGGGAATGAGAGGAGTTATTTAAGTTAGGGACCACTGTTTGCACAAGAACAAATGGATATAAACTGGCTATCAACAAGTTTAGGCTTGAAATTTAGATGAAAGTTTCTAACCATCAGAGGAGAGAAGGTCTGGAGCAGTTTTCCAAGGGGAGTAACGGGCAAAAAACATAACTTGTTTCAAGACTCAGATTGATAAGTTTATGGAGGGGATGGTATGTTGAGATTGCCTACAATGGCATATGACTCATCTGCAACTTCTATTAGCAAGTATCTTCAATGACCAGAGATGGGAATCTGGAAGGGGAGGGCTCTGAGTTACTACAGAGAATTCTTTCCCAGGTGTTTGTCTGGTGGGTTTTGCCCACATGCTCAGGGTCCAGCTGATTGCCATATCTGGAGACAGGAAGGAATTTTCCTCCAGGTCATATTGGTGGAGATCCCAGGAAGAATGAGGGTTACCTTCCTGTGCAGCATGGGGCACTGATCACTCTTTGGTTTAATCTAGGGGATTGGTGGATTCTCTCTATGGTGAAATCTTTAAATCAAGACTTCAGTAACTCAGCCAGTGGTTAGGGGTCTATTACAAGTGTGGGTGGGAGAGGTTTTGTGGCCTACAATGTGTGTGAGGTCAGACTAGATGATCATCATGATCATTCTGACCTTACCAGAAGAAGCACCATAGATAGTTTTCATGTATTACTCAGAATAATATGTATTACAAGGAAAAACTCTGCAATACCTGTGAGAACACCAACCTATTTTGATTTAATTAGAGCTGGTTGAATTATAAAGGGACTAATGTATTCAGTGAATTTCTCAATATTTTTCAAATAAATTGACATTTTAACAGTGTTTGCTCAAATTATAGAGATTGGGAAATTGTGAATACTCATGAATATACCAGTATTTCACATCTATCTAATATTATACTCACACTTTTTGTTACTTTTCCAGCCTCAGTTTTAACAGAGTATCATTGAAGTTTTCCTTGAATGAAATCCAGACAAGAAAGGAAAAACAACTTAAGAATTGTAGAAGTTGCTCCCACTACTAAGAATATGTTGAGAACTGATTAGATGGGAAAGGGAAACAGGTCAAGTTCCTTTATTAAAAACATGTGGATTTTTATATATGTTATAACAGTGGTCGGTAATCTTTGCCACTCAGCTCATCAGGGTAATCCGCTGGCGGGCCGCAAGACGTTTTGTTTATGTTGACCGTCCACAGGCATGGCCCCCTGCAACTCCCAGTAGCCATGGTTCACCGTTTCTGGCCAACAAGAACTGTGGGAAGCAGCATGGTGGTAGATTAGTGATTTCTTTTATCACCATGGTTAGCATTAAAACTCCACAAGTTACTCACTGTTGACTTCAATTTGTGGGATTTGGATATGACTTGCTTCCTGGTGGCTACAATAAAATTTAGAACAACACTTGTGTAATCTTGAGCACCTGTGAGTGAACCACCTGAGACTATGCACACATGCCCTAATTCTAGGTTCAGCCAATGTGACTGTGGCAATTTTGGTTGGAGCATCCTTATTCTCCTTCCCACTGCCCAGGTGAATGTGAGAAAACAAAGTGCCGGTTGTGAAGGACAGTGCATGATGTGAGTATTAATGTAGAATGTTAATGTCCTGGTTGGGGGTGGGTTGGAAGTGACATAGCTGTTGTACTAGAACTGCTTATAGGTGTGAATACTGTATGCACAATGTGGAAGCAGCCCAGGATAATGAGATTTTAAACGAATCTTATTGGAAAGCCTGACAAGTACGTTTTGTTTTTGGTGAAAGGATTATTTTCTATGGAAAATTACAGCTGCTCCCAAAAACTTCTCTAGCTTTTCCCAGGAATATTAGTGAAGCTGGGTATATTCCTAGTTGCAGAGTTTTGGAAGTGATTGAAATGAGTAATAATATGAAAGCCCAAGTCAATACTTTGAGAGACTGAATCAAACTGTCTTGCAGTTTTCATGCTAATGACATAACTAATGCACTTACATTTACTAAATTCAAGAAAAGCATTTGATTCTCCTGGTTTAGTATCGTGTGTTTAGCTTTAAATTTGGTGTTTTGGGGCACAGTTGCCATGACTTTGAGGACAACAGTAAGTCAATTGACTATCAGGATTAACTGCTATAGCAAGCAAAATTCTGGAGATGAGCAAAACCAACTCACAGTGAGAACCAAGTGTCACTTCAGTTTTACTCAAAGTTCTTCATTCTTCCCTTTCCTTTCTTCCTTTGTGTTTCTTTCCCTCCGTAGTGTGAAGGCACATGGAGTACTACAACAACTTATTTGAGTAGCTCTTTGTGCTAATATTCTATTAACATAAATGTGCCACAGTTACTAGGTCTGCATGATGACTTGCAGAGCAGAAGATGATGAAATGGAGCTGAAAACAGCCAAGCGCTTCTTTCAGCTATGCTCGGGAGCAATACAGCTTTCTCCCTAGCACCTTAGCCTTGCTTTTTGTTCCCTTCTCCCACGCTGGTTCCTTGTAGCTTTATTTAATATACAGTACAGATAGAGAAAATCGGCTACACTGATTTCAGGTAGAATGTTTGTCATTTGTGATTGAATAATAGAACTCATTTGTATAGATTAAGAAATTAGATAATGAAAAATGCTATTATCTATGCATTAGAAAAATTTTGTTCGTTATATAATTTAGAAATTAGTTACTTGATTTAATTACCATAAAATATTGTTTTATTGCGCCTTTTCTTTATGAAGCTTTAAACGTCTAGAACAAGAACAACCAGATTGTATATATGGCTTTAAGTCTGGCTTTTTTCTAGTCTATTACTTGTAAATATATTTTTTTAAATCTTGCATTTCTCTATTGTAGGATTCACATAGTTTTTAAGCCAACGTTAATTTGCACATTATACGTGATGTCTGCTGAACTGACAATACTGTATGTTTATCTCCTGAGTAAACAGATTAATTAGCTTCCAGTGGGGCTTATTTAGGAGTGACTGTCTACATGGTCTGTTTTATCTTTTGCATTGAAGAAAGCCATGGAAGTTAGGGATTTTCACATTTCAATGTTTTTAATTTTGTTTACTGGCATCTTTGAAAATAATAATTTGTAGTATTCAAATAGTACTTCCAATATCCAAAGCACTTTGCAAGTATTAAATAAAAAATCCCAAGTGATATAGGTCAATAAATATCCACATTTTTTACAAAGAGACTGGAACAGAAGCTCCAACTTAGGGTTTTGGCTCGTCTCCTTATGTCTCAATTCAAATCAATCACCTCTGCCTCTGATTCAATTTTGGATCTTGAAATTAGTTGCTGTTTGCTGCAGATCCCAGGAAATGGGCAACATTCATCCTTGCTTGGGCTATCTCCCTGCTTAGTTTACTTTGATAGACATACTCCCCGTGTCCTTTTAACTTATATTTCTATTGTCCTGACAGACTTTATCTGTTTGGAGTGTTCTTCCTTGCCACACTTGTCACAGTATTTTTTACAGAGGGAACTCAGCCCTCTTGAGGCGTTTAAATTTTTTAATGAAACTTACTTTTTTTTTTAACCCGGCAAATAGTTTTGCTTCTTATCTTGCACTGTGCTTCAAGTTTCTTGATGTGTCCTTGCATTTTTGTTAGCTCGATCTTCCTTTTCCGTAGTTATCTTGGACATCAGCTGTAACTTTTTTTGAAAGTTAATTGTTTAAAATCCTGACAGCTAGACAATATCATGTCTGTCTTTTCTGTCACAATCATCAATCACTTTCCTTTATCGCAGAAGAAAATTTAATTTTGTTTACATTTGAAATAGTTTAGTGTAGAGCTATATCAGCCAGTATCCTTACTGGGCTATTTTAGACACACAAAAGAGGTAGACACTATAGCCAATTTAAATAAATTATTCACCCCACTGTCTATAAGGTAATATGGGAGAATGATGTCAGAAATTATTAAATTCCTTTCCCAGGAAAGGATAAAGAAACTCAGGGTCAGGCGCAGAACAGGTAAAAATTGGAAATTGGTGTTACTGAAAATTAGCAGTAGAACTAGGGATGTTGTTTGTAGGAACTCTGAAAGAAGTGGCAAAGAAATGAGTAATGGGGATTAAACTGGAAACTCTTTAGGAGACACTGTTGATAAGATTGATAACATGGATTTATAAAAAGAAAAATATGGCCAAGGGTGAATTTTTGTCTGAGTTACCGTGTGTAAAAGATCCAATTTGGGATGATGGTGGTTGTGTGGTGCATGTGAGCAAGGAGGTGACTCTGGCACAAATTACAAGGAGCCAGAGAAAATGTCCTTTTTTATGATTTTATCTTTGATTACACAATGAAATAGCATTATTGATCGTGCTAAGGTCTACATATCCAGCACAATGGGTTCTTTAGCCTGCTTGCAGCTTGAGGTAGAACCTGACCTGTCATCATTAGCAGCCACGGATGCTGTGCCTCTTGAAGTTTCCTCCAGTTTTCTCTGCCTTCCTGGTGGCCGTCAGCTCAACCAAACCTCCCTGTTGCAGAATTTATGTGAGGGAAAACTCCAAACTTCATTTCTAATGTTTAGATTAATTCAGCTCAATAACGTGTCTGTCTGATTCCCAGCCACATCCCAGGACTTTTTGTGATTTGGGAGGAGAATGACTCCTCAGCTCCACTTCCTGTTCCAAGGCATTTGTCACAGCTGCTGCCCATGCAGACTTCAGAAAGAGAGCCAGGACATGAAAAGTCAGAGGCAGAAGGGAAGGGTCTGTGTCCCCTGCTTCATCACTTAGTGTCTTATAGAGGAGCTGTACTGAGCCCAGTAACTTGTATATTTGACTAAAGTATAACTTGTGTTTGGCTAAAGAATATCTTCCAGAAAAGCGATTTGACTGACTTCACCTTCCAGCCATGGGTTCTTGAACACTTTAGTACCTAGTAGTTTCTTCCTCTGAAGATACTTATAGGTTATAATCAGTCATCTCTCAATCTTCTTTTGATAAACTTAATTGAGATCTTGAACTTTCTTATTATGAGACATTTTTTTCCAACCCTTGAATCATTTTTGTGCCTCTTTTCTACACTCTGTACACTTTTTAATATCCTTGACACCAGAACTGTAGTCAATGTCATTGTCACCAATGCTGTGTACAGAGATAAAACTACCTCCCTACTCCTATTCATTACTCTCTTGTTTATACATCCAAGGATCCCATTGACCCTCTTTGCTAGAGCTGTGTGAATACGTGGTTTTTTTGGTTTGCTGGCCAAACTGAAAATAAAAAAAATCTTTTTGAACTGACTTGAAACAAAAACATTTTGGTTTTCTATGTGAAACAAATCTGACCAAAAAAGAACATTTTGACCCCCAATGAAATATTTCATTTTGATTTCAGGTATGCTTGAAAATTAAATTAAATAGTCATTGGGTCAGAAAGGGTATGATAATATATCTATATCCTGGTGATTAGAGATCTCACCTGTAATGTAGGACACCCAAGTTCAAATCCCTTCTCAACCTCAGGCAGAGTGGAAACTTGACCCTCCATCTCCTACATCCCCAATTAAAATTCCAGTCATGTGGCTTGTCCTACCAGGCCACATGATTGCCATCTCATTTTTCTCAACAATAAGAATTTCAAATTCCTCTTGCTTGTTACCCAGACTCCTAGCATTGGTATATAAGCAATTGAAAATATTCTTCACTTCACTTTGTTGTCAATATCAGTTCAATTTGTTTGTGACAGGTTAATGATTTTAAATTTATGCTGCATTTTCCTACTTATCACACTCCTCTTGTGCTGTTAGCTTAATGCCCTCCTGGCTGCTCCAGCTAGTTTCCAACCCATAAGATTAGCGCTCCTTCACCTGTGAGATACAGGTCATCCTGTTCATACAGACCCCTCTTCCACTGGAATGTGGTTTAATGTTGCACAAAACTTTCAGCTTCAAACCAGTTGCATACACAATAGTTCACCTACATTATTTTCTGCCTTCTCATGCTTGAAGGATTGAAAGGATCTCCTAGAAGAGCACTTTCTTCTTCAGTTTCCTTCAAAGATCCTTGAAGTGTTCTATAATTTGTGTAATTCCACATGATGTGATGTAATTGGAACCAATGTGTGACATTACAAGTAGAGACTTACCAGAAAACTTCATATTTCCATCCATCATGCATTTTTGGTGCTGGTACCCTGTCCTGTTGTGAAGGAAGAGTGACAGAGTCCTGCCTCTTTCAGGACAGGGAAAGCACTAGCCACTTGAAATATTTTTGGTGCTTCAAATTTAGTGAACGCTAGATTTCTGGAGGTTAATATGAAAGGTGGAGTCTCCAAAAAAGATCCAGAAACAGCAAACTGGTAAAAAGAACAACATTTTCCTCCTCCCAAGCAGGTGGGAATGGAGAGCTGGACTTCTCACTAGCTGTGGGCTCTAAATCTCACTGGTGAGAGCTCCCCAATTTTCAGTTTTGTATCTACCTAGGGCTAGAAAGTGTCTAGTAAATATTCAGGTCTTGTAAAGGTGAAACACATCTCTTCCATTGTCCCCATTCCCTCCAGGAAAGAAGGAAGAAAATAATCATACTTTCTTAAGTAAAGACTAAATCAATAAAGAACAAGCTGGAAATAATTGTTAATCAAATGCATGATGAGTTGTTGTAGCTGTGTTGGTGCCAAGATAATACAGAGACAAGGTGAGTGAGACACTATTCTTTATTGAACCAATTTCTGTTAGTGAGAGAGACAAGCTTTTGCACTTATATTTAGCTCTTTCTCAGGACCTGGTTCAATAAAAGATATTACTTCATCCACATCATCTCTCAAATGTATGAGGATACATTTAGTCCTGGAACTTGCTCCTATTTATACATAATGGGAGTTTTGACTTGGGCTTCTGAGAGCAGTCTTATTCTAATTTTCAAGAGGCAAATTATGAATCATCCAAAGATTCTAATTCATATTAAATAAAGAGTTTAACATATTTCCCTGTACTTCAATATAATTAAACAGTTTTGGTCCTAACAATTCACTCTTACATTGGTACTGTAAAATTGATAAATAGTTCTATCTTCATACGACTGGGAATTTCCCAGTACCCTGAAAGACATCTTCAAAACACTAGAAGAAATATTTGACCATAAAAATCACACTAGGGCCTGTGGCAATTTTGACAGATCCCTAAAAAAAGAATTTTGAAAATGTGTAGGAAATGGTTCATAACCGCTTCTTTCATAGCAAAACAGATAGTTTGCAGGCGTTAGAAAGACAAACACCTTGCTATAAAGAATGAGTCAGTGCCATGACAGATTCTATAATTTATGAAAGTCTATATGCATTGAAGAAGTCAAAATATTTTGAAAAGATTTGGAAATCTTGGGTGATTGTAAGTTAATACAACTGAGGCTTAAAGTGGCCTTAAAGTGGGCAGAAATGTCCCCCTGAGAATACGCACTGCACAGAGGGCCTCCTTGAAGATACTGAGCTGTCTCATAAAGGCTATGCATTATCCCTGTTCCCAGGAGTCATGGGAAGGAATGCGTAAGTTAGATTTTCACCAAAGGCTGGGCGCCTTTGCCCAACTACCCCCAGCCTCTTTCAAGTGGAGGAACAGATTAATTGAGAACGAGGTCCCTTTTCTTGATTGCTAATTCAGAGACAGATTGTGCACCCTTGGCCTAGATTGGTGAGGATTTATTCACCCAGATATTTCCAAAATCATTTCCTGTAGCTTTCCCTTGTCCTTTCCCCCAGTATCTTCATCTTATATTATCCTGATAATCATCTGTTTCTCAATGTGAAAAATCTCTTTGCCTGCACAAATTAACAATTCCCATCAATTGTCTCTGCTGGTGCCCAACAGGCTCCTGGGGCTGTGACTGTATGCTGCTCTTTTCCTGTCTCTCACTAATCTGAAGCCATCTCTGGGATGTGGTAGGATCCTGTCTCACTTGATGCTTAGGGGGATCCAATGGGGTATATTGAAATGGAAGAGCTCCCAGTTCTGTCTGGAAGCTGGGATATGTGAAGAAGTAAGCTTGTGTCACAGTTCTCAAGTTAGTTGCAGCACTGACCCCCTCTGGTCCTCAAGGACATTCTGTGTAGACCTCAGGTCTGTAACTATCATTTTTCTCAGGGCAGATTCCTGCTAATCTTTCTCTCTGGGCCTTAGGCTGCAGCATCCTGTAACTTATGGTTAATATCTCAGTGGGTCTGACTTTAGTTAGCAATTGCAGCCTTGTTCTTTCAAGGACAATGATAGGGTTATTCTATGACTAGCCAGCACTCATAAAACAGTGTACTATCTATTCAGAACAAAAATATTTCAAAGAAAACATACCTTAAAAACAACATGCAGCTTACACAAGTGACTGGCTTATCAAGAGGCTACTGATCTTCCACATGGAGACCCTGCCAGGTTTCAAAGTACTTCAGGTGCTCCAAGGGGCTTGTGTTTGGTCACAGATTTATGGCTACCAGTTCTTGTATAGAGTGAGCAATCCTCTCCTCTGATCATGGCTAATATTTGATAGGGTTTCAAGTTTTGTCTCTTTAGGCCTTTTCAAATTAGTCTATGCTGTTCCCCCAGAGGGAAAACTTTAAAACACTTTTTTTTACCTGCATTGCTCCAGTAATGGGGATTTGAATTCATTAGTCCCCATTGACTTTAGTTCCTCAGGAACTATCATTTAGCAAACCCATTGAGCAAGGAATACAATCTCTAGCAAGCCTATCAAAATACCTATAACAATAATCTTTCCATATTCCATCTTTCCAAAAAATTGCATCAGTCACTCTTGCCTTGAAGTAGTTTTGAACATGGTCATGTCGTACAGTCAGTTATGTGTTTTTGAATAAGAAAAGAATAAGTCTGGTTAGAAATTTTCTGGCTAAAGTTGGGTTTTTTCCTAATGATATATTGGGCATTTAACAAAAACATTTTTTATTTTTTTTATTGGGGAACCCAAAACTCAAAAATTGGGGTTTTTGTTTGTTTTTGATGAAAAGTAGAGGGATTTTTCCTGAAAAAATGCCAATCTTCAGGAAAGGATTATAAAAATATAGGGAATTACTGATATATGTTAACTGGTAATGTAAAGAGCTGCAATATCAATTTTCTGTAAGGTATTCCCTCTGGGAAGAGGGAACAGGTACCATGACCCCATTTATCTTAAAGGAGTCAGATACTTCAGGAAAGTGCCTTTGAAGTGGCTTATGCATGATACAAATAAAGTACTTTAGGTGCCACAAGGACTCTTCGTTTTTTTTTATTCAGTCGTGGCACTCTTAGAACATGAAATAACATTACAGGGGAGGTTCTTTCTTCTGGAACCATTGTTTGGAAAGTGTCCTGAAAATAATGTAACAAATATTGAAGTCCTTATTCAAATAAAATTCAAATTACTTTCATATGGGGATTTTTGTCAGACTAAGGACTTCAGGATTTAGCCTACTAAACAATATCCTATTTTATATATAGGTTCCAGTTGCAGGCCACCTATTGACACAGTCTTCAATTAATAAATGCTAGCAATTTTGATATGTTATCTCCTGCATAAATTTACCATTTTAGTGGAGAACTCACAGCTGGGGACATGTAAGTGGACTTAAAACTAAGTTTGACAGCTACTGAATGGAACTGGTTAGGAATGACACCAGTAGTACCTTGCCCCAAGTAAATGTCAAAAAGAGATCAATGAAGGCTGTGATAAGAGAATGATGGAGAGATAAGGTATGTATTCTGACTTTGCCAGAAATGACAATATATTGCATGCATATATTACATGCAGAGGTATACCCCTAAAATACCTGCAGACATTTAAACTTGTTCCCCCACCCATTACTTTATAGAACATGCACACACAAAGCAGTCAGATAGGTTTGTAGACAGGCAGTACATGTTTGGATAGTGTGATGAATTGGGGAATCTCTCCATGTTCGCCCTATGAGTTCTGATTAATTTCATGAAATTGATGTTATTACTGAATGTGTTAATGAGTAGTGAGTGCTCCATGGGCTGACAAGGTCCCTGACATTTATCACCAACCTGTGTGGGAGAAATTACAAAACAAACAAAAACTGATAACCTTAATGACTGTGCTCTGACAGGGCAGCAGCAATGTTAGAAGCCTGAACTGGAAATAAGCCAGTTTGAACAAGGGGAGGGGGGAGTGGAAAGTGAAATATCCCTTAACAGGAAAGCAGAGATGGCTTGTTAGTGCCAGCCTTTGAAAACCACAGAGGCTGACTGAGAGAGGAGCAAAGACACAGACTTTTGGAGGGTCAGAGGACTACTTTGACTGAGTGACCAGCCAAGGTCCAAGGCACCCGACTGGAGAGGTGAGAGGGCAGACTCTGTGGTCCAGAGGGGGAAGTCATGAGGAGAGAGGTCCATAGGATTGTCAACTCTTTCAATTTTAATGTCACTATAGTGATATTTGGGATGGATTTTACCTGTCTCATGAAAACATGCTGACAGGTGCTAATTCACAATGTTTCTCTTGTTCATAATGTTCACCATTTCTTGTGACTGTCAATGGGGATGAAGCCAGCAAGATGGCTGCCATTTCCCTATAGATTATCTGCATGTGGGATTGAGGCTGCCCTTTGTAAAGTTGTCTGCCACATCCCAGTGTTGGCTAGGAGACTGAAGCCAGCCCATGAGTAAAATGGCTTATGGCTGCCACTCTGTGGTTCAGAGGCTGGAGAGGAAATGGGGACTGTGAGGAACAGTAGAAACAAAACACAATGAAAAGTGAATAGGGAGGCAAAGGAGAACAGGAGATAGATTTAGGAGGATGTGGGGGCTGGAGGGAGGCTGAAGAGGACAGAGGATGGAGGTGGAGGGATCATATGGCAAATTTCCCAGCCTGGGGGTAGTGGTGGGTTAGGGCAGTCCCCTCCAAGCAGCCAGGGGAACACAGTGTTGCCAACTCTCATCAATTAATAGTGAGTCACAGGATTTTGGCACCTAAAGCTCCTCCAATCCTCCGATTTTCAGGGCAGGGCACACAGAACTCTGTGAGAGCCTTGGGGCTGAGGACACAGACTTGCCCTGCCACTGAGCCTTGCCTCAATGTATGGGTCTAGAGCAAAGGGAGGATCCTGGGACAGTGGGAAGCAGGGAAGGGGGAGTTGGGGAAGTGGTGCTGCTGGGTCCCAGGTAGAGGAAATAGTGAAATGTTGCTGCTAGTTCGAGACAGAAATAGGGAATGGATGGTGGTTTAGATGTGAGGAGAGGCATGTATTTTTGTGTGCATTAGAGGTTGACTTTTCAACCTGAAATTATCACACACACATTGGCAGAGGGGTTGAGGGTAGTAAAATGCATGAAAGACTGAAAAATATGATGTGATTGAAAAAAAACTCATGATTTTTGGGTGTTTGACTTATTATTGGCAATACTGGGTCCAGGAACCGAAACTCGGAATCCTGCATGGACACTCTTCCAAATCCCAAAGAAAACTCGAGAGGTGAGGAAACTGAGGCAGAGAGTAGCATGCAGGTGTTTCATTGTTTTGTTTAGATTTGTAGAAATCTTCTGCTATCTGAAGGCAGAGTGATTGACTTTGGAACCTTTGAAAAGTCTGTGTTACATGCGTCAAGTACCACATGCCTCTGGAGAGGTAGGCTGTAAATCAGAGTTCCTACAAGGCTGGAATTCTTGGAAAAGATGTGATAAGTAACTGGGGAGTTTGGAGTGGTCAATACTTGTTCTGAGGGCCTGAGGCTACTGGACCATGAGGTCACACTTCCTTAAAGGGGTAATGAAGTCTGTGCCTGGGAAGTGTACTGGAGAGGCCAAAGACTCCAATTTTTCCAGGCATAGATCAAAAGCCATATGAAAATATGTAATTCTTTCGCACAGAGCTAGTAATTATACTTTCTTTATTGATACCTTTTTGTTGTGAACTGAAGTAACTGCAACAGTTCGAAATATATTTCTACAGCAGGTTTAATAGTTACAGCTTTAAGAAACGGTGGCAGTAATAACTAAACTATGTGGCTTCAAAATGTGGTGGCAAGCATTAGTAGTGTCTGTGACACCTCTCTGAGACTGATCAGTAGTATTTCCCACATCCCAGCTGGAGAAACTGAGGCTTAGTGTAACCTTCTCAAGGCACCCATTGTGATTGGGCAGGGGCAAGAGCACTTGAATATCAGTATTAAGGCCTCTAGACCATCCAGTTCATTAAAACAGACCCATGTGGAGATGAACATTACTATGAGGCTGTAGAACTGAGAAAAAAGCAAAACCTTTGAACAGAGTTAACAAGTAGATGTTGCTGAGTTTCTCATCACTTTACAGCAACTAGCTCTGTATGCCATACTGGAGGATTCAAATTAGCTGACTCTCTGAACAAACCTTGTGTTCAAAGGAATAACAGCTGAAATTTACCAAAGTTCACTGCTACTCACTTTGAGCCATCTTTATATGTGAGTGAAAGAGTGCCATCAAATGCTAATCAAAACTGCTGTCAACCGAAACCATGAATGCCCGGAGAAAAAACACTTAACGTTTACTTTAGCATAATATGCCTGTGGATTCTGTGAGTAACAAATATAGACAGTTAATAGTAATAGGAATTCTGCAGCCATTAGTAACTACCATTAGTATAAAACTTCAGGTGATTAGAGGTTGTGGGTGGCCCAACACTTTTATGTATTTAGGTATTGTAGTTAAGCTGTGGAATACAGAGGAGGAAAGTGCACTTGCCTCGGGTATCCTAGAGGTTGTTCATCATTTAGATTACTCAGGAGGTTGGTTAAACTCATTATTTGTCCTCCAAAAGTCTTCAAAAAGCTATTGCCTCCTGGAGAATTCAGCCACCACCCTCAACTCCTTGTTGAAAACAAAATAATTCAGAATGGAAGGCTTTAAGATTTAAAATTTGCTGTTTACCAAGAACATTTTATGGACAAATTAGACTTCAGTAAAGCCTCCTAAACATTCCTGCAGGTGGTATAATCAACTTTCTTTTATGATGGCCTTGGGAGAGAATACTTCATTAATGAAAACCTATGATTTGTGCATTTTACATTGCTTTAAGGACATGTTGTTAAGATTGGTTGTCTCCTACGTGAAGAGTTTGGCATCAGGTTCCTGATTTATGGAGACAATATATTAGTGCTGGTCTGGTCTCCAGAGACTTCCTCACATATTGTTGAAACTGCCTTATGTACCTCTTCACTTCTCTGGGCTTTATCCTGAATTTTTAAGAGCCTTACTAAACTTCTTCACAAAAACAGTATGTTTGTGAGCAAAAGGGAAAGAGTAGAGGGTTGCAGTAAGGTAGCTTTTTATCTTTATGATGATTTACCACAATTAAAATATTTTACCAAATTTTTCATCCAACTTAATGCCTCCTGTTAGGATTCACTGAGAATTTTAAACTTGTGGTATTTTTTTCATATAGCAATTTCTCTTTCCCATAATATTCTGCTTTAATGACGCAGTGGGAAGGATCTTCTGTTGAACCACACTGTTATCAGGTGTTTGAACACTGCGTTATGTTGCTGAAGTTCTGCTGGCTCTTGAGGAAGATGCAGCTCTTTAAGTCCACCTTGGATAATATGTGAGGCGAGAGTGGCCCTCTAAAAAATAGGAAGTAGGACAGATGAGGCTGTGGAGGGCAGCTCTAGGGACACCCAAGCTCAAGGAGTAAGATTAAATTTGAGCTTTCTGTTAAATGGCTGTTTTGAGATATAAGGAAAATGACCAAAAGTCATTTGTGCACACTTTGCTTCTGAGGTTCAAAGATAAACATAATCCAGGGTTGTTGGTTTTTTTTAAATGCAAATTAGTAGAAAGGGGTGGTTGTGCAAAGTATCTTTTCATTAGAGAAACTCATTCCTGGTAGAAGAATAAAAAATAATATATAAGGAGCTATAAACATCTCTTTATTATTTTAAATATAATTGTTGCATTGTTACATGTATCCTAATTTTTTAAAGAAAATCCATTGGCTTAGATACTTTCTCTTTTCTCCTGTAGAAAGCGCTACCAAATGCCTTTCAGGAGCAGTTTCTGACCCTATGGGAGGGAAGGACCACAAACTGCTGCAGGAAGGTCAGGCAAGTGCATGGTGAACAGGAGAATGGTCTTCAAGGGGTGTCTTAAAGTTTTCTTTGTTTATTAGTCTCCTCCTCCTCCTTCCTTTTGTCTTCTGCTATCTTCCATTTTCCATGCCCCTCTGCTCCCCTGCCCTTCTCCACCTCCACTATCCAGACTCTCCTTTTCCTAAATGCTAAAAAAAAAAAAAACCTGATGTGGAAACCTTAAACTTAAGCTGATCCAATTTATGATCTACAGGTCTCTTGTAGTGTGCCTCCAAAGCAACACAACAGGTAGAGGTATTTATCTTTTCTTTGGCTCTATGAGGTCTCAAATGTGCTTTATGGATAGTAGGTACATCTCTACTCCAATATAATGCTGTCTTCGGGAGCCAAAAAATCTTACCGTATTATAGGTGAAACCGTGTTATATCGAACTTGCTTTGATCCTCTGGAGTGCGCAGCCCTGCCCCCTCGAAGTGCTGCTTTACCATGTTATATCCGAATTTGTGCTATATTGGGTTGTGTTATATGGGGTAGAGGTGTATATAGTTGGGATGTAATCACAGGGGCCCAGTCCTTCAGTCAGAACACAGTCTTTGACAATGAGTGTCTCCAGCCAGACTCAAGTTAAAGATATTTATTTAACCATGGCCAGTAAGGAGATGCTGCAATTTGGGCACAAATCCTACCTCAGTAGTGTCCATTAATCTAGAGGACCCTGCAGGAGTTGCTGTGGTGAAAGAGAAGTCAAGCTCTATGATGAGGAGAAAGGTAGAGCCAGCTCAGACAACGGTGTGGCCTGAAGACAGGATGACATGGATAAGGATGGATATTTTGGGTGTGGGGCAAAAGAGACAGAGTTTGGGAAAAGGGCATTTCAAAACTATGTAGAAGGCATTCACTTTTCACTTTGTATTGGGGGGGTCTATATGAATTTTGTCATATCTCTGACTTCTATATAAGCTCCTTTTTCAGATTTGGGGCTTTTGTTTTATAACATCTGATATAAACAGATAGTTAAGGGTTAATGCCTCTTTTACCTGTAAAGGGTTAAGAAGTTCACCTAGCCTAGCTGACACCTCGCCAGAGGAACCAATGGGGGAACAAGATGTTTCAAAAGGAAGGAGGGAAGTTTTCCTTTGTTTAGTCATTTTTAGTTTCAGCTGGAGTGAAAAAGATCAACGAACCAGCCTCTTATCAGAGTAGTAAGTTTTAAAAGGGATAAATAGGTTTATGTTTATTTTCTTTGTAGCTTGTCTTGGTACCATTAAGGGAATTATCAAATTTGGGCATTCTTGTGTGTATTAAAGTTTTTGCCCAGGGAACATCCTCTGTGTTTTGAATCTGTTGTCTGTGAGAGTAGCTGGTATGCTAATCTCTCACAGAGGGTTTTCTTTTACTTTTCTTTTCTTTAATTAAAAGCCTTTTTTCTTAATACCTGATTGATTTTTTCCTTGTTTTTTAGATCCAAGGGGGTTGGATCTGGATCCACCAGGAGTTGGTGGGAGAAAGGAAGGGGGATGGTTAATTTCTTCTTGTTTTAAGATCCAAGGGGTTTGGATCTGTGTTCACCAGGGAATTGGGGAAGTTTCTCAAGGCTACCCAAGGAAGGGAGTGCTTGTGAACGGTGGCCGCAATTACCAGATCTAAGCTGGTAGTTAAGCTTAGAAGTGTACCCTAAAGTTCAGAGTGGGGAAGGAACCTTGACAACATCAGAGAGTTTACAGTGCAAATAATAACGCAGAACACTCTAGAGCAGAGGTGGGCAAACTACATCTCATGGGCCACATCCGGCCTGCAGGACCATCCTGCCCGGCCCTTGAGCTCCCAGCCAGGTGGCTAGCCCTGGCCCTTCCTCTGCTGTCACCCCTACCCCACAGCCTCAGCTCGCTGTGCCGCCAGCACTCTGGCCTGCCACTCCTGCTGGGAAGCACAGTGGTGTGGCTGGCTGTGGCTGGGCGGTATGGCTGTGAGCTCCTGCTTCTCTGAGCGGCATGGTAAGGGGGCAGTGAGTGGGGTTGGATAAGGGGCAGAGGGTTCCAGGGGGAAGTCAGATAACGGGGCGGTTGGATAGGCGTGGGAGTCCCGGGGGGCCTGTCAGAGGATGGGGGTCTGGATAGGGGTTGTGGCAGTTAGGGGACAGGGTGCAGGCTGAGTTGGATGGGGGGTGGGTCTTGGGGTGGGGGGGGACAGTTAGGGGCGGGAGTCCCGGAAGGGGCGGTTAGGTGACAAGGAGCTGGGGGGGGAGTTGGATGTGTCAGGAGTTCTGAGGGGGGCAGTTAGGGAGCGGTGAGTGGGAGGGAGTGGATAGGGGGTGTGGGCCAGACTGTTTTAGGAGGCACAGCCTTCCCTATCTGGCCAACCATACAGTTTCACAACCCCAATGTGATTCTCAGGCCAAAAAGTTTGCCCACTCCTGCTTTAGTGGCTTTTTTTTTTAAAACCACTTAACACTAAATTCATTTACACAAAAAATAACAGCACACCTTATTGTAAAGAATATTTTAAAGTTCAGAAGTTTGGTTTTGAAAAGCTGTAGGTAATCAGAATAGTATCTGAATACTTTGCAGTGTGATACTTTCCTTCCTGCTATTCCCCTCCAGCCTTCTCCTAGGTATTATCAACCCATTATATCTTTGATATGAGCCCCTACTAATCTTCCCCAGACCCCCAAACACTTGATGAGTTTACTCGGGCTTCTGCTGAAGTACTCCAGACCCAGTCTTTCCTCTCTTCAGCCTCAGCTCCCATATGTTTGCAGGATTCAGCATTTATTGGGGGTCCAGACTAATCTTGCATGTAGGCTTTTTCTAGGACCTTGTTAGTGAAAAGTGTTTGACCGTAGGTGCTTCAGAGCAAGCCAGATGTTAAATGGCAAGAGCAGACTAAGTTCCCAGAAGAAACATTGCTGGATCCTTTGAATTTGGTCCCACTACTAGGATCTTAAACGTTAGCTGAACCTGAGATGAATTATGAAGGAGGAGGGGATGTTAAGTGCTGAGGGAGCTTGTCAGTTGTAACAACCTGTTATGCAGACCTATTTGAAAAAATGTCATGACAATTTATTTCAAAACTATGATGGATTAGTGTAAGGCTGCATATGTTAATATCAGTTTACAAACTCCATTGTGTTTTCTGAACACCATTTTGATTGCAAATTGCACTTTGCCCTTCACCTTTGTCTTTAACCTCCATATTGGACTGGGATACTCAGGAAAATGACTCTTGCTCTGCATTAACCTTCTGCTAGTGGGCACACAGAGGGCTAATCTACACTAGGAGTGCTACAGCAGCACTGGGGAGAAGTCCTCCTGCCAACATAGCAATGTCCACACTACCACTTCTGTTGATATAGCTTTTGTCGCTTGGGGTGTGAATAAGCTGTCCACACCAGTGCTTAGGTTGGTGTAACTTACATCACCTAGGGGGGTGGCTTATTCACACCTCTGAGTGACATAAATTATACCTTCATAAGTTGTAGTGTGTCCATAGCCTACGTCGCATAGAGTGTCTTCACCTGATGTTCTACAGCTAGCTACAGGTGATAGATTACATACACACATACATGTCACTGTAGTGCTTCTTGTGTAGACTAGCCCTCAGTGTGCCCACTAGTCGAAGGTTAATGCAGAGCAAGAGTCATTTTCTTGGAAGGTCTTCCATTCAAATGGAAGCACCCTAAAACAATAAGCTAGTTGCAGCCCAGGAGGGCCATTGCCGCCCCGCCCCCCGGATTGTAGGTAGGCAGTAATTATGCAATAAACACTCTATAATGGACTTGAAGTCACTGCGGGGGAGAGGGATTTATCTGACAGAGGGGGCTGGGTCTCCATAAAAGGACAAACCCTGCTCTTACTCTCCCTCATGACCAGACATACATGCAAAGGCTTGGAGGAGGAGAGGAGAGTCTTGTGACTCTGAAAGGACTGTTCAAAACCCAAAGGGCTCTCAGGGTAATTAAAGTCACTGGAGGAACGAGTGGTTTTTGTGTACAGGTATCTGTTATTTTCAATAGATCTCTATTTCTCTTGTGTTCTGCTACTCTGTCTATGCTGTGCTCTAGAAACTCCTTTGCAATGTCTCTGTGATACTTGCTTTAGCTGAAACAATAATCCAGAGTTCCACAGCTTTGAAGGAACTCTGAGGAACGCGTAATTGCTAATGGGAGGCTTAGGAGGGCCAACACCAGATTTAGGACTTACGCAGCAGAGTTCCATATCTCAAGAAAGCGTGCTAGACAAAACTGCACCTTGAGACAGTGCCTAAGAACTCAGGGCTTGAGATAGCGACTGGACTCTGGCCAGACCCAGCCAGCCTAAGAGACACATGGGGTCTAAGCTTTGGCTCTATATTTTAGCAGCCTGGTGAGTGTCCACAAGGTAGAACTCAGAGGGGTTCTAACAAAAGCATTCTTGACATTTATCATCAACATTTTTTAAAAAGTATCAAAGGGGTAGCCATGTTAGTCTGGATCTGTAAAAGCAGCAAAGAGTCCTGTGGCACCTGGTTTATTAGTCTATAAGGTGCCACAGGACTCTTTGCTATTTTTTAAAAAATATTTTTTACCATATCTTCAATTATGGGTTCAGTGCAAAGAGAATGAAACTGGAGTCATTTGTTGCTGAAGTGAGAGAACCTACAAGGGGAGTGTCTAAAAAGGGGGCGCTTTTTGGTAAAGGAAAATCAAGAGGGTGTTGGCAGCTGCAGAAAGGGAGGATGGCTTGTTTAGGGTGGAGAAATAGAGCTAAAAGTGGTTGTGAAGAAGGAAGGAGCCCATTATTCAAATACATTTGTACGTAAAATAGGTTTCATAGGGTATATCTACACTATGGGATTATTCCAATTTTTACAGAAACCATTTTTTAAAAACAGATTGTATAAAGTCGAGTGCACGCAGCCACACTAAGCACATTAATTCAGTGGTGTGCGTCCATGTACCGAGGCTAGCGTCTACTTCTGGAGTGTTACACTCTGAGTAGCTATCTCATAGCTATCCCATAGTTCCTGCAGTTTACCCCGCCCATTGGAATTCTGGGTTGAGATCCCAATGCATGATGGGGCAAAAACAGTGTCATGGGTGATTCTGGGTAATTGTTGTCACTCCCTCCATCCTCCGTGAAGCAACGGCAGACAATCATTTAGCGACCTTTTTCCCTGGATTGTCCTGGCAGACGCCATAGCATGGCAACCATGGAGCCCGTTTAGCCTTTTGTCACTGTCACTGTATGTGTACTGGATGCTGGTGACAGACGCGGTACTGCAGTGCTACACAGCAGCATTCATTTGCCTTTGCAAGGTAGCAGAGACAGTTACCAGCCAGATTGCATGGTCTACTGTTTTGGAAATTGGCGAAGACGGTTACCAGTCATTGTACCATCTGCTGCTGTCATGGGTGCTCCTGGCTGGCCTCGCTGAGATTGGCTGGGGACGCATGGATAAAAATGGGAATGACTCCAGGTCATTCCCTTCTTTGTTTTGTCTAAAAATAGTCAATCCTGCCTAGAATATGGGGCAAGTCTACTAGAGAACCAGAGAGCACAGCCGCTCCTGGTCAGAGCCCCAGATATCCCGCAGAAATGATGAGCTGCATGCCATTCTAGGTGGTGCCCCTGCAACAACCCCACCCATTGCTTCCCTCCTCCCACACCCCCTCCTGGGCTACCGTGGCAGTGTCGCCCCATTTGTGTGATGAAATAATAAAGAATGCAGGAATAAGAAACACTGACTTTTTAGTGAGATAAAATGGGGGGGAGGCAGCCTCCAGCTGCTATGATATTCCAGGCAGAACAGAATCTCCATTACTCATTAAAGGGTGTGTGGGGAGGGAGGGGAGAGGAGCACAGCCTCCCGCTATTATGAGAGTCCAGGCAGTACAGAATCTTCATTAGCCATGAAGGGGGGGCAGGGAGAGGAGCTCAGCCTCCAGCTGCTATGAAGAGGACAGTTACCAAGTCTATTGCACCGTCTGCCTCTCCAGGAGACAAAGCTTAAAAGAAGGGAATGACCAGGAGTCATTCCCATTTTTGCCCAGGCCGCCCCCAGCCGACCTCACCAAGGCCAGCCAGGAGCACTCACAGGATGATGACAGTTTTCAACTCTTTTGTACCGTCTGCTATCAGGAAAGGAAGGGGAGGGGATGTTTCTGTTCAGCGCCGCAGAATCGCGTCTACCAGCAGCATGCAGTAGACATAGGGTGACATTGAAAAAAGGGGAGAAACTATTTTTTTCCCTTTTCTTTCATGGGGGGGAGAGTAGGGGGTAAATGGATGACATATACCCTGAACCACCCGGGACAATGTTTTTAACTCTTCAGGCATTGGGAGCTCAGCCAAAAATGCAAATGCTTTTCGGAGACTGCAGGGACTGTGGGATAGCTGGAGTCCTCAGTTCCCCCTCCCTCCCTCCATGAGCGTCCATTTGATTCTTTGGCTTTCCATTACGCTTGTCATGCAGCACTGTGAGTCCCTGTTGTGGCCTCTGTCTATCATAGCCTGGAGATGTTTTCAAATGCTTTGTCGTTTCGTCTTCTGTAACGGAGCTCTGATAGAACAGATTTGTCTCCCCATAAAGCGATCAGATCCAGTATCTCCCGTACAGTCCATGCTGATCAGCGCTCCACGCTGGGCAGACAGGAAATGAAATTCAAAAGTTCGCGGGGCTTTTCCTGTCTACCTGGTCAGTGCATCCGAGTTCAGATTGCTGTCCAGAGCGGTCACAATGGCGCACTGTGGGATAGCGCCCGGAGGCCATACCTTCGAATTGCGGCCACACTAACCCTAATCCAACATGGCAATACCGATTTCGGCGCTACTTGCCTCGTAGGGGACGAGTACAGATATCAGTATTAAGAGCCCTTTATACCGAAATAAAGGGCTTCGTTGTGTGGACAGGTGCAGGGTTAATTCGGTTTAACGCTGCTAAATTCGGTATAAACACATAGTGTAGACCAGGCCATAGATAAGGTTGAGCTTCAGGACTGTTCTTATTTTTATTAACCATTTCCATTGGGGTTTTCAGGGTTATAGCATGAATACATTGCTCAGAGAATTTGGTTAGGTGCTATTTTTACTGTCTACTCAGAATAAACCAAGACCTGTAATTGCAATAACAGATGGAATGATGATGATTACTTTGTTTTTGGAATCTGTCTCATGATTTTTGGATATTTGTGGTTGACAATCCTGCTGTCCAACAGGAAGATCTAGTAGGGAATAAGCAAAATAAACCTTTATTGCCCCCTCTAATTATAAAATTGCCAATAATTTCATCATAAATATGCCTGCCCGAGACCCCTGATGTGGTCTGCTCCTCACCTTCCACAAACTCTGAGGGGCATGTGCCTGAAGACCTGCAGCTCACTCCTGAATGGCAGTGAGAGAAGTTTGGATCAATGATTGAAAAAAAAAGTCAAGACTGAAATAAAAGACTTTGAGTTGTTTTGTACAAACTTTGGAAACAAATAATAGAATAACATTTGGGATGAAAAACTTGTAATTAATATATAGCTTGTATTATTGCCAACCCCAAGAGTTCAAATATCACAAGATATTAAAAATATTTTTTTTAATTTTTTCTATTTGTCTTCTGGTTTTTGAACCATCAAGGTTCACATTTTCAAGCTTCTCCATAATTCAGGTTAGAAACTTTAAAAAAAAAATTATTTGTAAATGAAACTTGAGATTCTCATTCCTTAACCTAAGTCGAGGAGCAGGGACTTTATGAAAAACACCAAACCTTGTGAGAGTCACAGTAAAATTGAGGGTTTTAGTAACAGAGTGCTCGGTTTTCATTTTGTTTATACTTTGGGAACAATTTTGTGCTGCTTATAGAATCATAGACTATTAGGGTTGGAAGGGACCTCAGGAGGTCATCTAGTCCAACCCCCTGCTCCAAGCAGGACCAATCCCCAGATTTTTACCCCAGTTCCCTTAATGGCCCCCTCAGGGATTGAACTCACAACCCTGGGTTTAGTAGGCCAATGCTCAAACCCCTGAGCTATCCCTCCCCCCTCAAACCCCTGAGTTATCCCTCCCCCCCCTTATATCAGAGGCTTTACTTTAATATAAAAGTAAAGAAGGGATGCACAAGTTCCATATTGATTATGTAATTTATGGCCAGTAAAATACATTTTTAAAATCTCTAATCAAGAGATTGGGGTCGGGGAGGGATAGCTCAGTGACCTGCTAAACCCAGGGTTGTGAGTTTAATCCTTGGGGGGGCCATTTAGGGATCTGAGCCAAAAATCTGTCTGGGGATTGGTCCTGCTTTGAGCAGGGGGTTGGACTAGATGGCCTCCTGAGGTCCCTTCCAACCCTGATATTCTATGATTTTAGTTGCTACACCAAAAATGATTATATCAAAATTAAAGATGGCTGCACGTAATTAAACCAAATTAAATATTACACAAAGATATTGTAATTACTATGCAAATATAAATATTAATATATAGGAGCTCTAGTCAGGGAACCCATTATGTTAGGTGCTGTATGAACACAGACCAAAAAGATGGTATAACTTGTTAAACAGAAATGGTCGCTTCTACATTTGTACTATTTTTACTATTGTATGCAGTTTAAATGCCCATCTTCTTGGTATCTTGAATTATAGAATATTAGGGTTGGAAGGGACCTCAGGAGGTATCTAGTCCAACCCCCTGCTCAAAGAAGGACTAAAACCAACTAAATAATCTCAGCCAGAGCTTTGTCAAGCTGGGCCTTAAAAACCTCCAAGGATGCAGATTCCACCACCACCCTAGGTAACCCATTCCAGTGCTTCACCACCCTCCTAGTGAAATAGTGTTTCCTAATATCCAACCTAGACCTCCCCCACTGCAACTTGAGACCATTGCTCCTTGTTCTGTCATCTGCCACCACTGAGAACAGCCAAGCACCATCCTCTTTGGAACCCCCCCTTCAGGTTGAAGGCTGCTATCAAATCCCCCCTCACTCTTCTCTTCTGCAGACTAAATAGCCCCAGTTCCCTCAGCCTCTCCTCGTAAGTCATGTGCCCCAGCCTCCTAATCATTTTTATTGCCCTATGCTGGACTCTGTCCAATTTGTCCACATCCTTTCTGTAGTGGGGAGACCAAAACTGGATGCAATATTCCAGGTGTGGCCTCACCAGTGCCGAACAGAGGGGAATAATCACTTCCCTCAATCTGCTTGCAATGCTCCTACTAATACAGCTCAATATGCCGTTAGCCTTCTTGGCAACAAGTGCACACTGCTGACTCATATTCAGCTTCTTATCCACTGTAATCCCCAGGTCCTTTTCTGCAGAACTGCTGCTTAGCCAGTCGATCCCCAGCCTGTAGCAATGCATGGGATTCTTCCTTCCTAAGTGCAGGGCTCTGCACTTGTCCTTGTTGAACCTCATCAGATTTCTTTTGGCCCAATCCTCCAATTTGTCTAGGTCACTCTGGACCCTCTCCCTACCTTCCAGGGTATCTACCTCTACCGCTTAGCGTCATCTGAAAACTTGCTGAGTGCAGTTTATCCCATCATCCAGATCATTAATAAAGATGTTGAACAAAACTGACCCCTGGGGCACTCCGCTTGAGTAGTACATTACATAGCTTAGATTAAAACATAAAGAGCATCCCCTCCTCCAACCTCAAGTTATAATGAACTAAATAACTTCAAGGGACAAAGACAGGGAATCTAGCCAATAGGCTTCATGCCTGGAGATTCCACAACCATTAGTTAGAAAAAGCCCTGACACACTGTGTGGTCAGGCATGGGCTCAGATGGAGAAGGACTGCTACTGGAAAACCACTGCCATGGCTCATGTGTGATTTCCTCTGAAACTGAATTCCTACTGCTTTTTGACTGGTGGCACTATCTCTGTTGTAACCATAATATAGAAATTGGAGGGAAATAGAGACTGCTCTCACTGTAGTGTTGATTTTTTTTTTCCTGCTGTCTTGCTGCTTGCATTGTTCTTGCCCCTATGTTACAAATTTATTGAGACAGAATTTTTTAAAATCAGTCTAGGATTTGCAATTGTTAGTTTAGTAACATATCTGTCTGAAAAATGTGTTGGTTCACCTCGATTTCTTTTTGAGACACAGACCAACAAATGTTAGGTCAGCTCAAAAAAACAGTGCAGCAAAACAGTGATATACATTTGTTTGGGGGATTGCTCAGAAAATATTTCAAAGGTTTTCTGCTGCCTCTGCACAAATCCAATTTCTCTGTGGTAATTGGTCCCAGTATTGATGATACTTATCTCCTTTGTAAAGCACTTTGACATTTACTGATGAAAAGCACTATATAAGAGCTAAGTGTAAGGGCTAATTATTACTGACTCAGAAGGGGAAATAGATAAAATTTGATAATATCACTGTTCTGATAAAATTATTGCCCATCTGCTGGGAGGTATCAGGTGTCCATGACCTTGCAGGTCAGCTTCCTACTGGAGGAGAAATCAGTGATACAGGGTATATTCTATGAATAATTTGTTTTGTTTACACATACACACCAGTCCTGGAACAGTGATGATAAAAGAGCATTCAGACAATCCCCTTTCAGAAATCTCAGCCCAACACTAGTTCCCAGGGAGCAAGTCCACCTCAGAAGTGATTCCAACCAAAAACCAGTGTAGAGAACACACTCTCCTGATGTCTGTACTGCTTCCTCCACCCAGAACCTAGCATAACAAAACAAACATACAGTATGTCTTCCTAAGAATGTATACTTGATCACACAATCTTCCAAATTCTTTTTCTTAAGTGTCACATAACAATATGTTCAAAAATATCTATTACTTTCTTCTCCTGGCTTTTAAAGAACAAGATCAAATGGGATCTGATTTTTAACAGATGCAAAAGTTCCTTGATTACATTTCTTAATAGTATTAATTTAACACAAGAAAGAGTTTTGTGTGGGGTTATATACTACACTGTATCATTATCTAAATTATGAGATTTTATTTTCTGAAAAATAGGGCCCTCTGATAAGTATTTTAGAAGACTTTCTTTGCCTCTCTCCCAGATGAAAAAGAGTATATTTGGGGAAAGAGTATACAAAGACATCTAAAGCTTTCCTTAGTCAAACATGTTAAGAAGAAAATTTGAGTGAATGGACAGAATGTATTGATGATCTCAGCTTTAGCTTGGGAAAGCCAAGCTTGTAAGTTGTCTCTGGTCTTGAGAATTTACAAAAGCAAATTTTCAGATGTCTTTTTTTTTTCCAGCCACACTGAGGAATACATGTTACAAAAAAAATATAAAAAAATTGTTCATTATGATGTAGCATTTTTTTTGCCATTAACTTTTTCTGTGCCATAATTATTTGAAGATGATATTGCCGCTTATGACCATAACTTACCATAAGGGGACTGTTGCCCCCTTACTAACATTCAGTGGGAGTGTTTGGTTGGCTAGCTCCCAGTACCAAAAAGGGAAAGGATCAATGGATAATCAGGACCCTGAGACTGACAGTCCCCAGGAACAATGGCGAGAGGCCAATGCTCCAGGTCAGCCTGATTGACAGGGCAGGCAGGCTAATCAGGGAGTCAGGAGGCCACGGGGTGCCATCTTCTGTGTGAGCTGAAATTGCTTGGGTCAGACAGAGTTGGGCTTACATTAGGTACAGAGGCCAAGATTTTCAAAAATAACTAGTGATTTTGGGTGCCTTTACTTGAACATCTGAACTTCTGATCTGAATTTCAAAGAGCAGGGCCTCAGTGTTTTCTAAAAATCTAACCCCTACATGGAATCTAGGATTGGACACTCAAAAATCTCTAACTTTTGAAATACTTGGCCTGAATTATATTTTACTAAGGATTCATATTTTCCAACTTTTTTGAATGTGGTTCTGGACAGTAGGAATGAATTCATTTTGTCAGGAACACAGTTTATTTTATTTTAAATGGAGTAAAATAACTATGATGGAATTGGGTCAGTTTCTATTGTAATATTAAAATTTTAACATGTCGAAGTTGGCTATTTTTAAAAACATTTTAGCCATGTAAAAGAAAACAAACTCTGAGACTTGGGTACATTTGAATTTTACTTGGATGTGACCAGACAGATAAAGAAAAGATGGATTGCTGTCAGAATATGCATTTTCAGGGCTTCCAGTCTTACGAGTTTCTAACTTCACTTTTCAAAAAGAGAAACATACTGCAAAACTAATGAGAGAAGGGAACAATGTTCTAAAAGCAGGGATTAGGACCCAGGGGGAGAGAGAAGACCACTATTTTTGGCAACAGGGTTATAATCAGTGGTACCTTTGCTGGGGTTTCTGTAAGTAGAATTTTATGTGTGCAATTTTAGCCTCCTATGTTCAAGATAAACACAACCCATTTACATTTTATAAATAAATTACACAGCAAAACTCACTATATGTTTGTCACTAACTTCTCTTCCAATGGGAAACTGACAAACTGCAAAATCCCAAAAGACACTACTGTATAGCAAAGAGGATAATATCTGTTTTCAGTCCACATGAACTGCTAACTACCAGTTTTTAATCAAAACTATTTTGTAAGTGACCTGCAAGGAAAAAAGCTATTTATTTTCTTTTGATTCTTTATTGTGTATAAAGTAGGCATGAAAGGTATTTTTTTATATCAAATGTTTCCTCTTTGGTTATTATATTTAAGTCTTGTTCAATCTGGTTTTGTTTGTTTGTTTCTCCCCTATAAAGACTCTTTGTATGACTTGAGAGCTAATTGGTTTATAACATCAAAATAAAAGCAAGGACAATGAGAACTGATTAACTTAGATGAAAAGTGATTATTTTTATACAAAATGCTTAAAACTTTGTTTAGTTTCAATAACATCTATTTGACTTAAACACCTCAGAACTACGTGAGAAAAAAACTTCAATGTTAAACATTCAGTATGCCGTCTGTAGGCTGAACTAGTTCACCAGCCTGGAACAAAGAAACTGCCAAGCCCGGCGTAGTTTGCAACTCATTTTTCAGGGCTCTGTTTATTTTCAACACTCAACGAAAAGGAAATGTGGAGTAATAACAAAAAAGCAATAGCCTTGTTTTCAAATGAAACTATAGGCCCTCTGACCTTGGTAGTAAAAGGTTTGAGATATTTACTAGCCTATGAGGATCCATGGAGTCTGCTTGCCTCATCACAGCCTTCTGCAGGTAGGGTTGCCAGATATCCTTTTTCTGACCGGAGCGCCTGGTCAAAAAGTGATCCCCGTGGTTCCAGTCAGCAGCACGGCAGGGTTAAAGCAAGCTCCCTGCAGCTCTTGGAAGTGGCTGGCATATCCCTGCGGCCCCTAGGCTCTGGGGTGGCCAAGGAGACTCCTTGTGCTGCCCCCACCCCAAGCACCAGCTCCGCAGCTCCCATTAGATGAGAACTGCGGGTGTGGGCAGTGCACGGAGCTCCCTGGTCCTTCAGCCTAGGAGCCAGACATGCTGATGTGCTTCTGGGAGCTGAGGTGAGCGCTGCCTGGAGCCCACACCCCCTCCTTCACCCCAACCCCCAGCTCTGACCCTCCATCCCACACCTAAACTCCTTTCCAGAGCCTGCACTGCACACCCCCTCCTACACTGCAACCCCCAGCCCTGAGCCCCCTCCTGCACCCCAAAGGCCTAACCCCTGGCCCCACCCAGAGCCCACACCCCCAGCCAGAGCCCTCACCCCCTGCCCCAGACTACAGCTCCCTCCCACAGCCCCTCTTTGGCCCCACAGCCCCTCCCACAGTCCCCTCCCACACCTAAGGCCCCTGATCCCCAGCCCCACTCCAGGGCTCACATTCCCAACTGAAGCCCTCACTCCCTCCCCCATCTCAACCCCCTGCCCCAGCCCAGTGAAAATGAGTGAGTGAGCCCTGGAGGGAGAGGGGATGGAATGAGTGGGGGTGGGGTCTTGAAGAACAGGTGGGGCCCTGGGGAAGGGGTGGAGCTGGAGACAGAGCCAGGGTGTTCGGTTTTCTGCAATCAGAAAGTTGGCAACCCCATCTGCAGGGGCCCCTGGTCCCAGGCTCCTTCATGGAGCTAGAGACATGATTTATATCCAGGGACACTGGAAATGTTTTTGTATTGGGGGTGCTGACAGCTATTAAATAAACCATATGCATTCAGTTGCTGTTGTTACTTCAAGCCAGGGATGCTGCCAACCCCTAGTTCCAGCACCCATGTTTATATTCCTTCAGCTGGGAATCAGACTCAATACTGCTGTCCAGCTGGGCCAGCTGAGTCCCAGTACCTGCATACTGGGCTTCTATCCAGAACAGAGTTGGCTACTCCATGGCCCTGTTATATGATCCCTTCAAGTAAAGGCTGAGAAAGCCCTCCTCTCTGTACCAGAGTTTTCCAAGAAAAATTCCAGGGAGAAAGGGAACAGGAAGATAAAGCTTAACATTCCTTATAAATTTATGTTTAAGTTCAAAAAAAGAAAAAAGGTGCAGGTTTCAAGTCTCCTTTAGATAGTACATCATAAAGAAGCAAAAAGGGCAAAAACCCAATTTTATTTTCCTTAGCAGTTCACCTTTAAGATAGCATTAGGTTTAAAAATAAGTAATTCAAACTAAGTGAAAGTAAGGCAGCATTAATTCTTGTCTTTATAGTTTTTAAAACTGAATTGTTTCAAACTTCTTGTAAGAATGTACAACAAATTAGCATATAACCAAATAGCATTGTAGATGCAATTTGAATCAATTTAATCAATCTCTCAAGATAACAATTCTGCTTAAAAATCAGTTTTACTGGTGAAGGTCATTCATGAGGTGAGCCTCATCACTATTCATTAGAATGTGATTCACCGTATTCTATAAGAACCCTCTCTTAACATTAAATGGGCAATTAGACTCCAATAGAAGATATTACCTGCAGAAGAGTCATTAAGATTCATTTCCTTCCTATCTGGTCATTACATCTTCTGTTCACTAATATACCTAAGATGCTACTTTTCTTAATTCCTTTTCCATTGTACAGCATACGGTACATGAGAGCAGCGGAAAAGTAATAAAAGCTTTCACTTCCCATTAGCCTGACTAAAAAAATGCTTTGTTCACATGTTGCAAGCCTAATGACACAGTTAATGTTAATGAATGTGATTCACTGATAACCTTAAAAACCTTCTTGATTATAGTATCGTGAAACGGATATTTAGGCAGAATTAACCTTTTTTCCTGTTATCTTTTTAGTCATTGTAATGCTTAATATGGGTCGTGTGCCAGATTACTTGCAAATCCATTAAGGAGTATTGTAATCCTTCCATGTCCTAAAGGCATCACCTGCTCCATCCGGTAGGAGAAAATACCCTGTATGGTGAAAGCAGTGAGATATGTGTTTACTAAAACCTCCCTGTGTTTGCATAGAAAGCCAAGGCTACAGTGAATCATTTTTTTAGTGACTTATAAACTTCTTTGAGCTGTGGGCTTATTTTAGTGATGGATAATAAACATAACGTTGAGGGATATCAGCCAGCCAGGAATGGTGTACATTTGCTGTTGCTAGAGTTTTTATAGTATAACTGAGAAATTTTGGAGAGAATGACATCTTAGGTTTCTGGTAACCCAAAAATGTCCCCAAAGAGTCAGCTAATCACAAACACTAGATGAAATGATGGCAGCAAAACCCAAACATGATCCAGTTCATTCCCCTTGTCTGGGCTTGGAATGAGAAAATTGCTTAGCTGATGTGTGGGTTACCCTCTTTAATGGTGCTGTGCAGACCATTGTAGAAATTAATAGTGGCTCTTGATTCTTAGCATGATATTCCATCGTGGACTTTATTTTACAAAGGCTTCAGGAAATGATGAAAATGAGTGTTGTGAAATGGAGGTAAAAGGTCAAGTTCATATTATGACAGATGTGTGAGCCAGTGGTCCTGGTTTTAATATAATGTTCACTCTCTCACTTCGAGGACCCTTTATCAAAGTGCACAAGTAAATAGTATGTTTTGCGGGGGATTCCAAATGATTTAAGGCCTGATTCTTTACGGCCTTGCACCTTGTGTAGTCAAGTCTGGTCTGAGTGTATACAAAGACCTAAAATTCTAGTAAAGCAGGATGATAGCAATTTACACTCATGTTGTACAGGTGTAAAAAACTAACTACATGTGATACAAGCACAGGTATATAATCAGGGCTGTAATATTGTTGTTGGGCTGTATGCTCTGTTATACTCTGGTGTAAATCCAGGGACACTCTGTTAATGTTGATAAGTTTCCTTTAGGGTTATACCAGTGTGTGAAGATCAGAATTCTGGGCCATTATATCACAATGCCTATCCCTCTCTGTCACTGGATCTTTCTTAGGAGGAATAAATTTACATTAATAAGGTCAAGCAGAACTGTACTTAAGAATATGGTTTCTGGGTAAAAATGTGAGTAACCTGGGAGCTGACTGAGAGTTGTTTGCATCAAAGCACTGAGACATGCTAAGGATATAAATAGCTGAATTTTTAGTTGACCATAGATAAAATTTTCTAAAGGGCCTACATGAATTAGAAACAGTGGGGTAATGTACCCTACATGGATGTGATTTCTAAAGTGCACTAAAGTTTTGTGCATTAATTGGTCTTTGTAGACCGTGCAGGTGTGTACTAATGGTTCTGTAGTATACTTTGATGTAGTGCTGTTTTAACAGGTTTTCTAGCAGTATGCTTTAATGTAATACTAACTTTAGAAATCACATCCCCATACTGCTCATTGCTGCCATGTGTAGACAAGCCCTTAGACCTCTAAGTTACTTCAGTGTTATAGAAAATTTTACTCCGTATCTGCCCTGCATAAGTATTGACACAGCACTGGCAGTACTCCCAAAATCTAATCTCAGAAGGCACTGGATATGTCATAATCAGTGGAACTGGAGTCCAGGGTCCAGTGTTTGTTGGAGGGACTGTTACTGATGGAACACCATTGCAACAGGGAACGTGGGAAGTTAGGCTGGAAGCAACTCAGCCATGCGGACAAAGCAGTCCACAGGATTTAATAAAGTTTCACTTAAACTGCATTTAACTTCTCTTTGTGAAAAAAAAACATGATGGCAGTGTTTGTGCTCCAAGTTCTCTGCAATCAGTAACTGGCAGTATGAGTCATGGAACATGGTCTGCAGCCCCCAGGATCCTTGGATTTTGCAGACACAAACCTAGCCATACAATGGCCCCAGTGGAAGGAGGAGGTCAAACTGTGCACAGGCCCAGTCATGCGGGAGGATGACAGCAGCAGGAAAGTAAAACTGTTACTGGGGGAAAAAGGCAGAGAGATCTGCACCACTCTGAATCTCACCACTGCCTCAATCCTAACAGCAATCCTCAGAGCCCTGGGGACCGATTGCTCCCCAAAGAACAATACAAATGTGAAGCTACACAAGTTTTTCATTAGAGAGACCAATCTGAACAGGAGGGGATTGGCCCCTGTGTTACTACCTTATATACACTGGCTGCTGCATGCAATTTTGGGAACTTGACTAACTTCACGATTTGGGACAGGATAGTCTGCTGCACTGGGGATCACCACATGCGGGAACAGCTTCCTCGAAAGGGAATCTCATATTAGGCAGATGCTTAGACATGGAGTGTGCAGCAGAAGATTCACGAGAAAGGATGAAAGCTCTGAGAGGCACATCACCCCCAGAAGTGACTGCAGTGAGGCAACAGCAAAGAAGAGCAGGTGGCCAGGGCTCCATACCCAAGTGAGATGCATTTAGTGTGGGAGACAGCATGAGCAGGTAAAGAAGTGCTCTGCATTGCAAGAATGTGACAAATGGAACCACTTTAGCAGTGCGTTCAAGAGCAGAGAAAGGTCCTGGAAATATTTGTCTGTCATGTACAAAAAAAGGAATGGCAAATGAGACAGCAGTGATGACATCTTGACTTTCTCCTTGAGTCCAGGAGCATATCAGGTTCCGGCTGCTGGGACAGGAAAGCAACAAGGGACAATACCAGGTTCCACACATGCACCAATGTTAATAAAGAAATACCATGTGTGATTTTGGCAGGATAGTGGTGCCTCCTGTAATGTAATTCCTTATGGTGAATTGAACTCAGATATACCCATTGCAAAGAGCAGGCACAATCTATTAAAGCAGCACATAGGAAAATGTGACCTCCTTAGTAGTTAATCCAAAAAAATAACAGATGGCACCAACTGAAGAGTGTGGTGGTGATGGGTGGTAAGGATCACAGACCCCTTTGGGGAAATACAGCCACACAAGTCATGATTCTGAGGGTGCAACATCAGAATTTTATAGCTGCAGTGCAAGAAACAAAAGTGGGAATCTCGTTGACAATGGAGACAATTTTAAAAGTGTTTAGGGATGTTTTCAAAGGCAAAGTTGCCTTGAAGGAAAACTATGACTGGAAATAGACCCCACAGTAGAACCTGTGCTTACCACAATGGAAAATTCCAGTGGCACTACATAATACCATATCCAATGCTCTTGAAAGTCTGAAGAGCCTGGGTAGCGCCTGTAGAGATGTACAGCTTGGATAAGCATTGTGGTGGTTGTGCTGGTCACGGTAGTAAAGAAGTTATCAGACAAATTATGCATCTGCATAGACCCAAACTCATTGAACTGAGCCTTGAAAAGATGCCACTATCTACTGACTATAATTTGATATCTTGCCAGTATTTTCCAAAGCCAGACTTTTTATGGTGTGTGTGATGTGATGAATGGATTTTGACACAGAAGACAGGATGAGTCCAGTAGGCTGTCGACTTTTGCAACAACATTTGGTTGCTACTGATGGCTGCACATATCAAAGGTCATAAGGCCCACACCACAGATATTCCAGAGAAGACTCACCCAAGCAATGGAAGGACTGCCTGGAGTCTAAATAACTGGAGATGATATCATCATTGCTCTCCATCTACAAGGATACAGAATCTGAACGAGAACCTGACAGAAAACTACAAACTTTTCTATTGTGGTGCATGGACAAGAATATAAACTTAACCTAGAAAAAATGTGACTCAGTATGAGGTGACATACATTGGACATCTGCTCACAGCAGAGAAACTGAAAACAGATCCCAACAAAATCAAGGTAGTCAGAGGCATGCCACCTCCAGTGGATGTGTAAGGGTTACAGCACTTCGGAGGAATGATTAATTTTCTTTAATTCTTGGCTGCGGTAATGGAACCACATGTCAACTCACAGGGCAAGATGTTGAGTGGAACTGGGCAGGTCCCCAGTAGCAAGCATTTGACATGCTGAAATAAATTATAGTGGATGCCCATATTGTGAAGTACTACTAGCCGGGAAAGCCATGAATACTCCAATGTGCTGGATCAGAGAAAGGATTGAAAAATTGCAGAATTAGTCTAAAATAAAGAAGATGAAAATAAAGACAAGTACAAAGTATTTCACTTAAAAAAAATGAAATGCATGACTACAAAATAGGGAATAACTGGCTAGCTGGTAGTACTGCTGAAAAGGGTATGGAGGCCATAGTGGAGCACAAATAGAACATGAATCAACAATGTGGTGAAGTTGCACAGAAGGCTAATATCATTCTCGGGTGTATTAACAGGAGTGTCTATCTAATATCTGGGAGGTAATTGGCCCACGGTACTCAGCACTGGTCAGGGCTCAGCTGGAGTATTGTGTTCAGTTTTTGGTTCCACACTTTTAGAAGGATGTGCACAAATTGGAGACAATCCAGATGACAGCTACAAAAATGATAAAAGGTTTAGATGCCCTGACTCATAGACTTTAGGGTCAGAAGGGACCAATATGATCATCTAGTCTGACCTCCTGCACAAAGCAGGCCACAGAACTCTACCCATCCACTTCTATAACAACCCCCTAACCTATGTCCGAGTTATTGAAGTCTTCAAATTTTGGTTTGAAGACCTCAAGCTGAAGAGAATCCACCAGCAAGTGACCCATGCCCCACGCTGCAGAGGAAGGCGAAAAACCTCCAGGGCCTCTGCCAATCTGCCCCGGAGGAAAATTCCTTCCCGACCCCAAATATGGCGATCAGCTAAAACCTGAGCATGTGGGCAAGACTCACCAGCCAGCACTCAGGAAAGAATTCTCTGCAGTAACTCAGATCCCATCCCATCACAGACCACTGGGCATACTTATCTGCTGATAATCAAAGATCAATTGCCAAAATTAAGCTATCCCATCATACCATCCCTTCCATAAACTTATCAAGCTTAGTTTTAAAGCCAGGTATGTCTTTTGCCCCCACTACTCCCCTTGGAAGGCTGTTCCAGAACTTCACTCCTCTAATGGTTAGAAACCTTCGTCTAATTTCAAGTCTAAACTTCCTAGTGTCCAGTTTATACCCATTTGTTCTTGTGTCTACATTGGTACTAAACTTAAATAATTCCTTTCCCTCCCTAATATTAATCCCTCTGATATATTTATAAAGAGCAAGCATATCCCCCCTCAGCCTTCTTTCGGCCAGGCTAAACAAGCCAAGCTCTTTGAGTCTCCTTTCATAAGGCAAGTTTTCCATTCCTCGGATCATCCTAGTAGCCTGTCTCTGAACCTGTTCCAGTTTGAATGCATCCTTCTTAAACATGGGAGACCAGAACTGCACACAGTATTCCAGATGAGGTCTCACCAGTGCCTTATATAACGGTACTAACACTTCCTTATCTTTGCTGGAAATACCTCGCCTGATGCATCCTAAAACTGCATTAGCTTTTTTGACGGCCATATCACATTGGCGGCTCATAATCATCCTGTGATCAACCAATACTCCAAGGTCCTTCTCCTCCTCTGTTGCTTCCAACTGATGTGTCCCCAATGTATATCTAAAATTCTTATTATTAATCCCTAAGTGCATGACCTTGCACTTTTCACTATTAAATTTCATCCTATTACTATTACTCCAGTTTACAAGGTCATCCAGATCTTCCTGTATGATATCCCGGTCCTTCTCTGTGTTAGCAATACCCCCCCCAACTTTGTGTCATCTGAAAACTTTATTAGCACATTCCCGCTTTTTGTGCCAAGCTCAGTAATAAAAAGGTTAAATAAGATTGGTCCCAAAACTGATCCTTGAGGAACTCCACTAGTAACCTCCTTCCAGCCTGACAGTTCACCCTTCAGTACGACCCATTGGAGTCTCCCCTTTAACCAGTTCCTTATCCACCTTTCAATTTTCATATTGAGCCCCATCCTTTCCAATTTAACTAATTCCCCATGTGGAACCCTGTCAAATGCCTTACTGAAATCGAGGTAATTTAGGTCTACTGCATTTCCTTTGTCTAAATAATCTGTCACCTACTCAAAGAAGGAGATCAGGTTGGTTTGGCATGATCTACCTTTAGTAAAACCATGTTGTAACTTGTCCCAATTACCATTGACCTCAATGTCCTTAACTACTTTCTCCTTCAAAATTTTTTCCAAGACCTTACATACTACAGATGTCAAACTAACAGGCCTATAGTTACTCGGATCACTTTTTTCCACTTTCTTAAAGATAGGAACTATGTTAGCAATTCTCCAGTCGTACGGTACAACCCCTGAGTTTACCGATTCATTAAAAATTCTTGCTAATGGGCTTGCAATTTCATGCACCAGTTCCTTTAATATTCTTGGATGAAGATTATCTGGGCCCTCTGATTTTGTCCCATTAAGCTGTTCAAGTTTGGCTTATACCTCAGATGTGGTAATATCCACCTCCATATCCTCATTCCCGTTTGTCATCCTTCCATTATCCCTAAGCTCCTCATTAGCCTTATTAAAGACTGAGGCAAAGTACTTACTTAGATATTGGGCCATGCCTAGGTTATCCTTAACCTCCATTCCATCCTCCGTGTTTAGCGGTCCCACTTCTTTCTTTGTTTTCTTCTTATTTATATGGCTATAGAACCTTTTACTATTGGTTTTAATTCCCTTTGCAAGGTCCAACTCTACATGGCTTTTAGCCTTTCTCACTTTATCCCTACGTGTTCTGACCTCACTAAGGTAGCTTTCCTTGCTAATCCCACCCTTTTTCCACTCCTTGTAGGCTTTCTGCTTTTTCTTAATCACCTCTCTGAGATGCTTGCTCATCCAGCTTGGTCTACAACTCCTGCCTATGTTTTTTTTCCCTTTCTTGGGATGCAGGCTTCTGATAGTTTCTGCAGCCCCGACTTAAAGTAATTCCAGGCCTCCTCCGCATTTAGATCCACAAGTTCTTCAGTCCAATCCACTTCCCTAACTAATTTCCTTAATTCTTTAAAGTTAGCCCTTTTGAAGTCAAAAACCCTAGTCCCAGATCTATTTTTGTTTATCCTTCCATCTAGTTTGAACTGAATTAGCTCATGATCACTTGAACCAAGGTTGTCCCCTACAACCATTTCTTCTATGAGGTCCTCACTACTCACCAAAACCAAATCTAAAATGGCATCCCCTCTTGTTGGTTCTTCAACTACTTGGTGAAGAAATCCATCTGCTATCACATCCAGAAAAATCTGAGTCCTATTATTCTTACTAGCACTTGTCCTCCAGTCTATATCTGGGAAGTTGAAGTCTCCCATGATCACACATTTCCCATTAGCGTTTACTTCATTAAAAACATTAAAGAGGTCTCTATCCATATCCAGATCAGATCCCGGCGGTCTGTAGCACACCCCAAGCACTATCTCAGGGAAAGCTCTAGTAGCTTTCTTTCCCAGTGTGATTTTTGCCCAGACAGACTCTGTCTTGTCCATTCCATCACTTCTTATTTCTTTACAGTTACCCTCATCATTGATGTACAATGCTACTGTAATAACCTTAGTCCCAGATTTGGACCTTAGCGTCCAAGATATGGGGGTTAGCATGAAAACCTCCAAGCTTAGTTACCAGCTTGGACCTGGTACTTGCTGCCACCACCCAAAAAATTAGAGTGTTTTGGGGCACTCTGGTCCCCCTGAAAAACCTTCCCTGGGGACCCCAAGACCCAAATCCCTTGAGTCTCACAACAAAGGGAAATAATCCTTTTTCCCTTCCCCCCTCCAGGTGCTCCTGGAGAGATACACAGACACAAGCTCTGTGAACCCAAACAGAGTGAATCTCCCTCTCTGTTCCCAATCCTGGAAACAAAAAGTACTTTCCTATTCCCCCAGAGGGAATGCAAAAATCAGGCTAGCAATCCAACACACAGATCTCCCCGATTCCTTCCTCCCACCAATTCCCTGGTGAGTACAGACTCAATTTCCCTGAAGTAAAGAAAACTCCAACAGGTCTTAAAAGAAAGCTTTATATAAAAAGAAAGAAAAATAAGTACAAATGTTCTCTCTGTATTAAGATGATACAACACAGGGTCAATTGCTTAAAAGAATATTGAATAAACAGCCTTATTCAAAAAGAATACAAATCAAAGCACTCCAGCACTTATATTCATGCAAATACCAAAGAAAAGAAACCATATAACTTACTATCGGATCTCTTTGTCCTTACGCTTGGAAACAGAAGACTAGAAAATAGAAACTACTTCTCCAAAGCTCAGAGAAAGCAGGCAGCCAGAAAACAAAGACAAAGACACTCAATTCCCTCCACCCAAAGTTGAAAAAATCCGGTTTCCTGATTGGTCCTCTGGTCAGGTGCTTCAGGTGAAAGAGACATTAACCCTTAGCTATCTGTTTATGACACGCCCCCCAAATTGCAGACAGTGGGGAAGCTCACTGGCGGCGATTTCCTTCTAGAACTTGAAAATAAACAGATTAATACAACACATACACCTTTACATAAACTCCTAAGTATATAACTAACAGACTTCTACATTTTAAGAACACTTTTTAACTACTGAATTCTGGGAAACTCTCACGGGAGAGTGCATCAGCAACTTTATTAGAAGCTCCTGTGATGTGTTGAATTTCAAAATCAAAATCTTGGAGAGCTAAACTCCAACGAAGAAGTTTCTTGTTGTTCCCCTTGGCAGTATGAAGCCACTTTAGTGCAGCATGGTCAGTTTGTAGTTGGAACCGCCGTCCCCAAACATATGGGCGTAGCTTTTCCAGGGCGTACACAATGGCAGAGCATTCCTTTTCACTGACTGACCAGTGACTTTCCCTCTCAGACAGTTTCTTACTGAGAAACACGACAGGATGGAAGTTGTGATCTGTTGCTTCCTGCATGAGCACTGCTCCTATACCACGCTCAGATGCATCTGTGGTTACTAGGAATGGCTTGTCAAAATCCGGGGCCCTGAGCACAGGGTCAGACATGAGCGTCGCCTTAAGCTGGGTAAAGGCCTTTTGACACTCATCAGTCCACTTAACGGCATTTGGCTGGGTCTTTTTGGTCAGGTCGGTCAGTGGGGCAGCGATTTGGCTGTAGTGTGGTACAAATCGCCTGTAGTATCCGGCCAAGCCTAAGAAGGATTGGACCTGCTTCTTGGACCGTGGGACAGGCCACTTTTGGATAGCATCCACCTTGGCCTGTAGGGGGTTTATGGTTCCTCGACCCACCTGGTGCCCCAGGTAAGTCACTCTGTTTTGGCCTATTTGACACTTTTTGGCCTTAACAGTTAGTCCTGCCTGCCCGATGCGCTCAAAGACCTTTTCCAGGTGTAGTAGGTGTTCGGGCCAGGAGTCTGAAAAAATGGCCACATCATCGAGGTAGGCAACTGCAAATTCTCCCAGTCCAGCTAGTAGACCATCTACCAGCCTCTGGAAGGTGGCGGGTGCATTTCGAAGGCCGAAAGGAAGGACATTGAATTCATACACCCCCGCATGGGTGACGAATGCTGACCTCTCCTTGGCAGGTTCATCTAGCGGTACTTGCCAGTACCCCTTGGTTAAGTCTATTGTAGAGATGAACTGGGCACGTCCCAACTTTTCCAATAGCTCATCGGTACGTGGCATTGGATAGTTGTCCGGACGAGTTACAGCATTTAGCTTACGGTAGTCCACGCAAAAGCGTATTTCCCCATCTGGTTTGGGTACCAGAACCACTGGAGATGCCCATGCACTGGTAGATGAGCAGATTATACCCATCTGTAGCATGTTCTGGATCTCCTGTTCTATAGCGGCTTGGGCATGAGGAGACACTCGGTAGGGTGGGGTTCTGATTGGGTGAGCATTACCTGTATCAATGGAGTGGTATGCCCGTTCAGTCCGTCCTGGGGTGGCTGAGAACAATGGGGCGAAGCTAGTGCACAGCTCCTTGATTTGTTGCCGCTGCAGACGTTCCAGGGTGGTTGAGAGGTTCACCTCTTCCACGCCACCGTCTTTTTTCCCGTCGTAGTAGACACCGTCAGGCCACTCAGCATCATCTCCCTGGACTGTAAACTGACAAACCTGTAAATCTCTGGAATAGAAAGGCTTGAGAGAATTAACATGGTACACTTTAGGCTTTAGTGAGGAATTGGGAAATGCTATGAGGTAGTTTACAGCTCCCAGGCGCTCTTGGACCGTGAATGGCCCTTCCCATGATGCTTCCATCTTATGGGCCTGTTGCGCCTTCAAGACCATAACCTGGTCTCCTACCTTGAAGGAACGTTCTCTGGCATGTCTGTCATACCAGGCCTTTTGCTCTTCTTGAGCATCCTTTAGGTTCTCTCTAGAAAGGGCTAAAGAGTGTCGGAGGGTGCTTTGTAGGTTGCTTACAAAGTCCAGAATGTTAGTTCCTGGAGAAGGCGTAAACCCCTCCCATTGCTGCTTCACCAACTGTAATGGCCCCTTAACCTCGTGACCATACACCAGTTCAAATGGTGAAAACCCTAAACTGGGATGTGGTACAGCCCTGTAGGCAAACAGCAACTGCTGCAACACTAGGTCCCAATTATTGGAGAATTCGTTGATGAATTTTCGTATCATGGCCCCCAAAGTTCCATTGAACCTTTCCACCAGGCCATTGGTTTGATGGTGGTATGGGGTGGCAACCAAGTGATTCACCCCATGAGTTTCCCACAGTTTTTCCATGGTCCCTGCCAGGAAATTAGACCCTGAATCTGTAAGGATGTCGCAGGGCCAACCTACCCTGGCAAAGATGTCTGTTAGGGCCAGGCACACAGTGTTAGCCCTGGTGTTGCCTAGAGCGACTGCTTCTGGCCATCGGGTAGCAAAGTCCACTAAAGTCAGTACGTACTGCTTTCCTCTGGGTGTCTTTGTTGGGAAAGGACCCAGAATATCCACAGCTACTCGCTGAAATGGGACCTCAATTATGGGGAGTGGCTGGAGAGGGGCCTTGACCTGGTCTTGAGGCTTTCCCACTGTTTGGCATACCTTACAAGACCGGACATACTTGGCAACGTCCTTGCCCATCCCCTCCCAGTGGAAGGACTTCCCCAACCGGTCCTTGGTTCTGTTCACCCCAGCATGGCCACTGGGATGATCATGGGCTAAGCTTAAGAGCTTCTCCCGGTACTTAGTTGGAACCACCAACTGTTTTTGCGGCTGCCATTCTTCCCGGTGTCCACCAGAAAGAATTTCCTTGTATAAAAGTCCTTGGTCTATAACAAACCGGGATCGATTAGAAGAGCTGAGAGGCGGTGGGGTGCTCCGTGCCACCGCCCAAGCTTTCTGAAGGCTGTCATCCGCTTCCTGCTCAGTCTGGAACTGTTCCCTTGAGTCTGGGGTCACCAGTTCTTCCTCAGACTGTGGACTTGGGCTTGGTCCCTCTGGAAGCGATGTAGGTGATGGGGTTGTTTCCGTTGCTGGTGAACCGCTCTCCGCTGGTGCACCTGAGGGTATTTCAGGCTCTGGCTGAGCCTTTTGGGTATGGCTGTCTTTTGCTTCTGCCAGTTCTGGCTCGCTGGCGCCCTCTGGCGTTGAGTTTGAAGATGTGGTTGCACTTGCTGGTGCTGGTTGCTGTTCCAGTTCCGGGCCTGGGACTGGAGATGCTGTGGCTGTTTCAGTGGTAGGCATGGAATCCGGGTCCACTACCTCTGCCTGGGTCTCTGGTAACACAGACGGGGCGTCTGTGGACGGCTCAGGAACAGGAATGGGTCTGGAAGCTTGCCTGGTTTGGCTACGTGTAACCATTCCCACTCTCTTGGCCCGCCTCACCTGGTTGGCCAAGTCTTCCCCCAGTAGCATGGGGATAGGATAATTGTCATAGACTGCAAAAGTCCACATTCCTGACCAGCCTTTGTACTGGACAGGCAGTTGAGCTGTAGGCAAGTCTACAGCTTGTGACATGAAGGGGTAAATTGTAACTTTGGCCTTTGGGTTGATGAATTTGGGGTCAACGAAGGATTGGTGGATAGCTGACACTTGTGCCCCCGTGTCTCTCCACGCAGTAACCTTCTTTCCGCCCACTCTCAAATTTTCCCTTCGCTCCAAAGGTATTTGAGAGGCATCCGGGCCTGGGGATCTTTGGTGTGATGGGGGTGTAATGAATTGCACTCGCATGGTGTTCTTGGGACACTTGGCCTTGATATGTCCCAGTTCATTACACTTAAAGCATCTTCCATCTGATGGGTCACTGGGCCGAGGTGAGTTACTGGAGACTGGTGAGGTTGAAGGGTAGGGTATCTGTGGCTTTACTTGGGTGGTATGTGGGGTCTTTGGCTGTCCTCGGTTGTAGGGTTTATGGTCTGTGTGCCCCCTGGGGTAATCGTTCCCCTTGACAGTAGCTTTCTTGCTTTCTGCCAGTTCCATCCATTTGGCTCCAATCTCCCCCGCCTCAGCGATATTCTTGGGGTTTCCATCTTGTATGTACCGTGTGATGTCTTCAGGAACACCATCCAAGAACTGCTCCATTTGTATGAGGAGGTTCAGTTCTTCCAAGGTTTGAATGTTGTTTCCTGTTAGCCAGGCCTCATAGTTTTTTGCAATGTAGTAGGCGTGTTTGGGAAATGACACCTCTGGTTTCCACTTTTGGGTTCTGAAGCGCCGACGGGCATGATCTGGGGTTATCCCCATCCTGTATCTGGCCTTGGTTTGAAAAAGTTTATAGTCATTCATTTGCTGCTTAGGCATTTCAGCTGCCACCTCTGCTAAAGGTCCACTGAGCTGTGACCTCAATTCTACCATGTACTGGTCTTCGGGAATGCTGTACCCAAGACAGGCTCTTTCAAAATTTTCCAAGAAGGCCTCGGTGTCATCACCTGCCTTGTAGGTGGGAAATTTCCTGTGCTGTGGAGCAATATTTGGCGCCGGGTTGTTAGGGTTGGCTGGCACAGGCAGCCCAGCTTTTGCCAAGTCCAGTTCATGTTTTCTCTGTTTTTCCTTCTCTTCATGTTGTTTTTTCCATTTCTTTTTGTTGTTTTTCCATTTCTTTTTGGTGTTTTTCCATGTCTCGGCGGTGGGCCGCCTCTTCTTCTTCTTGCTTCCTTCTGTGGGCCAACTCTTCTTCTGCTTGTTTCCTTCGGTAGGCTACCTCTTCTTCTTCTAGTTTTCTTTTGTGTGCTGCCTCTTGGGCTGCTTGTTCTCTTTGGTAGGCTGCCTGTTCTCTTTGGTAGGCTGCCTCTTTGATCTGTTCTTCTCTTTCTTTCATCTCCATCTCTTTTTGTTTTATTTCCAGTTGCTGTTTGTGTTTTTCCATCTCTCGCCTGTGTTCAGCTTCTTTGATTTGTTCTTCGGCCTCAATTTTTGCCTTAGAAGTCATGGTTCCTGTTTTCTTGGGTTGGGGTGCCCTCCGGTGTTTATCTTCTGAACTGCAGGTTCTGTTGCCTCCTGAAGTCTGCCTAGCAACAGTGCTTTTTTCCTTTTCTCTCTCTAGCTAATGTTCAATGAAAGGAAACCAGAAAAACCACTTTATTTGCATGCCTATAAGTGCTGGTACTTGCCTCCTAATGGGAGGGCAATTGCATGACAAAAGACCCTTAACATGCAAGCCACAAACTGCGAGAGAGAGCAGAAAAAAAAATTCTCTCTGGTTCCCTTTTAAAACCAACTGCTTCTCTCTGCTAAAAAGCCCTTAGCAGAGAAAAGAAAAATACAATATTTCCACTGGCTTCTGGATTCTGTCTATCCCGTAACCGCTGCCACCATGTAATAACCTTAGTCCCAGATTTGGACCTTAGCGTCCAAGATATGGGGGTTAGCATGAAAACCTCCAAGCTTAGTTACCAGCTTGGACCTGGTACTTGCTGCCACCACCCAAAAAATTAGAGTGTTTTGGGGCACTCTGGTCCCCCTGAAAAACCTTCCCTGGGGACCCCAAGACCCAAATCCCTTGAGTCTCACAACAAAGGGAAATAATCCTTTTTCCCTTCCCCCCTCCAGGTGCTCCTGGAGAGATACACAGACACAAGCTCTGTGAACCCAAACAGAGTGAATCTCCCTCTCTGTTCCCAATCCTGGAAACAAAAAGTACTTTCCTATTCCCCCAGAGGGAATGCAAAAATCAGGCTAGCAATCCAACACACAGATCTCCCCGATTCCTTCCTCCCACCAATTCCCTGGTGAGTACAGACTCAATTTCCCTGAAGTAAAGAAAACTCCAACAGGTCTTAAAAGAAAGCTTTATATAAAAAGAAAGAAAAATAAGTACAAATGTTCTCTCTGTATTAAGATGATACAACACAGGGTCAATTGCTTAAAAGAATATTGAATAAACAGCCTTATTCAAAAAGAATACAAATCAAAGCACTCCAGCACTTATATTCATGCAAATACCAAAGAAAAGAAACCATATAACTTACTATCTGATCTCTTTGTCCTTACACTTGGAAACAGAAGACTAGAAAATAGAAACTACTTCTCCAAAGCTCAGAGAAAGCAGGCAGCCAGAAAACAAAGACAAAGACACTCAATTCCCTCCACCCAAAGTTGAAAAAATCCGGTTTCCTGATTGGTCCTCTGGTCAGGTGCTTCAGGTGAAAGAGACATTAACCCTTAGCTATCTGTTTATGACAGCTACTCCACCACCTTTGCCTTTATTTCTGTCTTTCCTAAACAGCACATAGCCTTCAATACCTGTACTCCAGTCATGACTACTATTCCACCTATTCCCCATGTCCACTGAAGGTAGAACAAAAAGTATTGGGCTTAATGTACAGCAAGGGAAATCTAGGTTAGATATTTGGAAAAACTTTCTAACTATAAGAATAGTTAAGTTTTGGAATAGGTTACCAATGCAGGTAGTAGGATCCCTGTCATTGGAGGTTTTTTAAGAACTGGTAGGAGAAACGTCTCTCGGGGATGGTCTAGGTTTACTTGGTCTTGCCTCAGCACAGGGGACTGGACTGGATGACCTGCTGAAGTCCCTTCCACCCCTACATTTCTATGATTGGATGTAGCTATTTTGCAGAAGCAGCCAGTCACTTATGCCAGCAGATCCCTGTCAGAGATTGAATAGGGATACATCCAAATAGAAAAGACCTTCTGGCTAGGATATTTGGAGTGGACTGGTTCTATCAGTACATCTATGGGAAGCCAGTAATAGTTTAATTAGACAGCAACCTCCTAGAGATAATCATGGCAAAGTCCCTTAGTGATTCAAAGAGATTGCAGTGCACATTTGTCATAACTGTCCTACTCAGATCTGAACCTTAGAGTTCAGAACATGAGAAGCTAGCATGAGACCTCCAAAGCTTAATTACCAGCTTAGATTTGATATCGCTGCCACCAGCCAGAAGATTCCAGTGTCTGGCTCACTCTGGTCTCCCCAAAACCTTCCCTGGGGACCCCAAGACTCAGATTCCTTGAGTCTCACAACAAAGGGGAATAAACCATTTCCCTTCCCCCTCCTCCCCTCCAGGTGTTCCCTCCCTGGGTTCCTGGAGAGATATACAGATTCAAGCTCCATGAATCTAAACAAAGGGATTCCACCCTCTTTACCTCCTCCCAGATTTCCCCGCCCTGGGGACCCTAGGATACTCCCTGCTTCAAGTCCTTGAAACACAAATACCGAGAGATCTAATCTCTCCCCCCCCTCACCCAGAGGGTATGCAAAGTCAGGCTTAGTAAATCTAACACAAAGAGATTTTTTCCCTCCCTTCGTTTCTTAGCCTTAACCAGTGAAAAACACTTAAACAGGTCTTAAAAAGAAAGCTTTATATAAAAAGAATGAAAAAGGACATAAAAGGGTCTCTGTATCAAGGTGACAATATACAGGGTCAATTGCTTAAAAGAAAAAATGAATAAACAGCCTTATCCAAAAAGAATACACTCCAGCAACTACACACATGTAAATACAAAAAAAACCAATATAAACCTATTGTCTTACTATCCTTGTACTTACAACTTGGAAACAGAAGATTAGAAAGCCTGGAGATTCCTGTGGTCACTCTCAGAGCCGAGAAAGAGAACAGACCAAGAACAAAGGACTCTCACCCAAAAACTTCCCTCCACCCAGATTTGAAAAAGTCTTGTTTCCTGATTGGTCCTCTGGTCAGGTGTTGTTTGTTACCCCTTTCCAGGTGAAGGAGACATTAACTCTTAGCTATCTGTTTATGACAACATTGATGTGATGCCAGGGCCACCACGCAGAGATGAGATGTTGTCCAGGGCAACTACTATTGTTAGGTGACATCCTGAGCAGGAGACATATACCCTGCATCAGTGACTTGTGGATTGAATCTGTTAACATGCTGCACTGTCTCTCAGTTTCAGCATCAAAGCTGAAGGAAACCAAAGAGGCTACTGAAAAGAACATGCAACTAGATAGTCAGAGTGAGATTAGCTGGCGAAGAAAACAAAAGCCACATACTGGTCCGAGAAGAACCATATTTTCAAGTTAATGATGAACTGAATGTGCAGGCTGGAATCATGTTTAGAGGACTGAATGCTGTTGTCTCCTGGCCAAGAACAAATACTCAACCCTGTCTCTTGATAGAAGGATGTGACACCTGCTGGTCGTGTGGTTAGTGCCAGCAGAAAGACGGCTCCACATGAACTGCATAACTGACCAAGGGAAAAGGTGGGAGTGGACTTATTTACCTTTAATGAAAAGCAGTACTTGATTACAATGGGCTACTATTCAAATGTTTGGGAGGTTGGTACCCTGCCTGATACAAGAAGCAAGTCAGTGATTGGTAAACTGAAGGCCTGCTGTGTGAGATGTGGCATTCCAGTAACTGTATTCACCAACAACAGACCCCAGTTTGCCTCAGAAGCATTCAAGGAATGTGCACAAAAAATGAGTTTGACCAGAGCTCCTCCCCACACAGAAATGGTAAGGTGGACTCAGCTGTGCAAGCAGCTAAGAGACTATTACACAAGCTGTTTTTGTTTGTTTGTTTTCAGACCACTTGTTAGTATTTTGGCACACAGGAATACCCCTTCACAGGGATGCAAAACATTCCACTGTGTACACTCATGGGATGAAGAGCCAAAACCCTGCTATTAGTGAAGGGAGACCTATGGCAGTCAGAAGGATGGAGATAGTGTTGAGAGGAGATGGCCAGCAATCAGAGAAAGCAGATACTAGAGTACAACAGGTCAGCCAAGGACCTACTGTCTCTGGAGACAGGCACATCTGTGAGGATCCAGCCATTAAAGAGAGATTAGAAGGAGTGGATTAAAGGAGTCATGAGGGGTACAGTGATGCCCAGGTCATGAGGTAGCTATGAAAGACACAAGTGATCTGAAGGAACAGGAGCTGAGCAGACACAACATGAAGAGAATGCCTACCAAGATACAGAGATCATCACAGAAGAGAGAATCATTTGGAAGCCAACTCCACAGTTAGGGAGGAGATTCCACAGAGAGGTAGTTTGCTAGACTTGGAGACAGAGAGGTCCCTCTTTATGCTGTCACCCGCTGAGGAGATCAAACTACCTCAAAGACTATGCAACCAGCTGAGTCTGTGACAAAGATGAGACTCACTCCATGTGGTAGCAACATCTGGCTGAAAGGGGTAGGGGGTCTGGTTGTCAATTACTTTGTTTTTTAATGTTTATATTTAAAATACTTGTAAAATAGGGAAGAATCATCATCATCATCATCATCATCATCATCATCATCATCATCACTGGAACTGGAGATAGAGGTCCAATGTTCCCTGCCAGGACTGATATTGATGGGACACTAGCATAGCAGAGAATGTGGGAGTTAGGCTGGAAGCAACTCTGCCACATGGACAGAGCAGTCCACACTGTTTAATAAAGTTTCATTTGTTCAGTTTACATTGCATTCAGCTTCACTCTTTGTGAAAGAAAGTTGGGAATCAGGGTAAATCTAGAATGAATTCTCCTCTTTGGTTGTTAGAAAGTCTAGGTCAGGAATATAGAGGAGAGAGAAATTTCCATTTCAGAACATGGAAACATCTTTTAGACAATTCCAAGTTTAGAAAACTACTATGTTGGAGTAATATTAGCCTGGTATACATGTAAAACTAATCCAGGGGCTGAGTTTGCAGATTCTGGTCACAGTTATGTTGGTGTAAAGCCAGAGTAATACCTCTGACTTCAATGCCACTGCTCTGGATTTACACCAAATAGGTGAGATCAGAATCAGCCCTCTGTTGGTAGTGCCTGAAATTTCTTACCATTGGTTCCTTTTCAGTATCTCATATGAAATGTATTGGTTGTTTCAGTCCAGTTCTTAGTAGGCAGCTACCTGTATCATGGTGCTATTATGTTGATTACCACTCTTGTTGAGTATCTCGGCAGAGATGAGGTATGTTGAATGGCATAGAAACTAAAATATTTCCTCATCTTTTAGACAATAGCAGAGCAAGCTTCTCATGCTGGATTTATTCTATGGGTAAATATGACTTCAGTCATTAAAAGAGTAAAAGCATCACCTTTCACAAGGATTAAATTAATAATTTATAGTAAAAATACACTAACACAGGACAAATGGAATGGAATTTCTGTGTACTTCTGCCAATTGCTGAATAACTGAGAGGTCCTCTGAATGCTGCAGCATTCAGAACTTATTATTGAAAAGCAACCTTAAACAAGTCATATTTCTTTTGTAAAGGCACAACTCAGTACATATAAGAAACACTTTACTTATACAGTAGTACCACAGCCTGAGAACATGCTGCTTTATTCAACTATGTAACTAAGCTTTGAAGGATTAGAATTTGTTTGGTAAATATCAGTTTCACCATGCACACAAATCAGTGAAAAAATATTTCCATTGATGATAATGAAAATGTACATACAGGTAAAGTAACAACTGCCTGAGAACTTACTGGAGTTTGACTTAAGGGTATTCTGACATGTGATATTGACAATTTGTGTTTTAATGGTTATAAAGCTTTAAATTTTTGAATCTCAGTGTCTACTGTCGTTAAATAATTTCTGACACCCCCCCATAATTTTGTGAAAACTTAAATCAATAGAAATTTAAAAAGCTTAGAATCTATAATTCTGCGCAACTCTGACATTTTAAACAAATAATGAAAAATGCTTAAATGAACATCAATATCTGTCAAAATTATAAAAAAAAAATGAATTCTGCCAAGGCTATGCATAGCACACAATGACTAAACAGAAAGTGTAGAGAAGTGAAGCATGGCTCCAACCCAGGGGTGGGCAAACTTTTTGGTCCAAGGGCCACAATGGGGTTGCAAAACTGTATGGAGGGCCAGGCAGAGAAGGCTGGCCTCCACCCCCTAGCCAACCCCTCCTACTTTCTGCCCCTGACTGCCCCCCCTCAGAACCTCCCATCCATCCAACCCCCCCTGCTCCTTGTCCCCTAACCACCCCCTCCCAGGACCCTCTGCCCCTCACCGCCCCTGGACCCCCATCCCCTATCCAACCTCCCTGCTCCCGGTCCCCTGATTGCTGACCCCATCCACACCCCTGCCCCTTGACAGGCCCCCCAGGACCTCACCCCTATCTAAGCCCCTTGTCCCCCATCCCCTGCCCCCTGACAGGCTCCATGGGACTCCCATGCTTATCCAACCCCTTCATCCCTGACTGCCCCCCAGAACCTTCACCCCATCCGACCACCCCCTGTTCTGTCCCCTGACTGCCCCCTGGGACCCTCCTCCCCCTTACCATGCCACTCAGAACAGCATGTCTGGCAGCCGCACCGCCCATCCAGAGCCAGACACACTGCCATGCTGCTTGGCAGGAGCATGCAACCCCAGAGCACTGATGGCATGGCGCTGTGGCTGAGGGGGAGGGGGGCAAGTGGGGGAAAGGCTGGGGCTAGCTTCCCTGGCTGGGAGGTCAAGGGCTGGGCAGGATGGTCCTGAAGGCTGAATGTGACCTGCGGGTCATAGTTTGCCCACCTCTGCTCCAACCCATAATATTCTGAGTAAGCCAGTCAACCCCTTTATTACAGTTTCCTTGTTGGATTTTTCCTCTTTTTCTGTGTTGAATTGCTGCAAGAAGGAATGAAAGCAATCCACAAAGGTATCATGTTTGTTTTTGCCACCACATGCTTTCCCATCAATGTTGTTACTATTCTGCCATCTAATGGGTTGCTTATTAGTGATTTGGCCAATAGGTGCTATGGGAATACCAACCAATATTTTTAATAATAATACTTGTTAGACTGCTGGATCAACAGGTTACTAGTGGTAGTCCCACCATGCTTCACCTTAATGTGATTATGCATATTGTATTGTTCACTAAGAGCAAAGTAGCAAAGAATCCTGTGGCACCTTAAAGACTAATAGACGTTTTGGAGCATGAGCTTTCATGGGTGAATACCCACTTCGTCAGATGCGTGTAGTGGAAATTTCCAGGGGCAGGTATATATATGCAGGCAAGCTAGAGATAATGAGGTTAGTTCAATCAGGGAGGATGAGGCCCTGTTCTAGCAGTTGAGGTGTGAAAACCAAGGGAGGAGAAACTGGTTTTGTAGTTGGCAAGCCATTCACAGTCTTTGTTTAATCCTGAGCTGATGGTGTCAACTTTGCAGATGAACTGAAGCTCAGCAGTTTCTCTTTGAAGTCTGGTCCTGAAGTTCTTTTGCTGCAGGATGGCCACCTTAAGGTCTGCTATAGTGTAGCCAGGGAGGTTGAAGTGTTCTCCTACAGGTTTTTGTATATTGCCATTCCGAATATCTGATTTGTGTCCGTTTATCCTTTTCCGTAGCGACTGTCCAGTTTGGCTGATGTACATAGCAGAGGGGCATTGCTGGCATATGATGGCATATATTACATTGGTGGACATGCAGGTGAATGAACCAGTGATGGTATGACTGATCTGGTTAGGTCCTGTGATGGTGTCGCTGGTGTAGATATGTGGGCAGAGTTGGCATCGAGGTTTGTTGCATGGATTGATTCCTGAGCTAGAGTTACTATGGTGCGATGTGCAGTTATTCACCCACGAAAGCTCATGCTCCAAAACGTCTGTTAGTCTATAAGGTGCCACAGGATTCTTTGCTGCTTTTACAGATCCAGACTAACAGGGCTACCCCTCTGATGCTTGACACCATGCAAGGCACTGCATTTAGCCGTATGGAGTGGAAATCCATCAACCTCATGAAGAAACTTGCACAAATACAGACAGATATCTTCCCTTCCAAATGCAAACGGATGGACATCATACCAAATGGACTAAAGATAAAAAAATCCGCTGCTATCTACATACTACACAGACCACAGTGAGAGATTATGCCTTACTCTATCAAAAAAACTGAGAAACCTGGATGTGATAAATTGCCATGATGACAAGGCAGCTTCTGGAGGCATTCTGGAGGGGGGAGGGATAGCTCAGTGGTTTGAGCATTGGCCTGCTAAACCCAGGGTTGGGAGTTCAATCCTTGAGGGGGCCATTTGGGGATTGGTTCTGCTTTGAGCAGGGGGTTGGACTAGATGATCTCTTGAGGTCCCTTCCAACCCTAATAATCTATGATACATACTTATTGGCAAGGCCTCAGGCAGCCGTACAGAACTTTTTGGCATTGTGTTTCACTACTGGAGAGAGAATTCTGATATTTACATCAAATCACAATTTGTCCTTAAATCCATATATATTTATCAACTACATAAAAAAAGAATATTCAAAAAAGTATTGTAGAGCTTTTGGGTATTCTTAGTTAGGCTATGCCTAAGTTGCTAGGGCTGACAAACTGCCTCTGCATGATGCTATCCAAAGCATGACAGGTTTCTAGAAAATTAGCAGTGGAATTTGTTGTGAACACAGTGAAGAACATATATTGCTCAAGGCTTGAGACCATGACAGCACAAGAATGGCAACAAGTCTGCAGGTTAGAAGGTACACAGATAGACTAGAAACAGCCTTTTTTCCGAGTACCAAGCAAGGGGGTAGAGGGAATCAGTGTTACTTTGCATATTCAAGTCTGCTCACCTTTCCATTCTGGTGACTTAGCATGTGTTTTTCCTTTCCCCATGAGAGGCAGTGTAGTCTGATGGACTGAGCACAGGAGTCAGGAACTCCTTACTTCAGATTCTGCCAGCCACTCTCTGGGTGGCCTTTCATGAACTGCTTACAGGCAAACTTTTTAAAGCTGCCACTGATCTTGGAGTCTTAATATTTGAGAACCAGACATGAGACATTCTGACCAAGAGCCAATTTTTCAAAAGTTGCTAGTGATTTTTGGGTGGCCCAGTTTTTGAATGCCCAACTGGAGACTCTGTAAAAGGGCCTGATTTTTAGAAAGTGCTGAGCACCCACCTTCTGAAAACCAAATTGGGCCAATCTCAGCTTTGATACGGGCAAATAGTGTTGCTGTTGACTTTACTGAAGTTGTATCTGCCTACACTAAGGCTATCTGTCCCTTTTGAGTTCTTCTTTTAACATCTCCAGTCAGCAGTAGGTGAGAGTGTTTTAATATCCACAATCTAGATATACATATAGGAGATACATGTAGTTGAAGCTACAACTTTAATTTAGCGCTACTGCATATTATATGGAGTGCACATAAATATGATAAATAGCAGCATGATGGACTGTAGTGGTTAGCAAGATAGCCTTTTCTTTCTCTGCACACAGAGGTGAAGTACAAAAGTTTGTTTTCTGCGATCGTCATCATATTTTAGGTCTGTCTTCTGAAGCATAGCAAAGAAACATACTGTAGAATTTAGAACAGAATTTAAAAGATCTTAAATACTAATTGAGCTGGAAAATATATCAAATTGTGCATGTGTATATTCAAATAAAATGCATAAGTTGCTGTGAAAATAAGGTACCTCCATCTGCAACCATTCACACAAATATTGGAAGAAGAGGAAATTAATAGTTCAGAACCTTTGACATACCTAACATGTTTAATTCATTAAAATCAGTTGCATGCAGTATTCTTTTATTCACTGAATATATCTTAATTTGTGGTTTCTTTTAAGAAACATTCAAAGTTTCTGCTTGTCCTTTACTTGAAATCATAGCATACAATCATCCTGCAAAAGATTGTTTAGGATTGCTTAGCAAAGGATGCATTGTATTGTCAGCTCTTTCATCACAGAACAAATTATCTTGTCTGTCTTCACATGTACATTGTGAAAGCTATAATCTTCCTGGCTTAGTGTATCAAAATTTTCCCAGTTTCTATATGAAAAGTGCCCTTATCCATAGAAACCTTTAAAATATATAAATAAAATACCTGGTTTAATTGTAATTAGTTTACAGTAATAGAGTTGGAATTAGATCTAGCAAAACTATTTGTAGTAAACAATTTATTCAACAAATGTTCTCTTTCTGGTATGCAAGTTGTTTGCAAACAGGCTTTACTTTTTATAAAGTTGAATATTCAAAATATTTATACTTAACTGTGAGCACATACCAGCTTATTGGTTGTTTACTGCCTAAGTTTGCAGTTTCTTACCCCCATTGTCTGATAACTCCACTTAGTCAGTTACATGACATTTGTTTTTTTTTTTTTTTTTACTGATTTGGATGAATGTAACTTTTGGGATCATAATCAAGTCACAGAGCACTTGAATCATTCAGGGAGAGAAAACTAGAAATTTGTCAGGACAGAAAGAGCTAAACTGGATTACAGATTTTTGGGGGGCTATTTTGAATTTTATAATTTCTCACCTAGTTGAGCATCAGACAAAATCTGAGACCTCACAGCTGGTAAAGTTTATGCTATAGATAGAACCTATACAGGAATATAATGAGGAGTCAGATTTGAAATTAATTTTGTTCCAACGTGTAGTGATATGGGGACTCATCCTGCAGCACCTCCTGCTGGTCATCTCTGGGAATTAGCTCATCCAGTCTCCGGAGTGCCCTCTGCAGGCCAGTGTCCCGCTGCCACTTGGTCCCCATGCCCCTCCCACATCCAGTGCTCCATTATCTGGGGTGCTGCCCCTGGCCATACACCCCTCAGTCTCAGGGTCTCCCCTCCCCAGGGAACCCCCACCCACTATCCCCACCTTGCCTCAGTATAAGGCTACTGCCAGTTATCATCTAGCCCCCACGCCCTGGGGCAGACTGCAGTATCAGCCTACTAATCACTGGCAAGGTTGGGTTTGGACCTGCTGCCCTCTGAAACTCCCAGTATCCATTGGCCTTCTGCTAGGCCACAGCCTGGGGCTTTCCAGGCTGGAGATCTCCAGCTCCTCTGCCTTTCACCAGCCCTGCTCCACTCAGGTACTCTGCTCAGGTCCCTGCAGCAAGGTCCCACCCTCTTAGATGCTAGAGGGAGTCTGCTGAGCTCTTGGCTCCCAGCCTCTTATATAGGGCCAACTGAGGCCTGATTGGGGCATGGCCCAGCTGCAGCTGCTTCCCCAATCAGCCTAGTAGCTGCTTCCCCCAAAATAGCCCTCTCCGAGGGCTGTCTTTAAACCCCCCAGGGCTGAAGTGGGTGACCACCCTGCTAAACAATGCAATTATAGTGTATTATGTACGCAGGCTCAGTCTTGACTGCAAAGGGTCTGACCATATCTATATCTTGTTTGAGTTACCTTTTGGACAAGGGGGTGTCCAAAGGGGGACACGGCTGTCCATCTCATTTAGCTGCGTTAATGCCTGGGAGTCATGAGAATGTAGTTTATGGCCAGATGTACTGTGGTCATGTTAAGTATTGTACAACAATATTTCTATGTCTACCAAGTGTAGTTATTAGTTTCTACGCTTGAATTTTGTTACTTATCACTATTTATCACAGTGACTGTCAGACACAAATTGCCAACTGTGATACGGGTGTGCATACAAAGTCCTAGTTATGAAGTCTGTGATCAGATACCAGGTATAGCTTTAATGTCATCTTCAGCCAGGTGTCTGGAGGGCAATAGTCCCTGGGAGGCTGTCTTCTTCAGAAATGAGCTCTCTTTCATATATAATGTCCTAATGCTATCTTTCTGATTCAATGGTTTCCAGTTTTCTGTCACATATCACTATTCGTCACAATCCTTAACACAAAGTAATTGCCAAGTTCATGTAAAAGCACAGTCCTAGATGGAAAAGGTGCATTCAACTCAAGGACTCTGGTCAGGCATTTGGGGAACATTTCAACAAGTCTGTCCCTCTGTTATGTTAATCAAGCATTGTCATCCACCCAAAAATATTAAACAGAGAGGTAGCAGTGGAGGGGAAAAGGCATGTTTAGGTCTTGTGTGGATGCTGGGTGCCTAACAAAAACCTCATTACAGTAGCTTCATTGTCACAATCTGGTACTTCTGCAAGAGGCAGACTACGTCTATCTGCTGTAAAGAAACATCAGTCTTTATTGGGCAACAAGAAAGAGTCTTTTGTTTCTTTCCATCTATATTGAATGTTGTATAATATAGAAATGATTGACTGCAGACTGAACAAAATATTTTTAGCACAAATGTGAAAAATGTGTGAACATGGTTAATTCAAGGTTGTTTGGGACTTTGGATAGAAGACAGGTAAGATGATGACTGGTTCATGACTAAGACCTGTATACATATCTAATAGTATTTCTGAGGAAGGGGATGGACTGGGAGCAGGGCGGAGCTCAAATCCAAGATTTTGCTTTGGGCTGAATTCTGTTCATTTATACATACAGATACAGAAAGCTGATTGCAGGAAGATTTTGGCATGGTTTTTGTAGGTAACTTTATATCTATTTTATATAGGTATAGCACTGCTTTAAAAGTTTTACCTGAAGAAATCATAGTGAAACAACAGTTTATTTTTGTAGCCTTATGTTTAGCCAATGTTCAGTGACCCTCATCATTTCTCAGTTATTTTGTCTGGAAGCATTGTATGGTAGGTGCTAATGTCAAACCGTGTGTGACCACATTTTCTATTGACTTTGCTGTCTCCTTCTTATGTTTAAGACCACTTTGGGGCCATAATTTTAAAATAGTTTCCCTTGCCTTCAGGAACAGGATTTTTTTTTCAGTTTCTTAACAGGTGGACTATTTTTTTTCTCTCTGGTATTCAAAATATGTGAATCAAAGATCTAGAGAGATTTCATTTCATTATTTCATATATTGCCTCTCCCTACTGTACAATCCCCTTTCAAAATATGTACACTTTGATATTTCTCAAATGTTTGAAGGAGAGGAGCTTTCTCACTTCTATAATTCAGAAACTCATCTGAGACAATTCTGTGGATATAATTTCAGAAGGACGAAGAACACACACAATCTATAGAGTGAGCATATATAGACTGTAGTTCCCCTGTTTGGTTACCAAGAGAGAAGGTGATATCTTTTAATGCCTCTGCCCACTGCTTAACTTCAATGCCTTCCTATAGACAGTTACTTCTGTTCTGTTGTTTTTCTGAGTTTTGCTTTTAGGTATGGGTGCTATAAAATAATATAGTCTGGATATTGTTCTGTTAGTTGGTTTTTGGTCATACTTTGTCATTGGTGCCCCTATTGGTATCAAATGTATAATTGTTGAACTTCATCATTATAAAACCTTTATTTGAAAATGTTGGTATTTGTTGTAATAATTCATTCATGTGGTCTTGTTTATTTCTCCTCTTTAGTTTTTTTAGATGTGTCATTCTGAATAAGTCCTGCCAAGTCTTGTCCCTTAGTCTTCAGTGCACCTTATGATGGTGTTGTCTTTATTGCAGAAGAATGTGTATACTGCTCATTACAGTAATGTGTTTATACACATGGAAACTTCTTCTTAATGCAATTCTTTTTCTTGAGCTGTGCTCAAACATTTTAAGGAGATGAGGTGGGTGAGGTGCTATCTTTTATTGGACCAACTTCTGCTGGTGAGAGAGACAAGCTTTCGTGCTTTCACAGAGGGGCTTGTATATAAATATTCTCTCATTACTGAGGTAGTTGTAGGATGCATATTTGAATTGCTTATTCAAGAATATAGACAGGCTCCACATATTTCTGGAGCTATTTCCTTCCCTAGGTTATTCAGCTGCTTAGTGGAGGGCAGAAAGTAAGGTGCCAAGCCCTTCAGGTATTTTACCTACCTTAGCCCTTGCAGACAGAATGCCCCTCGGAACTGCCAGTGATAAAGCAACACTCTCAGCACAGCTCTGCCTGGTAAAGCCACAGTAGAATCCCACAGTATATAAATAGATTGCCACTAATTAAAGTAGTTTCTCTTGCTTACAGTCTCCCTCTTTTCTCAAAACTCATTAAATGTACTTTTTAGATTAAAACATGAAGTGGAGAAGTAGAATTTTTAAAAAGTCCTGTAATTTTTTTTAAAAAGGCAAGCAATCAGCCCTTTGTTTTTGATCTACTGAAAGTCTTATAGTTTAACTAATTTTTTTTTTAATTTTAGAAATGTTTTGAACTTTGCAAAGTGAAAAAGCACAAAGGAAAATGTTGCTTAATTTCACTTAATGGAAAATTCTCTTGAATTCAGCATGTATGTCTGAAAATATGCTTTAATTATGCTGTTTTCATCAAACCTATTGTAGTCTTGCAAATTGTAATAGTTAAGAAAAATACTGTGTTTTTAAAAAGCCTTTTTTTAGTTGAAAAGCAGCAGATTGAGACTAGGGAGTATACTCCAGCATGTTCTATATTGCAGTAAGGAAGAAGGAAGCAAACAACAATTCCCCAGAACACCATTTTCTGAAGAATGAGCATGGTATGGATTATTTATTTATTCTATGCTATTCATCACTATGGTATATGAACACCTCATAATCTTCAATAAATTTAACTTCCCAGCGCCCTTGTGAAATAAATAAAGAAGCATTAGCCCTATTACAAATGAGAAACTCAGGCACAGACTCTTTCTCAGAAAGGGATAGATTATATAGAAAATATCCTATTGCCTCTATATAAATCCATGGTACCCCCACATCTTGAATACTGCGTGCAGATGTGGTGGCCCCATCTCAAAAAAGATATATTGGAATTAGAAAAGATTCAGAAAAGGACAACAAAAATTATTATGGGTATGGAATGGCTGCCGTATGAGGAGAGATTAGTAAGACTGGGACTTTTCAGCTTGGAAAAGAGATGACTAAGGTGGAATATGACTGAGGTCTTTAAAATCATGACTGGTGTGGAGAAAGTAAATAAGGAAGTGTTATTGACTACTTCTCATAATATAAGAACTAGGGGTCACAAAGTGAAATTAATAACAGGTTTAAAACAAACAAAAGGAAGTATTTCTTCACACAATGCACAGTCAACCTATGGAACTCTTTGCCAGAGGATGTTGTGAAGGCCAAGACACTAACAGGGTTCAAAAAAGAACTAGATAAATTCATGGAGGATAGGTCCATCAGTGGGTCCATCTATTAGCTAGGATGGGCAGGGATGATGTCTCTAGTCTCTGTTTACCAGAAGCTGGGAATGAGAGACAGGGAAAAGATCACTTCATGATTATCTGTTCTGTTCATTCCCTTTGGGGCTCCTGGAATTGGCCACTGTCGGAAGACAGAACACTGGGCTAGGTGGACCTTTAGTCTGACCCGGTATGCAGGGTTCCAGGCCACAGCGCGCCAAGCACGTGGTTGGGGTGGCATGCCGCTGGGAGCGCTCTGCCGGTTGCTGGGAGGGCAGCAGGCGGTTCCAGTGGAGCTGCCACAGGTGTGGCTGTGGATGGTCCGCTGGTCCCGCGGCTCTGGTGGACCTCCCGCAGACACGCCTGCAGCAGCTCCACCGGAGCCACGGGACCATCGGATCCTCTGCAGAAACGCCTGCGGCAGGCTCACTGGAGCCGCGGGACAGGCAAGCGGTGGAGCGCCCCCCGCGGCGTGCCACTGTGCTTAGAGCGGCGAAATTGCTAGAGCCGGCCCTGCCAGTATGGCCCTTCTTATGTTCACAGACATACTGAATCCTTAGTCATATGGAGATCCTAAGATACAGTACAGTTCTCTGTAATCCCCTGAGCATGCTGACTGACATGGTAGCTGTTGAGAAGGAATCATGACCCCCTTGGCTATTGGCCATTGCAGCTGGCAATCTGCAGTGGGGTCTGCACTCAGCACTGCATCACAGGAAGCAGCAACTGGCATTCATGCTCTGCGCCCTTAGGAACTCTTAGAGGCGTTGTCTCTCTATCAGAGGCAGAATACATCTTTGAGATCACACTGGGTAGGACAGATAGCCCATGTTTGGAGTGAAGGCAATTGCCTAAAGGTACCACTGAGTCCTATATATGGTAGTTTTAATAAGCCATAAATATATACAGAACTGTGCATCTTTACTTGTACTAGAGAAATAATGTACTGACCTCCAAGCCATTATAACTGGCACTTCAAGGTGTCGACTTTCCATTCAGTTATGAAGCCTCCAACATATTACTTGTTATATCTCTTGAGTTTTTCTTGAGGTTTTCTCCCATTATATTAAGAGGAGATAATGATTTCCATTTGTTTTGCATGCATGGTTTTTACTGAGCTGTCTCAGGAAATTTCAACAATGAAAAACAATAAAAATTCCACTTAGAAAATCAGCTAACACATTTAATAAGGAAGTACAGTGGAATTTAATGTTGCCTGCCCCTGAAGTCACACAAAACAAACAAGTCACAGTAAACAAGTCACATAGGAGCCAAAATATGACAGCTTGACTCTGTATTATTCCTTATTTCTAGTAATCCCAATATCTACTTTATAAATGCCCTGACATGTTTCCCTTTTAATCACAATCCTTTTTCATCTGAATGGAACATTTTACAGCTGCTTTGCTTTCACCATCATCTGCTGGAATAACCATTATTGTTTAGAACTTTGCGAGTCAATCTTCTTTTCCATCTCCCCCTGTAACAATGAAAGTTCAGGATTGCAAGAATTGCCATTCATTGTCTATCCTCTGATAATGTAATGAACAAAAGGTGGCTTGTGTCACTTAGCTTTTCTTTCAGGATGTGTGTTTATGCTCTCTGGCAACTATAAAAGTTTCTCATTTCTGATAGCAATTTCCATCTGGTTCCTTCTTATCACTAAGGACTCTGATTTGGTTTTGGTATGAATAACAGAGAAGAAAGTCTTATCCTGCACTGTCTTCGTGTTTTCTTCTATTATACTAGCTGAGAATTCTCAAGTTTCAAACCTTCATTCCAAAGAGCCTTTCATCTGAGTTCTATGACAGGGAAATATTTTCTTTAGCATCTGTTATCTGTCTGTGTTTCTATAACATATACTCTAAAGGTTGTTGTAGAAAGGGGCCTGAACTGCAATGCCAGATTTATTCATCACTGTCCTGAATTCTGGTAAAATTTGGATTTGGATCCAAGACTGGCAACTGGTACCTAACTCGGTAGTGGGACAAACCATGAGACTTCCATGGTTTAGGGAAATGGGATTTGTATCTGAATCTAGGTTAAATTATTGCAACTCAGGCCCATTTTTAATCTATACAATCTCACAGAAATAGTGGAACAGATTAACCTTTGGAGTATCTCTCTATTGTCTTCTTTGGAATTACCCTAGCTATGAATTTTGCCATATAAATCTTTCTCCTCACTCCTTAGTATTTAGATATAGTTTGATGTATAATTGTGAAGGGGTTGTCTTTCTCTAACATGGGCCTCTATGAGAACCTAGTCACATTTTGATTCTAAGTATGGTTAAAAACAAGCTCTGAATTACATATAGTTTAATATGTATTTTCAACATACTCTGCTTTAATACAGTATATTTAACAGATGAAGATAATTAGGGTCCTACCAAATTTACAATCCATTTTAGTCAATTTCATGGTCATAGGGTTTTAAAAATCATAAATTCCATCAGCTATTTAAATCTGAAATTTCATGTTGTTGTAATTGTATTTATAGAAAGCAGGCAACTGAACTGAAGCAAGCATTTCTCTGGGGCTTGGATGAGTTTGCAGTATGGGTATTACAGTAATAAGGGTGTAGCGAGGCGGTGTGGCTCCCCTCCTCCTCAGGGAGGGTCGAGCCCCGCCAGGGGCCAGAAGGGATGGGGCCACAGGGCACTGGACCCGCCCCTCAGAGGGTCAGGAAGCGACCCAGAAGTATAAAAGCCTGACTCAAAAAGGAGTTGTTGCGGAGTTGCAAGGTTATTATAGGGGGTTTGCAGTACTGCCACCCTTACTTCCGTGCTGCTGCTCATGGCAGTGCTGCCTTCAGAGATGGGCAGCTGGAGAGCGGCAGCTGCTGGCCAGGAGCCCAGCTCTGAAGGCAGAGCTGCTGCCAGCAGCAGTGCAGAAGTAAGATGGCATGGTATGATATTTCCACCCTTACTTCTGTGATGCTGCTGGTGGGGTGCCGGCTTGAGAGCTGGGCTTCCGGCCAACAGCCGCCGCTCTCTGTCCACTCAGCTCTGAAAGCAGCACAGAAGTCAGAGTGGCAATACCACAACCCTCATAAAGTAACCTTGGAAACCCCCCTGCAACTGTCTTTCGGGTCAGGACCCCCAATTTGAGAAATGCTGGTCTCCCTCATAAAATCTGTATAGTATAGGGTAAAAGCACATAAAAGACCAGATTTCATGGTAGGACATTACAGTTAATGATCTGTGACACGTTTTTCACGACCATGATTTGGTAGAGCCCTAAAGATAATCTAATTAATTGCAAAACAGTTAGTCTACTAATACCCTAATTGCAAATTTATATTTTTACTTTTGATTAATGATATTTAGTAACGATAAAAATGTCATTCCTTATTGTCTGGTAACCTGAGACTCCCCAAAAAACTAAATGTGTGTGATTTTGCTGATGTACTGAACTGTGAGTATGTTCTTGAGACATGTAAGAAGAGAATTGTATGCAGTAGCTGGATGCACTCCAGAAGGGAAGAGCTAAGACTAAGGTTTTGAAATTCTAAGTTTGATGTTTTAAAAAAAAATTATTGGGTAAAGCACAGAGGCTGTCCTATCTTCTCTGCTAGCACTTGGCTCTCTGGAAGTATATATATTTTTCTGTCTTCCCTGTGGAGCCTCTGACCTTTTTCAATTGAAATTTACTGTAGACGAGTTGAAATTATTATCACAAAGATTTTTTTTTAAAGTATGGATGAATTGGATTCCAGTATCTGGTTTTCGTGAAAGAATCAAGGAGTTATCCGTATCTCTTTTAATCTACATGGCACATGTAACCATGGAACTACATAGTACAGTACTCCGTAATTACATTGCAAGTACATAGTAAGTAATTGTTTTTCCTGCAGATTCATTAGCATTTACATTTGTAGTCACACAATTATGAAAACATTAAAATTGCAAATTGCAAGATAATTATTATAAATGTGTCTTAGAAAAGCAAAATATCCTAATATATATGTTCTTATAGGGACAGATGAATTATTTGTGGGGGGAGGGGACAACTCAAACCATAGCTCGAATATTAGATATAATCCAAATCTTTAAAATATGGGTTAGTTTATATCAGCAATGCCCCTTCCCTTCTTCACCCAACACCCAATAGGTTACCTTAACTTTTGTTAATATTATGCAAAATCCATTGTGTGGCCTTTTTGTACAGTGAGGGACTCCCAGAAGTTAGAAGTAGAAAACAGCTATTAGGTTCTCTCACATCTGCCAATGCATGTCTGGCAGTCTCTATGAGGCTGTTTTTATCCCTTAAATCTCACATCCTCCAGTGTTTTTCTGGAATAATGATACAGAATAATAATACTTCTTTTCATTTTATAGTGTCACCCTTCTGAGGATGTGAAAGTGTTTTACAAAGAGAAATTAAGCACATGATCAGTGAGATTGTTTACCCATCTATAAAATAGGTGTAATAAAGTAATACTTACCAGAGTCATAGACCTAGTTTGCATCAATTCACAAGTTGAAGAGTGGCAGAATTTGGTATAGAATCTAGCAGACCTTCTGCCAGTCTTATGCTATTATCACCAGAATGACAAGGTGGGTGAGGCAATATCTTTTACCACACTAACTTCTGTCTCTAATATCCTGGGACCATCACTGCTACAATAACACTGCAAAATATTATCACTAGTAATCACTCCCTGTCAGAAATATACCACTCCTTGTTAGAAATATACAGTTCTTTCTGATGTGCCTCATCTGTTTAGAGAACAGACACAAATCACATAAATTATATGTGATTTTATTATGAATCTTAATTTAAACTGAGCAAAACTGAAAACTTTTAATTCCACTTCAGATGAGGCTAGTAGGAAGTCATTGTTTGAAAGCCCAGTTCCATCAAATGCAGTGGATTTGGTGAGATGCCAGCTAAGGTAGGGAAACAACTTGAGGTCATGGATGGGAATGTTGGAGAGATTAGGCATCAGAATAGAGAAGTATTTGTAGTTGGAAGATCATGGGAGACTGAGTCAAGACAGAGGTGCAGCTCAGAGTCTGATAATACTTAGGATAGGAGGCAAGGAGAAAATCAAGGTGAGTTGGGGAATGGATGAAATTGGAATAAGACAAGGTGAGGTTTGGAGGAGATAGAGAAAAATTGGGAAGAAAGAATATCTCAATGTTTTGATAAGTTTAGGAAATTTCATGTAAAAATTCATACTTGTCTGTGCTTATCCAAATTGAGCTTCACCTTTCAACCTTTTCAGTTTTGCCTATGGCTAGCAAGTAGCCAGTTGTTACATAAGAATCATATACACAAAATAACAACTGTCTCTGCATCAGGCAGGGAGACATCTGTATGTTTAAGGATGTCTCCTTTTACTTTACATACCAACCTCCTGCTCCATATTTTTTAATATAAATTTCATCTCATGGGAGATCTGTGCTTTGGACCTTCCTTTCAGATCTCCACGCCAGAACATAACCTGGAGAGGGAAGTAAACAAAGTGAGCGGGGATACCCTTGCGGCCCCAAGATTTGATCCAAGGAGGAATAGTGGAGTAGAAACCAGAGTAACGGGTGATGCTGGTGGCAGACAGTTTGTGCACGACGGGGGAAAGAATGTCACTGACGCCAAACGCCGAAAATTAAAAGGTTTGTACACTAACGCGAGGAGCCTAGGTAACAAGATGGAGGAACTGGAGTTACTCGTGCAGGAAGTGAAGCCGGATATTATAGGGATTACCGAAACCTGGTGGAATAGTACTCATGACTGGAGCACGGGTATTGAAGGCTATGTGCTGTTCAGAAAAGACAGGAAGAAAGGCAAAGGTGGGGGAGTAGCCTTGTACATCAATGATGAAATTAAATGTAGCGAAATAAGATGCGATGGAATGGATAAGACGGAGTCCGTCTGGGCAAAAATCACGCTGGGTAAAAAAGCAACTAGAGCTTCCCCTGAGATAGTGCTTGGGGTGTGCTACAGACCGCCGGGATCGGATTGGGATATGGATAGAGACCTCTTTAATGTCTTTAGTGAAGTAAACACAAAGGGGAACTGTGTGATTATGGGGGACTTCAACTTCCCGGATATAGACTGGAGGACGAGTACTTGCACGAATAATAGGGGTCAGATTTTTCTGGATGTGATTGCGGATGGATTTCTTCATCAAGTAGTTGAAGCACCTACTAGAGGGGATGCCATTTTAGACTTGGTGTTGGTGAGCAGTGAGGACCTTGTAGAAGAAATGGTGGTAGGGGACAACCTTGGTTCGAGTGATCATGAGCTGATTCAGTTCAAACTAGATGGAAGGATAAACAAATGTAGATCTGCGATTAGGGTTTTCGACTTCTCGAGGGCTAATTTTAAAGAGTTAAGGAAATTAGTTAGGGAAGTGGATTGGACGGAGGGATTAGTGGATTTAAATGTGGAGGAGGCCTGGAATTACTTTAAGTCGCAGCTGCGGAGACTGTCGGAAGCCTGCATCCCGAGAAAGGGGAAAAGAACCATGGGCGGGAGTTGCAGGCCAAACTGGATGAGCAAGCAACTCAGAGAGGGGATTAGACAAAAGCGGAAAGCTTACAGGGAGTGGAAGGAAGGCAGGATCAGTAAAGAAAGCTACCTTGCTGAGGTCAGAACATGTAGGGATAAGGTGAGGAAGGCTAAAAGCCGCATTGAACTGGAACTTGCAAAGGGAATCAAAACCAATAGTAAAAGGTTCTACAGCCACATAAATAAGAAGAAAACAAAGAAAGAAGAAGTGGGGCCGCTATACACTGAGGATGGAATGGAGGTTAAGGATAACCTAGGCATGGCCCAACATCTAAACAAGTACTTTGCCTCGGTTTTTAATAAGACTAGTGAGGAACCTTGCGATGATGGAGGGATGATAAACGGGAATGTGGATATGGATGTGGATATTACTGCAACTGAGGTAGAGGCCGTACTTGAACAGCTCGATGGGTCGAAGTCGGAGGGCCCGGACAATCTCCACCCGAGGATATTAAAGGAACTGGCGCGTGAAATTGCGAGCCCGTTAGCGAGAATTTTTAAGCGATCGATAATCTCGGGTGTTGTGCTGTATGACTGGAGGATTGCTAATGTAGTTCCTATTTTTAAGAAAGGGAAAAAGAGTGATCCGGGTAATTATAGGCCTGTTAGCTTGACGTCTGTAGTATGTAAGGTCTTGGAAAAAATTTTAAGAGAGAAAGTAGTTAAGGACATAGAGGTCAATGGTAATTGTGACGAATTGCAACACGGATTTACTAAAGGCAGATCGTGCCAAACCAATCTGATCTCCTTCTTTGAGAAGGTGATGGATTACTTAGATAAAGGAAATGCGGTAGATATAATTTACCTAGATTTCAGTAAGGCGTTCGACACGGTTCCGCACGGGGAGCTGTTAGTTAAATTGGAAAAGCTGGGAGTGAATATGAAAGTTGTAAGGTGGATAAGGAACTGGTTAAAGGGGAGACTCCAGAGGGTCGTATTGAAAGGTGAACTGTCGGACTGGAAGGAGGTCACCAGTGGAGTCCCTCAAGGATCGGTTTTGGGACCGATCTTATTTAACCTTTTTATTACTGACCTTGGCACAAAGAGCGGGAATGTGCTAATAAAGTTCGCGGATGACACGAAGCTGGGGGGTATTGCTAACACGGAGAAGGACAGGGATGCTATTCAAGAAGATCTGAACCACCTTGTAAACTGGAGTAATAGAAATAGGATGAAATACAATAGTGAGAAGTGCAAGGTCATGCATTTAGGAACTAATAATAAGAATTTTGGATATACGTTGGGGGCGCATCAGTTGGAAGCGACGGAAGAAGAGAAGGACCTTGGGGTACTGGTTGATAGCAGGATGACTATGAGTCGCCAATGTGATACGGCTGTTAAAAAAGCAAATGCGATTTTGGGATGCATCAGGCGGGGTATTTCCTGCAAGGATAAGGAGGTGTTAGTACCGTTGTATACGGCGTTGGTGAGACCCCATCTGGAATACTGTGTGCAGTTCTGGTGTCCCATGTTCAAGAAGGATGAATTCAAACTGGAACAGGTTCAGAGACGGGCTACGAGGATGATCCGAGGAATGGAAAAACTGCCTTATGAAAGGAGACTCAAAGAGCTTGGCTTGTTTAGCCTGGCCAAAAGAAGGCTGAGGGGGGATATGCTCGCCCTATATAAATATATCAAGGGGGTTAACGTTAGGGAGGGAGAGGAATTATTTAAGTTTAGTACTAATGTAACCACGAGGACGAATGGGTATAAACTGGATATTAGGAAGTTTAGGCTTGAAATTAGACGAAGGTTTCTGACCATTAGGGGAGTGAAGTTCTGGAATAGCCTTCCGAGGGAAGTAGTAGGGGCAAAAGACTTTCCTGGCTTTAAGACAAAGCTTGATAAATATATGGAGGGGATGTTATGATAGGATCGTTAATTTGGGCAATTGATCTTGAATTACCACCAGACAGGTCTGCTCAATGGTCTGCGGGGAGATGTTGCATGCGATGGGTACTGAGTTGCTGCGGAGAACTCCTTCTTGGGTGCTGGCTGGTGACTCTTGCCCACATGCTCAGGGTTTAGCTGATCGCCATATTTGGGGTCGGGAAGGAATTTTCCTCCAGGGCGGATTGGCAGGTGCCCTGGAGGTTTTTCGCCTTCCCCTGCAGCGTGGGGCACGGGTCGCTTGCTGGTGGTGTCTCTGCAGCTTGAGGTCTTCAAACCATTTTTGAGGATTTCAAAAACTCAATCCTGGGATAGGGGTTGTATAAAATTGGATGGGTGGGGTTCTGTGGCCTGCCTTGTGCAGGAGGTCAGACTAGATGATCAGATTGGTCCCTTTTGACCTATGAGTCTATGAGTCTATGAGTCTATGAGACTTTCATTACTAAATTTTCATCCCTGTAATTCCACAGCAAACCCCAGGCCCCCTCCCTCCAGTGTAGGCATAAAACCATCAGCGATATAGTTCGCAGTTCCATTGCAATGTGGTGTTTTTCATTCAGTTCCTCTTCTGTATCTTGTCTGGTCTAATCAAATCTAATTTGTAAATGACAATTAAGAATAAGCTCTGCTAGATATTTTTTCAGTGCTAGTCTCTGTTATACATGTTATATGATAGCAGAAAAGTTGCAACTCAGTGTTGCAGTATTGTGCCTTTGCTTTTGTTTTCCTACTGCTCTTTAAAATTTTTGCACATGTTCTACTGCCCTGTCTGTTCCTAGATCACAAACATCAAATCTGGAATTACTTATTGAATGTCTCCTGAGGAATAGTCAGAATTCTTCAGAAACATATGGAGAACCCTTATGATCTGAAATGACCACGTCAGGTAATTCATATGTAGAATGGGTTACCTAGGGAGGTAGTGGAATCTCCTTCCTTAGAGGTTTTTAAGGTCAGGCTGGACAAAGCCCTGGCTGGGATGATTTAGTTTGGAATTGGTCCTGCTTTGAGCAGGGGGTTGGACTAGATGACCTCCTGAAGTCCCTTCCAACCCTCATATTCTATATGTATTATTTTTTTCCCCCTAGGAATGTGTTCTTTTACCCCAGTTTGTCCTGGATATTTAGATGGCTAAAATGGGACACTTAGTGTCCTATTTTGTGCTTAGCATTTCGTGACAGTCCTCCTCCTCAACAGGGGGCACTGGTGTGGGCTGTGGAAAACCATCCTTTCCCTACTCTCAAAGAAAATAGTTGCAGCAGTTCTTCCAGTTGTGATTTATGAATGATTTTGAATGTTAGGGTTATTTAAATAATTTAAGGCTGATTTTTTTCAATAAGTATATTCATTGTGATTTTTAATTTTATTAAGTGTGAAAGAAAAATGGCAAAGCTATACATTCTGTTTTTTTCTTCTTCTTTCTTGCCGCTGTCCTATTCAGAATCAATGACTTTATAGCCTTCTTCCAAAATTCATGATTGTATACCCATCTGTTGTGCAAATGGGTCTCGCTAAGGTCTATTGACATCTGGTCCATATACAGAGACTTTGACCTCACCCTTGGTCATCTTCTGTCCAGAGTCATCTTAAAAGCCATCCTACCAATATAACTCTCAGATCTTCACTGGACGTGCCCTGTGAAGGAGTGACCAACATCCATCAGGTACATTCCGGGGTGGAGGATAGGGGAACATTCTGCAGATGCAGGATGCTGTGAATATCCAATAAGCAACTGGTAGCATCTCTGAGAAGGTCATGATGGAGTAGCTGGTGGTGCAGCTACCACTATAAAATATCACACAGGTCCTATGACAAGGATGCCAAGGTGAATAAAGTCTACCTTAAGATAAGTCTTGTTGGAGCAGAAGGGGCTTGGTAGTTTCAGTAGGCAGCTTGCCTAGAAGAAGGGAAACTTTGATTTCAAACCGGAGATGTGTCACGCTTGGGTAGCTGACTTACAAAGCTTTGTCCAGTAGATATGCTACTTGAACTGAGGTCCATGTCAAGTGTACCTCTTTTAAAAAAAACAATGGGAGTATACTAATGGTGTCATAATTAAAATGTTTTAAGCTTAGTCATTAAGTTTAACAAATCACCTGTACTCCATCATAAGCAACCTTCCCCAAAAACAGCAAATATTTCTTGCAATGCCTTAATATTCTTAGTGTTTACCATATGTACTCACCTGGGAAAAACATAAGCCACAACTAAATTCAGTGCATTTGATTATTATCTTGTGTGAAATCAAGTTACTGCCTTCCCAGGGCTGAATGGCTCAGTAACCTGAATGACTTGCTACAGTTTTCTCACAGATTTTGATGTCTATGTAATTCACTTTAACTGCTTTTCCTATAGCTGGCGTATCTTTCAGCCAGACTTTTCATTTTCACTGTCTTGATAGTGATCATTTATTTCAACCAGCGTACTTGCATGTAAGTTGTATACCTTTCAGCCACCATTCAGCTTTCAATATTCTAAGGCCACTTGGGGGCTAACCTAAACCACAGTGCAAACCAGAACAGGTTTAGGGTTGCTCTAATTTATAATCTGACTGCATCTGCAATCCAATAGCAGAGAGAAGGCAGAGTGAAGCAATGCTCCATCCATGGTTGCCCCTTCCCCATTCCTAGTCAGAGTGCAGCAATGCTGGGATGGGGATCAGCATAAAGTTGTTTCTGTAGCTCTAGTACAGCTGGGGACAACCTCTTTGTGTTGATGGTATTCCCCAGAGGTACTTCTACCTCGGTCATAGTTCCTTTAAATCTACAGATGGTGCAAAAGGGCCATAGAGTAATCGGTAGTTCCCAGTGAATCTGATCCTTCATTGCCTTCCAACTTTTGTAGTCATTTATATCTGTGCAAAGTGGAAGTAGAATGCAGCCACCATGGTGAGTGAGTGGAGAATTAAGATTTGGTGGTGGCTGATACCCACTTTGCCTAGCTCTTTCAATGGTGGCTCTCGCACTGATAGGGTTCAGGGTGCATTGGCCCCTGTACAGCTGCATGCAAGTATATAAACTCTCCCTTCATCATGAGCCCCATCTCATTCTTGAATTAGCATGTCCTACCCCTGGGATTAGCACTGAAAAAAATCTTTTTCTTTTCTTTCTTTTTTTGGTCTGCTGTGGGCATGGTGCTAGTCACGTCTTTGGGGATTGGAAAGGAGCTTTTCCCTCAGATTGGCTGGGGCAGGAGTGGGTTGTTTGTTTTCATCTTTCCCACAGCAGCTCAGGGACCCAGTGAGATGCAGTTCAGATTGTCGCAATTCAGCAGGTACTCCTTCCATGCTGGGGGAGGAAGTGCTACTTTCCTGATAAACCAGAGTTAGAAGTAGATTTCGGAGAAGGCATACTCTTAAAGAAGCTGAGGAAGGGGGTTAGAATTCTTAATGTCTGAGACAGTGAGGAGACAATCCCCTTTCCTCAACCCCTTAACTTGCAAATGGGGGTGGGGGGGAGAAATGGAGTCCTAGCAATGGGCTGGAACCAGCTGAGTGGTGGTAGGCTAATGGCAGCCCTCCTCCTAGTGGAAATGATTAAGTGTGGAATCATAACCTGTACAGTATAAGTTAGTACTGGATAGTTCCCAGGGAAGTTAATAAAATTGCAGCCTAAATAAACCACATCCCCTGCATTTTGTCTTTCTTCTCCTGTGTCTGGGATAATTCCAGCTTTCAGTGCTAATTACATATGTGTTACAGAACTACCAGGAGATGAGATGCTCAGAGTTGCGTGAGTCATGGTGGGGCAATGTATCCTACTGCCTAGTGGTAGCTAGAGAGAAGGGAACACTCCTAGTTCCTTTGGCAGCTGATGGATCTGGTCAGGTCTGATGGAAGGGAACCCCACTTTGGCTACTGTTATGTGGTTAATTTATACTTTGCTGCTATTGTGTGGGGTGTTTTGTAACATGAACAAAGTTGCTAGCCGCTGAGAATTTTGTATTTAATAGTGTGCATGAACTCAATGTTTAGTCTGATGTCAGAATTATTTATGTCAACTTAGCTTGTCTTCCATATTTTAACAGGATTTTTTGTTCTTACTTTCTTTGTCCCTCCCCTGCCAACCCCCACCTCCCATGTATTCAATAGAACATCTTCTTGAATTTCTTTTAGCAATCTTAACTATAACTTAGAAAGTGTTTAGGGTTTTTTCTTTGTGTAATATATATAAATGAATTCATTGAACCTGGTATACTGAGTTTTTTGAGAATCTGACAAACTATGAGGTTTGTTAAGATAATTATGCAATTCATTCTCACCCCCCATATGATTTGTTCTTTTTCAAAGCTTATCTGATGGACAAACCTCCTTTAAGGCAAGAACAGCCCAAGGTACACTGACATTAATGTGTGTGTGTGTGTGTGTGTATGAGCCTAATTATATACTCTGTATTTTCATGGGGAGTGGTGTTTTTGTGGTATTTTTGGTGAGGGGTAGAGGGAATTCTGCTATCTGATCCTCTTTTCTCGAACTGTCTTCCTCCTTTCAGTCTCTCCACATTGGAACTTGAGCCTAGTAGTATTTGGATTGGAAATGAGTGTGGAGAGCTAGATGGGCGCAATTCCCCCTACCGCTTGAGCATCGTAAAGAAGAATTCCCTTTAGCAGTGATAGTATTAGGGCTTTTCTGACATAATTTATCAGTTCTAATTCCATCCAGAAGATGGCAGTGGTGTGTATAAAAACAGGAGTTTGGTGGCATGTAACAACCAACAGATTTATTTGGGCATAAGCTTTTATGGGTAAAAACCCACTCCTTCAGATGCATGGAGTGAAAATTACAGATCCGGGCATTATTATACTGACACATGAAGAGAAGGGAGTTACCTTATAAGTGGAGAACCAGTGCTGACAGGGCCAATTCAATCAGAGTAGATGTAATCCACTCCCGAAAGTTGATGGGGAAGTGTCAATACCAGGAGAGGGAAAGTTGCTGTTGTAGTGAGCCAACCACTCCTAGTCCCTATTCAAGCTGAAATTAATGGTGTTAAATTTGCAATGAATTTTAGTTCTGCGGTTTCTCTTTGAAGTCTGTTTGTGAAGTATTTTTTGTGTTCAGGTATGGCTACTCTTAAATCGGTTATAGAATGTCCAGGGAGATGGAAGTGTTCTCCTACTGGCTTTTGTATGTTACCATTCCTGATGTCCGATTTGTGTCCATTTATTCTTTTACGTAGAGACTGTCTGGTTTGGCCAACGTACATGGCAGAGGGGCATTGCTGGCACATGATGGCATGTATCACATTAGTAGATGTGCAGGTGAATGAGTCCCTGATGGTGTGGCTGATGTGGTTGGGTCCTCTGATGGTGTTGCTAGAGTAGATATGGGGACAGAGTAGGCAACGAGGTTTGTTACAGGGATTGGATCCTGGGTTAGTGTTTCTGTGGTGTGTGATGTGTAGTTGCTGGTGAGTATTTGCTGCAGGTTGGGGGGCTGTCTGTAAGCGAGGACTGGCCTGTCTCCCAAGGTCTGTGAGAGTGAGGAATCATTTTCCAGGATAGGTTGTAGAGCACTGATGATGTGCTGGAGAGGTTTTAGCTGGCAGCTGTGATGTGATGGCCAATGGTGTTCTATTTTCTGTGTTGGACCTGTACTGTAGTTGGTGACTTCTGGGTACCTGTCTCTTGTATAGACACACTCACCAAAGCCTGCATAGTGCATAAATAAGAACAATCTAAGTGAATGGGAGTATATTGATCAGTCTGTTTTGATTAATTCCTTTATTTTATGTCTGTACTACATCTGGGTTTTAACAATTTTTAGGAGGCAGTTTCTGTTTCCTTCTCTGTTCCACTCCCCATCATTATACTTACATTAAGGTAATTCATAGTGTATGACCTGAAAACATTTGTATTTTAGAAAGAAAGAGGTGAGTGGGGGCAACAAATGTTGAGATTTTTTGAGTGTAATCTTGTACAGAGCCCTGCTGTCCTGACAAGTGTCAATTCAAAACACTTTCTGAATGAAAAGGAAAACCCCTTTTATTGACACAAATCCTAGAGATCTTCCAGAGGGTTAGAGTGACAAAGAATCAGCATTTAGAGAGGCACTGTGTAAGCTCAGCTCAAAATGATTGGAAGCTGGATTTGTCGATGTTGGAAATGTGCTCCCTTAAAGTGTCTATATTTTTAATTTGAATAGGTCAAGTCCTACCAGTCCATGGCTCAGCAGTGGGTATGCCAGTTTTGTGAAGGAAAAACTATTTTCCTGCAGTTTCATTTGTTAGTTCGTTCCCAACTTTCATAGGAGAGTAGTTAATAGAAAGGTGACATTCAAGCTGAGATTCCAAGGATCCTGATCTTTTGCCATACACACCCTTTTAGTATTGTTGATTTTCTGCATAAATATCACATGTATATAGGTCATTGGCAAGTTTTCAAAAATCTAATATAACGTAAAAATCCAGAAAACCTATCAACAGTAATGTGAAATAGCCAGAGGCATGGCTGCCACCTGCCAGCAAAGATCCTGGACATATTCTTTCTAGGATGGACTGTCTTCTGGAGTCCAACATCCTGTTCCTTTGCTTGCCATCTGAAAGAATAGAAAAAAGTGGCGGGGATATTTTTGGGGCAAATTTTACCACTCCTTCCACAATTTTTTTTTTGGGGGGGGGGATGAGGTGGAGGTGGGTACTTGCTTGTCAAACATATATAAATGCTAACATTTATTTGATCAAAATGAAAAAAAAAGTGTTTGATCAGTCTGATATGTAAGAGAAGAATATAAAAGAAATGTAAATGCTTCTTTTTCTTCTTCCTCCCCTTTGCCAGCTAGCTGGATACTCAGTTTGCCAGATCAATCTTTTCCAGGTTTGCTGATCCAGCACTCACTCCATATCTACTCCATCATTTCTCACACAGTTTAGCCATTGTTTTACCTGACCATCCTCTTGCTCTCAGCCCACAAACTCTAACCTCTCATCCCTCCCTAACAAGATTCCCTTCGTTCATCTTTCATACATGCCCATATCATCTCAGCCTCTTCTCTGGTAGCTTCTCTCTGACACTGCAGACTTTATTCTCATTCCTGATGACATTGTTCCACATAAGTTTCAGCAATGTCACCTCTCTTACTGCCTTCAAACGTCTTATTTCAATGTCTTCATGTCTTCTCAAGTGCCTCTCTTTAACTGCATGACTCTGATCTGTACAGAAGAGCTGGTCTTACTATCATTATGTATAGTCCATTAAGCTTTCTGGGCATCTATTTATCATAAATCACTCCACTTTTTGTGCACCAGACTTCCCCTGCCATTAGCAGGGTTGCTGCAATTCTCTGCTGATCTCTCTGTTTGCTGCTAACTAGCCTCCCAGGGACTTAAATGCAGAAACCTGATTTAGTATCTGGCCCTTGATGTTAATGTTCATCTGTCTCGGTTCTGTACAAGACACCCATATGACTCCAGTCTTCTCTTTACTCATTTTGAGGCCATTGTGTGCTTTTAATCAATCTTTTCATTAGGGTGTGCTGTCACCTGTAACTTTTTTATTTGTTTATAAAGACAAAAGTAGGATGGTTTTATAACTATGCTGCAGTAAAAGACCTGTGGTACTGCAGCGTCTGGCCCAGGTCAGCTGGCGGGCTTGCAGGGCTCAGGCTGCTGCAGGGCTATCAAATTGTGGTGTAGATGTCTGGTCTTGGGCTGGAGCCCAGGATCTGAGATCCCATGAAGTGGGAGAGCCTCAAATCCAAAACTATGCTGCTCTTTTTAGTCCCAAAGCCCAACCCTCAAGAGCCTGAGTCAGCAAGCTTGGAGTCTGAGACTCAGTGCCGTGCATTTTTTATCTCAGTGTAGACATACTCAAGATGGCTTCTGACAGCGATATCCTATTGATAAATATTTAACTCTGGGATGTGAAAGACTCATATTTTCAGAGGCAGAATGGCCACACATTTAAAAAATTTCAAAATTTGGGCTGTGACCAGGTCTGATACCCATCAGGGACCCAGGATGGTCAGGAAGCCATGAGTTTCCAGACAAGAGTAGTAGAGTGTGAACTCACCAGATCCCAAAACATCTGGGGCTCATTAGCCCTCTATGAAACTAGATCACAGCATTTAAAAAGAAGAAGAAAGCAGTCGTTGGAAGTTGTTGTGCAGGCATGTAGCTGTGCTGAAGATGCCCACAGAGGGAAGATTGTGAGTTAGTTTCTTGAAAGCCCATTGGAATTTTCCCAGGAGGAGGAATTGCGATTCTCTTTGTGTACAGACTGTTTATTTAAAGAAGACTGGAATTCTGTTCGTTCCTTCTGAAGAAAAGGAAGGAACAGAGACTTTGTTTTTCTTAACCCAGAAGGTCTAGGAGGCTTTTGTTACTTTCATCTTGAGTTATGGGAACTTTAGTACCTTGTCCAAGGTAACTTCCCAGAATGGATTTTCTTTTGTTTGTTTTATTTTCCTGCTTTAGTTGCCTGTGCTCCATTCATAGCTTGAAGGGCTACCAAAATTAGGCACCTAAACCCATGTCTGTGGCCTGACTTCTCAGAGGTTCACCTAATTGACTTCAATAGGTTTTCATATGAATGCCAGGGGATGCCCATGCAGATCTGATTCCAAGCTCAAGAACCTATATTTACACATGCAAATCAGGTAGATACAGTACTTGCAACTTCACACTTAACACAAACACACACACACATGCTCTTATTTGTTCAGGTAGATATGGGGCCAAAGCTGCTGCAACTTAAGTCAATGTGTGTTTCAGTTGGAAGCTGTTTCTGAAAATGTTGATCGTTTCTGTACAAGTCACATGACTGCAGTGAGTCTTTCCTCTGGATAGTTAAGTTCAGCAGTCTCTTTATTTTTGCCGCTAGAACAATAGGTTATCCTATACCAAAGCCTAAAAAGCTAATTGAGGCTTTCAATAAGGCATTGCTGACACATTCCTAGAACATTTTAAAATGAATAATCACTTTGATCTGTTTTAAACTTCATGTATATTTCAATGAAGAACAAAATATTCTAATAAATTCTGTTATAAATTGGTCTAATTATAATTTAATAGGATCCTAGAGTACTACACCTCGGACATGTATTTAAAATAGTATTTTATGCAGGAGCGGGTTCTTCTAAGTTTGGCTCTAATAAGCACCAAGCCATTTAAAATATAGCCCTCATTTTTAAAGCTTTTGAATAGTGATGAGACTTTATGCTCATCCTTAAAAAATTTATACATGTTCTATGGTTCTGTGAGCAGAACTGTCAAACAGTGACAAGTTCTTACAGGTGAATTGGAAGGCAAACATGAAAATTGAGTTAAGCCCATATTCCCCATATTATTTAGGATTGGGAGTGGTAATCAGCTCAGAATAGATTTAAATTCTGGTTTTTTCCTCTATAAAGTCCTTATGGTATAATAATTCCTGGTTTTTCTGACGATAGCCCAGAATGCATCATTCTGTGACATCATAAATACTATGGATTGTAATGTACCTTAAAGATATTGCTTTTGGGGAAATTAAATCATAAAATCTAAGAGGATTTCAAAGGAGACTAACAGAATTTTAATAAGATGAGTGAAATCTTACTTCTCTGTTAATGTTCCCTATTTCTGGTTACTGTGGCCTTGCAGCTCAAAGATCTGGGCTCAGTTCATTTTCTAACTTTTATTTTGAAAAATCTTTTAATGCACTGTTTTACTTGCATAGCAATTTAGATAAACAATGAAAAGTCCAATTTATTAACCATAAGTTTATTGTATATATAATTTGATAACCAATATTTGAACAACTCTAGTAGCCTATAGTGATGAAATTAACATGGTGATAAAATATAAATAAGTTGAAGGGTTTTATATGCAGCCAAGCCTTTCTTTGCTACAAGACCCTGTAAGTTAAATTTTGAGTCAATGTAAATGGTGATCCAATATCTGTATAAGAACAGTAGTTTATTCATCTTCAGACTTGAATTATCCCAAGAGACTGTAACCCCAAACGTTCCATTTTATTCTGACGTCTGTTTTTCAACTGGTCCCGAAATTTCAGTGTTGTCAGGTGGAATAGCTGGACCTGGCTGTCTTCTTGATTACATTGATGTAAAGCCATTAACTTCAACAGTTACTTGTGATTTATACCAGTGTGAATGAGAGAAGAATCAGGTCCATTGTTGTGGCATCTAAATTAATCATGAATAGTGGGGAAGGATCTTTCCAAATCTTATTCATGGCATGTCTAAAAATGACATGTTTAATTATTAAATATCAGAATGCAGCTGCACAAAAAGAAAGTAAATTGTACAGTTCAACTGGTTAAAATTTAGCAGATGCTATAATTGAGAAGGATGATATGAAATGTTATGCCACAGTTGGTCAGATTTCAAGCAGATATTCTCTACTAGTGTTCCTGCCTCCTGCCATTTAATTTTAGTTTATTGAAGAATTGCAATATGGGGCTAGTTCTATGAAAGGAAATGCTATCAAAGGGCCAGATAATCAATTACTGTAATAATCAAGCAGTTATCACAGAATCATGGAAATGTAGGGCTGGAAGGGACCTCAAGATATGCTGAGGCAGGCCCAAATAAACTAGACCATCCATGACAGGTGTTTGTCTAACCTATTCTCAGAACCCTCCAGTGATGAGGCTTCCACAACCTCTCTTGGAAGCCTATTCTAGAGCTTAACTGTTCTTTTAGTTGGAAAGTTTTTCCTAATATCTAACTTCATGACAACTGGTCTGCCCTTCATCTCCTTCTGGACATCAGAATACGTATTTATATTCATGATGTATAATGCAACACTTCCTCCTTCCCTCCCGCTCCCAGCTTGTCCTTCCTGTATATGCTCTACCCTCCTTGCCAATATTCCAAGTCATAAGATTTGTTCCACCAAATTATACTGAATTGCTAGACTATCAAGGCACTGGGCTGATTGCGGATAGCTTGATATTGAGGGTCAGGTAATTTCTTCCCTTTCTTTTTCTTTTTGTGGTGATATGTGTAGAAAGATTTGCAGTTATAGACAAGTGAGGTTGCTAGCAGCTATCTGGCGATACTTTTCTTACTCTGGGTAGATTCTTTCTTATCTAATCTCATGACCCTCTGAGAGGAGGATTAAGAAGCATACTTCCTCTGCTTCTAGTATTTCTTTGGCCACTAGATCCTTATGTATAACAGTGTTGCGTGATTGTAGGAAAATAGGAATATCCATAACAAATCAGATAAATGGTCCATCCACTGTGGTATCCTATTTGTGACAGTAACCATATCATAAGCCTCATAGGAAAGTGTAAAATCCTCATAATAGACCATTATACAATAACAAGCCTGTAAGGGAAATTCCTTTCTAATACTAGGCAATTGGTTGTTGGCTTATACTGAATCACGAGGATAGACATCTCTTTTTCTTCTTCTTCTTGTGTCCTCATACTGCTTCCCACCACATCTCTGCACATCTGATTGCCTGATCATTGCACTCTGCCAGGTCCCTGGAAGAACGTTCATGCTCAAGCAGCTGGCATCACAGGAGATGCTTCATGTTTTGAGGCTTTCTGCCACAGTCACAGGTACTAGAGCCAGAGATGTAGCCTCACTTGACCCTCATGTCTCTAGGCTGGCCAGTTTCAGTGCAGAGTTGATTTAGGTAACACCATATGATCTAGGGCTGATCTGCACCAGATGTTAAGTGCTTGACTGGTGAGAGATGCAGAACACGGGCTACATGGTTGTTCTCTACTCTAGTTTGCCATAACTGAACCCATGTCTGTTTGGTTGACAATGTTGGGGGTTTAACAGTGGCAAGAAAACTTTGTTGTGACTTCAGTGAACTCAGCATCAGTGTTATATAGATCTGGATCAGTGCATTGCTTGGTACGTTCTACTCTACTAGCAACTTCCCAGTGTATACCAAGAGGAATAATACCTGCAAGGATGTAGAGGCTGTTGATGTGAGTAGGTTTAAGGCATCCTGTAATGTAGTGGCAGGCAGAATTAAGTTCATGGTTTAGCTTCTTTGTATGAGGTGTTCATGCCCATACAGACCATAGTAGAGAGCAGAAGATTCTTTGTGACCTTTAGTGGTAAAGAGAGACAGTGGCGATGACAGAAGAATGCTCTCCTACAAGGTAGTGTTTTAGTATCTATATTATTGAAATCTCTATACATTTTAATCCTAGCTAGTGGTAATGAGAAAATATTTTCTTGTTATCCATATATAAACCTTTTTGCGTCTCAGTATGTTCTTTGCCATAGCAATAGCTCCCAGTCCCTTTATAAATAGCTAAATGACAAAGTATTAGATTGTCCTTCTTCCCAACATCAAGCCTTTGGGAATTAATAGTTGCTGATTGTATTGTAATAAAATTGTCAAGTGACAAATTTTCCTTATCCTGGTGAATGTCTTTCTACTGTGGCAATCCTATTTATTAATTGGTAGGCAATAACTGTGTGTGTGTGTATATATTTTTTTCTCACAGAATATTGTCTGATCTGGTTTTTATTTTGACAGGGAGGTATGGGAGAACAAATGACACTTCTATACCCTTTATGGCTAAATTTAAGTTCAGATGATGTTTGAAAAAGTAAACTTGATACAAGATGATTTGATTTATGTGGTCCATCCATCATGTTGTCAGGCAGTGGCCAAATATTTTAGGATAATGTCATCAGATGTCAAAATCTTCTTAAAGCAAATAGAAGCTGCAGCTATTATATAGGATTGTTCGCCTGTAAGATAAATTTGGTACCACACTGTGATATATACTATTTTGGGGAATATTCTGACAGTATCATCAAATCAAACAATATAAAGTGGAAATGGAGCCCAGTTTGGTGCTATCTAACTAAACTTATGTGCTTCTTGGTTTTAGTAATAGAAAACATAAATTGGGGACGATTTTAAGGTTAAAATCATTTATTGATATTACAGAATCACTAAATTCTCCTTCCCCCCCTCCACTCCTTTATTTCCCTTCAGCTCTGTAGCTTCAAAAATAAGCTATTGGCTTCTATACAGGCTTGATGTTTGCTGAAAAGGAGTATCAGCAGAGATTGCTGGTTATTCCAGAAAAACAAGGAGAGTACTTATATAAGGTACCTATGATCAAATCCAGAGTTCTGTATTACAGGCCAAACGCTTCCCTTGTGTGGGAATGCTTCCAAACTGGGAACATAAATACAACGTAAAGCAGAAGTGACCTAGACCCATATTCTGACCAGCAGTGTCCTCACATATAGCCCTGAGCACTAGCTCTGCAGCTCCCATTGGCTGGGAACCACGGCCAGTGGGAGCTGCAGGGGCAGCCCCTGCAGGTGGAGGCAGCGTGTAGAGCCTGAGCTGCCTGCCATGTATCCACCCAGGAGCAGCCAAGACAACTTGCCACTTGCGGGGAGCCATCTGAAGTGAGCGTCCTCCAGATCTGGCACCCCGCACCCACTCCCATGCCCCAACCCACTGGCCCGATCCCCCTCCCATGCCCCAATGCCCTTCCAGAGCCCACGCTCCAACCCCCTGCCTGCCCCACGCCAACGAGACTATAAACCAGAATTTCAACGAAGATCAGAAATGCCGGTTTATAGAGCTTTCCGGTTGGTGAAGTGCCGGATCAAACAGCTTTTATTGTACCGACCGACTCTCCTCTGTTTGTAATTGCTAATTGCACTAAAAGACGGTTTAAAATACATAATCACAGAATATTCTAGTTTGTAAGGATGGAGTAACCATGGAAAGTCACCACAGTACTTACAATGCCATACTCCAACCAAAAGTAGAATCAGAAGTGCTTGCACTTTCAGAAGTCTTTTAAAGCATGAAGTTACAGTTGTTTCTATTTCAGTAGTGCCTAGTATTGCAGGATTGGGTCCTGGTGTGCTAGACATTGTATGAACACATAGGAAGACATTGTGAACTCCTCAGGGCAGTGACAATGTAAAGGTGAAGGCTGTAATGAAGCACGACTAGGGTAATGCCAGGCATGTATCATAATATTTCTATATCTTTTATTTATTTTTACATATTTGTTTTATTTATATGACAAAATCTTAATTTAGCATGCAGTTCTTTTGTATTGCAGGAGAGGGAATTATTTGCAAGAATGTAAGTGCAAGATTCATCCATAGATATTCACATCTTTCTGGGATAAGAAAAAAAAACAGAAGGGTATGAAGTTTCCATTCTTCTTCCATTCTTTATGCCATCCCTATAAGATGGGCTTTGTGAAGAAATGTTTGACTATATCGTAAGAGTGCTCAACATAAAAGCCAGTAACGATTGTCAAAGAACTAAATACGCATAAACAGCATAAAGCTTTTTGCAATCCTAACAGTTCTAGAATAAATTTCCCATGACTCAAAACTGTTGCATCCAAATGCTCCTAGATTAAAACAAACAAAAGTGTTGGTTTAAAAAAAAATATTGCAGGCTTTGATCATCCCCTCTCTTCATTATCTCAATAATCGTAGTGTTCATATAATGCTTATGGAGTGTTGCTTAATATAATGTAGAGCACCTGACATCTCAGTGAGGGTTTAGACCATTTATGATCTATATGCAGAATTGCCTCTAAATAAGCAGCTTTTCAGTTTTCTTCTTCCTTCTCTTCTTTTTATTTCTTTGGGGTATTTGTGTGGAAGCAGGATATTTGCTTTTAAGATTTCATCTGACCCTGCTGCTTATTCTTTAGCTGAGATCTTAACCCTCAATTTGACATCCCAATAATTCTCACTACAGCCAGTTGTACCCTCTGCAGTATTATGAAATCCTATTAAAACAAGAGGATCCAGTTGTTTACTATTTCAGAAAAATGTATAGAAGGGGAACAAATCTCATCTGCAAGTTGTATAAAATTCTCCACTCAAGAAGGATAAGCTTCTGGCCTTTTCTGGGAGGAAAAGGCACAGCCTAGAAAATGAAAACTGTGTAACCGCTTGGAACTGGTTGTATTAGGAAAGTGGAAGATGGCCCTCTACAGTGCCCCCTAGGGGCGTAACCCAGTGCCCATTCAAGCCAATGAAAGGGTTCCCATTTGGCTTCAGCAGGCACTGCATCATACCCTAGATACCCTGTTTGAGCCTGGTAGTAAGCATCCTAATGCTTGTCCCCCTATGTTCATTTAAGAATGTAGAAGAGAATGAATAGTTAATCCTGCTTCTGTCAGCGTTAATTCCTGGATAGATTTCCACTTGCAAATCCATCTGTCATAAAAACAATGTGCTCAACAGCTGCTGCCTTGCTCTGCCTCCCCTGCTGCAACCCCACCCATGGTATCTATGAAACCACAGTCCCATCGTGTGCCTCTGGAAAGGCATTTACAGGCTTGCAGAGTAGGGCAAGCGTGCAGCAGAGCTCCTTCTTACCAACTTCCATGCACTCCTGTCTAATCTAACTATCTTTAATACTCCATCTTCAATATAAGTGGAGCAGAACATCTAGCTGGAGATTATAGTTATTTTTCAGGGATCTTTTATTTTGAGAAGGAGACAAGATAACTTCAATCATAGGCCCAACAAAATATAATTTTCTAACTGCAAACTAATTCTAGAATTAAGTTATATTATTTCTATGCCAATCATTTTTATTATTATAATTTTCTTCTTTGGTTATTTTGTTCTCTTTTTAATGGTTACAGTCAGCAACAGCGCTTAAAGCAAATACGTCAAAAAGAAACGTTAATTTAAGCAAATTTGCAAAGAAAACAAGTATAATGAAGAAAAACTCCAGCAAAATACTACATGTGATTTAATGTGTCAAAGAATGTATGAAACAGGAAATGTTTTTTTCCCCTTACATTGGGTAGTCTAGCCGAGGACTAAGATGCTATCTAACATAAGTAAGGATGGCAGAATCAATTCATTAGCATATTTGCACAGATTAAATAGTCAGAATTCAAATTCAGGCAGAAAGTCGGATATGTCTTTTCAACGTGCCATATGTTGTAACTTAAAAGTTATTCTACTTAGGATTTGATTAGAGCAGGAGGTTACTGCCAGTCAAGTGGTCCTGCTCTTGAGCATTCAGTAGTGTGTCTAAAAAACAGAGAGATGTGGAGATGGACTTTTTCCACTATTCAGAGAACAGCCCACGCTGCGTATGAGTGAGAAGAGCAGGAAATGTTTTGACCACCTCTATTATTGTGTATGTGAACCACTGCCCTGCACTGGATGGAATCAAATTTGCTTGATTATGTCACCTGCCAGTGGCTGGACTATAAAGATAAGTCAGTCATGTTTTGCTTGTAAGCTCTTTGGGGCAGGGACTGCCTTTTTCTTCTATGTTTATACTGCACCTAACACAAAAAGAGTCCTGGTCCCCTCAAGGCACTATACTAATACAAATAAAAATAATAGTAAAAATGCATAACATAGAAAGTTGACAGAAGCCAACATCTATTAACACACTAAAACAAGTTCATAAAAAAATAATGCAGTAAAATAGAATAAGCCTGAACAGTTCAAACAGGGAGAAGTAAAAAAGATACAAATCTCTTTCCCAAAGACAGACTATGGTCATATCAGTAGCTCAACAGTTAACAAGCCCAATTCATTTAGTTTGACTTGCTTGGTAGTAGGAAGACCAGATGAGAAGGAGAAAATATCAGGACACATGAGGAGGAGGAGTGTTCCAAAAAAAAAAAAGGGGCTTAACCAAAGATTGGTCGGGACACAGGAGAAACACCTAAATATCGGGATGGTCCCGATTTTATTGGGATGTCTGGTCACCCTACTTGGTGGTCCTTTAAAGAGATGGCAAGAACAGAATTGTTTGATTAAAGATTACAAAACTCTGGGAGGTCTCCTTTTAGCTCAAGAGGAAGAGGCTTGTGTTTTATTTTTTCAAAATAAAAACACCCTGGGTTTTGTCCTGGGTTTTGTCCTATGTTACTGATAACCATGTTATCTACATATTTGTACCCAGGGATTTATTGACTGTGCATGTTATTATTGAATCAAGAAAATATATTGGAAATTTCAAGTAAATATCTTTTGACCTCAGTCATAACATTCTGTGCCTATATCCAGGCAAGGCAAGAGCAGGTGCAGGTTGGAGTCAGGTGCACTGCAAGGCAACAGGAGGTTTCCAGGCTAGATAGTGCTGTTGCTCAGACTGATCTGCAGGTCCTCTGAGGTTGTGGAAATACCTGATCCTGGGGTCATCTGACCCAGGCTCTGCTGAGTGATGCCTGAGGGCTGAATCACTGTAGGCTCCAATGAGTGCTGACTCATCTCAGCAGCTGAGCAAGCAGCCCTGATTTGGCTGTGAGTTTGCCCCATGATCTAGGCCAGAAGCACATTAATCAATTATGGGGACAGTATATAATTTTCATATATTCCATGAGTGCTTGCAGTGATTGATGTACTAAGCTAATAAATACCAGTGTTTGGAAAATATTTATATTCTGTTTTTTCTTGAGATGCTGATCAATATGACGTCATTAGTGCTATTTCACATAGGTGATGACTCTAGCAGAATTTTAGACGAAAAGATTTCAGGGGCATGGAAACTGGTTGTTCCTGAAGCTCAACATTCTGCTTGTTTTAGGGAATGGGCTGTTGCCACCTCAAAGTTAAACTGTCAGTTGTCGCTGTTGTAAAAACTTTTTTAATCCACATATAATTTTGGCTTGAAAAGTTGCCATGGCCTGGAAATTGTTAGCTTTACTCTGAAGGGTGAGGAGAATATTTCTGCAAAGCTTGAGATAATTCGTCAAACTATTTTTTTTTCCTAGAATGAAAAGTCATTAAGAAATTACTCTGATTTGAACTTATCTAATCTTTTTTTCATTACCCTCTGACACAAAGGGACTTATTATCCTCTCAGCCTTCCTCAGATCTCTTTGAAAATTTGGCCACTGGCTATGTTTGAAAAATAAAGGCGTTTGTATTTAAGCAAAGTCGTTAATGCGTTTTGTTATGAATAGTAATGATTCCAATCCTGATCTCATGGATGTCAACAGATTTTTGCCATTGACTTCAAAGGAAGCAGAAATAGAAGTTATATGGGCTTATAAGCATATTGACCTCTATCATCTAGTTGAGAGAAAAATATGCAACGAATATAATTTGTTGAACAAATTATTCAGTTACTATCATTTGATCAGATCTACTCAAGCTGGTAGGCCAGCTCTCTCCTTCAAGAGAGTTAAGAGACCGTCAGCATTTCCAGTGTGAATCCTGATTTTTAAAAATGTTTTTATTTGGCCCTGAGTTTAAATTTACCTGGAATTTTCATTGCCTAGATATGTTTAAGCCAATAATTCAAATGAGGCTCACATATATTTTAGGTTATGGTGTGTCACTCTATATATCATCCAGCAGAAGTGCTTGAACAGGGAGCAGCTGTCAGCTTCTGACTAGATTCTGGAATTTGTGCTAAGTTTTATGACAAGGATAATTTCTTCTCTTATTGAGCACTCACTAGCACATCAAGCCTGTCTGATTATTGATTGCCATGCAACAAGTTCACTTAATTTCTCACAGACACACTTCAAGCTTATTCTCCTCTTCCCTCTAAATGCCTTATTGTCTTTGAGGTTAGAGGCATGTATGACCTTATTAGAAATTTATGGATAGGTTCTATACATTTCTTAGTAAAACTCTTGCCATCAGTGTTCTATCTTCTCTTATCTATAAATCCACCTGATCTCCTCCTGCTTTCTCGACCTTCTGTAAAGTGTAAAGGGAAAGAAGCATGGCTAGATGGTTGCAAATACATCACCAATCCAAAAGCTCTTAACCCTTTTGAACTGGAATGTGAAACTCAAGTGACTCTCTATGTGCATTTGCTGGTGTAAGTTGCTAGGATCTTAGCTGTGCATGCTGAAGGAGCAGAAGGGGAGAGGTGGTTATGGGAAAAACAATTCAAAGGATATGTAAGAGGATAAAAAATAAATCTCCTTCTGCCACTCAACTTTACACTTAATCTCTCCTGTTGGTTTCTCTTGCAAGCTAAAAGCAGAAAAGCAAAGACCTTAAACTGTTGCACCTGCCTGCTTTACTCTTGGAACACATGCTGTGGATACCAGAGCTCTGAGCCACTGTGTTACCTCTCTGTCTCAGCAAGGGTGAGCTTTGCTGACAATTAGATTATGTGTCTGCTCCCTTCCACATCAGTCTGTTTTCCTCACCAGCAAACTCCTCAAGGCTCTCCCAGCACAAACTTCTCCGAGCTAGTAACAATCAATTAATTCCAGCCCCAATGCTCCTCAGAGATGTTTCTCTTTTATTCACAGCCCCTGCGACTGGGAGTTCACAAAATATATTAGGTTTGCTGCTCTGTTAAAAATTCAGTACAGCAATTTATTTATTTGACTGGAGCAAATTCACGCTTCCCTTTAAAGACAGCACTGAATTGGTTTATAGTAGAAGTAAAAAAGTTTAACAAAAGAGGATGGATTAAGTGATACTAAGTAAAACTGATAAAGGTAGAGATGGTTACAAGCAAATAATAAAAGTGAAAACGTGCATCTAAAATTTCATCTAGCAAGATACAATGTTTATGCAAGACGGTTTCTCTCAACCACAGTCTTCTTTCCAGCTTTTTACTGGCCAGCCTGGCCAGGACCCATCATGGAGATCAAATTGCTTGGCTTCATTGTCTCCTAGGTGAAGGATAAAGATGGGAGTGTCTCTCTGTTACTTCAGTCCTCAAAGGAATTTCTTTGTTTTACAAGTCAGGAAAGCCTCCTGGGGATTTAGCCTTCTGTCTCTCTGGGCTGCAGAAGCCATTTTAATTCTCTGTCTCTTGAGTTCAGAATCAAGTTAACCCCTTTGTCTTAGCTTGATGGCTTTGTTTATTTGTTTAGGTAAATTGAGGTAATCCCACATTCCTTTGTCATCTTTACCTAGGCTAGGCTGTTTTAAACATGTTCTAGTAATATCATACAGGAGGAATTCAGAACTTTACACATAATGAACGCATGCATTGTACAATGTTATTATTAACCACCATGTTCTTAGTTTTCATTTGATACCTCACAAGACACATTTTGTACAAATATTATTGCAGGCTGGAATACAGGTGGCTGGAATACAGGTGTACCAATGGTCAGAGCTCCCTCTTATTGCATTATAACTTGCATCGTGGTTTGTCACCTCTGAACTGGGCTCTAAATATATCATAGTATTAAAATGTCAGATTATCATGGGCCAGCAGATTATCATGGGCCAGTGATATCAGTCAAATATCACTGAAGACTACTCTGAATGATATGTATCCACCCTCATACCATTGATTCAGCTTTGCTATTAGTTGGGATTCCTGGACTTGACACACCAAATCAAACTGCATTGATACCAATGTAGGAGCTCCTAAATTGCCTGTACTGCAGCATAGAAGAAAAATTTGAAGGATAAAATAACCTGAACTGTACCTTTCCCACAGGGAGATAACTAACAGAGAAAGTGCACTGGATTAATATACGGTATGTCAAAAGAAAAAGCAATTAACAACATTTCTGGTGAACTGCAGCTGTTTCTTACAAGGAGATACTCCCTGTTAGGCATTGATTTATAACTGATTTACACTCAATTATTCCTGCTCATGCTTATAGTACAAGCAACTTTGACCTTAGTGTCAGAACTGTCAACAGTTCTGTACAGAAACACATTCTTTGTCCTTACTGTGACAATGAACCAATGCTGGAACAATATCAGCAATTCTAGTTCCTTCCATGCAAATATGCCACATTTTGCATATTCAATAAAGGACAAAAGTAAAGTATCTCATTTTTGGACCTTAGCTTAATATTTTGGTACAGTATTCTAATTTCAATTCATTTTGGTGAAATAACTTAGCCATTAAAATTGGGTAGGGTCTTTTCCATGTTTGCTTTTTTGTCCTTTACGGTTATGGCAAGTGGTTTCCACTGTATCCAAAATGGCACCTTAAGATTTCATGATCTGATTATTGGGTTGAAAGAAAAAATAGATGTTGCAGATGTAGGGCATCAAAAGGTAAAGGGATACATGCATTTTAAGAGACATTTTCCCCAAATACTTTAATAATTTGGCTAACACTTTGTTTTAAAAATTCTTCCAACTATACATATTTTGGAAGAGCCTGAATGCCTGTGGTTTGTAGCAAGACTTCGCAATTTAGTGGGGCGTAGTCTTGGGTGTGAGTTGCTTTTTGCTAGTCCTATAAAATCCCTCCAGATTTGGCCAAGCTATAAGATGTTGAAAATTGCCATTTTCCATCTGTATTTCACTCACAACAGCTTGTTCTTGATTTACTGCCAAAAACTGTCAGCATTCCTTTAGCACAATGTATGCACTCCCCTGGTGTGATGCTTCAGTATATCAAACAACTAAATCACTGAATAGGGCTCAAATAAAATGGTGGCTACTGTTACCACCACCACTCCCATCAAAATAGCTTTTGGATTGGGGGTTCTGAGTTCTAGACTCACTGCTTCCACAGACTAGTTTTACTGTCTCTGTGGCCTTCACAACTCTTGTTTGTATATTGAGCAAGGCAACTTAGAGTTACACAAGCTGGGAAACAGAAGCCAGATCTCTTTCACCATTCCTTACTGCAGTGACTTGTATCAATCCTGCTCTGATTGGAGTCCATGGCAATATTCCTTTTGATTTAAATGGAAGCAAGATTAAGGTCCATTGACGTTCAAGAACTGGATCACTACAGTACTGTTAAACTTGAATGAATTACAGTCCATTATAATTTGTTGTTTTCATTTGGTATACTTCAATGAGATTGATTTACACTGTTTATTGTTATAGGACCTCTGCACAAAGATTAGTAAGTAAGAAAAAAGTTTAAATTAGAAAAGTATGAGATACTGTACACAAGATTTTTTTCACATTTTACAGTTTAAGGTAGTGGAATAGTACTAGAAGTACTGAGCTGGCCAGATTTCAGAGTGTAAATGAAAAATGTAATGATAGCATAGATGAGTTTAGAGACCTCTAACCATCTCTCTTGGCAGTATATGGCTCAGTATTCAGAAAAGGTTTGTGCTTAGAATTAGTGCTTGTTGCTTACTAACTTTTCTATTTCAAGTGTTATTTCCTGTTTTGAGTTCATCTTACATCCATATAAAAATTATACTTATTACGACCATTAAGAATGTACTTTGTGTGCATTTAAGTGTTTCCTTTTTGTAATATGTACATTTTTCTCAATTTAGTTTTCCCTTCCATACAAATATTTTCTCCCTCCCTCTCTCTGTATGTGCATATAACATAAAATATTTGATAGTATTCAAAGATATGTAGTCTAAAATACTTAGAACAGTACTAATAAAAACAATGGCAAATAAGATTTTAAGTTTTACTGAGTGACCATTTATCACCAAGTCCAGCTTGCCTGGGCACCAAGAAAGACTGGAAAATCTAAGGGGACTGTAGCGGAGTGGTCACCCGCTTCTGTCTGAAAAGGCTTAAAACAGCCTGGGGAGAGGGCTGTGGCAGGGAAGAAAAAGCGAGGCTGATTGGGGAAAGCAGCCTCAGCTGGGGGCCATGCCCCAATGAGACCGAGGCTGGCTTAATGAGGGCCTCGCTGGCCCTTACAAGAGGGCTGGGGCCAGAAGCCAGAGAGACACCCTCTAGCTTCTGAGAGGGAGGGACCTGGCTGCAGAGACCTGAGCAGAGTACCTGAGTGGAGCAGGGCTAGGGAAAGGCAGAGGAGCTGGGGAGCTCCAGCCTGGAAAGCCCCAGGCTGTGGCCCAGTAGAAGGCCAACGGGTAATGGGGGTTGCAGAGGGCAGCCCGGGGTAGACAAAAGCAGCAGGTCCAAACCCAACCTTGCCGGTGATGAGTAGGCTGATACTGCAGTCTGCCCCAGGGCGTGGGGGCTAGATGATGATTAGCAGTAGCCTTATGCTGAGGTGAGGTGGGGATAGTGGGTGGGTGTTCCTCTGAGTGGGGAGACCCTGAGACTGTGGGGGTACTGCCAGGGGGCAGCACCCCAGAGACAAGGGGCACTGGGTCTTGGGAGGAACTAGCCCACATGGAGAAGCAGGAAGGGGTAACGATCCGAGGGCTTGATAAGTCTCGGCAGTCTCTCCGTCACATCATGAATTGTAGCTTCTGGCAAGCAGCAGATAGCTTAGTTTTCACGGTCAGGGCAGCAGATAGATGACTCAGTCCCCCTGAGCAGGGAGTCCCTGACCACCACCACCCGCCTCCTTCTATTGGGACCGGTGGTCGTGGAACCTGCATCCCTAGTACAGTGCATCTCATGCCTTTCAATCGGTGGTCTCCTTCTGCTCCCTTCCCTCAGATGTATCATCTAGTCCACTCTCCGCATTAGTACCTGTGGAGAGAACGTGAAAATGGTTGCTCGCCTGTATCTCCATTGCTGGTACATGGACGCTCTTCTTTCTTCTTCTGGAGGTCACATGGTGCCAAATTTCTTCCCTGTCCTTCTGTCCCCGCTGCGCAGCCTGCTCTGATTCCTCAGTAGTAGAATTGTTCTTTCCCACTTCACTCAGGTGGGATGGTGGCTCTAAATGCTGACTTCTCCATCGCCTCAGCCAGAGACTCCTTATGCCTGGAAGTCTTAGATCAATCAATGGTACTTTGCAGCTTAGCTATCTGTTCTGTTAGGGCCTGCACTTGTTGGATAAGTTCCTCTCTGGTGCACTGTCTGCTTTCAGGGGAGCTGTGCTGGCTAGCTCAGATGGTTGGGCTTCCCAAAACTCACTAACAGCCTACCTTTCTTCCTCCTCTTTGACCTCTTTTATCAGCTGGGAGTAACTTGGGGGACATTCCTGTCATTATCTTAACCAGAGATGAAGTAGAATTGGATTCTGATATTGAGTTCCTCTTACAGTTTGAGTCACACTCCTCTTTGGACAGCTCTCTGAAGCAGTCTCTCCAGCCTCTGCATATAGTCTGAAACCCTCTAATCCCTTTGCTTTCAGGAATTAAAGAACTTACAATAAATGTCCTCAGAGCTCTCTGTGCTCCCAAAGGTATGATTGAGGGCCTCTAAGCAGTTCTTCACACTGACCTGAGAGTTAATGAGCTTCGGAGTGCAAATCACATCGAATGATGGACCCACTTTTCTGCATCCGGTATGGCTCTCTCCTGCAGCATTTAAGTGGTATATTCCAACCAGGGTTCAAACTCCTCTTCCCCAGGTATTGGGATGGGACTCCCAGCAAATAACCTTAAATTGGGATAGGAGCTTGATGTAGTATGGGACAACACAACCTTTTCCAATGCTTGCCCCAGTGCTTTTGCCCATTCAATGACCAATGCTGCAGCCCCCGAGCTTGGGGCTGCTGAGTCAGGACCCAACAGACCTGACATATTAGCCATTATACAAACTATGATTTCCCTAAAATATAGACAAAATTGTTTTCCCAACTTAGTGGATCACTCCACATGTGCTTGTGAGGGATACTGACCCAGGATCCCGGACAAGCCCCCCAAAATTTAACTATTCTGCCAGGTGGAGCCAGTAGTAACCAGGGCAGGTTCAATATCTAGGGGGTTCCTTTTCAACAATACAACATAGAACTGGCTCGATCCACAACCCAGTAACCTAGGTAAATTATACACCATCCTTGGATGCCTCTGAGAGGCAATACTTCCCCTCTCACAAGCATAGAGTCTGTGGTGTAGAAAAGAAACTTTTAATGAAAGGAGGGAAGTCACCCGATATCAATTGGGGAAAATGCCACAAGCAGGATTCATAATCATAAAATTGTGAGCAGGACACCCACCCCAGAGTGAGTGGGGCAGTTCCTTCTTCCTCATGTTCTTGAGTTCTACAGCAAACAGTTCCTTTTCTGTGCTCCTCTCTGCTCCCTCACCATATCCCACTCACAGTGGTTGTCCTTGGTCAGTGAGGACCCAAGGTTCAGAGGTTCTGTGTGAGTTCATCTCCCACCTGGGAAAGAAGGCACCTTGCTTGGTCTGCCATCTGAGCATTTGTGCTGGCTGGCCATGCCACCACCTGCTCATTCCTCTCTGCTGGCTGCCCCGTCAACCGCACATTCCTTTCTGCTGGCCACTTCACCAGCTGCTCGTTTCGCTCCACTGGCCACCCCACCAGCTGCTTGTTCTGCTCTGCTCACTGCCTTGTTACCCACTCAATGGCTGGCCAACTGTCAGTCACCTTCTGCTGCCACCTGCCTGTCTGCTGTGACCACTGAAGGTCAGTTCCTTAGTCATTTTCAGCTCTTTGCAGGCTGGGCAGAAATGCTGTCCCACCACAAGTGATTTCAGTTCTCATTTGAACACTCTGAAATAACAAAAGGTTCCTAATGAAGACTACTTAGCTCTGTCTTTGAACAGTGGGGAGGAACAGGTTAAACCAGACCGGGGATCCTTAGGTAGAGGCCCCACCTCCTGGCTGGGACACCTGTCTCTACCCCTATTACTTTCACAGAGGTCTGATGTTTGAGCCTCTGGCTTGCACAGTAAAGCCCCTGGAGTAGATAACATGCAAGTAGGACCAATTTAAATTGGTGAAGAGGCACTCATTTGGTCATACCATAAACTCATCCATGTGATTTGGGAGTTTGGAAGACTACCCAGGACTTAGACACAGTCTCTGATAGTTTCTATTCATAAGGCTGGGAGCGGGTGAGGTGGGGAAGAACCAGCTGTTTGTGGAAATTTCTGCACAGTCTCATTGACACAGCCTAGTAAAATACAACTGTACATCACCATGAAGAGAATTGCTTCCAAGATAGAGAACTTTGTGGCTGAAAAACAAGCTGGGTTTACACTTAAGAGGTACAGTGGGGTAAATATTCAATCTGCATATACTGTGCAAGAAAGTACTGGAGAATGATTTTGTGGAAAAGTGTTATAGAATTTAATAGAAATGAAACCAATAGGATTGTACAGAGATTACCCTAAAAACTTAGAAAACCTAAATAATAATACTCTTTCTATTGGATTTTTTTAATGCTCAATAGAAAGAATTTAATACAAATTATATCCTATGTTAGTCAAAAAAAAACAAAAAAAACCTTTTAAAAAATTTTTATATGAATTTCCTATTAAATTTCTCATATGTATGATTACACTAGTCACTGAATAGAAATGCCGTTTATATGGTATATCACAAATAATAGATTAGTTACATCGCTATATTTAATAGGTACATAACATGGAATAAAGTATTAACACATGTAATGCCTTTGCACATAAGGTCAGGATGATCTGGTGATGTCTTCAATCCATGATTCATTTGCTGATGATATTTTCAGTGTGAATATAGCTGGCATCCTTAATGACATAAGCTTGCAAGATGAAAAACAGAATCAAAATTGTTTTAAAATACAGCAGCTGTGATTATATGATTTGTGTTTGACCCACATTGCTAGCTAAGAATTGCCAAAAGATTCAAATAGAGGAGAACTTCCCAAACTGTGAGCCATGGCTGTCTCGGGAAGCCACAATGTGCTCGGGGGAACCACAAGTCTGTGGGAAAACATTTTAGTTGATGCGCCCTTTTTGTTCTCTAATTGAGACTATTAAACCACTTCTGTCTTATCTGTGGGTCTGCATCTTGTGCTGCTGCTGCTGTGATCCCTTCACTCCTGAGTGAGGCCTTCAGCAGAGAGACTTTGGGCTGGGGAAAGCATTCAGCCAGAAGTGTCTCTGCCTCAAGTCCCCCTCTGGAGCAGAAGACAGAGGCTCTCAGCCCCAGCAGCAGCAGCAGCTGCAGCAGAAGACAGGAGAAGGGAGCTGAGGAAGTCAGGTGCATCTTATCTTTATACTGAAATAGTTTTTACTCAGTGCTAAGCCAACGTAAGAAATGTTCAGCTGATGATCCTGGGCAGTGAAACACAGTGTTTTTAGTAATCTGTGTGAAGAGATGGGCAAGATATCTGTTTCATAGTGATGTCACATGTTTGTCATGTGGGAAAGTTTTACAACATGTTTTTTAATTACATGATGAAACCAGAATTTTCCTCTCTGGGAAATAAGATCTTGCAGATTGCATGTGTAATGTGGATTTCCTGGCTGTTACCTTAGCTGTTAAATGTATTTGGCAAACTGAATGCACTGATGTACACAAATCTCCAGATACTGATTGGATTTGAAACCCATTCTCCAAAACAGTTGATTTCATTCCAATCATCTGTATCTCAACTGAAGAAAATATCTTAGGAAATATCTGTCACGTGATCATATGCTGAAGATCAAGAAATCAAATCTAACACACAAAGACTTCTGGATTTCTGCTAGAGGAGAGTATGAAGAACTCAGTGATGAAGCTATGAAAGTACTGCTAATATTCACTTCCAGTTATCTCTGAATCTGGGTTTTCAGCAATGATTTCTGTGAAACCTAAACACAGAAAATGTTAAGCTTGGAAAGAACTTGCATCTAGTGTTATCAGAAATTCAACCAAACCATGTGCAAACATGCAGTTTGAAATAGGCTCTTATTTCCCACTAAAATCTTAGGCTGTCCCCCAACACCCCAAAAATACATATTTTCAATCATGGTTTTAAAAACCCAGATCATATAATTAAACTAAATGTATGTCGTTGAATAAAGTCCCCAAACAGTCAGAACTCTAATGTCCTTAAATCTAGTATCCTGAACTCTTGTATCTATTGTCCTGAGTTGGTTAAAATAAAATCAAACAAACAAACAGTATTTGGTTTTGGGGAGCCACCAAGTTTTAAACTATCTGTAAGGGAACTGCAATACTAAAAAGTTTGGGAACCACAAAAATAGAGTAATCTGTCTGTGACAATGCGGTTTTGGCGGGACCCAACTGAGAGTGCTAATTCAGGACAAATCGCTTAAACACCGAAGTTACAGCCCAAGGCTGGGGTTTTTCTACCTCTAAGGCAAACCAAACCAGCCAGACAAAGAGGACTTCAGTCTTACCCCACTGGCTAACCAAGTCACAAGCAATTCCCTTAGACACTCCAGTTTCCCAGTATCACCACCAGTGCCACTCGTCCTGGAGATGAATGGTTATGAAAACCAACACCCCAATAAAAGAAAACGGTTCTCTTAATCCCAAAGAATCAAGCCCCAGACCCTGGTCAATATACAAATCAGATCTTACCCACAAATCATGCTGTTGCCAATCCTTTAGAATCTAAAATCTGAAGATTTATTCATAAAAGGAAAAAGATATAGATGAGAGCTAGAATTGGTTAAATGGAATCAATTACATACAGTAATGGCAAAGTTGTTAGTTCAGGCTTGTAGCAGTGATAGAGTAAACTGCTGGTTCAAATCAGGTCTCTGGACTACATCCCCCGCTGGGATGGGTCATTCAGTCCTTTGTATAGAGCTTCAGTTTGTAGCAAAGTCCCTCCAGAAGTAAGAAGCAGGATTGAAGACAAGATGGAGATGAGGCATCAGCCTTTTATAGGCTTTTCCAGGTGTAAGAACTTTTGTTCTTACTGTGGAAAATCACAGCAAAATGGAGTCTGGAGTCACATGAGCAAGTCCCTGCATACTTTGAGTTACAAGGCGTATCTGCCTTTTCTCAATAGGTTAATTGTGTAGCTAATGATCCTTAATGGGCCATCAAGCAGGCTAGGCAGAGCTAACACCAACTTATCTGGGATGTTTCCCAGAAGCATAGCATAAGTCTGAAGTATAGACAGTATAGAGCTAATATTCATAACTTTAACTAAAAAATGACACATGCATACAGACAGCATAATCATAACCAGCAACCTATAACCTTATATGACCCCCATGACATAAGATTTGGTGCCACTACAGGACCTAAGTTGCAACCATGTTCTATATGGTCCCAGATTATATCAATAACGTCACACCTTCTTATCTATTCAGGGAACAATGTGATTTTTGCATATTTCACACATTACATATTTAGGTGTTATCAACTCTTTCATTGTATAAATAACACAGATGGGTGAACTAATGGAGGTGGTACCAATTAAAAGTGGGTCAGTTGAAACTGACATCTAGAGATGCACTTGGAGCCAATTCCCGGTAGTTGGTAAACATCACAGTATCTGCCCTACCTGATATGAGGAGCCTCTAACTGGGGTAACATTTTGGAGTTCTGGGTTTCGAAAGGTTTTGAAGCAGTACAGCAAAGAGGATAAAAACTTGGGTAGCAAAATGATAATTTTGACTACTTTTCAGAAGCACTTACTAGAGAGATAAAGACACTTTTTAAACATCCCTCAATAGATTTGTATAGCTGCTCTGGTTGAAGCTTGTAAATTGACATTACCTACTGTCCCCACTACTGCTCTGTTCCTCTGTTTACATGCAATTTCATCATTCATTAACCTACATAATATATACATCTCAAGAGGAATGTGAGCTATTGCAGGAAAAGGTGACAACTGAAAGAAATGGTCACCACATGAGCATCCTTGAAAAGTGTAAAGGACTTTCAGGTTCTTGGAGAGCTTACTTTTTCCATTTGATCATTGTCTAGGATTCTCTCCGTGAGATAACGGGGTTGCCAAAAAAGTTTTACAAGTTTGTTTTAAAAAAATTATTATTTGAATATTAGTTTCAATTAAACAACCCTATGTCAAAATTTTAAAAAAAGCATATCACAGAAGCACAGCAGATTTATCAAGTGGATCTGAACCCTTCCTGAATCATCAGACATCTCTTAAAGCAGTGGTGGGCAACCTGCAACCCACAGGCCTCATGCGGCCCATCAGAGTAATCTGATTGCGAGCCATCAGACATTTTGCTGATGTTGACCATCTGCAGACACTGCCCCACTGCAGCTCCCAGGGGCCGTGGTTCTCTGTTTCCGGCCAATGGGAGTTGTGGGAAGCAGTGGCCAACATGTCTCTGCAGCCTGCTCTTCCTGCAGCTCCCATTGGGACTCCAGTGCTATTTTCCCATTGTCCTTGAGGCTTGCACTTTTCTGATACTTTGCTGAAGATTTCAATGATTTTATTAATGGTCCCATCATTGCAAGCATTTGGCATTTGCTCAGTGACTTGTTCTTCAGCTGCAGCTTTTGTAGGTTTTAACATTTTAATTGTGTTCTTTCACTTTTTTGTTTTGATGTGAGACATCATGATGTCCAGTTTGGGATGTTTATGTTGTTAAAGTCAATAGTTTCTTGTGCTGTTGATATGTTTAGCACTCTTGAAAGTGCTTTGCCCATTCCCATCTTTGTTCATTTTCTGTTGTTAAAGTCTTGTTGATACTTGACAGGCCTCACATACCTAGACTATTGATTTACTTATCTGGAAACCAGCAGTGTCTGATACTGTTGTGCAGAAAGGACCAAAACATAATAATGTTGAATTTCATGGTGGATCTAAGTCTCATAGGACCTGAAACGTGGTTCTTCAGTTCAATTTTAAATTGCTGCAATAATGTGTTTTTCAGCTGCCTTTTACTGTCATTTTTCTTAATTCTTTATGGGGTTTTGTTTTTCTTGAGTTTAAATTTCAGTGCAGTGGAATGTGAAAAAACCACTGTGAAGTGTGGCAGTAGCACTTCAGTGAAGACACTATCAACACTAATGGGAGGGATTCTCCCATCAGCCTAGGTACTGCACCTTTCCAAGAGGTGGTAGCCAGGTCAACAGGAGAATTCTCCTGTTGGCCTTCCAATGTCTACACCAAGGGTTAGGTTGGGTTAACTGCATTGCTTAGGGGTGTGGTTTTTTCACACCACTGAGAGATGTAGTTATATCAACCTAATTTCCTGAGGTAGACCAGACCTCAGTCTTGCCACACTTAAATTGTGGTCACTTTTGACATCAGCTCCTCCATGTGTTCTGATGTCCTGAAGAGTTGATCTGAATTTCGTTCCATTACATTGGAGGTCAGTCTGGTTCCTGGTGATTGCATCTGGGGAATTCCAAGTTACTTTATGAATATGTTTGTGTGCGAATAATGTTCCACCAATTATGATCCCTGATACCAGAAACAGTTCTACCAGTCTTTCACTACTCTGATTTAGTGGCTCAAGCTTATGCTTGCCCGTTGCTTTCTGTTCCCAACCTTGGTATTGAAGTCCCCCATTACTAAATAGATGTCATACTTGGGAATTTTGTCAATCAGATTTTGTAGTAATAGGATTGATCTTCGATCTCATTATTGTGGTTTTCTGCTGGTGTGTAACATTGTATAATTGTCATTTTCATGTATCATGTTTGAACAACCCTGGAGCAATTGGGTGTTAATTGGCTCTCAGGTTGGTTGATTTTTCTGCTTTGGAAATCATAATTAATGATGTGCCTTCTTACTGATGATGATCTTGCCTCTCCAAATATATTACAATTTTGTTTTCATTCTTTAAATTGCCTTTTGCGAGCTCCTGGCCATCAACATTGGTTTACTCCAAGGATTTCAAGTGTATGTATTTTTGGTTATCATGCATGCTTGTCACAAAGAGTTCCTTTCCTCAATAATTTTGTGTGGGTATACTTTGAGAATGTCCATTATAATGGCTGTGTGATACGCAGAAACATAAGGCATGTACTTTTGGCTTTCCTCACTAGTTGTGAAACATATATCTATGAAGAATTTTCAAAGCATATATTTCCAATCCTGCATTTACATTTAATGCTTATAAAAAAGGGAAGAAAATAGCTTTTTAGAGACACTGATATAAATATAACAGTAGACAGATGCAATGAGAAAACATTTGATTAGCTTGGAGTGTAAGTGTCATGCTTTGTAACCAAGTGCATTGCCAAAAAGCCTTGAAGTCATTATAGAAACCACATGAGTAAGCGACAATACACGCACGAGGGGTGAGATAACAGTTCTAGGTCCATAATAAATTTGCCCAGGATGTGCTTATGCATCTGTTATGTGCCATATTTGTATTTTTTTGGCACTCTCAGAGATATTTACACTTTGAAGGTGAGCACTGATATCAAATATGGTAAAAAGAGTTAAAAATAAAATTGTCTTATGTATAGTTTCCACAAGGGCCTAAGCTTTGTTTCTCTATACCAGGGATCAGCAACCTTTGGCACGTGGCTCGCCAGGGTAAGCATCTTGGCGGGCCGGGATGGTTTGTTTACCTGCCGCGTCCAAAGATTCGGCCTATCGCAGCTCCCAATGGCCGAGGTTCACTGCTCCAGGCCAATGGAGGAGGTGGGAAGCTGTGGCCAGCACATCCCTCAGCCTGTGCCGCTTCCTGCAGCCCCCATTGGCCTGGGACAGAGAACCATGGCCAGTGGGAGGTGCGATCAACTGGATCTGCAGATGCGGCAGGTAAACAAACTGACTTACCCTGGTGAGTCACGTGCCAAAGGTTGCCGATCCCTGCTGTATACACTCTTTTTTTTAAAGTTAAAATTAAACAGACTTGGATTACTTATTACGTCGTTTGCTAGATCACACAAATACCACATTTGGTGATGTGGCCATATAGATTAATCTGGCTGTTAGAATGAATTGGAGTAGTATTTTCTGGCCTAACTAAACTGGGAAAGTCATAATATGCACAAGTCATTTATTTGCAGATGTAACAATTTTTACCTGCAAACAGCTTGGTATTTTTAATTTAAGGTCTGATTTTGCAGCCCTTACACACGTTAACACCCCACTCTGTACTTTGTCCCATATGAAGCATGTTGACTGAAATTAAACACAGCACTGATAGAACTGATTACGAACTAAAATGAATCTGGACCAACACTTTTCTTACTGTAAGAGTTTCCTTTGTTCTTTGCTGAAAACTAAATATTCTGGCTTCAGTCTTTGCAGTGCATGGAGTGATCGGTGGCAAAGATAATTTTCAACTCATTAAATGGAAACATTCTTTAGGAGTGACAAACTGTCCTTAACTCTTCAGCCTCTGCCAATCTGGCTGCATCTGTCAGCTAGCTCAGGATCCCTGGTCATAGACCTTAGGCAGGTGCTGGCTTCCCAAGTCCAATCATGCTTCTTGGCTTCAGCACTCAGTCAGTTCTTTTCCTGGCTACCTTAGGGCCCTCTTCCCCTATCAGTCTTCTCTCCTTTCCCTGCTAAGGTTTGCAAGAGGAAAGTCCCACTCCATTTATCTTAATATGCGCTCTAAGCAGCGCTATTAACTCTTTGCCATCACAAGTGCTCTTTGGACCAATGCTCCCATTCACTGTGTGGAGAAGAGGAGAGCAAAAGACAAAAAATAGTAGTGCAAATGGCCCCTGCTGAGAGGAAGTGGTGAGTGCTCAGATGTCAAGGTCTGTTATAAGCTTTGGGTGTGGTAGACGAAGCTGAATAGTTTGGTGGCATTTTCCTCTCTTTTCCTGTGAATCCACTGAAGCCTTTGTTACTTTAGCTTTGTTACTCTTATGCCATTTTAAAAAAAGTACTGCACCTTTAAATCTCTGACTGACCGAGATTTTGTTTCAGCTGAGTAAATATTGTTAGAGGGTTCCTAGTCACTCGAGTAATACAAATAATAATATTAGTCTTAGAATACCAATGGGCATCTTCTATTTCAGTGGTATCTTGAGTTATGACTTCCCCAGTTACTCTAAACTCTGGAAATTATCCAGTCTGTCAGAGGCAAAGCAATCATACCAGCTCCTGAGACATGAGAAAGATAATTCCATTTTATAGAAATGTTGTGGCTAAAAGGCACTCAACAAGAGGAGGATTAGAACTAAAGTAGCAACAAATAGCACGAGAGAAAATCATGGTCTCTGTTGTACTATCATTTATGGAGTGCGTAACTTATTTTAAAAGAATTGTAAATAGAAGATCCACATAAAGTGGCTCATTAATCCTAAATAATGCAGGCTCACATCTAAATTATTCTATAAATCATAGCTCACAATGTCCTCACTCAGTGATGTTTGTGGGAGAAGAGGTGATGAGAGGTATAGTCTGTACATATCCTTGAAAATGGTCAATGAGTAAATTGAAAATAAGTTAATATGGATAAAGTAATGCCTAATTATTTTTTAAAAGATGAAATGTGTTGCAAAAAAGGAATAAAATAAATAAAGATGGTCTCAAGAGTTTGGGTTTTTTCTCCTCAGTCTGCCAGTTTATAGTCATCCATTGTAAAGTAAGCAAGTTGGGCATATTATCTCTTCAGTTGCTTAAAACAGTGAGCAAATGTACTGCTGCATTCTGAACCAGCTGCAGGCAATGAAACTGTCCTACTGTAAGACCTATGAAAAGTGGAATACAATAATAGATCCTTATGATCCTGAGGGATGATGTTGCTATGGTGAGGTCATCACAGGATAATTAAAGGGGCAGACTGCAAAACTTAGAGAAAAGGGCACTTTCATCACATTTCCCAAACAAGGCTTTCCATGGAGATGGGATGGTTGAAAGTGACACCCAGATTCTTAATGTGACTTACTGTCTCTGAACGTATCCCCTTAATAGCTGGAGACATGAAGGAAGAGTGATCCCTCTGATAGCATTGACCTCTACTTGCTAACAATACCTCTCTCTTCCCAGGTGTGAGCTTGAGGTACCTTTGATGCATCCATGGGGCAGTATCATTTAAGAATTCTGCTATGGTAGGGTGAACTTAGAGGCACAAAAAATACCACTGTGTGTCTTGAGCATACCATTGATACACTCTGACTTGTGTAGATCAGAGCACTCTTCGTAATATCAGTGTATTCAATGAACAGCCTGAGTGAGATGCTGGATCTTCGGGGATGCCATATTTCAAATCCTTTACTGGTAACATATAATTGTCTACCACCACCAACTGACTTCTTTTCTTCTGGAGAGTAAAGAGCCAACAAAAGAATTTTCTGACACAAGTCTTTTAGGAGGTGCCTAGTGCACTTCGTCTATACCAGGGACTGGCAACCTTTGGCATGCGGTCTGTCAGGGAAATCTGCTGGCAGGCAGGGACAGTTTGTTTACCTGTAGCGCTGCAGGTTCGGCTGATCGCAGCTCCCACTGGAGGTGGTTCACCGTTCTGGGCCAATGAGGGCTGCGGGAAGTGGCGTGGGCCGTGTCCCAAAGGTTGCCGATACCTGGTCTATACACACACATCTGAAGTTGTCATCCAATTGCAGTCTACTTAAGGGCCTGAATCTGTGTGATATTAAACCTCCTATGTAAGGTGCTGTACATTTTAAGTTCTCCCTGAATACAAAGGAAGATAAGGATTCTCAACACCTAGAAAGATCAGTCTCTGAGACCAGAAAACAAGGTTGTTTAGTACATTCTCATTTTCCACCATTTATATAGTGTTTTCCCAACGTTTCAGAATAAGGTATATCTACAGTCACATGTTCTGCAATTACATTGTGGCTGAATCCACCCCTTGTTGTAGAACTGTGCTCCAAAATCTGGGCTTTTGTTGAAAAATATATTTCTAACCATTCTGATTTCAGAGAGAACCTGGAAAATGTGAATTGAATGTAATTAATGCAATGTTACCAGCTTGAGTTTGCAGACAGCTTGAAATAATAGCTCCATGAGGTGTTTGTTGCCCTATCCAAGGAAGATGCAAAGGGTGAGATCCAAGTTCAAATCTCTTGATGTTAGAAGGAGGAATTAAGCCAGGATTTCCCACATCCCAAGAGAGTACCTTGACCACTGCGCTGAAGTTATAAGGAAGGTCGTCTTTCTTTCCCCTGGTGTTCTGTGAATCTAGTTCTTTCCTTTTTTTCAAAAATGCCCCAAAATAATAAATATTGGGTTGAAACAGTTAAATTTGACCCAATTTGAAACTTTTACTTTGATTTGCTTATTTAATTATTATTTTTTTTTCAGTTTGACTTGAAACAAAACTTGTTTTTATTTATTTATTTTTGGCATTGTCAGCAAACTGAAACATCCATTATTTAGCCAGTTCTACTCCCAATTATTTTGGCCCACCCTGCTCAAGCCCTTATTAATGAAACCTTGGGCTAGGAAGGGAAAGTAAGAGGTGAAGAATTACAGTACAAGTTGTCAGAGAGCTGGACCTTGCAGCTCTACTCCAGAGGTAGCTGCTGCCTTTGATGGATCCACATTTTGTTTGCTATAGGTCAGCCTCAGAAAAGTATTTGAGAAACCTTAACTATAAGCAAATGCTCGTGTCTTATGTACTCATAAAGGGAATCCCAGTGAGTATATTTGTCTGTTAGTTTGTTGTGTGCTTACTTTGCCACACACCTGCTTGATCGAAATTTTGCTTGACTGTGGTGTGTTTTGGGGACTATATGCTGAGCCACGAGGTCTGCTAGGGTTGGCTGAGTGCTCACTAATGAGGCTTTAGTCTGATATGTTTTGATCTCTAATTCTTTTAGGATCCCTTGACAATGGGACGGGGCCAATTAAAGAGAACAGGGGTTTAAAAGGCCAATTCCTAAGTGACTAAAGGAGAAGCAAACAGGAGAGTTTTGTGAAGAAGTTTAGAGGGGGAGCATGAGTGCCAGATACACCTAACAAACATACTTTAAAATTAGGCCAATAATTCCCCCCTTCCCACTCTAAAAACAAACACTAAAAGCCCCTGCAAGAGTAAAAATAATGCAGGCAGAAGTCCAGCAGCAGAGTGGCAGCTATCCAGTTTATTGCACTGATTACAGCATTTACAACTACCTGCCTTGTGGGCAGATAGGATATGTGTGAATTTGGTGCAAGCAACTCATTCCTCTGAGTGTGAGTACATGATTTTGAGACTAGAGAGGCTGAATGGAGCTAAGGAAGACAGAGAGGTACCTATACAAGACTATAAGGAACGCTGTAGAGTGGTTCCCCCCCCCTGCCTTGAGTAGCACAGAAAGTCTTGGAGAAGGAGAACATCAAGCTGAAGTGGAGGGAAATGATCCCATAGTTGAGCCCCTGCTTCCTGATGCTATCATAGTATCCTCTCACGCTGATAATACCCTGTTAGGAAGACAGGTAATATTAACAGGGGATTCAATCATTATAAATATAGATTGAGTTTGTGATGACTAGGAAAACCTGGTGAATTGCCTGTCGGGGGAATTGCCTGCCAAGTATAGACACCAACTCTGTGAGTGCTCCAGCCCCCCATCAGAACCTCCACCTTCCCCCACCGTCTCCTGCCCACCAGTGGGCCCTGCCAATCAGCACCTCCTCCTCCCTTCCAGCGCCTACCGCTTGCCACGGATCAGCAGTTTTGCAGCATCAGGAGGCTCTGAGGGGAGGGGGAAGGAGTGAGGGCACAGCACAGTTGGGGGAGGGAGTGGTACTGGGCAGGGAAGAGGAAGGGTGGGGGGAAGAGGCAGTGAAGAGACTGAGTGGAGCAGGGATGGGAAGAAGCAGGCTGGGGGTGGGGCATTGGGAAGGAGTGGAGTGGGGGTGGGCCCTGGGCAGAGCCAGGGTAAGGAGTACCTCCTGGCAGATTAGAAACTCAGCGCATCTGCCACCAGGCATGAAATTTGCTGACATCTCGATCTGTAGCTAGACTTATGTGCAGTGATGGGGAGAAGCTGGTGGTTGTCAGACACATATTTACTAATGACATAGGGAAAGGTAGAAGAGAGATCTCGGAGGCTAAATTTAGACTGCTAGGAGAGATTACAATCCAGAACCTCCATGGCAGCATTCTCTGAAATTCTTTCAGTTCCACACACGTAGCCACATAGACAGGTAGAACTGCAGGATCTCAGTATGTGGATAAGATGATTATGTAGGGAGGAATGATTTAGGTTTATTAGAAACTAGGGACTATTTTGGGAAAAGAGGAGCCTGTACAGAAAGGATGGGCTTCACCTAAATCAAAATGGAGCCAGATTGCTGGCATCAGGGCCAGATTAACCTTTTGTGGGCCCTGGCACCAAACATATTTGTGGGCCCCCCTGTAGTCATTGTGGGCTCCAAGTGTGGCAGTGCCACTGGTGCCATAATATACCCCGAACTGAATCTCAGAGACATTTTTCATTTTGATCACACATCTCTACATGACTATGTGCATTGCCATACACAGCTCCCCCAACACCCATTTTTTCTCATTGAGCTGTATACCCCTATGGGTTTTCCAGTGTCCACAGTGAGAAGAATTTTCATAGTGATCAGGGAAACTCCCCACAGATTTATCTCCTTCCTCATTCAGACCTTCTATAGCCATGTCTCCAGTACCACCCTGTTTCACCAATCACTGTATGTGGTCCTAGTCTCAGCTAAGAGTTCTAAAGCCAGGAGATACCTGATCAATTCTGACAAATCCCTCCCTCAGCACCCATCCTGCCATTTGAGCAAGCCACTTGCAAACATCATTTCCCCAAAGTGAAGACTTTTAGTCCTTGGGAATCTGAAGACACCAGCCTTTCTCCCTCTGCTCCCATCTAAATGCTCCCTAATCACCCACTACGTCTCCCCATACTTGTTTCCTTTCTACTTTGGACATGCTCCCCAACCAGCTGGGGCTATTCTTCCACTGCAAGCCTGACCTGCTTCCTCTTTCCCTGCTCCCCTTGACATTCCTTTCCCCCTTGCGGAGGGGAGGGGGGGAGATATATTACATTTATCTCTTCTAAATATATAACATGTCAAAGGTTTGACCAAGAAGCACCAAAGTAAAATGACTTTAATAAACCTACCAAAAATACTCATAAAATAGTTTAGTGGGAACGCTGTTTTGGGTAGATTGTGTATCCTTACTCAAGTTTGTGTTTACTTTCATGAGTAATCCTATTGATACTCTGCAGTGTATGTGAGGATTCCACATTCAGGCTCATATTGTAGAAGTCTCAAGTTAAGAATAAATTGGATCAATATTTTGTTGTCAAAGAGGAAGTTAGTGAGAAGCAAACAAATAACTGAATAAAAGTGTATTAGTTACTCATCATTGAGTGAAATGTCTTCCATGGAGAGAGGCTCTGACAGTAAATGATTTAATTTCATTGTTTTGTTTACTGTTCACCCAATGGAATTTGCTTTATACTAGTTGATATATTTGTAGAAAGGGGCCAGGGCATGAGGAAATGACAAGGTCTGGTTTCTAAAATCTTTCTGCTCTTGGAGATGCTGTATAATTTTGCAGTCTGTACCATTCTGAGCATCCTGTGGGGCACAATAAACATACTTTTATTCTATTGTGTTTTATTTAACAGACAGTAGCTCCACAGCCCTGCATTAATGGTAACTTTGGTGAACAAATAAAAGTTTCGCTTTATCTTAAAGCTGAGTCTAAACCTAGGGAGGTAGGATGGTCTAGCTGATAAGGCATGAGACAGGGAAATCTGATGCTGGTTCAGTTCCTGATTCAGCACAGACTTCCTATAAGATTTTGGGCATGTGAAGTTATATCATGCCTCCATCACACACATGTATAATGGGGAAAATACTTCCTACATAATAGAGAGGGTAAAAATCTATCAGTGAGCCCCTCAGATACTGTGGTGATGAGGGCCATAAAAGTAGCTGGATAGATACAGCCCTGTTGATAACTTTGTTTTAAAACGGGGATCGGCAACCTTTGGCACATGGCCCACCAGGGTAAGCACCCTGGCAGGCCAGGCTGGTTTGTTTATCTGCTGCGTCTGTAGATTTGGCCGATCGCGGCTCCCACTGGGCGGTTTGCTGTCCCAGGCCAATGGGGGCTGCGTGAAGCAGCACGGGCCAAGACGTGTGCTGGCTGCCGCTTCCCGCCGCCCCCATTGGCCTGAAGCGGCAGTGGGAGCCAGTGGGGGCTGTGATCGGTGGAACCTGTGGACGCAACAGGTAAACCCTGGCAGGCCACGTGCCAGAGGTTGCCGATCCCTGATTTACAATAACCAACCCTTTTGCATGCCACAAAGCACATCTGGTTGACTTCAAACTTAGAGAGGAATGTGGAGAACATTTTAAACTTATAACAGTTTAAAGAGAGGGAGAAAAAAACAAACCACCGCCTTGGAAGTGTCAATTACAATAGAAAATAGCTCCTGTTCCACATTAGAAACACCGAGTAAGATTAATCTATTCATTGCATAAACCTTTGACTAGATTATTGTAATATGCTAAAAAGTAGGGGTCATTTTTATAATTTACCATAAATTTGTTTAAATTTGAATCCTTAAAAGGGTATTAGGAAATCTTAATTTTATGCAGAAAGAACTTGGCAAGTCCACGAGGGAAGTGAAACGCCCAGGAGAGCCAACCTAGACAAAATATGCTTCTCATTAAATCTGGAGCCATGAGGGCTTAATGGACTTGGCATGTGGTTGAGTCTAACCAGCTGTTTGGGAAACTCTATGTTGTGCACCTGTTGAAATATGATTTTTCCTCCTTATAGTCTTTTCAGTGTTGGCTTTATATTTGTTATCTTTTTATATCTGAACTTGTAAGTTTTTGAAAATCCTTTAACTGGCAAATTGGAAAGCAGGAAAAATGTATAGAATAAACTGGTAAACTGATTGCAGTGGAAAGATACGTGGTATAGGACAAAGGATGTCAGCTTCATTGCTCCCTGGTCGGAAGTGGTGAAATTTGGAATCATTTAAACTTGAATGGACAAAGCAACAGGGGATGTGCTGTGTAGCATACAAATCTATATCAACAGAGAGAGGAACTACACTGATTCCTTATGCCGGGGCGGCCAAACTGTGGCTCGTGAGCCACATGTGTCTCTTTTACCTACTGTTAAAGTGCGAATTGCAGAGCCTCCCCACCCCTTTCCTCCATTCTCCACCTACCAGACTGTGGAGGATTCTGCCTAGCAGGGAGGAGGGTTAGGGGCTCGGGACTTAAGCAGAAACAGAGCTGAAGGCCCGAGCCCTGTCAAGCAGTTCCCATGGGGCTGAAGTCCCAAACCTGGCATGTACTCTCTGGCTCTCGGACTTCTGAAAATGGCCATATGAGGCTCCGAGGGTCAGTAAGTTTGGCCACCCCTGCCTCATGCCTTTTTTAATCTTTAACTTCTATAAACTTACGCTGCCACATTAGATAATATATTGCCTGAATGAAACAAATAAAAATTCAAAAAGAGGGTGAATTTGCTGATGCATCACAGTGAAAGCTTGATGATGGCAGAGAGCAATATGTATTTTTGAAGTGTTAGTTTTATATTAGTTAATCTCTTTAACAGTTCACCACCAAGAAGTTCTCCACAGGTCTAAGGAGTTGATTAATAGACTTTAAAAAAAGAAGAAAAAAGTGATTTTAAAAAATATTTTTTTAAAAGTGTGTGTGTTTGTGTGAGTGTGTGTGTAAGTATATATATAAATTAAAATGAGGCCTGGCTGCAGCAGCTTGGGAAATTAGAATATGAGAATAAGTACAAGGGAAGATGGATCAATCAGCAAATGGCAAATGAGACAGTCAAAGGTGCATGATAAATGAAATTATCACATAGCGCTGCAATTTATCAGAAAGGTATCAACCTCGTGATTGTGTGTGGGTGTGTGGGTACATGTACACATGCGTATGTTTGCTGTTCCAACTTTATATACCACCCCTGAAAATAATCCAACCAACCAACAGCTGTCAGAGAAGTGTTTCTTTCTCCTCTCCTTGAGTTTCTATCCAAAATAATTGAGGTTATTATTTAAGGCTCCACACTGACAAGCTTCAAATTGTACTATCTATAATACATGTGTGTATACATATGTATATGGAAAGAACTATTCCACTTTTAAAGGCTGTCTCCTGGCCATATAGAACTAGAAATAGGAACTTTATGTTTTTTGGAAAGATGAGCTTCCTAGCTTTTCAGTGAGATGCTCAACACTTGCTTTGAACTCTGGAATGGCCAGAGATAATGCAAATTTAAAGTTATGATATTTTTAAGTATGGAAAACTTTTTAGGTCATTTTTAGCGATGTTACATTTATTAGTGTTTATATATTTTTTATTTTTATTCCTCTCTGTATGCTGCATGGTTAGAATAATGGAAAATAAAGCACTTCTAGATAAATCAAGATTTAGAAGAATGTTGGTTTTACAACCTACATTGTGTTTCACAGATTCCAGTCCCTACAAATAGAAACACATGATTACTGATGGTGTTTTTAAAAGTCACCAATTATTGCTTTTAAGATTTTAGGAAGTAGTTTGGTAGGGAAGCAGAGAGCAAATCTATTCTTTGTCACCTTAAAATTCTTCTGAAGTCAGTGGGGCCTGATTCTCCACTGCCTTGCAAGTTATAAGTTAGTAGCATTTTGCACCCATTTTGGACAGGTGCATGATTATGCAAGACTCATGGGACTGGAGAATCAGATTCTAGGAATTTTGTGTGTACAATTAATGTGGGATCAAGCCCCAAGTTTTGAAGCTGAACCATACATACATTATGTATTAGCACACTTCATCTTACAAGCAATTGAAAGCCTGCAAGAGTCCTCATCTAAGACTTCTAGCCAAGAGACCTACAAATATCCCTCAGCATACAAACAGAGGACACATTAAATAGTTTAGTATCAGAGGGGTAGCCGTGTTAGTCTGGATCTGTAAAAGCAGCAAAGAATCCTGTGGCACCTTATAGACTAACAAACGTTTTGGAGCATGAGCTTTCGTGGGTGAATACCCACTTCGTCAGATGCATGTACTGGAAATTTCCAGGGGCAGGTATATATAAGCAAGCAAGCTAGAGATAACGAGGTTAGTTCAATCAGGGAGGATGAGGCCCTGTTCTAGCAGTTGAGGTGTGAAAACCAAGGGAGGAGAAACTGGTTTTGTAGTTGGCAAGCCATTCACAGTCTTTGTTTAATCCTGAGCTGATGGTGTCAAATTTGCAGATGAACTGAAGCTCAGCAGTTTCTCTTTGAAGTCTGGTCCTGAAGTTCTTTTGCTGCAGGATGGCCACCTTAATGTCTGCTATAGTGTAGCCAGGGAGGTTGAAGTGTTCTCCTACAGGTTTTTGTATATTGCCATTCCTAATATCTGATTTGTGTCCATTTATCCTTTTCCGTAGCGACTGTCCAGTTTGGCCGATGTACATAGCAGAGGGGCATTGCTGGCATATGATGGCATATATTACATTGGCGGATGTGCAGGTGAATGAACCGGTGATGGTGTGGCTGATCTGGTTAGGTCCTGTGATGGTGTCGCTGGTGTAGATATGTGGGCAGAGTTGGCATCGAGATTTGTTGCATGGATTGGTTCCTGAGCTAGAGTTACTATGGTGGGGTGTGCAGTTACTGGTGAGAATATGTTTCAGGTTGTCTGTGGGCGAGGACTGGCCTGCCACCCAGGGCCTGTGAAAGTGTGGGATCATTGTCCAGGAGGGGTTGTAGATCCCTGATGATGCGTTGGAGAGATTTTAGCTGGGGACTGTATGTGATGGCCAGTGGAGTCCTGTTGGTTTGTTTCTTGGGTTTGTCTTGCAGTAGGAGGCTTCTGGGTACACGTCTGGCTCTGTTGATCTGTTTCCTTATTTCCTCATGCGGGTATTGTAGTTTTGAGAATGCTTGGTGGAGGTTTTATAGGTGTTGGTCTCTGTCTGAGGGGTTAGAGCAGATGCGGTTGTACCTCAGTGCTTGGCAGTAGACAATGGATCGTGTGATGTGCCCGGGATGGAAGCTGGAGGCATGAAGGTAGGCATAGCGGTCGGTAGGTTTTCGGTATAGGGTGGTGTTAATGTGACCATCACTTATTTGCACCATGGTGTCTAGGAAGTGGACCTCCCGTGTAGATTGGTCCAGGCTGAGGTTGATGGTGGGGTGGAAGCTGTTGAAATTGTGGAGGAATTTTTCCAGAGTCTCCTTCCCATGGGTCCAGATGATGAAGATGTCATCAATGTAGCATAGGTAGAGAAGGGGCGTGAGCGGACAAAAGCTGAGGAAGCGTTGTTCCAGGTCGGCCATAAAAATATTGGCATATTATGGGGCCATGCAGGTGCGCATAGTGGTGCCACTGATCTGGAGATATATATTGTCATCAAATGTGAAATAGTTGTGTGTGAGGATAAAGGCACAGAGCTCAGCAGCCAGTTATGCTGTGGCATCATCATGGATACTGTTCCTGACAGCTTGTATTCCATCTGTGTGTGGGATGTTTGTGTAGAGAGCCTCTACATCCATGGTGGCTAGGATGGTGTTTTCTGGAAGGTCACCCATGCATTGTAGTTTCCTCAGGAAATCAGTGGTGTCACGGAGATAGCTGGGAGTGCTGATAGCATAGGGTCTGAGTAGAGAGTCCACATATCCAGACAGTCCTTCAGTAAGAGTGCCAATGCCCGAGATGATGAGATGTCCAGGATGCAGGCCAGTCCTCGCCCACAGACAACCTGACAACCTGAAACATATTCTCACCAGTAACTGCACACCGCACCATAGTAACTCTAGCTCAGGAACCAATCCATGCAACAAACCTCGATGCCAACTCTGCCCACATATCTACACCAGCGACACCATCACAGGACCTAACCAGATCAGCCACACCATCATCGGTTCATTCACCTGCACGTCCACCAATGTAATATATGCCATCATATGCCAGCAATGCCCCTCTGCTATGTACATCGGCCAAAGGTGTAATGGTGTAAGGTAATGGAGTACCTTAAATGGTGAGTTAGGAGGAGGAGAGGGAGGCACAAGGAGTGCTAGTAGGCTAGTAGAGTGGCCGGGGGGCCTTTCTGCAGCTGCTAATTATTTGCTTCTGTGTAATTCACTAGCACTTAGCTGAGTACAGCTGAGCAAAACTTTCTGGATGAATAGTTTATTTGCTGCAAGACACCATCTTGGTCAACCTGAAACTATTCATGAATTTGACATGTATTTGCCAAATACTTTTGACAATTTAAAAAAAAATCTAGATGCCATTCACAAAACATCCAGAGTGCAGTGGTTAGGGTACTCTCCTAGGATGTGAGAGACTCGTGTTCTGTTCTACCCCCAGCTCATCATGGAAAAGGCATTTGTACTTGGGTCTTCCACATAGCAGGAGAGTGCCCTAACCACTGGACTGTAGGATATTCTGGTGTGGGCTTTCTTAGTCTCTGCAACTGAAGCTGTTCGACTTTGTATAAATAATTAAATAGTCACTGGAGCAAGGACATGAATTTTCATGTCCAGCCTCCTTGATGAGTACCTAACCCCACCAAGCTATAGAGTCATTCTCTCTCTGACTCAGTGACAATACAAGTATTTTATGCAAAGTGAATAGCATCAGTAGGAGACATTGCGACCCCCATCAGAATGTCATGTAGCCCATTGGCTAAGGCACTCTCCTGCAGCCTGGGAGTTGCAGGATCAAATTATCCATCTCAGGAAGTGGAGGGAATTGAAACTGGGTTTCCCACTGTGTAGAAAAGTAACCTGGTGAAGAGGGACTCCTGCTTTAGTTATTTTGTGAATCTAGCTGTTCATTTCCTTTACTTTTATGTTAAAAAATGGAAACAAAACACACCTGGTTCATTTCAGGTCAGAAGAAATGTTTCATTTGATCTAAAATGAAAATTGTGTTGACTTTTTGATTAATTCCAACATAATTAGATCTAACTGTTCAGTGGTGTGTTTTATTTTGTTTTCCCCCCAGAACTACCACTGAACTGAAAAATCAGTTATTTGTCATCTCTATAGCTGAATTGCTGGAGCTTGTCATTTATCTTGCTTTAAATGAATAACCAGTAAAGGGAATAACTGCAAAGATACATGGACACTACAACAATGTGGTTATTAGCTCCTCATACACTTTCACTTATTAAATGTCATCTTTCCTTTAGACAGACATATGTATGTAGATTTTTGTGTTTCGTACAATGTAGCACAAAAAGAATCCATCCATAACACTACACAATCTCTACCTGTTTTAATGGTGTGCCTTATTATTATTATTCTACAGAGACAAGGTGGATGAGGTAATATCTTTTATTGCTGGTGAGAGAGACAAGCTTTCTCTCTTACAGGGAATTCTTCTTCAGCTTGTCCCCTTAACCCACAGAAGCTGGTCCAATAAAAGATGTTACTTCGCCCACCTTGTCTCCTCTAAATTATTATGGGACCAATATAGCTACAACATTTATTTTTTAGTGTAATTCAGAGATTCTAAGGCCAAAAGGGGCCATTGTGATTATCCAATCTGGCCTTCTGCATAACATAGGACATAATTTCTTTGAAATAATTTCTCTTTAAACTAAAGCATATCTTTTAGAAAAACATTCCTTTTTGATTTAAAAAAATAATTCAGTGATGGAGAATCCACCACAGCCCTTGACAGATTGTTCTAATGATTAATTACCCTCACTATTCAACATTCAAATCTGTTTTCCAGTCTGAATTTGTCGAGCTTTAAATTCTAGCCATTGGATCTTGTTACACCTTTGTCTTCTAGATGGAACAGCCCACCATCCTATATTTGTTTCCCAGATAGGTACTCATAGGGTACGTCTACGCTATGAGATTGTTCCGATTTTACATAAACCGGTTTTATAAAACAGATTGTATAAATTTGAGTGCATGCGGCCACACTAAGCACATTAATTCGGCAGTGTGCGTCCATGGTCCGAGGCTAGCGTCGATTTCCAGAGCGTTGCACTGTGGGTAGCTATTCCGTAGCTATCCCATAGTTCCCACAGTCTCCCCCGCCCCTTAGAATTCTGGGTTGAGAGCCCAGTGGCTGATGGGGCAAAAATCATTGTCGCGGGTGGTTCTGGCTAAATGTCGTCAGTCATTTCTTCCTCCGGGAAAGCAACAGCAGACAATCATTTCACGCCCTTTTTCCCTGGATCGCCCTGGCAGACGCCATAGCACAGCAACCATGGAGCCCGTTCAGCTTTTTTTTTTTTACAGTCACCGTATGTGTACTGGATGCCGCGGACAGAGGCGATACTCCAGCGCTACACAGCAGCATTAATTTGCTTTTGCATTATAGCAGAGACGGTTATCAGTTGTTCTGTACCGTCTGCTGCCGGTGTAAATTGGCAATGAGATGATGGTTATCTGTCTTTCTGTACTGTCTGCTGCTATCATGGGTGCCCCTGGCTGAGATCGGCCGGGGGCGCAAAGGCAAAACTGGGAATGACTCCCCGAGTCAATCCCTCCTTTATGGTTTCTAAAAATAGAGTCAGTCCTGCCTAGAATATGGGGCAAGTGTACTAGAGAACCAGTGTATCAGAGAGCACAGCTGCTCCGTGTCAGATCCCGCAGAAATGATGAGCTACATGCCTTTCACGGGGGGTGCCCCTGCAACAACCCCACCCGTTGCTTCCCTCCTCCCCCAACCTTCCTGGGTTACCATGGCAGTGTCTCCCCCATTTGTGTCATGAAGTTATAAAGAATGCAGGAATAAGAAACAGTGACTTGTTAGTGAGATAAAATGAGGGGGAGGCAGCCTCCTGGTGCTATGACAGTCCAGGCAGGACATTAAGCGGTGCAGGGGGAGAGGAGCCCAGCATGCCGCTGCTATGACAGTCCAGGCAGGACAGAATCTCTTCTTTACACAGGAAAGGGAGGGGGCTGATGGAGCTCAGCCCCCAGTTGCTATGATGAGGACGGTTACCAGCTGTTCTGTACCATCTACTGGGAATGACCGAGAATCATTCCTATTTTCACCCAGGTGCCCCCAGCCAGCCTCACCTGAAGCCAGCCAGGAGCACTCATGGGTTGATAACAAGGACTGCTACCAGTCCTACTGCACCGTCTGCCACCGGGCAGGGGAGAGGAGGGGGTACTGCTCTTCACCGCTGCAGCATCGCGTCTACCAGCAGCATTCAGTAGACATAGGGTGACATTGAAAGAAGTCAAGAAACGATTTCTTTCCCTTTTCTTTCACGTGGGGGGGGGGGAGTAAATTGACGAGCTATTCCCTGAACCACGCCGGACAATGTGTTTGAACCTACAGGCATTGGGAGCTCATCCAGAATGCAAATACTTTTCGGAGACTGCTGGGGACTGTGGGACAGCTGGAGTCCTCAGTACCCCCTCCCTCCCTCCATGAGCATCCATTTGAGTCTCTGGCTTCCCATTACGCTTGTCACACAGCACTGTGTAGCCTGTAGATTTTTTTTTCAAATGCTTTAGCATTTCGTCTTCTGTAACGGAGCTTTGATAGAACAGATTTGTTTCCCCATACAGCGATCAGATCCAGTCTCTCCCGTATGGTCCATGCTGGAGCTCTTTTTGGATTTGGGACTGCATTGCCACCCGTGCTGATCAGAGCTCCACACTGGGCAAACAGGAAATGAAAATCAAAATTTCGCAGGACTTTTCCTGTTTACCTGGCCACTGCATCCAAGTTGAGATTGCTGTCCAGAGCAGTCACAGTGATGCACTGTGGGATACCGCCCGGAGGCCAATACCGTCGATTTGCGGCCACACTAACCCTAATCTGATATGGCTATACCGATTTTAGCGCTACTCCTTTCGTCGGGGAGGAGTACAGAAACTGATTTAAAGAGCCCTTTATATCAATATAAAGGGCCTCGTAGTGTGGACGGGTACAGCATTAAATCGGTTTAATGCTGCTAAAATCGGTTTAAACGCATAGTGTAGACCAGGCCATAGACTATGATCAAGCCACCCCTTATGTCTCTTTGTTAAGCTAAATAGACTCAAGGCGCTCAATCTATCATGATAAGGTATGTTTTCTGATCTTTTAATCACTCATGGGTCTTCTCTGAACCATCTCCAAGTTATCAACATTCTTCTTGAATTGTGGTGACCAGAATTGGATGTAGTATTCCAGCAGTGGTTGCATTAATGACAAATACAGCGGTGATTTACGCACTCTACTTATACTCAAGATTCCCGTGTTTATGCTTTTATTGTCATGATGCAATTTTATACTTTAAATTTGTGATACCAATACACATAATTTAAATATTTATATATATGTATATACACACACCCCAAAAATCTGAAGGCTAAGCATATGAAGTAGTGAATCACCTGCCTCCCATGAATAGTCATTTTTTACCTTTTTACACATTGCCAGGATCAAATATTCACAGTTCAACTGTAATTGTTCCTCAAAAGGAAACTTGATAATATCTTCTGTGGAGAAAAGAGGGTAATAACAATCATAACGACCACAACAGAAAAGAAAAATATGCACCCAAGGCACCAACGGATATCTACAGCATTTGTGCTTGCAGCATTTACTTCCCACTGAGGAGGGGAAAATAGTGTATGTTTCTTTACACCTCAAAACACAATAGGCTAGTACTTTATGTAATACTAAGCCAGTCGTGATGAAGAAATGGGAAGAGGTGCAGCACAGAGGAGATTCAAAGTATATGGCTCCTACCAGAGAGAACAAGTTCAGGAGAGAGAGAGAGATAACAAGTCTATCTAAAGTTACTCATTCATATATCTGGAAATGTGTTGACCCATAGGTTTTTGGCTGCATTCATTGTCTGATACACAGGTGTTGCTGTGAGTATGTTTCTCTACACTGGGGAAATTCAGAAAATTCACTGGCACTTGGAACTACACTTCACACCATGTGGTGCTTTAGGTTAATCCACTGAGCTGTAATGAAAAAAAAATGTAGAAATACTATCTGGCTCTTGACCCCTCCTCTCTCCCTTTTTATAATTTCTTTTACCAGCTATGCTTCTTTATATCTACCTGCATCGCTTTTTTGTTTCCATATATATTTTTAGCACAAATAGGTAAGCAGCAAAGTAAGTTTTACAGATGCTGCTTAAATGATAATAAGGATAATAAAAAGCCATGGAACAGATGAAGATTTCAACCAACCAACCAACCAAAACCCGCTTTGTATTTTTGTGCTTTTATAATTACTTCACTAACGGAGGATTGTATGATGGTTTTGATATTGCAAGGTGCTGAGTGCCCTCTGCTGCTGCTCATGTCAGTTGTGCCCTCAGGAAGCACTTGGCACCTAACAGGCTCAGGCCTTAAATACCTAGAGTGGCCAGCACATCCCTTGGCCCGCGCTGCTTCCCGCAGCCCCCATTGGCCTGGAGCGGTGACCCGTGACCCATAGGAGCCTCGATCGGTTGAACCTGTGGAAGTGGCAGGTAAACAAATCAACCCAGCCCTCCAGGGTACTTACTGATTACACCACTAATAATAAACATATTAAATGTATTGTAGGTATTTCTAATATATATTTTCTCTATTACACTGTATCTAATGTGTGTTGGGTAATTGAATAAAGGCTCCAGCATGATTCAACAAGAAGAGAGCTATTACGTTCTATTGTGACAATAATCCATGCAGTAAGGAATAAAGACTATGTGAATTAACTTGGGCACGTCTTCATAATAACTAAAGGCTTTTCTGACAGTTTAAACTTTTTTGTAAAGTTGATACCATTCAGAAATACATTTATGCCATAATATAGTTTTACATGTAAAATGTGTATTAGAAGTCTGACTCAAAGTGCAGTCTTATTTTACAAAAATGTATTTTCCCTCAGTGACTCCTCAGAATCAGTGTCAAAAGGTGTGTATTTTTTCCCTAACTGCTAGTCCTGCTGATACAACCTTGTGTCTAAAAATCAGGACATGTTTTGTCTGCCCAGGACATCATCACCACTGTTAATGATCCTATAGTCAGAATTTAGCTGATAAGTCTGTTGATCACTCATTAGCAGGGCCAGCTCCAGGCCACAGCGCGCCAAGCGCATGCTTGGGGCGGCATGCCATGGGGGGCGCTTTGCCGGTTGCCGGGAGGGCGGCAGGCAGCTCCAGTGGACCTCCCGCAGGCATTCCTGCGGAGGGTCTGCTGGTCCCACGGCTCCGGTGGAGCATCCGCAGGCACACCTGCAGGAGGTCCACCGAAGCCGCGGGACCAGTGGACCCTCCTCAGGAACGCCTGTGGGAGATCCACAGGAGCCACAGGACCGGCGAGCGGCAGAGCGCCCCCCGCAGCGTGCCGCCGTGCTTGGGGCGGCGAAATGGCTAGAGCCAGCCCTGCTCATTAGGTAAATTAAAATCTAGTTCATTCTTCAATAGCTATTGTCTGTCAAGTTGTAACAATATATGACCCAGTCACACAGAGCATAATCCTAGTTCCACAGAAGTCAATAGCAAAACTCCCACTAACTTCGCTGGGAACATGATGGGAAATACCATCTGCACTTCAATTGCAGTGGAACGAGGTGTTATGCTTGCCAAGGAAATTCAGTGAATCTTCTTAAAAGGCCTGTTTTCTCCATGTGCTTTCCTCAATAAGTTGTTTATCTCTATCCTAATGTGCCCTCTGTTTGGTAGTTAATACTGCTACCAATATGGCAAGTCTTATTCTACTTAGCGCTAGTAGACAAACTATAATTACTTACTATCACACTGTCTGGAATGGTTCATGACCATGAGTGTCAACTGCAGAGCACACAAAAAGCAGGGCAGACACCCCAAACTGGTGATAAATTCTATAATTAGATTTTACCAACCCAGTGATAAATGTGAATTCCTGAAGCACTGGGTCAGTCTTTACTATGGAGTCACAGACAGTCCTCTTCAGCACTCCAATCTATCTTGCCACTCAGATAAGCTAGACCTAGTGTTAAATGGTCACTTATACCAAAGATCACAAAATAGTCAGTTGCTCCCGGTCCTAAAAGACCAGTCACTTACCCCAGGTCAATTTGTACCTTAGATTTCACACTAAAGAGAATGCTTGTTGCCAATCCTATAGTAAACTAAATAAGTATTTATTAAGTAGGAAAAGTATATGAGAAAGTTATTTTCAGGTTAAAGCAGGCAGCACATATAAACAAATGAGTTACAATCTGTGGTGCCAAAAGGTGACAGAGATGCAGTAATCTGTCAGCATTGATTGTGTTTTAGGACTAACCCAGGTTGACACTGCGGATCTCTGCTTTTGTTTCCTACCTCCAGCCCTTTAGAGTCCAAACAGCCAAAAGATGAAGAATTTTCATGTCAGCTATCTTTACTTCCTTTTTCTAGAATTCAGGCTGATGGGACAAGCTTTCTCGCATGTAGCACCCTCGTGAGTGAAAGAGGACAATCAACCCATTCTTTATATTGTGATCTTTCAAGATGGCCCACTTAGTTTTGATAGTCCTGCTTGATGAGTGGGTGAAGGACTCCTCCTGCCTGGTTTCACAAGTTGAAAGCAGGTATTTTTACAATTATAAATCAAAACGTACATATTACCACACAGCATAGGATACAGACATTACAAGAAAGAGTAATGAATGCAACAACTTCCAAGCATTCCACATAATCTAAACACTAAACCCATCCTTACAAGTCTAACACCTATCTTGAACAATATTAACATACAGATGAGGTGATCTGGTTTCCAGATATGAATTTGTCAGTGCTCAGCTGATGTTTACAGCCTTAGCAAGAGCTGGCATCTGGTCTATTAGTGTCATACTTATCTATGGTTGCATTAGGAGAAAAGGCTCTTTGCACCCACTCTCTGCTGGCAATACCTGCATAATCTAGTGTGTATTAAGTAAAAATCAGCCAGTTTTATTGTTACCTTTCTAAACCACACTTTAAAAAGCTATTTCAGTCTCTTGAGAAAATAAGTATTTAGATATTTATTTTTCAGATACAAACTGCATTATGTGCTCAATTATACCAGTATTTTGTTAAGCCTTTTGGTTTATCACATAAAACATGTCCTGATAATACATTTAAAATACATATTATACACTTGTGATGAAGTTCGCCCCAGTGCAGAGATCCACTCAGTCGCTATGCACCAATTAAATCCTATGTTGAGTGCATAAGAGGCATGTGAGTGGGTCATAGGCTGTCTGTGCTGATATGGATTTTATACTTAAGAAGCCTCCACAGTTGTTTTGATCTTCAGGATAAGTGTAAATTATTATTTAAAGAGTGAGTTTTAGGAAACATTGTCAACCCTGTTAGTTTACAGGAGCTAATTTATGGATTATTGATTCAGTATATCATCATGACATATTTTGGTACAGTTGCATGCCGGCTGAAATCTTTATAACCTTCAGCACTTATAAAAAAACTAATTTCTGGGTAAACAATTTAATGGTTATTTCCCTTATGTTTCCAGATACTAAAGAAGGAAACAGATTTTACAGTGGGGGAAGGACAGGCAACATAAAATGCCTATAAATATTTATCTGAATTTATAAAAGATTAACACCCACTGAAACAACCTGCTTCCCTGTGAACCATGCCAACCACTCAAAATCTCTAGTCATCCTCCCATGTGTTCCCCCAAGATAGCCTGGAAAATAGCTAGGCTTTTCAGCACATCCTGATGGTCACCAATTTGATTACTAGACAGAGGGGAAGTCAGTTTCAGAGCTCAGGACCTCTCACTGAGAACCTCCTTAAAGCTGATGACACAATTTCACTGAAGGCACAGGGCCAAGTCCTCCCTCTGACCGCGTCCCAAGGTATGTGTAGATTTGTGTGCCCATTTAATGAATTATCCAGGAGGTACTTCAAAAGGGCAGCCTTGTGGAGCTTCACTCCCTTTCTGCCCTCTCCTGAGGCTTTTACCGAGGGAAGGAATCTATCTGGCCCATTAATTTTAGACACAAAGAGTGTGATTTTTAAAATACACCTAGCATTGGCATAAGGCTTTTGAAAAGTCCCCCCCAGATAGTTGTGAAGATCCCATGGCTTCTAAATCATGAATGCCTGCAGTTTTTAATTCCTCAGAGAACCAGCCCATTCCTGGGTATACTTTTATTTTTAGTGAAATTTATGTTCATAAAAGGAGTCTGACTGACATGAGGTCTTTCTCAGGGATTCCCCCCACAAAGGGGGATATGCAGGTTGTATCAGGTTCAGAACCTCTGCAGGGGCAGAAGAGGGACATGTAAGATGAGTGAAGTTGTTATTAAAAAGGAAATAAATAATTTAAGTTATGGTAAAATTATTCTGGAACTCTGCAGTCATTACTCTGTCCTTCAACCTTCAGCACATGGGTACTCTTCACCTGTACAGTAAGTGGGGGTGATCCGGGGGCTCCGCATGCTGCTCCTGCCTGCAGGCACTAACACCTCAGCTCCCATTAGCCGCAATTCCTGGCCAATGGGAACTGTGGAGTTGGTTCTTGGGACAGGGGCAGTGCGCGGAGTCTCTGGCCCCCCATGGGACACGGGGACATGCCTGCCACTTCTGGGAGCAGCGCAGGGCCGGGGCAGGCAGGGAGACTGCCTTAGCCCTGCTGCGCTGCCAGACTTTTAGCGGCCTAAAATCTCCCAGTTTGGCTTCAGTAGCCTCCCGGAGATAGAGCCTGATTCCGGTAGACTCCTGGCAAAACCAGGAGGGTTGGCAACCCTAGCAGTAGATGGGCCCACTGGCCTCTGTAGCTCCATCTTCCCCTCCCCCACAGGAAACTGCAGAAGATGCTATAGAAGCTTGGGATTTTGGCCCATCAATATCTCTGGCATAGATTCTTGGACCTGCTGAGTGTGAACTGTGTGCTCACAAAGATGGTTTGTTATAAAACCCTGGAGGCTAAAGTAATCTATTTAATCACCTAGCTACAACCTGAGCAGCAGTCCTGCGGCTGTCTCCAAATAACTGCATTAGTGTGGTTCACCTCTGGCCTGGAATGCCTGTTCTGTAGTTGGGAAAGTAGCTCAGCTTCTAGAATTACTTTGGGTATGTCTACACTACCCGCCGGATTGGTGGGTAGTGATCGAACTATTGGGGATTGATTTAATGCTTCTAGTGTTTACCCCGATTGCTCTGCTGTCGACTCCGGAACTCCACCGCACCGAGAGGCGGAAGCAGAGTCGACGGGAGAGCGGCAGCAGTCGACTCGCCGCCATCCTCATGGCCAGGTAAATCAACCTAAGATACGCTGACTTCGGCTAGGCTATTCGGGGGATGTGTTTGTGTTGAGAATATTTATTGATGGGTAACTGGACTGAGACCTCTGAACTCATCTCACTAAGGCCACTGATCATAGGAAGATTTTTTTCACTGCTCCAGTTTGAAAATAATAGCAGTTTGACCAATCTGATAAATAATAATCTGACCAATCTGAAAAAAATATTTTAATTATCTCATGATGGGTCATATTATGCCATTGTTTTTTGTTTTTATTTTTGAAAACCAAAACTCTCCCATTGGTTTCACTGGAGAGGTCTGCCTATAAGTGGATGACATGATATCAACCCCAGAGTGATTTTTGGGCAAGGGTCTTCTCTTCACAGCAAGGAGCAAGTTCTTCCTATATGTCATCTCGCTTGTTCAGTTTTTCATTCTTCAACATCTGAACTAGCAGATATGATCCTTGCATTATGGTCTGTGTTTTAGTGGTTTACCCAGGTTTCTATTAAAATATTTATATTTCTTTTTTTCCGGTGTCAGGGGTTTTTTCTTTTTATTTGTCTTTGCTTTGTTTTGATTATTATGTATAATCATTTATTATTAAACTGGAGAAACACTAAAGAAGGGTAACACAAATGCTAAAGTTTAGATAACATGGCCTTATGAAGAGAGGGCAAGAGAAGTGAATTTATCCAGCCTAGAGAAAAGAGGGGCACTCCTGCCCACACTGAAAGCCAGATATTTTCCTCTTGGCTGACTTCCTCCCCTAACCTGGTGTGTCTTAGAAATTTGACAAAATTAAAGTTGAACATTTTCTTGATTTTGACATTTCCTTATTTCAGAAAATGCTTTCTTTGTTGTCTGCGTAAGCAGGACCCATGTATCTGTCCCTTAGCAGTGTTCAAGCTATGACCCAAGGTGGTTGACAGATGGTCCATAGAGGGCTAGTTAGTCATATGGGGCTGTATATTCTCCTTGTTTCTACATTAACAGACAGCCAAACTATATTAAGGGTGGGATTTTCAAAAGTGCTGGCATTAACTTGACTGCCAATGAAGTCAATGGGAATTTTTGAAAACTCCATCCTAAATATTTTCTTAATATTACTGTTCTATGTAATCAATTGCTGTAGCTGCCACAGGTATTTTATGCAATTATAAATGGGAGAGAATGTGCTTTGCATGAGTGGGAATGGGAGAGGAAGTGCCCTCAATTTCTTTTTGTTAAGATATGCTCCATGCTATAACAATCATAATTTGAGATATTCTTTATTCTATACAAAGCCATTTTTGGATCCTGTAGCCATAACACTTTTGGCACCACTAGCTACAGCATGATCAAATTCCTGAGAGCCTAAGAAATTGCCAAAAACTAGCGGTTAAGTAGAAATAGTACAGGTGATCCAATAAGTACTGGTGAGTACGTGGACTGTATATGTGCAGGGCCATTCCATATTGCCAGCACTGCTGTGGGAAAAACCACAATGACCTTGGGCATTACTAAAAAAGGACTTCTTGTATCTTCAGTTTTCTTCATCAGTATCTTGTAGCTAAGATTTCTGGTCCATATGTGGTGTGACAGAGTCAGGCCAGATGGCTACAGAAGAGTGATAGAAGGCAGATTTATTAGCCTCAGTTTAAGCAGGTCCCTTTTCCCTGGGTAAGGTAACACGTGGTTCCAGAACAATCAGGAACTTGCTGGAACCAATTAAGGCAGGCAGGCTAATTAGGACATCTGGAGCCAATTAAAAAGCTGCTAGAATCCATTAAAACAGGCAGGCTAATCAAGGCACCTGGTTTAAAAAGGACCTCACTGCAGTCAGTGAAGGGCGTACAAGGAGCTGGGAGCAAGAGGCGCGCAAGAAGCTGCGAGTGAGTAGGTGTACTGCTGGAGGACTGAGAAGTAGAAGCATTATCAGACACCAGGATGAAGGTATGGTGGTAAGGACAAAGAAGGTGTTAGGAGGAGGCCATGGGGAAGTAGCCCAGGGAGTTGTAGCTGTCACGCAGCTGTTACAGGAGACACTCTAGACAGCTGCAATCCAAAGGGCCCTGGGCAGGAACCCGGAGTAGAGGGCAGGCCCAGGTTCCCTCCATCCCCCCAACTCCCTATTTGATATAAGAGGAGTTGATCTGGACTGTGGGTCCCACCAGAGGGGAAGGTCTCTGGCCTGTCCCCTGACCCATTAGGTGGGCCAGCAGAGACTGCAGGGGATTGTTCTCCTCCCTTTTCCCATGCTGGCCAGTGATGAGGTTTGATGATGATGGCAAGTTTGTGCCACTAACAAAAGGAGCCAAACTGAGGACTGCCAAAAACCTCTGAGGCAGGGATCGACAACATTTGGCATGTGGGCCGGGCCAGTTTGTTTACCTGCCGCATCCGCAGGTTCAGCTGATCGCAGCTTCCATTGTGGCATGGGCCGAGGGATGTATTACATTTGCACTGGGAGGTGGTACGAACTACTGAAGCATTCTTGGGCTTGTTGGTTTTCTGTGAAGCACAGATAAATTATTTCATAATATGATTTCTGTATAACATAATAATAGAATCATAGAAATGTAGTACTGGAAAGGACCTCAAGAGGTTATCTAGTGAGCTCATCCCCCTGTATTGAGGCAAGGTTAGGTATACATAGACCATTCCTCGCAGGTGTTTGTCTAACCTGTTCTTAGAAACCTCCAAGAGCTGGAGCTGGCATGTTACCTTTTAAATAAAGGTGAATTGTAAGTAATGCAGACCAAACTATTCATTACAAACAATGGGTTAAATGGATTGGGTCCTTCTTTCTGTGTTTCTTTTCAAACACATATTTGTATTTAATTGTTCAACAATCTTGGTTAAAAAGCATATTTCCACTTAGAGTGTTTTTGCAAACAAATTTGTGATAGTATTTCTTTGTGTGATTGGTCACTTAAGTGACATGGTATGGCAGCTGCTCTCTGACTGAATATCCTAACATTCTAAGATAGGAAGAATGCCTGAAGGAATCTTTAGGGAATTGATTCTTTCAAGGAGAAAGTTCAGTACTTCAGGGAGAGAAGTATAGGAGATAAGCAAGCCTAGGAAATGTTAAGATATTGAAATCTTTACCTAGGACCTGATTCAGGAAAGCATTGTTATTCAGGATAGCAGTTAAGCATGTACATAAGTTCCATTGACTTCAATGGAACTTAAAAACATACTTAAAATGCTGCCCTTAATAAGGATGTGCTCCTGAAGTGGGGTTATAATGAATATTTAAATGTCCTAAAATATTACTTTAATGAGACATATAAACCTACATAAATTAAGCACATACTTAAGTTCTGTCCTGAATAGGCATAGACTCAAATACGCGTTTCAGTGCTTTCCTAGATCAAAGTCTTATTCCATTTGCCCAAGAAAGAGCTTTATATTTTCTTACGTGTGTGTTAAAAATATGTAGATTCCTTTCTGAGCTAAGGAGAAAGACAGATCATTAATATTTATTAGTTGCCGATCAGATGACATTCAATTTCTTATCTCATTCACTCTGAATAATTGAACCTATATTTATTTGTCTGGTGTGTACAAAAATTACAGCTAGATCCCTGTCTGGCTCTTTCACTTTGTTTGTTTGTCAGCACTCTTAGCTATGTATTTGCCCATACCATAAACAACATAGTTATTGAGAATGTAAACTGAATCTACTGGTCTCTGGGTAAAAATGGCCATGGGAATACTTCCAGTGTATTTTTCAGGGAAAACTGTTCATTCTTGAAATTTGACGAAAGTGAATCCTTGACATTTCCACCACTGGAAAACAATTTTGAGCTTAATCAAAAGCGAATTAAAGTCAATGGGGCTTGACTTCTACAGGCTTTGGCCCAAGCTCTTTATGAATAAACCAGAGGTCTTCTGAATAGTTGTGAAAAATGAATCCTAATGTTTGATGAATAAGATCAAACTGAACTCACTGACGTTGTTTGTGGAAATGTCGGTGAACTCTTGATTTATTTAAACATTTTTATTCTCTTAGCTCTAATTCTAGAGTTTATCAAAAACATGGTTTAAGATTTCAGATTAGTAACAGAATGTGTCTATATTACCAATTTGCAATTATATTTATATTTTAAGAGAAAATATTTTAAAAGTAGTGCTTCTATTAATTACCTGATGAGTCCAAGTTCCTTTTTCTAGGGTTCCCCTGCAATAGCTGACACCACAATCACTAAACTGGAATGTAGGTACATTGTTAACTTGGTTATGATATTATCAGTAGTTGCAGAGCAAATACAAAATTCTGAATGCTATTTGTGGCAGTTTAATACAGGAATCTAGAGGGTCTGATTCTCCTCCTACTTGAGTATAAATTGGGAATTACTATGATGAAGTCAGTGGAGTGACACTGGTAAAGCCAGTGTAGTGAAAAGCAATCACATCCATAATCTTAGAAACATATACATTTTAAAATATATTTTCTAACTTTAATGGTTACACATTTGGGGCGTATTTGTGACTGCCTCCCCCAACCCCTGGCATCCCAGAACACTTTCTGCCCTGTATTCCTCTTCACACTCCGTACTGGGGTCTACCAAGATCCTGGGGCTTGATTTTGATTGTATGTACATTCAGGTAATCACCTTGACTTCAGTGGGAGCAGTGGATGCCCAGTAATTCTGAAATCAGGCTACTTACTTAGATGTCTAAATACGGAGTTCAGATTCATTATTGGCCCTGCTGTGTCAGTCCTCCAGCTTGCAATTATCCTTAAGGCAAACTTGCAATATAAAAGTATAGAAATAAGGCTCCTGAAAAGAATAGTTACAGACTGAAGTGACCTGAAAAACACTCCTGGCAATGTTACAGAAGCATTGGTGTGACTTGGTGTTTGCAGTGGTACTGTTCATCTGCTCACATGACTGGACTATCAAGAGAACTGCGAAATGGAAATTTCCTTAATGCTGAAGCTGTAAAATGTGAATGACTCCAGATAATGTTGAATGTTATCCATTATGTGAAAGAATTATATACCAAATTTCCTCTTCACTTTAGGTTAATTGAGACTGCATAAATGGCATCCTAGAAATAGTAATAGTCTCTTCAATCAGTAATTGTTAGTGAAGTGTCATCCATTTTCACAGTTCAGCTACAGTCAAACTCTGAAGTAAAAGAAAATAGGAATAGATTACCTTTATTTGACAGCACCCAATACTGACTTATCTTTTGCTATAAGTTACCAGTCTCTAAAATATTTTTAACTCCTGACATGACAGCAGAAAGAAATTTGAATATTGATTTGCATATGTCCTTAAACTTGAACATAGATCATATGATATTTTGTCCCATAGCAATGCTGATACATACGTATTATATTACATTTGTTGCATGTCAGTATCAATACAACTCATTATGCATGTCATAAAACTCCAACACATGTTCAAGGTATATACAGACAGCTCTGAGACATGCATTTCCTTACTATTATTAGGGAATCATAGAATCATAAAACTGGAATGGACCTTGAGAAGTCATCTAGTTCAGTCCCCTGCACTCATGGGAGGACTAAGTATTATAATGCAGATGCTGAAAGAGAGAATAAAAATCAGTGCATCCCTGTGACATTGCATGCCATATGTTTTATGGAAATATGTATATGATTGTGAATATGATGTAACTGGAATATGCTTTATGCAAAAGGTCTTTTGTAAGGTATCATAACAAAGATTGCAACCAACTGAATATGTTCCTCCTATTTGTATGCATGTATCATTCTTGTATCTGAAGATAGAAATATGAATTATAACTCTGAGGTCCTATTGTAACTATCCAAAGTGAGGGCCATTAATGGTGGTTTAGAATCTTGATCAGAGGGGTAGCCATGTTAGTCTGGATCTGTAAAAGCAGCAAAGAATCCTGTGGCACCTTATAGACTAACAAACGTTTTGGAGCATGAGCTTTCATGGGTGAATACCCACTTCGTCAGATGCATTTGACGAAGAGAGTATTCACCCACGAAAGCTCACGCTCCAAAACGTTTGTTAGTCTATAAGGTGTCACAGGATTCTTTGCTGCTTTTATAGAATCTTGATGGCTCCCATTGACTAGGACAATTGGTTGTAAATGGTTTATTTACCCGCATGCCTTCCTGTGTGCCTGTGGGCTGACCCAGGAAGAATGGAGACTAGGAGGTCTTACAGTGACATGTGATCATGTCACATGATGCTAGAATCCATCTTAATCCTTGTACTTTTCCATTGATGAAGCAGGGGTGGGGAGAAGCACAGACAAAAGATTCTTGCCTTGTGCCAAAGCTATACAAGGAGGTGGAGCTGCCAGTCATGGGAAAATCCCTGCTTACCACCTAAGATGTCTGTTGGAACTAACAAGGACTGTACCAGGGGAAAGGATTGGTCCCAGACTAGGAAGGAGTCTAGTCTGTGACAGAGGCTTATTGGAACATCATTGAAGGTGAGATATTACCTGTAGTCAGTTTCTTAATGTATTAGGCTTAGACTTGCATGTTTTGCTTTATTTTGCTTGGTGACTTACTTTGTTCTGTCTGTTATTACTTGAAACCACTTAAATCCTACCTTTTATACATAATAAGATCACTTTTGTTTATTAATAAACCCAGAGTAAGTGATTAATACCTTGGGGAGCAGACAATTTATAAATTTTCCCTGTATAAGCTTTATACAGAGTAAAATGGATTTATTTGAGGTTTGGATCCTATTGGGAACTGGGTTCTGAGTGCTGGAGACAGGTAACTTTCTGAGCTGTTTTCAGTTAAGTCTGGAGCTTTGGGAACATAGACCAGATCCTGGGTCTGTGTTGCAGCAGGCTAACATATCTGGCTCAACAAGACAGGGTTCTGAAAGTCTCAAGCTGAAAGGGAAAATAGACTCAGAGATAATTTCAGCACATCAGGTGACAGTCCCCAGGGACTCTGTGTGACTGAACCTGTCACAATCCCATTCAGCTAAACTATTGCATAGGAAACACTAGTGTCTAAATCAGATAACAAACATCCTAAGCTATCAGCTGATGTAGTCATCTGAAACAAGAACATCAGAAAACAATCCAAATTTTTGTATTACAGCAGAATGAATTTCACTCAATATCTTGGTAAGGAAAATGAAAATGCCAATGAGCGGGGAAAAAAAGCTAAGCCAGAGGGATGTTAAATACATCAATCATGCTCTATTCACATCACATATGCTCTTGTACAAAGACCTGAAGGGAATCCAGTAGCTGAACTGGGGGAGGAGGGGATGGAGCCACTCCCACGTTCTCCCTCTTCACTAACATTGATCCCCCCCCAAAGAAAAACAGCAATAACAGATTGAAAAAATAAAAACCTGTGTTCTCAACTATCAAATATTGCCTCAGAGCCTGTTTTTCAAGACACCCAGTTTTCAGTGCAAAAAATAAATACAGCATTCCCCACTGGAACAGCAAGTAAGGGGATGTCAGAATGTCTTATGTTAATTTCAGAGTCTATTTCATTCGTGATGACTGATTAATTGCTTCTTGCTGGCACCAGAGCAGCCTGAATCCTGCTTCAGATATTTGCTAAAAACTAATCTCTGCCCTCAGATTTGTGTGTAACATCTGCTGATCTCCAAAGGAGCCACATGTACATATTGTAGGACAAAATTAGACCTTAAATTTTCAAACACAACTGTAGAATATATAGTTTGCAACTTGTTATGGCTTTGTTTTCTCCATACTGCCTACAAAGCAACCTTTTTGTTGTCAGGATTGTTGTGGCCTGTTATAAAGGGGATGCACACACTGTATTGTGACCTTTTACTTTTATTTTATTGCTATTATTTTTCCTTAATCTAAAAATAAGTCATTTTAGATCAAAAGTTCATGTTTTGCTCTGTGTTTGGATACATAACAAAATTGTAACAGTTCAGATGAGGTTGTCTTTGTTATTTGCATTGCAGTAGTGCTTCAAGGCACCAGCTGTGTTAAGGGCTCCATTGTGTTAGGCATTGTACAAATATACAGTAAAAGATGTCCCTGCCACAAAGAGCTTGACGTCTAAATTTCTGATATATCAGGAATCTGAACCAGAACACAATACCACTTGTTTTAATACATAATGCTAAGGTTAAAATTTGGTACAGGAAGCAAACTGCATATCTGTCTATAATTCCCTGTTCTTCTTCGAGTGCTTGCTCATATCCATTCCAGTTAGGTGTGCGCGCGCCGCGTGCACGTTCGTCGGAGACTTTTTACCCTAGCAACACTCGGTGGGCCAGCAGGTCGCCCCCTGGAGTGGCGCCGGCATGGCGCCCGATATATATCCCTGCTGGCCCGCCCGCTCCTCAGTTCCTTCTTACCGCCCGTGTCGGTCGTTGGAACTGTGGAGCACGCCTAGCCGTTCTCCACCTCCCTAGCGTTTCACTCTTCTGTAGTTTAGTGTATATAGTTTAGTTATTATAGTGTTAGTTGTAGTTATAAAGTTAAGTAAGTATAATGTAAATAGTTATTCTGAGGATCGGGGGTTCGCCCCTTTTTCCTCCCTGCGGTGCCGGGGCCCATGCCCGGTCACCCGGCTTTAAGCCTTGTGCGGCCTGTCATCGGCCGATGCCAACAGGAGACCCGCACGACTCCTGTCTGAGGTGCCTAGGCGAGTCCCACCTTGTGGACAAGTGTTGGATCTGCAAGGCGTTCGAGCCCCGAACTAAGAAGTAGCGGGACAGTCGCCTGAAGCAGATCCTGATGGAGGCAGCGCTGACTCCCCCACCATCGGCACCGACTCCGGCACCGGGACCAAGTGTCGCCTCCGCTCCGGACCGCCCGGCGCCGACGAGGGCTCCAACTTCCCGCTCGGCACCGGCCCGGCACCCTAGCCGGCACCGCTCCCTCTCCCCGAGGAGCAAAAAGCACAGGGCTCCTGCGGTGCCTGCAACCGAACCACAGTCAGAGCGTGCCTCAAAATCGGACCGCCCGGCACCGTCATCTGCCGCGGCACCGAGCGTCGCTGCACCGTCGACTCCGGCCCCTCAGAGGCAGTTGAGTCCGGTACCATTCAGCTCCCCAGTGAGGACAGGGGTCGAGCTCGTCGTGCCCTCCACGCCGGAGGCCTTCTCAGCGGCACGCAACATCATTGCTTTGACAGAGACCGAGCTGCCCCAACCCCCTGCACCGCCGGTGCGGGTTATACAATCGCTGGGCAAGCCCGCCATGGTACGGCCGCATTCGCCAGGTACTACCGAGCAGCGGTCCCGATCTAAATCGAGGGACCACTCACAGCGTCGCCGCTCGAGATCTAGACGCCGCTCGCAGTCCCGGGACCGCTACCTGCGGCACCGGTCGTACTCGCGGCACCGTTCGAGATCCAGGTTGCCGTCGTACTACTCTCGGCACCGGTCTAGATCGCGGCACCGACGTTCATACCGCAGCCGATCCAGGCACGGCAGTGGCCGGCACCGGTCGACCTCCCGGCACCGAGCCGGTAGCAGGTCCCGGTCTAGATCACGGTACCGCCATGACTCCCGGTACCGTTCACCGGCACCACGCAGCGACGTCGGGATGCGCAGAGGCCTGTCGCAGTCATCGGCGGCTCCTCCCTGGCCTTCGAGGCACTCGTCTGCTTCGTCCCATATGGACAGCGCCTCTTACGGGGGTTCAGATGTGCACACCCGCACGGACCAGGGTCCACCTCAATGGTCCTTTTGGACGCCCTGGGCATACCACCAAGCCCAGGGCGAACCCTCGGGACAAGCTCGCTCCAACCCACCAGAGCGTCGTGCACCAGAGGCCACACTCAGTCGGCCCCCCCCCCTCAGGTACGGAGGAAGACCCCACGGACACCATGGGGCAGCAGGATTCCCGGGAAACGGAGGCCCCTCTGGAGGAGGCTTCAGTGCAAGAACCGCTTCTCCCTGGGGTGTCTTCGTCCTCGTCCCCGGATGAGGCGGTAGCGGGCACGCCTTCATCAGGGCCCCCGCCGATCGATCTCCGGGCACATCAGGACCTGTTGAGGCGAGTGGCCCAAAACATAAACCTTCCCGTAGAGGAAGTCCCGGAAGTAGGGGACCCGGTAGTAAGCATCCTCTCCGCGGAGGCACCGACCAGGGTAGCCCTCCCCTTCATTAAGTCGATCCAGGCAAAGGCGGATACCATCTGGCAGTCTCCGGCCTCCATTCCACCCGCTGCCCGCGGCGTGGAAAGGAAGTATATGGTACCATCCAAGGGGTATGAGTACCTCTACGTACACCCAGCTCCCTGCTCCTTGGTGGTACAGTCAGTCAATGACCGGGAACGCCACGGCCAACAGGCTCCTGCTCCAAAATCCAGGGAAGCCAGGCGCATGGACTTGCTGGGACGTAAAATCTATTCTGCTGGAGGCCTTCAGCTCCGTGTGGCGAACCAGCAGGCCCTCCTGAGCCGTTACAGCCACAACACTGGGAGGCTGTCGGCAAATTTGCAGAGCTGCTCCCTCAGGACTCACGCCAGGAATTTTCATCTCTCCTGGAAGAGGGCAGGAGGGTCGCCAGAACCTCGCTACAGGCGTCATTAGATGCCGCAGATTCAGCAGCGAGGACTCTGGCGTCGGGCGTAGCCATGCGCCGTATATCGTGGCTGCAGTCTTCCGGACTACCGCCGGAGCTGCAATACACGATCCAGGACCTGCCATTCGACCAGCAGGGCCTCTTCTCTGAGAAGACGGATCCTAGGCTACAGAGCCTAAAGGATAACCGGGTCATCATGCGTTCTCTGGGAATGCACATGCCCCAGACTCAGAGAAGGCCATTCCGCCCCTACAATCAGCGCACTTACCCCCCGCCTCGCCCCAGACAAGACTTCAACCGGAGGCGAGGCCGGCCAAGTCGCAGACGACAGTCAGGCCCTCAAAGGGGTAACACTTCCGGGTCCGAAAAGCCACCACAGGGACCCAAGGTGAACTTTTGAAGGTGCGCCCGAGAGCAGCTTACCAATCCCCTCCCTGGATCCACTTCATTTCCTCAACCGCCTCCGCCATTTCCTACCGGCATGGTCCCAGCTGACTTCGGATCGCTGGGTCCTGAGCACGGTGCAGTTTGGTTACCATCTTCAGTTTGTTTCTCCACCCCCCTCCCATCCTCCCTCCTCGTCCCTCTTCAGGGACCCCTCTCACGAGCAACTTATCGTCCAGGAGGTTCACAAGCTCCTGTCCATTGGGGCTATAGAGGAAGTACCAAGGGAGCTAAGGGGCAAGGGGTTTTATTCCCGGTACTTCTTAATCCCCAAATCAAAAGGGGGCCTACGACCCATCCTGGACCTGCGAGGCCTGAACAAATTCATCAAAAAGTTCAAGTTCCGCATGGTAACATTAGGAACCCTCATTCCTTCCCTGGATTCAGGAGATTGGTACGCTGCTCTCGACATGAAGGATGCGTACTTCCACATTGCGATCTTCCCCCCGCACAGACGGTATCTCCACCACCATCTCGGGGCTGTTTGCGAGCCTAGGCCTGACCATCAATCCTCCCTAAGGTCGTTTCCGCCTTCCATATTAACCAAGACGTCTTCCTGCCAGTCTTTTACCCAAAGCCCCATTCATCCCGAAGAGAGCAACAGCTCCACTCCTTGGATGTCCGAAGAGCTCTCGCGTTCTACATTGAGAGAACAAAACCCTTCCGGCGTTCACCACAATTGTTTGTGGCAGTAGCAGAACGCATGAGAGGCATGGCAATCTCCTCCCAGCGTATCGCATCCTGGGTCACGTCCTGCATCAGGACATGCTACGACTTGGCCAGTGTGCCAACGGGACCCCTGACCGCCCATTCTACCAGGGCTCAGGCTTCATCGGCCGCGTTTCTGGCTCATGTCCCCATACAGGAAATCTGCCGTGCGGCCACATGGTCTTCTGTGCACACCTTTGCATCACACTATGCGCTGGTACAGCAAGCTAGAGACGATGCCGCTTTTGGCGCAGCGGTTTTGCAGTCCGCAACGTCTCACTCCGACCCCACCGCCTAGGTAAGGCTTGGGAATCACCTAACTGGAATGGATATGAGCAAGCACTCGAAGAAGAAAAGACGGTTACTCACCTTTGTAACTGTTGTTCTTCGAGATGTGTTGCTCATATCCATTCCACACCCGCCCTCCTTCCCCACTGTCGGAGTAGCTGGCAAGAAGGAACTGAGGAGCGGGCGGGCCAGCAGGGGTATATATCGGGCGCCATGCCGGCGCCACTCCAGGGGGCGACCTGCTGGCCCACCGAGTGTTGCTAGGGTAAAAAGTCTCCGACGAACGTGCACGCGGTGCGCGCACACCTAACTGGAATGGATATGAGCAACACATCTCGAAGAACAACAGTTACAAAGGTGAGTAACCGTCTTTTAGTATTCTGTACATACCATACTTTCGGTATGTGATATTACTTTTATATACAGTGCTTTAATCTGCACACCTACACATGCTTGAAGACATATTTAATAGAATGCCTCCTAATTAGGTCTTTTGATATTATATTTCAAATGTTACACAGTTGTAAATTGGGCACAAGAACTCAGTAAGGCAAACTAAATAAAATAGGAATAGTCTATCACAAAATGCTACGATTAAAAGGGGATGTGTTTGTAAAGCAAACTACTTATTTGCCTAAAAAAGTAATATTTTTAAATATCCAAACTTTTCACTAGTCCTTCTATACCAGTTTATTATATAGCAACAGGAAAAGAGTTACATTTTAGTAATGTATTCCTGAGATCAAATCCTGGACTATCTTTGGCTGAGGAAAAATGCATATTTAACTAAAATTCTCATTGAGTCCCATTTGTTACATTGACTACAATGGGTATTTTCTCTCCTAAGTTGAAAGGTGAAGGAGTTTGCTTCTTATCCTGAATAACTTAATTGAAATCTTTAAGTATAACCCATTAGTTTATTCTCAATTTATTATTTTCTTGGAAATTAAGCCTTCATCGGATTGGCAAATGAAATCTTTTCAGGCATTGTGTCTTCTGTATTTGAAAAGGCAACTGTTTAAAATATATTTGTTAAAAATAAAATAATAATAAAAATAATCCTGACTATGTGGGCTGCTGTCATATTCAACCGCCACTCCATAAAAAAGAACTGATTTATTTTTTTGCAATGGTTCAAATAATTAATATCTAGTGGAGGAATGTCCTAAACATTCTAAGAATTTGAACAAGAATAATGGACATCAGCACGAATCCTGCTACATCAAGTTTAACAGGACCAAACTTAAAAAGTCTGAGGAGAAGGAAAACCAGAGAAAGCTGTGGATCACCCTGATGAACTGCAGAGGAAGTACACATGGTTAAATGACAAACGCAAGGACATCTAGAAAAGTATGATTTATTTCTGAAATGAATATACCACAAGAAGACCCCCATAATGCTTCTACCCTTAGCATTGATAGTTGAGTCTGCAAGCATGCACTTCAGCTACAAGAGCAACACTTGCTTGCAGGTACTTAGTGGCCCAAGAGGCAAAATATCATGCCAGATGTTTGACGTCTCTCTACAACAAAGTCAAGGGAGAAGAAAATTGAGCAAAGCAAAACAGAGAAAATGCCCCATGGGATTGCCTTTGCTCAACTGATAGCATGCATTGAAAAGATAAGACTGAATGAAGACATGGCTTCAGTCTTTAAACTAGCGGACCTCATGAGGTTCTATACAGCCTGTCAAGGTATTATTCCCACTTTGAACTTTAGCGTCCAGAAAGTGGGGACCTGCATGTACCCTTCTAAGCTTAATTCCTATCTTAGATCTGATAGCGCTTCTACCAACCAAAAATATAGTGTTTTGGTACACTTCCTGTCCCCCAAAACCTTCCCTGGGGGACCCAAGACCCAAACCCCTTGAGTCTTAAAACAAAGGAAAATAAACCATTCCCCCGCTTTTCCCCCTCCCAGACTTTCCCTGAGAGATCACTGTGACCCAAACTCCTTGAATCTTAAAACAGAGAGGAATTAACCTTTCCCCTCCCGTCTTTCCCCCCACCACTCCCTGGTGAGTTCAGACCCAATCCCCTTGGGTCTTACACAAGAAAAAAATCAATCAGGTTCTTAAAGAAAGCTTTTATTTAAAGAAAGAAAAAATAAAAATTATCTCTGTAAAATCAAGATGGAAAATGTTTACAGGGTCTTCAGCTTATATATAGACTAGAGGGACTCCCTCCCCCCAGCCTAAGTTACAAGTTACAGCAAACAGAGGTAAAATATCCTTCCAGCAAAATACACATTTGCAAATTAAGAAAACAAACATAAAACTAATCCACCTTTTCTAGCTAGTACTTACTATTATGAACATGAGAGACTGTTTTAGAAAGAATGGAGACAGATCTGGTTGCACGTCTGGTCCCTCTTAGGCCCAAGAGCGAACAAAGAACAACACAAACAGCACAAACAAAGACTTCCCTCCAACATTTAAAAGTATCTTGTCCCCCGATTGGTCCTTTGGTCAGGTGTCAGCCAGGTTCACTGAGCTTGTTAACCCTTTACAGATAAGAGACATTAACCCTTAATTATCTGTTTATGACACAGCCAGATTAGATCAGTTGGGGGAGTGACAATGGCTGTGCACATTCACAGCACTGAACTAAAATCCCATATCCTTTCACACACTCCAGATTTCCAAGCACATCAAGTAGGATGTGATGTACTCCTTGCTTTCAAACAGGATATTGGACATACCCTCTGAACAGCAGGTGAGGGAAAATGCTAACAATGAAGCATTTCTCTGTCTCAAACAGGTAAAACTATTGAAAGGGGCAAGTTTCAAATGAAACACAGTTTACTGGATCACTTGACCCAGGATGCCAAGCAAAATCCATGCCTGAGTCTCACTGTTGGCACTGATGTGCATGATACTGGATCATCCAAACATTAAAACTCAGTAAGAATAAGTTTCCATTCATCCATCTACCCTTACTGTTGCAGTACAAGAGCAGCGTCTCTTGCTGTGACGGAACAGAAACTTTATACCACAACAAAGGTTGAGAAATGCCTTTACCAGTCTATGTAGGTTTGAAACTTCATGCAGAGACATGAAAAACTGAGGTAGTAGATACCTTCTTTAAAATTGCACAGTCCATCTCCTAGTACAGAATGCTGACAATCTCTACCAGCATGGCAAATGATGCATGCCAACAATTAGAGGAGGAGAATGTAGTTTGTCCTCTAAAGCTTCATGATGATCTGTTCTCTACTGGGGCCATAGACCATTTAGACCATAATCCCAGCGTCACCACTTCTTCCATGGAACTTTTTCAGCATCCCAATACTCAAGTACAGGGAGTTGTTGTGAGACAAATCCACAGCCAAACCAGGGCTGCTCGCTCAGTTGGCCCTCCAATAGACCTGCAGTGAGTCACTACTCAGGCATACAGCAACGAGCCAACTGCACTAATTTAGGCTACGGGAACACTAGAGAGCTCTCAGGGGCGCCAATGCACCTGTGCTGCTGTAAGGTCTCTAATGTAGCTGCTCTAAGCTGACGTGAGAGAGCTGTCCCATCGGCTTAATTACTCGAGCCCCCCACAAGCAGCGGTAGCTATGTTGGCAGGAGAAGCTGTCTACACTGGCGCTTGGGTCGGTATAACTTATGTCGCTCAGAGAGATGGCTTTTTCACAACTCTGAATGACATAAGTTATAGTGACTTAAGTGATAGTTTAGACGTAGTCTTATTGTTGCTACAGAGCCTGCAGTGACTCAGCTTCCAGACATGTGGCAGCAGCAGATCCTGGAGCAGGACCTGGGTCAGATGACCCCCAGGCTCAAGTATTTCCCCAGCTCTGCCAGAGCTGCAGATCAGTCTGTGCCACAGCACACCTGGCCATGAACACTCCTGCAGCCACTCAATGTAACAGACTCTCCATACACCCAGCCTGCTTCTGATCCAGTTTTGGCCGCAGCCTTGCCCAAGCCCTGTGCCAGTCTTGTCCTTGCCTTACTTTGACCTTTCTCCAAACCTGATACTGATCCACTCCAGCCTTGCCTCTGCCTCCTGACCTGCTCAGATTCTGACTACCTGGCTTCGACCTTTGGCCTGTAGCTGGACTCCAGTTACAGTACTGGTTTGGCTTGTCCCTGGATCTCAGTTCCAGTGCTACTCTTGACCCAGTCCCAGTCCTACATCCAGCCTCATAGACTCATAGGTCAGAAGGGACCAATCTGATCATCTAGTCTGACCTCCTGCACAAGGCAGGCCACAGAACCCCACCCATCCAATTTTATAACAACCCCTATCCCAGGACCGAGTTACTGAAATCCTCAAAATTGGTTTGAAGACCTCAAGCTGCAGAGAAACCACCAGCAAGCGACCCATGCCCCACGCTACAGGGGAAGGCGAAAAACCTCCAGGGCCCCTGCCAATCCGCCCTGGAGGAAAATTCCTTCCCGACCCCAAATATGGCGATTAGCTAAACCCTGAGCATGTGGGCAAGAATCACCAGCCAGCACCCAAGAAGGAATTCTCTGCAGTAACTCAGTTCCCATCCCATCCAACATCTCCCCGCAGACCATTGAGCAGACCTATCTGTTGGTAATCCAAGATCAATTGCCCAAATTAACGATCCTATCATAACATCCCCTCCATATACTTATCAAGCTTTGTCTTAAAGCCAGGAAAGTCTTTTGCCCCTACTACTTCCCTCGGAAGGCTGTTCCAGAACTTCACTCCCCTAATGGTTAGAAACCTTCGTCTAATTTCAAGTCTAAACTTCCTAATATCCAGTTTATACCCATTCATCCTCGTGCTTACATTAGTAATGAACTTAAATAATTCCTCTCCCTCCCTAACGTTAACCCCCCTGATATATTTATCTAGAGCAAGCATATCCCCCCGCAGCCTTCTTTTGGCCAGGCTAAACAAGCCAAGCTCTTTGAGTCTCCTTTCATAAGGCAGTTTTTCCATTCCTCGGATCATCCTTGTAGCCCGTCTTGTCATAACCTTAGTCCCAGATTTGGACCTTAGTGTCCAAAATATGGGGGTTAGCATGAAAACCTCCAAGCTTAGTTACCAGCTTGGACCTGGTACTTGCTGCCACCACCCAAAAAATTAGAGTGTTTTGGGGCGCTCTGGTCCCCCTGAAGAACCTTCCCTGGGGACCCCAAGACCCAAATCCTTTGAGTCTCACAACAAAGGGAAATAATCCTTTTTCCCTTCCCCCCTCCAGGTGCTCCTGGACAGATACACAGACACAAGCTCTGTGAATCCAAACAGAGTGACTCCCCCTCTCCGTTCCCAGTCCTGGAAACAAAAGCACTTTCCTCTTCACCCAGAGGAAATGCAAAATCAGGCTAGCAAATTCAACACACAAAAATCTCCCCCTGATTTCTTCCTCCCACCAATTCCCTGAAATTTCCCAGAAAAGAAAACTCCAACAGGTCTTAAAAGAAAGCTTTATATAAAAAAGAAAGAAAAAATACATACAAATGGTCTCTCTGTATTAAGGTGACAAAATACAGGGTCAATTGCTTAAAAGAATATTGAATAAACAGCCTTATTCAAAAAGAATACAAATCAAAGCACTCCAGCACTTATATTCATGCAAATACCAAAGAAAAGAAACCATATAACTTACTATCTGATCTCTTTGTCCTTACACTTAGAAACAGAAGAGTAGAAAGCAGAAACTACTTCTCCAAAGCTCAGAGAAAGCAGGCAGACAGACAAAGACTTCAGACACAAAATTCCCTCCCCCCAAAGTTGAAAAAATCCGGTTTCCTGATTGGTCCTCTGGTCAGGTGCTTCAGGTGAAAGAGACATTAACCCTTAGCTATCTGTTTATGACACGCCCCCCAAATTGCAGACATTTGGCTGGGTCTTTTTGGTCAGGTCGGTCAGTGGGGCAGCGATTTGGCTGTAGTGTGGTACAAATCGCCTGTAGTATCTGGCCAAGCCTAAGAAGGATTGGACCTGCTTTTTGGACTGTGGGACAGGCCACTTTTGGATAGCATCCACCTTGGCCTGTAGGGGGTTTATGGTACCTCGACCCACCTGGTGCCCCAGGTAAGTCACTTTGTTTTGGCCTATTTGACACTTTTTGGCCTTAACAGTTAGTTCGGCCTGCCTGATGCGCTCAAAGACCTTTTCCAGGTGTAGTAGGTGTTCGGGCCAGGAGTCTGAAAAAATGGCCACATTATCGAGGTAGGCAACTGCAAATTCTCCCAGTCCTGCTAGTAGACCATCTACCAGCCTCTGGAAGGTGGCGGGTGCATTTTGAAGGCCGAAAGGAAGGACATTGAATTTATACACCCCCGCATGGGTGACGAATGCTGACCTCTCCTTGGCAGGTTTATCTAGCGGTACTTGCCAGTACCCCTTGGTTAAGTCTATTGTAGAGATGAACTGGGCACGTCCCAACTTTTCCAATAGCTTATCGGTGCGTGGCATTGGATAGTTGTCCGGACGAGTTACCGCATTTAGCTTACGGTAGTCCACGCAAAAGCGTATTTCCCCATCTGGTTTGGGTACCAGAACCACTGGAGATGCCCATGCACTGGTAGATGAGCGGATTATACCCATCTGTAGCATGTTCTGGATCTTCCGTTCTATAGCAGCTTGGGCATGAGGAGACACCCGGTAGGGTGGGGTTCTGATTGGGTGAGCATTACCTGTGTTAATGGAGTGGTATGCCCGTTTAGTCCGTCCTGGGGTGGCTTAGAACAATGGGGCAAAGCTAGTGCACAGCTCCTTTATTTGTTGCCGCTGCAGACGTTCCAGGGTGGTTGAGAGGTTCACCTCTTCCACGCCACCGTTTTTTTTTCCGTCGTAGTAGACACCGTCAGGCCACTCAGCATCATTTCCCTGGACTGTAAACTGACAAACCTGTAAGTCTTTGGAATAGAAAGGCTTGAGAGAATTAACATAGTAAACTCTAGGTTTTAGTGAGGAATTGGGAAATGCTATGAGGTAATTTACAGTTTCCAGGCGCTCTTGGACCGTGAATGGCTCTTCCCATGATGCTTCCATTTTATGGGCCTGTTGCGCCTTTAAGACCATAACCTGGTCTCCTACCTTGAAGGAACGTTCTTTGGCATGTCTGTTATACCAGGCCTTTTGCTCTTTTTGAGCATCCTTTAGGTTCTCTTTAGCAAGGGCTAAAGAGTGTCGGAGGGTGCTTTGTAGGTTGCTTACAAAGTCCAGAATGTTAGTTTCTGGGAAGGCGTAAACCCCTCCCATTGCTGCTTCACCAACTGTAATGGTCCCTTAACCTCGTGACCATACACAAGTTCAAATGGTGAAAACCCTAAACTGGGATGTGGTACAGCCCTGTAGGCAAACAGCAACTGCTGCAACACTAGGTCCCAATTATTGGAGAATTCGTTGATGAATTTTTGTATTATGGCCCCCAAAGTTCCATTGAACCTTTCCACCAGGCCATTGGTTTGATGGTGGTACGGGGTGGCAACCAAGTGATTCACCCCATGAGTTTTCCACAGTTTTTCCATGGTCCCTGCCAGGAAATTAGACCCTGAATCTGTAAGGATGTCGGAGGGCCAACCTACCCTGGCAAAGATGTTTGTTAGGGCCAGGCACACAGTGTTAGCCCTGGTGTTGCCTAGAGCGACTGCTTCTGGCCATCGGGTAGCAAAGTCCACTAAAGTCAGTACGTACTGCTTTCCTCTGGGCGTCTTTTTTGGGAAAGGGCCCAGAATATCCACAGCTACTTGCTGAAATGGGACCTCAATTATGGGGAGTGGCTGGAGAGGGGCCTTGACCTGGTCTTGAGGCTTTCCCACTCTTTGGCATACCTTACAAGACCGGACATAGTTGGCAACGTCCTTGCCCATCCCCTCCCAGTGGAAGGACTTCCCCAACCGGTCCTTGGTTCTGTTCACCCCAGCCTGGCCACTGGGATGATTATGGGCTAAGCTTAAGAGCTTCCCCCGGTACTTAGTTGGAACCACCAACTGTTTTTGCGGCTGCCATTCTTCCCGGTGTTCACCAGAAAGAATCTCCTTGTATAAAAGTCCTTGGTCTATAACAAACCGGGATCGATTAGAAGAGCTGAGAGGTGGTGGGGTGCTCCGTGCCGCCGCCCACGCTTTCTGAAGGCTGTCATTTGCTTTCTGCTCAGTCTGGAACTGTTCCCTTGAGGCTGGGGTCACCAGTTCTTTCTTAGACTGTGGACTTGGGCTTGGTCCCTCTGGAAGCGATGTAGGTGAGGGGGTTGTTTCCGTTGCTGGTGAACCGCTCTCTGCTGGTGCACCTGAGGGTATTTCAGGCTCTGGCTGAGCCTTTTGGGTATGGCTGTCTGTTGCTTCTGCCAGTTGTGGCTCGCTGGCGCCCACTGGCGTTGAGTTTGAAGATGTGGTTGCACTTGCTGGTGCTGGTTGCTGTTCCAGTTCCGGGCCTGAGACTGGAGATGCTGTGGCTGTTTCAGTGGTAGGCATGGAATTCAGGTCCACTACCTTTGTCTGGGTCTCTCGGAACACAGACGGGGCCTCTGTGGACGGCTCAGGAACAGGAATGGGTCTGGAAGCTTGCCTGGTTTGGCTACGTGTAACCATTCCCACTCTCTTGGCCCGCCTCACCTGGTTGGCCAAGTCTTCTCCCAGTAGCATGGGGATAGGATAATTGTCATAGACTGCAAAAGTCCACATTCCTGACCAGCCTTTGTACTGGACAGGCAGTTGAGCTGTAGGCAAGTCTACAGCTTGTGACATGAAGGGGTAAATTGTAACTTTGGCCTTTGGGTTGATTAATTTGGGGTCAACGAAGGATTGGTGGATAGCTGACACTTGTGCCCCCGTGTCTCTCCACGCAGTAACCTTCTTTTCGCCCACTCTCAAATTTTCCCTTCGCTCCAAGGGTATTTGAGAGGCATTCGGGCCTGGGGATCTTTGGTGTGATGGTGGTGTAATGAATTGCACTTGCATGGTGTTCTTTAGACAGTTGGCCTTGATATGTCCCAGTTCATTACACTTAAAGCATCTTCCATCTGATGGGTCACTGGGCCGAGGTGAGTTACTGGAGACTGGTGAGGTGGAAGAGTAGGGCGTCTGTGGCTTTACTTGGGTTGTATGTGGGGTCTTTGGCTGTCCTCGGTTGTAAGGTTTATGGTCGGTGTGCCCCCTGGGGTAATCGTTCCCCTTGACAGTAGCTTTCTTGCTTTCTGCCACTTCCATCCATTTGGCTCCAATCTCCCCCGCCTCAGCGAGATCTTTGGGTTTTCCATCTTGTATGTACCGTGTGATGTCTTCAGGAACACCATCCAAGAACTGCTCCATTTGTATGAGGAGGTGCAGTTCTTCCAAGGTTTTAACATTGTGTCCTGATATCCAGGCCTCAATTTTTTGCAACGTAGTAGGCGTGTTTGGGAAATGACACATCTGGTTTCCACTTTTGGGTTCTGAAGCGCCGACGGGCATGATCTGGGGTTATCCCCATTCTGTATCTGGCCTTGGTTTGAAAAAGTTTATAGTCATTCATTTGCTGCTTAGGCATTTCAGCTGCCACCTCTGCTAAAGGTCCACTGAGCTGTGACCTCAATTCTACCATGTACTGGTCTTCGGGGATGCTGTACCCAAGACAGGCTCTTTCAAAATTTTCCAAGAAGGCCTCGGTGTCATCACCTGCCTTGTAGGTGGGAAATTTCCTGTGCTGTGGAGCAATAATTGGCGCCGGGTTGTTAGGGTTGGCTGGCACATGCAGCCCAGCTTTTGCCAAGTCCAGTTCATGTTTTCTCTGTTTTTCCTTCTCTTCATTTTCTTTTTGTTGTTTTTCCATTTCTCGGTGGTGGGCCGCCTCTTCTTCTTCTTGCTTCTTTCTGTGGGCCAACTCTTCTTCTGCTTGTTTCCTTCGGTGGGCCACCTCTTCTTCTTCTAGTTTTCTTTTGTGTGCTGCCTCTTTGGCTGCCTGTTCTCTTTGGTAGGCTGCCAGTTTGATGCTTTCTTCCTTTTCTTTCAGCTCCAGTTGTCGCCTGTGTTCAGCTTCTTTGAATTGCTCTTCGGCCTCAATTTTTGCCTTAGAAGTCATGATTCCTGTTTTCTTGTGTTGGGGTGCCCTCCGGTGTTTATCTTCTGAACTGCAGGTTCTCTGTTGCCTCCTGAAGTCTGCCTAGCAACAGTGCCTTTAGCTAATTTTCAATGTTAAGTAAACCTGAAAAACCACTTTATTTGCATGTATATAGTGCTGGTAATGACTCTCAATGGGAGAGCTATTGCATGACAAAAGACCCTTAACAGTCTGGTAATGGCTTCTTGCTTAACATGCAAGCCACAAACTGCCAGAGAGAGAAGAAAAAAAAATTCTCTTTGGTTCCCTTTGAAAACCAAACCCTCTCTGCTAAAAAGTCCCTAGCAGAGAAAAGAAAAATATAATATTCCTACTGGCTTCTGGATTTTGTCTATCCCGTAACCGCTGCACACCATGTCATAACCTTAGTCCCAGATTTGGACCTTAGCGTCCAAAATATGGGGGTTAGCATGAAAACCTCCAAGCTTAGTTACCAGCTTGGACCTGGTACTTGCTGCCACCATCCAAAAAATTAGAGTGTTTTGGGGCACTCTGGTCCCCCTGAAGAACCTTTCCTGGGGACCCCAAGACCCAAATCCTTTGAGTCTCACAACAAAGGGAAATAATCCTTTTTCCCTTCCCCCCTCCAGGTGCTCCTGGACAGATACACAGACACAAGCTCTGTGAATCCAAACAGAGTGACTCCCCCTCTCCGTTCCCAGTCCTGGAAACAAAAGCACTTTCCTCTTCACCCAGAGGAAATGCAAAATCAGGCTAGCAAATCCAACACACACAGATCTCCCCCTGATTTCTTCCTCCCACCAATTCCCTGGTGAGTACAGACTCAATTTCCCTGAAATTTCCCAGAAAAGAAAACTCCAACAGGTCTTAAAAGAAAGCTTTATATAAAAAAGAAAGAAAAAATACATACAAATGGTCTCTCTGTATTAAGGTGACAAAATACAGGGTCAATTGCTTAAAAGAATATTGAATAAACAGCCTTATTCAAAAAGAATACAAATCAAAGCACTCCAGCACTTATATTCATGCAAATACCAAAGAAAAGAAACCATATAACTTACTATCTGATCTCTTTGTCCTTACACTTAGAAACAGAAGAGTAGAAAGCAGAAACTACTTCTCCAAAGCTCAGAGAAAGCAGGCAGACAGACAAAGACTTCAGACACAAAATTCCCTCCCCCCAAAGTTGAAAAAATCCGGTTTCCTGATTGGTCCTCTGGTCAGGTGCTTCAGGTGAAAGAGACATTAACCCTTAGCTATCTGTTTATGACACGTCTCTGAACCTGTTCCAGTTTGAATTCATCCTTCTTGAACATGGGACACCAGAACTGCACACAGTATTCCAGATGGGGTCTCACCAACGCCTTATATAATGGTACTAACACCTCCTTATCCTTGCAGGAAATACCCTGCCTGATGCATCCCAAAATCGCATTTGCTTTTTTAACAGCCGTATCACATTGGCGACTCATAGTCATCCTGCTATCAACCAGTACCCCAAGGTCCTTCTCCTCCTCCGTCGCTTCCAACTGATGCGCCCCCAACGTATATCCAAAATTCTTATTATTAATTCCTAAATGCATAACCTTGCACTTTTCACTATTGTATTTCATCCTATTTCTTTTACTCCAGTTTACAAGGTGGTTCAGATCTTCCTGAATAGTATCCCTGTCCTTCTCCGTGTTAGCAATACCCCACAGCTTCGTGTCATCCGCAAACTTTATTAGCACATTCCCGCTCTTTGTGCCAAGGTCAGTAATAAAAAGGTTAAATAAGATCGGTCCCAAAACCGATCCTTGAGGGACTCCACTAGTTACCTCCTTCCAGCCTAACAGTTCACCTTTCAATACGACCCTCTGGAGTCTCCCCTTTAACCAGTTCCTTATCCACCTTACAACTTTCATATTCATTCCCATCTTTTCCAATTTGACTAACAGTTCCCCGTGCGGAACCGTGTCGAACGCCTTACTGAAATCTAGGTAAATTATATCTACCGCATTTCCTTTATCTAAGTAATCCGTCATCTTCTCAAAGAAGGAGATCAGATTGGTTTGACACGATCTACCTTTAGTAAATCCGTGTTGCAATTCGTCCCAATTACCATTGACCTTTATGTCCTTAACTACTTTCTCCCTTAAAATTTTTTCCAAGACCTTACATACTACAGACGTCAAGCTAACAGGCCTATAATTACCCGGATCACTTTTATTCCCTTTCTTAAAAATAGGAACTACATTAGCAATCCTCCAGTCATACGGCACAACCCCCGAGTTTATCGATTGCTTAAAAATTCTCGCTAATGGGCACGCAATTTCACGCGCTAGTTCCTTTAATATCCTCGGATGGAGATTGTCCGGGCCCTCCGACTTCGTCCCATCGAGCTGTTCAAGTACGGCCTCTACCTCAGTTGCGGTAATATCCACTTCCATATCCACATTCCCATTTATCATCCCTCCATCATCGCAAGGTTCCTCACTAGTCTTATTAAAAACTGAAGCAAAGTACTTGTTTAGATGTTGGGCCATGCCTAGGTTATCCTTAACCTCCATTCCATCCTCAGTGTATAGCGGCCCCACTTCTTCTTTCTTTGTTTTCTTCTTATTTATGTGGCTGTAGAACCTTTTACTATTGGTTTTGATTCCCTTTGCAAGGTCCAGTTCAGTGCGGCTTTTAGCCTTCCTCACTTTATCCCTACATGTTCTGACCTCACCAAGGTAGCTTTCCTTACTGATCCTGCCTTTCTTCCACTCCCTGTAAGCTTTCTGCTTTTGTCTAATCCCCTCTCTGAGTTGCTTGCTCATCCAGTTTGGCCTACAACTCCTGCCCATGGTTTTTTTCCCCTTTCTTGGGATGCAGGCTTCCGACAGTCTCCGCAGCTGCGACTTAAAGTAATTCCAGGCCTCCTCCGCATTTAAATCCACTAATTCCTCTGTCCAATCCACTTCCCTAACTAATTTCCTTAACTCTTTATAATTAGCCCTCGAGAAGTCAAAAACCCTAATCCCAGATGTACATTTGTTTATCCTTCCATCTAGTTTGAACTGAATCAGCTCATGATCACTCGAACCAAGGTTGTCCCCTACCACCATTTCTTCTACGAGGTCCTCACTGCTCACCAACACCAAATCTAAAATGGCATCTCCTCTCGTAGGTACTTCAACTACTTGATGAAGAAATCCATCCGCTATCACATCCAGAAAAATCTGACCCCTATTATTCTTGCAAGTACTCGTCCTCCAGTCTATATCCGGGAAGTTGAAGTCCCCCATAATCACACATTTCCCCTTTGTGTTTACTTCATTAAAGACATTAAAGAGGTCTCTATCCATATCCCAATCAGATCCTGGCGGTCTGTAGCACACCCCAAGCACTATCTCATGGGAAGCTCTAGTTGCTTTTTTACCCAGTGTGATTTTTGCCCAGACAGACTGTCTTATCCATTCCACCGCTTCTTATTTTGCTACAGTTAATTTCATCATTGATGTACAAGGCTACTCCACCACCTTTGCCTTTCTTCCTGTCTTTTCTAAACAGCACATAGCCTTCAATACCCGTGCTCCAGTCATGAGTACTATTCCACCAGGTTTCGGTTATCCCTATAATATCCGGTTTCACTTCCTGCACCAGTAACTCCAGTTCCTCCATCTTGTTACCTAGGCTCCTCGCATTAGTGTACAGACCTTTTAATTTTCAGCGTTTGGCGTCAGTGACATTCTTTCCTCCGTCGTGCAGAGACCTTCTACCACCAGCATCTCCCGTTACTCTGGTTTCTACTCCACTATTCCTCCTTGGATCAAATCTTGGGACCGCAAGGGTATCCCCTCTCACTTTGTTTACTTCCCTCTCCAGGTTATATTCCGGCGTGGAGATCTCCCGAACATCTCCCAACCATCTCCCCCAACTTCCTAGTTTAAAGCTCTCTTGATGAGGTCGGCGAGCCTCCATCCTAGAATTCTATTTCCCTCCTTGCTTAGATGAAGTGCATCCTGAGCGAACAGTCGTCTATCCGTAAACGCTTCCCAGTGACCGTACATCCCAAAGCCCTCCTTATAACACCACTCCCTGAGCCATCTGTTGATCGCCATAATCTTGTCACTCCTTCGTCGCCCTGCTCTAGGAACTGGCAGAATCCCACTGAAGATCACCTGAGCCTCGATGTCTTTGAGCCTCTTCCCCAGTCTGGCATAGTCCTCCTTGATACAGTCCAGCGAGTAACTAGCCGTATCATTCGTTCCCACATGAAGGATAATCAGCGGATTCTTTCCCGCTCCCGCTAAGATCGTATTCAGCCTCAGGTCCACATCCTGTATCTTAGCCCCTGGCAGACAGCACACCCTTCTGTTCTCCCGATCAGGTCTAGTTACAGGCCTGTCTACTCTTCTCAGTAAAGAGTCTCCAATCACGTAGACTTGCCTTTTCCTGGCGACAGTGCGATTCTGCGGTCTATCCCCCACAGCAGCTGGCCGCAATTCCTTTCGATTTGCATTCGCCCTTACAATCCTCCTAGGGCTCGTACTTGGTGTCGCCTCCATTGACTCCTCCCCTCCTTCTGCAGGACTAGCTGCTCGCCTCTTCTTCCTCGCCCTTTCTCCTTCAGCAGCCTGCTGTGCTCCATCTTCATTTCCCAACTCAGCAAACCTGTTCCTGAGTTCTATTTCTCCATCGCTGGCCTGTCTTTTCCTCTGCCTGGTTCTCCTAGTCACATGCTTCCACCGTCCACTTTCCTCACCCAGCAGCCCCTCCTCAGAGACCTTTGGTCCTGCTTCTATCTGCTCGTCTGAGCTTGTCCCCTGTGCCTCATCATGTCTGTGTTCCATCATCTGCTCAAATCCCCTTCTAAACTCAGCCAGAGTTTCCACTTGCATCTCCAGTCCCCTTACCTTTTCCTCCAGCAGCTCTATCAGGCGGCACTTCATGCAGATGAAACTCCTTTCAGGTGCTCCCTCTAGGACCATGTACATGCCGCAGCTCCCGCATCCGGTCATCCTCAGTGTGTCTGCACCTGCTACCTCCGCCTCCATCGTAGCGCTCCAACTCTGTGCCTGGCAATCCACGCCTCACACCGCACCGCAGGCCACCAACAAGTGCTGGGCTGCTGGCAGACCCCTGCCTCTTCCCTAGTCTGCCTTCCTGGTTCCTCTGCCTTGGTCTCCCCTGCAACCTCCCCCTGGAAACTCCCACTGAAACTCCCCTGTTAGCCGCTCTGTTCGCCGCCTCCTGTGCCGCTGCCTGAGTGCCTGGCTCCTTATATAGGACCCCTAATCAGGTAAGCCCCGCCCCCAACTCAGGGCTCAGCCTCGCTCCCAGCACACAGCCCCTAGCAGCCTGCACACACACTCACTCACACACAAACACCACAAGCTACAAAAACTACAAAAACCTGCTCCTCCAACAGCACTCCCACTGAAACTCCCCTGTTAGCCGCTCTGTTCGCCGCGTCCTGTGCCGCTGCAGCTACCTCAACTTATGCTCCAACCACTAGGCATGACTACCAGGAGGCAGTCCCTGACAGTTGTGAGTGAAATTCCCACTCTGGACTGTGAGCCTGCAGCATCAGTGAAAAGGACTATATTGTTACTTCCTCAGGGCTGGTCTACACTAAGGGGGGTATCGATCTAAGATATGCAACTTCAGCTACGTGAATTGTGTAGCTGAAGTTGAAGTATCATAGATCGATTTACCTCAGGTCCTCATGGCGCGGGATCAACACCCGTGGCTCCCTGTGTCGACTCCGCTACTGCCACTTGCTCTGGTGGAGTTCCGGAGTCGACGGGAGTGCGCGTTCGGGGATCAATATATCATGTCTAGATGAGACACAATATATCAATCCCCGAAAAATTGATCACTACCCGCTGATACAGCGGGTAGTCTGGACGTACCCTCAGTCTTAACCAATTGTTTCTCCATTGGTCTTGAAGACAACCAGTGATACCATCTCTGCCACAAATGTTGAAATCAAGACTGACTGCCAACTGATTATTGAAGCCCTGCAAGAAGAATGCAGGTGGCTCAAACAAGTAAGGCAAGCAGTCAGTCAGGATACTTTCAATGGAGATTGATGATGCCTGGACAGCTTACCACACTAGGAAACAGCCGGTGCCAGACTTTGCCCCAGCCATCACTATGCTTCTTTTCTGCTCTCCAGATAACTTCAAGTCCATGGCAATGATTCATCATGGCATGGATGTGATAAGGAATGCTGTAAACCACCTAAACCTTTGCTAAGGCCTGTTGATCATTATGAGTCAGCCCCTTTTCACCCTAACCAAATAGATACAGTGGACTTGCCCTGCTGGGTATGGAGAAGGAAAATTTCTCATTAGGCTGGACTTCATCTGGAAATGTCAAGTGTATAACTGATTGGAGGTTGGCTAGAATATAGTGGATGAATGGAAGACCTTGCTCAGGCCAAAGTGGCTTCCCCAGGAATGGCTGATTCCTTTTCAAAGCATCTTATGTTACGTGTACTAGGCGTGCCAACCCAAGTATGTGGCAGCAGTCTGTACGTTTTTGTTCCAAAATGCATACACACAGTATACTCAAGGTCTCGGGGAAGATGAGGCTCCTATGGGGTATGATAAATAGTGTGACAAGCAAAACTAGAAAACAGTCCACCAGGTAAACTTTTCTCTTTATGTTGAATGCCTTGGAAACATGTCACTCTGGTATTTTGTGGTCGATCAGACTAATTATGTTCGTTGGGTGCCTGTTCACCTTTGAGGTATGGTAAACTTTCACACAGTGCATCCGGACACATCTAGAGAGTTTCTAAAGGGAAATGTCACTGTTCAGAAGACAGAGCATATTTTCTCTGCAGTTGTGCTTGACCAAGGTTATGAGCAAAATAATGCCTTAATCAAAGGGGATATAGTGGAGCTGTTGGTCTAAAACAAAGTCCTGAAGCCCTTTAGCACTTGACTAGTGGTGGCCAGTTGATAGAAGAACTTGAAGCCAAGGGAGAGAAATGAACCATGCAAAAAAGGTCTAACACAAAGCAGCATAAGCAGGTGAAAACTGCCCAGACTTCTTCTGCATGATTTGTTAAGGTACTTGTTGTGGTCAGAGAAGACATGGGCAACCCCTTCTCAGAAGAGAGTATAGAGTTAGTTAAATAGGATACCAAAGACATTGCAGATTCTCCTGTTATTGTCTCTGTTATGGAGGTTGCAGCAGTATACAATGTTTGTAACAGAGGTTGCAGGACAAAACCCAGCCATTAACGGAGCCTATCAAGCAAAATAAATTCCCCCTTGTTCAGCAGACCTCCTGTAAGAGCAATCTCCAAGACCAAATTGCAGGTCTCCTCCTTGAAAAATGGCAGGGAAAGCGATGTTTCAATATATTTAAGACTGAGATATTTTCTTGTTTCTTCATTTATTTTAGGCTGCATGTACAAGCTGCCTTTTCAATCTTTTTGAAATACAGCAATAACCTTTTATGCACAGATCAATCTGAAATATCATTATTAGCAAAGAGAAACGAAGCTTTTGTTCAGAAAGTTGAAAACTTTGTTCTTTTTCTGTATCATTAATATTTTAGTAAATACTCCCTGCTGACATGCTACAGAGCATGTTAAATCTTTATTTTTTGCATAATCTCAAGACATCACAATTCACAGCTCTAGTTTATAGGACACTCAAGACAATAGAAATTTAAATGCACCAAAAATAATGCCATAAACAAATACTATTAGGAAAACATCAGTGGAAAAAAAACCATTCAGAATTCAAATTGGCTGCCACAGCCAACATGGCATGAGTTGCTGATGGACCCATGCCTGAAAATCTTTATTAAGTCATTCCCTAAGACTGTGGCAAATTTAATGCTTTTGTCATAAAATCCAAAATTCTTTCACAAATCTATTGGATATAGTGTAATTTTAGAGAGGGAAATTCCACATATTGGAAAGAAGGAATCATTTATCTGGCAGGGTGATGTCTTTAAAAAATCGTTGTGGTCAAAGGAGTAGAACAAAATGCAGTTTATCACATCTATCATGACCACATACGTGGTACAAGTTATATCATGGTTGAGCAGGAATAGAGTTGGGGGTGTGGAAAACTATATTTAGGGGGTACACATTCCCTATTGGTATTTCTGCTTATAGGCTTGAAAAGATAATATAAAGGTGAAAATATTTTTAACTTCTCAGCACAGAGAAAAATATAGGGAGTATGACTGATATACTGCACTAAAGTACCAGAATTCAAAAGCTTTGAAAAGTCTCTTGGAGGATTATGTGTCTTCATTTAATTTAACTAAAGAGTTTAACCTTTCTTTAAATGTGCCCTCAGAGGCAGTCATGTAGTAAGGGTGAACAGAAGGTGCCTTTTAGTTTAACAGTTAAACTGCATCCACCTAGGAAATTGGGGGGAGGGGGGGCAAGGCTCCAAGTAACTGGCAATATGGCTTGGGGTTAAAAGTTTACATTCTCAGGCCTGCTATCACCCTCGAATTGCCCCTCAGATTAATCAATATGTTCCTTTGAAGCTAGCATGAGTACATGTAATCATTTATCATTTTCTTTTGTTCTTTTGTTTATGGTATAAAATGTAATCGATCAAAAGGGGGCTCTGTAGTGTGGGTAAGGGATGTAGTTAATTAAAGGATCCGGTACTTAATGAATTGTAAATGATCAATTGAGGCACCTGTGAACATCTTTGTAAACAAGTAGGGTATATAAGACATGGCAAAGGATAACGGGGTGTGCAGGATTTGAGATTTGTATTTCTCCCGGCACCTTATATGATTTCAGATAAAGAGACTTGCTTCTCCACTCCGATGTGGTCATTCGGGATACACACACCGGGCAAACGAACCCCAACTGTTGCTCCCTGCAACAAAATCAAAGGGTATTTTTTCAGTACTTTTAATATTTAACTTGTTATTGTAACACCTTACATGGTCACCACACTGACTTTCCTTTTTTAAATCAGTGCAGAAAACTGTCTGAATTTTTTTTTAACCCTCAATAAACCCTCATTAATTTGAATATATTTATACACCTCTACCCCGATATAACACGACCCGATATAACATGAATTCAGATATAACGTGGTAAAGCAGTGCTCCAGGGAGGCAGGGCTGTGCACTCCGGTGGATCAAAGGAAGTTCGATATAATGCGGTTTCACCTATAATGCAGTAAGATTTTTTTGGTTCCCGAGGACAGCGTTATATTGGGGTAGAGGTGTATATTCCTAATTTCATCTGTGTTTTTTTTTAAATCTATATCCATATGTTGAGAGACATGTTGCGTTTGATTTTCCACTATGGTTGCCCCATTGTGCCAATGGATTCTGTGCGCAAAGCCAGCTCAGAGCCAAGGAAAATATCCGCAGACATAGGCAGATCCTACAGTAGCACAGAGCCAGCATAGTGGCTCTTATACAAGGCCCTTGGTCTGGCACAGGGGACATGGCAGTTCAAACTGAAAATACATCAAATACTGCAAATGGTTTATGAGCAATTCACAGACTGAAACATGTTCACGTATAACACTTGTAGAATAATTTAAAATAATGAATTAATGGAGATTGTGGTCTGTTTGTGGTTAACTAGCAAAGGGCAAAGTCAGCAGCTCTCTTACACTGAGTGTGATTAGTTTTGCCCAGCTCTGCCTGATGCCTGATCTTGCTTTTGTCATTAAGAGCTTTGTCTTGTTTTGAGCACTGGCAGTTTTGGTCTATTGTCTTGTAAATGTGGGTGAGGTGAGTTCAATTAGCTGTGGGCTCCCATTTTGGAGTTTTCTTTAAGATTATCATTCCTGGGTGGGGAAAACTCTTTACATCACCCTAGTCATGCAACTAAGCTTTAATGGGGTGTTGATGTAATTTACTCTCACTTTATGGCCTCTTTACGCTGCCAGAATGGAATAAAATGGCTTTTGTGTAAATAAGGTTCAGACGCCTAATGTGCAGCAGTGTTGCTCAATCTCTTTAGATATCAGAGGGGTAGCCTTGTTAGTCTGTATCCACAAAAACAGTGAGGAGTCTGGTGGCATCTGAAAGATTAACAGATTATTCAGACTAATTGCTGGTCTGGTGTACCCTGAAATAGCAAAGTTAATGTAGTATTCACCCAGAATATTAGCATGGTTGATGCTTGGTGAGTGGTACCTTTTTTTTTTTCCTTTCAAATTCTCCTTCTCCCAACTCAACCTCTTCTCTCTCTGTCCTTTGCACTCCTCCATTCTCTGTTCTTCACTTTGTCTGCATTTCTCCTCTGTCTGTGGATTCCTCTTTAGTGGTAGTGGTGGGAAGGGTTGATGGCAGGGGTGCTGGAAAAATTGATATAGTGGGGGTGCTGAGAGCCATTGAACCAAACTGTAAACCCTGGATATAATGGAAATCACTTAAAGCCAGAGGATGTGGCAGCACCCACAGCACTGCTAGTTCCAGCAACTATGGTTGGCTTAGCCCTGTTCACTCCCTAAGAGTATGCCTACACTTACAGTTGTACAGCACTGGGAGTTACAGCTGTCTTCATACAGCTGTGTAGGGAAAGTGCTGCAGTGTGGCCACACTGACAGCTACCAGCGCTGCAGTGTGGCCACATTTGCAGCATTTGCAGCGCTGTTGGGAGTTGTGCATTGTGGGCAGCTATCCCAGCTTTCAAGTGGCTGCAGCGTGCTTTTCAAAACGGGGGTGGGGTGGAGTGTGACAGGGAGCGTGGGGGAGACAGAGGCCATGGCTACACTTACAGTTTTGAGGCGCTGGTAGTTACAGCTGTGTTCGTACAGCTGTGTAGGGCCAGCACTGCAGTGTGGCCACACTGACAGCTACCAGCGCTGCAGTGTGGCCACATTTGCAGCACTTGCAGCGCTGTTGGGAGTGGTGCATTGTGGGCAGCTATCCCACAGAGCACCTCGTCCCATTTTGGCGCTGTGGCTTGTGGGAAGGGGAAGGAAGTGTGCGGGTCTTTCCACTTCCTGTTCCAACGCCCCGTGGTGCTTTGCTACACATTCCAAGCAGTTTGGCGGCATTGTGAGTCTGCAGCGCGATTTCTGAGATTTCTGTTACAAATGGAGCCTGAGCTGCTTGTTGATGAATGTTGCCAGCACATCACGCATGGCAGTGGAGCTATTCCTTCAGCTGCAAAGTGACAGTGAGGAGTCAGACGATGATATTGAAACGCCTGACGCTCAAGACACTCAGTTGCTTGTGGCAGTAACAGACGTGCTCAGCACTGTGGAACGATGCCTTTGGGCTCGGGAAATCAGCACTGAGTGGTGGGATCACATCGTACTGCAAGCCTGGGATGACGAGCAGTGGCTGCAGAACTTTCGGATGAGAAAAGCCACTTTCATGGGACTGTGTGCTGAGCTCTCCCCTACCCTGCGGCACAGGGACATGAGATTGAGAGCTGCCCTGCCAGTGGAGAAGCGGGTGGCTATTGCAATCTGGAAGCTGGCAATTCCAGACAGCTACCGATCGGTGGCGAACCAGTTTGGAGTGGGAAAGTCCACCGTTGGAATGGTGCTGATGCAAGTTTGCACAGCCATTAATCGCACCCTGCTAAGAAGAACTGTGACTCTGGGGAACGTGCAGGACATTGTGGATGGCTTTGCAGAAATGGGGTTCCCTAACTGTGGAGGGGCAATAGATGGGACGCATATTCCTATTCTGTCACCACCCCACCTGGCATCAGAGTACGTTAATCGCAAGGGGTATTTCTCCGTGGTTCTGCAAGCGCTTGTGGATCACTGTGGGCGTTTCACTGACATTTACTCAGGATGGCCTGGAAAGGTGCATGATGCACGCATCTTTCGGAACAGTGCCCTGTTCAGGAGGCTGAGAGCCGGGACTTTTTTCCCAGACCGCAAGATCACAGTAGGGGACGTTGAAATGCCCACTGTGATCCTTGGAGACCCCACTTACCCCTTAATGCCATGGCTCATGAAACCATATACAGGGAAGCTTGACAGGAGCAAGGACCGGTTCAACTACAGGCTGAGCCGGTGTAGAATGACTGTGGAGTGTGCTTTTGGCCGTTTGAAAGCCCGCTGGAGGTGTCTTTATGGGAAACTAGATTTGGGGGAAAGCAGCATCTCCGCTATTATGTCCGCGTGCTGTACCCTCCATAATATTTGTGAAGGGAAGGGTGAAAGATTCAGTGAGGAATGGACCTCCGAGGTTCGACGCCTAGGGGATGAATTTGCACAGCCAGAGAGCAGGGCTACTAGAGAGGCCCAGGAAAGGGCTTCAAGGATTAGGGATGCCTTAAGGGAGCAATTTGATGCTGAGAGCCAACAGTAATGTTTGGTGCCTTTGCTGTGCTCCTTTCTACCTTGGGGTACAATATTTACCACTTCCTGCAATAATAAAACGTATTGTAAAAGCCATAAAATCCTTTATTCAAAGTACAGTACATAAAAGGCCAGGGGGGTTAGGGTGGTGGACTGTACATTCAGAGGTTTGAATATGTCCTGTTTGGATTACTGTTCAATGTCTGCTGCACTTCAGGATTACTATGCTGCAGGGTAATGGGGGTGGAGTGCACAGGGTAAGAATTGTAGTTATCAGGGCTGGTAGGTGATCGTACAGGTGTTGGGGGCAGCTGGGGGTAATAAGAAACTGGCTGCTGGAGAAAGGTGTTTTGTGCAAATACTGGGGAACAAGAAAGAGAGCTTTGGGAGGGGTGTGGGTTACCACGGTACAGATCTGCCTGCATGGCTACGAGAGACTCGAAAGACTCAGTTTGGCGAGCCAGGAGGCTTATCATCTGCTTTGAGGTTTTTTGGTAGCCAATTCCTTTCTCCTGCTTTCTGTTTGCCTCCATTCATACATTTTCTCTCTCCATTCCTGCGTCTTCCTACTTTCTCTGTTGTAGTGAATCATAACTGCTTTGATCAATTCTTCTTTTGATTTTCGCGGATTTTTTCTCAAGTTCTGCAACCGACGTGAGGCCGGTGATCCGGCTGCATTAGTCAAGGTCACTAAAAAAAACATAGATAGAAACATGTAATACACAGAGGCTACATTGTTTATTATCCCACAGTGAAGGAGTTTTTAGACTTTTTGTAGCATCCTTCCCACATACCTAACATAACACAGAGAGGCCAGGGAAGCGAAGGCATGGCAAGCAATGGGGTGAGTGTTTCTGCCCCGACTGCACCTGGGAGGGGGAATTGACCGATGGGTCACTGGGGTTTATCTGCACTGGGTACAGGAGGTAGCTGGTGTCCTGCACAGGGGACAGTAGTGAACAGGAAGGTGGCGAGCTGATGGCTGGGGGGGGGCGGTCCGTATAACTGCCGGCCTGCTGGTGATGGGGGGGGAACCGCACAGCTGTGCTGGCTGCCTGCTGGGAAGGGGGGGGAGAGACTGGAGGGCACCGCGGGGCTGGCTGCCTGCTGGGAAGGGTGGGGAAAAACCGGAGGGCACCGCGGGGCTGGCTACGTGCTGGGAAGGGGGGGGGGAAGACCGGAGCGCACCGCGGGGCTGCCTGCCTGCTGGGAAGGAGGGGGGGAAGACCGGAGGGCACCGCGGGGCTGGCTGCCTGCTGGGAAGGGTGGGGAAAAACCGGAGGGCACCGTGGGGCTGGCTACGTGCTGGAAGGGGGTAGGGAGACCGGAACACACCGCAGGGCTGGCGGGGGACCGCGAACCTGGCGCCCTGCACTCAAGTATCCCTAAATTCTCAACAGGGTTTCCTACTGCCAGATATATCACTGCTGCGTGTTACCTGAGAAGAGAGGGAGGGTCTTCTACAGCAATGTGGATTCCGCCCTGGCCCCTATGCAGCTTGCCTGTGTGCAGCCATGGTCCCCCCACCCCTCACTGCACAGTGGATCGGACGAGTTAGCCTGACCGGGACAAGGACCACGGTGGCTCTCCCGATAAACTTGAGAAAGCAAATTGCGCACGCTCTGGCTGCAACTTTTCAAGAGATTACCGAGGCAGATTACAGAGACGTGATAGAGCAAATCAATGGGCTATTCCATGTTTAGGCATGCATGCAGGCAGCCATAACCCAAACCCTCCTCTCCCAAAACATAAAAATCTGCTTACCCCGAGCACACTCCACAGCTTCTTCCTCACCAGCAACTTCCAGCTGCTGCGACTGGCTAGCCTCCTCCTGGCTTGAGAAGAGCTCCTGGCTGCATGCCTCCTGGGACTCCGGGGTGTCTCCCTCCACGCCAGTAGCCTCACTGTCGGCTTCCTCTACACCCTCCCCCACTTCTCCCTGCTCTGAACTCTCCATCGTGGTCCTCGGATTGGCAGTGGGGTCACACCCAAGTATGGCATCCAGCTCCTTGTAAAAACGGCAGGTTGTGGGGGCAGCTCCTGAGTGGCGATTTCCCTCATGGGCTTTGCAGTAAGCACTCCTCAGGTCTTTTATTTTGACCCTGCACTGCAACGCGTCCCGTTCATGGCCCCTCTCAGCAAGGACTGCGATAACTGCCCATAGGTATCATAATTTCTCCTTCTGGAGCGCAGCTGTGCTTGCACAGCTTCCTCACCCCAAACACTGATGAGGTCCTGCAGCTCGGAATTGTTCCATGCTGGGGCTCATTTGGGGCGTGGAGGCATGGTTGCTGATTGATTGAATGATTGATTGCACTCCACACCTGGCTGAGCAAACAGGAAGGGGATTTTTAAAATTCCCGGGGCATTTAAAGGTGGGGTCAGCTGAGCCCAGGGCAGTGGAGTGTGCATGATTACCAGAGAGGCTTCTAAGGTATGCTGGGATACCTCCTTATACCACGGAGGTCAATAAAAGCGATGGTGGGCATCCACACTTGCTGACCAGCGCTGGATCACCAGCGCTGGAATCCCTACATCCGAGGCTCGACTGGGTGTACAGCCACTGCAACCAGGGAGTTGCAGTGCTGGCCGTGCTTTGCAAATGTGGCCACATCCTAAGTTGCAGCACTGTAACCCCCTCACCAGCGCTGCAACTCTCTGGTGTAGCCATGGCCAGAGAGAGTGGATTTTTGGAGCTGACACGGTTCTCAGCTCCCTGCCTTGCAAGTTCTAAGGACTGGAAGACAAACAGCACCTATCTTGAATCATTTTAAAAGTTTTGACCCCTTCCCCCACCCCTCTCTTATTCACTAAATGCAAATTATGCACTCCTAAATAGCCTTCAGACCACATAAGCAGCTGCTCAACACGGACTTCCCCCTCCCCCTCTGCCGTGTGAGCGTGCTGTTTCTCTCTTCAAGCAAACAGCTGTGAACATTCCAAAGCAATTCCCCTGCCTGCCTCCGCTCGCTCAGCAAACAGGAGCTGTGTTTGTTTTTTAAATAAGCAGTTCACGGGAGCTCGGAGTTCAGCTATTCTTCCGGTTTCTTGTGAGCAGGCATTCTGGGATACCTTCTAATACCCTGGAGGCCAATAACAGTGCTTTTGGTGGCCACACTTGATGAGCAGCGCTGCATCACCAGCGCTGCATTCGTTATACCCCAAGCAGACCAGGTGTACAGCCAGCGCTGCAGCCAGGGAGTTGCAGTGCTGGATGTGCCTTGCAGATGTCGACAGTTACTAAGTTGCAGCTCTGTAAACCCACCACCAACGCTGCAACTCTCCAGTGTAGCCAAGCCCTAAGAGTGCAACATTCTTTGTGGACAACCCCTGGAGGCTTATACCCTTGCCTGCTGGAGGCTGCATTCTGCAGACTATCCCCCAGCAGGAAGATGATGATGACGGTAGCAGGCTCCAGCAGCAGTAGTGGAATTGGTGATTCTTGGAGATCTTTACACTGGAGAGCTGCAGCGGCTCTTGCTCACTCTGGTCAGAAATGACCAGATGTTCCTCAAACCTTCTTGATAAACAGTGATTTGAAAAAGATATCTCTGTGTTTCAAATTCGCCAAAATTTCATTTAGTCACAAATGTTTTGACCAGCTCTGACAGTTAGTACTCTTAGTTAATTTTTAAGTATTGAAAACCATGTTTCATAGCGCTAAAATATTCTGAAGGGGAGGGGAGATCATTAAAGTTCTGTTCTGCAGTTGTGATGTGACCCGAGGACACAGCAGTGTTACTTTTCTGTTTTTAAAACTGGCTAGTGTATTGAGGCATAGCTGTTTAAATATAAATATGTCCTCTAGGTTTCTGATTTACATGCAGCCCAGGCCAGCAGTGACTGAAACTTATTATCCTCCAATAGTTATTGGATGGCTTATTTAAAACAAGCCAATGGTGTCAGTTTAGTTTCTAGTGGGCAAGAATCTCTATAACAAAAACATCTCTGCAGCACTGACAATAATTAACACATTTATAAGCAGTCTCAACCAAGAGGCCAAGAACTGAAGGGAATAGGGAATGAAGCACTCATATCCTCTGGAAATGGCTCCCTCCAAGTCGAGGAATGCTGACAGGACATTGTGGGAAACGTTTTCACTTTTGCTGCCCATGCTGTACCTATTTTGTGGATGAGGCAAAAGACTTCAATTTCCAAAATTGCCAGTCTTGTACTTTTCACAATCACTAAACTGGAGGAAAGAAAATAAGTAAATAAATTCATGCATCCACATTTACCAGCTGGATTATCATAATTACTAGCCCATAATAAAATAGAAAGCATTAAAATGCCAAGCATTACTTACTAACCATAGTTACACAGTTATCAGTTAGTCCCTGTTCTAAGCATCGACTCTATAAAACTAGTCATTTCATACACCACTGTGCAGGAGCTGTTGACAAAGGACTTTTTAATGACAACTACTATATTTGTAATGGATATTTCTCTCTTCACCAGTGCAGTCAAATATCCTTCTCTATCTTCCTTCATTTTACACTATATTTATGGTAGAAAATACTAGACCTAAGATGAATTGTTTCCTTTCTATGTTTTAAACTGAGAATCCTATCTGGATAGGTCTCCAAACAATGTCTGTCTGTGAGAAGATGCTCCTCTCAGCAGAGTGTAATGGCTATTCTGGTGAAAAGAAGAATGAAACATAACATTGTTTTAACGTCTTTATCACATCTCCATGTTAACTTAAGTTGATGAGGTCATGACAGATTTGCTGACTTTTTGCCAGAATGCTACTTACAAGAATGATTCAATTATATTGAAAGTAAAAGTGTTTTCCTCTAGAGAGAGTGCATGATGGATAAAAATAGCCTTTCAAGTTTTTGACCAGATTGCTTTGAAGGAAGATTGCTCATTTCAGTGTACGGTCAAACAACTTTTTGAAAGGTTTTCATGGTCTAGATAATATATATATATATATATTTCATTCAAACACATTTATTCACTAATTACTTTTGGAATTGGATCAATTAACATGCCATTTAGAAGCCACCTAGAGGGCATGTCATGGGAGTTCAGTTTTATAAAAAGAGGAACAACACACAATGCCAATTTGCTACTAAACTGCTTGCTGTGTCTTAGAAATTACATAAACAATTATGCGAGGCAAAACTGAATTTACTTCATTATCAGACATGCACTGTACGTTTTTTTTTAACCTGATGGGAATAAAAATGCCCATCACATAAGTGTTATAATGTCCAATTTTCCTCATCATTAACTAATTCATAACTTCTGGCTGTGCTTGATCAGTATGTCCTGCTTCAATACATGGTTGCTAACCCAATTATTCACAGCAAAGTCTACAGCACATAAACCTTTCAACATATTAATTTGATCAGTTATTTCACAAATGTGCTGTGTTTCTCCTGAAAAGAAGGGCAACAAGGTGGATTCAAGGCTAAAATTGGATCTACTAAAATGGCAGAGCCACTGAAATGTTGATGTGAATTTTAGTAGATGTTATTAGGAGAGAGTAATGAAAATATGTAGAATCTTTTGTTTATGTCTTATTCATGTAATTCTATTTATATATATTCTGACATAACGCATTTTGCTTAAAGATACATAAAAGACAAACAAACAAAAACACCCCAGTGTTGAGGCAGATGCTGCTAAAACTAAACCAAATAGATTTACATCTCGCCCATATCACATCTCTGTAAACAGCTCCCTGATGGCCCACTCCCCTGCAATCTGCTGTACTGAATTTCATCTTGGCGCAGCAGAGATTCTGAGATTAAATGAGGTGACTAAGCATGGAGGGGGTTAGAAGCCTAATGGCTGTGTTTGTTGTGGGCTCATGTTTCATGAATTCTAAGAGTAGTATTCAGTAAGAGCAAAAGGATGATGAAAATACAAGCACTTTTCATAGCCGCCATGTGGTTAGCAGTATTAATATACATAGCATTCTTATTTGCTAATGATGACCCTCAATCATAATGCAGGGAATTGAATGATTGGAAAATAAATATAGCGTTGTGGGTCAGTAAGTAACTTGTTACTGTAACGCTTTACACGGTCACCACACTGACATGTTTAGGAGTATCTTTCCTTTTTTTAATCAGTGCAGAAAAGTCTCAGTAAGTATTGTTCTCTAATTGGCTGACACAATTTCATTTCAGTTTAACAGGAAGTAATGCCCTTTCAATTAACATATATAACATTTCTCATTATTTGGAAGGGAAAGAATGTTTTATGAACATTTGACTCATTGACAGCATTCACGGTTTGGCATACTTCTGTATATAACTGTTCTGCTTTCTGTACAAGAACAAGAGCTGGTCAAATAGTACTCAATAAATAAAGAGTTGGGCAAGTTTTAACTTGTGGTTTCATGAACCATTTGTCAACTAGTCCGTTATCTGTTCATCTATTTTTTGTTGTTGTTTTTTTTTAAATAATCAGTGAATAATGCAAGCAAGTATACAAAATTGTTATTCTGTATTCAAGCTTTCAAATGCTCACCAAAGACAATTTCTAATACATAGTTTTGGTGTCTGTTTTATATATTTGACCAAATTAAACAGACAAGATTCAGAGCTTCGCATATTGTTTGAATAAAGTAAATTCAAACCAAATATTCACCATTTGCCTCCAATACTTGACCAGCCTTCTTCATGTATCGTTATCATCAGTACTTGATAAAGTTTTACTATAACTACAAGTCAATTTCATACCCCTCTTGCATGGTAGTATTCAAGGTATTGCATTTTCCCCAACTTGTCCCTCGTTGTAACATATGACAAATGCTGCTAGAATGTGAACTTAGTCTATTTTGTTGCCTGATTATTATTGTTATTGTTTGTTTATGGAATCCCTATACTGTTCTACATGCTTTCCAGACATTCAATAAAGAATGATCCTGGCCTCCAGGTGCTCACACTCTAAGGAAGGACAGATAAGAAGTTGGAAAAGGGAAACAACAAATAGGAAAATTTAATATAACTCAGGCAAGGCAGAAGTGACTTTTTAAGAAGGATTTAAATGTGGGCTAGATAAGGGCTTTGTGAATGAGTACAAGGCAATTGAATAGTGAACAGGGGTTCCATAAAAGAAGTCATAGAGATGATTGTGTGAACAGCTGACAAATGTGCCAAAGTGGATATATTAGTGAAGGGAGCGGGTAGTGGCAGTGCAAAATGCAACAATGGAGGATAGGATGGGAGGAGGTAGAATTGTGTCAACCATTAATGATAGGGACAAGAAGTTTAAATATGATGAAATAGTCAATTGAAAGATGTGAAGAGTGTCATGATGAAATCAATGGGCAGGGAAGATGATTGTAGGGCTTGTCTACACTTGCAAATTACAACTCTGCAACTTTCTCACTCAGGGGGGTGAAAAAACACCCCCCTGAGTGCAACAAGTTGCAGCGCTGTAAAGCACCAGTGTAGATAGTGCACATGTGCTGGGAGCTACACCCCTCGGGGAGGGCTCTCTCCCTGTGCTGTAGTGCAACCATATAAGCCATATTAAAGCACTGCTGCAGCAGCCTTTGAGCGTTGCCAGTGTAGACTAGGCCTGAGAGCCTGAATTTACCTAGTCACTTTTCTTAAGATTTTATTTCTTTTTTCTTTACTTTTGCATTTATTTTTTCTGCTTCTACTTTTTCCTTCAAGCTAATAATAACTGTACTGTTTAATTCCTGCCTACATAGATGTTACTTCTGTCTTTGACTTTCTCTTGTAGGGTTTAGTAGAAGTGTGAAAACTTGCCCTATAATTATTATTTCTTGGTCTGTAGTTTTACTGAATCACTAATTACCCTTCTTATTAGTTTTAATATGAGTAATTATTTTTACATTCTACCTGCTTTTTAAGGTTTAAAAGCTATTTTTAGTTGAAATGCAAAGTATGTTTCTATAGACACAAATCTGCTGTGATATGAATCACCAATTGTGCTTTAAAAACATTAGAAATTATTAAAACAACTGACCATTAAGTCAACCAATGCCTCATCTGTACAGAGAGGTAACAGGATTTGAAGTATGATACTTTACAGAATGATTTTTCTTTAAAGTTTAAAGATGACCATAATTGGAACCTGGGTGAACCAGTTCAGGTAGAATAAAGAGTTTCCACTTCTTAAATGTGCACCAATTCTGAAACTGTTGTGATGTTAAAAATGAAAAAAGTCCCCCTTATTTTTCACAATTACGCATCTTTGCACTTATGTCTTGTGCTCAGTATCAGAAGTTAAATAATCAAAATATAAGAAAAAGTCTAAAATATGTGTGGTAAATCCTGTCTGAACAAAAGTAGGAAGTACTGAAGTCTCATGAAATGCAGGTCCAGGAAGTTCAGAAAAGCATCATAAAAATAAGTACATAGATATGTAATTGGTTATCTGAATCAAAATTAACCTCCAGCCTTATCACTTTTGCATAATGTTCATAGAAAATGTTTTCAACTGAGGAAAGTGGGCTGAGGCAATGTAAAAATGAGACCTCATGTAACCAATCTACTACCTTTGGTCTTATTTTGATTATTAACACCCTTGTCCAAAAAAAATCTCACACTATCCTAACATTTAATAACTTGCAGATTCTGTACATATGGAAGCTTTCTATGTTTCTGGAGACTCTGAAATGCTAATATAATAGATTTTGTTTCTCCTGCTAGCTGGGTTGCACCTGGGAAAATGTAAGGAGATGATATTAGGGAATGGAAAAGTAAAATGTATCTTGTTGTTATGATACTGCCTTTAAATTCATCGAGGGTTCAGAGGCACTTGTGGAATAAGAGCTCTAGATGTATTAACAATGATTGAATTTTGATAAATGTGAGCACACCTTTTTAATTTTGATTCACGTGAAGTCACAATATGTATTAAAGTATGTTTTAGGGATGGTGTTTCGCTATTATGACATGTCAGGAAACCGAACCTTCATTCCAGCGGGTTTGTGGGCAGTTGAAGGATTTTCAGGATGAACTTGGATTCATATACTTTTAGGCTAGAAGGGACTATTTTGATCATCTATCTAGTCAGCCATCCTGCATAACACAGGCCCTAGAAATTTTCCCAGTAAACGCTGCATCAAGCCCATAACTTCTGTTTGAGCTATAGCACATTTTTGAAAAGGATATCCAGTTCTGACTGAAAGAGTGCAAGTGATGGAGAATCTACCATGTCACTAGGAAAAGTGTTCCAAACGTTAAATCTCACTCTTCTAATTTTGCTCCTTATTATGGCCAGTGTGGAAAAGAATTTCAGAGGCTGATCGTGTTTGCATAGGCACACCCACCCTGCCTAGCATAGCCCACGGCAGACTAAAATGGCTACTTTCATAGCTGTGGGATCCCCAATTTCTTTGTTATTGGGGCAGCAGGAATAAAGTGTTGTCACCCTGATTAAGTAAATGAGGAACTATGAAACTTTTATGATAAAGGGTTTCACCATCAACTAAATAGCACTTGCTAGACAAGGGACATGGGTTCCAAAACTCAGTGAAATGAGAGGGACGGGGCAGGGAACTGTACTGGGTGGTGTGGGCTCCTTGTGTGAGCCAGAAACACCAATTGCACCTACTCCTCTCTTCACTGTTGAATATCAGAGCTGATTTTTGATTCCCTTAAGTATCTAGCTACAGGTTACTGAGCTGAACTCACTTTGGGCTAATGGTGCACCAGTACTAGGGCTTCCCTACTGTAAGCTGAAATCACTAAAGAGCTAAAATTACTGAGCTGAGAGCACTGAGTACTGTGCTAACTAGTGGGGGAGCCTGAAGCTATACTGCGGAGCAGAGCAGCTGGCAGAGTGGAGCAGTTGTGGGACGGTTGGAGTGGCCCACGGAGTAAGTGGAGCCGAGCAGCTTGCGGGGACAGCTGGAGTGGATCACGGGATGGCTGGTGGAGCAGAGCAGTTGGCAAAGCGGAGCGAGCGTAGCAGTTTGTGAGGACGGCTGGAGGAGCAGAGTGGAGTGGCTGGAAGAGCGGAGCAGTTCATGGAGAAGGCAGAAGCAGAACCCCACGGAGAGGCAGGGCACTTGGCCCTGGACCACTTAAGGTGCCCCTTTCTACCCTGGCTGAGTGGGAGGGGAAACCTCTGCAGATAGACTCTCCAACTCTGGGGCTGCACTGACCCGGGACAGAGACTTTTGGGTTGCGGGAGTTTTGGGACTGTGGGTGATTTTGGGGTTGCTGGACTCAAGAGCCCAGGGAAAAGGACATGACCCAATTTGCTGGTGTGGGTCTTTGCTCATGGTTTGGTCTATGAACTCTAGTTGAGGTGTTTTCCCAATTTAATGCTTGTTGTTTATCTTATGTTATTAAACATTTTCTGCTACACTGAGACTCTGTGCTTGCAAGAGGGAAAGTATTGCCTCTTGGAGGCATCCAGGGATGTGTGTGAGATTTTCCCAGGTCACTGGGTGAGGGCTCGAGCTGGTTTTGCATTACGTTGTAGGGAAGGGACCCCAATGTATTGAACCCAGCCCTTGCTGCTATCAGTTCGGCCTGGCAGAAGGGTTACACTTGTGTGAAATGTCAACTTTGAAAATTTGGCCTTTTGAAAGCCCCAAGTAAATATGTTACTACTTGAGGAAGTAGGAAGATGTAAGCATATAGGAAATAAAACTAGATCATGATCACTTGTACCTAGGCAACCATCAATTTTTATTTCAGTGATTGATTTATCTAAATCTGTCAGAATGAGGTCTAATACAGAATTATGATCAGTTGGTTGCAATATCTATTATGTTAGACAGTTATTGTTTATATTTTTTATAAACATCAAGGATAATCTATCAACGCAGAATAACATTTCCAGTGTATGTTCTCAGATGTAAATACCGCATGATAATGCAGTTCTTCTTTCTACACATTGTTGATTGAGGTCAAGAAGCTTTTCATTCTGTTCCCTTGCCTGATTTGATGAGCTGTAACAGACCATAACAGTGTCCCAACTTGTGATTAGCCAGTTAGTACACTGATCTATAAGCATTCCAGATTTTATCCTTCTAAATTGTCAATAACTCTAAAGCAGGTAATGGCATAGTGATGTGCCATTGGTGTATATAAGGCATGAACTGCATGCTCCAGGACCAGCTGTGCGCTTGATATGATTCCATCTGGTCCCCAAACAAAATAGCATCCTTTGCACTGAGCATGGTCATGGGCAGGTAAGACACCATTTTGCATGCAAGTGTACAAATTGCATATCTGACTAAAAATGTCATGGCACTCCTCTGCAATGGCATCTTTAATGTAGACTGTCACTCTCCACATCTGGCCATTCTGTTTTTCTAAAGAGGGTGTGTCCAGCTGTTTTAATATCCCAGTCATGTGATTCCACGCACCAGAATGCAATAAAACCAATCATATCACATTTATTTTTCATAAATGAGCAATTCTGGTTCTTTTTGTTTATTTTCCAGTCTTTTACCATTGGTATATATGAAATTGAAAGATGGCACCTCTTTACATTCCTTTATTCTTTACAGACTACCTTGACTTGGCATTATATGTTTGAGCACATATACTATTTTTTACCTTCCCCTTTAGATGCTAGTTTAAAGCCCTCTTATCTACTCTAGCTAGTCTCCTGTCTAGGAGACTGGTTCCCCTTCTACTGAGATGGAGACTGTGCAAGCAATACATACAGTTCTCCCCATAGATTGCCCAAAATACGAAACAAAAAAGAACCAAACAAAAACCTTCTACTAACCTCAATTTTAGAGGGCTAAGGTAAAAGGAAAGTCTAGAAGAGGAGATTTCATTATACTTCTGTTCTAACAATCTACCTGAAAGCTAGGTATAAAGATTATGCTATACCCCAAAAGAGTATCATGATTCTTATAGCCAAAGGGAACTTCCTGAAAGTCCAAGACACTTCTAAATGGCCAGATTATATATTTTGACATTTATGAGCAAAAAAGAAGAGGGAGAGGAATTACAAAAGGACTACTCCCCTCTCTAACATTCTGATGATAAAAGGCTCCGGAAATATTGAGTTCCATCACCTTTTAAAAACATTTTATATTGGAAAGTCCTAACTAGAGTGTGTTGTCGAATTTACCAATGATGTCCTGTCACCTAGCCCTTTTGAATAGCACTAAGAACCAAACATTACCATCTTGTCTAGTTACACGTCATGAAAATTGATAAACTTTCTGTAATTTTATGTTCTAGTTAGAATCTTTGTCAGAAAAATAAAATAGTAGAATTGTAATGTTTGTCGAATTCTGTACATTTTGATCATGTACTTTGACCTTTTCATTATTCTGAATTTTGATCAGATTGTCATTTTCTTCTCCCACAAACATTGCTTTCAGACTGTAAAAGAGGAATGGGATGTCCACCCAATCAAAATAAAGAATACTGAAAAGGTCAAAATATTACAGTACATTGCCATCAGTCTCAGAATATATTAGGCATTAATATTCCGATATCTCATTCATTCGACAAGGAGTAGTACAAATCTCCCACGATTAACATTTTAATGAGAATGGGAAACTTCAGCAGTACTTTTACATTCTTGGTTCTCACATGTCCTTTCTTGAATTTCATACCATATATTGCTACATTATAAGTTTGTTCATAATAGGTGGAACTCACTCCCTCACAGAGAAGCTATGCCTGACCTTCTGCTGACAGACCCCTTGGTAACCATATGTGAGGAATGCATGAAATGGCTTAACAGGTGTCTCTGCAGTCTATTCGGGTGTGCCCCATGCAAAATGTGAATAAGATAGTGAAGAGGAGTAATTGGGGTCAGAATGCAAGAAGGACCATTAGATTCATGTAACCCAGGGTTTCTCAAACAGGGGTCGCCGCTTGTGTAGGGAAAGCCCCTGGCAGGCCAGGCCGGTTCGTTTACCTGCCCCATCCGCAGGTCCGGCTAATCGTGGCTCCTAGTGGCCACAGATCGCTGCTCTGGGACAATGGGGGCTGCTGGAAGCAGTGGCCAGTACGTCCCTTGACCTGCGTCTCTTCCAGCAGCTCCCATTGGCCTGGAGCAGTGATCCTCGGCCACTGGGAGCTGCGATCGGCCGGACCTGCGGACGGGGCAGGTAAACGAACCGATCTGACCTGCCAGGGACTTTCCCTACACAAGCGGCGACCCCTGTTTGAGAAACCCTGAAGTAACCCTTGCATAAGGAGCACATAAGAGCAATGATCACTATTCATGCCTGTATGCTGCAATAACAGATGCAGAGGAGTAATGATGCAGCCATATGATCTGCCTGTAGTTTGGGGAGAATAAATTAGTTTCCCCCACAGGCTACACTTTGTTGCCTTGCCAAGCCTGTGTTATTTTCCACCATGCTACTCCAGTTCATTGTCCTTAAACTCATGTAATGTATTGTCCGTGAGCAAATGAATATTTTATGTGATGCACTGTTTAAATAAGCTCTTCAAATCTGAACTATCGCCATTTGGTTCCAATAAAGAACACATCTGTGGAAGAGTTTTAACAAACATTTATCAGTGAATAGTATGGCTAAGATGAACCTCTGACTGTGGGACTACTGCTGACTACCTTATTTCTGTATGAGAAAACACAAGTGAGGGCATAAAGCAAATCTACAAGTTCAGATCATCTTTACAAGGCAAAAAATCATTTATTAACCTTGTGTGGAATTGCCTGCCTGTCTCATTATTATTGCTTTTAGAAGATTTCATCTCAGATCTCATGAATCAGAGTTCTCTCATTAACACCAATGCATTATCTTGAAATTCTGTCAAATCATGTACTCTTTTGCACTCTCTGAGAAGGAATGTCTACTACAGTGTAGATACAATATAATGTAATTATATAACATAGCAACCCTACCATTTTTCTCTGAGGAACCCTTCAGTGACTGTGTGTTCCCTTTCATTTCTATCAGCTGCTTTTCTTCCAGACTTGCCCTGATTCTAACCACTCACTTTCTTTCTTACCCCTATTTCTTTCCTCCCCCTGACTTCCCATCTTCAGCCAGATAAAAGCCATTCTACTTTCCAAATGCAATAAGAGGAAAAGATCCCACAGTATCTATATACATAGCTTGTCCATAAAATATAACAGTTGCTTCCAATTAAGATTGAAAGCCCCCTCTACTCAGCTAAGAACACAAGATTTTGGCATGAGAGTTTGGTGAATTACTCATATTGCCGCTGCCTCTACTCTCAGTGAATTTTATTTCATTTATACTGATGTATATAATTATAAAATACAGAATTAAAAGGTCATACCTAGTGTTTTAGGCGTCCTTGACAGCCATAACAAATATATATTTAAAGTGTAAATCCAGCAACATAGCCTCCTGAATTTGGACCCTGCAGAATACCAGAATTCACTGTAAATTACGCTTGTTTGTATATTCCCTAATTGGCATACCTCACCACCATTTTCTAATAATTTTATACCCAACATATGACTTGCACCACAATGAGTCTCCTTTAAATTTGGCCTATTTACATCAATTTTATGACTGACTTAGACCTAAATTAAACCACCATTTGTATCATTGATGACATTGGCCCAGAGATTTTCATGGGAGTTGCACCATGCTTACAAATGACTGTTTGCTAGATATAATTTGGCCCAAACTCTTCAACGAAGTACTATATTGTAGCATTAGCTAGACAGTCACTTCTATTTCTTCTTTCTGATGAGTTGTGTGATGATTTCTGTTTCCTTTTTGGTGTGCAGGTCCCAAACACCACTGGGATTTTGCATTGATTTCAGTGGAACCAGGGTTTGGCCCTATATATTGCTAGGGCATTCATTTTTCACATCCTTTTCAGAAAGCAACTGTTTTGATATTTTGAATTAAAAATTTAAAATTACTTTGTTTTGGAGACTTCTAGCATATAATATTCTTTTATGTATACTTACTGCACACCTACATATATTTGAAAAGACTTCTAGGAGTACATGCTTTCAAGAGGTGTACTAATGTTGTCTTTCAATACAGTACTCCAGATATTACACATTTTGAAGTGGCTAAAAGAATTCATTAAGTGAGACCAATTAGCCCCTCAAGGGGAAAAAAAAAAGCTAAATTGGATAATAGGAGGAAACAAACAGCAGAATTTTCTTTTCTCTTTTTCTTTTCTCTATTTCTTTTCTTGAAGTTTTGTTCAGGGTTTGCACTGACCCTTCTGAACCAATTCATTGTATTTTTACAGGGGGAGAGGGAGCATCATTTTATGCTAAAATCCTAATACTTGGAGCTAGCTATAGAACAAGTTCATTGTTTTTCCCCCCATTTAGGAAATCATAATTCATAATTTGTTTGACAAGTCTGAATTGAATAACAAACATTTTGTGGTACTGCATCCACCAAATTGCCTGATTTTTCTTTCTGGACCCTTACTGGATGAATGAAACTTTATAAGAGGAGATAAGTCAATGGTGATTAGTAATAGTGCATAGTGAATAATGAATTTCCAGTACGAATTTTCAAAACTTTCAGGACTCACAAACATTTTTTTCAGTGACAACTAGTCATCTGAATAGTCACACTGAATAGCAAGACACCACACATAGTAGTGAACTGAATTTGAGCTGTTTGTTCACAACTCTTTCTTTTCTGTATTCAACCAGCACTTCCCAGATCTAGAATGGCGAAGGGATGATCCCTCACCCAGGGGAAACTAGAATGTAAATGATGCCTCCTCCTCCCTCAGTCATGTGGGCTTCGGGAAAAAATGCAGAGATGAATCTGCCAGAGACCTCAGCTGGTAAAAGCAGTGCAGAAGCAGTCAAAGCAGGGACTTCTGGACATTATTCAGAGAACTTTCTACAGTTTTGACTGGACTTTCTCTGCCCTGTACTGATTGGCTGTTTGCTTCAACTGTCTTCCTCCTTCACAATATTTTTCACCTCAGCTTCTCTTCACTCTTACCTTCTTATTCTCTTCTTCCCTGTCATGTCTCCCTCATCCTCCTTCCCTTCAATGTTTCCCTCTCCCTTGGCTTTTCTTTCCATTTAATTTATCTCCTAACTAACCCCCCTTACCTCTCCCCACCAAAAAAAACCAAAAAACAGTGGAACAAATGAGTGGTGTAAAAGTAATAAAAGAGCTAGGTAAACTAACATAAACTAAACTACTGTGATAAAGCTCCTTCTCTGCCTTGGTAGGTCCTGCGCTTACTGGCGGATTTGCTAGCCTCAGAGATTCATGGTAGCCCTCAGTTTGGCCACTTTTACTAGTGGCTCAAACCTGCCATTCACTCAGCTAACCTTATCACTGGCCAGCATGGGGAAAGGGAGGCGAACAATCCGTTCAGTCTCTGCTGACCCACCTAGTGGGTCAGGAGACAGGCTAGAGACCTTCCCCTCTGGTGGGACTCACAGTCCAGGTCAACTTCTCTTGTATCTCTCAGTGATGTATCACTGCATTATTTGCAAAGATAAATTAATTAAAACATCAGTTGTGTTCAGTGAATTTAGTGACTAAAATGATGGATTTTATACAGCATCCATTGGTCATTTTTATAAAATGCTTTACTTAAAAATTATGGCTTAAGAGAGCAGCAAATTTTGATGTGTGTGAAGCATCTAAATTAAAATAGAAGAGACCAGAAGGATGATTGAGTGGGGATGGAAGTAGTAACCAGAACCAGAGACTAAAGCATTCTTAATGAACATTTTGTTTAGCTTCCCTTTTGACTTTCTGTATTTGGTTTTGCTTTCAAGTTATAGCTACATCCTCTGTGCATCTTCTAAGAAAAAGAGAAAAAATGAGGAGTGGGGAAGCATCCAACAACATAAATTATCAGTTGTATTTAGTCTGAATGGGTGAAAAAGTATATTAAAAATGTTTTAATTGAAACAGAAAAAGAGAGCATCACATTTCTCTGTGGATGGTATTCACTTTTTGCTTCCCATCTTGCTGGTTCCCAGGAGGGAAACTGCAAAGGTGATGGTAAGTTCACAGAGAAGGTTGTCGGAGTGTATAGTAGGGAAATGTCAGCAAGGTTCAAGGAATAAGTTAATCACTTAATCCAACAGCTCCAGTCCTTACTAGGGTGAAAATCATCTTTGCTTTTTACATCCTGAGGGAAAAAAGAAAAATTGTTCCATGAAATGCTGAAATTTTCTGAGGGACATGGGGGGGTTGTTTGTTTTTGTTTTGTTTCGTTTTTGATCAAGCCTATGCACTGTGTGTTACAAAGTGAAAAAACTGAGCACAGTGCTGAAAGTTTTAATTCATGAAAATACAATGAACTCTTATATGCACATCCTTTGTCAACTAGCTGTCTCCCATGTAGCTCTTATAACCCCTTGCTTTGCCCTTCTCAGTAAATTCACCCCTTCTTCCCCTTGGTAATCCCCTTCCCCAGTGACTGGAATGCAGTGGTAGCAGAGCAATAAGAGACACTATAGAGAAGAGTGGATGGTGGTAGTTAGATAAAGAGGGGCAAAAGAGGTGTGAATAAAGAAGGTTAAAGTGAAGTTTTGTGATTGATAGAAGAATGAAGTGGGAATGGAAACAAACTAGAGACCATGGAGGTGTGGAGGGTGTCAGTCAGATGCAGACAAAGATGGGGAAAGAGGATGCATGGTACATTAATGGAAAATGGGAAAGAAGGAGTTGAGGAGTGGTAGAGAGGAGAAATTAGAAATTGAACTGATAGCATAGAAGAGGGGGAAAAGGGTAGAATGGGAAAGACAAAAAGAAAACAGAAGTCAACTGAGTTTGAGAGAACCAGAAAATGAAACAATTAAGGGAAACATTGGGAGAGGAGAGAGAGAAGACACAGTAGAGGAAGAAGAAGGGAAAATAATAGGGTGGAAGAAGAGAGTAGTAAAGAGGTTTAAAAGACCCTGAAAAGAACAAAAGAAGAGGTATGTTTTTATATATATACACACACACAATAGAAGAAGAAAAAAACAGGGATTTTGTATATTCTTTAATAATTTATATGAAGTTTAAAGCCATTCTATCAAAGTGTTACAATATCTTACACAGACATTGGGAAAAATAAATAATATACCTGCTAACAGTGCTTTTATTAGGAATAAAAATCTTGCACTGATTTGAAGAGCTTCACTCCATTAATATAGAATTTCTAATAGCTTGCACATATCTGTTTTGTATTTAATATTAGCTCATGTTTATTTTGGTTTCTTTCCTGTTACATTGTAGCTCTATTTGGGTTTCTGTTCTTTGTTTCCAGTAGATATAGCCCCAAGCTGTGAATTTTGGGTCTAGATTTAGATCTAAATCAGATCTTTTGCCAATTTCAGGAGTTCAGATATGGAATTCTAGTTTAGGCAATATATGGAGATGGGCCCACACAGTGAAGTTTAAGCTGAATCAAAGTCCAGCTTTGAACTTCCTTAAAGCTTAGGAGGGTAGGAGTGTAGATTTTATAATCTAGTTTGGCCACACTTCTAATTTCCAGTTTGTGGTCACTGATTCTCTCCAGAGATTTTTGAGGGCCAAGGGCAAAATCTGAAATTGAAGCCTTACACACTTCAAAAATAATTACTACGAGGTCAGCTGGTGGTGGTGGGTTGGAGAATGAGTCTGCTCCCCTCAGCAATTGCTCTGTTCCTGTTGAGAGTGGTTGAGCCTGGCTCCCTAATCTGGGAGTTGCAACCTGGAGTAATGGGGTTGCAGTGCCACTAAGGTTTGGCCCAGCATCCCCTTGGTCATGATGGAGTGACAGCTAAGCCAAACCTGAGTGGTCCTGTGACCTTGCACCCCAAAGTGCAATACCATGCTGTTTGGGGGCTCTCAAATGGGGGCCATGGGGCAAATGACTCCTTTTGTCCACCTCTCTGGGCACCCTGATTCTCTCTGTGGTATAAGGGTATTTGACAGAATTAGAAGTTCTGCTATTATATTTCTGTGGAGGGCTTTACAGCAATCTAGTTTTTGAGAATTTATTTATTTGTTTTTTCCCTCTCAGCTCTCAGAGAGGCAGTATGCCTTCTTCTTAGGGTTAGGGTCGTCTAGTGTTTTCTTGAGTGCTTTTCAAACAGGGTTGCCTATATCACGGTTCTCCTGTAGTTAGTGCTCTTAAGACTAGGAAGTGATATTTATATAGGAGTAATGATTCTGTTTCTAGTCCTTCAGTACGTTACGATGGAAAGTATGTTTAGGTTACCAGTATGGAGGATACCTTTATATTTCAGGCTGTCCTGATGTTAGATTGTTGTATGGTTATTTACATATTGCTGCAAACTTTTTGTGTATTATAGATTTACACTTTTATTTGTCTCTGAAATCCCAGTGTTGTCACAGGAGTGGGATGGGAAGTGGGTATTGAACTCCAGTATTCCTATGTAGAGGCAAAGAAATAATCTGCCTTGGTTTTATATCTTTTTTTTAAAACAAAGATGATGGTAGCTATATTAAGGGGTATGTGTATTTTATAAATATCTTACACACACAGACACACAAATGTGTTAAAAGAACATTAGTAAGGTTGCAAAATCAAACACTCAAAAGACAGAACATGTCAAAATTAACAATGCCTATGCTACCTTAATTGGGCCCCTTGTGCTATTGCACTATTTTCCCTTCCACAGGACCCAGGAATCATTCAGTGTACAGGAGTGATGTTGCTTGCTTAATGAGCAGTTAATCAATATTTTGTTTTATCTTTATTGTCTGGTCCCAGGCCTTATTTACTGCACACTATTCAAGCCCTGCTTTGAAGAAAGAATTATTAATTTCTGTAGGGGCTTTTTCATGGGTGCAGTCACTGTATTAGATGAGTGGTTCACAAACCTTAATTAATTTATACACACAACACGCCTGTGAGGTGAGGGGTTGGTATTAGCCTAATTTTACACATGGGAAACCAAGGCACAGAAAAACTAAACTCAAAATTATTCAATAATGTTATGTGCCCAATTTGAGAAGCCTAGGAACTGAAATTTTTCAGAGTACTTAGCATAATACAACACTTAATACGTTCAAAGCACAGCTCCCATTGACTTCAGTTGCAGCTGTGATCACTCAGCATTTCTGTAAATCAGATCCCAGAGTCTCAAGATGGGCACCCAGAAAACGAGGAAGTTTGTTTAACTAACTTGCCCAACATCACATAAGATGTATGCTGTGGCAGAGGCACAGATAGAATCCAGTTCTCCAGGGCAGCATTCAATTGCCTTGTCACCAAGACTGTCCTTTCTCTTCCTGCCAGTCCCTGCATTATTCACTACATACCTTCTGGCTTCTGCAACAAATGATGCAGGAGTCCAACAGACAGCAGCCTCCTTCACTACAACCTTGATTAATCTCTAGTGGATGCATCCTATACACTAAATGAGGCAGGGATCGTCTGGGAAAAAATAGTATGTGATCATGTTATTAAAGATTATATGATCATTCATATGCACAAGGAGCCGAAATTAAGATTGCACAGGTAACCTTAATTTAGCATTTCCTAATTTGTGAGTGCTTAACAGTGGTGGTTTTTTTTGTTTTGTTTTTTAAATTTAGGGGGTTTTGTAATTAATAGTCTAGGCTTTTAAAAGAACAAACTGAACTCTGCCCAGAAATTACATCATGTGACATCACATTGACACTCACGTGAATCATCACGTTAGATCCACTGCACAGACCTTTGCCACTTGAGCTAACAGAGTAACTGATAACAGTAGTAAGCTGTCAATCATGTATGTGGACTAGCACTATATAGGAATAAGATGCTTTGCCAGTGGCTTTCACAAAAATTTGCTGATGGCAGAGGAATGGTGAGACTTGAAATTCTTGGGCTCCATTTCAAGCTCTGGAGGGGAGTGTACTATAGACCAGGCACAGACTCTTCTGCACTTTTTCCCCAAGCATGCCTCTTCTGGTCTGTCTGTTCCAACCTGATCCTGTCTCTTCCTCACCCCCATCTCTTCATCCTAGTTCCATTTTCCTCACCTACCTAGTTCCAGTCAAGTATCAGAGGGTAGCCGTGTTAGTCTGGATCTGTAAAAGCAGCAAAGAATCCTGTGGCACCTTATAGACTAACAGACGTTTTGGAGCATGAGCTTTCGTGGGTGAATACCCACTTCCTCAGATGCATGTAATGGAAATATCCAGGGGCAGGTATATATATGTGTGCTAGCAAGCAAGCTAGAGATAACGAGGTCAGTTCAATCAGGGAGGATGAGGCCCTGTTCTAGCAGTTGAGGTGTGAAAACCAAGAGAGGAGAAACTGGTTCTGTAATTGGCAAGCCATTCACGGTCTTTGTTCAATCCTGAGCTGATGGTGTCAAATTTGCAGATGAACTGGACACAAATCAGACATTAGGAATGGCAATATACAAAAACCTGTAGGAGAGCACTTCAACCTCCCTGGCTACACTATAGCAGACCTTAAGGTGGCCATCCTGCAGCAAAAAAACTTCAGGACCAGACTTCAAAGAGAAACTGCTGAGCTTCAGTTCATCTGCAAATTTGACACCATCAAACATCTGCCCTCTCCTCTTATAGCCCTTTCTCTTGCACAAGAATCACCTACAGGAGACAGAGAATTGGAGGGGTCAGGAACCTTAAGCTGCTTCTCTGTCAAAATGTAGCTCTTTTGCCCACACCCTTTACAGGGCTGAAGAGTGGCCACTTACTCAGGCGATGGCCTGTTTGGTCCCACTGAAACTTGGCTGAGGCGTTGGCTAGCCTTTGTCTCTGGGTAACTTGTTTGTGACTGCCCTCCAGAACCTGTTGAAACATGTCTTTGTAATATTATATAGTGGAATCTTATATCTTTACATACAATATTGTCACATATATGTTACTAGGACAATAATGATGAACCAAACCATGAGTTTTCAAATGCTATCTTAGACAGTATGCTTTGTACAAAATTTAACATAGTCTTATAAGAGGGGTGAACATAGGAATACAAACTTTCAGAGGACCAGCCTCCTAAGAGGTGATAGTTGCTTTCAGCTGGTCACAAGTGAACAACATAGGGGGGCTCACAATGAAACAACCTACAATGAGACTGAACTATGGCCAGAGAGACCACTTAATTGTTCTCTATTAGGGAAATGGACTGAGAGAAGGTTATATGTTTATACTGATATAGGACTGTTCCCTTGGGACAGAGTTTAGAACTACTCTGCTCTTTTACTGTAACTGTTTGAATCGTTGTACCAGAGCTGAATGAAAAATGGAAAAAATGTAAAAAAAAGTTTATATTTAGAAATATTTCATCCACTCTACTTTGTGCTGGGGTTTTGCGTTCTTTATAACTGTCCTAATAAAAGTGTTTCCTTTCCTTTGTTGAAATGTTTTCATGGTTAATGGGGACATACTAAGGGCCAGAGTTTTCTGCTTAGAGCATTTGTCTCAGAACTCATGGTTAGCGATTTTTTTTAAACAACTTCTCTTAGAAGAATATAGTTTTGACATGCCTTCTCCCCCCAAAAAACCCTAACTGAAAAACATCCCCCTATAATTTGTCTATATTTTTCACTTTCTTAACCAGTTTTTCTCATGGTACACTCAGCAAACTATTAAATATCAAAAGAAGCTACCATAAATCTGAAAGTAAAACTTTATATTGAGGGAGGGGCTAGAGATTAGTTGCAACTCCTTTCCCTTATGGGGAAAAATAGCATCACTTTTCAGTTAGCATTCAAGATATATTACATAATTGCTGGTGAGAATTATGAAAAGTCAGTAAACCTTTCTTTTGCTTGCAGCCTCCCACTTTATTAACCTTTGACATGCTATTATACAACTGCTATTGCATATAGAATATGAGATTGAGCAATAGTGAGGGCCAGTAATAACAGCAAAGTTACATTCAGTATGATCACATATTGCCTCTCAGTGACTGAGAAAAGGAGAAATCCTGAAACAACTGCTCATCCCAATACTCTTTTTCAGTATCTGACAACAATCAAGTACAATGGGTCAAATTCTTCCCAAATGCATCCCCATTATGTGCAAATGAGGCATGAGTTCCAGTGAAAAGAAAAGATGATGTAGCCACAAGCCATTGGTAAAAATCAATAATACCTTATTGCCAAATAACAAGAGTTACTCTAAAAAAGTGAAGCCATGGTCGTACATAATCACAATTAAAATGACATTATTCAAAGCATAGTTTGAATCAACTGAATGCTATAGCCTGAGCTGAAATAGTACTAAGCTAACCATTGTGTTCCCATACTCGTGCTTTTATCTAAATTTTTTCATAATATTTTGATTGCTGGTGAGTATATAAAAGTAGTGTCTGAGTGCTTTCTGATAATGTGGAGAGCACTGTAAATATCACTGGCATTGATAAATGCATTGTTTGATCAGACTTTTAATGTAATTGACCATATATGTGCTCTCAGATTTGGAAATAATTTACAAATTATGGAGACTACTAGGTATGTGCTTTTAGGAACATGCTTCAGGTGCTTTAAGACTTAGGTATTTACTTCCTCTAGTAATTAGTATATGGAAGAAAAATATCAAGTTAGTGATTTCGAAGTATTTATTAAGACAAGAAGACAAAGTTATGATATAAAGTTGTGCTTAGAAAAAATGTTTAATAATCATAAAGATATAGATGTAAAGTTAGTTGAGAGAATGTCTATTATTATTATTATTATTATTATTATTATTCCTGTCCTGTACTCAGAATTCTTTGAAAAACTTAACAAAATGTATTTACTATAATCATTAAAATAAAATATCCAAGGCAGTATGTCATAATATTGTGCTAAAAGCCAGTCCAAACTAACCCATCCACACACACAATAACATAGACAACACATGATAACAAGGGCAATAGAAACAAGAAAGAAGAAAAGAAATACATGGGATATAAGGATTGTGCTTTGTTTTCTGTGGAAAATTAGAGAAAGGCCATATCCTGTTGTCAAATATTTTTCTATGGCCTACCACTTCTTTGGTAAACATAAAATTACAAACATCTGCATCTAATGCTTGCTCTTGTCTTTGGTAATATCATCATATTAAACATTCAGCTTTGTGACTTCCCCATCACACTAACCATAGGTATACTTCATCTGTCTTGTTTCTAACACAGTCTGACTTGAAGGCCACTAATCTGAAGCTATTGGCACAGTTATTAGGTTCTGGAATGTGTGTGTTTGCTCTCTAGAATTATGGTGGGGAAGATTATGAAAGGGCAGACTGTGAATAGGACCTTCCACAGGGGTGAACAAAAGCCTCACCTCCCCATTATGTGGGTGCATAAGGACTTGTAATGGCAATCCTTGCACATAATGGAGTACAGTCTCTTCTGCTCCCCCATGGGGCAAACAGTAAGTGGAGAGAAGACAGGGTTATGATCCTCCACTCCCCTATGGCATAGCACACAGGCCTGTACTCTGTGTAGGGAGAAGCACAATCTGCTCTGTACTAGTGGATGGGTCTGACTACATACCCCAACATGCACAAAGAAGCCAAAGTAGAGATTGTGCCTGCATGAACCCCCAAAACTCTCCAGTCCAGTGCTGCTCCTGGAGCTGTGAGGTTTTCTGCTTCTTCCCACACAAGAGGCATAAATGCCATAATCTAGCCTGAAAACTTTACTCTTTTGTCAACAAATATACCTTCTCTGGGCCAGATTCCTGCTCTGGGGTCAAACACCACTCACAAAATAAGCTTGACCTATGTAAGTCACCAAAATGAGATGTCACTTGCTGTAGGTACAGATGTTCAAAATACATCTGTGCAACTCTTTGAGCTGCCCTGCACTCCTTGATTTTGGCTCCCCATCAATGGGGATTCAATATGCCCATATATTATACTAGGCTTATTAAGCTTGGTTTCTTTTAGTCTGGGGAAAAAACTAAGCAGTAGCATTTCCAAAACACAACCCACTTATGGAACCACAAAAAAGTGTCACTCTCTATAAATTGTGCAGATCTGTGGCCCTCCATTTCTTACATGAAGAATGAAATAGAATAATTAACAGTATAAACATTTAAATTATAATCACTTAACATCTCATTGAGATGGATGGGTGCAGTTCACATCTCTTAGAGCTATTTTTTCAGGTTCATCACATAGACTTCTCTGTATCAGTTCTAGTTCAGATTTTTGAGGTTTCCCATGTAACCATATCAGCTTGAAACTTTCTTCATAAAAAATGAAAGCTGAGATTCTGCACAACATAAGGATAATTGTAGAGATGTGCATATACAGTATATGGGTGTGTCCTGGCCACTTCCAAGTTCTGAAACTTTTGTTTTCCTGAGTTGTCCCTGCTATTTCTTGTGTTCTCCTCTTTTCTTTCTTCTTCTCACATCTCTCTGCCTTTTCTTCCCCCTCATACGGGGGTGCAGTCCAGACCAGTGAGGTGCTGTGTCATCGTTGCCCTGCAACCCTCACAGCTCTTTGCTGCTGTAGCTCCCAATCCTGAGTGTCTTTGTACAGCTGCAGCCTGCCACTCACACTTCAGTCACACTCTGGTTTCCACCAGCCTTAGCTACTGTGTGGAGGGTGACCCCAACACACTCTCAGTCCCAAACATTCCCCCAAAATGTGTGTTCTGCACTGTCCAGCCATCTCTTGGACAGTTCTCATATTTTATGTCCCTTGCCCCTTTAATGGGATCAGTATCCCACAGTATGCTACATTAAACTGTGTTACCCACACAATTCAGTTTTACCACAGCACTGTATTCATTTTGATGAAAGAATAAGACAAGTTTATTAAACTACAAGGTTTTAAGGGAGTACAAGTATAAGTCGTTAAAGTCAGAAATGGTTGCAAGAGAAATAAAGATAAAATGCTGTTTCTTTTGGTCTTCTTACATGAAAGAGAGAGATGGATAGGGAGAGATACCATGGGGTGTTTTTGCCCCTCATTTTATAGTCCAGTCCCCCCTTTAAAATTCATTTTCCTGAGGGTTATCCCTAGATAACGTTTGTCCCTGCTGTGAGTACAAAAACAAGGAGTCCAGTGGTGAAAGAGGTTCTAAGCTATTGTTTGCGAAGATCCAGTTCTGTTTGTTCCTGCCACTCTTTCTTGCCAAAGAATGGCCACTTGATAGGTGACTGCCCATCAGCTTTGACACCTGACTAGAGGCATCATCTTGTCCTTTGTCTTTCTTTGAGAAACTGGTTTACCCAGACTTGTCTGGTAAACACATTTCAGCTTATGCTCATAACTTTACACATAATGCGGCTACATGATATTATTGACCAACAGATTATTAGTTTTCAAATGATACCTCACAAGGCATATTTTGTACCATGATTATTACAATGGTATATAGGGTGTTAATATAGCTGTGCATTTGGTCATAAGTCTCTCCTCCTTTTCTTCTCCCATTCCTATTTTCACACTCTTTTCAATTCCCATTTTCTTCTTTTCAGCTAGTCACCTCTGTTCTCATCCATTGAAACTTTTCTTTCCCCCATGTTTTTATATTCTCTTTTTTTCCTTTTATTTCCCCTCCTCCCTTTTCTATAATCTGTTTCTACACAAATATTGAGAAGCTCCTCTTCTGTTGTATGGAATTGGAAATGTAAGTATTCAATGTTTGGGGGAATCATATCCCTCTAAATATTTTATAAAGGCTTTTAAAAATAGATTTGTATATTGAGATTTAGGACAATAATTATTTTTTCTGATTTAAACTTAATTCAAGTGGTGCTTAGACTTTCTCATTCATCCTCTTCAAGATTAAGATGATACTACCTTGTACAAAAGTATCCCTCTGAGTTTATTTTCCAAAATGCTGTCTCTCTCTCACATGCAAACATGCACTACAAAAGTGAGAAACATTATGGATTACATAAATGCTAATTACCTCAGTATAACCAGAACTACTGATTGTATCTATGTAGCTTCAAAGATTCTGTTTCTTCAGAAGAAAATAAAGAGCACTCTGACAGTGATTGTTTTAAAATGATGAAGGCTGTATGTGATGGTAACTGATACGTCTTCAATATTGAAATTACACCAACTTATGCTGCATTTCAAAACACTTATGTGCCAAATACAGACTTTCATAACTGATGATTAAAAGTAACCAGGAATTATTCAAGGTACTTTAAAAATATCTCTCTCAAAAATATCTCCAGGAAAATCTGTTTGAAAGCTGCTGTCTCCTACATAATAACATGCATAGGGCTCAATCTTACTCCTTCTGAAGTCCCATTGCCTTGAGTGGGAGTAGGACCAATCCTAGAATGGATTTGTGATGTTTGATCATTGCTATCTAAGGCAATGTAATTGGATTGCACAGACAGACACATGGGGTGTGAGAGAGAGGACTTAAAAAATTGTTTTAAAAATGTCCACATAACATAACAGGACAAAATAATGCTGAGGTAATAATGCTTTTATAAAGTGCACTTGTCCTCATGCACTAAGGGTGAAATTCATTCCTGCACAGAGAAGCAACACAAGGCTTACACACATGTGATGAGAGCCCAAGTGGGAAGTAACGTAGTTCATAAACCTTATGCTGGATCTCTGCACAGGGCTGAAATTTACCTGATGACACTTAAGGTACTGCAAACCGATTGTGATCTTCATAGATTTGCAAGTTCTATAGATCTAAACTATAAGTCACATATTGATAAAAGGCTAACTACCTTATTGTCCTTACTTTCATCATAATAGTTTAAATGAATTATCCCTTCCACACAATCTCAATTCCTCCCGAGATGCCTTTCCTCTTTCCCCAAATCTTTATTTTCTCTCCAAGGTCCTCTGTCTTTGTTCTGTCTTCCCAACCCCTTCCCAACTATGCTTTCTTCCTTTTCCTTCCATCTGCTTTCTTTCCCTTCTTCATTCCCCCCACCACATTTCAGCAGCCAAGGCCCTGGCAAGGGTAATCTGAATGGTTGAGCTTTTATCTCAGTTCATACAGCCTCCTAGGTCCTTTGTTCCCACATTAAGCATGAGTACATACTGATAAGGCAACTGCACAAGTTGAAACCTCTTACACAACTTCCTTCCTTCCATCCAGACAGAAAAAGACCCATGCCACTCAATCATACAAGGTGCTGAGCACTCTGGCCTCAATCCAGTGAAGTATTTAAGCACATGTCATGCATAACTTTTAGTATATAAACAGTACCACAGTACTGGTAACTTCAGTGGGCCAACCTACACCATAGAGGATATTCGTGGAAGATTGGCAAAAACAAGCAATAGTGAGAGACAAGCTGCACCAGAGTGCTGATGTAGCCTACTGCCAAAACACAGCCCAAATTAAATACTGTTTGTAACTGTTGTGATTTCCTCAAAACCAGCTAAAATGGAATTTGGCTGTTTTAAGAGAGTTCATGTGACTTTGAAAAAGAAAAAGAAGAAAAAATCCTCCTTTTTTTTTTGCTTGTTTGTTTTGGGATCATCATATGAAACATATGGCACTGTACATCAGGGAGATGACTCATTTGACAAACTAATTAGCAAATTATAAATGAACTGAGTACATTTGGTTAGAAATTTAGGAAAATTGCTAAGGTAATTTTTTTAAGTGGTTTGTGATAAAGTATGGGTGTTCCTGAGTCAGTACCAGAATCAAAGACCTGTTGAAAGAACAGCTTTTTATGCTAAATTTATTTCTAACAGCTCTCTCTGTGTAGACATACAAATATTTTATTATGCTTCTAAATTCAATGAAGAAATATATTTGGAACGATACACACTCAGAAGTAAATTACTTTGAAGTTGATCAAGAGTGCAATTGTGTCAGCTCTAAGACTCAAATCAAACATAAATTTAAATCAGTTGTACATCCGTTTATCCCATTCAATGGATGAAAAACATAAATATACTTACAAACAATTTAAAATATGGAAAAAATACTTTTTAGAAAGAACCCAGGATATTTCAGCTGATGTTCAGTCTTTTTTCCCTTGAGTGCGATGAAGGATGTGCAATAGACTTTGGGTTTTGTGCACTAAATTGCAATATTAATGGTAATACTGAATCATGTTCTTGGCCTCCAGAGGGCCAAACATTCTGAGAAAAGGAAGGCAGAGACGAACAGGTGTTACTAAGAAGAAATAATAATATACCGAATGGCTACTTCCAGTGAATTCTCACTGTTTTTCTTTCATGGTGGAAGATGGTATCCAGTTTCACTCACTTTATTTAGCCAAGTTGTTACAACAGAAAACTATGTCTCATAGAAAATAACACCACTGAGTAGTAACCAAACTTTCTTTATCACTGAAATGCTCTCATATTATCTCTGGATACTGTAGAAATTGTTTCATGTCACCACCATCCTTGGGGGAAAAATGAATTTTCAGTCCCCATATCAGAGAGTCTGAGCTTTCTATTCAGCATATAAATAGAGGGAATCAATTATTTCAGAATATATGTGAAGATAATTTTGTCTTTACAGATAATGGACTGCTTTTTAGTGATGAAACTGAAACTGAATCTATTATCAGTAATGAGGATGTGAATGCAATAGAATTATATACCACCTCTTGTGGTAAAGACACTACATAAATCATAGGCTAGAAAAATAAACAGAGAAATCAAGGAAATAGAAGCAACAAAGATGTACCTTTGCTTAATGTGAAATGTAAATGTGAATATTTGAAAGCTGTAGTTGTTAATATTGCATGTGTAGTTATAAAGGAATTAAATAACATGTTCTCCACCATTGGATTTGATGTCCATTACGTGTTGTGAATTGCTGCATTATAAACATTGGTAAAGAATCCATTGAAATTATATTGGCACATGTATATATGATATTAAAATTTCAATAGAAATTATGCCTTATATATTATAGTGCAGAGAATACAGTATGCTCAAAAACATGGATTTACAGTAGTAGTAATAATACAGGCTGGGAGTGCAAAAGGAACTTTCCTCACTACTCATCTTTCAGCATGGCCTACATAAGGATCAGACAGAATTTCTCCCCCTACCTTGAAGGGAGTGTCAGGACTGTTCTCTCCCTGAGGTCAGCAAGGTGCCACAAAGATAATTGGAGGGATGTAAATGAGGCAGGGCCATGGTTCATAGATTCATATACTTTCAGGCCAGAAGGGACCATTAGATTATCTAGTCTGACCTCCTGCATGATACAGGCCATAGAATTTCACCCAGTTGCCCCAATATTGAACTTGTGTTTGATTAAGCATAAATTCCAGAAAGACATCCAGGCTTGAGTCAAAGACTTCAAAAAATGAAGAATCTACCTCTTCCCTTGGTTGTTTATTTCAATCATTAATCACCCTCAGCATTAAAAAAGTGCCTTATTTTTAAGTGGAATGTGTCTAACTTTAACTTTGAGCCACTGCTTCTAGATAAGTCTTTCTCTGACAGATTAAAGAGCATTTTGGCATCCAATATTTTCTCCCAGTGTATATACTTATACTGTACTCTAATTGCTTCTTAATCCTTTAATTAATAAAATGAAGAGATTGAGTTTTTTAATTTCTCTCACTGTGAGGCATTTCCTTAAACCCTCCAATCATTTTTGTAGCTCTTTCTTCCACCATCTCCAGTGTTTCAAGATCCTATTTAAAATATGGACTCCTGTGGCTCTGGCTTCACCCTTTCCACTCTCTATTTGTTCTAGGTTCTTTTACTGCCCTTCTCATCGTGAATGCTTTCCAGAAGCATGTTAACCAATATAACTAGCATTTGTTGCTATTAATTCATGTTAACCAATATAACTAGCATTTGTTGCTATTAATTCATGTTAACCAATATAACTAGCATTTGTTGCTATTAATTCTTAATTCTAATTACCCCTTTTCTCTGCATGATGCAGATGGTAGAGGAAAATTAGGTGATATATATATAATGTCTTCTCTGCCGTGTTCTCACTATTGAAGAAAAAGTCAAATAACTGCATCTTGTACTTGGAGCAGAAATGGTGAAGTTTTCAATGCTCCTTGGATTTGGCAAGAGTTGTTCCACAGGCTGACCCCTGAGAAAGCTGCTCTCTGCATTGACGAGCTTCACTCAAGCAGTGGATGGTCCTGTTGTACCAGATGAGTGGGAGTTGTTGACCACAATTTCACACCCAAAGCTTTAGATGATCCTTTAGGTATCTTAGGCTCTTGAGAAACTTGAAAATGGACAGTGATCTTGAATTTGACCTAGTAGTCTATGGGTAGCCAGTGTAGCAAGTGGAGAAAAGGTCTGAAGTGCCTTATTCAACTCCTACTTTTAAAAATCCCATGATGGGACTAAGTTGACCAGTCAACAGTTTATATGCTAGAAATATATATAATAAAAACAGGAAGAAATAAAGAAAATAAGGGGAAAAACTTTTTGCATAAAAATCAACTGGCTACATGTTTTCATTTAAAATTGTATTTAACTTTTCATAAACAGGAATTTCTAAAAAAAAGTTACCTATTTTGGAAAATCTTCTATTTTCAGACAAGGCTAAATTTTGACATTTCTTTTTATTAAAAAAATTCCAAATAACTGTAATTATACAAAAGAAGTTCACGCCTCTGCAAGTACTTATACACATAACTGGCTTTTAAGCAGGTGTGTAGTCACACTGAGTTTAATGGAAATACTCATATGCAAACATTACTCACATGCATAAATATTTTCAGGATCATTTAACTATTGGAGCAGCATCTCTCCTCAGAAGAACAAAGGAGGAACCTTCATCATTTGTGCTGCATCCAAGTGCTTAATTGTGCTTAGAAGTGGCTTTTACTAGACAGAAATGAAACAGTTTCAGTTCTGTGATTTTGTCTGAAGAATTGTAGTTAAAGTGAAATCAAAGAACTTAGTAAGAACAGTATTCTTATTATGAACCAGAGGACTATGGAACAACAGTATACATTCTCAACGAATGTCCTACCATAGCTACCCTATTTTAGGTAAGGACCTAAAGGGACATGGAGAGAAATTGAAGAAACTCAACTGAAACATTGTCTGTAATTTTTTGGGCTGCTATTGTGAATTACTATATTTTTCTTATTTTTCCATAAAGTTTTATTCACATAACTCCTGTTAATTTCAATAACAGTTGTGCTGTTAAGTCCTCAGACCGTGCTTTGAGAAGTTAAAGATTTATGTCTAAAAAAAAAAAGGAGCTTTATTCAATATGTTCAAACTCTAACCAAGACTGGGGTTTTCAGACTGCAACAGATGATAAGTGGAAGGTTATTTTCAGATTGTCAGATACTAAGATGTAAATACATGATCTCACCAACATATCTCAAAAATAAAAAAAAATAAAAATTGAAACTGCTCTGAAACAATTCATATCCAAAAGTATGCATGCATCTTTGAATTAGTTTGCATACAATTCTGATCCTGATTCTGGTCTTTCTTATGTTGGTTTTACTATAGTGTAACTCAAATTAAGCGCTTTTAATTACTGAAGAAAGGGGATCAATCTGACCCAAAAGGACAAAAATGGACAATATTTCATAGTTTCTAAAGACAAAAATGAGAGATGGCAAGAATATATGAAGAAATCATATGGTGATGATAAGCCGGAAAAACCTCACCTAGATATCAATCAAGAAAACCCACCAATAATGGATGAAGACATCAGGGCAGTAATAAGACTTCTGAATGGAAAATATAAGAACATAAGAATGGCCATACTGGGTCAGATCAAAGGTCCATCCAGCCCAGTATCCTGTCTACTAACAGTGACCAACGCCAGGTGTCCCAGAGGGAGTGAAGCTAACAGGTAATGATCAAATGATCTCTCTCCTGCCATCTATCTCCACTCTCTGACAAACAGAGGCTTGAGACACCATTCCTTATCCATCCTGGCTAATAGACATTAATGGACTTAACCTCCACGAATTTATCTAGCTCTGTTTTAAATCCTGTTATAGTCCTAGGCTTCACCACCTCCTCAGGCAAGAGTTCCACAGGTTGATTGTGTGCTGTGTGAAGAAGAACTTACTTTTATTTGTTTTAAACCTGCTGTCTATTAATTTCATTTGGTGGCCCCTTATTCTTATGTTATGGGAACACATAAATAACTTTTCCTTATTCACTTTCTCCACACCGCTCATGATTTTATATACCTCTAGCATATCCCCCCTTAGTCTCCTCGTTTCCAGGCTGAAAAGTCCTAGCCTCTTTAATCTCGCCAGTTCCAAACCCCTAATCATTTTAGTTGACCTTCTCTGAACCTTTTCTAATGCCAGTATATCTTTTTGAGATGAGGAGACCACATCTGTACGCATTATTCAAGATGTGGGCATACAATGGATTTATATAAGGGCAATAAGATATTCTCCGTCTTATTCTCTATCCCTTTTTGAATGATTCCTAACATCCTGTTTGCTTTTTTGACTGCCGATGCACACTGCATGTATGTCTTCAGAGAACTATACACGATGACTCCAAGATCTCTTTCCTGATTAGTTGTAGCTATATTAGCCCCCATCATATTGTATGCATAGTTGGAGTTATTTTTTCCGATGTGCATTACTTTACATTTATCCACATTAAATTTCATTTGCCATTTTGTTGCCCAATCACTTAGTTTTGTGAGATCTTTTTGAAGTTCTTCACAGTCTTAGCTATCTTCAGCAGTTTAGTATCATCTGCAAATTTTGCCACCTCACTGTTTACCCCTTTCTCCAGATCATTTATAAATAAGTTGAATAGGATTGGTCCTAGGACTGATCCTTGGGGAACACCACTAGTTACCCCTCTCCTTTCTGAAAATTTACCATTTATTCCTGCCCTTTGTTCCCTGTCTTTCAGCCAATTCTCAATGCATGAAAGGATCTTCTTTCTTATCCCATGACAACTTAATTTAGGTAAGAGCCTTTGGTGACGGACCTTGTCAAAAGCTTTGTGGAAATCTAATTACACTATGTCTACTGGATCCCCCTTGTCTACAGTTTGTTAACCACATCAAAGAACTCTAATAGATTAGTAAAACATGATTTCTCTTGAAGTATTTCTCTGAGATGTACCCAGTGATGAGCTGCCAAAATCTTAGGAACCGGTTCCCTATAGGGTCTTTGGAGGCACGGCTCCAGCAGCTGAAGGATCCACCAACGAAGACCTGGTAGGGAACCGCCCGGTGAGTACAGCCCCCATCCATGTCCTGCCCCCGACTGCCCCCCTCAGAAACTGCAACCCATACCCCCCCGCTACTTGTCCCCTGACCACTCCTTCCCGAGATCCCCAACTCTAACTGTCCCCCAGGACCCCACCCCCTGCCCAACTTGCCCTGCTCCCTGTCCCCTGACTGCCCTGACTCCATCCACCACCACCCCAACAGATCCCCAGAACTCCCATGTGGCGCCTACTCAGCCCCCCCCCTTCCCCATCCCCTGACAGCCTCCCCAGAACCCCCCCCCACCCCGCTTCCTGTCCCTGCCTTATCCAACCCGGGACAACTGGTTCTAAAAGGGATTCTAAATTTAACAACCAGTTCCTACGAACCAGTGGGAACTGACTTCAGCTCACCACTGGATGTTCCTAGGGGTGGTGTTTAGTTTTCCCAGATTACTGGACAGGTGCTTAAGCAGGTTCTATTTTGTATTGTTAAGAAAAACCACTAAACATGGAGCCCAGCTCTTGTTACAGCTGACTCCAGCTGGCAGAAGGGTTACATGGACAAATTAGAGAGAGTCCAGAGGAAAGAAACAAAAATGATAAAAGGTTTAAAAAATCTGCCTTATGAGGAAAGTTAAAAAAAAAACAAACTGGGCATGTGTAGTCTTAAGAAATGAATATGGGGGTAGGGGAGCTAATAACCATCTTCAAATATGTTAAGGGCTGTTATAAAGAGGATGGTGATTAATTTTACTCCATGTCCAGTGAAGGTAGAATAAAATGTAATTGGCTTAATCTGCAGCAAAAGAGATTTGGATTAGATATTAGGAAAATACTTTCTAACACAAAGGTAGTTAAACTCTGGAATAGGTTTCCAAGGGAGGTTGTGGAATCTGCATCATTGGAAGATTTTAAAAACAGGTTGTCAGGTTTGCTCTAGGTTTACTTGGTCCAGCCACACTGTGAGGGGCTGGAATTGAAGACTTCTCGAGATTCCTTCCAGTGCTACATTTCTATGATTCATGCACCAAAAATTAGCAGAAGATTGTACAGAATTGACTACCAGGCTTGAAAAACATCCATTAATGCAGATGCCACACAAAAAGATTAACTCAATCAAGATTAATGGACTTAACCCATACCACAGAAAGTGATGTCAGAATCTGATCCTAAATCTTTGAATTTAGATATCAGAGACAAATTAAACATTGTCCTGGGCTCCCCTCACCCCCCATTAGTTGGGTTCCAGGTGGGTGTGATTTGAGAGAAGGCCTTCAAGAGAAGAGGCCAGCAGCTGGGACTCCATCTGTTCAAGAGGAGGCAGTGCTGCTGTTTTAGGATTCTGGATGCAGAAAAGTATTATTGGATGTTAGACATTGTCATCTCACCTCATTCTTTCTGATACTCCTGATGCTACAATATTTTTGTTTAGAACTTGTCATTTAAAAATACAGTAATATCTTGATTGGGACATTCAATTAGGCAACCTATCTTCCTGATTAAGCAACAGTTCCAGGAGTGTGTGTGTGTGTGTGGTGAGGGGGAGGGTGTGTTTCAATGTAAGGTCTGAAAATAATCAAATGTTGGTTTGGAGAGAATATATGAAAAAATAAATGCTATTTACTACATTTCATCTTTATTTCTTTATTTTTATTTAGCATCTTTATTAATCAAATCTAAGAGTTACAGTTTTGTTTAATTCTAGATTAAGCACCACTTAATCACTTGTCAGAGGGCAAGTGCATTTCTGTTAAACAATATTTATGTTAATTTTGTCCCAACTAAGCAGCATTCATTGCCATTCACTATCATTAGGCTAAATTGATTTTCTTGGAGACATCCCAATTAAGTGGATTTTACAAATAAATGCGTCTCAGTTAGGTGAAATATACATAAAGTAAGAAGAAAGCAAAGAATCCAAAATTCAAAGCAGAGCTGCCTGAAACTGGCTGGATATTTATTCAAATCTTTTTCTCAGTTTCAGTTTGTGGGATTTAGCATGCAAATTACATACTGAATTTGAAAATCTCAAACTAAAAGTCAGCCTTACGCAATGAATTTCATATACCATTAACTGGAATCCATTATTCTGCCCAGATGCACTTGAAACTTAGACAAGTTACATCAAAAACTTGGTATCCTGAAGGTTTTCTGAAGATTTGCAAACCTTAGCAAAGTGGTTATGTTATCTCAAGTTGTAACTTAACCCAAAACAAAGTAAATTTGGTCTCTTTTTAGTTTTGATGACAAAATTTTTGTGAAGTTCTGTTCAGAGACATCATGGACAAACCATATTGTACATTATAAACAAATTTCTAGAACAGTATCATGATATGCTAACAAGATTTCACAATTGAACAAACTAAATTGTGTAAAAGTAGTGCACTTCCAGTTTTCATTCTGCATTAGATGCATTTAGTGGGAATGTTTTAAGAAAAGTTTACAATGAATGTTAGATACATTGAAAAATAAAACAAAATAAATATGGCTGATGATAGTCTTCAAATTTTAGTTCACACCACATATATTTAGTGTGAAATAGAATATTTCTGTTCAGATTGACTACCTGCCTTAGACTTCTTGGCTGACTGCATTTGAGATGGTGCTTTAGAATCAGTGCAGCTCATCACCCTATGACAATAATCAAAAAGAGGCTTGACTGTTGAGCACAAGAAGTTAAAATGGCAATTTTTGCTTTCCACGTAGTGTGTGTGAGCGCTGTCTCTTCTAACATGGTTCCAAAGACTGCAGGACTGATCCAAAGCCCATTAAAGTCATTGAGGGTATGGCTACACTGCAATGTAAGACCAGGATTAGTAGAACTCAAGTTAGCACACCCTGGATTTGTTTTTCAGAAGCGATGTGCCGAATCTTCACTTATTCACTTTAACTTAAGGTTTCAAATGCCAGTAATACATTTTAATGTTTTTTAGAAGGCCTCTCTCTATAAGTCTATATTATATAATGAAACTATTGTTGTATATAAAGTAAACAAAGTTTTCAAAATGTTTAAGAAGCTTCATTTAAAATTAAATTAAAATACCAATATTATGCTGCCAGCCTGCTCAGCCCGTTGCCGGCCTGAGGTTCCATTCACCTAGTTTGGCAGCAGGCTGAGCGAGACCTGTGGCCGGGACCCTGACTGGCAAGAGGCCAGCAGCTGGGACCCGAGACCAGCAGTGGGCTGGGTGTGTGTGTGGGGGGGGTGCATGTTTCAGGGCAGAGGGCTGAGTGTGTGTGCGTGGAGGTGCAGGGGTCAGGGCAGAGGGCTGGATGCTCAGTTCAAGGGGGTGCTCCCACTCTCAGCCCCCTGCTATGAGCAGCTCATGGCAGGGGGCTGGAAGGGATATGCCCCGATTCCCCCGCTTTCCCCAAGGCCCTGTCCCCACCTCTTCTCTGCCTCCTTCCCAGAGCAGCGAGCCTGATGCACCTCAATTTCTCCCCCTCCCCTTCCCCCTTCCCTGGCAGGGGTGATCAGCTGATCGGCTCTGGGAAGGAGAGGAGGAAGGGCAGGAAAGCACCATGCTGGGAGAAGAAGTGCGGCAGGGGGATCTTGGCTGCTGGCAGGACCAATATTCTGCCTCCTGCCCCCACAGAGCAGTGGGCAGGGGGGCTGAGTGGGGCCGGGTTCCTGGCAGGCGGCAGGCAGCAGCGTGCCATTAAAAATCGGCATGTGTGCCGCAGGTTGCCGACCCCTGACCTAGAGCTTGAGTATCTACACTAATTTGTAATCCCAGGTTAGGCATTGTTAAACCCTGGATCCCAACCTGGTGTTCCAGTGTTTATACTGGATTATGTGGGCCTGAGTCCAATCACCCTTATCTCAGACTTTCTAGCCCCCTCCTAAAATGTGTCCACTTTAGCTCCTTGTTCATGCTGCAGTGTGGGCAAACTCAGATGTCTAGAGGACAAAGAAAGGCTCCCATGGGATTGTGGGATACTTTAGTTGGAATCCCAGAGCACAAGTCCAGAGGTGCTGCATCTACATTGCAAAGTAATGGGGAATAGGGCTTGAACTCTGGGTCCCAGCTTGACTCAGGCTTAGAGCCTTGAATCAACACAATTGGTGTGTAGGTGGAGGGGGTAGGCTTGAGCCCGAGTTTAAAGCTTGGGCTTACATTGCAATATAGGCACACACTCAGAGTTTTTTCATTGGCTTTAGTGGGCTTTGGGTCAGGACTCACAGATACATTTTAAATTGAGCCAAACCCTGAAGAAAATACTGTTTGTTTTTTAAACGGGAACAAAAGGGTGGGAATTGCTTTAATATAATTTCTCTATAGTTCTGTGTTTGAGGATTTGGGTTTTTTTTTAGTTTATGGGAAAGAAAAGGAGGGTGGAGTGAAGGACTATAAAAGGGGTGTTTATAATTGAAACAATATGCTAATACTTCATGATTTTTACTTTTGCAAAAGTTATTTCAGCAGCTGTAATACAATGTGTAATTATAGTTTCTGTATTCTTTCTGCATAAATTACTTTCACGGCCCCTTAAAGAGACAAGGTGCTGAGATAATATCTTTTACTGGAGCAACTTCTATTGGTGAGAAAAACAAACTTCTTGAGCTTACACAGAGCTTGCTCCATTTCATGGACTCTGTATAGTATACAGAGAGTAATACACAAGTTGTGATATAAGTGACTCTGATCACGGAAAATTATATGCTATTACATTGTATTCACTGAGAAATAGTATATGATCTCTTAGTTAAATACTGTACTGTAATACCAGTACAAAACTGGGCAGATAAGTTATCTTTATTCAGCCTTTATTTTGGCATTTCTTTGACTTCTGAGGACTTAATTGTATAAATCTAACAATGCACTGACAGATTTCATTTTTTATTTAGCAGTCTTTAAAGTCATGACCACATCTTGGAGAAATGGTCTGAGGTAAACAGGATGAAGTTCAATAAAGATAAATGCAAAGTGCTCCACTTAGGAAGGAACAATCAGTTTCACACATACAGAATGGGAAGAGACTGTCTAGGAAGGAGTATGGCAGAAAGAGATCTAGGGGTCATAGTAGACCACAAACTTAATATGAGTCAACAGTGTGATACTGTTGCAAAAAACGCAAACGTGATTCTGGGATGCATTAACAGGTGTTTTGTAAACAAGGCACGAGAAGTCATTCTTCTGCTTTACTCTGCGCTGGTCAGGCCTCAGCTGGAGTATTGTGTCCAGTTCTGGGCACCGCATTTCAAGAAAGATGTGGAGAAATTGGAGAGGGTCCAGAGAAGAGCAACAAGAATGATTAAAGGTCTTGAGAACATGACCTATGAAGGAAGGCTGAAGGAATTGGGTTTGTTTAGTTTGGAAAAGAGAAGACTGAGAGGGGACATGATAGCAGTTTTCAGGTATCTAAAAGGGTGTCATCAGGAGGAGGGAGAAAACTTGTTCACCTTAGCCTCCAATGATAGAACAAGAAGCAATGGGCTTAAACTGCAGCAAGGGAGATTTAGGTTGGACATTAGGAAAAAGTTCCTAACTGTCAGGGTAGTTAAACACTGGAATAGATTGCCTAGGGAAGCTGTGCAATCTCCATCTCTGGAGATATTTAAGAGTAGGTTAGATAAATGTCTGTCAGGGATGGTCTAGACATTATTTGGTCCTGCCATGAGGGCAGGGGACTGGACTCGATGACCTCTCGAGGTCCCTTCCAGTCCTAGAGTCTATGAGTCTATGAATCTTATCTTGGACATGAATGCATATCTGATTGTGAAAAAAAATCTATTCTAATAATACCATTATAAAACAGGTTTTATAGTATTAGTTGATAAATAGCTTGTGCACAGATAATTGACTGGATCATAATGTACACACCCAAGGAGATAGAGTTAAAGTTGTGCATTCAATCTTACCTTTCACATGTCCTGCTTTCTGAATAATTAACTGTGCAAACTCTTTTGCATTTAATATTAGATAATAATTCCGAATGTTTATCAGGACAACTTAGTTTGAATATAGCTTAACCTTTAACCTTTTAATTAAGCCCTGTAACTTTTACTTGTCCTACTTAATATGAACAGAATAAAAAATGGCAGTGAAAGATCAGCACTGTTTTTAAAATTTGATTTTATGCCATTAGCCTCCAACCATGCAATTGACTTATGCAGGGGGACTGCTGCACATGTGCAGAGATAGTGTATCCACCCATACTCAGTCAATTGCAAGATCAGGGCTTTAGAAAGTGTTTGTGATTATAATACAGGAAAGGCATATGGCAGCACTAATTCATGGCCAATTATTTTGTGTATACTGTATTTGGCCAAATTTTTTTCAGTAAATTTTGGATTCCCAGAGATTCCAAAATTAGAGGTGGTACATTGTAAAATTTGTTAATGAACAGTGAAAAAATAGGTGGCATTTTGTAATCATTCCTTACTTATCATTTGCCAGGTGTTGCACAAACATAGCTCAAAGAGATGGTCCCTGCCTCAAAGAATTTATAGTCTAATGGGGTCAGTCCTGAACTATGGGTTTTTTATATATATCATAATCATCACCAAGAAATCTGAGTGTCTAATGAAGTCAATGGGTCTTTTGACTGAATAGAGTGTGAAGGATTAGACACTTAAAAGCTTTTATTTTAATTGAATGTTTTAAATGGATGTTAATAGTTTTTATGACATTTTACAGTGCCCTATTGCTGCAACATTAGGGGAGAAAATTTATATTTGTAACTATTATTAACTTCAGAAATATAGCAATATAAAAGTTCGGAGACCAAGGCTTTCAGTCCTTTTTCATCCCTTGCTCATTCTTCAGGCAGGCAAAATTCAAAATGAGGTCAATGGGAGTTTTTCCTAAATTAGGAGCAAGTAAAGATTAGAGGATTGGGTTCTGTGGAGAACAAGTGTTACATATTCTTGATGGAGCTGGTAGCACTGCCTCTTCTTAAATTTGCCCAACATTTTTCTTTGTAGGATCTCATTTTCAGTTGTTTATAACATTATTTTTCAGGCCGAACTTTTCCACCATGGATGTCTGCATTGGGTTAATTATTTTTGGAATATTTCAGCAAAAAAGATTCAGCCATGTCTGAGAATTTCATTAGTCGAAAAATCTTGTTGTTTGGCCCATGTTTAAAGAAAAATCTTACAATCATTTAGTTAATAAGCTCTAGCATATTCAGGCTTTGGAGCAGGAACATGAAATTTGGCAGACGGTCATCTTGGTGTCAGGAATGTGCCTTTTGGTTTTCCTTTGAAAAACTGCCCAAAGTTAGTCAAATTAAAAACATTTAGAAAATCTCAGCTCTACTTGCTTAGTGAGGCTTGTTAGAGCTTTGCAGATGAATTCTATTAAGCTGCTATCTGCAGAGAGCAATCTCCAGCCTGGGGTTGAAGGGCTGAGCAGAAAATGCCCAGCAATGGCTATTCCTGGCTGCCAGAGGACTCTTATAGACCTGAGAGCAGGGAGATTGTCTATCAGTGCTCCTCCTGTTGGCAGTATCTGGGTAAAGAGACCGGACTGGAAGCCAGTGAGGGGGTGGAGGTGACAATGAGGGTTGTGGGACTTGGATCCATGTTTGGGGGAAGACAGTATGAGACCAAAAGAATGGCCATACTGGATCAGACCAATAATCCATCTAGGCCAGTACCCTGTATTCCAACAGTACCGTGTATTCAGAGGAAGTGAACAGAACAGGTAAATTATTGAATGAACCATCCTGTGTCTTCCAGTCCAGGTTCTGGCAGTCAGAGAATTAGAGACATCCAGAGCATGGGATTGCATTCCTGACCATTTTGGCTAATAGCCATTGATGGATGTATCTTCCATAAACCTATATAATCTTTTTTGGAAGCCTGTTAAAGTTTTGGCCTTCAAAACATCCCCTACTAGACTTCCTGTCAATGTGTGAAGAACTTTTTCCTTATGATTATTTTAAGCCTGCTGCCTGTTAATTTCGTTTAGTGACTCATGATTCTTGTGTTATGGGGAGGGGTAAATAACATTTCCTTGTTCACTTTCTCCACACCATTCATGATTTTATAGACCTCTATTATATTCCCCTTTAGTCATCTCTTTTTTAAGCTGAAGAGTCCCCGTTTTTAAAATTTCTTCTCATATGGAAGCTGTTCCATACCCCTAATAATTTTTATGCCTTTCTCTGAACTATTTCCAATTTAATATATCATTTTGGAGATGACTAGAACTTTATGCAATATTCAATGTGAGGGTGAACCATGGATTTATATAGTGTCATTATGCTATTTTCTCTGTTACTATCTTTCCTAATGGTTTCTAGCATTCTGTTAGTTTTTTTTGATTCTGCTGCATTGAGCGTATGTTTTCATACTACTATCCACACTGATTTCAAGATCTTTCTTGAGTGGTAACAGCTAATTTAGATTGAATCATTTTCTATGTGTAGATGAGATTATGTTCTGCAATGTGCATTGCTTTGCATTTATCAGCATTGCATTTCATCTGCCATTTTGTTGCCAGGCACCCAGTTTTGTGAGATCCCTTTTTGTAACTCTTCGCACTCAGCTTTGGACATAAGTATCTTGTGTAAGTTTGTATCATCTGCAAACTTTGCAACCTCACTGTTTATCCATTTTTCAGGTCATTTTTGAATAGGTTGATCAGCACTGGTCCCAGTACAGATTCTTGTGGCACCCTGCTATTTATTTCTCTCCACTGTGAAAACTGACCACTTATTCCTGTTCTTTGTTTCCTATCTTTTAGCCAGTTACTGATCCACGAGAGAACCTTCTCTTATCCCGTGACTGCTTACATTTCTTAAAATGGCTTTGAGGAGAGACCTTACCAAAGGCTTTCTGAAAGTCCAAGTACACTATATTGATTGGATCACCCTTGTCCACATGTTTGTTGACCCTCTCAAAGAATTCTAGTGAATTGATGAGACATGATTTCCCTTTAAAAAAGCTGTGTTGACTGTTCCACAACATATTGTGTTCATCTGTGTGTCTGATAATTCTGTTCTTTACTATAGTTTCAACCAATTTGCCTTGTAGTGAAGTTTCAGAGGGGAGGGGATCTGGGACTGGCTGGTTAAGGAGAATAGGACAGAGCTAGAGGTGGGAGAAGACAGGAGGGAATTGATACTGAAACTGTATGGGACAGGGAAGGGGCTGGTTATGTTTAGGAGGGAAAAGTGCCAAGGAGCCTGGAGTGAAGAGAATGGAACTGTGAATAGAGATGAGGAGTAGATTTTTGACTTGGACAGGAAGCCTTGAGTTGCAAAAGTAGGGCTAGCTGGGCAGGAGAGTGAGACTGGGATATTGAGCCTGAGAGTGGTGACTGGGACTAGCCAGGTAAGCAGACTGGAACAGAGAGCGCGTTCTGGGGGAGAGGCAGGACTAGATCAGGGAAAAGTTGCTGGGGGCAGGAGCAAAAGGCATCAGATTTGGGGGAATCAGGGCAGAAGCATATATGGTCCCTATACTACACTCTCCTCCAGAAGCTGGAATGGCACCCTAGAACATAGTGGCTCATCATTCCTCTGCTATCAGCAGGTATCTGTGAAATTCACTGGCAAAAGATGTATCTCATCACTGTAGTGCTAGTCCATGTAGAACATGGGTGGACAAACTACAGCTGGGACCTGCATCCAGCCCTTGATCCATTTTAATCCAGCCCTCAAGCTCCTGCCGGGGAGCAGGATCTGGGGTTTGCCCACTTTGGTGCTCCATCCAGGGAGCGGGGCTAGGGGCTTGCCCCACTCTGTGTTTACTGTGGCTCCGCGCAGCTCCCAGAAACAGCTGCATGTTCCCTCTCCAGCTCCTACATGTAGGGGCAGCCAAGGGGCTCCGCATACTGCGCCTGCCACAAGCACTACCCCTGCAGCTCCCATTGGCTGGAAGCAGGCCAATGGGAGCTGCAAGTACGACACCTGTGGAAGGGACAGTATGCAGAGCCACCTGGCAACGCCTCTGCATAGGAGCCAGAGGGAAGACATGCCACTGCTTCCAGGAGCCTCCAGAAGTAAGCACCACCTGGAGCTTGCACCTCTGGCTCCTCCCATGCCTCAACCCCCTGCCGCATCCCTGATCCCCCTCCTGCCCTCAAAACCTCTTGGTCCCAGCCCAAAGCACCTTCCTGCACCCCCAATCCCACCCCAGAGCCCGCACCTCTAGGCAGAGCCCTCAACCCCCATACACCCCAACCTCCTACCCCAGCATGGAACCCACTCCCATACCCTGAACTCTTCATTTCTGGCCCTACCCCAGAGCCCTCACCCTCAGCTGGCACCCTTGCCCCTTCCTGTACCCCAGTCTCCCATTTTGTGAGCATTCATTGCCTGCAATACAATTTCCATACCCAGATGTGGTCCTTGGGCCAAAAAGTTTTCCCACCCCTGATGTAGAGGATGACAACCTACTAGTGCTGTCAGTCATTCCTTTAGCTCAGAACACAGAGGAAGAGGGATGTTCTGTGCATCTGAAGGTTCCAACCCTGCTGATGAGCCTTCTGAGTGACAATATGAAGCCACATAATTGGGAATTTCAATTCCCCCCCCCTACCAATTTGCTTAGTTAAAAACTTGGCAAACTACACAAACAAATGAACAAAATTGTTAAAAGAATACAATGTTGCAAAGTCAAGCACTCAAAAGTTGGGAAAAAATAGACTTAAGTTTCCTCTGCCATCTTTAATTACATCACATACTATTTTTCCACAGGACGCCGGCCTTGTTGATTGCACAATAAATACAGGTTGTGCAGTGAATGAGGCTGTTGTCTGTGGGACCCTCACCTCATTTGCTGCAGTCGTTGGAAGGTGTACAGTGGATTAACTGTAAAACTATAGGGAGAGAAAGGATGGTCCCTGTCTCAGCCAAAGAATTCCTGTGTGATGCTAGGTAAGTGACTTAATCCAAACTAGGTGGTCACTAATTGTGTGCACTAAATCTAGGTGCCCAGGTTGAGCCCCGGGGGGGTCTGATTTGTAGAAGTGCTGAGCATTCAAAGCTGCAATTGAAGCAGCTGTGAGCTGTGCTCTGACCAGATAAAGTGCTATACAGTTCTTAGTACTCTGAAATATCAGGTCATAGGCATCTCAGATTGGGATTCCAAAATAGTGGATATTTTTTATCTTAATCTCTATGTGTCTCTGTTACCCATCTGTAAAATGGGGATAATAATACCACTCATCTTGAGAGGTGTTGTGTCTATACATTCATTAATGTTTGTGTAGCACTTGGTTACTATAGCGCTGGGTGTCATAGAAAAGCACATAAAGAAATTAATTCTGAATTTGGACCAGGGTTTGATTATTGTGCAGAAAACAAGGCAAGGGGACATATATTCAACAATGAGGATAAAATAAAATATTGACTTTCTGTCTTACTGAGGGCTTTTCTGCTGTTGAAATTCTACAGCAGCAACGCTGCAGCTGTGCAACTGCACTGCTCTAGAGCTTCAGAGTAGACACTACCTATGCCAATGGGAAGGGGTAATCCCCAAGAGGCACTGGCTAGTACTGTCAACACTGGCGGTTAGGTTGGCTTAACTATGTTGTTCAGGGGTATGGATTTTTCACACCCCTGAGCAATGTAGTTGTGGTGATCTAATTTTTAATGTAGACCAGGCCTTAGTGAACATCATCCATTCTGTGCCCTGTAATAGGTGTAGATCTTGTGGAAAAAAACAGTATGTAATCATGTACTTAAAGACTATTATAAATCATATGCACAAAGGGCTGAGTTAATGCTTTAGGGGCAACCATAATACTAACACTTCCTAACTTTGGAGTACTTTGACACCTTAAAGATCTTCTAACAGTGTTTTCTGTATAATTCAAAATAATTTAGGAAAGGAAAGGCTTGTTTTTAAAATAGGCTGTTTGACAAAAAAAGAAGACAAGCTTTGTGGAATTTTATGGAAATCATGAATAGGGATGGCCAAATTTGTTCTGATAAAATAAGAACTTCCTTGATTTTTGTTCAGAATTTGAGACTTTTATGAAGGTTTATTAAGTTATCTCCCTTTGCACAACACATCAGCTCCAGTTTTGTGCCAGATTTGGAAGTGTCATAATAGAGCGGGAAAAGGGTCTGACCTTGCAAACTTTTCAGTCACTAGTCCCAGTGAAGTCCTTATTGAGGAAGATGTTTTCCTGCATGTTCCTCTCTCTCTCTCCTATTTTCATTTTTCCTTCATCTAATCAGGTCCATTTTACAAAAACAATATACGTATTTTATTTAAAGATTAAAAGTTTTCCATTTTGTCTTTTAAGATGTAGAGAAGACTGACTAGCAGAAGGTAAGGACAGAGGAGATGATAGGGTAGTTATATCAAGCATATCAAGGACAGTAGCTCACAGTTAGAAACTCTTAACTAAGAAACATTAAAAAAATAAAACCCTACTAATGTAGGAAACTGTCATTGTCACCATTTACCCCAGCTCTCATCTTTTGTAGGAAGATTGAAATGGTTAGGGCAAGGCAACTGTGGCATCAGTTGGATATTTCCTATTTTCTTGATTCAGTTCAGCCTTTGTTTAAGTGAGAGTATAGTACAGAGATGATGCCTCTTGTATTGGCTGATGTTCTTTTCCCACTGATAGGTAGAGTACAAATGTCCACATTGATTCTTCTTGATTTGTTAGCGGACTTTGTTACAATGGGCTATGTAATTTTGTTGACCTGTTTGTAGACTCCAATTGGGGTAGATGTTACCATTATCGATTGGTTCCATTCTTTCCTCATGGAGAAGAGCATGAGCATAGTTTTGAGCAATTGTTCATCTGAAAATAGGACTCTTGATTGTAATTCTTCAAGGTTCTAGTCTGTTGCTACCTTTTAATACACCCTTCAAATACCTTTGTGTTATTGACTGTGATCTTTAAAGTCCTAAAAGTTTTGTGTTCTAGCTGGCCTGGGCAGCTGCTCTTCTCTCTGTGTAAATGTGACATGTGTTTTCATGTATTAGGTAACAGTCATCTGAGGTCCCCTCAGATCCTTTCTGTAAATACTTGAGCATTCCCTGCTCTGATAATTTTAATGCAGCTGGAGATATAGGCGATCCCACTGAGAAACTTCAGAAAGGTTCACCCAGAGACAGTATAGATAGCATGTCAGGCTGGCTAGAAACATAAATAGGGCTTATTTCACTGGCAATTCAGTTCAAGCCCTAGACCTGGTGACCACTGTCATTTAGCATCTTCAGAAGAAGAGATGTGTTTTCTCCAAGGATCCCTTCCCACTGCCAAAAAGGCGGATGAAGGTATGAAGAGGCCTCTTCTACTCACTTTGAGGGGCAACAGATTGAAAACAAAACCCCAATGCTGCCTCCAACCTTGGTTCAAACAAGGAGGTGAATTAATAGGAACCCCAAAGGTCTCCTTGCAGCCTAAACAAAGAAAAATATGGAGCTTCCCTTCCCAGTTCCTAAAGAAAGAGGGGATTGGTTTCCAAGCTTCCCACAAACATGCAATGCAACGATGGACGGGAGTAAAGAAGCTACCTCAATCCCACTGCCCAAAAGAAAGGTGTTAGTGAGGAAAATCCCCCACACAGCCTTTCACGTCTGCCCAGGTGGGAATGAAGAGAATCCTTGCACCCACTCTCTGAGTGGTAAGCAGATGGAAGTTATGCTGGGTCTGCATTCTACCCCTGCAGCCATGAACAGGGATGACATTTTGTAGGAGGTTGTGAGCCTGCAGAGCCTGATGAAGAGTTGGGAATTTAGTAAGAAAAGATGTCCTGTGAGAATCACCATGTGTTTTTTTGGGAAAGCACCCAGATAATTGCATACTTACCTGCACATTTTGATGGGCCTCTTTTTTAAAGCATTTATTTCAGTTTTGGTACTGGGGTTTATGTGCTTATTATTTCAATCTCCTTATCATCCTGGAATCATGGCAAGGATATTTAAAGTTGGGAAAGGATTATTAGTTCAGCTGGAAAAATCAGAAATCTGTAGGGAACTTTTGGAAAGTGTTTGATACTCCATCGGTTCAAACACGTTGCTATTGAAGTAAGTGAGATGGTCATTTGTTTTCTCTGGGAATACTACCAAGCCCCATATTCATACAGAATGTGACTCCATTACCAAAACCACCATTGCATTACCAATCTATAAACCTGACATAACTCCGGGAACAGAAGCATATCTCAGTATAGCTTTTTGAATGGAGTTTTCAGCCAGTCCTGAAAATGCATGAAGTGCACTTGCACTATAGTTGGTGGGGTGGTAAACCAAGCAAGTGTTAATCTCACTTCAGAACTGAGCCTGTAGTAATATATTTTAGGGACCACACACAGTCATGTTCTTGCTGATGTTCTGCTCCATTTGTGGCTTGCAGCAATGTCAAATTTGATAGAATTTTGATTGCCTATGTATAGACAGAATGATGAGGATAAGAAAGGACAACGGAGGCAGATCTCAAAATTAGTTTAGATCAAAGAGAGAACAATGGAAATAGCCATGTTTTTAATGCTGTCAGTATGTCTGATCTGACTTCTCTGACACTCTAACTGGAGCTCAAAAGTGGGTTGGGATGGTAGCGTGCAAGAGGTTCTTTGACTTTAAGACCCTTTATTAATACACAGCTTGGTAACCAAGTGAAGCTAATGATAAACATATTACATTTTTAACATACAAATAAAAATGGCATTCTTCATTTAATTAATAGATTTCTAGTGATAATTATCACATTTTTACATTATTAGAAAAATGGCCATTATGTAACTGAAGGTATAATTCAACATTTATGATGTGCCAGTTTTTTATAAGCACAGAAAATCAGTGCCATTTTGCTAGAAATAGAAAAAGTTGGTAATTATGATTAGAGCTTTTTATGACAATTCAGACTTGGTTAAACATCAAATGGCAACATCATTCATTTGCTATAGCATGAAAAATACCCAACTTTCATCTTCTTGATTAATTTTACCCATTACTTCTTCCTTGTGTATCAAATATGTATTTTACAAAATAGCTATGCCATTTCACTGTAACACTGAATAATGAACAGATTTAACAAATGACATTCCTTAACCCTTAGTACTAACTACTCCCTGATAATGGGTTGATGACCCATAATGGCTGGCTAATTTCCAAGATCTTGATAGAACCACTGGAGTTCTGTCAAGATGGAGGAAAAATGTGCTCTTTTCAATTGGCTTAATATGGTAGGAAAACTTGTTTAACACCTTTTAAATATATTTAAATTAGTGTAAACCAGCAGTGTTGTAGCCTAATACATAGTTCATTTAGATTTTTAGAAAGCCTTTGACAAGGTCCCTCACCAAAGGCTCTTAAGCAAAATAAGCAGTACTGGGATAAGAGGAAAGGTTCTCTTATGGATTGGTAACTGGTTAAAAGATGGGAAACAAAGGATGGGAATAAATGCCCAGTTTTCAGAATGGAGAGAGGTAAATAGTGGTGTTCCCCAGGGGTCTGTACTGGGCCCAGTCTTATTTAACATTTGTGTAAATGATCTGGGAACAGTGAGGTGGCAAAATTTGCAGATGACACAAAACTACTCAAGATAGTTAAGTCCCAGGCAGACTGTGAAGAGCTCCAAAAGGATCTCACAAAACTGGGTGACTGGGCAACAAAATGGCAGATGAAATTTAATGTTTATAAATGCCAAGTAATGCACATTGGAAAACATAATCCTAACTATACATATACAATGCTGGGGGTCTAAATTAGCTGTTACCAAGGAAGATCTTGGAGTCATTGCGTATAGTTCTCTGAAATCATCCACTCAATGTGCAGTGGCAGTCGAGAAAGAGAACAGAATGTTGGGAATCATCAAGAAAGGGATAGATAATAAAACAGAAAATATCATATTGCCTCTATATAAATCCATGGTATGCTCACACTTTGAATACTGCATGCAGATGTGGGTTGTTCCATCTCCAAAAAGATATATTGGAATTGGAAAAGGTTCAGAAAAGGGCAACAAAAATGATTAGGGGTATAGAATGGCTTCCGTATGAGGAGAGATTAATAAGACTGGGACTTTTCAGCTTGGAAAGGAGGCAACTAAGGGGTGGTATGATAGAGGTCTATAAAATCATGAATGGTATAGAGAAAGTAAATAAGGAAGTGTTATTTATTCCTTCTCATAATACAAGAACAAGGAGGCACCAAATGAAATTAATAGGTAGCAGGTTTAAAACACAAGAAAGTATTTTTTCATGCAACTCACTATCAACCTTGCCAGAGTGTGTTGTGAAGGCCAATACGATAACGGGGTTCAAAAGGGAGCTAGATAGGTTCTTGGAATATAGGTTAATCAATGGCTATTAGCCAGGATGGGCAGGAATGGTGTCCCTAGCCCGTTTGCCAGCTGGGATTGGGTGACAGGGAATGGATCACTTGATTACCTGTTCTGTTTGTTCCTTTTGGGGCTCCTGCCATTGGCCACTGTCAGAGAGCAGGATATTGGCTTGATGGACCTTTGGTCTGACACAGTATGGCTGTTCTTATGTTCTAAGCTCCCAAGGACTACAACAAGACCAACTAATGTGATGTAAAAGTTGTTAAACTATGTGTACATGGCTGTTAGAGAGGTTTTCCAAGCATGTTAATTTAACTAAATTTTGGATAAAGTACCTTTTCCCCCCTCCAGTGTAGACAATGCCTGCAGGAGCTAAATTTGGGAGGTTGGAAGAGCAAGCTGCTTGGAGGTAGATAGAGCCAACTCAGAACACAAGAACAACCATATTGGTTCAGAAAAATGGTCCATCTAGCCAGGGCCGGCTCTAGGTTTTTTGCTGCCCCAAGCAAAAATTTTTTTGGCTGTTTCCCTCCCTCCCCCCCCCGGCCAAGAGCTCCCCCTCCTGCCCACCAGTGCCCTCTCACTCACACCCCCTGCTGCCCCAGGACTGAGCTCCCCCCCAAATGTGGGATCTGCTACCAGCACACTGCAGCTGAGCCCTGGCCCAGCTGCGACTCTGTCCCCATGCAGGTGGAGCTGCTGGGCAGCACGGAGTGGGAGTACTTCCAGGTGGTGGCGTGGCTGTGGGGTGGTATGGAGAACACGGCCCCCTCTCTGCGTTTTGCGGCGCTGCTGGTGGTTGAGGTGGATCAGTTTGTGCTCACCGCCCTTGCCATGCTGGCGGCCGAGGACCTGGAGAGCCCCACGGACCTGCTGCTCTTCAGCCTCACGGTGCCCTGGCCCAGCCCCGGTGGGAGGGAAGGCGAGGATCTCCGGCTGCGGGGCTACCTGCTCAGCATCGACGAGCCCAGTCGGCTGCTCACCTCCTCACACACTCTGGGAGCCCCTCTCACTGCCATTGCAGCTGGGGCTCGGCTTCAGGGGACCCTGTTTCCCTCCCTGACTCCTCACACACTCTGGGCAGGGCTGCCCAGAGGATGCAGGGGGCCTGGGGCAAAGCAATTTCGGGGGCCCCTTCCATAAATAAAAGTTGAAATAGTATAGTAATGTATTTGGAAATGTAAAAAAATAATTAGTGAAATACATTCATAAATTAATTTGTAATAATTTGAAAATACACCAAATACATTGAAAAACATTAAATGCTTTACCGGTTTGTATACGTTTGCAGTTACACAATGGGCTGTTACTGGGTGATGGTGATGGTTGGTGCCAATGGCCTGTCACTGCCTGGGGGCGGTGCTGCTGTTGCCCAGGGCTAGGTGGGGAGCTGGGCTCTGAGTTGGGGGGTGCCCGGCTCAGAGGGGCTGGGCTCAGGGCTGTGGGGGATGGGGTTGGGGGTGCCCAGCTCAGAGGGGCTGGGCTCGGAGCTGGGGGTCAGGGCTGGGTGGGGAGGATGGGTTTGGGGGGTGCCCAGCTCAGAGGGGCTGGGCTCGGAGCTGGGGGTCAGGGCTAGGAGGGGATGGGGTCGGCAGGATGCCCATCTCTGGCCCAGCCCCTTACCATGCCGCTTTTACCCCCTCTCCCCGACAGCGCTGCAGCGGCGTGGTGTCTCCACCGGAACCTGAGTTCCCGCCACTCGGCTGCAGCTCGCAGCCCCGTCCCCTTACCAGCTGAGACACCGGGGGATGGGGGAAGATGGAGACGGGGGGAGCCTCTGACATACCCTGCGGGGCCCGGAGCCTGGGGAAAATTGCCCCATTTGCCCCCTGCTCCCCCGCCGGGGCAGCCCTCACTCTGGGAGCCCTTCTTGCCACCCGGGATCGGCTCCAGGGACCCTGCCTCCCTCCCTGGCTCCTCACACACTCTGGGAGCCCCTCTCACTGCCTCAGCTGCCTGGGCTCGGCTGTGTGAGGAGCTGGGGACAGAGGGGGAGCCAAGCCTGGGCTGCGGCGGTGGTGAGAGGGGCTCCCGGAATGTGTGAGGAGCCGGGGACGGAGGGGCCCTGCTGCCCCTGCCACTCCCGACGGCACCAGGTTTCTGAGTGGGCTGTGCAGGGAGCTGCTTGGCTGGGCAGTGGGTGCGGATCCCGGCTCGGGGGAGTGGCTGCGCCAGGGCCGGCTCCCGGCAATGAGGCCTCAAGCAAAAAAATAAAAAATAAAGGGGGCGGGGGACGGAGTGCCACCCCTTAGAAAGTGCCACCCTAAGCACATGCTTGGAGGGCTGGTTCCTAGAGTCAGCCCTGCATCTAGCCGAGCTTCCAACAGCAGCTAATGCAAGGTGCTTCAGAAGTACTTCCTTTTGTTTGTTTAAAACCATCTGCCTATTAATTTCATTGTGGTACCCCTAGTTCTTGAGTTATGTGAAGGAATAAACACATATTCACTTTCTCCATACCAGTCGAAATTTTGTAGATCTCTATCATATCTTCATAGTTGTTTCTTTTCCAAGCTGAAAATTCCCATTCTTTCTCATCTCTCCTCAAATGGAAGCTGTTACATACACCTAATAATTTTTGTTACCCTTTTCTATAACTTTTCCAGTTCTAACATCTTTTTTTGAGATGGGGCAATCAAGTCTGCATATGCTATTCAAGATGTATGTATACCATGGATTTATGTAGCAGCATTATGATATTTTCTGTCTTATTATCTATCCTTTTTCTCATGGTTCCTAGTGTTCTGTTAGCTTTTTGGAATGCCACTGCACATTGAGCAGATGTTTAAGAACTATCCACAATGACTCCAAGATCTTTTTCTTGAGTGGTAACAGCTAATTTAGACCCCATCATTTCCTGTGTGAAGTTGGGATTATGCTTTCCAATGTGCATTGCTTTACATTTATCAACACTGAATTTCCTTTTGCCAGTTTGTTGCCTAGTCAGTCAGTTTAGTGAGATCTCTTTGTAACGCTTCACAATCTACTCTGAACTTAACTATCTTGAGTAATTTTGTATCGCCTGCAAATTTTGCCACCTCACTGTTTGCCCCTTTTTCCAGATCATTTTTCAATATGTTGAACAGCACTGGTCCCAGCACAGACCCTGGGGGACACCACTATTGAGCTCTCTCCATTCTGAAAGCTGGCCATTTATTCCTACCCTTTGCTTCCTATCTTTTAATCAATTACTGATCCATAAGAGGACCTTCCCTCTTATCCTATGACACCTAACTTTGCTTAAGAGCCTTTGGTGAAGGAACTTGTCAAAGGCTTTCTCAAAGTCCACATACACTATTAACTGGATCACCCTTATCCACATGTTTGTTGACCTCCTCAAAGAATTCTTATAGATTGATGCACCATGATTTTCCTTTACAAAAGCTAAAACCTTTTCAATTTTACATGCTAGCAGTCTGGTTCCATTTTGGTTTAGGTGAAGGCCATCCCTGCTGTATAGGTTCCTCCTTTCCCAAAAGCTTCCCCAGTTCCTTATAAACCTAACCCCTGCTCCCTGCACAATCATCTCAAAGCCACACATTGAGATACTGCATTTCTGCCTGTCTAACTAGCTCTGCACATGGAAAAAAATTCAGAGAATACTACTATGGAGGTCCTGAATTACAATCTTAGCTAGCAGCCTAAATTTGGTGTCTAGGGCCTCTCTCCTACCTTTCCTTATGTCATTGGTACTATATGTACCACAACCACTGGCTTTCCCCTACAATATACATAAACCTGTCTAGATGTCTCAAGAGATCTGCAACATTTGCACCTGTCAGGCAATTCACCATGTGGTTCTCCCAGTCATCATAAACTCAGCTATCTAGGTTTCTAATTATTGAATCCCTGTAGCGAGGTGGTCACCCTGCTCCAGCCCTGAAGGGGTTAAAGCAGACCTGGAGAGGGCCGCAGCTGAGAAAAGGTAGGCTGATGGGGAAAGCAGCCACAGCTGTGGCCAGCTTAATAAGAGGGCAGTGGGCCAGAAGCTAAGAGACTCTCTATCTAGCTTTCTGAGAGAGAGAGAGGGACCTGGCTGCTTTGGAGTGGAGGATACCTGGGGAAGAGCAGAGGGAGCTGGGGAGCTCCAGCCAGGAAAAACCCCAGGCTGCAGGCCTTGCTTAAAGGGCCAAAAAGGTACTGTGGCTGCAAGGGGGCAGCCCAGAGACAGGCAAAGGCAGCAGGTCCTAACCCCCCTTGCCAATGATGAGTGGTTTACAGACTGCAGTCCATCTCAGTGAGTGGGGGCTAGATGGTAACTGGCAGTAGCCACTGAGGCAAGGTGGCGATAGAAGGTTGGGGGTTCCCCTGGTGGGGAGACACAGATTCTGGGTTACTACTGGGGGTAGAACCCTGACATAGAGGGGCACCAGGGTCCGGGAGGGACATGGGGTCCAGCATCAGGCAAAACACCAGCCTGCAGAGGGCGCTCTGGGCTGGAAGAGCTAATTCCCAGGATGACCAGCAGGAGGTGCCGCGCCGGTGAGTCGTCGCATCACTACAATCCCCCATAACTATTGACTGTCTCTTCCTAATTTTTGGAGTTTCCTCCCCTGGAGAGGTATCCTCAGTGAGAGAGGACATCATGACATCATTGGAAGGAAGGATCTCAACTATGAGATCAATTCCCTCTGCTCCATTTTGATCTTCTCTTTCCCTCAGACTTTCAACCTCCTCAACAGCACAGAGACTGTCAGACTTGGGGTGGGACTGCTCTACTGTGTCTTGGAAAATCTCATCTGTGTCCTGGAAAACCTCTGTCTCTTAGTTCCTTCAGTTCAGCCATTCTGATCTCCAGAGCCTGTACTTAGTTCCTGAGGGGAAAAAGCTTCTTGCACTGAATGCACACATCTGCTGCCCACCCACAAGGCAGGTAATCATACAGGCTACATTTAGTGCAACAAACTGGATAGCCCCCCTCTCTATTGCTGAACTTCTGCCTGCATTCTGTTTACTTCTGCAGTTGTTGTTGGCATTTGTTTTTTTTTTAATTGGGGAGGGGGGATGTTCATTGTCTTAATTTTAAAGATTTTAATCAGGTGTATCCAACTCTCCCACTCCCTTTCAAAAAAGTTCCCTGTTAGCTACTCCTGTTTACTAGTCCCTCTGATTGTTTAGCAGGTGGCTTTTTAAAGCCCTAAGTAGCCCCGCCCCATGGTTAAGGGTTAATGGGTGCTAAAGGGTGTAGGGGTCAAAGCCTTGTTAAAAAGCTGTCAGGCACCTCAAACAGATCACTCTATATACACTTCAGTCAAGCAGCAAGCGCATCACAAACATATACACAAGACAACAAACTCACCCCAAGGGGTCACTCGGTGACCTTTCTCTGAAGTGAATCCTGAGTGACCCATCATCTCACATGGCAAGTCCCTGTTTCCTCGCCTGGCCTACCCTTCTATTGCTGCTGGTGCCCAACTATTGCTAGCTCTTGTCATTTATTCAGGCTGCGACCAGTAACGTGCATCAACAGCAAAGCTTGGGTATATGAAGGAACCAACATGGATGCCTCAGTACAGACAAAAGCGTCCTACAGCACTATGTAGTGTGTTAATTATTCACCAAGCACAAAAGAAGTTAAAGGGGAGGTTTGCTGTGTTCAGGAAAGAGAGAAAGAAAATGAGTGGGAGGCAGATCAAGCTCTTCAGAAAAGAAAGGGAAAGCGAGGAACTGAAAAGGAGTATCCTCTCCTTGCATCCTTCAGTACAGAATCCTGAGGATGAGTACATTTATTTTCATTCATCCGAGGGTTAATATTGGTTTGTTCCTGAACGCACAGCCACACAAACTACATATATACATTATGATGAGGTGTTAAGAACATAACAATGGTTGTACCGGGTCAGACCAAAGGTCCATCTAGCCCAGTATCTGTCTACCGACAGTGGCCAATGCCAGGTGCCTCAGGCAATGATCAAGTGATCTCTTTCCTGCCATCCATTTCCATCCTCTGACAAACCGAGGCTAGGGACACCATTCCTTACCCATCCTGACTAATAGCCATTTATGGACTTAACCTCCATGAATTTATCCAGTTCTCTTTTCACTCTACACTAGCCCAGGAAGGATTAATGTACCTGAGAAGGGACCACATAACTTGACAGGCTACACCTATTAGGCTTGTTATGCGATCCCTGACTGATAATGGAACTCAGCTGAGCAAGAGCAGGCAGAGCTAGTACAAAACCAGGAAGTATGCCGTAGAAAAAGGGCTGGCTGGCTGAGTCTGAAGGTTGGCTGTGTAGGCTAGGAGACACCAAGAGCTGGGACTTGGAACTCAGGAATGGCTTGGGCTGGTGACTGGTAGGCTGAACAGAGATAGATGTATAGGCTGAGAAGGAAAGCCTGGAAGTTATGTTGGGAAATGAGGGAGAAGAAGCAGGAATGCATTCATTTTAGGAAGAAGGAAAAAATAGAAGGAGCAGATAGGGATGGGAAAAGTAAGGAAAAGGTTTTACATCTTATAATTATCAAATCACTAGCTGAAGATGTGAAGACCGAGGATTTTAATCCCTTGAAGATAGCAGAATGTATTAGTCTAAGTATTGGAGAACTATTAAGAGCTGAAAGGAAGGGTGAAGATTTTTTAGTATGTTCACATAAGGAATAGTCTGAGAAACTTCTCAAAACTACAAATTTAAGAAACATAAGAGTAATTTGCAGCTACCTAAATGTATGACTCAAGCAAGAGGTGTAATGTATTCGATTCCCCTAGACATGACTGAAGATGAAATTGAAAGAGGTATAAGTGAGGACCAAGTGCTGTTAAGCAGTAGATTAGCAGGAGAGGGGGAGAACACAAACCATCCACAGCCATCCAAGTAACATTTAAAGGTGCAACAGTACCCAATAAGGTTAATATAGGATATCAGCTCTTCTGGATTAAGCCTTATATCCTGGCCCCTTTGAGGTGTTATAAATTTCAAAGATTTGGGCATGTGGCAGCTGTCTGTAAGGGGAAAATGATCTGTGGTAAACGTGAACAAGAACACTTGTACATGAACTGTGTGGAAAGAATAGAACTAATGCAGCAATTGTGGGGATAAGCACAGTGCAGCATGCAAAGGGAATGTGGCAGCAGAACAAGCCAGAGAGATACAGAAATTTAAAACTATCCACAAAATATCTTACCAACAAGTGTTCATAGTAGAATGTGGAGAAGGAGGAAAATGCAAATGAGGGAAAAGAGATTCTGGTACAACACCACAAAGTTCAGGATAGGAAAGATAATATAAGGGGAGTAGATGAAGATGTATTGCTTGGAGGAGGAGAGAAATGTATAGCATTTATAAGAGTGATTAATTGCACTTTACAGACAGGGAAGATGATAAAGAATAAACATTTTAACAAAATTGGCAGAAAAATATTTGCATATAGGCAATCTCTCGATAGACCTCATTCATGCAATGAAGGTAATAATTTAGTTTAAACCTACATGGTTCTAATGGTGGTTTGCTGCAGTGCATGCCATTTGATAACACATGGCCAGGAAATTAAATAATCTTTTGAAATGGAAGCAAACTTGATGTGATGTGTATAAGAAACATGGTTATTGAGAACGTATATTTAGGCTTTCAAGATATGTAATCAGAAGTGAAATAAGAAGAGGAAAGTGGGTTTGTATGCTTATAAAGGAAAGACTGTTACATTGACTTGGAAGTACACAACTTTAGTTTTGAATAAAATGCTTTTGAATTCGTCTACAGAATAGTAGCACCTTTATTCCAATCTATAATGTTTACAACCCATGTAAAAAACTAGACAATCTAGAATTGGAAGAGTTAGTTAAGGGTGCCAAAGGACCATATATTATTTGTGGAGACCTTAATAGCCAGAATGAATCAAGAGGAAGCAGGACAACTGATTGTATTGGCAAATGCCCAGAAGAGTTCATTGACATGCTGTCATAAACAGATAGCTAAGGGTTAATGTATTTTTCACCTGAAGCACCTGACCAGAGGACCAATCAGGAAACCGGATTTTTTCAACTCTGGGTGGAGGGAAGTTTGTGTCTGAGTCTTTGTTTTCTGTCTGCCTGCTTTCTCTGAGCTTTGGAGAAGTAGTTCTGTTTTCTAATCTTCTGTTTCTAAGTGTAAGGACAAAGAGATCAGATAGTAAGTTATATGGTTTCTTTTCTTTGGTATTTGCATGAATATAAGTGCTGGAGTGCTTTGATTTGTATTCTTTTTGAATAAGGCTGTTTATTCAATATTCTTTTAAGCAATTGACCCTGTATTTCGTCACCTTAATACAGAGAGACCATTTGTATGTATTTTTCTTTCTTTATATAAAGCTTTCTTTTAAGACCTGTTGAAGTTTTCTTTACTGGGAAATTTCAGGGAAATTGAGTCTGTACTCACCAGGGAATTGGTGGGAGGAAGGAATCAGGGGGGAGATCTGTGTGTGTTGGATTTGCTAGCCTGATTTTGCATTCCCTCTGGGTGAAGAGGAAAGTACTTTTTGTTTCCAGGACTGGGAACAGAGAGGGGGAGTCACTCTGTGTAGTTTCACAGAGCTTGTGTCTGTGTATCTCTCCAGGAGCACCTGGAGGGGGGAAGGGAAAAAGGATTATTTCCCTTTGTTGTGAGACTCAAGGGATTTGGGTCCTGGGGTCCCCAGGGAAGGTTTTTCAGGGGGACCAGAGTGCCCCAAAACACTCTAATTTTTTGGGTGGTGGCAGCAAGTACCAGGTCCAAGCTGGTAGCTAAGCTTGGAGGTTTTCATGCTAACCCCCATATTTTGGACGCTAAGGTCCAAATCTGGGACTAAGGTTATGATATGGTGTGCAGTGGTGGGATAGACAGAATCCAGAAGCCAGTGGAAATATTTTATTTTTCTTTTCTCTGCTAGGGGCTTTTTAGCAGAGAGAAACAGTTTGGTTTTAAAAGGGAACCAAAGAGAATTTTTTTTTCTGCTCTCTGGCAGTTTGTGGCTTGCATGTTAAGCAAGAAGCCATTACCAGACTGTTAAGGGTCTTTTGTCATGCAATAGCCCTCCCATTAGGAGGCAAGTACCAGCACTATATGCATGCAAATAAAGTGGTTTTTCTGGTTTCCTTTCATTGAACATTAGCTAGAGAGAGAAAAGGAAAAAAGCACTGTTGCTAGGCAGACTTCAGGAGGCAACAGAGCCTGCAGTGCAGAAGATAAACACCGGAGGGCACCCCAACCCAAGAAAACAGGAACCATGACTTCTAAGGCAAAAATTGAGGCCGAAGAACAATTCAGAGAAGCTGAACACAAGCGACAACTGGAAATAAAACAAAAAGAGATGGAGATGAAAGAAAGAGAAGAACAGATCAGAGAGGCAGCCTACCAAAGAGAACAGGCAGCCTACCAAAGAGAACAGGCAGCCCAAGAGGCAGCACACAAAAGAAAACTAGAAGAAGAAGAGGTGGCCTACCGAAGGAAACAAGCAGAAGAAGAGTTGGCCCACATAAGGAAGCAAAAAGAAGAAGAGGCGGCCCACCGCCGAGACATGGAAAAACAACAAAAAGAAATGGAAAAACAACAAAAAGAGAAAGAAGAGAAAGAAAAACAGAGAAAACATGAACTGGACTTGGCAAAAGCTGGGCTGCATGTGCCAGCCAACCCTAACAACCCGGCGCCAATTATTGCTCCACAGCACAGGAAATTTCCCACCTACAAGGCAGGTGATGACACCGAGGCCTTCTTGGAAAATTTTGAAAGAGCCTGTCTTGGGTACAGCATCCCCGAAGACCAGTACATGGTAGAATTGAGGTCACAGCTCAGTGGACCTTTAGCAGAAGTGGCAGCTGAAATGCCTAAGCAGCAAATGAATGACTATAAACTTTTTCAAACCAAGGCCAGATACAGAATGGGGATAACCCCAGATCATGCCCGTCGGCGCTTCAGAACCCAAAAGTGGAAACCAGAGGTGTCATTTCCCAAACACGCCTACTACATTGCAAAAAACTATGAGGCCTGGATAACAGGAAACAACGTTCAAACCTTGGAAGAACTGCACCTCCTCATACAAATGGAGCAGTTCTTGGATGGTGTTCCTGAAGACATCACACGGTACATACAAGATGGAAAACCCAAAGATCTCGCTGAGGCGGGGGAGATTGGAGCCAAATGGATGGAACTGGCAGAAAGTAATAAAGCTACTGTCAAGGGGAACGATTACCCCAGGGGGCACACAGACCATAAACCCTACAACCGAGGACAGCCAAAGACCCCACATACAACCCAAGTAAAGCCACAGACACCCTACTCTTCCACCTCACCAGTCTCCAGTAACTCACCTCGGCCCAGTGACCCATCAGATGGAAGATGCTTTAAGTGTAATGAACTGGGACATATCAAGGCCAACTGTCCCAAGAACACCATGCGAGTGCAATTCATTACACCACCATCACACCAAAGGTCCCCAGGCCCGGATGCCTCTCAAATACCCTTGGAGCGAAGGGAAAATTTGAGAGTGGGTGGAAAGAAGGTTACTGTGTGGAGAGACATGGGGGCACAAGTGTCAGCTATCCACCAATCCTTCGTTGACCCCAAATTCATCAACCCAAAGGCCAAAGTTACAATTTACCCCTTCATGTCACAAGCTGTAGACTTGCCTACTGCTCAACTGTCTGTCCAGTACAAAGGCTGGTCAGGAATGTGGACTTTTGCAGTCTATGACAATTATCCTATCCCCATGCTACTGGGGAAAGACTTGGCCAACCAGGTGAGGCGGGCCAAGAGAGTGGGAATGGTTACACGTAGCCAAACCAGGCAAGCTTCCAGACCCATTCCTGTTCCTGAGCCGTCCACAGAGGCCCCGTCTGTGTTACCAGAGACCCAGACAGAGGTAGTGGATCCAAATTCCATGCCAACCACTGAAACAGCCACAGCATCTCCAGTCCCAGGCCCGGAACTGGAACAGCAACCAGCACCAGCAATTGCAACCCCAGCTTCAAACTCAACGCCAGTGGGCGCCAGCGAGCCAAAACTGGCAGAAGCAACAGACAGCCATACCCAAAAGGCTCAGCCAGAGCCTGAAATAACCTCAGGTGCACCAGCGGAGAGCGGTACACCAGCAACGGAAACAACCCCATCACCTACATCGCTTCCAGAGGGACCAAGCCCAAGTCCACAGTCTGAGGAAGAACTGGTGACCCCAGCCTCAAGGGAACAGTTCCAGGCTGAGCAGGAAGCGGATGACAGCCTTCAGAAAGCTTGGGCGGCGGCACGGAGCACCCCACCGCCTCTCAGCTCTTCTAATCGATCCCGGTTTGTTATAGACCAAGGACTTTTATACAAGGAAATTCTTTCTGGTGGACACCGGGAAGAATGGCAGCCGCAAAAACAGTTGGTGGTTCCAACTAAGTACCGGGGGAAGCTCTTAAGCTTAGCCCATGATCATCCCAGTGGCCATGCTGGGGTGAACAGAACCAAGGACCGGTTGGGGAAGTCCTTCCACTGGGAGGGGATGGGCAAGGACGTTGCCAAGTATGTCCGGTCTTGTGAGGTATGCCATAGAGTGGGAAAGCCTCAAGACCAGGTCAAGGCCCCTCTCCAGCCACTCCCCATAATTGAGGTCCCATTTCAGCGAGTAGCTGTGGATATTCTGGGCCCTTTCCCAAAAAAGACGCCCAGAGGAAAGCAGTACGTACTGACTTTAGTGGACTTTGCTACCCGATGGCCGGAAGCAGTAGCTCTAGGCAACACCAGGGCTAACACTGTGTGCCTGGCCCTAACAGACATCTTTGCCAGGGTAGGTTGGCCCTCCGACATCCTTACAGATTCAGGGTCTAATTTCCTGGCAGGGACCATGAAAAAACTGTGGGAAACTCATGGGGTGAATCACTTGGTTGCCACCCCATACCACCATCAAACCAATGGCCTGGTGGAAAGGTTCAATGGAACTTTGGGGGCCATGATACGAAAATTCATCAACGAATTCTCCAATAATTGGGACCTAGCGTTGCAGCAGTTGCTGTTTGCCTACAGGGCTGTACCACATCCCAGTTTAGGGTTTTCACCATTTGAACTTGTGTATGGTCATGAGGTTAAGGGACCATTACAGTTGGTGAAGCAGCAATGGGAGGGGTTTACGCCTTCTCCAGGAACTAACATTCTGGACTTTGTAAGCAACCTTCAAAGCACCCTCCGACACTCTTTAGCCCTTGCTAGAGAGAACCTAAAGGATGCTCAAGAAGAGCAAAAGGCCTGGTATGACAGACATGCCAGAGAACGTTCCTTCAAGGTAGGAGACCAGGTTATGGTCTTGAAGGCGCAACAGGCCCATAAGATGGAAGCATCATGGGAAGGGCCATTCACGGTCCAAGAGCGCCTGGGAACTGTAAACTACCTCATAGCATTTCCCAATTCCTCACTAAAGCCTAAAGTGTACCATGTTAATTCTCTCAAGCCTTTCTATTCCAGAGACTTACAGGTTTGTCAGTTTACAGTCTAGGGAAATGATGCTGAGTGGCCTGACGGTGTCTACTACGACGGGAAAAAAGACGGTGGAGTGGAAGAGGTGAACCTCTCAACCACCCTGGAACGTCTGCAGCGGCGACAAATCAAGGAGCTGTGCACTAGCTTCGCCCCATTGTTCTCAGCCACCCCAGGACGGACTGAACGGGCATACCACTCCATTCATACACCATTCCTAGTAACCACAGATGCATCTGAGCGTGGTATAGGAGCAGTGCTCATGCAGGAAGCAACAGATCACAACTTCCATCCTGTCGTGTTTCTCAGCAAGAAACTGTCTGAGAGGGAAAGTCACTGGTCAGTCAGTGAAAAGGAATGCTATGCCATTGTGTACGCCCTGGAAAAGCTACGCCCATATGTTTGGGGACGGCGGTTCCAACTACAAACTGACCATGCTGCACTAAAGTGGCTTCATACTGCCAAGGGGAACAACAAGAAACTTCTTCGTTGGAGTTTAGCTCTCCAAGATTTTGATTTTCAAATTCAGCACATCACAGGAGCTTCTAACAAAGTAGCTGATGCACTCTCCCGTGAGAGTTTCCCAGAATTCAGTAGTTAAAAAGTGTTCTTAAAATGTAGAAGTCTGTTAGTTATATACTTAGGGGTATATGTAAAGGTGCATGTGTTGTATTAATCTGTTTATTTTCAAGTTCTAGAAGGAAATCGCCGCCAGTGAGCTTCCCCACTGTCTGCAATTTGGGGGGCGTGTCATAAACAGATAGCTAAGGGTTAATGTCTCTTTCACCTGAAGCACCTGACCAGAGGACCAATCAGGAAACCGGATTTTTTCAACTCTGGGTGGAGGGAAGTTTGTGTCTGAGTCTTTGTTTTCTGTCTGCCTGCTTTCTCTGAGCTTTGGAGAAGTAGTTCTGTTTTCTAATCTTCTGTTTCTAAGTGTAAGGACAAAGAGATCAGATAGTAAGTTATATGGTTTCTTTTCTTTGGTATTTGCATGAATGTAAGTGCTGGAGTGCTTTGATTTGTATTCTTTTTGAATAAGGCTGTTTATTCAATATTCTTTTAAGCAATTGACCCTGTATTTCGTCACCTTAATACAGAGAGACCATTTGTATGTATTTTTCTTTCTTTTTATATAAAGCTTTCTTTTAAGACCTGTTGAAGTTTTCTTTACTGGGAAATTTCAGGGAAATTGAGTCTGTACTCACCAGGGAATTGGTGGTAGGAAGGAATCAGGGGGGAGATCTGTGTGTGTTGGATTTGCTAGCCTGATTTTGCATTCCCTCTGGGTGAAGAGGAAAGTACTTTTTGTTTCCAGGACTGGGAACAGAGAGGGGGAGTCACTCTGTGTAGTTTCACAGAGCTTGTGTCTGTGTATCTCTCCAGGAGCACCTGGAGGGGGGAAGGGAAAAAGGATTATTTCCCTTTGTTGTGAGACTCAAGGGATTTGGGTCTTGGGGTCCCCAGGGAAGGTTTTTCAGGGGGACCAGAGTGCCCCAAAACACTCTAATTTTTTGGGTGGTGGCAGCAAGTACCAGGTCCAAGCTGGTAGCTAAGCTTGGAGGTTTTCATGCTAACCCCCATATTTTGGACGCTAAGGTCCAAATCTGGGACTAAGGTTATGATACATGCACAACTTGGTATTGCTCAATACTGGAACACCTATTAGGTTTAATTTGCTGGATGGAACCTTTTCATGTTTAGATCTGGGAACTGCAACAAACAATATAGAAAGTAAATGCAACTGAGAAATCTATAAAGAAGATGGAATGGACAGTGATCACTTCCCTGTGCTAATTACATATCAAGGCCAAGGTAATGCTGAAAACACTGAAGGAATTCCTTCCTGGAGCATTAGAAAAGCAAATTGGGGATTCTTTAAGAGAAAATGTGCTGAGTATGTTAGTTCTCATTGTGTAAATTATAATCTAGAGAAATTTCATGATACTAAAGGTAGATATAGCAAGAACCAATCTAGCTTTATGTAAGAGATCAAATTGCAATAAGCTCAGAATGCCAATTCCCTGGTGGAGTGAAGATTGTAAAACAGCAATTAAAGAAAGAAATAAGGAACAGAAACAAGCAAAAAATACAACAAATAGCAAGGATTTAATGAACTATAAAAGATATAAAGCAGTAGCACAAAGACTTTTTAAAAAGGCAAAGAAAGAGCTGGAGAAAGTACCATGGGGAAAATCAAAGAATCCAAAGTTTCAAAGATATATAAACAAGTTAAAAGAATGAATGTGATATGAAGCAAAAAAAGTTATATTTGGTCTTACAGTAAATGATAAAGTTGAACATTCTAACTTAGGAAAAAAGGACATTTTAGCAAAAAAGAGTTCCAAAAAGTTAGTAGTGATACAAATCAAAGTAAAGAGTTTTGTGGTGGGGAAAAAATGCTGGAAAAAATTTGTGAACTCATACATGGCTGGGTGAAATATAAAGACTTAGTGAATGACAATTTCAGTATACAGGAACTCAAAAAACTGTAGACAAAAGTAAAAATACAGCCCCAGGTAAAGATAGCTTATGTAATACAATTCTTAAGCACCTACTGGAAGGGAGTTTGAGTTTTACTGAAATTATATAATATATGGAGGAAAGGAATACTACTGGCAGAATAGAACCAAGTGGTGATTATAAGATAGGAAAACTTGGCAAATTAGACAAGCCCTGATGCATATAGATCTATTGCCCTGATGTCATGTGTGGTCACAATTATGGAAAGAATGATAAATGAGACTAGTATCATACTGGGAAAAATGAAATTATAAATTCTTTACAAAGTAGTTTCAGGAAAGGAAGATCCACTGTTGATTGTATTGTATGCTGTGTTGAACAGTTGATCATATTGTAAGATTAGAAACAGAAATACAAAAAACATGAGGAACAGAGTTTATTATATTTGTCTTTTTTGACTTTGAAAAAATATCTGCCATACTATGGAGGGAAAACTTGCTGTGCAAACTAGCTGCAAATGGAATAAAAGGAAGAGTGTTCTGGTGGGTAAGAGATTTCTTAAGTGATAGAACCATACATGTCAGGATGGGGATGGCTTTGTGAAATAGTCATAAACTTAATAGCACTAGACATGGGGAGTGTTATCAGCCCAACTCTGTATTAACATTATGATTAATGATCTCCCAGAGATTATACAGGCAGGAATAGGTATCATTCTATTTGTGTGCTATATGGGCCAAACATAGAATATGTAAGATAGCTGTGGAGAGAACCAATGAGGCTCTCAGCGGGATTTCAGAATGGAGAGATACTTGGAGATTTAAGTTCACTTGCTAAAACAAAGGAGTCACAGAAAGGAAGTTTTTGGAAGAATGGAGCCTATATCTCTATACAGAAAAAATACAGGTAGTTCAAAATCTTACATTCTTACGAGTTATGTTCGATAATTAACTTGGAAGGGTCATATAGATAGGCTGAAGCTGTTCAAAAGTATTTCTGGGAACAACTGGGGTGCAGATAAGAATACATTGCTGATGCCGTTTAGGGCATTAATAAAACCAGTTATAGATTATGGATGCCAAGTCTTTAAATTCAGTTCTAAAACAACACTAAAAAAACAAACAACAAAAACCTTGAGCCAATACTTGCACTACGTGGAATCTGTGGAAAGGATGAAATTGTTAGATTTAACCTTTTGAGCTAAGGTTAATATAAATAGTGAAGATAAAGAGTACTAAACAAATATGAGGACTATTGGGAATTAGGTAGACAAGTAGTAAGTGGCTTCCCGTTATGGAGTTCTCACTCACTGCAGGTTGTGCCTCCTCCTGGCTGCTCTGTGAATTAGCTGTCTTCCAGGTCTGAAGCCTCCCCTTGTGGTATCGCAAACTGTTGTCCTCTCTCTCACTCTGTGGCACCTCTTTCACTCTAGGAACTGCAGCCTCCTCTTCATGACTTAGCCCTCCAGCCAGGTCACTATGAGCGTTCCCCCTTCCAGGGTTCAGAGTCTCGCTGGACCCAATGTCCAGGCAATTCCACTCTGTCAATGGCTGGTATGGGAACCTGGGACTGCCCAGGGACCTTACAACACAGAGCCAAAGTCTGTCAATCCTCAACCTTGCTGCTCACTCCTGGACTACTTCCTACTTGACTCCCACAGGTTCTCTTCTCCACCCTTCTCGCGTCAGGGTATAACCCTCCCTCAGGCCAGGATCCCAGAATCCTACTCTTTTCCTGGGTTCCCTTCTTTCAACTCTAATACACAGAAGGGAGACTACAGCCTTCCTCACTTCAGCCCTTTCTATTGCCAGCTTCCTGGCTTTATCCTAGCACAGCCCACAGCTCAGGTGAGCTTCATCCTCCAAGCAGGGGTTGCTTCTCCAGCCTAATCCTCTCACGTGGAGCCTACACACTAATTGGCCCTTTCTGAGCTTTCTTAACCCTTTCAGGGTTGATGTGGCGTGAACACCTCATCAGAGTGCCACAAACTCCCACATGCTAACAGGGTCAAAATGTAGGTATAAGACTTTCACATCACAAATGCTGTATCACAGGATAGCTCACAGACAGTTGATGACTTGGACTGAGGTGGAGATGGACATAGGAGATGGAAGTGTGGAGAGTCTCTGGGTTAGGCTAAAAAGGGTAAAAAACACAGGTGATGTCGTGCTGGGAGTCTACTACAGGCCACCTAATCAGGTGGAAGAGGTGGATGAGGCTTTTTTCAAACAACTAACAAAATCATCCAAAGCCCAAGATTTGGTGGTGATGGGGGACTTCAACTATCCAGATATATGTTGGGAAAATAACACCGCGGGGCACAGACTATCTAATAAGTTCCTGGACTGCATTGCAGACAACTTTTTATTTCAGAAAGTTGAAAAAGGTACTGGGGGAAAGCTGTTCTAGACTTGATTTTAACAAATAGGGAGGAACTTGTTGAGAATTTGAAAGTAGAAGGAAGCTTGGGTGAAAGTGATCATGAAATCATAGAATTTGCAATTCTAAGGAAGGGTAGAAGGGAGTACAGCAGAATAGAGACAATGGATTTCAGGAAGGCGGATTTTGGTAATCTCAGAGAGCTGATAGGTAAGGTCCCATGGGAATTAAGACTGAGGGGAAAAACAACTGAAGAAAGTTGGCAGTTTTTCAAAGGGACACTATTAAGGGCCCAAAAGCAAGTTATTCCGATGGTTAGGAAAGATAGAAAATGTGGCAAAAGACCACCTTGGCTTAACCACGAGATCTTGCGTGACCTACAAAATAAAAAGGCGTCATATAAAAAATGGAAACTAGGTCAGATTACAAAGGATGAATATAGGCAAATAACACAGGAATGCAGAGGCAAGATTAGAAAAGCAAAGGCACAAAATGAACTCAAACTAGCTATGGGAATAAAGGGAAACAAGAAGACTTTTTATCAATACATTAGAAGCAAGAGGAAGACCAAGGACAGGGTAGGCCCACTGCTCAATGAGGAGGGGGAAACAGTAACGGGAGACTTGGAAATGGCAGACATGCTTAATGACTTCTTTGTTTCAGTCTTCACTAAGAAGTCTGAAGGAATATCTAGTATAGTGAATGCTGATGGGAAGAGGGTAGGTTTAGAAGATAAAATAAAAAAAGAGCAAGTAAAAAATCACTTAGAAAAGTTAGATGCCTGCAAGTCACCAGGGCCTGATGAAATGCATCCTAGAATACTCAAGGAGTTAATAGAGGAGGTATCTGAGCCTCTAGCTGTTATCTTTGGGAAATCATGGGAGACGGGGGAGATTCCAGAAGACTGGAAGGGGGCAAATATAGTGCCCATCTATAAAAAGGGAAATAAAAACAACCTAGGAAACTACAGACCAGTTAGTTTAACTTCTGTGCCAGGGAAGATAATGGAGCAGGTAATTAAAGAAAAAATCTGCAAACACTTGGAAGGTGGTAAGGTGATAGGGAATAGCCAGCATGGATTTGTAAAGAACAAATCATGTCAAACTAATCTGATAGCGTTCTTTGATAGGATAACGAGCCTTGTGGATAAGGGAGAAGCGGTGGATGTGATATACCTAGACTTTAGTAAGGCATTTGATACAGTCTCGCATGATATTCTTATACATAAACTAGGAAAGTACAATTTAGATGGGGCTACTATAAGGTGGGTGCATAACTGGCTGGATAACCGTACTCAGAGAGTAGTTGTTAATGGCTCCCAATCCTGCTGGAAAGGTATAACAAGTGGGGTTCCGCAGGGGTCTGTTTTGGGACCGGTTCTGTTCAATATCTTCATCAACGATTTAGATGTTGGCATAGAAAGTATGCTTATTAAGTTTGCGGACGATACCAAACTGGGAGGGATTGCAACTGCTTTGGAGGACAGGGTCAAAATTCAAAATGATCTGGACAAATTGGAGAAATGGTCTGAGGTAAACAGGATGAAGTTCAATAAAGATAAATGCAAAGTGCTCCACCTAGGAAAGAACAATCAGTTTCACACATACAGAATGGGAAGAGACTGTCTAGGGAGTATGGCAGAAAGAGATCTAAGGGTCATAGTAGACCACAAGCTTAATATGAGTCAACAGTGTGATACTGTTGCAAAAAAAGCAAACGTGATTCTGGGATGCATTAACAGGTGTGTTGTAAACAAGATACGAGAAGTCATTCTTCTGCTTTACTCTGCTCTGGTTAGGCCTCAACTGGAGTATTGTGTCCAGTTCTGGGCACCGCATTTCAAGAAAGATGTGGAGAAATTGGAGAGGGTCCAGAGAAGAGCAACAAGAATGATTAAAGGTCTTGAGAACATGACCTATGAAGGAAGGCTGAAGGAATTGGGTTTGTTTAGTTTGGAAAAGAGAAGACTGAGAGGGGACATGATAGCAGTTTTCAGGTATCTAAAAGGGTGTCATCAGGAGGAGGGAGAAAACTTGTTCACCTTAGCCTCCAATGATAGAACAAGAAGCAATGGGCTTAAACTGCAGCAAGGGAGATTTAGGTTGGACATTAGGAAAAAGTTCCTAATTGTCAGGGTAGTTAAACACTGGAATAGATTGCCTAGGGAAGTTGTGGAATCTCCATCTCTGGAGATATTTACGAGTAGGTTAGATAAATGTCTATCAGGGATGGTCTAGACAGTATTTGGTCCTGCCATGAGGGCAGGGGACTGGACTCGATGACCTCTCGAGGTCCCTTCCAGTCCTAGAGTCTATGAGACTTCAGGGAAGGTGTATTGAAGAAGAATGTCCAATTGATCTTGTCTGTGATCCTTCCTGTACTAAGTAAAGGAAGGTATAAGATTATGAAAGTGAGCCACTGGCTAGGTAAATTACATAGGGTGGAGAGTTTTGATTTTTGTGGAACATTGGTTCATATTCTATGGGATATGGGGGCATATAGTATGGATGGCCTATACCTTGGTAGAAGGGGAACCAATGTCCTCAGGACAGGCTGGCTAGAGTAGTCAGGAGGACATTAAACTAATAGCAAAAGAAGAGGGTAAAAGGAGGGAAGATATGAGCACTCAGCACAAAATTGGGATGTTGAGAACAAAATTAATCAGGAAGCTAAAGGACCTGAAAAAAAAGAAATTCCTGAGTTGCCCATACAGTCACACTAGGAGCCTGGATAACAATCAAAAGGAATTGAAATTACTCATTTATGAACATAAATTCAGTCTGCTTGGTATTAGTGAAACCTGGTGCGATGAGTCACACAACTGTAATGTTAAAATCAACATCTATAACCTATTTAGGAAGGATCAAGTGGAAAAGAAGAGCAGGAGTGGCACTCTGTGTCAAAAATGGCAGTACCTGTTTCTGAGTCAGTGAGAACCCGAAGAAAATAATAATGAATGCTTATGGATCTATTTCCTAACAGATAAACACAAGATGAAGTACTAGTCAGTGTCTGCTACAGACCACCAAATCATACTAAGGAACAGGATGGCAGTCTCCTTATGCATCTATTTTTAATTTGCAGGGGAAAAGTTGCATGATCATGGGGGACTTCAATCTGAGTGCCATATATGCTGGAGGTCTCATGCTGTCAGTACTAAAACATCCTTGGAATTTCTAAATATTACAGATAAAAATGTCCTAACTCAGAAAGTGTTGCAGCCAACACGGGGGAATTGTTGGTTAGACTTTGTAGTAACAGATGAAGAGGAACTGATTACAGAACTAAAAATTAAAGGTAGCTTAGGTACGAATGTGCAAGCAAAATAAAAAACACATTAGTAATATACAGACATTGTGCTTTAATAGGGCCAATTTCACAATGCTGAAAACAATCATGAGTTAAATCAGCTGGGAGGAAGAATTTAACCAGAAAAATGTAAATGATAATTGAGAATCATTTAAGATCACCTTACTCAATGCCCAATGTGCTGCTGCTGAGGAAGAAGACTGTACTAGTTAAAAAACTGGTTTAGAGGAGAAGTGAAGGTGTGTGTCTATGTATATGTACACATTTTGTTATATATATATATATATATATATATACACACACACACATCATACACACAACTTCACTTCCCCTCTAAATCAGTTATATATAATATAAACAAATGTGTGAAAAAGGGGAAGTTGATAGTAATGAATATAAATCAGAAGTTAGAAATTTTAGAAAATTGGTAAGTGCAGCAAATGGACACAAGGAGAAATCTATGGCCAGAAGAATTAGCTATAATAAGGAGGTTTTTAAAAAATATGTTGGTAACAAAAGAAATCCTAACAATGGTGTTTAGATGGAAATAGTAGAATTATCAATAATAATGCAGAAAAGGCAGAAGTGCTCAATAAATATTACTGGTCCATATTTATGGAAAAAACAAATGAATCAGTCTCATCATATGATAGTGATAACACACTCTCCATTCCACTACTGTCATTAGAGGATGTTAAACAGAAGCTGCTAATGTTAGACATTTTTAAATCAGCAGATCCAGGTAACTTGCATCAAAATTGTTTTAAAAGAGCTGGCTGAGACACTCACTGGACTTTAATATTGATTTCCAATAGGTCTTGGAGTGTTAGGGAAGTTCCATAAGACTGGATGAAGCTAATGCTGTGTTGCTGTGTAAGTTTTTAAAAATGATAACCAGATGACCCGGGTAACTATAACCTTGTCAGCCTGACATTGATCCCAGGCAAGATAACAGAGCAGCTGAGACATGTCTCAATTAATAAAGAATTAAAGGAGGATAATGTAATTAATGCAAACCAAAAGGTTTATGGAAATAAATTTTGCCAAAATAACTTGATATCTTTTTAAAATAAGATTACAAGTTTGGTTGATTAAAGCTAATAGTGCTGACATAACATACTGTGGCAGAGCTCTGACCTTGCTCCCGTGGGTCCTGCGCTTCTAGGCGGTTTATGCTAGCCTCAGTGGCTCACTGTGACCCTCCACATAGCCCTTCTCTCTCTAGGGCCAGGGTTACAGTCTACTGAGCCCTTTTCATCATAGGCCTGCAAGGAGGTTGGTGAGAGAACTCCCACAGTCTCTGTTCAGCCTCCTGTCCTGACAGGAGCCTGACTTCCCCTCCCAGGAGATGTTCCTGTAGTGGTGGGTTGGGGGGAACCTGGGCCCACCCTTTACTCCTGGTTCTGGCCCAGGGACCCTAATGGTAGCAGTTGTTGGCAGCCAACCTTTCACTGCCAGAGATGCTACATTTCCCTAGGCCACTTCCCCACAGCTCTCCTTCTTCTCCCTTCTTCACCCTTACCTTAGGGCTCCTTTAATGATGGTCTGAGGGTGTCTTCAGTAACCAGCCCTTCAGCTGTACTTCCTCACCTCTGGCTCCCTGGCTCTTCCCTGTCTGACTGGAGTGAGCCCTTTTTATAGTATCAACAGGGCCTTAATTAGAGTCAGGTGGTCACATTAACTGAATGGCCTCACCTGACTCTTTGCAGGTTAATTAGCGTCAGGTGTTCTCATTAGCCTGGAGCAGCCCCTGCTCTGGTCAGTCAGGGAACAGAAAACTGTTAATCCAGTGGCCAGTATATCTGCCTTCTGCTATTCTGCTGTACCAAACTGGCCTGGGTTTATCACAATACTTAGACTTCTGTAAGGCATTGACTGGTACGGTATGACACTTTGGTAAAAAAAAATTAAAATTATATAAAATTAACATGGTACACATGAAATGGTTTAAAAATTGACTAACAGATAAGGATCACAATGTAATTGTAAATGGGGCATTGTCATCAATGTGTGTGTTTCTAGCAGGGTCTCACAGGGATAACATTTTTATCAATGACCTGGAAGAAAACATAAAATAATCACTGATAAAGTTTGCAGATGACATATAAACTGTTTCCAGGCCAGTCAGGAGATATAATCCCTTCAGCATATCCTGGATTGGCCTTGGAATCTATGAAATTAACATTGTACTTTTCAGAACAAGGGGATTTTATACTGTAAAGTGTTATTTACAGTCTTTATCTGTTGTATTGCAGCTCCATAAGAAACAAATGTTTCACTTCTCCAACTTCAAAGTAAGTGAAACTTGAGGTTCTTAAATAAACTGAGTTTGATCAGTATCTTGCAGCCATTCAGTGAAGAATATCTGATATTCCAGGGGCTAAAATTGAAAGGAACATTCAAATATTACTCTCACAACTCTGATCTTTCATCAGTCATGCCAAAGAGACATCTGCAAATGAAACTTACACATAAATGCCATCTGTCCATTCTTGGCGGGAGGGGGGAAGCCTCTTTATAGCTAAATGAAAAAAAACAAAAACAAAAAACTCCTTTGTATTTAATTGGCCACTTAAAATTAAAAAAAACCCATCCTCCTGTTTGACAGAAACAAAAATTGTTACTTTAAATAAAATAACTTTTTCATAAGGCATCTTAATGAGGGCTGGTTTTTTTACATTCCCTTTGATCCTGTACAATTTTCAGTTTTCTGCTATGGGATTTTTTTGCCTACTTCTAGCCAGCTGTCCAGTGAGCCCTTATCTGGATGCCTCTTGCAAACAACATATATGAGCTGTAGGCTTTTATATTAGCATGTTAAGAGAGGCAAAGCATCACAAACATTTGTAACCTAAATCTTTCCCTTCTGTTAAGAAACAGTGGTTCTTTCTCATTTGTGCTTCTTCATTCATTTCTAAGAAAGACAACTGGTTCAGGATAAAAATGTGACTCTGACATTTAGAGACATTTTTCAAGGAGACAGTATCCCTAGGGCTCTCCCTTCACTGAGCAGTAATATGGTGTCTGAAATTGCGTACCTCACAACTGCAATGAATATTTTTGGGTTATTGCTATAATAAGAGCAGTTATTGCTATAAAACCATTTTGCAACTATAGTAATTTCTTAGGTCCTTATTCTGCAAGTGGCTGTGGTCAGATCTTGGGAGGGTCTGCACTCTCAGATGCAGTTGCAGGATTTGGAGCTTAGTCTTGGTCTACACTACAGAATTAGTACTATACTACAGTGCTGGTTCTGTCAATGTAAACTGACCACTAACCCTACCTAATAAGTCCACCTCCACGAAAGGTGTAGCGCTTAGGTCGATGCAGTGAGGGCAACATAGTGTATGTATAGACACTGTGTTATTTACATTGCTTTTTCGCTGTCAGCCACACGTGGGGCTGTCCATACTAAACTCCCAACAACAGAGGGGGTATAGTGTGGACATTAACCACTGCAGTAACTATTGCAGTGGCTGTATGTCCACTCAACTTAATTTTGTAGTGTAGAAAAGGCCTTAGTCATTGTCTTCTTCTTTTTCCTTTATGCAGCTTTTCCTGGTGAGGGCTGTGGTGGCAACAGGGAGAGTAGGGAGAACCAGACCTTTTTCTCCACAACAGGTTCCAGCTGCTACTGGGGGATTCACCAATGTTTCCAGGCCAGTCAGGAGATATAATCCCTTCAGCATGTCCTGGATTGGCCTTGGGGCCTCCACCCAGTAGGACATGCCCAGCATAGTTCCAACTCAGGGAGCATCCTTATCAGGTGCCCAAACCACTTCAACTGGCTCCTATTGATTCAGAGGAGTAGTGGCTCTATTCTGAGTCCCTCCAGTATAGCCAAGCTCCTCACCGCCTTGGAGAGTAAACCCAGCCACCCAGTGGAGAAACCTCATTTGCACTGCTTGTACCCATGTTACAAGATAGCGGGAAGAAAGCTAATGTAATGCCAATATTTAAAAAGGGCTCTAGAGGTGATCCTGGCAATTACAGACCAGTAAGTCTAATGTCAGTACCGGGCAAATTAGTTGAAACAATCATAAAGAATAAAATTGTCAGACACATAGAAGAACATAAATTGTTGGGCAAAAGTCAACATGGTTTCTGTAAAGGGAAATCATGTTTTATTAATCTATTAGAGTGCTTTGAAGGGGTCAACAAACATGTGGACAAGGGGGATCCAGTGGACTTAGTGTACTTAGATTTCCAGAAAACCTTTGAAAAGTTCCCTCATGAAAGGCTCTAATGTAAACTAAGTTGTCATGGGATAAGAGGGAAGATCCTTTCATAGATTGAGAACTGGTAAAAGACAGGGAACAAAGGGTAAGAATAAATGGTAAATTTTCAGAATGGAGAGGGGTAACTAGTGGTGTTCCCCAAGGTTCAGTCCTAGGACCAATCCTATTCAACTTACTCATAAATGATCTGGAGAAAGGGGTAAAAAGTAAGGTGGTAAAGTTAACAGATGATACTAAACTGCTCAGGACAGTTAAGACCAAAAAGGTCTCACAAATCTAAGTGACTGGGCAACAAAATGGCAAATTAAATTTAATGTAGGTAAAAGTAAAGTACTGCACATTGGGAAAAATAACCCCAACTATACATACAATACAATGGGGACTAATTTAGCTACAGCTAATCAGGAAAAAGGTCTTGGAGTCATTGTGGATAGTTCTCTGAAGATGTCCACGCAGTGTGCAGTGGCAGTCAGAAAAGCAAACAGGGTGTTAGGAATCATTAAAAAGGGGATAGAGAATAAGACGGAGAATATCTTATTGCCCTTATATAAATCCATAGTACGTCCACATCTTGAATAATGCATACATATGTGGTCTCCTCATCTCAAAAAAGATATACTGGCATTAGAAAAGGTTTAGAGAAGGGCAACTAAAATGATTAGGGTTTTGGAACTGGTCCCATATGAGGAGACATTAAAGAGGCTAGGACTTTTCAGCTTGGAAAAGAGGAGACTAAAGGGGGATATGATAGAGGTTTATAAAATCATGAATGATGTGGAGAAAGTGGATAAGGAAAAGTTATTTACTTGTTCCATAATATAAGACCTAGGGGCCACCAAATGAAATTAATGGGCAGTGGGTTGTAAACAGGTAAAAGGAAGTTCTTCTTCACACAGCACACAGTCAACTTGTGGAACTCCTTACCTGAGGAGGTTGTGAAGGCTAGGACTATAATAGGGTTTAAAAAAGAACTGGATAAATTCATGGAGGTTAAGTCCATTAATGTCTATTAGCCAGGATGTGTAAGGAATGGTGTCCCCAGCCTCTGTTTGTTAGAGGGCGGTAATGGATGGCAGGAGACAGATCACTTGATCACTACCTGTTAGGTTCACTCCCTCTGGGGCACCTGGCATTGGCCACTGTTGGTAGACAGGATCCTGGGCTGAATGGACCTTTGGTCTGACCCAGTACAACCATTCTTATGGTCTTACGATCTTGTTCTTTTGGTCATTACCCAAAGTTCATGACTATAGGGCTGGATGGGGATACAGAGCGATCTGAGAACTTTGTCTGAGAAGTCAGCTTTCTCTTCACCACCATGGATCAGTACAGCACCCGGATAACTGCTACCGCTGCCCCATCCACCCGTTGATCTACTATTCCCATTTGCCATCACTCATGAACAAGATCCCTAAATACTTGAACTCTTCCACTAATGGCAGGTACTCCCCCATCACCTGTAGACAGCTGTCCACTTTCTTCTGGGAGAGGACCATGACGTCTGATTTGAAGCTGCTGATTCTCATCCCAGCTGCTTCACACTCAGTAGCGAAACATTCAAGTTTGCGTCAGAGATCGCTGTCTGAAGAAGCAAGTAGGACATAATCTGCAAACTGCAGAGATGCCACCTCCGAGTCCCCATATTGGATGGACTCCACAGCTTGGCTGTGCCTGGATATCCTGTCCATAAACATCATCAACAGGAGTGGGGACAAGTCACACCCTTGGCAGAGTCCAACACCCACCTTGAACAAATTTGGCTTAATGCCAAAAATATGAACACAAATCTCACTCCAAGAAGAGAAGGACCAGATTAGTACATTATTCTGCAAATAACGTTTTTCCACTAAAGGCCCCAGTTCTGAAATCACTTAGACATGCATCTAGTCCCATTGGACTCAAGTGGGATTACTCCATTCATAAACATAAGTATGTGTTTACAAAATCAAGGCCCAACTCCTTTATATCTTAAAATTATGAAAACAAATGAATTTAAACTAAAAATGAGAAAAAAGAAAAAAAATTCTAATTTCTTGTGAGCTAGGAAGGTATTGGAAACCCAGTTACAGGAAAGATGTTTTCCTTAAAAACGTCATTAAGTACTATAATTGACATTGCAACATCATTTATGGAAAAGACCTAATTTTTTTTTGGAAATTTTGATAATTAATTTGATTTAAAAATACATCTGAAAACAAATAAAACATGGACTCAATTCAAACCATGCAAAATGAAAATAACCTCAAAATTTCATTTTTTTCCCCAAAACTGTTCCATATTTTTGTAGTTCTAGTTTATAGTTTTCTGTAAAATTCTGTGGGCTGGACTGTTGCCAGATAGGAAGAGCTTTGAGAGGGTTCGAGTTTAACAGAGGCACAATCCCTTCCCCAATTTCCTGTTGCATGGGGGAGGAGGAAGCTATTGCACGGTGCACGGCTGCATTCTCTTTAGCATACTGTTCTCTTTCCTACACCCAGTGTGGAGACACCATAGCTCCACTTCCTGCTTGCCCTGGAAGGAGTAGTCCTCGCACTCCCTGATCTTTACATAGTGAGCACCAAGGAAGGAAAATGTGATCCCTGCACAAGGGCCAGTCAAAATTGGCCCCTATAAACTTTTATACTGATCTCTGTAGAAACATTCATTTTCTATAACCCTTTCTTTCTGTGGGACTGCTCCATACATTTGCTAGTTCTGACTTGCCGTCCACAAACCAAAACTGGAATAATACATTTTAGTGAGCTAATTTAGCTAACTTAGAAGTTGGTAAATGTGTGTGCTCCAGGGGGACAAGTATTTTAGTTGTGATTTATTTTTAATATTCAGTAAGTGTACAAAGTATTATGAGAAAATTATCAAGCTTTAGATTCTTAGGATTTTTTCTTGAGCAAATGAGATGGGAGAATGACACAATGCTGTATGTCCTTCCACATCCTATGCCAATAATTATAGATATAAATTCTTGGAGGTGTAAAGCCTCAGTTCAGGAAAGCATCCCTATTCAGGAGCGTAGAGACTTATGCTTAGATCTCATTGACATGAATGAGACAAAGACTGGTTAAAGTTGAAAGGTGCTCAAATGCTTTCTTGAATATGGATTGTCTTAAACATGTCCTTTAGCGTTTTCCTGCCCTAGGGCCTGACTAGAGCTATACAACCATAAAATTTGTGCTTAAAGTAATGATCATTATTTCTTTAAATCTTATAGTCATGAGAGTCATTAAATGCTCAGAGGGTTGCTTTTTTTAAGAAATAACTTACAAGTAGCCATTTTATGTGCAACATAAAAAAAGGATACAAATATTACCATTTCAAATGTAAATAAAAGATTAAAAGCCACTGCCGCTTTTTTACTGGCAGTGCCAATAAACTGGTTTTGCTACCTTGGATCTTTGTTCAGCTTCTTACTGTCCACAGTGATTCATCAATAGGAATGAATAACAGGGCTTTTTCAATAAAAATCCAATATACAAAGCAAATCACCGTTACATAACTGCCAATATACAAGCATCCCACTGTGCTGCACAATACTTGTCAAATTAACTTCCATTTAATTAAAAGCTCAATCAGACAGATCAGCTTTCAGTTCACTTAAAAAAATCTTATTTTGTGTCAATGTGTTTGATATTAGGATATAACAAATATGAGGTGCATAGATGCTAAATGGCTCAGGACTTAATGAGCTCAATCAGACGTTCTGTGTTACTAACAAACTAATATTCTTCTATCTCATGGCAAGTCAATAATAAACAGATCTGAGCTGGAGATCATGTAGTGCTATATTATCAATAACAATTTCAAACTACTGATCACTAATTTTTAAAAAAATGTGCTTTGTCAGTTTTACCTTGATGTATTTGTGTGTGTGTCTGAGTGCTCTATATTTACACAGTCTGAAAAAAAATCAAAAGTAAAATATGTCATCAGAGTTTCAGCATTACTAACTCTGCTGCTATATACATATTTGCAGCCTTTATTCCTTAGTAAGTTACATGAAATGAAGATAAATAAGGGACTTCATTTTCTAAGTGCCAGACCCTTTCACAAGCTCTATTTTCTATTGACAAATAACTAAAGAAGTATGTATAACTATGTAAAACCTAAATAAAATGTGTTGGATTTTCCTGTCCACTAAGGCCACTTTGTGTGGTGTACAAAAGCAGCCAGAGAGGGTCCACAGTATATTCTCATAATATAGTGGAACCTCCCATTAACATAAAAAATGGAACAGCTACACTTACCCCTCCACTATTGGAAGATCCCTGCAGGACCATATAGTAGTGGTGTAAGTTAAAGCCAGGCAGGAGCACCTCTAACTTGTGCCAAAGCTGGGAATCTCCAGATCTAGGATTACAACCAGCAACTTGAGACCCCTCATCTCTACTCTTGAGGCAAGCTTTTATATAGTGGAATGTCAAGCCTCAGAAATCTACAATTTAATAAGCAAAATTGAAATTAGACTTTTAAAACACATTTTATTAAAGGCAAATGATTGAATTCTGTTGTACAAATCAAGTGTACAGCTATTTCCCAGTGCCCTTTTCCGATTCATCCCAAAGTATGATTCATCACAGCAGGCAGTGCTATAGTAAAACTTCTGATTAAATTCACAGAAAATGCTAAAGCTAAGACTGAACTAAAACCAGCCACAATCTCCCCCAAAAGATTAAGAGAAAAAGAAGAAAAAGGCATCAACCACCAAAAAAATATTATACTGTTAAAAAACCCTTGAACACTATGAGACCAAATTGCTGCCCATGGAATTATAAAAGTAGTTATGTTATCTAGAAAACTAAAGAGAACATAATGTTACAATACTACCTAATTAGGCAAAAATCCATTTTCCCCTTCCCATTTTTTTTAAATTATAGTCTTTCTTGACATGATTGGTCTTTTTAATGTGCAGACATTTTGGATAAATGGCAATGTAGACAGTAGAAATTATTTTCTTCCTTAAATGTTAAAAGAGAGGATGACAAAATGCAAAAGGCAAGGGGATACATTAGAATTGAGACCATGAAGACTGTGAGTTACTGTAAATATACCTGTGGTATTTTTCAAAGTCATAGCAAAGAGGAGAAAGGAAAATTATGTTATGGGGACAACAACAGAAAGGGTAAAGAGGGCATGTTAAATATAACAAGCCTTGATTTTACTCTTATTTAACCAGAGTAAATTAGGAGCAACTATTGAAGTCAATAATGTAAAACTGGTGTAAATCTCTCTCTTTCTCCTCTTGCTAGTCCTCTTTACAGAATATACTATATGTATACATCTTCAATACTGTGCAATATAGAGCAAATAGGGGAAAAAAAAGAAAATTTGAAGTGTTAACCAGAGGAGTTAAGGTTAGGGGTGGGTGGTAGTTCAGATAGAGTAAGACCTGGTGCACCCTCAGAGCACAATATTTTCTGTGGGTTATGAGACCATTGTTGATAAATTTATTAACAGTTTCTTTCTGAAAGTCCTTCTGGAGCTCTTTTTATCTGCTTGGGTTTTCCTGATAAGGATATGTTAGATTGCACAACACACATAGGAAACTTCAAGTAATAAATGGTATTGAGAAGGTAGATCAGGAGCCTTCTGTTCTTCCTATCTTGTAACACAAGAACAAGCGGACATTCAAATTAAAATTAAATTAAATTAAATTAAATTAAATTAAAAGATGGCAAACTTGAAACCAATAAAAGAATAGGCTTGATAAGTCAGACTTCAGCTTGATAAGATTATGGAGGGGATGGTATGATTGCCTACAATGTGACCCATCTCCAACTGCTAGTAGCAAATACTCCCAATGGACAGAGATGGAACATTAAGTATAGAAGCCTCTGAGTTACTCCAGAGAATTCTTTCCTAGGTGTCTGGATGGTGGGTCTTACCAGCATGCTCAGATCCAACTCATCACCATAGCTGGGATTAAGAAGGAATTTTCCACCAGGTCAGATTGTCAGAGACTCTGTGGTTTTGTTTTTGTTTTTGTTTTTTGTTTTTGTTTGTTTTGTTTTTGCCATCTCTTGCAGCATGATCACTCGCAGGTTTAAATTAGAGTAAATGGTGGACTTCTTGTAACTTGAAGTCTTTAAATCATGATCTGAGGACTTCAGTAACTAAGCCAGAGGTTAAGTCTATTACAGAAGTGTGAGTTTCTGTGGCTTGCAACGTGCAAAAGGTCAGACTAGATGAACATGATGATCCCTTTTGGCCTTAAAGACTGTGAGTCTATGAAATACTTTTTCACCCAATGTATAATTAGATTGCAGAACTCTTTCCACAGGAATTTGTTGAGGCCAAAGATAAATCCAATCCTTATTTAATCTTGCTGTTTATATGAAGATCAAGAACATCCAGAGTTATCATAATTAATTGTAAACATTTTGGAAGGGATATGAAACCTCATGTTTCAAGCCATAAAACAATCTCTTACTATTAGAAATGGAGGTGATCTAAAATAGGGAGCAGATTATCTTACATCTACCTAATGGGGTAGCCTTATATCTTCTGTTGAAGCATCTGATTCTGACCATGGCCAGAGGCAGAATATTGGACTACACAGACCTTGGGTCTGATCCAGTATGGCAATTCCTATATGTCCCTATCTCTCGTGCATACCTCATAAATCGGAACCCCACGGGTAAATCTCACAATGCAAAAAAAAAAAGTTAGCAATGGAGCTACCAACCCTCCCCAAACTCTTGTGTTGGGGAGAGATGTTGTTTTGTTGACCTCCATTTTTTCCCAGTATGAGTGTGTGAGAGAGGAAGAATAGAGATCACAATTGATTCTATGTACTTCTTGGAATAGGTAGCCGAGGGCCAAAAAAAAATTCAATTTACTAATTATAGCAATTCCTTTCATAAGTTCTGCTCCCTCAGTTCACTCTTTAACCATGAGAATCCATATTTATTTAGCTTTCATTTGATTTTCTGCGATCTCTAAATTTCTGCATAATGAAGTATTTTCCTCAGATGATATTTCCAGTTTAACCACCTCAACCATATACTAAAGTCCTAGAGATCCAACTGGGTTTCTGCAGAGTAGCCTACAGGCACAATAGTTTTCATGAAGGTATCATCAGGTTCCAAATTGATTAGAGAGTGGGTATAAAACTGATCATATACCATGAATAAACTGCTCCCTACAAATCCTTCCTGCATAGTATTGAAACTTTGTTTGAAATTAGAATTTCAAAGAGCTATGCATCTGCCAAGAATTTTTTGAAGTCTCCTACTTTTGGGGTGCTACTAAAAGTAATAGCTGTCCTAGATAAAATTCAGAAATCAAAGGAAAGCCCTGCAAATCAACAAAAGTCAGCAACAAAACCCTACTGGATGAACACATCCATAGAACCCCTTCTCCTTAGAACACCTATTTAGTGTATATGCATCTGCCTAGCATGAATGGTTTGGTGCCCATAAGCAGCTTCCTTTGGCTATCCTGGAGAGGCCACCACCTCCCAACAGGAACAGCAGAAACAGATGTTTCTAGTCCTTTTGCTAGCAGGGAAGTTGGATCTAAGGCTGTCCAGCTATTCCATATTAATATACAGTAGAATATCACATTGTACTCAGAAAAAAGTTTGTCAGACAATTTCCAGGAAGTCTATCAGCAATATCTAATTTTTATTGTATGTGGGTTAATGTACAGCTAGTGATTCACATAATAAGAGAACTGCACTACCACTCTGATTGTCATATCAATGTCAGCAGAAAGACATGTATTGGCTATGTGCAACAGCAATAATTAGATATCTGCTATTTAAAAAGTAAAGAATATATAATCAAGCAATCAGTTAAAAACCTGCCAACAGCCAGATAGGATACCTGCTAGCTGATATTAAATTATTTTGAATGAAAGCTTTCACAGGGTCAGTAACTGTCAGATCTTCAGCTTGACATGATCTGATTTTTAACATAATGCCAAAGCCTGGTCTTAATTAGAATTAAAATGGGAATTAATTTGTGAACTGCTGGGCAAGAAGACACAAAGGAAAAAAATGAACAAAAATATAAAATCATGAAAACAGATTACTTTCTTGAGAAGACATCTCTTTTATTCTCATTACACTGAGGCCTCTTTATATCTCTCTGTCATTGGAAAGACAACTTAATTTATATATAAATCAGATACAGATATTCTAGTTTCAAAACTTGAAACTAAGCTGATTTGGATTCATATATTGCTTTAAAATGATAGACACTTTACAGTAATTTTTGGTCTGCTCTCCCTTCTTATAATTCTTTCTCTTCTTTGAGAAGTATCTCCAACTGAGGTTCAGGAGACTGAAGGTCTGTGTGGGTAGGAACCCCAAGCTGTCAAAATGTAGATTTTTCGCCTACACCTTCTTACTGTCATCCTCACCACTCACTCAGGTGAGGCGTCAGCTAGCCTTTTGTCTCTGTTAATTAACTTTTACTTCATTGGAGGGCTGGTCTACACTAGCGGAGGGGATTGTTCTAAGATACGCAACTTCAGCTACGTGAATAGTGTAGCTGAAGTTGAAGTATTTTAGATCGAGTTACCTACTGTCCTCATGGTGCGGGATCGATGTCCGTGGCTCACCCTGTCGACTCCGCTACCGCCATTCACGTTGGTGGAGTTCCGGAGTCGACAGCAGCATGTTCGGGGATCGATATATCGTGTCTATATGAGACGCGATATATCGATCCCCGAGAAATCGATTGCTACCCACCGATACAGCCGGTAGTGAAAACGTACCCGGAGTTGCCCTTAGTTTATACCTATGTAATTGAGATCAGAATCAAGTCCCAACTATGTAATACCTAGTTAGCCATTTACTTCCTGTATCTCGTTTCCTTTCTGTCTCCTCCTTGCCTTCCTATCCAGTCCCTGAGCCCAACATTTTCTTGTTGGTAAATTTACATGTAATTGTTTTTTAAAAAAACAATAAAACTCTTTAATCGCAAATTTTCTGTCCCAAGTATGAGGCAAACTTTCAGCTGAACACACTGACCTTGTGTCTGAACTACAAACTGGTAAATCCCTCAACTGCCCTCCCTACTGCCAGACCCAAATATTGTGAAGGAAAGTTTTTGAAGGGGAGAAGTTTGATAAAAATTGTGCAGAAATGGCTGCCAAAATTCAGGAATTATGCTGAGATTCTCCCTCACAGTAGAACACCACCCATATTTGTCATTACTCTGGGGTCTGATCCAGAAACATATCTCCCATTGCTTTATTTTTGTCTGAGGGCTGTATCTTGATCTGACACTAAATCAGGATGAGACAGTGGATAAAGAAGCCAGCATAGGAGTGTAAATCTGCAACAACAACAACAGGGGGAAATAAGTTGCTTTTCAGATAACACTGAGTGTCTAATAATAGGACTCAGGTTTTTCTGGATGTGATAGCTGATGGATTCCTTCACCAAGCAGTTGAAGAACCAACAAGAGGGGATGCCATTTTAGATCTGGTTTTGGTGAGTAGTGAGGACCTCACAGAAGAAATGGTTGAAGGGGACAACCTTGGTTCGACTGATCATGAGCTAATTCAGTTCAAACTAGATGGAAGGATAAACAAAAATAGATCTAGGGCTAGGGATTTTTACTTCAAAAGAGCTAACTTTAAAGAATTAAGGAAATTAGTTAGGGAAGTGTATTGGACTGAAGAACTTGTGGATCTAAAGGCGGAGGAGGCCTGGAATTACTTCCAGTCAAAGTTACAGAAACTATCAGAAGCCTGCATCCCAAGAAAGGGGAAATAATTCATAGGCAGGAGTTGTAGACAAAGCTGGATGAGCAAGCATCTCAGAGAGATGATTAAGAAAAAGCAGAAAGCCTACACGGAGTGGAAGATGGGAGGGATTAGTAAGGAAAGCTACCTTATTGAGGTCAGAACGTGTAGGGATAAAGTAAGAAAGGCCAAAAGCCATGTAGAGTTGGACCTTGCAAAGGGAATTAAAACCAATAGTAAAAGGTTCTATAGCCATATAAAGAAGAAGAAAACAAAGAAAGAAGTAGTGGGATCGCTAAACACTGAGAATGGAGTGGAGGTTAAGGATAATCTAGGCATGGCCCAATATCTAAACAAATACTTTGCCTCAGTCTTTAATGAGGCTAATAAGGAGCTTAGGGATAGTGGTAGGATGACAAATGGGAATGAGAATATGGAGGTAGATATTACCACATCCGAGGTAGAAGCCAAACTCGAACACCTTAATGGGACAAAATCGGAAGGCCCAGATAACACTGCTCTACAGCCAAAATGCTTCTGAAATAAATATAGTCCAACTTTACTAATTATGGGTCACTGAGAATGAAAATGATGCTTACAATTGTTGATTGGCTCTAGTTTTCAAGATATGCTTTTGGGTCAGTATATACGACCCTTGACTTGGGAATGGCGGAGGATAAGTGAGTTATAAAGGGAATGGATCTTAATTTAAACCAGAAATGACTAAAATACATCTTTGACTGGATCTATGAATAAATCTATGACTGGGTTTGGACAGTACCTGCTTTTTAGGCAAAACAATGAATGATGCAATCTGAAGCTGGTGTTGCGTCATACATGATATGAATTGCATCATGTTATTCCTAGAAGTCATGGATGATGCAATCATAACGAAGCTTACATCACTCTGCTGAACAAATTGCCCTATATCAGCTCTAGAAATCATACAGTGTCGTACTCTCTTATTTGTCAGTGTTTGATTTTGCAAAGGGACACATTTCTGTTTAGCCAAAGTGAGCAGAGATGCCTCGTACTTGTGTGAACAGTGCAGATAACTTCTGCTATGTTTGTGGTGAAGTGACTTTTGCATCACAAAAGCGCAGTATAACCCCTATGGTTAAGAAAGCCTATCACCTTTATTTTGGCTGCAAAACTGGAGATCAGGACAAGAGGTGGGCCCCACACATATGCTGCAACACTTGTGCAACAAATCTTCGCCAGTGGTTGAACAGGAAAAGGAAATCTATGCCTTTGCAGTGCCAATGATTTGGAGAGAGCCAACAGATCATACCAGCAATTGCTACTTCTGCATGGTGCCTCCAGTTGGGAAAGGTGTGTCAAAGAAGAAAAAGTGGACTGTGCATTATCCAAACATTCCATCAGCTATATGCCCAGTACCCCACGGAGAAGGACTGCCGGTTCCTGATGCACCAGAATCATTCTCACTTGAGTCAGATGAGGAAGAGGAAGAGGATGAAACTTCTGGCCCTGAACCATCAATGTCACAGGACCCACATTTTCTCCCATCCTCCTCCTCTGAACCACACCTCATAACACAAGGTGAACTGAATGACCTTGTCAGGGATTTGGAACTACCCAAGAGTAAGGCAGAGCTGTTGGGCTCCAGACTACAGCAGCAGAATCTCCTGGCAGGCTATCAGGGCAAATGGAGCCCATCAATGCTTGCAGACTATTGCTGGACAGTGACAAGAGATGCTCCATTTAATGAATACAAGAGACAAGCCAAGAAGCACCGAGTAGACACTGAATAGGACTAAACTATGTACATACTGGTTTTTTGCCTTTAGTTTCATAATAAATTTTATTTATATAACCCTTTTGCTGATTTTTAAAGTGTTACATAAACAGGACAGGTGAAATATTATCATGTAAAGCAACCATAAACACATGAAAAGCCCTAGGTTTACAATTTATGATTAAAACTCTACTATCTACACAATATACATAGACATAAAATGTAAAAACTTAAATATCTTAGAAACAGTAGCCAGTTATTTTAATTGTCATATTTGAATTCAGCACATCAAAATACATAATAAATATCACAATTTATCTCTGAAGCAGGCGACTTCTCAAAAATTGTAGACCAGTGTAATCTTCATCCAAAAATATTAAAGGAACTGGCACATGAAATTGCAAGCCCATTAGCAAGAATTTTTAATGAATCAGTAAATTCAGAGGTTGTACCATACAACTGGAGAATTGCTAACATAGTTCCTATTTTTAAGAAGGGGAAAAAAAGTGATCTGAGTAACTGTAGGTCTGTTAGTATGACATCTGTAGTATGCAAGGTCTTTGAAAAAAATTTGAAGAAGAAAGTAGTTAAGGACATTGAGGTCAATGGTAACTGGGACAAAATACAACATGATTTTACAAAAGGTAGATTGTGCCAAACCAACCTGATTTCCTTCTTTGAGAAGGTAACATATTTTTTAGACAAAGGAAACACAGTGGATCTAATTTACCTCGATTTCAGTAAAGCATTTGATATGGTTCCACATGGGGAATTATTAACTAAAATGGGGATCAATATGAAAATTGAAAGGTGGATAAAGAACTGGTTAAAGGTGAGACTACAACGGGTCATATTGAAAGGTGAACTGTCAGGCTGGAAGGAGGTTACTAGTGGAGTTCCTCAGGGATCGGTTTTGGGACCAATCTTATATAATCTTTTTATTATTGACCTTGGCACAAAAAGTGGGAATGTGCTAATAAAGTTTGCGAATGACACAAAGCTGGGAGGTATTGCTAACACAGAGAAGGACCAGGATATCCTACAGGAAGATCTGGATGACCTTGTAAACTGGAGTAGTAGTAATAGGATGAAATTTAATAGTGAAAAGTGCAAAATCATGCATATAGAGATTAATAACAAGAACTATTGTTATAAGCTAGGGACTCATCAGTTGGAAGTAACAGAGGAGGAGAAAGACCTTGGAGTGTTGGTTGATCACAGGATGACTATGAGCCACCAATGTGATATGACCGTTAAAAAAGCTAATGTGGTTTTAGGATGCATGAGGCGAGGTATTTTCAGTAAAGATAAGGAAGTGTTAGTACCATTATAGAAGGCACTGGTGAGACTTCATCTGGAATATTGTGTGCAGTTCTGATCTCCCATGTTTAGGAAGGATGAATTCAAACTGGAGCAGGTTCAGAGAAGGGCAACTAGGATGATCCGAGGAATGGAAAACCTATCTTATGAAAGGAGACTCATAGAGCTTGGCTTGTTTAGCCTAACCAAAAGAAGGCTGAGGGGAGATATGATTGCTCTTTATAAATATATCAGAGGGATAAATACCAGGGAGGGAAAGGAATTATTTAAGCTTAGTACCAATGTGTACACAAGAACAAATGGATATATATTGGACAATAGGAAGTTTAGACTTGAAATTAGACGAAACTCTGCACTGATTAGGCCTCAACTGGAGTATTGTGTCCAGTTCTGGGCACCGCATTTCAAGAAAGATGTGGAGAAATTGGAGAGGGTCCAGAGAAAAGCAACAAGAATGATTAAAGGTCTTGAGAACATGACCTATGAAGGAAGGCTGAAAGAATTGGGTTTGTTTAGTTTGGAAAAGAGAAGACTGAGAGGGGACATGATAGCAGTTTTCAGGTATCTAAAAGGGTGTCATCAGGAAGAGGGAGAAAACTTGTTCACCTTAGCCTCTAAGGATAGAACAAGAAGCAATGGGCTTAAACTGCAGCAAGGGAGGTTTAGGTTGGACATTAGGAAAAAGTTCCTAACTGTCAGGGTGGTTAAACACTGGAATAAATTGCCTAGGGAAGTTGTGGAATCTCCATCTCTGGAGATATTTAAGATAGATAAATGTCTATCAGGGATGGTCTAGACAGTATTTGGTCCTGCCATGAGGGCAGGGGACTGGACTCGATGACCTCTCGAGGTCCCTTCCAGTCCTAGAATCTATGAATCTTTGAAGGTTTCTAACCATTAGAGGAGTGAAGTTCTGAAACTGCCTTCCAAGGGGAGTAGTGGGGGCAAAAGACATTGCTGGCTTCAAGACTAAGCATGATAAGTTTATGGAGGGGGTGGTACGATGGGATAGCCTAATTTTGGCAATTAATTGATCTTTGATTATTAGCAGGTAAATATGCCCAATGGTCTCTGATGGAATGTTAGATGGGGTGGGAGCTGAGTTACTACAGAGAATTCTTTCTGGGGTGCTGGCTGGTGAATCTTGCCCACATGCTCAGGGTTTAACTGATCACCATATTTGGGGTCAGGAAGGAACTTTCCTCCACGGAAGATTGGCAGAGGCCCTGGAGGTTTTTCACCTTCCTCTGCAGCATGGGGCATGGGTTACTTGCTGGAAGATTCTTTGCACCTTGAGGTCTTTAAACCATGATTTGAAGACTTCAGTAACTCAGACATAGGTTAAGGGTTTGTTACAGGAGTGGGTGGGTGAGATTCTGAGGCCTGCATTGTGCAGGAGGTCAGACTAAATGACCATAATAGTCCCTTCTGACCTTAAGTCTATGAGTCTATGAGTGTGGAGGAACAGGAGAATAAGATGCTTTATAAAACTTGTTGTTGGAGTTTCAGTTTAAGATTATCTATACATTGTTTGATAACGTGGAAAGAAAGCTGTTGTTCATTTCATGTACATGGGGAGATTCTGGAAGTAATTATTCAGATAATGAAACAAGTGCAAATGAGAAATGTATTATTATTATAAATGATCTCTTTGTCACCCGTTAGGTGGGAAACACATTACTTTAATATCTTTCAAACTGAGTGGTATAATTATTTGATGAGACCAATCTTCATTACGTATCTCATCCTCTAATTATAATGTATTAGTTTTACCAGTGGTTATGGAGAAATTCGTTTAGCCAAGCAAGAAATCAATAATTCAAACCATTAATTACATTTCATGAGAAAGTTCCATATTAGTGTGGGCACACAGTTAGTGACTTGCTGACTTTATTTAATATCTCTCCCTAAGTATGATGCACCCTCCACAAGCAGAGAAATAGTGGCAGAGAATAAATGGGTACAGCTGGGTGGGAGAGGAAGGAAGGAGAGAAGAAAGAGGTGAAAAAATAGATTGATTAAGAAAAGTGTAGTGTCATGTTTGTTAACAGAGTTGCAGTAAACTGTACTCTGGCTGGGTTAGCACCGCCAAGCACTGTGGTTTAAAGCTCATCAGCAGTTTGCTCTCCTCCCAATAGGCTTTCTCTTCACAGTGAGCTTGCATATTAGGCTCACTTTGAAGAGTGAATATACAGAGAGAGTTGAAATTTGAGCCTCAGACCCAGCAGGAAGGTTTTGCAAATTCAAAATCCTACAGAGCAGCTGAAAAAGAGAGACTCCTCTGAAATGACTTATGCTGAGTTTTCATTCCGATCATGATTTCTTTTTCTTAAGGAGGCAAAGAAATACTATAGCAATAGTGACATCAGCAGGAAAAGGGATTTCAGTTCTGTTTCCATTGAAGTCAACAGGATATGCATGTGCTTAAATGCTTCACTGGATGTGTGCTAGGTGCCTAGCACTTTGTAAGATCAAGACCTAGGGGCTAAACACCCATTTAAGTGCAGTTTGCATTCAAGCCAACAGGAACAGCACAGTGGTATTGGCCAGCCAAGACAGGTGTAAGTGCTTATTCATGAAAAAGGGAGTGAGGCGCTTAAATGCAGCATTGTGAAAGCAATTTTTAAAAGGAGCTCAAAATACCCATTTGTCACTGTGCCTCAGTGAGTCGCAGCTGAGGATGCCAAATTCGGGATGAACTGTTGAGAAATAGGGCAGACTCACCCTAAACTGGTGGTTATTCTATTATTAAATACAGCAAGCCAGAAACAAAAGTAAACTTCAGTCCCACTATACTGGTTAACAAGAAGTCCAAACTGCAGTCTCTTTAGGCATCCCAGCTCCTGTTTCAACACTCAGACACTAAACTTTATGAGCGGTTTTTGAAACCCAGTTTCATCAAAAAAAGAAGTTCTTCTGATCTCAAAAGATCAGCCACACAGCTAGGCCAATATATAACTCCGATCTTACCCAATAATCACACTGTTGTCAATTCTTAAGTATCTAATACTGAAAAGTTTATTTATAAGAGAAAAGAAAGAGGACAGAGTTAAAATGGTTAAGGAAATCTAATAGATACAATCATTGCAAAGTTCTTGGATTAGGTTTGTAGCAGACAGTGATGTTACAGTCTGCTGCCTTGTAAAGTCTCTGGTAACTTCCAAAAGATTGGAAGGTCCTCAGTCTATTGACGGGAATGCTCATTTCAATGTAAGTCCATAGTCCAGAGATTAGAGCAGGAAAGAGCCAAAGTGAAGATTCTTCCTGGGTCTTTTGTACCTTTTCCCATGTGGCGGGAATGCGCTCAGTCTTAGTTTGTGGAAAATTACAGGCACAGGATGGAGTCCCGGGTCACATGAGCTAGTCACATGCCCTTGCATGCTTTAATGACTCATGGGAGCAGTCATTATCCATATTTTAGCTAAACTCTCTATAAGAAGGCTAACCAGGCAGGGACAAACTACTTCTATGGCCCATTGTGTTCTCTAATGGGCCATCAACTTGAATAGTCCATCCACAATGTGTTGGCTTGAATGGATGTAAACAACTTGTGGGTGTTACCCTAGGAGCGAACACATTTGAAATACTGGTACATAGTCAATATTCATAACTTTAGCCACAAAGATGATACATGCATAGAAACAGGATAAACAAACTCAAAATACAGCTGGGCTTTGCGTATTATATTGTGATCCAGAATTCCTAAAAATCCAAGGACTTTGGATCCAGGATTTTAATTTGGATCCAATCTTGCACCGTGGGTCTGAGCCACACAGTTTAGATCAAGGAGTTTGGCTCTTTACCTGTGGAGCACTTCTATTGATTTAAATCCTGTTAAATTTTATGGAAGTAGACTTTTATAGAAATTGCTCTAAACCAATTTATAATTTTAAAACAATATCCGACTATAGTAATTTGTCATTAATTGTACCTTGTATGTGCTGTGTTGCTGTGAGTTTTTAGACATAAAGGGCCTGATTCGCCCACTGAAGTCTGTGGAACATATGACATTGACTTCTCTGGGGATTGGATCAGGCCCAAAATGTAGAATTTGACACTATTTTGTTTTGTTGTGAAATCAGTAATTAATAGAAGGAAATGTAAAGTCAGTTATAAATTCAGTGCTGCATACACAACTCCGTAAAAGTAAAAGAACTACTGAATCGATAATGACTATATCTGTATGTAAATCTATGTGTTGTTTCCATACAACCCTGTGACACCTTGGCACCTCAGTTTTCACCACTGTTGTGTAATTAGGATATATGAACCACGGCCATTGGGATCTGTGGGCAGCTGTGCAAATGTAAACAAACTATCTGGTGGTCTGCCAGTGGTTTACCCTGATGGGCCACATGTGGCCTGTGGGCTGCAAGTTTCCCACCAATGGACTAAAGTGTCTGGGGAAAATCTCTGCTTGGTTACCACAAGTGTGAATGGTCCTCTTCATATTGAGGGATAGGCGGACCGGGTGTTAAACCCATATACTGGTCAGATTTGAGCAGGGCAGGAAGGTGCTGCTCTGAGGTCCTAGGCTGAGAGGCTGCTGGTTAGAAAACCTCCATGTGACTGCAGCTGGCTGTGTCCCTATCAGTGTGAAGGAGGGCTTTGCAGTATGGAGGGCTTTGCAACTTGTCACAGCAGCACAGTGTGAGAGGGAGTTCAGGCTGGTGGGTCACAGGGATACAGTGGTATCCCAGTTCCAGGTGGCACCCTGGGGGGGAACTCATCACATACCCAATATAATCTCTGTTTTTCTCTATGGCTCACTGTCCTTGCATTCCACTGAATCAGGAGAATGAAGGAAGGCATTCTTAGCCAGAGGAATAATAATAGTTAGCCCTTGTGTAGAAATTTTCATGTGAAGATATGAAAGTGCTTAACAAAAGAGGGTATATATCATAATCCCAACTTTACAATGGGGAAACTGAGGCACAGAGCGGTGAAGTGATTTGCCCAATATCACACAGCCGCTCAGTAACAGAGCAGTGACTATAACTCAGTGCAGATGAGACTGAGTTAAGAATACCATGGAGCAGAGCAGAATGTGCTGAAAATGCAGGGATTTTATCGCTGGGTTACCTCACTGCTTCCTGTAAAATATCTCTGTCACTGCTGAGCGCTGAGAGAGATTCCATAAAGAACAGTATGTTCATATTTTAGTCATAACATGTTTCTGGCTACCAGAACAAACCTCCCTTGGTCCTTCCTTCCCTGAAAATATTTAAAATGAATATTGTCATTCATAAGTTTTCATCTCACTGCATTCTCAGAATAACACAATATTTATCATAAACACATTGCAATTGTCTTCCATGTATCTATGGAAATTATCAAATATGATAATATCAGGATTCTTTAGCTTTAAGTGTTGCTATACAAAGGATAAATTGTGTGGCTAGCTGATATGAAACTGCAGCACTCGAGACTTTGGCACACAGCCCTACCCATAGCACAATACTTTTGAGTTTAGACCAAATTGCTCTGCATGTGTTTAATAAAGTATAGAATATAGATTTCCCCCATATCTATCTATCTATTTATCTTCTTCTCTGTCCTCCCAAATACTACCTCCTTTTCAGGATGGAATATCTTTGTGAGACCTGCTGAAAGCTGAGCAGAGGACAACAATGCTGTTTCAGCGAATGAAACCAAAACATATAGGATTTCATTAAAAGGGAATTGTGCCAAAATTTCTGTATTTGGATCAAAATGAAGATTTGTGTTTGTCCTGAGATGTGGGAGGCCCAGGTTCAAGTTCCAGCTCTGCCTGATTCAGGGCAGAGGTTTTCAGCCCACATTACTCCAAATTAGGCAGAACAAGGAGGAATCTCCCATACCCAGTCTAGTGCCCAATCCATCAGGCTATAAAGTGTGAGGCCTGGTCTACACTACACAGTTAGGTCAACATAAGACATCTTACCTCAACCTTATCATGTCAGTGTATATACTATAGACTTGCCTGCTGACGTAAGTGCCCTACTACACTGACAAAATAACTCCACGAGAGGCACAGGCCTTATGTCAGTGTAGTTAGGATGATGCAGTGTCTGTGTAGACACTGTCTTACTTATATAGGCTGGAGCCCTGAAATTGACAAGAAAGCCAGGCAGCTACAGACTGGCTGCCTCTTGCTACCTGCTCCCAGTCATGCTGAGCCTGGCCAGCTCCCAGCTCCCTACTCAGGCAGCTGCCCCCCACTCTTGGTGGGGAAAAGGGAGGTAGGAAGCCTGGGCGGCTGTCCCCTGCTCCCAGCAGGGAACAGGGAGGTAAGAAGCCAGAGAAGCAGCTGGGCTCTTGGCATGGAACTGCATGGAACGGAAAGCCCTTGCTCTCAGCCTCCCTCACTGCCTCTCTTCATTCAGAGGATGTGTTCCTGGTTAGGATGTGCTCCACTGATAGAAGGAGGGTAGTGCAAACATCAGCCACCGCAGTAATTACTGTAGTGGCTGTAAGTGGACCTAACATAGGTCGATGTAAGGCTTTAGTGTAGAAATGCCCTGAGAGACTCTCTCTAAAAAAACCCTTTCAAATGAAAACTTCATCAAAATCAATACATCTCAGCAAAATGTTTTTGCATCAACAAAACAGCATATTTAGATGAAATTTCATTTTGCTGAAAATGTCCTGATCAGCTCTCCTGTTTGTGTCTCCCCTCTATGTGCATGCGAGTGTCCACACTCGAACACCTGTCCTCTAGTGGCTAACAACTGTAGCCCACAGAAGTTTGAAAAATAAATGAGAGAGAGAAGGGGAAGGAAAGGAAAAGTGTGTGGGAAAGGAGTGAAAAAGGAAGGAGAATTACCTTTGCTCTCATAATCTCACCAAACTGTGAATTTTGCACAGTTATGAGCTAGTAGGAGAAAAGTAAAAGCTTGATAATGATGATAAACTTTAAGGATGTATACTTCAGAAAAGGGCCAACCTCCATTTCCTTGGCCGCATGATGGGAATATGGCTCCTTATGTAAAACAGAGACCAGAGGGCAAGGAATAAGATAGAATGAAAGGTAACAAAATCAGCAGAGAATGAAGTCTTGCATGGTGTTAGCATATTAATAATATACACAATATGCTGAGTCTAAAAGCGTTGCTAGCCAGTTTCATTGACTAAAATGAAGTTGTTACTGCTTATGCCAGCAGTGAATTTGGCCTGTCCCCAGTGCAGCTTACAGTACAACCTCCTGTGCTGCCTTGCCATTCACTTTCCTGTGCTCTGGATACCCAACATAGCCTTCCCACATACAATTTGCAAATCTTAATAAAGTAAAAGCAGAGATATACATAATAAAAGATATTATCTTCAACAGCTCTCCATTCACCAGTAGCTGAAGGCTGAGCCTGTTTTGCATTCATGAGGTATGAAAAAGACCATCTGTCCAAAGGAGTGACATGTCATGGCTAAGGGCAAAATAAAAGTGCTGTCAGCAGTTACTATATATTTTCATTTTATTTCTTTATGTTGTGTGATGTACAGAGTCAGCCTTTGAGGAGTGGATTCCTAAACCATACTAAATGAAGCTCAGAATCTTAAAAATACAATCCCTATCAAAAAATGTTGCCCTCAACACCTTCAAAATATTTCTTTCTGGTCCCTGCTCCACCTGGGTTGTTTCTACACGGAATCCTCAGATGCTATGTGATTTTCCCCTCTGTTCTGAATCTTTTCTCTTCATCCCAACACAGCCCACTCAAGTAGGCAATTGGCCTGTACTGCCTCCTGCTATGCTGCCTCTGAGTTACTGTGTCACTGAGGACTCTCCTGACTTTGCACCTTGAATCTGGAGGATCCTACCTTGATTTGCAGAGCCCTAAATGGCAATGGGTAAGTGGGAATCAGACTGAATTGCCTTTTTTTTTTCCGTTCTGTTGATGGAAGGGGATATTGGATTGACCCATCCTTGGGGTCTTTTGCGTGACTTCAAGGAGCTTTAAAAAACAAGGATTCAAATGGTATTTGGTGTCTGAGGAGAGCCCTGGTAATGTGTTTTGCTAATATAAATCCAGAAATCAGAAGTACTGGAAATCGACTGACAGGTTCTGTTTTTGTGAATGTTCCAGCCCCAACAGAGTCATATGCAGGTTCAGGTTTGGGTACAGGTAAGTATCTGAAATTGTAAGTGTTTATCTGAACTGGAACCTGTTGTACATTTGAGGTTCAGTATCACCACTACCTAATAAAGTTCAAAGGAAAGATTTGAGTTTAGTTCTGCTTGAGATTTGAGCTGATGATCAGTCAAGTCATTTTCTTTCCAGACCAGTTCACCTATCCATAGTATAATATCCACTCACTCCTGATAGTTCTTTGTGTACAGAGATTAATAGGGAATCATAATAATTCAGTATGTCAAAAGAATGAGTGGGTTTCAGACTCTGAATATAAGCTAAAGCTGCTTGGTTCAGCATTAATTTATGGGCCAACATTTTTTATTTACTCTCACATCTTGAAAGAAGAAAATATTTAAATTGTTCACTTTGGATAGGAAATGAGAGCACTGTTTAGTGTCATTTTTATAAACCTATTGTATCCTTATAAAATTTCTGTTTTAAATATTTAGCTGAAGAATTAGTTTCATATGCTTTGGGTTAGTAATTTGTGTGGTGGTAAAACTTAGTTCTATATCTATGTATCCATCTCTTCATAATCAACTACACAATATATTGAATGTATTGGTATTATAAGCAGCTACCTTGTATTGAGTGTTAGTAAATTCTGCCTTGTTCACATTTTCATTTTATTCAGGTCAGAGAGACCACTCAGAATTGATAGATTCTAACCATTTTGGCCAAATTCATCACTGTTATAATGCCATTAAAGACAATGCAATTACACCATAGTTGGACCTCTGTGTTTATAATTAACTCAGATGATGTGACTGGAAATGCTAATTCTTCCTCTGTGTAAAATAAGAATGAGTATCTATTTCTGAATCTCAGCATTACCTTCTCTGTTTTTTGGGGGGAAGGATGGGGGTAATAAAATTCTGTATAAATACATAATAAAAGGCACAATGTTTGCCCTCAGTATCTGGAGTAGCATTCAAGACTTAGATTTTTTGTTACCTGAAAATTGTGTTGGGCATCACCCATCTTACAAAGCCACTAGAGAGAATTCTTGCTTCTACTTCTGAAAGGATGGTCCACCAACTGTGTTTCATATTGCATACTTGATGTGTTGTCTATGATACTGAGGGATCCAAAAAGCCAAGATGTATTAAGCTTTAATATGTATTTCAACTATGCATTAGTCATTTTTTTGCTAGCTCCTTGATTATATCAGAAGTTCTAAGGCTTCCTGTTGTTTAGCAAAACTGTGGGCAGTAGCATTATTTTATTACAAACTCATTAGTTTCAGCACTTTCCCTTTCCAAACCAATCCCACATCAATAGTGAAATTTACTCTTGTCTCTTCAGTGACAAGAAGATGAATGACTTTAGGGCATATTTTCATCTCTGAGAGATGAATCTGTAGAGAATAAGGGCCAGACTCTGATCCTGAAGTTAACTAAGTTATTTCTAACACAGAACACTCTCTCTTCCTGGTTTAATAACCTATTAAAAACTCCATGCACCTGAAATCATATATGTGATAGAAGTTAAATAGACATTAAAGGTTGCATCAAACAATTACAGCAGTGAGAACAAAACAAAAGCAAGCCAAAATCCTCTTGTACCTTACCTCACCTACTTTTGAAGACAAGCTGGAGGATTTTTTCTGTAGTTTTACAATTCAATTTAGGAGGGTTACTTGATTTGTCACAGCTACTGTCTCATGCTAAACAAACATTCAACTGAATTAATTTTAACTTTCCTATTTCTTTATTCTACATTGAATCTGCAGTTCCATCAAACAGAGACTTTCCCAGCCAGCTAGCCTACTGGAATAATTGGTGTCAATTAGATTTGCATGGAGCAAATATGTACTGTGTGATTTCTCTTTGCAAACCTTTCTGTGTCTCTACAGAACTTTGGTATCCTGCAAGGATTTTTCTTGTAATTAAGGTTTAAATACCTAATCCCACAAGATTTGGTATACAGGGAGCTGTCACTCAGCTAATCATACTTTCCTACATCTCATTTCCATATTCTATGTGAAAATGTACTTTTTCTCTCGATGCTCCAAATTGTGTTAGGCAATTTTTAAGGCAATTTATCCAAGGACAATCTGAATAAAAATCAATTTTCTTTGGAGTCAAAGTCAGTTGTTTTTGTGCATTAAATTATGTTAAATAAAACATCCAGAAATAAAACAGCCATATGTTTTCTGTATTTGCTTTTCTATTTCTACCATACTTGACAATGTGGTAACTGAACTCCTTCATCATTTTGTAAGTAAGATATTAGAAGACAATTCCATGCCAGTCCACATTGATTGGCTTCACCTGGACCATTGTGTCCAGTTCTGGACACCAAATTTAGGGAAAGATAAGGACAAATCAGAGAAAGTCCAGAGAAGAGCAACAAAAATGATTAAAGGTCTAGAAAACATAACCTATGAGGGAAGATTGAAAAAAAAAATGGGTTTGTTTGGACTGGAGAAAAGAAGACAGTTTTCAAGTTAGGAGGAAGGAGAAAAATTATCCCCCTTAACCTCTGAGGAGAGGACAAGAAGCAGTGGGCTTAAAACTTCCTAACTGTCAGGATAGCTATGCATTGAAATAAATTACCTAGGGAGGTTGTGGCATCTTCATCATTGGAGATTTTTAAGAGCAGGTTAGACAAACACCTGTCAGGGATGGTCTAGATAATATCTAGTCCTGCCATGATTGCAGGGGACTGGACTAGATGACCTTTCGAGGTGCCTTCCAGTCCTTTGATTCTATGATATTGTGGGTCAAATTATCAGCTCCTGACTACAGTTTTGCATGTGCACATTTGTCGGTACAAATTGGCTAGTTGGCTTTCTAAATAGTACCCACTGGCAGTGGCACCCAGTACTGCGCTTGAGAGACAGCACATACATCATTAGTTATGTGCATTCTTCCTGAAGTGCAGTACAGCATTCAAGTGCTCAGTTGGAATCATTGGAAGAATTTACCCATAAGCATGGTGGCCAAATTGTGTGTTTCATTTGTTCTTTCTCAGAAATGGAGTCAACCAATGCATCCATATTTATATTCACAGATAAGCAGCTTCTCTGCTGAGTAGTAAGGGTGAAATTTGCCCTACTTGCATAAACTTGAGTGCCCAGATTTTCCTGAAGCCATACTGCTGCTTCTCTGCTGCTTCCAGCCCCTTACTGGAACATGTTTCATTTTCAAGAGCAATGAGGGAGCTGGTTTGCATAAATCCTGCATTTGGGAGATGGTAACACTGATATAAATTAATAGTTGTGAGAGATACATAAAACTGGACTGAAGATTAATCTATTTGTATTGGATTTTGTGTTTTTATTTTTTTCTGAGTAGATCAGTGTGTCAGTTGTTCCTGTCTATAGCACAACCACCCATTCACTCCTGAATTTAGAACAAGGTTTCTTCATAGTAGCTACTCCAGAAAATGGAAACATGTAATGGAAAAACTGTCAAATCTTCATAAATGATACTGTTCACAGTTTAGAATAAGCTTTCGTGGGCTACAGTTCACTTCTTCGGATGCATAGAATGGAGCACACAGACAGGAGATATTTATACATACAGAGAACATAAAAAGGTGAAAGTATGCATACCAACTGGAAGAGTCCAATCAATTGAGATGAGCTATCTTTAGCAGGAGAAATATGCTGACATAAATTTGTTAGTCTCTAAGGTGCCACAAGTACTCCTGTTCTTTTTGCGGATACAGACTAACGTGGCTGCTACTCTGAAACCTGTTCACAGTTCGTTATTTGACCACCTCTTCTTAATGATGTGGACACCATTCAGCAGCAATAAGATGTTTAGCATGACATCTGTATGTTCAAGACTAGGGCTGGTAGGGAACTTTTGGACAAAACCCTTATTGTCAGAAAATGTTGATTCATCGAAACCAAAACTTTTCATGGAAACATAGTTTTTATTAAACTTTATCAGGTCCAGGATGGAAGATAGAGAAGGAGACCCAGAATACCCAGGTGGTTAGGGACCTCACTGGGTATAGGAATTTTGTTCTGTCTCACTTGGACCAGAGACCTGAACCTGGTTCTCCTATATCCCAGGTGAGTGCCCTAACCACTATTTTTGACTAGTCTGGGATTTGGTCTGTCTGTCTGTCTGTCTCTCTCTTACTCTCTCTGTTTTCATTAAAAAAAATTGAAAGGTGTTGGTTTTCTTCTGCACAGAAAATGTGAAAACCTCAAAGTTGTTCACACAATGGAAATATTGGTTTTGTGCCTCCCTATTCTGGAGTTTTTCATTTTTTAATATGTCACGTCCTCCTTGTTTTAGCTTCTTACAGACATTTCTTTCTCCATTAATTCAGAGTTTACCATTAAAATGTCTGCCAACAGGTACTACACAATTGTATCTGAGCCAGCAGTTTCCCACTTGTAATACAATATACTGTATATACTTGATCATAAGCTGGTTTGTTTATAAGCTGACCCCCCCAAGATGGATAAGTAAAAATGAAAATTTTTATAACCCATTCATAAGTCAACCCTATCTTTCAGGGATCAGCAAACTCTGGCTCCCAAGACATCAGGATAAGCCGCTGGTGGGCAGGCCGAGATGGTTTGTTTACCTCGAGTGTCCGCAGGCATGGAGGTAAACCTAAGTAAACAAAGTGTCCCGGCATGCAGCTGCTTACCCTGATGGGCCAGGACAGCCACAGGTGGGGAAATATTTTTTGGGGGAGAAGCTGGGAGTCAGGGGAGTAACCCCTGTGTCCACCCCTCACATGACCCCATCCCTAGCCTGGGACCCCCAAGCTCTCCCCATCCCATCCCTTCCCACCTTATCTGTGGAGGGCCAGGGAAGGTCTCTGACCTGGCTGGAAGTGCTCTGGCAGGCTGGACAGTGAGGCTGTAGCCTGCTCTGGCGGGCCAGACTGGGTGGCACGGCCTCAGCTTGGGTGATGAGATGTCCTGATTTTATAGGGACAGTCCTGATTTGGGGGTCTTTTTCTTATATAGTCACCCATTACCCACAACAACACTCCCAATTTTTCATACTTGCCCTGTGGTCACTCTAGCCGTAGTGTGCTCCAGAGGGGTGGGCGGTGTGGCCACAGCCTGCTCTGGGGGACAGGGCCGAGTGGCACGGCTGCAACCTGCTAGCCCCAGAGCTGCAGCTGCTTTGGAGGCTGGAGGGAGAGCAGCGTGGCCAGAAGCAGAGATACTCTGGCCCTGCCTCTTCCCTTCTGGTTCTGTTGGCTGTGCTGTCTCTCCCTGCTCCCTTTAGTGGGGGGAGGGGCTGTGTCCCACCTCTCCCTCTCTATACCTGTTCATAAGCCGACCCCCGTCTCTGGTGCTTCCATTTTTTACTAAAAAAATTCAGCTTATGAACGAGTATATATGGTAATGATTCCTCAGGGCAGAGTATAAATGTGGTATCTGATTTTTATGTGTAATAAATGTTGATTTTTTTGTGTTGATCAACGTATGTGCAAACTTATATTGTCTCCATTTCTGTCACATTCTTATACTTTACAAATGTACCATGTTATTTTGTAAGTCCAGGCTTTTGTATTATTGGAAAAGATTTTCTTTTCCTTCTTCCCTTCTCAGGGGACATGGGAGAGCTGATCCAGGTAAACTAATATGAAGCATCTATTGGAGATACTGGAAATGCAATTTGCAAAAATAAGTACTACATTCTGAGTGTACCATACGTTTATTTCATCTGGCCTCACACCAGCACAGACAGAATAACTGGCTGGAGTTCTGCTTTGAAAATTGCTTTCACAATATTTCCTTTTCTTAATCTGAAATGTTCCTTAAAGCAGTAGTAATGCCTTGAGTACAGGGCATTTTCCTGGTCTGGAAATCTGGCTGTGAGTTGATGGCTTGAGGCATCACCATCAACTTTTTCCAGTCTTTCGTTAATTATCTTGGAAAATGCTCTTAATCTGCTTTTTTTAAAAATACATGAGAGTGTATCCCACTGTATTCCTTCACTTTGAATGGAGGTCCTGCTGTCCCAGGCATTTTGTGGGAAATAAGACCAGGTCAGATAGAAGGGCTGCTAATAATCTGCCAGAGCTGTGATTAGTTTTATTTGGTCAGTCCTAAACAGGACTATTGAACATATTACTCTGATTTCCTAGTTAGCAACCCACACATTGTCCATACATTTCTGTTATGCATAGGAAGCATCACACAGTTCCTTTCACTGCTATGAGAATGCTGAGGCAAACTAAAGATGGATTTACAAGTGGTTAAAATGTCTGTAAGTAGGTGGACATAGTTGATTTAACTGGCACAGTAAAGATCTAAAAAGTAAGGGATGTAGTCAGAAAGCCAATTAACAAGAAGGCAATTTAGAGTAAACTACCTGCCATTTTCACTTATATCTTCTTTTAACCCCTCAACATACACATTAGATCAATTTACATTCCCTTAGACACCTTACTAGCTGACATGTATCATTACCTTACACATAATCTTTGAATCTGATCTGTCTGATTTCTGAGTCAAGGCTAACAACTTGAACTGGGTAGAGCTGAGCTACCATTATTTTTCATACCACACCCAGCTAATATTTCCTTCTTCATTTAACTATATTTGCTGAACTGTCTGCACAGCTTTTGAAAGATTTGGTATGTCAGTGCACCAAAGCATTTTGTTAAATCATGGATCCTACACCCTCTGAACTTCTACATGTATCCATGGCCCTTCCCCTTCTAGTCTCTGAAATATGTTGCAGACATTTCATCTGTTCTCCAAATCAGTATTCATAAAATTTGCTACCTCTAAAAATAATACCTACTGCCTCTTTTTCAATTTCAGGGTAATTTCTTTCAGATTTGTTAATGTCCTTGAATCAAATACTTTGAGTTTCTTTTTTTCTTATCTCTCCATATGTGTGAAATTACAACTCCAAATCCTATGAATCATCATGTGGTCATAGCAAAGGAAGCTTTTATTTTAAAAAGTATCAGTACATTACTACAGCTTTTCAGTCTTGCTTTTGCTTCTTTAAAAATCAGGGTGGGTTTTTTTTTTTTTATTCAAACCTACTTTACATTTTTTTTCTGGAACACTGACGACATTTGACTTTTTATTGCAAACAAATAAAATGGGAATACATATTCTGCAGTACTTTAATATAGCAAAGAACCATTTCCATACACCACTAATAGAGTCCTAGGGAGAGATTTCTGCTGTGCTAAACTTCTACTAATGTACAGGGCGAGGCTGTAGAAAGCCTGTTACTGCTTCATGGTTGTCTATTTTGGCCCTGGCACTTATTAGACAAGCTTGAGAGATGCTCTGTCGTGAGCCAATTTGGCAGACTCCACTAGGCAACATCTACCAACTGCACTTCAATCATTCCTCCTGTCTGCTCTTTTCCACCGCCAGCACACTCCTCTCCATCTCCAATATGACCCACTGTGTTGAGGCTCTGGGGAGAAAGATGTAGGAACTCACTCTGTCAGCTATGTGCTTGCTGGGGACTCCCACACATGAAGGGTATCCCCAGCAAGGAAGTCACAAGTGGATTCCATTCCCTTTGCACTGTCTGAGATCAATCAGCCCTTCCTCACCCCACAAATGTAAAGCCGAAGAATACAGAGAATAAAATCAAAATAGCGACAAACATTACAAAGGAGGTGGAGTAGGGGGGCAGTGTATGAGTGTTGTAAATAAAAAAGTCATCAAGAAAATGGTAACCCCTTTAAAAATAAATGTTTGAAAGTGTGCAGACATAAGACAGGCTAAAAAAATCTAAGCCGTTTCCAGTAATGTTCCATGTGAACAAAGCTTCTAACAGAGTCTTAGCTAGCGGTCAGGATATCCACTATGTGAAATTCTGAAATTATTATATTTGGCAAATATGTACCTATCAAATCTCTGCTATTGTTTTATTCTCATGACACCATTTTTGGCACATACCATTGTTATGATTAGTTATAAAAGGGAAAGAAAAAATTGCTAAAATGAAATGTAGCAGTCACGTGCTTCTATCTGAAAGTCTTATGTCAAATGATCAAGTCTGTGGTACTTCTATAATGTAAAATGTTAAAGCTTGGAGACTAACCTAAGGGAATATTAAATGTGAGTAATTCCATAGTATTTGTGACTAGAAAAGAGAAATTTTTTTTTGTTAATTTATTAATGTCAGTACTAGGGCTGACGATTAATTGCAGTCAACTCACACAATTAACTCAAAAATTAATCACAATTATAAAATATTAATCGTGATTAATCACAGTTTCAATTGCACTGTTAAATAATAGAATACCAGCTGAAATTTATTAAATATTTTTGGATGTTTTTCTACATTTTCAAATATATTGATTTCAGTTACAACACAGAATACAAAGTGTACAGTGCTCACTTTATATTATTATTTTTAGTACACATATTTGTGCTGTAAAAATGATAAAAGAAATACTATTTTTCAATTCACCTCATGCAATACCAGAATGCAATCTCTTTAACATGAAAGTGCAACTTACAAATGTAGATTTTTTATGTAACTGCACTCCAAAACAAAACAATGTAAAACTTCAGAGTCCACAAGTCCACTCAGTCCTATTTCTTGTTCAACCAATTGTTCAGACAGACAAGTTTGTTTACATTTATGGGAGATAATGATGCCAGTTACTTATTTACAGCCTCACCTGAAAGTGAGAACAGGCATTCACATGGCACTTTTGTAGCTGGTATTGCAAGGTATTTATGTGCCAGATATGCTAACCATCCGTATGCCCCTTCATGGCCATCATTCCAGAGGACATGGTTCCATGCTGATGACAAAATAATGCATTAATTATATTTCTGACCGAATTCCTTGAGGGGAGAATAGTATGTGTCCTGCTCTGTATTATCTGCATTCTGCCAAATATTACATGTTATAGCAGTCTTGGATGATGACCCAGCACATGTTGTTCATTTTAAGAACACTTTCATTGCAGATTTGACAAAACACAAAGAAGGTACCAATGTGAGATTTCTAAAGATAGCTACAGCACTCAACCCAAGGTTTAAGAATCTGAGGTACCTTTCAAAATTGGAGAGGGATGAGGTGTGGAGCATGCTTAACAGTCTTAAAAGAGCAACATTCTGATATGGAAACTACAGAATTCGAATCACCACCACCAACACCACCGAAAAAACATTGTACACTTTGTGTTATATGTTGTAATTGAAATCAATATATTTGAAAATGTAGAAAACATCCAAAAATATTAAAATAAGTGGTGTTCTATTATTAACTGTGCAATTAATAGCACAATGAATCACAATTAATTTTTTATATCTCTTGACAGCCTAGTGAATACTAAAATGTTACTTGCAGAGTCAGATGCAATAGACACTGATTTTAAAAAGTTGGTGACATGCAAGGAATTCAGACTTTGCAACATTTGAATGTGGGAAACTGTACATTCCTTATATGTGTATGTGAGATGTAAACTTTATCAGGGAAGATTGTAGACTGTAAAGACAAATGGCAGATCCTTGTTAGTTTGCCATTTGACATTATGTTCTTATGTGTGACTGCTGAAACACTGTTTTTGGTACTGTAACTTGATAAACTTTAGTGGACATTAAGGACAACAGTAATGTAAGCTTTTTTCTCTTTTCTGTTTGTTATATAAGCCATGGTTCTAATGTATTGAGAAATTTACATTATATTTACGTTGTTTTAAGCTAGAATATTCAGATCCAATGCCTGCTCTCATTTAAACCCAGTTAACACTAACAAGTTTATCAGAAATGTAACTAAAAGCAGAAAATGTGTTTTTTGAATATTATAATAGATTTGATACTGTGGGTGGAGTTAAAGGAAACCAAGTAGTCAAGGTTAGCGGAAAGGTTCAGGAAGTTATTGTGACAGTCTGTACCCTGTTGCACACAGTTGTAATAATTTTTGTACAAAGTATGCTTTGTGAGATATCATTTGAAAGCTCAAAATTTGCTGGTCAATATTGTCCTGATAAAATATGTATGGCAAAATTGTATGTAAAGTTATAAAATTCCACCACATGGTGTTATTAACACATATTCCAAACCACAGCACTGCTGAAATGAAAGTTTGCAAAATGGTCTGTCTTAAACAAAAGAGTATGTGCTCTGCTTAATTTGCATTTAAGCAGTAAACAGAATCATAAATCACAAAGGGAGTGCCAACAGGTGGGGAAACCAGCACACAATATCCTCCTCTGTAGACTTCTGGTCTCCTGAATCTCAGCTGCAAATATTTTCTAATGCCTGGTCTACACTCAAGCTGCCTTGCATCGATCTGGCTGTCGAAGTGTCTTCGCTTAGATTTGGCTCCTACCAAGGTAAATGCCTCACTACACTGATTTAGTAACACCACCTCCCTGAGAGGCATAGAGTCATGGTTGACATAGTGTCAGTTGTTGACTGTTACTGGCCCCCAGGACCCATCCCACAATGACCCACACTAACAATACAATCAATACATGTGCTCCTGGTCAGAGCCGGCTCCAGGCACCAGCTTAGCAAGCAGGTGCTTGGGGCGGCCATTTCGGAGACAGGCGATATGTCCAGCTATTCGGCGGCAATTTGGCGGAGGGTCCCTCACTCCCAGTCGGAGCAAAGGACTTCCCGCTGAATTGCTACAGATCATGATCGCGGCTTTTTTTTTTTTAGTTGCTTGGGGCGGCAAAACCCCTGGAGCCGATCCTGCTCTTGGTGAGGACGTGCACTGCCAACACAAGAAGCCAAGAATGCACTGTGATGGGTTAGATCACAGAACCCCCCCTGGGATCTGCCAACTGATGTGCCAAGACTACCTCTGCCCCTGCTTTCCCTGCCAGCTCGGGACCCCAGCACCCTCTCTTGCTGAGCCAGACACTCCCATCTGCTCCAACAAAGACACAGGGTCTGAATTACTTGCCCCAAAGCTGCAGGCTTCACTGAAAACAGCTCGAAGAAGTGTTCCTGTCTCTAACACTCAGATGCACAACTCCCAATGGGGTCTAAACCCAAATAAATCCGTTTTACCTTGTATAAAGCTTATGCAGGGTAAAGTCATAAATTGTTCGCCCTCTGTAACACTGATAGAGAGATATGCATGGCTGTTTGCTCCTCGAGGTATTAATACATACTCTGAGTTAATTAATAAGTAAAAAGTGATTTTATTAAATACAGAAAGTAGGATTTAAGTGGTTCCAAGTAGTAACAGACAGAACAAAGTAAGTCACCAAGCAAAATAAAAAAGCACAAATCTATGTCTAATCAAACTGAATACAGATAATCTCACCCTCAGAGATGCTTCAGTAAGTTTTTTCCTCAGACTGAACACCTTCCAGGCCTAGGCACAATTCTTTCCCCTGGTACAGCTCTTGTTCCAGCTCAGGTGGTAGCTAGGGCATTCTTCTTGATGGCTCCTTCCGCTTTGTTCTGTTCCATCCCTTTATATATATTTTGCATAAGGGAGGAATCCTTTGTCCCTCTCTGGGTTCCCACCCCCTCTTTCTCAATGGAAAGAGACCAGGTTAAAAATGGATTCCAGTTCAGGTGACATGATCACACGTCACTGCAAAACTTCATTGCCTACTTGCCAGCACACACGTATACAGGAAGACTTACAGGTAAAACACAGCCATCTGCAGTCAATTGTCCTGGTTAATGGGAGTCATCAAGATTCCAACCCACCATTAATGGCCCACACTTTGCATAATTACAATAGGCCCTCAGAGTTATATTTCATATTTCTAGTTTCAGATACAAATAGGATGATCACACTCAGTAGTTTCTAAGCTTTGTAATGATACCTTACAAGAGACCTTTTGCATGAAGCATATTCCAGTTACATTATATTCATTCATTAGCCTATTTTTATAAAATCATATGGACTGCAACGTCACATGCACATACACAAGTGATTTAATAACTGTAATGGCTGTTTGCAGAAGTAAGTTAGATTGACATAATTTTGTAGTGCTGACATGGCCTAAGAGTGGTACTGACACTATAAAAATGAGGGAAAAAACACCTCAGGGCACCCTTCTCTCTCACTCTCTGTCCATCAGTTGACTGCCTCAGAAGGAACAAAAGAAGCAGCCATTACATAGAAGAAGCAGTCCTGGCCCAGAAGTTTGGCCAGCAAGATAATTGAGAGCATTTGGTGAGAGAAACTTTACTTTCAATTGATCATAGTGTGTTAAGTTAAGCATTAGCTGTGTTTTATCTTTATTTCTCTTGTAACCATTTCTGATTTTTATGCCTCATTCCTTGTCTTCACTTAAAATCTATTTTTAAACCAGTGTATTTGGATTGAAGTGTTTGGGAAACTCTATTTGGAATAACAGGATTTGTTAATATAATTTATTTTAATAAAATGACAGACTTTATATGAGCTGGTTTCCAGGAGAGGGCAGGGCAATGCAAGTCACATATTTTTTGGGGAAAATCCAGGAATGGGAGTGTGCTGGGGTCACCCTGCAGTATAGTTCAGGCTGGTAAAAGTCTGGGTCTGACTGGCACACAAACGTAGCTGGGAGTGACTTACATGTAAGAGGCTGTTTGTGAGCAGTCCAGGGGTGGAGGCAACAACAGTAAAGCAGTATAAAGGGCACCCAAGGTTAGAGAACAGGAGTGACACAGCTACTTACTAGTTTAGATTGTACCCAGGGTATCTCAGAGTGGTATAGCTCAGCCTCTGGTCATGTGCATAATTATTTGCAGGTGGGGTATGACTGCGTGGGGAGCGATGAAGTGAAGACTCTGAAGGATGAAGTGAAACACTTCCAGGTTAAGTATACAGTAAGCAGTACTGTGAGGATGTTTTAATTGGATCTTGGCACAACTGGATGTCACAGTAATCCAAAAAAGACAACAGGATCATGGTAATTGGAATCCAACAAAAAAGCAAAGGGTTATGCCGGAGGAGGACCCCTTTCCAGCAGCTAAAGGGGAAGATGTCCATTCTTTATCTACCAAGGAACAATCACCAGAAATGCAGGGGAGAGAGGTGCTGAGCGTAATGTTTACTGATCATTCAGAAGGGAACACGTTGTTTATATGGACTACACCCTGCTTAGGTCAGAATGAGACTTCTCAGGCTCCTTTAAATATCTAGTTCACTCTTTGTGTGCTCAGATGCTCACCCCAGACCCTAGCACTCCCATATAAGTACCATGATATAGCTAAGCAGCGTACAGACAGATGAGAGCTACTTGATGTACTTAATGGCTAAAAAACGTATAACTGTCATAAACAGATAGCTAAGGGTTAATGTCTCTTTCACCTGAAGCACCTGACCAGAGGACCAATCAGGAAACCGGATTTTTTCAACTTTGGGTGGAGGGAATTTAGTGTCTGAGTCTTTTGTCTGTCTGCCTGCTTTCTCTGAGCTTTGGAGAAGTAGTTTCTACTTTCTAGTCTTCTGTTTCTAAGTGTAAGGACAAAGAGATCAGCTAGTAAGTTATATGGTTTCTTTTCTTTGATATTTGCATGAATATAAGTGCTGGAGTGCTTTGATTTGTATTCTTTTTGAATAAGGCTGTTTATTCAATATTCTTTTAAGCAATCGACCCTGTATTGTATCATCTTAATACAGAGAGACCATTTGTATGTATTTTTCTTTCTTTTTATATAAAGCTTTCTTTTAAGACCTGTTGGAGTTTTTCTTTACTTCAGGGAAATTGAGTCTGTACTCACCAGGGAATTGGTGGGAGGAAGAAATCAGGGGAGATCTGTGTGTTGGATTTGCTAGCCTGATTTTGCATTCCCTCTGGGGGAATAGGAAAGTACTTTTGTTTCCAGGATTGGGAACAGAGAGGGGGAGTCACTCTGTTTGGATTCACAGAGCTTGTGTCTGTGTATCTCTCCAGAAGCACCTGGAGGGGGGAAGGGAAAAAGGATTATTTCCCTCTGTTTTGAGACTCAAGGGATTTGGGTCTTGGGGTCCCCAGGGAAGGTTTTTCAGGGGGACCAGAGTGCCCCAAAACACTCTAATATTTTGGGTGGTGGCAGCAGGTACCAGGTCCAAGCTGGTAACTAAGCTTGGAGGTTTTCATGCTAACCCCCATATTTTGGACGCTAAGGTCCAAATCTGGGACTAAGGTTATGACAATAACAAATAGAAGGAAATACATTTGCACATACAGTGTTGTCAGCTTGAATTCCCAGTGCAATGCTGTGGCCAACGAGGGAAATGTGATCCTGAGATACAACAAGGGAATCTTGAATAGGAGTAAGGAGGTTATTTTACCTCCGTATTTGGGGCTGGTACATCTACTGCTGGAATACGGTGTCCAGTTCTGGTGTCCACAATTCAAGAAGAGTGTTGGTAATTTGGAGAGAGTTCAGAGAAGAAAAATGAGAATGATTAAGGGATTATAAAACATGACTTTTAGTGATAGAATCAAGGTGCTCACTCTATTTAGCTTAATGAAGACAAAGGGAAGGGATGGTTTAGCCTGGCACTACCGCCATGAGGAACAAAACTTTGATAATAGGCTCTTCAATCTAGACAAAGGTATAACAAGATCCAATGGTTGGAAGTTGAAGCAAGACAAATTCAGACAAGAAGGTGTGATTTTTAAGTGAAGGTAAGTAATCACTGGAACAACTTTCCCAAGGTTGTGAAGGAGCACTGACATTTTTAAAATCAAGATTGGATTTTTTTTCCTAAAAGATACGTTCTTGTTCAAACAAAAAATTAATTCAGGGAAATCCTATGACCTTTGTTATATAGGAGGTCAGGCTACATGATCACACTGGTCCCTTCTGGCCTTAGAGTCTACGAAGAAGCTGTCGGAATTCACAGGAAGTCAGGGTAAAATAATGGAGCTGATTTATACATTGATTATATAATATTTGTAGTTACCCAGTCAGATTTGAATGCATTAGCTGGTTGCTTTAGGAGAAATCAGGAATTCTTTTGTAATGAGGCAGAGTGGCCTCCCACTGAGCCGGGGGGGGGGGGGGGACCACATTCTGAACCCAGGTGGGTGGAGTCAGGCTGTGCTCGCCCCTCCAGCTGGAAGTCAGGAGGCAGAACAAGAAGTATAAAAGGCAGGTCCTGGAGCTCAGTTGTGCTACTGCCGCTGAAAGAGACAGATGTTTCCTGCCCACTCCCAAGCTGGGACACTGTAGCGGAGCCCTGCCAAGCTAGGGACTGGTCTGAACTGATGGAGCCACCCACTGACCCAGGCACTGAGGAATCGCTGGGAATGCCAATGTTTTCTACCCCCAGTAAATGGAGGATACCCATGAAGCCAGGTACAACCCAAGGGGAGGCGAGAAAGTGAGCCAGGGGCAGGCAACCCCAGTCTGGCTGTGTTGCTGCCGGAGATCAGGTCAGCCTGTTGCGGCCGGAATCCCCGCTGACCCAGTGGTGGAATACTCAGCCACTGTTAGGGCCCTGGGGTGGGGCCTGGTGGAGTCAGATGAGCCTATGTTCCCCTGCCCTCTGCCACTCCCCACCTTGCGGTGGCAGCCTCCCCTCTCTAGGCCAGGGGGCCTGCATTTGTTGGATATCTGCCACAGCTAGGATTCCTGACCCTTTTGCTGCTCTGTCCTGAGTATAGGCCAGGGCCATAGAATATTTATTGCCCTGCCTTGACTGAAGGCCTGAGTTCATAGACTTGTGCTGCTTTGCCTGGATCACGGACCAGAACCCCTAACTGTTTGCTGGCCTGCCTCGATTACAGGCAGGAGTCACAGACTGGTTGGTGCCTTGCTCTGCTTGAGAGCCTGGGGCCCAGAGACTCATTTGCGGATCTACCTGGATGACAAGACAGACCCATAAACTGTCCAGTCTCTGCTATTTCCCTGACTGTGGGCAACACCTACTGATGTAGAGAGGCAGAGTGGCCTCCCACTGACCCAGAGGGGGAAGGACTACCACTAACCCACTACATAGTTGATACAGAATTATACAACTGGCAAGGTGCATTATGTTTGTATTCTGCCTCAGATGCCATAGCCTCGTCAATAGTGCACTGCAATAATCTCTGCCCATCACTTAGGCTTTAATTTGGGAAAGCATTTAATTAAGCTTAAGTCCACTTGAATTCAACGGGGTGGTAGAGAATTTTACAGGCTGAATATACTGACTTAGTGTAAATACAGACTTCTTTGGGACTTATACATGTGTTTGAGTGCTTTCTTGAACAGGGAATGTGTTCTTGAATTGGAGCTTTAGTGTTATGTTCACTACAAATTCCATCCATCTGCTGTGCCACCTTGGAGACCATCAGCAACCATTTGGCAATTTTAAAAGTGAAAACTCAGTGACTATTTTCTTTACTGGTCTCTAGAATAATAAAGAGTAGGTTGTGTAAAAAACACCAAGAATAAAAATAATGTGTTTATGGGTAACAATTTACAGGAATTGTCTGGTCATTTAATTGATAAGACTATTGATAAGCCCTAGCTGTGACATGTGGGGACAATCCATCCTGGAAGAGGATTCTTTTCTTTATTATTCTTATCAGGCAGCAGCTATAGGGACTAAAAGTCTTAAACAGCACATTCAATTTATGCTGAGTCTTAAAGAAACCAGCCTATGTCATTGCGTGCAAGCTAATTTTCATTCAGGCTTTCAAGACTCTGTAAAGCCTCAATCCCCATGAGAATATACGGAACCCTGTGCATAGTAAGAATCTCAGTGACCATAGTGGGTCTCCATATGGGAGCAGAAGTCCATTCTAGGGTGTCTACTTGCAGGACTAGAGCATCTACACTGCACGTTGGAGCAAACCTCCCAGTCTGGGTCCACAGAGCAGGTGTAAATATACTGGAATACAATTACCATAGGAAATAGTTATATATCAGTATGGTGGGGCTTGTACGTTGACGGCCCATTAAGTCAAGGGGGCGGGAGGTAACACAGACTCTTTATGCCCAAGTCCGTGTTCTAAACCCCTCTGTAGTCAGCACAGTGTGGCCCAAGGGCTCGAGTCCATCTTCTTCCCCTTCCCTAGTGGGATAATGTTGCCTAACAGCTGGAGTCCATACAACATGCACCTAGGGCAGTGCGACCCAATGGCCAGAGTCCATCTAATTCCCCTCCTCTGATGGGCTAATGCAACCTAGCAGCCGAAGTCCAACCAACTCACTGTGTGAGGACATCCTTTCAAAGGTGGGTGGCTGAGGTAGGGGGACCTGGTCCCGCCCCCGGCGTCGAGTCCCAACCCATGGCCCTGTTGGTGGCGCGTTCTCCTCACCAGTGGTCCGGCGAGGATCCTTCTGAAACACGCTAGCCTGAATGGTCTTAGCACCATTCCCCTTTAAGGACTCCCTGGGTCACTTCCTACCTCTTCCTCAGATTCAACCAGATCTGTGGCATCCTCTGCTTCCCCTCTGCAGTACATCTGGGAGTGCCTGGCCTCTGCATCCTGGTCTGCGGGACACTCTTCTGCTGGAGAGAGTGAGGAGCCTCTTTCCCCTCCAGCGGTTCGCGGGGCTTCTTCTGCTAGGAGGGAAGGTTTAACCTCCGCTGTACCAGTGCAGGGCCTATCCACCCTGTCAAAATCAGGAAAGATATAAACCTTCATTTCATTTAATCTATGTCAAGCAACCACCTTTAGGGTTGCTTAATATTAGCACAGTTTGTAGGGAATTGGCTCGCACAGACAGGAAAAACCTACAGCAACTTAAACAGTGTTTAGAGCCTGAACCTATTCTTGTCAAAGTGAATGGAAATATTGTCACTGACTTCAATGGGAGCTGGATTGCGCCCCTTGATCTTTACTAATTAACCAGCTAAGAAATTGCTTAAGTATTTGTAAGTATATGAATACATAGTAGGGTGACCTGATGTCCTGATTTTATAGGGACAGTCCTGATTTTTGGATCTTTTTCTTATATAGGGTCCTATTATCCCCCAACCCCATCCTGATTTTTCACATTTGCTGTCTGGTCACTCTAACACAAAGTGATAAAAAAAATCTCTTTTTAGTCTCTGTATTTAAGTCAGTTACCATACAAAATAGCATGGCAAATGGTTGCAGGTATCCATCTGTCCAGTCAGGTCCTCTTTTCCTTTGATGGAGGAGGGGGTCATGTTTCCTTCAGGTCTGCTCAAAGGTCATCTCATTTTATTCCTTCCCAAGCCTGGGTCAGCTATTGGAAAACATCTCACTTTAAATCTTCTTGAGGTTTTATTTATAATCCTTTAAATTCAGGGATGAGATCCTGGACACTCTAACCAACTTGCTAGTGCTCTCTCACTACATCACTGAGTTAATGTTTCTTAGCTTTAACTGTATAGTTCTGCTGAGAAAACCATGCCATTTCTTACGTCTTAGCGTTTCACTTTTCACACACTTTCTCATGTATTGTTTTTTACTTCATAAGCATTTACTAAATTCATTCTTTGGTGTTCTAACTTTTTTCCAATCTCACAGAATAAATATATAGGCCTATAATCTGCGAACCTTACTTACACTAGTGTCAAGGGGACTATTCATGGAGTCAAATTCTACTCAACAGAGGTAATGGTGACCCATAAATATCATCTTTGTGTTAGCATCAAAACTTTTCCTAAAGCAAATACACCTGTGACTAAACAATAATATTTACTATGCTTCTATCAGATGTTCTCAGTTTAACTATTAGAGCAAACTACTGCAACAAACTGTTAGAGCAGTGTTTCCCAAACTTGGGACGCCACTTGTTTAGGGAAAGCCCCTGGTGGGCCAGGCTGGTTTGTTTACTTGCCCCATCTGCAGGTCCAGCTGTTTGCGGGTCCCAGTGGCCGCGGTTTGCTGCTCCAGACCAATGGTAGCTGCTGGAAGCAAGTAAACAAACCGGCCCAGCCCACCAGGGGCTTTCCCTACACAAGCCACATCCCAAGTTTGGGAAACACTGTTTTAGAGTATTGGGCTTCCATTCTCAAACTTTTCATACTACTCCTACTAGGAAACAGATTACCTAATTCTTGCTGCCTATGTTACGTTTGATATTTGTGTAAACAAAGAGTAAAAATATGCAGTAATAAGGGAACTGATGATACTCTTTTTAGATCCCTAATTTAGAGATGGTCTCAAACTGAAAAATTCTGACATCGTATGCCAATTACAAATTATCTTTATTGTTGCAGAGTTCAGATTCATGGGTTTGGCTTTGCTCAAGATAAAATTCACATAATCTGCAAAATCTAGAAGTAGATCTTGATTCAGATGATCAATACTCAAATTTCAGGAATATTTGAATTTAGAGGTCTGGTTTGGGCCCATCTCTATTGATAATTTATTTGATTTATCTAAATTATAAGAAGGTTATTTTCAAACATTCAGCAAATAACTTGGCATTCCTAAATTTAATATTTTTAATTGTCATTCCAGTGCATCTACAGTCTGCACAATATGTTGCAAATCTGGATAAACTCCACCTGCTGGACATTCATAGGGCTGCTGTATTGGACCCAAACATAGGGTCCCATGTGTTTTTGGCCCACTGACCCTGAGCAGAGTTCAGGCACAGTCTTTCTGGCTCTGGGGCTTCAGGCGTACACTTCAAGTTCAGATGGCATGTCTGAGAACTCGCAGTCCAACTTCCTAAGCCCTGAGTCCACTGCCAACTTTCTCATGCCTCTCCAGTAGCTCTTGAAAGCTTCCAGAGTTCTCCTGAAGATATGGATGCTCTGTATTACTGTTTTCCCCTATGTGGGGACTGTGTAATAGTAAAAGCAAGTCATCCATGTACTCTGCAATGGAATGTTTTCATACACACCCACTTTGCTCACAAACATCCCAAAAGATATAGAGATTACTAAAAAAACCAACAAAATCTACCTGAAAATTACTGCCAAAGTTTCCTCACCACTCTAACAGCACTTTAAGCTTGGTCAGGATTGATTCAGGGGGTGCAGAATTCCTTCTCTTCTACCTCCTGCCCAACCTTGTCTGCTTCCCCTTGCTGTAGCAAGTCCTTTTTATAAAGTTTCAGATCCCTATGTTAGGTGACCACCCAGTTACTCCTCAGGTTAGTTAGATACAGGCCCACTTGACAGAACTGGTTCTTCTGGGCACTGTAAAGCTTATTGTCCCAGGACATTTTCATTTGAAAGGAGGATTATTTAGGTTAACAACTCTTTCCTTTTTTCCCATTGTTAGCCCTTTGCTAGGTGCAAGAATTTCTCTTGACACCCTGGTGGTTTAGTCACAAGACAGAGGGTAAAAGGCAAAAGTGTAAGCAGAGTAGACTCTTACAATCAACATGGCATTAAAAAACAAAAATGAGTTTGTAGTTTGATATAGATATACACAATCATACACTAACCAATCACAACGTTCCCTTAAATTCATGTGACATTTCACTAAATTAAATTTGTTCCTGTTCAGTGCTGCTTCAAGAAGTTTTTGTCCCACTTAGCAGTGTGTTAAAAACAGTTCACATTATTCTATATAAGTGTGAGAAAGAGAGGCCTCAAAAATACATAACACCTGTTCTCCTTTTCCCTCCATGACCCATGTCAAACAAAGCTACATATTTAAAACTTTCAAACAGTTACCAGCTGCTTAGCAAATATTTTTTTCATCTTATCCTTAGAAAGTCTCTCAAATAAATATTTGCAAATAAATATCATTAGAATTTCTCTCAAATAAATAATAATGGACAGAAATTGAAATCACTTCTCAATCTATGATTGGTAAATGTATCACTATTGCCAGCTCCTTGTGCTCAAAACTCATAAGTAAGGCCATCAAAAGCCTGGAATATGAGGGCAAGAAACTTACTCCTCCCTCTCCCACCTGGTAATGAAAGTTGAGATTCTCATGCAGTAATATGACTCCAGGAGCTCAGGCTTTATGAACAACATTAGATTTGAAATAAAATCATGAGAGCTGGCAACTGTGATTTTTTTTAGACATTTCTGTAATGCTCTGTAAACATGTCATTTAGACCTAAGTAGGTTCTAAGCATCTGCTAATCCATTTCCAAGTTTGAAGTATGCTGGGACCATTTCAAAAGAAGTTGAAGCACAATTTGACAAAGCAGATAGCATAAAGAGTAGGTTTCACATAGGCCTGTTTCTTTGTACTTTGCATGTAGTAGCAGTAAATGCCTGCATGGAAAAGGTATGGTTTACAATGAAAGTGTGTGGGAGGAGGAGGATGTTTCGTGTGGCAGTAATGTTATTGTGGAAGCTTGATATGTACAGAATAATCAATGAAAACCTGAGATGCTTTTTCAGGGCAAGGGTGGTGGCTTGTGTTCTGTATATATATATGCATATGTGGAGGAACTGCAAAGAGAGTAGAGAAAAAAGAACCAATATTTTATTGGAGGAGGGCCAGATAATATTCAGCAGAAGGGCCTGGATTCTTGGAGGGCAAACAAATAGCTCCTACAGGATTGTTTTTCAGATATAGCTGAGGCAGTAGCAGAACTGTTTAACAAGTTTTATCCATTTAAATAATTCAGGAATTACAAATTACTTAGTGTTTGGCAAATGCTAATATCTATGGAAAGTTGTAGTGAGCAAGTGGTCATTTCAGGGCTTCTTAAAAGGTTTGTGAAATGCATTATTTTCACTTGGAATGCAATGCTGCCTATAGATCACTTAAAACACAAATAGTACTGTTCCTTTGTCCCCCACCCTATCAGATGCAGAGTTGCTTCATCTATATTGATATTTGGCTTGGTACTTATTAATTCCTTACTTTGGCAAAATCTCGCTCCCTGAATGAGGATGGCTGGATTGGTCCTATTTTAATCCCTAATTCTGCAAGTTAATCATGTATGTAATTTTAAGCACATAAGTAGTTCCTTTAATGTCAATGGAACTGTTCCTGTAGTTAATTATGTATATGCTTAAGTACCTTGATAAACTTAGGCTTTAATTCCGAGAAATAATATTAAAAAGTGGATCCTTTGGTAGTAGGAAACGGAATGGTGAAGGAGGGCAGCCTCCAAGAGTGTATATAAGTCTCAAAAAGCAAAACGAATTAGAGGGTAGACCAGATATATTACTTCTTCTTGTCTATCCTTTGGCAGAGGTAGGATTGCCCTCTAACCTATAACCCCCAACTGCCTTGATCAGTCTTGTTTTAAATGACTCAGATTGTGTGGTTTAAACCACTTTAAATTCCCTAGTCTGATTTTATTTTTCTTGAATTCTCCAGGTATCTTCATATGATCTGATGCCTACAATATATAGTTGTCATAGCAAATCAAATAATAAACAGTCATCCTCGTGTGGCAAGAGTTGATTGAGAAGCTGAGACATTTTATACACACACACACACACACACACACACACACAAACTTTTTCATGGTTTATAACAATATGGTCTACATGTGAGTTTATCTCATTGTCTCATTTTACCGTGTTATGATTATACGCTGAGTGTAAGTAGAAGTAGTATGCACTGCTTCATGAAGACTCAAAATGGGAGGTGGGGAAGCAAAATGAAATCAGGCAGGAAACATTAATTACAAAACTTACGCATTCAAATAGTTCTCAAAATTTGCGAGACTTTTATTGCTTCCATGATGTGAATACTAAATAGAAAAGGTTGCAGGACTGGCATTTAACATCACTGCATTTCACGAAAGAAATACTGCATTGGAGAGCTCTTCTAATCAACTCATTTTCTATGGAGCTGGGTTGAATAGCTGCACGCTGCCTTTTTCTTTTCTTTTCCTTTTTTTAAAACAGATGGCAAGAGAAAAAAAGCTATGAAAAATTCATGGAAAAGATATAGAAGCCCATATAGTCGTGGAATGCAAGTTGGCATGTGGAAAATTGTCTCAGTTTTACATATATATATAATTATTAATAATAATAATGCCCTACACATCTATAACTTTCTTTGTTAAAATGAATTGTGACTTGTGTGGTACATACTGTATAATCTATATAACACTTCCAATAAATACTAAAGCACTCATTTTCCTCAGTCAGAACATTCCTGTGTATCAGGACATCAAGAGTCACATTGTATCTGGCTTTGTGAGTATGCAGGAGCAGGGTGGAACTGCAAGGAATTCACTCTCTCCCCCACACACTTTACAAAGCCTGCATAAAGGCCAGCCACATTTGCATGGGAGTGCACATGTCCCACATGCGATGAAGAGGAGGTGCTGGTGCAACTCCTCAGCCTACACAGCAGGTCAGGCTCACTGTGGTAAGGGGCAAGCTGCACCATCCTCAAGGATGGTGGTTCCTGAGCAACCACCCATGTGCACAAGGGAGCTTGGGGAAGCATTGTGTCTTAGGCATCATCCTGCCCTCACAGGCCAGGGTTGCCGATTGTGATTGGACATATTCCTGGAGGTTTCGTCTCATGACATAGTTTTTAATTTGAAAATTAATCTTTAATTCCTGGACCCTGAGCAACCATAATGCGTGCTATTGCCCTAACAGTGCTATTAACAATAATTATACCCTGTTAACATAGCCTTTTGAAATGTACTTAGCCTCTTTCTCAGAGTAATTTTTTATGGGTGAGTAAAATATTATTGTTTTGGCCATTATCACCAATCATCATGATAAAGAGTAAGTCGATAGATTTTATGCTTGGGCTGCTAAATTCTCATGACAATTTTACAAGGCGGTTTTAGGTTAATAGTACTACTTTGTACTTGGGATCTCAAAGCATGCTAGAAATATGAATTATTTCCAATTCACATCTGCCAGATAGGTTTTATAATGCTCATGACAGTGTTGGAAGGAATCCAGACTTCCTGACTCTTGGTTCTCTACTCTAAATATTAGATGCCGGTGTTTATTATGTGTCCTTATAGTCTAACTCCTAATGTGCACAAGGGTGGCATGCTAAACTAGAAGTATGAAAATTCAGTAGCATGGAATATTGCCTTAGTAGCAATAATGCATTTTGTAAACCATGACTTCCCCCCCTTCCTCATATATATAAATATTGAGAAGATCATTAGTCATCATCACTGAACCATTCACCTATGTCAATATTTATATATAAAATCACTACAGGTTTGTGTTGCTACTATTACTGTGTATTCTTTGACTACTAAGGCCTGGTCTACACTATGTGTTTATACTGAATTTAGCAGCATTAAACCGATTTAACCCTGCACCCGTCCATACAACGAAGCCCTTTATATCCATATAAAGGGCTCTTAAAACCGATTTCTGTACTCCTCCCCAACGAGGGGAATAGTGCTGAAATTGGTATTGCCATGTCAGATTAGGGTTAGTGTGGTCTCAATTTGACAGTATTGGCCTCCGGGCGGTATCTCACAGTGCGCCATTGTGACCGCTCTGGAAAGCAATCTGAACTCGGATGCACTAGCCAGGTAGACAGGAAAGCCCCGCGAACTTTTGAATTTAATTTCCTGTTTGCCCAGAGTGGAGTTCTGATCAGCATGGGTGGCCATGCAGTCCCAAATCCAAAAAGAGCTCCAGCATGGACTGTACGGGAGATACTGGATCTGATCGCTGTATGGGGAGACAAATCTGTTCTATCAGAGCTCCGTTCCAGAAGACGAAATGCCAAAGCATTTGAAAAAGTCTCCAGGCTATGATAGACAGAGGCCACAGCAGGGACTCAACACAGTGCTGTGTGACAAGCATAACGGAAAGCCAAAGAATCAAATGGACGCCCATGGAGGGAGGGAGAGGGGACTGAGGACTTGAGCTATCCCACAGTTCCTGCAGTTTCCGAAAAGCATTTGCATTCCTGGCTGAGCTCCCAATGCCTGAAGGGTCAAAAACATTGTCACCAGTGGTTCAGGGAATATGTTGTCAATTTACCCCTTCTCCCTCACATCAAAGAAAAGGGAAAAAAATAGTTTCCCGCCTCTTTTCAATGTCACCGTATGTCTACTGGATGCTGCTGGTAGATGGAGTGCTGCAGCACTAAACAGCGGCATCCTCTCCCCTCCCCGGTGGCAGACAGTATGGTACAATATGACTGATAGCCGTCCTCCTTCTCCTTCTCCTCTTCCTCATCATCATCTTGTGAGTGCTCCTGGCTGGCCTCAGTGAGTTTGGCCGGGGGTGCCTGGGCAAAAATGGGAATGACGCCTGGTCATTCCCTTCTTTAAGCTTTGTGTCCTGGAGATTCAGTCCTGGCAGATAGTGCAATAGGGCTGGTAACCGTCCTCATCATAGCAGCTGGAGGCTGATCTCCTCTCCCCACCACCTTTCATGTCTAATGGAGATTCTGGACTATCATAGCAGCAGGAGGCTGTGTTCCTCTCTCCCCCACCCTTTAATGAGTAATGGAGATGTCCTGCCTGGAATATCATAGCAGCTGGAGGCTGCCTCCTCCTCATTTTATCTCACTAAAAAGTCAGTGTTTCTTATTCCTCCATTCTTTATTACTTCATCATGCAAATGGGGGAATAACTGCCACGGTAGCCCAGGAGGGGTGTGGGAGGAGGGAAGCAACGGGTGGGGTTGTTGCAGGGGCACCCCTTAGAATGGCATGCAGCTCAATATTTCTGCAGGATATCTGGGGCTCTAACCCGGAGCGACTGTGCTCTCTGGTTCTCTAGTAGACTTGCCACATATTCTAGGCAGGACTGACTCTATTTTTAGACAAAACATAAAGAAGGAAATGACCTGGGGAGTGTAATAACCTTAGTCCCAGATTTGGACCTTAGCGTCCAAAATATGGGGGTTAGCATGAAAACCTCCAAGCTTAGTTACCAGCTTGGACCTGGTACCTGCTGCCACCACCCAAAAAATTAGAGTGTTTTGGGGCACTCTGGTCCCTCTGAAAAACCTTCCCTGGGGACCCCAAGACCCAAATCCCTTGAGTCTCACAACAAAGGGAAATAATCCTTTTTCCCTTCCCCCCTCCAGGTGCTCCTGGAGAGATACACAGACACAAGCTCTGTGAATCCAAACAGAGTGAATCTCCCTCTCTGTTCCCAATCCTGGAAACAAAAAGTACTTTCCTATTCCCCCAGAGGGAATGCAACATCAGGCTAGCAATCCAACACACAGATCTCCCCTGATTTCTTCCTCCCACCAATTCCCTGGTGAGTACAGACTCAATTCCCCTGAAGTAAAGAAAAACTCCAACAGGTCTTAAAAGAAAGCTTTATATAAAAAAAAAAGAAAAAATACAAATGGTCTCTCTGTATTAAGATGACACAATACAGGGCAATTTGCTTAAAAGAATATTGAATAAACAGCCTTATTCCAAAAGAATACAAATCAAAGCACTCCAGCACTTATATTCATGCAAATACCAAAGAAAAGAAACCATAGAACTTACTATCTGATCTCTTTGTCCTTACACTTAGAAACAGAAGACTAGAAAGTAGAACTACTTCTCCAAAGCTCAGAGAAAAGCAGGCAGCCAGAAAACAAAGACCTTAGACACTCAATTCCCTCCACCCAAAGTTGAAAAAATCCGGTTTCCTGATTGGTCCTCTGGTCAGGTGCTTCAGGTGAAAGAGACATTAACCCTTAGCTATCTGTTTATGACACGCCCCCCAAATTGCAGACAGTGGGGAAGCTCACTGGCGGCGATTTCCTTCTAGAACTTGAAAATAAACAGATTAATACAACACATACACCTTTACATATACTCCTAAGTATATAACTAACAGACTTCTACATTTTAAGAACACTTTTTAACTACTGAATTCTGGGAAACTCTCACGGGAGAGTGCATCAGCAACTTTATTAGAAGCTCCTGTGATGTGTTGAATTTCAAAATCAAAATCTTGGAGAGCTAAACTCCAACGAAGAAGTTTCTTGTTGTTCCCCTTGGCAGTATGAAGCCACTTTAGTGCAGCATGGTCAGTTTGTAGTTGGAACCGCCGTCCCCAAACATATGGGCGTAGCTTTTCCAGGGCGTACACAATGGCATAGCATTCCTTTTCACTGACTGACCAGTGACTTTCCCTCTCAGACAGTTTCTTGCTGAGAAACACGACAGGATGGAAGTTGTGATCTGTTGCTTCCTGCATGAGCACTGCTCCTATACCACGCTCAGATGCATCCGTGGTTACTAGGAATGGCTTGTCAAAGTCCGGGGCCCTGAGCACAGGGTCAGACATGAGCATCGCCTTAAGCTGGGTAAAGGCCTTTTGACACTCATCAGTCCACTTAACTGCATTTGGCTGGGTCTTTTTGGTCAGGTCGGTCAGTGGGGCAGCGATTTGGCTGTAGTGTGGTACAAATCGCCTGTAGTATCCGGCCAAGCCTAAGAAGGATTGGACCTGCTTCTTGGACCGTGGGACAGGCCACTTTTGGATAGCATCCACCTTGGCCTGTAGGGGGTTAATGGTTCCTCGACCCACCTGGTGCCCCAGGTAAGTCACTCTGTTTTGGCCTATTTGACACTTTTTGGCCTTAACAGTTAGTCCTGCCTGCCTGATGCGCTCAAAGACCTTTTCCAGGTGTAGTAGGTGTTCGGGCCAGGAGTCTGAAAAAATGGCCACATCATCGAGGTAGGCAACTGCAAATTCTCCCAGTCCAGCTAGTAGACCATCTACCAGCCTCTGGAAGGTGGCGGGTGCATTTCGAAGGCCGAAAGGAAGGACATTGAATTCATACACCCCTGCATGGGTGACGAATGCTGACCTCTCCTTGGCAGGTTCATCTAGTGGTACTTGCCAGTACCCCTTGGTTAAGTCTATTGTAGAGATGAACTGGGCACGTCCCAACTTTTCCAATAGCTCATCGGTACGTGGCATTGGATAGTTGTCCGGACGAGTTACAGCATTTAGCTTACGGTAGTCCACGCAAAAGCGTATTTCCCCATCTGGTTTGGGTACCAGAACCACTGGAGATGCCCATGCACTGGTAGATGAGCGGATTATACCCATCTGTAGCATGTTCTGGATCTCCCGTTCTATAGCAGCTTGGGCATGAGGAGACACTCGGTAGGGTGGGGTTCTGATTGGGTGAGCATTACCTGTATCAATGGAGTGGTATGCCCGTTCAGTCCGTCCTGGGGTGGCTGAGAACAATGGGGCGAAGCTAGTGCACAGCTCCTTGATTTGCTGCCGCTGCAGACGTTCCAGAGTGGTTGAGAGGTTCACCTCTTCCACGCCACCGTCTTTTTTCCCGTCGTAGTAGACACCGTCAGGCCACTCAGCATCCTCTCCCTGGACTGTAAACTGACAAACCTGTAAGTCTCTGGAATAGAAAGGCTTGAGAGAATTAACATGGTACACTTTAGGCTTTAGTGAGGAATTGGGAAATGCTATGAGGTAGTTTACAGCTCCCAGGCGCTCTTGGACCGTGAAGGGCCCTTCCCATGATGCTTCCATCTTATGGGCCTGTTGCGCCTTCAAGACCATAACCTGGTCTCCTACCTTGAAGGACCGATCTCTGGCATGTCTGTCATACCAGGCCTTTTGCTCTTCCTGAGCATCCTTTAGATTCTCTCTAGCAAGGGCTAAAGAGTGTCGGAGGGTGCTTTGTAGGTTGCTTACAAAGTCCAGAATGTTAGTTCCTGGAGAAGGCGTAAACCCCTCCCATTGCTGCTTTACCAACTGTAATGGCCCCTTAACCTCGTGACCATACACAAGTTCAAATGGTGAAAACCCTAAACTGGGATGTGGTACAGCCCTGTAGGCAAACAGCAACTGCTGCAACACTAGGTCCCAATTATTGGAGAATTCGTTGATGAATTTTCGTATCATGGCCCCCAAAGTTCCATTGAACCTTTCCACCAGGCCATTGGTTTGATGGTGGTACGGGGTGGCAACCAAGTGATTCACCCCATGAGTTTCCCACAGTTTTTCCATGGTCCCTGCCAGGAAATTAGACCCTGAATCTGTAAGGATGTCGCAGGGCCAACCTACCCTGGCAAAGATGTCTGTTAGGGCCAGGCACACAGTGTTAGCCCTGGTGTTGCCTAGAGCGACTGCTTCTGGCCATCGGGTAGCAAAGTCCACTAAAGTCAGTACGTACTGCTTTCCTCTGGGCGTCTTTTTTGGGAAAGGGCCCAGAATATCCACAGCTACTCGCTGAAATGGGACCTCAATTATGGGGAGTGGCTGGAGAGGGGCCTTGACCTGGTCTTGAGGCTTTCCCACTCTTTGGCATACCTCACAAGACCGGACATACTTGGCAACGTCCTTGCCCATCCCCTCCCAGTGGAAGGACTTCCCCAACCGGTCCTTGGTTCTGTTCACCCCAGCATGGCCACTGGGATGATCATGGGCTAAGCTTAAGAGCTTCTCCCGGTACTTAGTTGGAACCACCAACTGTTTTTGCGGCTGCCATTCTTCCCGGTGTCCACCAGAAAGAATTTCCTTGTATAAAAGTCCTTGGTCTATAACAAACCGGGATCGATTAGAAGAGCTGAGAGGCGGTGGGGTGCTCCGTGCCGCCGCCCAAGCTTTCTGAAGGCTGTCATCTGCTTCCTGCTCAGTCTGGAACTGTTCCCTTGAGGCTGGGGTCACCAGTTCTTCCTCAGACTGTGGACTTGGGCTTGGTCCCTCCGGAAGCGATGTAGGTGATGAGGTTGTTTCCGTTGCTGGTGAACCGCTCTCCGCTGGTGCACCTGAGGGTATTTTAGGCTCTGGCTGAGCCTTTTGGGTATGGTTGTCTTTTGCTTCTGCCAGTTCTGGCTCGCTGGCGCCCTCTGGCGTTGAGTTTGAAGATGGGGTTGCACTTGCTGGTGCTGGTTGCTGTTCCAGTTCCGGGCCTGGGACTGGAGATGCTGTGGCTGTTTCAGTGGTAGGCATGGAATCTGGGTCCACTACCTCTGTCTGGGTCTCTGGTAACACAGACGGGGCCTCTGTGGACGGTTCAGGAACAGGAATGGGTCTGGAAGCTTGCCTGGTTTGGCTACGTGTAACCATTCCCACTCTCTTGGCCCGCCTCACCTGGTTGGCCAAGTCTTCCCCCAGTAGCATGGGGATAGGATAATTGTCATAGACTGCAAAAGTCCACATTCCTGACCAGCCTTTGTACTGGACAGGCAGTTGAGCTGTAGGCAAGTCTACAGCTTGTGACATGAAGGGGTAAATTGTAACTTTGGCCTTTGGGTTGATGAATTTGGGGTCAACGAAGGATTGGTGGATAGCTGACACTTGTGCCCCCGTGTCTCTCCACGCAGTAACCTTCTTTCCGCCCACTCTCAAATTTTCCCTTCGCTCCAAGGGTATTTGAGAGGCATCCGGGCCTGGGGATCTTGGGTGTGATGGTGGTGTAATGAATTGCACTCGCATGGTGTTCTTGGGACACTTGGCCTTGATATGTCCCAGTTCATTACACTTAAAGCATCTTCCATCTGATGGGTCACTGGGCCGAGGTGAGTTACTGGAGACTGGTGAGGTTGAAGGGTAGGGTATCTGTGGCTTTACTTGGGTGGTATGTGGGGTCTTTGGCTGTCCTCGGTTGTAGGGTTTATGGTCTGTGTGCCCCCTGGGGTAATCGTTCCCCTTGACAGTAGCTTTCTTGCTTTCTGCCAGTTCCATCCATTTGGCTCCAATCTCCCCCTCCTCAGCGATATTCTTGGGGTTTCCATCTTGTATGTACCGCGTGATGTCTTCAGGAACACCATCCAAGAACTGCTCCATTTGTATGAGGAGGTTCAGTTCTTCCAAGGTTTGAATGTTGTTTCCTGTTAGCCAGGCCTCATAGTTTTTTGCAATGTAGTAGGCGTGTTTGGGAAATGACACCTCTGGTTTCCACTTTTGGGTTCTGAAGCGCCGACGGGCATGATCTGGGGTTATCCCCATCCTGTATCTGGCCTTGGTTAGAAAAAGTTTATAGTCATTCATTTGGTGCTTAGGCATTTCAGCTGCCACCTCTGCTAAAGGTCCACTGAGCTGTGACCTCAATTCTACCATGTACTGGTCTTCGGGAATGCTGTACCCAAGACAGGCTCTTTCAAAATTTTCCAAGAAGGCCTCGGTGTCATCACCTGCCTTGTAGGTGGGAAATTTCCTGTGCTGTGGAGCAATATTTGGCACCGGGTTGTTAGGGTTGGCTGGCACATGCAGCCCAGCTTTTGCCAATTCCAGTTCATGTTTTCTCTGTTTTTCCTTCTCTTCATTCTCTTTTTGTTGTTTTTCCATTTCTTTTTGTTGTTTTTCCATTTCTTTTTGGTGCTTTTCCATTTCTCGGCGGTGCTTTTCCATTTCTCGGCGGTGGGCCACCTCTTCTTCTTCTAGTTTTCTTTTGTGTGCTGCCTCTTGGGCTGCCTGTTCTCTTTGGAAGGCTGCCTCTTTGATCTGTTCTTCTCTTTCTTTCATCTCCATCTCTTTTTGTTTTATTTCCAGCTGTCGCCTGTGTTCAGCTTCTTTGATTTGCCCTTCGGCGTCAATTTTTGCCTTAGAAGTCATGATTCCTGTTTTCTTGTGTTGGGGTGCCCTCCGGTGTTTATCTTCTGCACTGCAGGTTCTCTGTTGCCTCCTGAAGTCTGCCTAGCAACAGTGCCTTTAGCTAATTTTCCTTTTCTCTCTCTAGCTAATGTTCAATGAAGGGAAACCAGAAAAACCACTTTATTTGCATGCCTATAAGTGCTGGTACTTGACTCCTAATGGGAGGGCTATTGCATGACAAAAGACCCTTAACATGCAAGCCACAAACTGCGAGAGAGAGCAGAAAAAAAAATTTTCTCTGGTTCCCTTTTAAAACCAACTGCTTCTCTCTGCTAAAAAGCCCTTAGCAGAGAAAAGAAAAATATAATATTCCTACTGGCTTCTGGATTCTGTCTATCTCCCACCAGCTGCACACCATGTAATAACCTTAGTCCCAGATTTGGACCTTAGCGTCCAAAATATGGGGGTTAGCATGAAAACCTCCAAGCTTAGTTACCAGCTTGGACCTGGTACCTGCTGCCACCACCCAAAAAATTAGAGTGTTTTGGGGCACTCTGGTCCCTCTGAAAAACCTTCCCTGGGGACCCCAAGACCCAAATCCCTTGAGTCTCACAACAAAGGGAAATAATCCTTTTTCCCTTCCCCCCTCCAGGTGCTCCTGGAGAGATACACAGACACAAGCTCTGTGAATCCAAACAGAGTGAATCTCCCTCTCTGTTCCCAATCCTGGAAACAAAAAGTACTTTCCTATTCCCCCAGAGGGAATGCAACATCAGGCTAGCAATCCAACACACAGATCTCCCCTGATTTCTTCCTCCCACCAATTCCCTGGTGAGTACAGACTCAATTCCCCTGAAGTAAAGAAAAACTCCAACAGGTCTTAAAAGAAAGCTTTATATAAAAAAAAAAGAAAAAATACAAATGGTCTCTCTGTATTAAGATGACACAATACAGGGCAATTTGCTTAAAAGAATATTGAATAAACAGCCTTATTCCAAAAGAATACAAATCAAAGCACTCCAGCACTTATATTCATGCAAATACCAAAGAAAAGAAACCATAGAACTTACTATCTGATCTCTTTGTCCTTACACTTAGAAACAGAAGACTAGAAAGTAGAACTACTTCTCCAAAGCTCAGAGAAAAGCAGGCAGCCAGAAAACAAAGACCTTAGACACTCAATTCCCTCCACCCAAAGTTGAAAAAATCCGGTTTCCTGATTGGTCCTCTGGTCAGGTGCTTCAGGTGAAAGAGACATTAACCCTTAGCTATCTGTTTATGACAGGGAGTCATTCCCAATTTCGTCCAGGCGCCCCCAGCCGACCTCAGCGAGGCCAGCCAGGAGCACCCATGACAGCAGTAGATGGTACAACATAACCATCATCGCCAATTTCCAAAGCAGCAGACGGTGCAGTAGGGCTGGTAACTGTCTCTGCTACCTTGCAAAGGCAAATGAATGCTGCTGTGTAGCACTGCAGTACCGCATCCGTCAGCAGCATCCAGTACACATATGGTGACAGTGAAAAAAGGCTAAACAGGCTCCATGGTTACCATGCTATGGCATCTGCCATGGCAATCCAGAGAAAAAGGGCACGAAATGATTGTCTGCTGTTGCTTTCACGGAGGAAGGATTGAGTGATGACATTTACCCAAAATCACCCGTGACACTGTTTTTGCTCCATCATGCACTGTGACCTCAACCCAGAATTCCAGTGGGTGGGGGAGACTGCGGGAACTATGGGATAGCTATGGGATAGCTACCCACAGTGTAACGCTCTGGAAATCGATGCTAGCCTTGGTACATGGACGCACACCGCGGAATTAATGTGCTTAGTATGGCCACGTGCACTCAACTTTATACAATCTGTTTTAAAAAACCCGGTTTCTGTAAAATTGGAATAATCCAGAAGTATAGACATACGCTAAGACTGAACATCTAACTGGGCCAGTTCTGACCTTTGAAGGTGAAATAAATAAATAATTTCAGTTAATATGTCATTCAAGCTCTCAGGAAAATAAATGTGGCAAACATTTAAATATTTTTATCATGAACGTCATTCACCCAGTTAGGTGACTGTTGGATTTACCATTTTAATAACACAGTGGAAAAGGGAAGCATGTAATTGTTTTGATCATTCTTTTTTTCTTAAAATGTCTTACAATTTTTCAGTGCCTTAAGTGCAATTGTTTTCTGGAATGGGTGAAAGCAGTGAACTCGCTTAGCTTTTGTTTATTTATGTGCCAGCATTTCTTTTACTAGGGAAGCCACCCATATTCAGTTGAACAGTGATAACACATTACACAGCAATCAGGGGAAATCTAAAGATTGTTAATGGCCCCTGAATACAAAAGCTAATTTTTTTTTCAAAGATAGGAGCCTAAATCCATATTTAACCTCTTAAGTAAGTGGTCTAGGTTTTTCTAAAGTGTTGAGCACTCAGCAGCTCCTATTGAAGTAAACAAAGGCAGGGTATTTCACACATGAAGGGACCTTAGATCTGAAGGAACCAGCAGTCACTGTTGTTGTAACACAACATTGGGTGCTCCTTGGTGCATGCTCAAATTATTCATTGGCATCAGTGGTCATAAACTTTACAAAAAGATCCTCATCTGCCATCCTGACCTAGGAAGTGAAGTTCAGGGGGATATGGTAAAGAGCTGCTTACAATGCACAGGAAACCATGGGTATGTCTATACTGGCATTAGACACCCGTGGCTGGCCCATGCCAACTGATTTGGGCTTGCAGGGCTTAGGCTAAGGAACTGTTTAATTGCAGTGCAGATATCTGTGCTTGGGTTGCAGCCTGAGCTCTAGGACCCTCCCACTTCACAAGGTCCTAGGGCCCAAATGCCAGCCCAAGTCTGAACATCTATACCACAAATAAGCACCTGCTTAGCCCAAGGGCCATGAGCCTGAGTCAGCTGGCACAGGTCAGCAATGTTTTTTTAAATTACAGCGTAGACATATCCAAAGAGGAAAAACAGAGGAGAGGGAGGGGAAATTAAGAAACTTCTAGAGCTGCAACAGCTAGAACCATGTTGGAAAGACATTTGAATATTTGTTTTTGCCTGATATGCCCAAATGTTATGTCCAGCAAGCAAAGCAGTGTAAAACAAAACTGTGTTGTATCACGGAAGAACTTTAACTTGGATTTACAGTGAAAGAAATGCTCCAGTAGATCTAAATTTCCAATGCAATTAAATGTGTGTGTGCGTGTTACTAGTTTATTTGCTCTTGTAGAAATGGTAAAGTGGGTAAACATTTATTTTTGAAGAATTGTGTTACTGATAAAAAAAAATATGGTCAAGATTTTTTTTAAAAAACTGGGTGCTGAAAGTCCAACAGTAACTAGTGAAGGTGTGGAGTGGTCAATGATAATGGGAACAGATCAGTTATATAGTCCAACCTGGATCACTTGGTATGGTGGGTTCATTTGAATAATATGCATTTTAATACATACAAATGTTAGATCTTACATCTAGAAACAAAGATTGTAAGTCATACGTAGAGGCTGAGGGACAGTATCCAGTGACTCTGTAAAGGAGCTAATGACTATGGTATAACCAATAAAGACCAATCCAAAGAGTCTTCTCGAGGGCCAGAAGATAGCCATGCAATGCTGTGGCTAAGGGGTTAATGTGATTTTTGACTGTATAAGCAGAGGGATAATGAATAAAGAGTAGGATAGTGGAATTATCTCAGTATACTGTACTGCTGAGAGAGACTACTTTCAGACTAGTGTTACTAACTCTGGTATCCATACTTAATAAAGCATGTTGAAAAATTGGGAAGGAGCTACAAGAATTACCCAAAGTCTGGAAAACCTGCCTTACAATGAAAGACTTTGGAAGCTCAATCTATTTAATTTATTAAAATGTAGGTTAAAAGGTGACTTGGTCATGGTCTACATGTGCCTATATAGATAGAAGATTTTTGACAGGAGAGGGCTCTTTAAAGTTACAGACAAATTACATAACAAAATACAACATCTGGAAGAGAAGTCAGACTAAAGATAAGGTACACATTTTTAATAGTGATGGTAATTAACTATAAGAACAGTTTGTAACCGTGCCTTAGTGGGTCACAACTGAGGATGACAAATTCAGGACAAACTGCTGAGAAACAGGGCAAACACAACCCAAAACTAGTGGTTATTTTTTTATAAGATATATCAAACCAAACAAGAAGTAAACTCATGTTTCACCATGCTGGCTAACAAGAAAACATAAAGGCAGTTTTCTCACATTCCAGTTCTTTTATCACCACTAGATTCAGAGCTGAGTGTGAGAGGGGATAGCTCAGTGGCTTGAGCGTGGGCCTGCTAAACCTAGCGTTGGGAGTTCCATCCTTAAGCAGGTCATTTAGGGAGCCAGTGTACAAATCAGTCTAGGGATTGGCCCTGCTTTGAGGTGGGGATTGGACTAAATGACCTCCTGAGGTCCCTTCCAAACCAAATATTCTATGATTTACAACCAGTCTCATCAAATAATAGGTTCTTCTGATCCCAAAGGACCAATCACACACCCAGGCTAATATACAAGTTAGATCTTACCCAGAAAACATGCTGGTGCCAATCCTTTAGTATCTAAAGGTTTATTCATAGAAAGAGAGGTGAGAGTTAAAATTGGTCAAAGGAAACAAATACATACAGTAAGAGAAAAGTTTTGGGTTCAGACTTATAGCAGTGATGGAATAAACTGCTGGCTTAAGTCAAGTCTCTGGAGTACAACCACAGCTTGGATGGGTCATTCAGTCTTTTTTCAGAGCTTCAGATATCAAAGTTCCACCAGAGGTAAGAAGCAGGACTGAAGATGAAGTGGAGGTGTTTCCTGGGCTTTTGCCCTGCGGAGGGCATCCCATTGTTCTTACTGTGGAAAATTACAGCAACAGGATGAATTTGGAGTCACATGGGCAAGTCACATGTTCATGCCCAATTTTCCTCAGTCATTGCAGGAAGCCATTACCTACACTCCAGACAGCATGTTTACATGACAGTCCACTCAGTGTGGATGGGCATCTCCCATGGTCCATTGTCAACCAAGTGTTTCTTGAGAGCCACTTAATTTGAACAGTCCCTCCAAGGTGTGCTGGGTGTTACCTTGTGGGTGTTATCCCAAGAGCAAACATTTGAAATCCAAGTATAGAGCCAATACTTATAACTTCACATACAAAAATGATACATGCATACAGCTAACATAATCATAACCAGCAAATCATAACCTTTTTGTAGACACCTCACTCAACAACCTTTGTACAATATTTGCTGCAAATATATAACAGTGGTTGCAACAGTCTATATGGTTATATTTTAATTAAATAGCGTTGCACAGTTTAACAGTGTGGTAGATGCTCACTCATCTGAAGTCTTTAAATCAGGATTAAGTGTCTTCCTAAAACACGTGCTCTAACTTTGCAGAGGATATGGGCTTCACACAGAATCACTTGGTGAAATTCCATGGCCTGTGTATGCAGGAAATCAAATGAGATGATCAAAATAGTCACTTCTGGCTTTAAAATCTAGGAATATGAGCTTAAATTTTGCTCCCTAAGTCTGTATGTAGGTACCTGTATAAATGGCTTGATTTTCAGAAGTAAGAGGCACCAAAGTGTGGGGATCCACAAAATGTTTGAGAAATTCCACAGACCCAACTGAAACTTATTTGGGAATGTGGGTTGTAGCAGGATCGCACGCACAAACAGAGATTTGTGAGAGTTTAGCACACCTGGGCTAAGACCGTTGGAAAAGCCTAATCACTCAAAAGGTGCAAAATCAGATTCCCTACCCCATCCTCTATCCATGCCACCTTCCCCCTCCCTTTGCTGTCTTAATGAGGAATGGGACAGGTGCTCTGATAACCCTTGATTGCTGGAGCCTGGGGCTGGGTTGTTCCTTCCTTTTTGATTTTCAGATGATGATGATTACCCAGTTTCCCTATTTGATACCTCTGGGGGTGCTATCAATAAAGACCAATCCAAGGGGTCTGCTTGAGGGCCAGGAATAGTCTTGAAATCCTGTAGTGTAGGAGAGGCACGGAATGGTTGCAAGGAAGCCCTCAGCATTTCCTGACCACATCACTCATTATGAGGTACTGCTTGCCCTTGCCTCAGTCAAGCTGATAGCTATAGTAGAAAAGACAGTATTTTGCTTTCCCTCCACAGTGATTGTTTTCGGCTTCTGCAGGCAGTCTTTGGATTGGGAGTATGGGCAGCCTTTCAGCTGTTTCATATGGAAGAGGGACAATCTAGCACCTCAGTTAAAATGATGGGGGGGGAGGAGTTCAGTCTATTTTCCTTCCAACAACCACAGAAAGGAGACAGTGCCTGAGATAAGGAATGTGGGGGACAGATGGTGGGGTCTCTGGGAAGGGTGAACTGTGCATTAGTGGTTATATTTTTGGCAGTTCTTGCAAACCAGAAGCTTATATCCCTTTGTGCAGTTGTATTTTCAGTGTCATGTTTAAGTTAGTGGATGACATTTTAACTGAAAGCAGGGGCATATGAGAAAAACCTAGACGGATTCTCAAATATAACTGAGGAAAAGGGCAACATTTTATTCAGGATTAGTGCCCCATCTTTCCCTGTAGTACATAAAAGTCATATTTACTTGTCTGTTCATTTAAGGGCCGAAGAGTTTGGCAATACTTGTGAAAGGTAACAGAGTTCAGTAGGTAGCTATAAGCACACAGTGCCCCAGCACAGTTAATTAGTGAGACTACATTCTCAGTGGACTCCCCAGGATTTAGACAGAGTGACTGCTGGCAAGTAAAGTCTCATTGCTGGGTAAGCAGCTGATCTAATGAATCCAGAAAGGCTATCCCTAGCACAGCCTTTGGGGTGGCACAAGCTGATTGAATTGTGAATTAGGCTGGTATAAAATTGCAGCATAAACATGGGGTAGTTACTACACACACTATTTGTTTATATGATCAGGAAAAATCACCAGGAACAATGCTGTATGTTACCCATAGCGGATTAACCTATTAAGGCAGGGCATGAGGATATGCAGATTCCTTGAATTATATATATTTTAACAGTTTTTGAAAAAATTCCCTATCAGACTGAAATTAAGATGATCTTTCACAGAAATATTTTATAAATGTACTTAAGTTCAGTAACTTTGAAGATAATAAGCAACGATTTTCAGAAGGTCATCAGTGCTCCCAGCTGAGTGGGGCAAGTACAGGACTTAGTGCACAGTTCGCATGAGTGGGCTAGAGAGTTCTGCATGGACCGTGAAGGGGGAGGAGTCTTTCTCCTAGGCTGTGAAATGGCAGCAGAACTGGTCCTGTCACTACTGCAGCCATTCTTGCACCTGTGCTCCACTTTCAGAGGGAACATGTTCCTCTACATAGTTGCTTGTGAATCCATCCTCTCCATCTTCATCCACTTACTGTTGCTTGCCCGCAAATGTTTCAGAATCCCACAGTTAGGAGAGATTTCAAATAAAAGGGACATGTCTTCTTTACAAGTGTTTCTTCAACAGCAAGTACAAGAAATGATCATATAATAAAAGAAAAGTTAATCACATTTTGAGCTTTCTTATGTAAGATCTAATAGACAGATGTTGTTGTGGTTTTGCAATTACAGTCAAATATGAGAAATGGCAGTGGGAAAGATGAGTGCAAAAGAACAGGGGCAAGGAGAGCTCTGCCTGTTTCAAATGGACTGAAATTTCCTTTAGATGTGTCCACAGAATCTCTATACTATTATTTTGGAAATTGAACAAAAGTAAAACCTCTTTAAAATAGGCTTTAAACCATAACGAGCAGATATTCTGATAGAGATTCTGACCTTAACCCATACATTTTTGGAATTTGTCTTAATCAGAACTGCATTATTTAGCCCCAGATGAACAAATATCCAGTCTCTTGATTGCCTGTTCTCTTAGCCATCCATCAGCAGGGTATTATGGCCACTCATAAATTGGGAGGACCATTGCACTAGCATATAGATACCAGACAGCAGTGGGTTTTATATGGTCAATCTACATTACAACATGATTATCTTTTCTGAAGTCCTGTGTTTGTGTCAGCAGAGAAGCATTTACATGTCTTCTTATACTTCATTATATACATGGTGAGAGAGAGCGAAAGTGAGGATTCTCACATACATTTGGCTTTAAACAAGATATAAAATAGAATGACCACTTGGGACAACTTAAAACTACTTAGCTTGTCAAAATATATGTAGCAGGACACAGTATTATTAACAGGCAAAATTACTTAAGGGTATGTCTACACTGCTGTGACCACATCATGTGTCAACATAGCTGAGTTAGCTCTGATTTGGTTAACTCAAATAACAATAGCAGTGAGACCACAGCAGCTTGAGTTATCTGCCCATGTACGCACCCAGGATCCTGGACATGTTTATACAGCCTGTGCTGCAGTGGTTTCACTGCTATTGTTCTTGGAGCTAGCTAGATCAAAGCTAGCTTGGATACATCTACCCATGTTGTAGTCATACCTCTGATTTGCAGTATAGACATACCCTAAGTGAATTAATAGGACAGGGATCGGCAACCTTTGGCATGCGGCCCGCCAGGATAAGTAGTGTAGGACTAGGTTGAGATTGCCTGGGGGGAAGTGAGGCAGTGGCAAGCTGCATTCAGATGATCAGCCACTGGGTAGATTCAGACATTTAAGGCCAGAATGGACAGAGAAGGACAGGGAATTCAGACAGCATAAAATGAATTGTTTTGTTAGTTCTTAGTAAATGCTCATTAACTTCAATAGCTAACATTGTGAATAAAGAAAATCTTTCTTAAAGATTCATTGACTCAGATTTTAGGACCAGAAGGGAATATTATAATCATCTAGTCTGACTCTTTCAATAATGCAGGCCATAGAATGTCACCCAGTAATTCTGGCATCAAACCCATAACTCCCAGTTGAACTGCAGCATAGCTTTTAGAGAGACACCCACTCTTGTTTTAATTACCTCAAAGGATAATCAAAAAGCTGCAATCATCATCAGCATTGAAATTGATGCTGTGTGCAAGATTCTCAGTCCTTTCTCTTGGTTGCCTTAAGGAAGCTGGAAAGCTGGTATATTCAGCTAACTGTGGATTCTCTCAGTGTGGGAATCCCTGGCTGATGGAAAGATGGGTATGTTTTCTGTTGCCAGAGTGATGGCATGTTGAGGATATGTCTGGAGCGCTGATGTGCTCTGGTAATTCCCAGCTGCCAGAATGGCTCCTTGGGGACTATTGCAGCCAAGTGTAATTTTAAGCATCCCTCAGGAACTTGTCCCTACACCTTTGCCCCCATTCTCACTGCACCCAATGGAGTCCTGGCATAGTTGAGGATCTAGCCCCTAGATATTCCAATAATGAAATATGTACAGAGCTGATTTTGCTCCCAGTTATTCCATACTGTAGTGAATGGAGTTACACCAGTGTAAAACGGGCATAACAGCAGAATCAGGCCTCACTTTAAGGTCCCAAACCAGCAAGGTGTTGAATGTCATCCAAGATGAATATATTGTGGAGATCATATTGCCAGATCAGGCTCTAAAACCAGCTGGTTGAAGTTTGCAACTTTCCTTCAAGATGAAGGGCAAAACTTAGCAATTACTTTATTGATAATAGATACAAAGCTAAGTAATGTATTGTTTTCTTCCCCCCTCCTTTGTTGTTATTTTCATACTGTTTAATCCTAATATAATGTACCTGTCAGTGTTATCCATCAGATGCCAGCTCAGAACTTCTCACAGCCATTCCTGAGCTTGCAGTGATATTTGACAAGTACATAAACCCCACAAACTACTGTAGAAAGAACTGCAATAAACTACAGTTCAGTATCTTGTCATCAATCCTGTTGCTCAGTGTTGCGATGCAGTACCAAGAAGTGCACTGAATATCAATCTTTAGAAGAAACTATTTTTCAAAGCACTTAAATAAGGGCATATTTTATACAGTGTCTGAGTTTAATGGAGTCCACCAGAGGTGTTTCTAGTACTATTGATTTGCTGTCGAAGGTGTTCAGATTATTTGGTGGTAAGTGGCAGTTTAAAACGTCAAAATATATAGAGAGAAATTATAAAGTTAGATATATTATTTATGCCATTTTAGTCTAATAAATCTATTTGCTCAATGTGAACCAAAAAAGACATCTCAATGTCTTTTAATTAATCACGCTAAATATAATTGTCATAACTGAAAGACAACCACCTGTTCTAACACTTTTAATGTAAAATTTAAGAGTAAATTCAGTACTTGTGAGAGGTGCCAGATGAACTTTGACAATATTTGTATTATACCAGTATATTTTTCTATATGAATTTTATAATTAACATTATTAAAAATGTCAATGTTCTAAATCAAAGTTAAATTAAGTGTTCTTTGAAAGCAAAGCAACACTTTTCAGATTAACTTTAAATTTTTTTTAATCAGCTGTTTTAAAAGCTGGTCAGAAATGTACTCCTGATTTAGGGTCCTATAGTTTTCAACCATTTATTATGTCAAATCACCAACACCTTTATTACATTTGAACCATTCTGCACTGGTGCATCTGAAATCATAAAAGAGGAATTGCACTCCTTATTTTTAAAATACTCCTGTCTACCTTATAGAACTTTTCTCTCTGTTATCTCCTGCCCAGTCCCTCTGTTTGACTAGCTCCAGAATGCCTTTTTGTCCATGGCACTATCAGGCCACTCTAGTTTTGGCTGAAATGTTTCAAACAAAACATTTTTGTGTCAAAAAAGTCAGAAAATGGGGATTAATCAAAAGCAGAATTTTTCGCAGTGGAATTTTCCATTGGGAAAATTGAAACGAAACTATTTTTGGGGGGAAGTGGGGAGTTTTTTGGGGGGTTTGAGGGTTAATATCTGCATTGCCTGAGCCTGAATTTTGATTTGGAAATGACACAACGTTTTGTTTCAACAATGAAAATTGAAATAGAATATTTAGATTTTGAAAAAGTTTAATTTCAGGAGACAAAATGTCTCTCATGATGCACTCCGGACTCTCCCAGGAGTGGATAGACACTGTGCCTAATGGGAATTGTAGTTTTAGATCCCTGATGCTCCCAGGCTGAACTACATTTCTTATGAGTCACTGTGATGGCTCTGTCACAGGCAGAGATCACGGGGTGTCATGGGAGACCTTCCATTTTGTGACAACAAACTGAAATGAAAAGGTTTGATTCAGAAATGTCAGAATGTTTCACTTCAATTGAAAGGATCGAAACAAAATGTTTTGACATTTCTAAATCAAAGTTCAATATGAAAACAATTTCACAATATTAGAGTTCACTACAGGAAGGAAATTGTTTTTTCAATTTGTTCTATTGCTAACATCTGAAATGCCTTCCGGTAGCTCCATCTTCTCATCTCAAGTGAAAATTTGAGTTCTGCTCTACTTTTTGTTCTCTTCTCATGTATATAACTTTTATTTCTCTTTCTGTTTGATATCTCTTTCTCTAGTTTTGGTCCTGATTTAGAAACCTAGCCTCCATTTTTTGTGTTTTCCATTTTATACCCAGGGTAGATTACAGCTAAATTGGTACCGTTCCATTGACTTAAAGAACAGTTCCTTTAAGGCCAGGAAATTGCATGAATGAACTGAAGATGCAAATCGTGGGCATGGTTCACTGTGAGTGTAAAGTTTTGCTCACTGAAACTGAGGACCTGTTTTAGATCCTGATGTTTACCATTATTTAATTCTGTAAAAGATCTTGGGATGCAGTTACCGTGAAAGGAGCTACACAAAATAAAAATTGCATTGTATTCTTCAGCTGAAAATGAAAACCACATACCAAACGAAGGAAAGAAAATAGTGAACCAGCTCTTCCCATTAAACACATTGTATTCAGCATAAAGGTATTAAATGGAATATTAAAAGCAACAAAGAACTGTGCTTTTAAGCTATCTACCTGTGTCAGAGACTCTACACTTCATTGGCCATTAGAAAAATTACCAAAAATATTTCTAATATTTTCTAAATGAATTGAGAACTGCCTGCTCAGAAAATGTCAAAGGAATTAAAATCTTCCTTAAATGGCTTGATATTGACTGACCACTCTGACTATTTCATCCCTATTTCTGCACAAATTTTAGTGATGCAACAGGAAACAGATCTTGGAAACGTATTTATAGTAATATTTTTTTTATTTATAAATCCAAATCCTGACATCGATATGTATACTCAGCTCCTCTGGACTTCATCAGGAACCCAAGCTCCTCTGGACTTCAGATTCCTGGTTCCAGGCCCTAAGAGATCACCTACACTTGAAAATCACATTGTATTAAAGCACAACCTTGAGGAGTCATGTTAATTAACAGAATATTAAATACAACTTTGCAGTTAGTGTTGACAGGGACTGTCGTGTCTTGCATCATGTTATCTATTTATGAGAAAACCTACAGGAATTATTGGGTTACCCAGTGCCTGTTGACATTATGTTAAAATTTCTAACATAACCTAATTTTCTAGTGATGACAAGGGAGAATGTTCAGGTAGAATTCGGGCCTAATTATATTGCTAGGGCACTTTTCAATGTCAATAGTGACAGACATCATTACATAAGTGCCCTTCTCCATATCTCCATTGCACCAACTCCAAAAATATCACTTAAGTGTTATGTAATTTATAGAGAGGGTCTTCTGTACACCACCTAAAAATAATAATAAAAAAAGAATCCATAACAACGTATTGAAATTTCAGGGATTTGTCCTAGTGTCTTCCTTGGTTTTCTCTCTTCCTGGACTGTAATGCAGTGTGCTGTTAGTTGCCTGTAGAGGTGGCTGGATTTCAGTAAGGGTTTATATATAGTTTGAAACTATTGGAGGATTTTTTCAGACACTATCCAAATATAAAATATAGGTTTATCATCAAGCAGACCTGAGAACAAAAATCCAGCCTTGACTTAAATAAAGTCGCTATTTACATGTAATATCAACATTGTGTTAAATGCTGTCCTAATACAGAGGAAGTTGAAGTCCATGAAGTAGTAGGGGAGTTGGTTATTATATACAACTAAAATAGTGAAAGTGGTCAATCTGGCTAAAAAAAACCAAAAATCAAATTCAGGATTGACTTAAGTGGGGTGATAAATTATATTTCTACACGAGTAATTGTAAGGATCAATATTGGTGACATTTCTAGGCCTAGGGTGGAGGGATATAACAGGAAAGCAACCAGTAAGGGCACATGAGTGGCACCAGGAAGAGAGGGCTGCTTTATCTTAAGCATATTTCATCTTCCTGTTAAATGTTTTTCCTGCTGGACCCGTGCCTTTCTTCCCTCTCAGCATGCGAGTTCTTCTTTGTGTGGTTGCAGATGTGTAGTCCAGTGACATGTGTTGGAGCAAAGTGCACCGGCATCAGAGATTTTTCCTTTGGTAATATCTGTTTGTGATGCTCTGTACCTCGGGGAACACCCTACACCCCCATATTCATCTTTATAAAATGATTGCAATGCAATCCAATCCAATGCAAAGTTTGTCATGTCGGGTGTCTTTGGAAGGCTCATGATGCACTGAGCATTGTTGTTATAGTGAAGTTATAGGTTATATTTTCATGTGTATAGGTATGAGGCTGAAAACGTATCCTCATGGCTTAAAGCAAGCCCAGACAAAACGCTCCAGAAGCAGAGGGGCAATTCATACCTCATTAGGGCATGGTTGGCACAAACCCTGCCTAGCCTCACAGGAACAAAGGGTGCTGGCCTAGGCAGCAACAAAAGAATCTGTTAGACTCTCAAGGCAGTCACCCCCCGCTTCCTTTGGTCAGTTTGGAACTGCGATGAGTTAATGCTCACCTGACTCTGAAAGGGGGCAAAGCCAAGAGGGAAGAAAGAACATGATAAAAGGGAGAGACTTTGCCATGCTCTTCCTCTCTCTTCCACCTACATCTACAGACATCATACCAAGCGACTGAAGGGCTGATCAAAGGGGAGAGCCTGGCTGAAGAGCAACCAGCCAGCCTGTGGTGAGAAGCATCTAAGTTTGTATGGACATTGGAAGTGTTAAGATCAGTTTAGAATGTGTTTTGCTTTTATTTCATTTGACCAAATCTGACTTGTTATGCTTTGACTTATAATCACTTAAAATGTGTCTTTATAGTTAATAAATGTGTTCATTTATTCTACCTGAAGCAATGTGTTTGGTTTGAAGCATGTCAGAGACTCTTCTTGGGATAACAAGCCTGGTACATATCCATTTCTTTGTTAAACTGGCAAATTCATATAAGCTTGCAGCATCCAGCAGGCATAACTGGACACTGCTACATGGAGGTTCCTAGGGTTGTGTCTGGGACCGGAGATATTGGCTAGTTTCATTCAGTTGCAAGTAGCTGGGGGCAGCTTACATGCCAGAGGTTGTGCACGAACAGCCCAGGAGTGAGGGTTCTCACAGTAGAGCAGGGTAAGCCTGGCTCCCAGAGTCAAGGATTGGAGTGGCCTAGCAGTGGTCCAGCTAAGACCAGAGGGGAATGTCACACTGTTGTAGCCCCTCCTGAAGCTAGATAAGGGCAGTGGTTCTATGATGCCTCCTCAGATCCTGCTTATTGCCTGCGGTCTTAGGCAGAGCTCTTCACGTGCAAGGCTTCCTCCCACAAATATTTTTTTTTCTGTGGGTCACATTTGTGTCACCAAATTTTTCACTTTGTAAATAACTTTTCATAGTTTTTGTAGTTAGTTGGTTTTAATGTTTTGTTGTGCTGCAATGGGGCATGGTTTCTCTCCCATCTTCTTCTCTGTTCCAGTGGGAACCCTTTTATTTTAAGTTCCCGCTACCATTTCCACAACAATCCCTGTGCAAAAGTCTATTTACAGTACCATCATGCTTTTTGGATGTTTCCCCAGGGAGTGAGGAGAACAGCTGTCTCCCTCCCTTGTGGGCTCCATGTAACAGGGCTCAACTAGTCCTATTCCCCTCTCCCTCCATTTGTCACTTCCTTCCTGCCTCTTTATCAGCCTTGGGCTGATGGCATAATTGGCTTCTTATCCCGGCCAGCCTGATTGTCTAATTACCCCCATCAGGTTTCTCAAGGGGAACTAATTAACATCTGAGTGATCAGAGTGCAGGCTCACCTGTTTGCCCCTTGCACTCTGTCACAAGTGCCTAGCACTGAGGGTCATGCAGCATTCTCCAGGCTTTGAATGTTATTCATCATGTGGGAATAGTGACCCACACACTCACTTCTTGGTCTGTTTAGTAGAGGGTCCCATTAAAGAAAGGATATGGCATCTGGCTTCTTTTTAAAAGAGAATTCAAATTGCAAGAGACCTTTGTCTGAAGCAGCATTTGATTGATCAAGTTATGAAGCCTGTGTCAACACTGGGACCCTTCACAGCCTCTGGGTTTAATTGCCCTTAGCTGCCTTCCATCTCTGGAATGATGGTGGCAAGACCCAAGACTCTGATTCTCCTTCAAAAAGGGAAAGGGGCTGTTCTCTGTGCCAGGAACAGGCCTGAATGAGGACCACAAGGTGGATTGGCAAAGGAGGGGTTTGTCATCTTCCTCCTCAAAAACAGCCTGGAGATGTCTGCAAGACCATGATACCCAGCAAAAATCCAGACAATTGGCCTGCATCTGCCCTGTACCAGGGAGAGAGCTTTATGGTATGATACCATTGACTCCAAATTCATCTGGGGGAAGGCTGTCAACTCTGTTACCTATGGACACAGTTGCTGCACCACCACTTTCATCACCTTCTTCCATGCAGGGGCCAGAAGGGACTCTAATGTTCAAGTATTGAAGCTGAGCCTTACATACACAATGTTTTGCAAGGACAAAGTAGCCCTATGGCCACACCTTAAGTTCTTAGCTAAAGTTATGCCAGCATTTTATTTAAATCAGATTATTTATCTTCTGGTCTTCTTCCTGAAACCACATTCTGGCAAAGGTAAGGAGTGCCTGTATACCTTAGCTGTTAGGAAAGCACTGGATTTTTACCTTGAAAGACAGTCTCCCTGTCTCTTTTCCCATGTAGATCACGTGAGAGATCAGGTGCTATTAGCACAGAAAATCTCTTTCTGGATCACTTCCTGAATCAATTCAACCTATAGTGTAACAAATATTCCTCCTTCACAGATACTCTTGACTCATTCAATGAGGGCTCAAGCCACATCAATGGCTTTCCTCAGGGGTGTTCCCATATAGACGTTTGTTGAACTGCTGCTTCATCTGCAGTATATAGTTACTCAGCACTATGCAGTAACAATGGCCTCTTGGTCTGATGCAACTTTGGCAAAGTTGTGCTGTAACAGTTGTTCAAGTAGACTTGGATCCCACTTCCAAACAGTACTGCTTGGGAGTCACCTGAATGGAATACATGCCTGCAACTACTTGAAGAAGAAAAAATAGTTACTTCTTTGTTCTGTAGTTGTTGTTCTTTGAGATGTGAGGGCAGACAAGTATTCCACGACTCACCCTCCATCTCCGCTCCAGTGGAGTCTTAAACATGCTTTTCCAGTTTGGAGGAGCTGAGAGGGGTCAGAATGGTGTTGCCCTTATATAGATTTGGGAGCGGCAACCAGGAAAAGCAGGGTGTGTGCTCTGCCCCAGCAAGGTATTGCTAAGGGGAAGATCTTTGACTCTGGGGTGTTTGGCAGGAACTCACCTGAGTGGAATACACGTTTGCAACCAAATCTCCGAGAACAACAAGGTGAGTAGTGGGGGAAAAAAAAACTTAACTGGCTTAAAGACTCAGATTGATAAGTTTATGGAGGGGGTGGTATGATAAGACTGCTTAAAATGGCATGTAGCTGATATGTGACTGCTAGTAGCAAATACGTCCAACAGCAGGAGATTGAACACCGGATGAGAACTGAGTTACTACAGAGAATTTTTTCCCAGGTGTCTGGCTGCTGGGTCTCACCCACATGCTCAGGGTTGAATCGACATCCATACTTAGATCAAAAAGGAATTTTCCCTTGGGTCAGATTGGCAGAGACCCTGGGTTTTTTTTTTTTCCACCTTCCTCTACAGCATGGAGTACAGGTCACTGGCAGGTTTGCATTATTGTAAATGGTAGATTCTCTGTAACTTAAAGTCTTTAAATCATGATTTGAGAACTTCAGTAACTCAGCCAGAAGTTATGGGTCTATTACAGGACTGGGTGAGTGAGGTTCTGGGGCCTGCAATGTGCAGGAAGTCAGACAAGGTGATCATGATGGTCCATTCTAGCTTTAAAGTCTATGAGTCTAAAAGTTACAGAACAGGTAAGCAACTGTTTTTTTTTTTTTAATTTACATCACCCTGGCAGTTGATCCCTACAGTACTTGTTTGGAAAAAGAAGCTTTATATTGTCCGATACAGTTGCAGACATCAGCAAATGATACAATATTCACAATTAAATTCACTAGAAGTGGTGGATCTAGAACACACATGATATGTAGCTCCTGTGCTTTCCCCTCCATCACATATGTGTGAGACAAAAAGCAACAGAAAAAGAGATGTGAACCTAGATACAAGATACTCTAGTGAAACATAGGTATGTGTGGGAAACTATGTGGGCAAGGGTTCAAAACGGACTTCATTGCTTGTATGCTCTCAGTGGTAATGATAACACCACATGCTGAACAGAGAAAGAGAAGCTAACCTCACAATCACATTTCTGCTGCCTACTGAGCTCTGCTGTAGTGCCAACAGATTTGTTTTCACTTTGTTTGTGCTATTTCTATCACTATGCAGTCTTGCTTCTTTACGCAGTAGGTTATCCCTCTGTCTCCGTTTATCTCCCTCTTCCTTCTGTCTTGCTCCATCTAGCCACTTAAAGAAAGAGCATGTTCTTAATATTTTTGTCATGGGAGTGAGGATGACACAACCTTAGTCAGCAAAGAGTGACACTGTGGAAATATCAGCTGCACGGGATGTGCTTTTCAGGATGTTTGTTCCAGCTAGGTCAGATACCAGTAATTTGTTACAGTATGTGGATTCTGGCAGATTTCTTCTCCTGGACTACAACGAACCACTCTTTCATCAAGATAAATACATCTTAATGCATCCACATTCCCTGCAGGTTGTATTACACACTTGAGAGTTATTGCACAAAAATCTGCTACTCAGCACTTGAAGCCTCTACCTCTAGCTTTATCCTGTGTACACAAAAACAGCAGAAAAAAAATCTGGCATTGAATTTTGGTTAATTTTTCATATTTTACTTCAGCAACATTTCACCGAGTTTAAGATGTGGATTATACAGCATAAATGAATGCAAAAAGCCAATTCAATTTCATCCTTTATTAACTTTTTCACTTTGCTGGCAGAAATTGTTTCTGTCAATATTTTAATTTCAGTGGGACTGAAAAGAGGGAAAATGATGGTTATTGGCAAACTGATAACTGCATCTGAGAGTTAGTCTATAAATATATTCAACTTCTTATGCTATGCTATGTAGTTTCTTCTTCATAAAGTCCAACTACGAGAGGAAGTGCTATGGCAAATATCTTAGAAATAGTATTAATTATATCTATATCTCTAAACTAACAATATACAGGAACTTTAATGCAATGCATGAAAAACACACATCCACCCCCAGACTTGTTTGGGTATTGCTCCAGGGTTGAACACACTGAGATAAGATACTCTTCCTAGTTGGGGGGAAGGGGAAAGAAGTGAGGGAGCTGCATGTTTGTTTCTCTGTTACTTTATTAAATAGTTATTTCACTATTGAAAATAAGGTTCCTATCCTTCAAATACTGACACACATGCTTAATTTAATACATGTAAGTAGTCCTCTTGACTTCAGTGGGTCTAGTCATCTACAGAAAGCTAAGCACACGTGTAAGTGTTTGCAGGGTTGGGGCCTTTAAAAGGGGTTTGGCTCAGCCTCACCTATGCCTAGTTATCCACCTCCCAGTTGATGGGCTTGGGCCTGTGATTGGGGTTAGGTTATTAGGCAAAGTATTATAGAGGGCAGTGCTTTCTTGTAAGAAGGAATCTCTGTACTCAGAGAGGTGAGATATTTGCAGGGGACTCAAGATTAGAAAGAACTAGAGGAGTAGGTAATTCTCCATACTTTCCTGACAGGAAATACCTACAAGGAAGGTTGGGGGGTAATTCCTCCCTGATGAGGGAATTAGGCTTGAGGAAGAGAATTTCTAGAAGGAAGCAGCCTGCACAGGGTAGAGAGAGATATTGTTGAAGGAACCTGATCGTTGTACTAGTTTAGGGGTCTAGGCTGGTATTTAAGATGAGAGTGGGAAGAAGTCCTCTTTCTATTGTCCAGTGGTAACATAGCAAACAAACAGCTGTAATGGAGGAGCTAAGGCCCATTAAGGGCACACCCTGAACAGATGAAGACTAAGCATGTGATTGATGGACACTTGTTTTGCTTTTGTTGGACTTTTTGATGGCTGCTAATTGGTCAGAGTTTTGTGCATCCAAGAGTGGAGGAATTGAGGCAGTGGCAGAATCTGTCACCAGATGAAGTGAGAGCCTGTTATAGAGCTTTTACGACTAATCTTTGCTCTAACTTAAATATACAAAATATGCTTTGATCCTGCAGACGCTCATGAGTTTATCTTTCTTCAGTGGAGCACTCCCACTGGCTTGGTATGTGAATGTCAGTGGCTTACTGGGACTCCTCGCAGGAATAAAACTAAGCGTATGTGTAAGTATTGCACACTCATAGCTTAAATTAATAAAATATATGGAGTGGGTAGTAGCTGCTCCACAGTTAGAGGCTGAAGCAATCCTCTTGCTGCAAATTCAGCCTCACCCATAGCCTCAAAAAGGAACAAATCCCCTGAAACTTCACATAGCGCATTTCATCCTAGCTCTGAATTTTTTCTGGGAACTTTGATGAAAACCAGAGAAGTCTTGAAGTTAGTGTACAAATATTTTCCCTGTCTTTGACTCTGTGTGGTGTGTGTGTGTGTGTGTGACTTGTCATAAGTTCAGAAAGGCTCAGCCTCCAAATTTCACATGTCCTGTTTTGTTGGCCTTGCTGAAAAGGACTTCTCAGTGCTTAGTGGGAGGTAAGGCGGATAAGGATGAAAAAAGTGGAGAGCTTGTGATCATTACATAAGGCAGGAAGGGAAAGGAATAATTAGAGGTCCATTAAAAGATAAATGTAAAGAAGAGGCCCACAAAGAGCTGTGGGAGGGCCCCTGAATGGGAAAGGAAGTGCTCACACTCCTCCTAGCCCTGTGAAGGAACTGGATCATGAAGTTCTCAGTCCCAGACCAGTAAAACAGGTAGAAGTTGAAAACTGACAATATCACTTATGTGGGCCTATACTTTCTTTTTTTTGCGGGGGTGGGTAGGTTAAGGAGTGTTTGATTTATGTTGCACCTCTCCCACAAGGCTGTAAATGATCATTTGCTTGTCCTTTTGGTGGTATGAGGCTTGGGACTGAGCTGGTGTGTGTGTGTGTGTGTTGGGTGGGAGGTTGGGTGGGGGGAGACCAGTTCTGCCTCTCTGTACATTGTACTGAACATGCTTCATCCTGGCCCAATTTCATTGGTTCCTTAAAGTGGCACGATGTGGTCTTTTTCTTATCTTTTTCCTCTTATTTGTTGTCCCTTTGTTACCTGCAGTTGTAGTCCAGGTCACACTTGTGCAGAGCTGGTTGTATGTGTACAAAGAGCAATGAGTCAACTTATATTTAAATATAGATTGGTTGATAAGGGCACATGAGACTATGGGAAAAGGCAGAGTGATGGAAGTCTGTCAGCACTTATGAATTGGGAGCATTTGCACTCTTGTACCACTTTATATTCAAGGATCTCGGTGCACTTTACAGATACCAGTTAATGTATCCTTCCAATACCCCTGAGAGGGAAATTATCATTTCCCTCTTGCATATAATGAAACTGAGTGTCTGGGAATGAGCTACTTGCCCAGTGTCACACAAGAGATTTGCAGAAGAGCTGGAAATAGAACCCAGATATACTGATTCCCAATCCTGTGACTTAATAAGAAGACTCTCTGACTCCAGGTCATTTCTGGCAACTGCCAAAATAACAGTTTGGATGTTTGAGATCACATATATGTTTGTAAGCCAAGTGTTTTTTTTTTTTTGTCAAAGAAGTCCCGGACTTTTCTGAGTCTTAGTCTTTCTGGATGCTTTTGAATTCCCTTTGGATGTGGTAGGCTGCCACTACACCTTTTCTTTTCTTGAGAATTCAAAATGACTTGGATTTCTAATTGACATTCTATTGCTATTCTAGTGATATGAGACTTGTTGTACATCATCTATAATTGAATCAAGTAATACAGTAGATACGGATATCTATCTTTCATTAAAGAGACTTATCTTTCAAGTGTTCCTTTATAAGTAGTACATGTTCTGAAATAAGTCATAGATACTTAAGCATTGAGCTATATGACCAAAGAAGTTGGAAAACTCCAGAGACCCTTGATAGGGAAATGATGATTGCACACTTTGGAGAGAGGCTTGACTTGATTAGTTTCATGGCAGGGACAGAAATCCTTTCACTGCCAGAGTTCAGAGATCTATGCAGCTTTTATTTTTTTCTCATTGTTTTGTGGCATACTTATGTGCAACAAGAGATGCCCTAATCATAGGAATAACAGGTGTATTGCCTCTTGTAAATTGTCTCCCAGTGTTCTAAATGTGATAACTGTCAAATAGTTATTTCAAAACTGGCCCAGGTTTAAACTTTTAAATGCATGAGATACAAAGAGAAGAACTACTCTGTATAAAATTCCTACACTTAGAGTAGGACAGAAGTGTGTACTGACTTGAGTCCTTGGGCATGAATCTCTCTCCCTCTGCCTTGTGTGTAGCTAGTTAAAATGGTTACAAAGTGGATGTAAAATGCTTACAGATCAGAATGGTAGTGTGTTGCATTCACTTTGCATTGGTGTAGCTGACTACTAAAGCTGCAGGGGATTGGAAATTTGGCCTTTTGTATCTGGTTAGTGTACACTTAAAAACAATTAAGGAAGTTCTATTGCCTGGGTTATGCAAGGGACCTGACTAGATGATAAGAGTGGCCATTTCCAGCCTTAGAATTTATAAATATTTCTTAGTTTACTTGAAGGAGAAAACTGTATTTCGCTCTTTAAAAATCTGCACTTACAATAAGCCAAAATAAAAGATACATTATGTATTGTACACTGAGGGCTTGATGCTATATAGTTCCATGCGAAAGGCAATGGAAGTGGAAAGTCGTTAATACCTAGTGATGGGTCCACTGACCATCTCACAGGCTCCAGCCCTTGGTGACATATTTATAAATGGTGCCCATCACCTGATTGCAGGACAGCTTGTGTTAAACAATGAATACAAAAATGCAGGACTAACGACTCTATATAAATCTGCATATCCTGATTCTATAATGTTCCTAAAACTCTTCTCACTTGCTCAGAAATGAACTTGGCCTGTTTTCCCTTAAGCTTCTGTCCCTAAAGCCAGGGCTACCACAATCCCTATCCTCACCAATCCCCGAGCTGGAGTACCTCCTTTGTATGCTGAACTATGGTGCAGCTGTTTTCACTCTGTACCCTGCCACTGATATCAGTGGTCAGGCTGAATTCCTGCATCAGCAAGTGAGGCAGTTACTCTCATTGCCCTTCACCTAAATCCAAAACAATGTCACCTTCACACAGAATCCTTCCTTTTACCCATTTACTGGATCAGGTGAACGCTAGTGTTACTCATGTCACATGAAAGGTAAAGGAGAACCGAAAAGGATTTTTCCTCCCACTCCACTGCAGTACGTTATAGATAGTGTTGGTTTCCCTTTTTGTATTCTGTCAATTGCAATATTACCCATACAAATCAGGTTATAAAACACACATGCCATTATCTTAAAAAAGACTATAATCCCTTAAAATATAGTCAAAAACAAAGCTTGACAGGCAGGAGAGTAAATCCTGAAAAGGTCACCACGGGTCCTGAAAATGTCCATCTATATTCTTTTATGGAATTACTGAAATGGTAGACAAGCTTCATTCCTGCCTGAATGCAGTATTTGAATTGTCTCCGTGATCATCTGGGTCAAGGCAAATCCTTGATTTGGACAGATAAACATGACAAACTGTTTAAAAAGACAAAAGACTAGCCTTGGAAGTATTCATACTTTGATCCTGATTTGCCATTACAATTAGTGTGTGATGTGTCCCCATATGAGGTGAGAGCAGTCAGATACCACATTATGCTTACGAGAGAGGAAAAACCAATTACCTCTGCTTCAAGGACACTAAGCAAAGCAGAAAGCAACTATGCAAAAATTGAAATGGAGCATAACCATTATCTTCTGAGTGTGCAAGATTCATCAGTATTTATATGGATGAAGTTTCACACTTCTGACAGATAATCATCCTCTCACATCATATCTTTGGCCCTCACTTGGTTATTCCATTTCTAGCTGCCAATAGACTGCAAAGGAGTGTTCTGCTGTTATCTGCCCATACATGATATCAGACACAAAAATTCTACATTAGATGACTCCACAAGATTACCTTTGCCATTCAAACACCCAGAAGCTTTTTCTATTTTGAAGCAGAGAAAACATGTAACATGTTTGCAAATGGGGAAAAAAGGAACATTATGGTATTACATGAGAAGGGGAAAAGAAATTAGAGTTTGCACCCTAAGTGTCCAGATAAATAGTTACATTTTAGCTGGATGTTGGTTATAAGGTTAGTTTTAATCTATCGTAACCTTTAAGACAATGGATGCTGAATCAGTCTCGCATTGGCTGTGGAGTGCTGCATGTTAGGGAAATATCTGGTCTTGGTATCTTGGTGGTTGCTGATAGTTAATCAAAGTGGCTAGAGATCTATGTGATTACATGCTCTCTGTATTTTGAATGAAATTTTCTGCCATTTTGACCTGCTAGAAGAGGCATGCAAAAAGTGAGAAGAGTCTCATTTGTATCTCATGAAACCAAAACTTATGAAAATTAATGATGAAAGTTATATAAAATCAGTACTGGCCATCTGGTTACCAGTGCTTTAGCAGAAACATTTGTTCTAATGACTAAACAACCTTCCTTCTGGATAGGAAATTTATCTGTTCATAAACATCTAGTTGCTAATTTTGTATCTGTACATAGCACATACTGTTTCAAAGGAATCTGTAATTGTGGGATGACTGCGTTGTATCTGCAGATTTAATGAACCCATCATTGATGCTATACGATGTACAAGAAGAACAATTAGATCAATCTGAGACAGAAGTTTTAAAAACACAATAAGCAATCATAGCTGATGGATATGATACAGGGGCTAACTGGAATCATGCTGTAAATATATCAGGACCTACACATCGCATAAACAAAATGGTCTCACATGGAGGAGATCTGGTGACCAGCTTTTATCAGGAGCTACACCACCACCAGATGAATCAACTGAACGTTCCAGAGTTTGCTTCAACCGCTTGTTCCAGATCTCAACTTTGTGTTCCAGTCCAGAGTCATCTCCATTATTTATGTTTGATAAACTTGTGTAGATATATTTGATTCTGCACTCATGTCCATTTTTTGCATGCCTGATGCCTTGAGGGGACATTTCATTTGCAATATCTCACAACTCAGGCATCACAAATGAAAATTAAGATTTTTCCTTTCTTGGTGACCTCTGGGACCATTCCTTTGCTCATGGAATGGCTGTGAGGAAGAGAAGAGGATGCCCGAGACATAAAAAGTATAAATAGTGGGAATCTGAAACTTCTTAGTAGTCCCTGTTTTCTCTTATTCCACTGCTACTACCAAGTTCTCTCCTGTTCCCTTTTGCACCCCCGTTCAAAAAAAATTGATGTGCATATTTTCTTCTGTAACAGCAAGCTTCTCTTCAGTGTCTAGTAGTATCACCAGCCCCAGGACCTCCATCACTTGAAGCTGGGTATAATAATTCCCTCTGCACATGGGTAATTATAGCAAGGAAAAAAAACAAAACCCTAAAACACCAACAACCCAAGATTAGCCTGGTATTCCATTCAAGCTTCCTTAACTTCAGAAGAATAGCTTTCAACATAAACATGCTTACCACGATTTAAGTACAATCAGAAGTATTTTTATTATGGTGATTCATTCCAGAATGTCATCAGCACCTTCTGATGTAGCATATCCTTTATGATTCAGGAAAAACATGTTTAGAAAAGTAAGAGGATGTGCTTGCAGTGCAAGGTTTGTCAGGTTCTTGAATACAATAAAGTAGCTGTACACAAAGCAAAGATTTACACAATGGATATGTGCAGTACTGTAAGTTACAGGAAATAAAATTGCAGTTATACAGATAATTACAAAGCTCTTTAGAAAGTAATTACAAGTAAAGAGCTTAGGGACTTAATGTTTTCTACGACAAACTCCAATTCCCCCTCAAATATTGGAGGAGAAAAATCTCAAACGTAATGTAAAATGCAATTTAAGAAAGGGGGAAAACATTTTGGTAAACAAAAAACCCACTCAAGATGGAAATTCATATTTACAGTGGTTGTAAAGGATCATTCTTTAATGGAAAACATCTACATATAGTGTTGAGGATTGTAATATAAGGACATCTCTCCTTTAACTGCAGTGGCACTTTGGTGCTACTAAAATTGTGCAGGGATGTGAGTATTACATCCAATAATACTGCTTAGCTTTGCTAGATAAGCACAGTTGAGTAATCAGAGAATACCTACATGGCTAATAATAGACCTGCAGCACTAAATGAAAATTTCATACATGAGATGTCTCCTATAATTTTCCACTGCGAAATGTACTCTTTTTAGTTACATCTGTGCACAGAGTAAAGCCATCCACTGACTGTTATGCTGAAACCACTCTAACACAATATTATTGAATGGGGATACACTTATGCTAAATTTTAGGGAGATTAATAATCATTCCACTTGCATTTAGAACTGATTTTCTATTCACTCCTATATATGGGTGTAGATTCTAGGTAGTTTTTTATGTGATTGGTACATTAGAGACTGTGTATAGTAACCCATGGCTAGTGCCGGTGCAAAATTTAAGGAAAAAGTGCCAAATTTGTGGAAAGCTATATGCAAACCTCCCCCCACTTTTTTTCTCCCACGGTAATGTTTTTACATATTTCCAATACACTAGTCATCATACAGTGGTACATTTAAAGTCTATTATTTTAAGGAGCCTCATTGCAATCTATCTTTGTAACAATTTCGAAAATACCCATGTCACCGAGCCTCAGTGAGCCATAACTGAGAATGCCAAATTCAGGACAAACTTCTGAGAGATAGGGCAGACACCCCCCAAAATTGGTGGTTATTCTTCCATAAGACATATAAATCCAGCAACAAAAGTAAACTTCTGTCTCATCACACTGACTAACAAGAAGTCAGAAAAGCAGTCTCCTTAGGTATTCCAGTCCTCATATCACTACCAAAAACACTAGACTTAATGATGAATGCTTATTTAAAACCAATTTAATCAACCAAAGGGTTCTTCTGATCCAAAAGGACCAGCCACATTCCCATGTCTATATATAAGGTCTCTATATAACTCAGATCTTACCCAATTATCACACTGGTGCCCATCCTTTAGTATCTAATATCTAAAAGTTTACTTATAAGAAAGAAAGGTGAGAGTTAAAATTGGTTAAAGGAATCAAATACATACAATAATTGCAAAGTTCTTGGATCAGGTTTGAAGCAGTGATGAAATAACTGCTGGCTTGTTAAGTCTCTAGTTGATTCCAAATGATAGGAAGGTCCTTAGTCCTTTGGTTAGAATACTCTCATTAGTATAAATCCATAGTCCAGAGATCTGAGCACGAAAGAAGCAAAATGGAGATGTTTCCAGGGCCCTTTATAGCTTCTGCTATGTGGAGGGAATTTCATTGTTCCAAGCAAATCCCTCAGCACAGTTTGTGGAAAAGTACAGGCACAAGATGGAATGCAGTACCACATGATCTAGTCACATGCCCTTGCTTGCTTTGATGAGTCATAGCAAAGGCCATTACCCATATTCTATTTAGAATGTCAACAGGAAAGTCTATCAGGTGGGATAAGCTTCTTTCCTGGCCCGCTGTGTTTGTTGATGGGCCATTTACCTGAATAGTCCATTCACAGTGTGCTGGCTAGACTGGATGTAAGGTATCTTGTGAGAAAACACATTTGAAAAACAGGTACATAGTCAATATTCATAACTTCAGATATAAAAATGATAAATGAATACACATATGATAATCATATTCAGCAAATCATTGACACCTTACATGACATACCTTGTACAGGATTTGTTGCAATTATATAACAGTGGTAGCAACAATGATCTACATGGTCATATTTTAATCATATAATGTCACAACCCATCACTGGCATCTTGGCATTGGCATCTGCATGGTGTATTTTAGTAGATTTGGTCAAATACTGAGGCTTCACACTTTTGTAGTAAATTCACTAACAGGTATTATTTGTCAACATTCTCCCAGTATAGTAATGAGAGAGATTCATACTATGTATATGCACAGCTGATTGAGCAGCATAGTGAACATGGACAGTTCCTAAAGTGCACGGGGCTCTGAAGGAGAACACCACTGGAGGAAGGGGAAATGGTAGTTTAATTTCTATGCTCATTCAGTGATGGGCTTTGTTGGTGAGCCTGCAAAGAAGGTTGACTTATTATGGTAGTATCCTGAGGCATCAGTCTTGACAGAGGCCCCCAGTGTATTAGGAGTTGTATACTATAAATCAGGGGTTCCCAATCTTGGTTTGTGGCTTGTTCAGGGTAAGCCTCTGGTGGACCGTGAGACACTTTGTTTACTTGAGCATCTGCAGGGACAGCTGTTCGGAGTACCCAGCATATACCTGAATAAAAAAAGAAAATAACACAAAGCTTAGCCTAATAGTCCTTAACCTTTAGGGTTTAGGTAAAAGTCCTTACGTGGCAGGTTTTAAAAAAAAAAGGCTGAAAAGGGTATTATTGATTATGAAATCAGACTTGTGGAACAAATTTATTTTTAACTTCAGATTTAGGTGGCTTTCATCCCTCCTTCTTGATGCCAGTTTCAAAATATATGTGCTCTGTAGCTCTTCAAAGCAGGAATGCCAAGAGATGGGAAGGTGCTATTAGCACTTGGTTCCCATCACTGTTCTTGAAGCAAGAGTAGCATCACTCTTCCCTGTCATTTGCCGCCTAATTCATCCCTATGGTCTAGATAGCTCTATTCCAACAGCTTCTGAACACACCATTTTCAATATGTTTCTCTTTGCACTGGTTAATTGGCAGATACAAGATGTTGGTGAGCTATGAATCTTATGCTTGGAGGAAATTTCTGTTCCTGCATCTATGGACCTGGAAGTTACCCTGCCAGCTGAGGAAATGCAGTTCTCTGCACCAAGAGGTCAGGATTTTGGTGAGGGGCTGCCTCAGGAGTACAGAACTTTTGCATGGGACAAACCTCAGCTATGCAGTAGCTCCCTCTCTGCCAACAGACAATGTCCATTTAGGAATGGAGTACTGGGAAGGCTAGTGGTAGAGTTGTGGGTGGTCCATAGGATCTCTGATTTTGCAAAGCCTCGTGTTCTTTCCTCATGCAGGACTACAGTAGTATTTGGCTGCAGGTGATTCCGCACCTTTGAATAGTGATAGAAAAAGGATTTCTCCACCTGCCCATCTCCCCATTTGTCCAAACCAGCAATTTAGGCCGAGGGCAAAAGATCAGATTTTCCCCTTATTTCAGACCTAAATCTCATATGTCATAAAAAATTAAAATCCTTCCCACCTACCCAGTGCACGTTCTAAACAGCCACCCAAGTACAATTATTTCAACACATTTTGCAATCAAAAAGTAAATGTCTCAATGCTTTGAGGAGCCAATTAGGAGAATTATAAACTAAACAAATATTGACTCCTCCTTTGCAGACATAAAGGTTATATTTTTCCTGTATGCCATTTTCTATAAAAGTCAACGCTGTGTATAGGAAAGAGAAAATGAAGCAAACTCCTACCAAAGCTTATCATAACAGATTGAGACTTACTTGCATTCTTCTCACTATAATTTTTGGGAGTCCTTCAAGGTAAAATTGTGAAAATGACCTTTACTTTTATGTTTTTTTAAGTGCTAGCTTGGATCATCATTTTCTGCACTATTTATAATCCCCCTTTTATGGGAAAGCTGACCTTTTATAAAATGTAGATATGGATAGATGCAAATGTATGAGCAGATCTCTTCCACTTATTTGGCGGGGGGGGGGGAAAGGAATAAATAGATAAAAAGGAGACTCAAGAAAAAAGGTCAAAACATATAATGTAGATCATGCTACCAGCAGTGATTCTGAGAAACAAACTGCTATTACTTTGTCACTTTTATTGAATTCAAAGATCAGAAGAAAGATAGATAATACAAATGTAACCCTCATGGAGGCTGGAGAATTCTTAGAGGTCTGCTGCATGTGTGAAAGCTCTGTGGAGAAATTGCTAATGTCCTCTTTACAAAGTCATTAAATAGAAAAATCTCTGAAGTATATAAATATGACTATGGTTATGTTTTATAGGTTAATGCCCTGAAATTGACCAATATATACTGTAGATACTCCTACTTTTTCATGTTCTCTGTATGTGTATATATATCTCCTTACTATATGTTCCATTCTGTGGGGCTGTAGTCCACGAAAGCTTATGCTCAAATAAATTTGTTAGTCTCTAAGGTGCCACAAGTACTCCTGTTCTTTTTGCAAATCTTTATAAAAGTTCATTGTATACTTTTGCTCTGTATAGAAGTTAAAGACCCCCCCCCAAACCCAGTGTTGCAATCCAAACAATAGCAATACACCTCTTTTTGACATTTTTTAATAGAAAATTGTCCTGTAGAAAGGAAGTGGGGAGGTGTTTTTATTTCATCCTGCCCCAGAAGGCAGCAAAACATACCAATAAATCTCACTGGTTGTACAAAACTCTCTACAAATGTGCCCAGACCTGAAGAACTATTTAATTCAAAAGCTTGTCCCTCTCCTCAACAGAAGTTAGTCCAATAAAAGATATTACCTCATCCACTTTCTGTCTCTACAAATGTGTCAGTCAATAATATTTTAAAAGTAAAGGGCTACAGAAAAAGTATTTGCTTGCTCCCATTATCTAGGGAAGACTGTCAGAACAACCTGTGGCCACGTGTAAGTAATTACTGGTGGTGCTGAGGAAACAGAAGGTTACATCAAAAAGCCTATTGCTTACCCAGGACTATATGGTCAATTGGATACTAAAAAACTGTATAAAAGACCCTTGGGTCCTAATTCTTTTTATCCCAGATCTTCCTGAGGTTTCATGCAGGGGAAGCCTACACCACAAGGACTGAGATCCCAGTTCTGACTGTATCACCCTGTAGATCAACACTGGACTATAACCTATGGACTAAATTCTAAAAGAACTCTTTGCAACTACAAAGCTCACCATCTCCGCTATGAATCTGAATTTCAAGGTTGACTCGTGTCTGTATGTATACTGATCTTTTAACCATACTCTCTCTTTTTTTCTTTTTAATAAATGTTAGTTTAATTAATAAGAATTGGCTCTAAGCATGGTAAAATCTGGAATATTCATTAACCTAGGAGGTAATGTGTCCAATTCTTTGGGATTGGTAGAACATTTTCTTTCATATGGTGAATAAGATTTTCATTGATCTTCATCATATCTGACTTGGGTAACTAGGTGGAGGCCTGAGGCTGGGTTACTTTAAGGGAACTGTATTTTGGACTGTTGAGTAACCAGTAAGGTATAACAGAAGCTGTTTAGTGCTGGCTTGGTAAATCTAAGTATTGGAATATCCACCAGTTTTGGGGATTGTCTGCCCTATTCTTTGCAGTTCACCCTAATTGAGTGACCTCAGCTGGCTCCCCTGGGACCCCGATCACAGTCATGTAATGCCAAGACTGCTGTTAGGTGCTTCTTACTAGGATTGTGAAACTTGTAGGTGGCGGGACTAGTAGCAAGAGCAGCTAGAAATGACTAATGCATAATGTGGTTCTCCCCCACTAGATAGGCTGACAAAGGGAGTGGGACCTGCTACTAATTCCTAGGTACTTGGAAGTTCTAAAATGGATGAGTTGAGGCCAGGAGTTAGAGACAGCAATCAGAATGGTGTTATCATCTATCACCCATAACTAGGATTTTTATGTATATTAAAACATGCTTCTATTCCAGCTTCATTTTGTAGCCACTTGAATGTATCTAATTTTTGTTTCTGTTTTGTCCAGATTATTAACTTCTGAAAACACACAATCTGGAAAAGAAGATTTTTTAAATTTTTTGTTTTGCCTTGTCTTGATGACTTGCAAATTTTCAGCTTAAAATTTGCATCTTTCAGTTTTGACTTATTTGTCACTGTGATCTAGATGCATGTCTAATAAATCTATTCTGTCCAAACCTAATATAGGAGAACTTTATGTAGAGAAAAAAATGGTAATGTCTTCCACACTAATGCAAGTAAATTACTAGTGTAAAAATATATGAACAAAGTACACTTTTATGATGGAAGTGTTCTGGTTTGATCATACAAACTCCTTTGAAATCAATGGGACTCTCTTCAATTGGCTTTGGATGAGACTGTAACTGTCTTAATGGATTCTGTTAAAGATTTCAGGGACCTAGATCCTCTGTTGGTGTAAATAAGTGTAGTTCCGTTGAAATGGAGCTGTGAAGCTATGACAATTTACACCAGTTTGGGATCTGCCCTGGGTCTTAAATAGCTTTTGTACATTTTTAAAACTTTTTTTTTCCATTTTCAAAATATACATATTTTATTTCCTTAAACACTATTTTAAAATAAGATGCGGAATCAAAAGTAGTATCTATTACTGCAGATCTGAACAGCAAGCCAAGCGGATTTTTCTGTGGTGTAATTCCACTAAAGTCAATGAAGTTGGTTCAGATGTACCTTTGTGTAAGTGAGAAGAGAATCTGACTCATTGTGTTTAAACAAAAGCTGTGCAGTCAGGTTTTGTAAATAGCTCATCAGTTTTTCTGCTTTGTTTGTTGTGAAATATGTCAACACCCTATTTAGGATTAAAGAATTTTCACTATATCCTTAAACATTGAAGCAAAATCCTTGTCTACTGCATGTTTTATTGTAAACAGGCAAATGACCTTTCATTATTCTGTTGAATGGTTAAATGCATCCAAATCTTGAAATGAAGAGGTGAGGGAGAAATACTGTGACTGCTAGCAGAGTCTTAAAACACACTTCAGTGCTACTTTATTTTCAGGCCTCCCTCCAAGACTTAAATATTTATATCTGGACTTTTCCTAACGGGAATTTCTCTAGCAACTCTTTGTTCGCTGAGAAGAAAGGCAGCTTGATTTAAAAAATAGGAAATACAGCCATTGCCTGGTAGCAACCACTATAATTATGTTGGGATAATCTTTTAACCCACTTTCACTTGCTGGTAACATTCGTAGGAAAAATGTCCAACACTGACACACTTTTTCTGTGCTTAATGTCAGCTCAAAGGGGGAAGGGGTGGTGGATGGGTGTGTGTGTGTGTGTGTCTGTGTGTGTCTGTGTGAGAGAGAGAGAGAGAGAATTTCTGAGCCCCATTTTGAGTTACTATTTAATGAAGTACCCCACCATCATACATTCTTTTTCAACATTTAAAGGCTTTGACCCCAATTAAGCAAGTTAATTCTGCACAGTGGACCCCTGCACCTAAGTAGTATCAGCTATATGAAGGTGCTGGGGTCCACCTACATGGAATAACTGTCAGAATTGGGGCTTTATTTTGCTCAACAGTAACAAGTCAAACGTCTAAACAAAAAAATTCAAAACTTTAGTTTCTACTGCTTCTCTGTCTGCAGATTAATTAGAGAAAAGAGTTGAAATTGCATGTTTCTATAAGACAGAATAGTAAAGGCCGAGTCCTGCATTACTGAAGTCAATGGGAGTAAGACTGAACTAAAAATTAAATAAATTAGCAAGATTTAAATGGGGATTAAATAATTCCACAATGTGGGGAAGGAAGTTTGGCAGGACAGAGAGAGAGAAATGGAACATCAATGGAATGAGATTGGGAGTTGAAAACTGGAGAAAGAAACATGATATGACAATGCAGGGTGTGGCACCAGTTTGCCTGAGTTGGAGTGATTCAAAGGGTAGGATATGATCCAGGAGAAGTATAAACCCCACGCTGCTCCTTTTCGCTAGGCAGGGAGGCCATGCAAAATTCGATGGAAAATCTGTTTATGACACAAAGATAGATGACTGTATATTTGAACTTTTACACTCTTGCGTTTCATTCACTCATTCTGTATAACTTTTTTTTTAACCTTATTTAAGAAATTAACAGTGATTGCCTAACTATTTAGGGGAATATAAAGAAAAAATCTGATATGGTACTGGTATTTAAACTCTAAAGCTAGATATAGCTGGGAAAAATGATTTCACAGAAACCAGGAATTTAAGCAAACTCAGAAGTTTTCAGATTTTTTTTTTAAACAAACTCATCACTTCAATTGTCAGTGATAGCAAACAAGCGTTTCAAGTGTATTAACCCCCTGGAACAGCACAGCACACTGAGTTTACATGAACATAATTCCAGTTAAAAGTGAACCTCATATTGTCCAGTATGCTACAGCTAATATAATCTTCCTTGCCTGCCAGCCATGTCAGACTCAAAATCAGTTTTTGAAACTAGCTTCTGCTCTTTCAACATCACAGTCCCCTGTATTTTTCTACTGCCAACCATTATCTCCTCTCAATCTTCACCATTCTTTCCCCCCAAATAGTGCTGTTACTACACTGGGTTGGTCCATTTGGGTTGAATCCCTCCCACTCTGGCCGTTGAGGAGTAAGGGGATAAAGCATCCTGCCTTCACCCTCAAAGAAACACTTTCATGAATCCTTAGTCCCCTCTTTCATGCTGGGACAACTGTTAGGGGTTACTGCTTCCTCATTATGGAGTAGTCTGTATGGGACTTCTCCAGGAAAGAGAGAGGGGCAGGATCTGTTCAAGGGTGGTCAGGTGCAGGAAGCTCATTTGCAAAGAGAACACTCTTCAGCAGCTTTCCAATCTCTGATTTTTAGCTGCAGTGAAGCCACTACTGAGCTAGCCAGACTGTCCTCTTGGTGAATCAAGCTTGTGTGGGGTCCCCCTATATGAGAAGAGTTAATGGGCTTCTGCATTCCTTAATCCCCTGTAGAAGAAAGAATTTTACCCATCATTTAATCACTTTTTAGACTCTGCTGGTCGATTTGCTCTATTAATGTCTTGTTGCACAGGAACAGACGAGCCACAGTATCATTATCTTTTTGGACCTGACAGTTTTGTGATGACTGTATATTCAAGACATCATTTGGAATGTCTGTGGGAAGATTGCAGAATCAATTGCTTGGGAGCCTTGCTTTCCCTAGAATGGCACAAATTTCACCATCTGTATTGTTTTTTTGCAAAAGTCTTATTGAACAAAATATTAAATTAGGGATATTGTTCTAAACAGAAAGAGTCACCATAAATGTTTTGCTTTTGCTATACAGATGCAGTAACAGGCATGTTCTTGTGAGATTTCACTCTGAACATTCGCATAGAGGTTTTGGGTGGTAGCCGTGTTAGTCTGTATCAGCAAGAGGAGTTCTTGTGGCACCTTAGAGACTAACAAATTTATTTGGGCATAAGCTTTTGTGGGCTAAAATCCACTTCATCAGATGCATGGAGTGGAAAATACAGAGGCAGGTATAAATATACAGCACATGAAAAGATGGGAGTTGCTTAACCAAGTGGGGGTCAGTGCTAATGAGCCAATTCAGGTTAGGTGGAAGTGAGCTATTCTCAACAGTTGACAAGAAGGGAGGAAAATCACTTTTGTAGTGCTAACAAGTGCTAGCTTCCAGTAGGTGTCTCAACTTGAGAAACCTAGGGGCGGATGTTTTAAAAAGACTACTAAGTATTTTTATAGCACGATCTATGTTCAAAGTACAGCTCCCATTTATCACCCCTATTCAATCTCCATATTTATACTTCCTTTCCTGCCCTACACCACTTCCTGAGCTCCAGATTGTACCTACCAGCTATCCCTAACTCCCTGGCACTCTAGCTCACTCTGCTCTAGCTGCTGCTTTGTCCATACAAACCGACCCTTTCCACAGCTGCCCTTCCACTTTTAGTTCTTCCAAAATTCTAATTTAGCAAACCTTTATGACCTTCTCCCATCATCTCTTCATTCAATCAGATAACTCTTTTTTAGGTTGTACAGTCTACTGGGGAGAGCAGGTGTGGAAATCAGAACAAACCATCTAACCTTAGCCAGTCTAATAATAATCTGTGCTTAAATTTCCCTTTTGTAAAATAAGTGTAATAATTCTTAACTGCCTCAACTTAAAGACATCATTACAGATGTTTTAAATCTTAATATTTGTTAAGCATGTGGAGATTCTCATAAATGCTGTGAAAGTGCAACATACAATATATCAGTGCTAGATTCCACAACCCTTACTTACGTTGGGGAGCTCTTACTCAGTCTCAATGGGGCTACTTACTTAGTAGTCTCGGCGGAGTTATTTCTATGAGTTATAGCTCCCCAGTTTAAGGACTGGTCAAAGTAGCTCTTAGCTACTGAAATATACTCACTGAAGTTTCTGCATTTCTTGAAATTACCTATAAAGCTATATTGCTTGGCCCTCTCATTCTGCAGTCCACCAACATGAAGCAATTCAAAACACCAATGGTCTCTGTTTTCCTTTCTCTTTCTTAAAAAAACATACTGCATAATAGGTACCAGAGCATTTCACGCAGCAGTAAACATTGGCTGTGTAGCTTCTGTGGTTATGAGCCTAGGTGATGTTATTGCCTCATACATGTTCCACTACTCGGGAGGTTATCATTTAATTAACCCCTATAATGTCAAAAGGAAATGCATAAATGTCAAGCCATTTCCAACAACTCTTCACTGGTGAGTTTAGAAGACCTAGTAATAGCTCAGATTAAGCTGGTACATCATGTAAAACTGCCTTTTTCCCCCTGGAGTAGACTCCTCTACGGGGAGGTTTCTTACTCACATTTAACCTCTGACTGCAGTGAGATAGGAAATCTGTCTGAGAGACATAGCTATTGACAAGACAGACAAGGTGGATGAGGTATTATCTTTTCTTGGACCAAATTCTGTTGGGGAGAGACAAGCATTTGAGCTTACAGAGAGATCTTCTTCCAGTCTGGGAAAGGTACTTAGAGGGGACACTTCCCAGACCTGAAGAGGAGCTCGTATAAGATTGAAAGCTTGTCTCTCTCCCTAACAGATGTTGGTCCAAGAAAAGGTAATACCTTGCTTACCTTACGTCTCCAGTGTCCTCAACCAAAATGGCCACAACAACACTGCAAACAATTTCTAAAAGAAAAAAGTAGCAGTAAAAATATTAGTTTAGATTTATATTTTGAGACATTAAGGGGAAACTTGGATCTGGAAAATCTAAATTATAGGCTAGAGATTCTGGCACTCTTAGCCAGGTTTAGTAATTACATAGTGATTTCAGTGAGATCAATTGCAGGGTAAGTTAATAGTCAACAAGTGCATGGATGGCAGGATCTGTCCCTCTAACACAAGTGAGCGAAACTTTGTTTTTAAAACATTTGAATGGCAGGACTTTAACACGTGTCATAAACGGATAGTTAAGAGTTAATAGAACAGAAGTACTTCATATCTCTTTTGCCTGTAAAGCATTAACAAGATCAGTGAGCCTGGCTGTCACTTGACCAGAGAACCAATCAGGGGACAGGATACTTTCAAATCTTGAGGGAGGGAAGTTCGTGTGTATGCTGTTAGTGTTTGGTTGTTGTTCTCTCTGGGTTCTGAGAGTGACCAGATGTGTAACCAGGTTTCTCTCCAATCTCTCTGATACAGTCTCTTATATGTCCAGAATAGTGAGTATTAGGTAGATAAAGCGAGTTAGGCTTATGTTTGTTTTCTTTATTTGCAAATGTGTATTTGGCTGGAAGGAGTTCAAATTTGTATTTTACTAAAAGGATTTTAATTTGTACTAGTATACTTAGGCTGGGAGGGTATTCCCAGTGTCTATAGCTGAAAGACCCTGTAACATATTCCATCTTAAATTTACAAAGATAATTTTTACTGTTTTTTCTTTCTTTAATTAAAAGCTTTTCTTGTTTAAGAACCTGATTGTGTTTTTATTCTGGTGAGACCCCAGGGGACTGGGTCTTGATCCACCAGGGAATTGGTGGAGAGAAAGGAGGGAAGGGGGAGAGGAAGGTTAATTTTCTCTTTGTGTTATGATTACTTTCTCTCTCAGGGAGAGTCTGGGAGGGGGATTGAGAAGGACGGGGGAAGGTGAATTTTCCTCTCTGTTTTAAGATTCAAGGAGTTTGAATCACAGTGATCTTCCAGGGTAACCCAGGGAGGGGAAGCCTGGGAGAGGCAACGGTGAGGGAAAGGGTTTACTTTCCTTGTGTTAAGATCCAGAGGGTCTGGGTCTTGGGGGTCCCTGGGCAAGGTTTTGGGGGGACCAGAGTGTACCAGGCACTGGAATTCCTGGTTGGTGGCAGCGCTACAAGTACTGAGCTGGTAATTGAGCTTAGAGGAATTCATGCTGGTACCCCATCTTTTGGACGCTAAGGTTCAGAGTGGGGAATTATACCATGACAACATGCTCAAGCCTCTTTCAGATTTCATGTCCCAATATCTGTCTTTAATTTCCAGATTCTTATTGTCCCTGCCTGCAGGTATATGGGATCTTGGGGAGCAATTACCACACAGGTGGGGTGCCAATTAATTTCTTTATTAAAGGAAAAAGAAAGTGGTGGGAATTTAACAATGAAATACGATGGGATGGGGTGTATAGGGTGTTTACAATAGACAATGGTGGGGGGGTTCGTCTTACTGAACAGCGTAGGGAGTTCTAACAGTGGGGTACAGAAAGTGGGGTTCAGCACAATGGGATACAGTACAGTCTATAAGCGTATCAAAAAGAAATGCAAAATAAAATGGTAGCTTCTATATAAAATGGTCAACAATCTTAAATAGAATGTATTAAGTGGTTAGTGGCCTTATACACAATGTAACACCATGGTATCAATGCAAATACAAAGTATATCAGAAAAGTGGAAGCAACCAATGGGGTGTTATAATTACAAGTAAAATGTGAATCACAGTGCAATAATACAATATGGATGATAAGTGAAATTATGCAATGTAATGGTATAAAAGAAAATTAATGACTTAATTTGTGCTGGGTCAAGGAACAGGAGGGGGGAGGGGAGTGAATGATTAGTGGCAACTGATGAGAGGAGAGTGCGGCTGGAAGCAGCGAGAGACTCTGAAGCCAGGGTAAGGACAACGGAGCAGTGTGATGGTGATCTTCGGTAGGGGAGGGGCAGCGGAGAAGTGTAAAGAAGGGCTAGAGAGAGGTTTAAGCAACAAGCGGACACCAAAAACAAAGGAAAAAAAGCGGCAAAGGGTTTGGGAAGTTTCACAGGGGGAGAAGCAACAAGGGGTTTGGGAAGTTCGGAGGGTGATGCAGAAGCTGGGGGGAAGCAGCAAGGAGTTGGGAAGTTTGGAGAGAGTGCAGATGCAGGGGAAAAAGCAGCAAAGGGTTATAACAGGGAGACACGGAGAAGCACACAGAGGGGGAGATTGGAGCGGGGTTAAAACAGACACGGGAAAGTTCAGGGAGAGATCAGGACAGCGGAAAGATGAATTTAAGCAGCAAAAACCTTATTTATCTTAACCAACGACTAGGCAAAACAACAAATATCACAATTCTAAGCAAAACTATAACAAGCAACTATATGGAGCAACAAAACAGCAAACTATAACAAGGCAGGTGAACTTACAAGCTCTACAATCTTAACAAACCATGACTTATTAAACTAAAAAAAAACAAACCTATGGTGCACCTTATGCTATGGGGAAGTCACAGAGGGCAGAGTGGTGTGTGCCTAGGATACAGCTCCCAAGGCAGCCCCCAGGGAAGCCAAGGGATGGCGGCGGAAGCCAAGGGATACAGCTGAAAGCAGGGAGCCCCGAGGCAAAGGCCACAGGAGCAGAGCTTAGCAGCGGCACAAACTTATTTTTAGCGGCAAAGCGCTGCGGAGTTTAAGAGAGGTTTTAAGACACAGACCAAGGTTTAGCTTGAGTCTGTGTGCTGGGGAAACAGAGCCAGCAGCTAAAAGAATAAAATAAAAGTAGGGAAGTTTCACAGAGGGATTCTTACCAGTCCCCAAGGCAGCAGCAAAGGCAGAAGCAGCAGCAACATCAGAAGAAGCAAGGAGGGCTCGGTACAGTCTCAATAATCAGAAGATCTCTCAGGTAGCAATTCGTTCTTTGTGGGGGGGAGTGGGGTTAAAAAACCAGGGGTACGCTCAAAAATAAAATGAGAGCGGAGAAAGGACCCCCCAAAACCCCTGGCTGATCAGACCAGGCAGCAATGCAGGAACCTTTCTGATGTTTGTTTCAAAAATGTCTGTTTTTAAAGGCAAACTCAGGCAGTTTCCCGCCAGTAATCCTGATAGGCTCCCTCTGTCACAGGGGAGGAGGCACAGGGAAAAAACTGCAGGTTAAGCACAGAAACATGTCTGGGCAAAGTCCTGTGCAATAGGTCACTCAAAAGCACATGAGGCCTATGACTCATGCCCAGGATCTTAAAAACACAATAGGTCTTGCAGCTCTGGACATGGCCTGCCATACACTGAGCCCAGGTTCAACTAGGTGATAACAGGACTAACCCTTTGAACAGGGCAGTGGTCCCATTTAGCACGCAGCACAAGTGGCCATCCCTTTGAGAAGGGCAATGGCTCTTGTTAAACAACTTAAGGGGCCCTCCCTTTGAGAAGGGCAGTGGCCCTGGTAAACAACTTAACAGCCAGGGAAGGGTGGCCACAGGAGGAGAACAAAAACAAAATGGAGTATGGGGACAGCTGTAAGAAACAAAATGGAATAGGGGGATAGCTGTAACAGACACTTATAATCTCATACTCTGTTCTGCCATAATCCCCAAATTTTCCCATTGATTCTTTGGCATAAGGAAGGATATCACAATTTAGTCTTTAATGACAGCAGTGGACTTTGCCATTCAAATAAAAAATAAAAATAAAAAAATCAGTGGCACCCTGTTCCAAGATTCCTGAAAATCCTCTCTTCTTCATATATAATGTGGCGACACTTCATGCAGTGACAGTACACAATACATTACATATATAATTTCCCAGATTGACATGTGCTGTGGCAAAAGTCAAGGTGTTTTGACTTCGGTGCTCTATTACATATAACTATTTTCTTTTGGGTGTATTTTCACTGTAAATGATCACTTATTAAACTATGTATTTACTTTCTAAAATGTATGGCCATTTAGAAACTAGAAATTTTATATAAACAAAATGTGTGTATTTTCTGACTGCCTACAGCTATGTGGATTATCTTAATGCTTTCTTTGTGATGAGAGCAATTAGGAAGTTGATTTGTATTCAGCAGAATTTTCCATACTTTAGAAGTTTTAAAAAAAGTTATCAAAATCATCTGACTATGGAAGATACATACAGAGGGATGTTATTTTCCACTTAGATAGAGTATGTACGTCAGTGCCAGAATTAGCCTTTTTCTGCCCTAGGCAAACTGAGAAATATCCATGCCACACACAATTAGCAGTCACTAAGCATTTTTTTGCCCTTAATACTATAATGCCCTAAGCGACAGCCTGTTGTGTGGGTAAGTTAGCTCTGGTTTTCATGCAGAGATCAATATACTCCAAACTGATATTGTTCAAAAAAAATTGTACTGTAAATAAGCCTTGAGAGTGTGTAAAAAAAAAAAAAGTGCCTAATGTTAGGCTTGTAAATTTCTTATTTAGGCATTCAAATAGGTGGCTGGATTTTCTAAAGTGCTTAACACCATCCTTTGGTATCAGTGGGCTTTGATTTCATCAGCACTTTCGAAAATCAGGCTACTTTAGTGCCAAAAGATTAATCTAGGTGCCTAACTTTAGGCACATATCTTTTGAAAATGTTAGCCAATAGCCTCTGATTATAATCCTTTGGAAAGATTTGGAATTCATAAAAAGCTCCGTTTATTGACCATTAATGGTTAATTAGTATAGCTGAACAAATTCATCAAAACATTTCTGCCAATTTTCATTTGAACCTGTTAGGATATTAGCTTAGAATAGGTTTCTACTGCTTTTGTTTTTGCTTAATAGCTGTAACAAATCCTCATGCAAGTATAGTTTTACTTGCAATTCACCAAAACTGAGTTTTAGGCAAAACCTGTAGAATATTGTGGAAAGTGAACTTCAGGTTTATACTCACAAGTATTTACTCCCACAATCAGGTGTGTAACTTTTATCCAATCAGGCACAAAAATGCATCATCAGACATAAGTGTACAGTCAAAACAAAATATTTTCAAAATTTTGGTTACAGACTGCTGGCAAACAAGCTGCAAGCCAAGAATAATTTGCTTTAAAAAAGTCAGAATTTTGACAAATGAGAAAAACACAATCTGTTTGAATACAGTCTTTGAACATGGAAAGGAGGAAGATGAGAAATCAATTAAATAAAATGCTATGGATTATTATTGATCCATCTTTAAAAATTTGGTTAAACATACGTCTGTTAGTAAGTGCTGACATTTTAATGACACCCGCTGATATCTCTTATACTGCTATATCCCTGATCAAATGTTACTTTTTAAAATGAAAAAAGTTCAATAATCTAATATGTTCATCCATTTTAAACTGTTTCATCTACAAGAAGCTCTAACTACCCTCTGAAAGTCTAATATGAATGAGTGTCAGTTAAAAAATACAATACATGGAAAATGGCTTTAGTCAATTTTCTTTTACAATATTGGATCAATAAATTTGAGAATATGTAACAGAAATGTTAGGGAGGATTTCTAGACTTCCTACCCTTTCATTTTATTCCTTCAAAGCAAAATTAATTTATCCTGAACATTTCAAAAGGGTATAGAAAATTCATTATTTCTTTATTATTTTCCTCATCCTTCTTTTATTTCCCTCTCTCACGCACACACCCCAATTATTCTTGAGCCCCAAACTCACCTTGTGCCTGCAATACAGCTTGGAGCAGCAATAAAATCAACTGAAAATTAATCATATGCTCAGCACAGAACACCATTTTGCCATTCTTTGTCATGAATCGTACTCCTAACAAATAAACTTGACATTCATAAATTATGACTGTGGCTCCTATGCTCATGCTCAAGTATTAAGATGGCATTTTATTGTACTTGAAAAGTGATATGAACCTCTCTGAAGCTGCCAAGCAATGATAAGGTTAAAAGTTCAGCCTCCATTCTGTTTTTGGAAAGTATGAAAGACAAAATTTAGACACCCAATAGGTCTAATTTCCACAGCTGTTGAGCACCTGCAATACCCATGGAAGTCAAAGGAAATAGCTGGTGCTCAGAACCTCTGAAAACGAGGCCACCATGTTTAATTTTGGCTGATGCTTTGTTCTGTAAGTAGACCCTGCTTTGTTGCAGCAACACCATGTGGCTGCACATGACTCTACATTTCCTATATGATTTAAGAAAATTAATTGATCCATGGGGGGAAAATATTCTCTTGAGATTCTTTCTAAACTTATGCTTAGGTTACTGTCACAGTTCAGGGTAGCTGCACCTGTATTCCCACTCTAGGCTCCAGGCCCCTTATTTGTTGTCTCTCTATGGTGGAAACATGTCTCGCTCCTTTCTGACTGGGATATTTACAGGCTGAGCAGTTCCCTGCCTTCACTGTGTTATTTCCAGCAACAGTCTGACTGCCTAACCAGGTCTGTTTGCTTCCTCTTTAGAATAACAGTATAAATGCCCACAGTTAAGCTACCTCCCAGCTCATTCTATCCAAGTGTATTTGTTTGTAGGGTAAAAGATGGCCAGTGCCAGCTGACTCCAGTACACGGATTTCTGGCTACGGGTCTGTTTAATTGAGGTGTTAATGGTCAGGCTCAGACTGGAGCCAGGGGTCTACAACCCTGTGAGATTGGATGGTCTCAGAGCTCGGGCTCCAGCTGAGGCCTGAATGGCTACACTGCAATTAAACAGACCCTTAACCTGAGCCACTTAGCCCAAGTCAGCTGGCATGGGCCAGCCGCAGAGTTTTAATTGCAGTGTAGACATATCGAGTGGGTCCTTTCCCCAATGAGAAGTTTCAAAGACTGATATGCAGAGAAAATACATTAGCATACCCCCTCCTCCAAGAAACATCACATTCAATATCACAACAACACATAAACAATTATATTTTAATACAATGGACCCCAAAGGTTTTAAACTTAATTCAGGACAGTTTGTCCAGAATATTGCAAGAACTTGCCACTTGTCACAGTTACATTTTTTTGTCCATTTGTTTTTTCTACCATGAGATCTAATGGCATATGATAGTTTGCATTGAGTCTCCCAGTGATTAACCTTAATAGAAATATTTTGGGTATTGTACTGTGTATTTGACTTCAAATATCTTAAATAATTATTTTGAAATTCAGTTTCTCATGCCAATATGTAGCACTTGCTTTACTTAGCTAGAGATCTTCATAACAAATTATAAAGCAGAGAATTAAGAGCTTGAGCTGCATCCCTAGAGGTTATAGTAACCTTTTAAATTTTTTGTAATGTCATAAGACAGAGGTCTTGTCACACTAATGACTAAACTCTTTCGTCTGGTTCTGCACAGTGTATGCTGATATTGAGACATTCTGAACCTTTTGGTTTGGCCTTCATCTACTTTGGGGAAAACATTTACCTCATTTTTTTTTGTTGGTTGAAAAAAAAGGCAGAAAATTAGTTGAATCCTGTGTTTTCCAGTTCAAGAGACTCAAGAATACATATGAGGTACTTAAATCTTAGCATCTTTAAAAGGGTCCCCCATATTTGTAAGTTGTAACGTCATGGTATGGTGCAGTTTAAAAGACATACAACCCCCCCACTCGCCAATATTTTCTTATTTCATGAGGATGTAAAAGAAGCTGAATCAGATGTTCTAAAGATTTTCAGTTTTAAGTAATGCTTCTAATTGAGAATATATGAACTAGGAAACAAAAGTTCTTAAGGCAAATTTTTTTTTTAAATTAGAAAGTACTAAACTATATTTTGGCTTAAATTCAAGCTCATTGGCTGGATTTTACAAACCAATTGAATTGTGATTAGCACAAATTTGAAAATTGGGGGAAGGGAGGCTGGCAAAGATGGTGTTAAAGGTATCTTGAAGTACACTGTGCACCTTAAAATGTAGGGCCCCATTCTCATACTGTAGTAGCTGAGTACCTTTGTTGTAAGGGAAAGGAACTCTAGGATTTTAGCAAGGCATGAAATATATAATCTCATTCCCATGCCCCAATCTCTGTGTCCTGATTCTCAGGTGTGGAAGGGGAACAATGGCTTGAAGCTCTGTTTGCTGTATCCCCCAATCCATGGGTCAGCTGGGCAGGTCCATTCAATGGTCTAGATTAGAGAAGCTCAAAAGGCCCATCTGAACAGCTAGGTAAGGCATAGGGGTGCCCTAGATACTTCTCTTTCCCCACCAGCCACATGACCTGCACTCACAACTCCAAGGGAGGCAGCATAAGAGCTAAACTGGTGGTTCTGCACCACCCAAGGATTTTCCAACACATGGGGAATCGACAATAGGCCACACTCTTTGGCTTTCCTGCTACAGTGCACTTCCACAGCAGGCCAAAGCAGCAGGATCTAGGCCTTTGTATGTTCCTCAATGTTCCAGAAAAGTAAGCAGCAGAAGGCTTGCGTTTAGATCTGCCCTTAGTTACACTGGTGATGCTCCGTATTTGAGTTAATGATGTAACTGAGAGCAGAAAGGAGGCCCATGGATTATAAAACCATATCTCTGGAAGCAGTTTTGTCTGCCCACATTACACATCTTTGATATTTTTGTCAAAGAAATAGAATGGTGAATATCCTAAAATTTAGAAGTGCAATTGGCACAAGAGGCTGACAGAGATGTTGCTTGGATGTTAAAAGCTGCTGTTGTCCCAGAAGCTCCTAGAGAAGAATCAGAAGGCAACACCATGGTTTGTCTGATCTGGCCAGCCAAATCGCTGTTACTATCTATTTGTATAATGGCAATGTGCTGAGTGCTTTGCAGATGTAAAAAGGCACAAGAAACACTTTTCAAAAGCACCTAAGTGATTTAGGTGCCTAGATCCAATTGACTCACTGTCCAGAGTTCCTTCTAATCCAGGTGGTAAATGTACAAATGAAGATGTGGCGCACACCAAAAAAATAACATGAATGAGCAGTGATGTATCTTACAGGTTTGCAGTTCCACAAAATGTTTGTTTATTCCATTTTACAATTGTTAGGGCCAGATTTTGCCACTTTCACTCATATTGAGTAGTACTTTACTGGTCCTATCGAGTTCATATGGGGAAAGTGCCCTTAAAGACCATTTTTTGGGGTGGGAACTTGAGTTTTTAGGTTTGATTTAAGAAGTGCAGCTTCCAGAAGTTTTTAAAAGGGGAGAGGGTGGAGCCTTCGCAGATTCATTCCAGGCACAAGGGATGATGTAGAAGAACCAATGGGAATGAAGCCTGATAACTTAACCACAGTGAAGTTGGTAAGGAAGGGAGTAGAAAGTGTGAAGAATTAGGCAGGAGCTATGTTACAGCGGCAGTGCTGAGGAACTTGGATTTGTTGCAAATGGAAATGGGAAGGTTATGCAAGAATTTGAGGAGCAGGGCTGGCTCTTCAGTTTTCACCACCCCAAGCAGCATGCCAAATTGGCACTGTGGAGGGCGGGGGCAGTCTGTGTGCCCTTAGGGTGGCAGGTGCATTTCCACGGCTTCGACAATTCGCGGCAGCTTCTATGTTTAGCTGAAGCCACCGTGGACAGCTAAACATAGAAGCTGCCGCCGAATATGCCGCTATCACAGAAAGGCGCCTGCCACCTTAATGGCACACGGACTGCTCCCGCCCTCCGCGGCAGCAATTCAGCATGCCGCTTGGGGGCAAAAGAACAGGGACTGCTGCCTCTCGCAGAATGCTGCCTCAAGCACCAGCTTGGAATGCTGGTGCCTGGAGCCGGCCCTCTTGCGGAGGGTCGGAGGTAGCCAGTGCAGCAGTTAAGGAAGATGATTTTGGCAGCAGTATTTTTAACAGACTGGAAGAGTGTAAGATGTTGTGCCAAAGGTCAGAGGAGGAGATTACAGTAATCAAGAAGAGAGATACCCACAGTCTGGACAGTGTCTTGATTACAGAAATAGAAAAAGAACTGTCAGACTTTGGAGACAGCGAGAGGAGAAAAAGTAGAATATAGCAACGGCTTCAGTTTGGGGAACAAGGAATAGGAAGATATGGAAATAATATAAAGGATGAGGAATTGCAGGACAGGGAGGTATCATGGACCAGAGAACAGTGATAGAGAAGGGAAGGAGGATGGATTAGTCTAGTCTTAAAGTATGTCTGCACAGTTAGAGGTATCCTTGCAGCATGTGTAGACAGACCTGAGCTAGCTTTAATCTAGCTACCAGGCGTACTGATAGTAATGAAGTTGCAGCAGCATGGACTTGAGCATGGGCTAACCACTTGACTAAGTATCCAGGGTCCTGGGTGGACTTATACATCCATGCTGAAGTTAATGGCCGCTGTAGCTTCACTGCTCTTGGTACCCAAGCTTAAAGCTAGCTTTGGATATGCCTACACGTTCTGCAATCAAAATTACAGGATAAATATAGTCTGAGCTGCCAAGCACTGACTACAGCTCCAACTTTTCTGAAAGACAAATTAAACTAAGAAACCTTCAATTTAATTATTTGGATACCAGCTTTCAGTTGTATTCACATTTAAATGTTTTATTCCAAAATCTGTTTTCCTCGATGAAGTAAGCATCCTTTCATGCTTATTTTTAAACTCTGTAGCCTCTCTGCCCCAAACAGTATAGTATAATATTTTTCCCAAAGATATATTAGAAATGTTTTCAGTTTATCACATGTAATTTAGGAAACAGTTCACATTACTCAACACAATATTCAAATAAACTTAATAACTGGTATTATATCTAATGCTTATCTGTTTTTCAAATCCAGCATATTGGTTGTTAAAAATCCTTCATGGATCAAAGGACATTTATCTCTGGCAATTATAGACCAGGATCATTTCCCAAATTGAATACATAACTCCAGGTTTGAGAGAAAATGGGGGATTTATAAACCATGCACGTTCCAAAATATGTCTCATTCCAGGTTTCATTTCTCTGAGGACGAGGTGTGCGTGGGAGCTCCACATGCCCTCAAATTTAACAGGAGTTTTATTGAACACTTACTTTGATGAATAATGCTAATGCTCAACACCCTTACTTTCTAGGTTATGTTTAGAGAAGAGTGAGCCTATGCCACATTCGTATTTTTTGTGTTTATTTTCTTACTGTATGTACATGTACTGCTTTACATTTATATGTAAAATGAATGTTTTGCATATGTATTTTATACTGTGCATGTGGTATTATATATGACATATATGCAGTGTGTGTTTAGAGGAGGAAATGAACAAGACTATCATACAAAAATACTGTACCTTATCCCACTGAGACTGGGGGAAAAATAATTGGTGGGCAGAATGTAATTACCTTGGCTATAATTTGGCCAGCATGCTGGTTTCAGTGCCCATATTCTGAGAAGTATTATGGGATATTTAGACTGAGATTTTAAGGCATCTTTTGTAAATCAGCCTTAATTACTAGAAGTGATTTGAATCAGGCTCTGGAATTGCATAGCTAATTCTCACAAGGATTTTCCAAGGTCTTCCCTCCAAGTGTTAACTGGGGCATACCTTATTCAGTGCATGTATGAGATTACACTGTATGGTGTTGGTTACCTTCAAACTAGAATATGTTAATATTTCTGGATATAGTATTATCATATCTATCTCTTTTCATGGAAAGGTCACTTATGGGGATTTATTTTCCTTCATAGCTACATTGGAAAAAGTTTTGGAATATAAAAACCTACCTTACAATCATGATTCATCTGGTTAACCTTGCTTAAGTGTTCTTGTAATTTCTGCTTTAACATTTTTGCTTTAAAATAAATTGCTTTCTTTTTAAAATAGCAAGCCTTTCTGACTGTTGCTTTTGTGATCTGTGTCTCTTGTATCACATAATTTCTCAACAAAGTTTTATATTTATCAAAATATCCTAGAGTTAAATAGAACAAGACTGTAGTGAAATAACAGTCTTGAAATAACTTATTTGAAATAATGGTGTACAGTCATACTGTGATGAATAAATTAAAGGACAAGCCATAAAGCCATTCACAGAGAGTTAGTTAAAACAAGACCAAAAAAGGTGAAATTAAAAAAAAAATTGAAGTTGTTTCCATCTTGCAGGATTCAAAACAGACCCAATTTTCATTTTTTGAAAAAAAAGTTGTGATTAAAAGTTTTTGAAAGAGTTATTTAAATGTTTTTAAGTATCAGAAGGGTAGCCATGTTAGTCTGTATCCACAAAAACAACGAAGAATCCAGTGGCACCTTTAAGACTAACAGATTTATTTGGCCATAAGCTTCCGTGGCTAAAAAAACCCACTTCTTCAGATGCATGGAGTTAAATGTTTTTGTTTACCAAGGCATTGGTGCAGAAAAGGAGGGAAAAATAAAAAGATGTAAGTCTTGAAATTATTATTAGGATTGTGTATTAGCCCTTTGTGCCCCAGTAGAGGATCAGGGCCATATTGTTCTTGCCACTATACACATACCGAACAAAACAAACCAAAAAACAGTTGCTGATCTGAACAACATATAAGTGTTGGTACAATGGAGAGACACAAAAAGTCTGTGTCAGAGGAAAAGGTGCTTGTGCTAACAGTGCCAAGATTGTTTGAAGGGACAGAAATATCCTATCCTATTTTCTAGAACTGGAAGGGACCTTTAAAGGTCTTTGAGTCCAGCCACCTGCCTTCACGAGCAGGACCAAGTACTGATTTTGCCCCAGATCCCTAAGTGGTCCCCTCAAGAAATGAGCTCATAACCCTCGTTTAACAGGCCAATGCTCAAACCACTGAGCTAGCACTTGGATGAACAGGGAAACTGAAAAGAGAGATGATAGTGAGAGTCCAGGCCTGCGAGTTAGGCTAGAGGAAGTCCACAAGGACAAGGACTTTTTTAAAAACAAGGAGGACAATTTCAAATTGAATGTTGTGATAAATGGAGAGCCACTGAAAATACTTGAGGAGGAAGATGGTGATATTTTTCTTGGTGCATGTAAGAAGGAAAGCAGAAACTTTTGCATATGCTAGCATGAAGAGCTAGCATTTGAGGAGGCTATAGAGGAAAGCATTATATTAATCCAAACAATAGGAGACAAAGTCATAGATAAAGTTTTAGAGGAAGTGGAATCAAGGCAGTGGTATATATGGGCAATGTTGTTGAGGTGGTGATAGGCAGATTTATGGACATATGGTAGGAACAGAATCCCGGGGCAAGGATGATTCCAAAGGTTACAGAAGGTAAGAAGGAAACAGGCTTTTGTTTGAAGATGTGCTTGTGACAGATATGGCAATTTTCTGCAGGCCCACCAACAGCAATTCCGGCCCGCAGGGCCAGGGCTGTCTCTAGGGAGGTGCGGGGCCTAGGGTGGAAGTGACAAATCTGTCATTTCCAGGACCAACCATGCTGGCCAATCATCCTGGACCATAGGGCCCTCCAAAGCTCGGGGCCAAGAGTGATCACGCATGCGCCTAGGAGCCCTGCGGCCCACCTGGGCGATTTAAAAGGGCCTGAGATTGTATGTATTGTTGTGGGCCAAGGATTGTATGTAATTCTATGAGAGGAGGGTAACCACAGCTTCACCAGGAACTACAAGCTGTAGGGAGTGATTTAGGCAAATTCACTCTGATAAAAACACATCCAGAGAGGTACCACCTCCTGGGAATCTTACACATACTAGTTCAAACAAAGGACTCTTGGATAAATAGCCTGAGTTTAAACTGACTCAGGAACTTCTTTCTGATCCAGGAAATGGACATGACCTCTGTCCCAGGGGAGGTTCCCAACCCTTAGGAAAGGGTTGGAATGACTAATGAAGACCTAATCCCTTGTGGAGATGGGGGAGGGGGTTAGAGGAAAGGCAAATCTCTGATAAAATTATTAGCATACATTAGGTTCTTTGTTTTTTAAAATGTTTTCTCTGTAATGTTTTCACCTTAAGAATAAACGGGCTTGCTTAAAGAGCAGTTTGATAACTTATAACCATAGGCAATTATGCTGTTTATAGCTTCCAAAGAGAAAGCAAAATAGAGATGCTGGCCTACTCAGGCAGTCTGTCTGTCTGTAAGCAGGGAGTGTGAGCCTGGAAATACCTTGTTAAGGAAAGAGAGAGACTGTGACTAAGCCCAAGAGAGGTGACAGCTAGGGAGCCTAAGGGTATGTCTACACTACGAAATTAGGTTGATTTAATATGTTGATTTTTTAGAAATGGATTTGATACAGTCGATTGTGTATGTCCCCACTTAAGACCATTAAGACCATTAAGTCGGCAGAGTGCATCCACGGTACTGAGGCTAGCGTTGACTTTCGGAGCGTTTCACTGCAGGTAGCTATCCCACTGTCTCCGCCAGCCATTGGATTTCTGGATTGAGATCCCAATGCCTGATGGGGCAAAAACATTGTCATGGGTGGCTCTGGGTACATGTTGTCAGCCCCCCACCCCACTCCATGAAAGCAACAGCAAAATATTGTTTCTCGCCTTTTTTCCTGGGTTACCCAGGCAGACGACATACCACAGCAAACATGGAGCCCACTCAGCTCACTGTCACTGTACATCTCCTGGGTGTGCTGTCAGATGCGGTACTGCAGTGCTACATGGCAGCAGGTCCTTGCCTTTGCAAGTTAGCAAAGACGGTGAGCAGTCATATTGTACTGTCTGCTGCTGTCTCCTGGTTCCTCCTGGTCGGCTTCAGGGAGGTTGGTCAGGGGCTCCTGGCCATAAATGGGGGTACAGAAATCAATTTTAAGAGCCCTTTAAGTCTACAAAAATGGCTTTGTCGTGTGGACAGGTGCAAGGTTAAATCAATCTAACGCTGCTAAATTCCACCTAAACTTGTAATGTAGATCAGGGCCAGGAGTGGCGCCAGAATTTCTGGAGCCCTGGGCAGAATTTGGGAGGGATGGCATTTTGTGCGCTCTCCACGGGGCACATGGGAGCTTCCGGTTCCACTCCCATTGCGCCGCCGAAGAAGGACCCTCCGCCGAAATGCCACAGGCAACAGTGGCAGTCATTGAGCTGCTCAATTGCCTGCCGCTGTTTTCTGCGTCATGTCGGCAGAAGGTCCTTCTTCGGCGGAGCGATGGGAGCTGAACCGGAAGCTCCTGTGCGCCCTGTGGGGAGTGCACAAAATGCTGCCCCCCGAATCCTGGTGCCCTAGGTGACGGCCTAGGGTCGCCTAATGGAAGCACTGGCCCTGATCAGGGCTAAGAGTAGATGCCTTTGCTGGACCAAAGAGGGAAAATACACATGCAGTTGCCCTGAATTGTCATGTTCCCTGTTACCAGAAGCACTGCAGTCTTGAGACATTGTATCTGAATCATCCTGAGATGAAGCCACAGAAAGTTACTGTTTTTTCCTACAAAAATTGTGTAAAATAATTTCCACAGAATAGAAAAGTTTTATGTTGGCTCCAAAATAATGACATTGGAGCTTGGATTATATAACCTAAGTAATCTCTTTACAGTAGTATTTTATTGCTTTTGCCTGAAAAAAAGCAGCTGTAGTTTATTTTCATGCAACATTCACAGATGGTTTCATTCACGATACCATAGGTAACAAGCTATGATTCCTTTCTCCCCTGACACTGTTTTTCAGCTGTTTTAATGAGACAGAGCAGGAATTTGTCTGAGATACTGTATTAACATAACCAACTGTCACCAATCTGTAATCAGTTTCTCCTAGGTTTAGGAATTTCTGACAGCACATGCTTATCTTTTGTTGATGCAAGCAAATGTCCACAAGATAGTCCTCACCTTAAATCTCAGTGCCAATGATTGGTAAAAGAGTTCAGGGGAAATGAGTATTGATTTTGGGTATCTCCTCTTTTTGAACCCAACTTGAGACAATTGGATTTTCAGAATGTGTGAAGCTCCTGCCCTCTAAAAATCATGCCTCTTCAGGTGTTTGAAAAGGGGCACCCAAAAACTGAAGCAATGAAAATACCTAGTTTTAGGTCAAGGTTTCTAAATCACAATTATTTACTTGGATATAGAGTAGGTTGTGTGCAGGTACCATGCACAAGCCTAGCAGTTCATATTCAATCCCAACAATACCAGATTCTGAATCCCAGGAAAGAATTAACATTTAATTTCCTGCATCTGAATCAGGAGAAAACATAGACCCTATATTTCCAGTTTCTGTCTTCCTAGTTGTTTCCCCAGTTTGCTTTGCAGTCTTAGTACCTTGCTTTAATTTTAATTCTCACTGGTTTTACACTCAATGGTGTTACTTCTGACTCTCATCACTGTGAGTAAAATCAGAATCAGGGTCCCTGTCTAAGTCTAGAATCCTCATAGTCCCTAAATTTAGCAGCTCCGCTCATGCTCAGCGTCTAACTGATCACAATTTTTGGAATTGGGAAGGAATTTTCTCACGGGTCAGACTGTCAAAGACCCTGGTTTTTTGTTTTTGTTTTTTGCCTTCCTCTGCATCATGGGGTTCAGATCACTTGCTGGTTCAAACTAATGTAAAGGGTAGATTCTCTGTAACTTGAAGTCTTTTAACCATAATTTGAGGACTTCGGTAACTCAGGTTAGGGATCTATTATAAGAGTGAGTGTGTGAGGTTCTGTGATCTGCAGTGTGCAGGAGGTCAGACTAGATGTTCATGACAGTCCCTTCTGACCTTAAAGTCTATGATTCTAATTCCATAACTGAATATTTTGTATTGTTTGGGATAAACTTTGCTTTCAGGTCCTAATTCAGCAAACCACTTTAAAAAGTAAAGCACCCTAGTTTGCAAAGCACTTACTCATGGACTTAAGCACATGCTTAAGTCCATCCTTATTCAGAAAGGCACATAAATATAATCTTAGCTTTAAGATCATGAGTAGCCTTACTGAAGTCAGTGGGAATTCAGGAACCAGGTAAAATATATAATAATAATAATTCTGTCCATTGCAGGGGGGTTTATTTCCACTAAATCAAAGCAAATGTATTCCACAAGGATATTGAGAGATTTGCATTTGAACCAAGATTCTAAATCTTTCACGGGACTTTATTTACACTACTAGAGGCTTCTTTTTTTTCAGGGACAAGTAAAAAAATACAGAAAATGCCCTGTAACCATGAGCTCTTTCCAAGTCCTGGTAGGTAGGCAATCTGTTTTTAAAAATGGACAATTCCACAACTAATTAATAGAATAATACTCTCCGGAGGGGTCTAATTGAAGTTTAAATAAAAGAATTAAAAATGAAGAAGTCCCCATGTTTTTTTTTTTTTTTACTTTTCCAGGAGGCTGTATAGGATTCTGAAGCATGAGTCCAATGAGCATGCACAGTCTGTCTGGTATGCAGTTCAGCTAGAGAGTGCATGGAGGAGTTGCTGAGTGAACTTCAGACTTTCCAGGTAAAATCCTGGCCCCACTGAAATTGAGAGATTTGACATCGACTTCAGTGGAGCCAGGATTTCACCATCTCCACACCTAACCAATCTGCCTATTCAGGCTGTATACAGACATTATTTGTCCCTTGCTGGATAGATTTATTGGCTTAATTTTGAAAGCCTTTAATTGATATGTTCTTTATTCCATAGGGTTTACATAGTGTGCTTTAATTGTGATAAAAGAAGAATTGTTTTAATTCAGGTGAAAAATACATAGAAACAAAGCCATGAAATAATTAAAGGTGGGTTTTGTAAGGCTACTTCTTGGTTTTCCTTTTTTGAATGTAATGGTAGGCTTTTTGTGCTCTCAGATGGAGAGCTCTTTTACATCTCCCTGGGACTTCATAAAGAATTAGAGATCTGTGTATTTATTTTTGTTCATTCATTTCTTCAAAGCAAATCAATAGTATCAGATAAATAAAATATAATCTGACAGATTATCAGTGTTGTATTTTTTTTATCCCTGTACACTATTATGTTTGTTACACGTACTAAATTGTTCTATGGTGTTGTTTTGTTTTTTTTTGAGACTGATAAACTATTGCTTGAATCTAGCCAGTCTATTTCCCCTAGAGCTATTTAGCTTTCACTAAGAGCTCTCTTTCCTCACTTTAAATATTTTATGTCTAGACTCTTTAATGAATACAATTTAAGTAATGTGTTGAGTTTCATGCTGAATCAATGGATGTAGTGAGAAAAACGTTCTATCTTGCTTATCTATTGGAAAAATTGGGTTTAAGGTATATCCATTTCGGAATCTGCAAAGTGCATCCTAACAATGTTTCCTTTAAAGCAGGAGAGCCTTTAGGTAACTTAACCTACGAATTTTAGTATAGTGCTGATTAAAGCTGGATTTACACAAAACCCTCTGCGGCTGGTAGGGTGACCAGATGTCCCGATTTTATAAGGACAGTCCTGATTTTTGGTTCTTTTTCTTATATAGGCTCCTTTTACGCCCCACTCCCATCCCGATTTTTCACATTTGCTGTCTGGTCACCCTAGCTGCTGGTTAATTAAACAAGTAATTGCTTCCCCCTCCCAATAAATCTAGGTGATCAAGATCATGTATGGTATGCTTGAATCAAATGTCGATGTTAAACTGACTACAAATCACCAACGCTCCATGCTGTTTAGATGAAATAGTGAAAGTCAAAGCCTGTATGCAATAATTTCACTCTAACCTTGCACAGGAATTTACAGTTTTGCTCACAGAAATGTTCATGTGTGTTTTTAAACATAAATCTCTATGGGTGAAAAACACCCAACTGCAAAGGACCTACAAAAAGCTCTCCACACAGATTAAGCTGCTTCATAGGGATGATTGGGAAAAGCCAGCCATGTGGGGAGAAGGGGAGCTTCTGCTGTCATGCACACCATAACAGGGTCTCCACTAGCCCTTTATAAACTGTGTTGACTGTCATGTGGGGTTGTCTTCAGCTGAGTGGAGGAAGTGACTGAGAATGGTGATTATGCTGACCCAGTGGTCCTAACAGCCTATGGAAGGGGTGATGTGGGGCTGTGCTGTAATTTTGCACTGTAGCATTTGATTATGGGTTGCACTGGATTTAGATTTCTGTGTGCATGGACTGCAGCAGATTTCACTCTTGAGGGTGCTATAGAAGGCTTTGCACAGACTCTCAGCATGGAGGTTAAATTCATGGGTAATATTTATCCCAGTTTAGAGGTCTTGGAGAAGGCTCATTGCAGCATGTAAGTCCTTAATTAAACTTTTACCCTTAGTGTTTCACTACTTTACAGGAGAGGGAAAATACCTTAAACCACTCAAATCACTCTGTAAATAAATGTCTTTAATTCTGGAGCATTTGCCATAATGCAGTATAGAACTGGTACTAAACAAAATGAATAATTGCATTTATTTTTTAAACTGAGATTTTCAAGCAGGAAGAAAAACTTGCTCTCAAATCTCCTTTTGCCAGCATTCATTGATTATGAAACTTAGGTTCAGATCTTTAAACGTTGATGTCAGTGGCACCAGTCATGTGAGTAAAGTTACTCACGTATGTATGTGTTTGCACGGTGGGTCCTGTATCAGAAAATGGCACAATATTAAGCACATAATTATTAATTTGAGCAAATAATGAGCTGTTCATGCTCCCCCTAAATAAACAGATTTATCCTATAATTGTGAAAATCTATAAATTTATCAGGAGGTCATGAAGAGTGACCTACCTTAATCATATAAAAAGATACGTACTGTGTGTAGATATGCCATTCCATAGCATTAAATGCAGGACCAGACTCAGCCCTTCTTTGCATCTGTGCAGCCTGAGGGTAGAATTTAACCTAAAATCTGAAAATCTATCTTTTTGTACAAGAAGAATACGAAATGTTCAGTAAGCATTCCTGATGCAGATTGGTCAGGAGAGGTGGCACAATACTTTATTAACTGCAACAGCTCAGTCTGACTGGTCAAGATTCTGGAAACATTCAGTCCAATACTAATATTACCTCTCCTTAGTTCAATTTGTACCAATACTCTACCCATCTTGTCAGAACATACATTCATAAAAACACATACGTTCCAAAACTTTCCAGAAGCTACTATGGTTCTAAATACTGTCTAAAAAGAGCTTAATTCTGCATTATATCTAGATGTTCAAAACTAATAGTGTAACGTGACTGGCATTTTAGCAGTGCCCCAGTTCATGAAAACATGGACATAACTAGCAATACAACAGTGGCAGTAACTTCATTTATAACTGTTTTGTAATATTTTACAAGTTCCTGTTTCATTATGCAGTAGAATAATTGCCTTTAGGGATGTAATGAGTTCATTAAAAAAATCAAGTGTTGAACCAGGATATTTAATGGTGCCACAGCCTAAGTCCAAGGATTTTTAATGTGGAACTGCCACTTAAAATAAAGTAACCTCTTTTACCATTTAACTAGCACCCACTTTCTATGAATGTGTGCTCTTATCAGTATAATATATGAACAACTCACTCTGCAACTACTACTATGTAATTGTTACTTTAAGTGTGTGTAGTTCTTTCCTAAATGTGTTTTAGTGTCTATTTAAATCTGTTATGATATGTATATGCAATATCACACTGTGTTGCTGATTTTTTTTCCCAGAGCCTTGTCAGCATACTTAAATCAGCCTAATTGCTCAGTGAACATTATTTTTACCCTCATTGATTTTAATGCACTTTTAATAAAGACAGATATTTTATTAAAAACAACCCAATGGAATATATTATGTGACAGCCTATATGAAATTAGCAATATGAACACATTTATTTAAATTGCTTTAACATTGTGGGTTTATATATTAACTTTATTATGAAAATAGATTAGAAAACAAGAGACAATTGATTGGCAGTATTCCAGTGTGATCTACATTGGTATTTGATTATAAATTATAACAAAGGTTAAAGGGCTTTAGTTATATCACTTATCATATCAACGCACCCAGGAAAGGTCAGAAAATATAGTATGGAGATATCTTTAATTGTTTCCCTCTTTAAAAACAAAACAAAACAAAGAAAAACAGATGTATTTTAGTTCAGTAGCACTTTTAACTCGATAAGACTATTTGTGTTAGGACTATTCAATGTAAATGAAGGATACAGAACTAGGCTATTAATAAATTGCAAGGAATATTAGATACAATATTACATTAACTTAGTAGGAGAAATACAGTATGTGGAGGCAGAAAGGAGAAGAACTGTGAATCATTTAGGGGATTAGTTTTAATACCTTAATTTTCTCAACTGGATTTAGAAGGATCAAAGATTTTATTTTTCAGATGTAATATTATCAGTTAACCAATCTGTATGATACCTTACAAGGAAAGTATTTTCATGAAGGCAAAATTATCAAAACATTTTCGACCAAATATATATTCAGTGGATTTAAAATGAACTGGCATGTCAGATTTCCAATACTACGTCTTAGTATCAAAGACCTTATTCTGTTCTGCCTCCTACTTTGTTCAGTCATTTATACATGTGAAAAGTAAATGCAAAATGCTGCTATTCTGATTTGGTAGTGTTTTATACCTACTTTACCTTAACTGTGTATGAATATAAATAACTATACAAGGTTCAAGGCATCAGAAAAAATCAGACTGCCAAGCCTGATAAATTGCCTTGAAAAGCACTTCAGAGAGAAGCTACCCTTCCCAACCTAGCTACCAATAATGTACCTAGCAAATTGTACCAATGTTGGATATGAGTTGGGGGGATAAGAAGGGGAATTGGAACATCTATCTCAGGGATGCGAAAACTTTTTGGCCTGAGGGCCACAATTGGGTATGGAAATTGTATGGCAGGCCATGAATGCTCACAAAATTGAGGGTTGGAATGTAGGAGTGCATGAGGGCTCTGGCTGGGAGTGTGGGCTCTGGGGTAGGGCCAGAAATGAGGAATTCAGAGTGCAGGAGGGGGCTCCAGGATGGGGCAGGAGGTTGGGGTGCAGGGGAGGTGAGGGCTCCAACTGGGGGCGTGGGCTCTGGGGTGAGGCTGGGTATGAGGGGTTAGGAGTGCAGGAAGGTGCTCCGGGCTGGGACTGAGGGGATTGAAGGTCAGGAGGGGGATCAGGCTCCGAGTGGCACTTACCTCAAGCAGCTCCTGGAAGCAGTGGCATGTCTTCCCTCCGGCTCCTACATGGAGGTGTGACCAGGTGGCTCTGTGCACTGCCCTATCCACAGGCACCATCCCTTCGGCTCTCATTGGCCTCGGTTCCCAGCCAATGGGAACTGCGGGGGCAGCACTTGGGGCAGGGGAGTGTGCAGAGCCCCCTGGTTGCCCCAAGGTGTAGGAGCTGGAGAGGGGATATGCCTCTGTTTCCGGGAACTGCGCGGAGCCATGGCACATGCAGAGTGGGGCAAGCCCTGGACCCCGCTCCCTGGCTGGAGTTCAAGGGCTGGATGAAAACATCCAAAGGGCCGGATGTGGCCCCCGGGCTGTAGTTTGCCCACCCCTGGTCTACCGTGTCCCATGCCAGTGCTCAGTGTCTACCCTGAGGCATGAGATTTGATTGTCTATATTTTAGCTTGCAGAGCTATAATTTATGGCAATAAAATTATAAAACACCTTATAAAATTCTGCTACAGTATTAGACCTTTGGATGTACGAAAAGGCCTTATATGTTGATGTGATCATTGAAAGTATGAGAAAATCTTAATTACTCAAATTAAGTCTGCCCTGAGCTAAACTGAGGAATTTTAAAGAGGTATAAAGATGCCAGAGATGGTGGTTCTTTAATGTGTATTGATCATTCCTACCAACACCATGGGGGGAATCCCAATACTACCATCCAGACGTGGGCAATTGTCACAGTGAAAGGACAAGAAAAGAGATGTCTGGACTAGAGAAAGGAAACAAAGAATGTCCCAGGGTTCAGAAAACAGTGATTCAATTGAAAGAATTGCCTACATGCTGAAAGCTCACATAAAGCTTGAATAGAAGCTGGTATAATTGCAAATGTCATTCTTGTTCATAAAAAGCAAAGTAAATGGAGGAAACCCGCATCTCCCCCAAATTCAGTGCCAGAAAGTAGGGCTACAGCACTGCCTGCCCATTGCTGCTGCTCCAGACTGTGGGTTAGAATAGTGCACAAAACTCTCCTAATTCATTTGGGCAATGTGTAAACTACTGCAGCTAGATAATCATTGATCCCAGAGCCCCTCCCCTACCTCTTTCCACACTGGCCTAGCTGAGGCCAAAGTGGAGAATTTCTATTTTGTGCAGGAGCTATGGATGTTACTTTTCATCACAGAACTGTATGTTAAGGCCGGAAGCGTCATGGAGGGTCTTGTGTGAGCCATTTGCACTGAAGTGAAATTCAGGCCCTGGTGCAAAGAAATCACAACCAGGCCTTACTACACATCAGCCACATGATGATGACATCTGTCAGCTCTAAAATGGCAAGGTGTTGCTCAACAGCTCTGTTGTCTGTATTCAGGAACACATCTGCTGACTGCATGGACAAAACTTATTTTTAAAGACTGCTTTTTCCTCCTGCTAGCACCACTGAGCTGCCACAGTGAAGAGAGTGAGCTGGATTCTGCGCCTCTGTGCATATGAAATAGAACTGGTTACTAAGTTCCAATCAGCTATAGCACTGCAAATCCACTGGCAAATCATAGGTGGCAATGAGGGTACGACTTGAAAACAGTGAGCCTATTTTGGTCTGCAGAGTCTTTATTGATGATGAAGATAAATGAGAAAGAAAGAATCCAAATCTTGACACTCAGATGCAGAGGAATTTCTACAACTTATATCGCTGCTTTGTAGAGAGGCAGAGAGAAATCTTACTACTTTTTCATAGAAGCAGCATCAGTAGTGAGTCTGTGCTAGCCCTAGTTTCTGGTGTTGAATTTGGCGGAGACATGGGTTTCCCACACTCACTTTGCAGTATACGAACAGTAGTCATGCTCAACAGAAATTTCCAAACAATAAATTGCTTAATAAACTCAGACTGCATCTACTTCAGACTTAGACATACCTCATGCCACTTCGTTCTCCAAAGAGAAGCTCACCAACATCTAGGATGGCCTTATGGACTAATAAAATAAATAAAGCTGAGCCCTAGATTACAAGCATAACACCTTCCTTCCAAGACTTCAGACAGGAAACCATGGAAACAATGAGAACTGCCAGGGCCTCTTTGATTCTGTCCCAGCTTTTCCTGGATGATAAATGAATAGAGAACATTTACTAATGGAGATTCATAGATTCCAAGGCCTGAAAGGACCATTGTGATCATCTTATCTAACCTCCTTTATAACTCAGGCCATAGAACTCTCCAAAAAAAATTTCCTTTGAACTAGAGCATGTCTTAAAAAAAAAATCCAACCTTTGATTTAATATTGTCAGTCTCCGTCACTGGCAATGTTTTTCTCTGACAGGGGGAATCTACCACCCACTCTGAAACATGAATTGGTCTGAGCAGTACTTACAGAAGCTATCATTCAGTGTGAAAAACTTTAGAGAAGCTAGTACAAAGCAGCCTCCAGTGACAGCTACCAGTATCCTGGTGCCCTCTGACTTAAGCTTTAGGACAAGTCTGACACATGATGGATCAGCTAAGATTAGAGCCCTTGGGCAATTCACTGGTGGAAGAACTTCAAAGAAATGTTCAAAGGTATTGTTGGGTATCTAGACAATTCCATTGTTAGAACTGATTAAAAGGAAATGTTAAATTGCTAAAATATGTTTTTATATGTCTTTGTCCATCTATATCCTGTTAGATGTATATTAGTGTAACTAAATTGACCTGTTGTTGATATAGCATTTTTCCATGCCCTGTAACTTTGTAATTACCTTTACATTATTTATGCAACTCTAGTTAATTAGCATTAGCTCAAAAGGTCTCTATTGTATAGATGTGAGTTTATTCGATATGTAAAACTAGTTTATATATATAAACTTGTGTATGCATAGGAAGTAAAATGTTGACTTCAAAGAGTGTGGGTCCTTGTGTGTTCAACAATGGGAAGTCTAAAGGCCCATGCTGTGCTAGGAATGTTTGCCAAACTGTTTTCAGCTATGAAGATGTACCCTGGGTACAATCTCTGAATTTCTTTGATTCTGACGAGGGGAACCCTAGTCAACTGGACAGAGGACCCCAAAAGCCCTTATGGAAAACTAGCAGACATTACATCTCTGCATCATTTTGACTACAAACTTGAATTCACCTGTAATGTATTTTATCTGCTTTAACTTCTCAATAACCCTCATTTCCTTTTCTTAACTAATAAATATTTACTTAGTTTACTAAAGGATTTGGTTGTCAGCATTGTCTTTGTGAGATCTGGAGTATGCCTTGACTTGAGGAATGTGACTGTCCCTTTGGGGCTGGAAGAATGTAATGTGTGGTGAATATTGATTTTAATAATTTATCATTACATCCAGTTTGTCTACAGTCTGGAGTGTCTAAGGGGACTGGCTGTGACTCCATGGTACATTAGAATAGTGATTCGGAAGCACACATTGGTTGCTGGTTTGATTAAATCTAATTATAGAATATACCACTAGTTTCGGGTGTCCACTCCATTTTTTGACAGTCTGACCTGAGATAGGCTTCTCAGTTGTGAGCCACATATCAGGCACCATGACACCAGGTCATGGCACAGAGGCAGCACCTGTTACCACCTGTTGTATATAGACAAGAGAAGAATACCCATACTCCTTCTGATACCATTGAGCACCAAATATTTTTGTCCTGTCTCCAAGAGTGAGAAAAAAATGCCTTGAAATGGCCAGGCCTTTCTTCAGATTGAACCCCAAGTATCATTATGGGCTTTTCCTCCATCTACAGACCTCACCTGTATATTCCACCCCCACCCCAAGCCTCAATCTTTATACTTGGCTTTTCATCATCTTTGTATCAACATAAACAGCACTGTAATCTAGCTTTCTCAGTGCCTAGCTGAAATCAGCACTTGGATGAAGAGCAGTTGGCTACAGCTAAACCCAAGGATGACTGAAGTGAGGTTGGTAAGAAGAGGAAATCACTCTGAAGAACTTGCAGTCTCCGCCAACATCCTTTACCGACTTTATAAGGTACAAAAGCCTGTTTCTTTATCCTACCTCATAGCCTTTTGCAGGAGGATGAGTTACCCCCCACCCACACACAGAATCCTCAGACATGTCTTTCCACAGTGAATCAAAGACGGTGTGTCTACCATGCTACCTTTTCTTGGCTATCCATGGGATGCTTTCTGGAGTCTTTGCAGAAAGCTACATCTGTTTTGGACAAGGGTTCTGTTTTGTTTTCTTACCCTCATTGTGGACTAAGTTCTATTAGCTTGCTGTTCTCTGGAGATGACCAAACAATAATGTTTACTACCCATTGCATGTCAGTGATACACCCTGCTTATTAACAGCCAATAATGTATGCAGTATACCTCACACACATACTAATCAGTTTTTATCCAAATCAATAATACATGAGAGGCCTGGATTAATAAGTGAGATATAGAAAGACAGGCACCAGTGCTGAGTGGCCTCTTGTTCCACCACTCCCACACCCATAGTATAAGAGGTAGGAGGAGGTGGAATGGGAAATAGTGGGGAGGAGTTTAGCAGAGCAAAGCTTCAGTATGCTGAGACTTCCACTGTTTAAGGTCTGTAAGGGAACTTATGCTGGTGGCGTAAGTTAAGAGCTGCACATTAGCAGTGCAGGATCAGGAAGTTGCAACCTGACATCCTGTCCCCCATCCCTGCTCTAGAGCTCCCTGGGGTATGGTGAAGAATCTGGCCCAGAATATTAAGTCCATCTGTAAGCATCTAAATTATTTAGAATTATATATAAATAAGATTTCAGTGCTTGACTTGATTACCCACTGTGATGGGGTATCCATCCCACACAAGGCATGAGCAGATAAAATAGGCTTATTAACCTTATAGGCTGCACTTGTAAGAGCTGGGGCCTGATAAGTCTCAATGGCTGATGAAGAAACCAAGCTGGGACAGGCTTATAAAGAGAAGTTAGGGATAAGAGAAGAGGCTGCAGGGAGGAGCTTTGCAGTCACTTCCCAGAGTGGAAGAGAGTTGGCAAGGACATAGAGGTGCTTGGGCGGGACAGTAAGTGCTGAGATGCTGCCTGGGACTAGACTATGATGAGAAACCAAGAGCAGGGGAGTGTCCCCAGGCAGTGCATGAAGCTCTACTGGTAATCTTGGGGTGGGGAAAAATATAGAGAAGAGAATGTAGCCAAAAACCCAGTGAAACAGCAAGAGAGTCAATGCTTGAGCAGACTGATTGTTGGGCAGAGGGTCCCTGGTCTGGAATGGGGAGTCTGGAGGCAGGGCAGGGTTCCCTTACTGGCTCCTGGGAATGTGGCACAGATTTGGTTGAAGTTCTGATGACTTTGAGACCCTGGAGGAGAAGGACTACAGTGATCTGTCCAGAGGGCTGAGTGATGAAGCAAGAGTATCCCGAGTCAAGAGAGAGAGCGATCATGGGGTGAGCAACTGACGGAGGGGGTGCCAGACTGGAATAGTGCTAATCCATAGATGTAGCATAAGGAGAACCACAGCAGTGAGTGTGAACCCTATTACACCCACCTATAACAATTTTTGCCATAATGGGTGGGGGTTAGTAAACGAAAGAGGCCCATTTTGTGTTGCATCCAACCCTCAGACCTTCACAAGTGTGTGTTAGGGATATATGGCATAATCATGCTTTTGTATGATGCCATAGTCTTCAATATTGCTCCCACAATATAGTAAGACCTACAGAAATCTTCTGGGCTTTGAGGCATGATCCTTGTAAAATAGTAACAAACTAAAGGTCGAAAAATTGGAGGGGTGAGCTGTGACTAAATCATGTACATTTACACTGACCACTTTTTCAGAGTATGTCTTGCACTCGAAATACTGGAAAATGAAACAAACAATCAGGCCAGTGGGTAACTCATAATTGAAAAATGGGACATCTGAAAATACACCTTACACTTCTATCAGTGTTCGACTGCTTATTGCAGAAGTTTCCATAAATAACCCGATTAAAATCTTTTGGCAATGTAACACATAATTCTCAATAGAGGGACAAAGATGTAAGGACATAAGTCCTTTTGGCTCATTTGAGTTATGAATTACCCCCTTATGAGCTTACCAAGCACATCTTGCAGCTCTGACCGTCTTGATGGAGTCAGTTAATTCACAAAGTGACAAGAAGAAACAAAACAAACTGAAGTGTTGCAAGTAACAAAATCAAGTTAGTCATGGTAAATCATATCTAATGTTTTATTTAAAGCATGCAAACCATATATCTGCTGGTTAAAAAATAGTCTTATGTTTTTTCTACCTGTTATACCAAACCCTGAAGATGAAGATCCTTGTACCCATACAGATCAACTTACTTGTTACCTGGTATATTTGTTTTGTTCTCTCCTTTCTTATAAATCTTTTAAAGGGAGGATATCATTATTTTTGATTGAAAAGCAACTTATAAATTTTAATCATTCACTATCCTGTCTAACCTCACAGTCCCTGTGTGATTTCCAGACTGAAGGCATGGGTTGCTGGTGCTGCTTTAATGGAGGTTCAATATAGGGCTATAGTCATTAGAACAGCAACAAAGGGAGAGATGGGCAAAGACCTTCTGCATGGGCTATGGCACTGCTTATGGAGAAATGTGTGCTGCTTCATGCTGGCTCTATAGAATCAGCTTTGAGTGGCTGGGTGTGTACATGAAGGGAGTGAAGTCTTGGAATGTGAGTACTATCAAGGAGAGTGAAGTACTTCAGGTAGCCCGGCTACTGCAATGACTCTGTAGCTTCTCTCCACACCACCCACTTTCTTCGTCCTCCCATAAAATCTCTGCTTTTAAAGGGCTACGGACTCTCCTCTTCACCTTTGTTTTGTTTATGGAAATCAATACGAATATACAATCACAAGGCCCTCTCCAAAATAAGTAAACATACATACTACTTAAACATACAAATTTAACAATGTACAAGTTAGGATACACTTAGGTGCTGTCTTGAATGGAAATGCTTTTCTGAATTAGGACCTTTGTCTAGTGCTAAAGACCTGATCCAACTTCCTTTGAGATTCCCATCAAAACTTGTACTGACTTATGGTAGCCAAATCAGGCCCCTAAATGAACATCTAAGAATTATTACAATATGCTCGACTGTATGAATCAAGATGTCACATTATTTAAATTAAAAAAGCTATATAGCACTAACAGACTGTTTCTTGAAGCATAACATCTGACTTGAAAAGCCGCTCATGTAGTAATATTTTTGGCTTCATTAGAGGTGCAGATGTTCAGACAATCTTTTTATAAGAAAACAATACATACATGAAGATTTGGAACTGCCTTTATGTTGTAGACTCTTATTTTAAAAACAGAAATGTCAAGTCTTGTTCATAGGATGACTTTTTTTTGCAATTATGATTCATTAGAAACTAAAAACAGACATCCAAGAGCCATTAACATGTTGAGGTTATTTGTGTTTTTAAAGACTTGTCATTAATTTATAACAAACTATTAAAATTGCCATTTTTACCTTGACATACCCATGAAATCAGTTGTCTGTCTTATTAGGAGCTTGGCTTACTTTTATAAATGGGTTGAAGGAATAGAGGGGTGAGAAACATTTCCTCTTTGCACATAAAATCTCATAACAAATCCTGTTGCACAAAATTATAAGAGCCAGGCATACTGTGGTTTAAAGGATTTTTTCTGAATGTTTGTAGACTGAACTTTTTGCTTTCATTATAGTTCTGCCTGAGAAGGAAAAGTCATCTTTATTTATTGATGTATATGGTCACATGGAAGGTCAACAGTAACCATTTTCCTCCCAAGGAAGTATGGCATGGACTTTAAGAACATTAAATAACTATGCCAGTGCTCTTCAATTTGCAGAGTTTGGTCCATAAACTCTTCCCTTGTAGAGCAAAAGATAGTATTGGAAAAACTAAAAAACTATTTTTAACCTTTTCTTAGAATATATTACTTTTCTTTTTTGACAAGGGCATTCTTCTTGTTCAGGCATTAGGAAAATTTTATCGTTGCTCTACCTGCGATAACAGATAATTCCATATTTTGTCATTCTACCAGTATAGCATATTGTCACAATCAATTTAATTAATCTATAATATTTGGTTGAGAGTAGTATATAGAGATAAAAAGCTCCCATATCCCCATTGAATTCTGAGACTGTCAGGACCAAGGCACATAATCAGCAGCATGGGAGCCATATATGCCCCGTATACTCCAACATACTGAATGTCATTGCTTTATTGCAATCATACAGTTATACAAACTGAAAATAGTTATGTGTTAAAGTGTGTGTGGAGAACCATAATTAGAGGTCAACATTTAAAAAAAATCAACATGGTTATTACATAGGGATATCTAAGATGTTTCAGTTTTCCAGTATACTTCAAATAGGAAGTGAGTGACTATGTGTGGGAAAGGAGGAAGGCGGAGGCGGGCAGAAATTTGCCAAGATGCAATGCTCTGCAGAATAATATCCAGCATAGGAAGGAGGGTTTCCAGTAGAGAAGGCTTGACACGTGACAAGACATTTTGTGATTAGTTCATCTTTTAAAATGTATTATGTTCTCTTAACTACATGTAAACTATACAGAGACACAAGGTGGGTGAGGTAATATCTTTTATTGGACCAAATTCTGTTGGTGAGAGAGACAAGCTTTCAAGATTATATAGAGCTCTTCTTCAGGCCTCACTCATTCAAACTGTATACATGTAAACTATACAAACAAAATGTATTGTTTAACCAAAACTGAAAAAGCATATTTGTTGGAGTGTAAATACAACTGAGAGTCTCACTTTGAATTGTATACCTATGCAACAATCAGCAAAATGTTAAATACAATATAGACTAACAGTTGTCCTATCTCTACTCCCAAATAGTCCAGCTAGTATTGTCCTGTCCTACAAGTAGAGAATAGTTTTCAGTTCCATTTCTCTATGCTGATCCCAGCCTCTTTTAGTTGGTACATACTTTTAAACCAATGCATGGTGCTATATTGCTTCAGTCTGAAGCACTGATACAATTATGCATGTGAGAAGTGCCACTGAAGTGGAGGGTCTCTAGGAATACAGTTAGTCATCTTTTGCCAAATAGATTACTTCCTGTTTAAATAATCTCTAATTTCCTGCATAACACATTGCACAACCAGAAAACGAGGAAGTGGGTCCCTATTTCTGCATGACCTCTCCACTCTGCTGATGGTATGATGCTTTGGTTTTCTTACCAGAGCTGCTCTGGGCTTTGATTTTATTTATTTATTTATTTTTGAAGTGCTCGTATATGTTGACAAGGCTGACTGCTTGATGGAAATGAATTGTTCTGGCATGAAAAAGTACACATTTCCTACAATTCTGAAGTTTGTGATTAGCAGTTTCTTGGAATCTTCTATCATTTGCCAGTTAGTGGTGGAACAGCGAAACCACTCCCTTGTGATCCAAAGAAACAAAACAAATAAAAAAAAGACTGCAGAAATCATGCAAAGTATGATAGGTTCATTATAGTCAATGAAAGAACAGTAGAATGTTTGGTGGCTGGAGAACTGTGTTTTCAAGTTGTATTGCAGAGTGACAGTGAGATAAAACTGAGCAGAATCAGGTCTCAAGCACATTGCTTCAAAGCAATAAATACTTGGTCAGTTTTCCCCGTGTAGTGCAAGACCAGTGAGAAGAGGATCAGGGGAAGGAAAAAACTCTGCAAAGTACCACTTTGTGGAGTTTTCAGCAGACTGTTGTGTTGGGATGGTGGGAGTGACTTTCCCCACCTCCAGATTCTAAAGATTTTTTTTTTGGGAGATCTACCTGGAATCTTGGGCATCTGCTTGAAGGCAATGACTAGCCTGGTGGAGACCTCCACACTGGGATCTTGTGTACTCTCCCAGTCTGGCTGTCTGGCACACTGTCTTCAACAGAAATCTATTTCAAGTGGGATGGATGCACTAAAATGGATTTCAAAGGGATTTGAGGTGTTCCTGTCTGTTAAGGCACTTAAACCATCTCCCTCTGGGTGATACCTGCATGCCTACACTGCAGCACACAGAGACAAAAGCATAAATTCGGCAATTGCCTGCCAGCTTCATATATGATAGTAGAAATGCTAAACTGGTGTTGGTTAGTGCGTGAAGACAAATATGCACATAATATTTCAAGGAGCAGATTTTTAATATTGAGTGTCAGCACTGAAGCCTTTAAAAAAAATCTTTCCCTTCTAGTCGGGGAGTGTAAAGAACATGGAGACATAATGAGAAAATAAATTGAATGACTGCTAAAGGAGTCAAGAAGATGACCAATTACTCAAGCTGAAAGTACAACAAAACTCAAAACAATTGGTTGCTCCCTAATTCATACCTGGTACACATGCCACCAAGCTGTCATCCTTCAAATCTGCTGGACAATCAGGTAGACATATTTTTATCAAATAAAGTACAGATCTTTGTTAAATGAATTACAATGGTAAATTCAACCCATACACAATAAATAAGCTTATAACTGCTAGATTTGAAATTGCACTGAAATAAATTCACTTGCTGTTTTCCTAGCCTTCAGTTGCTTATTGAAATGCCAGCACATTCATTTTATTTTGTGTTCTTATTTAAAAGATCAGTGAGACTGATACAGCAATATCCTGGACAAACCTTACTGAATTAATTTTAAATATCTTAGGAACTCATTGTATTAAAAAAAGCAAATGTATTATTGTGGGATTGTGTGTAAAGGTTTGGGGAGGGAAGGAGAGAGAAAAACCAGACTAATGCAAATCCTGGGAAGTGTTATCAGCTATTTGAAACCATGTGAACTGTAAAGTTAAGTGGGTTTCCCACAAAATCTCTAGGGGAAAGTGTGTGCAAATTTAAGTCTTCCAGTTATGGGGGGAACAAACAATATTTTGACACTAGAGAAATCCATTGTCTATGAATGACCTATTTCCATATCAGAAATCTAGGCTGTACAAAGGAAGGACTGAACTTCTCATGAGAGTATGTGTTCTGAGCCAAGTTGATTATGAACCTGTAACCACAGAAGAGCCCTTTGGTGGCATTTGAAGGACTGTTCACCCGCCAGAACCTCTGTTGGAGGTGGAATGATCTCAGGTAAACTTATTAGCATTCATGTCAGTTTTTAATGTTTTCTCTGTAATGCTTTCACCTTGAGAATAAATGTGCTTTCTTAGAGTGGTGTGGTAACTTGTGACTATGGACATTTACACTGAAGGAGGAAGGGAAAGTAGGCCTTATGAGGCAGTCTGACTGTGCAGCCTGGAAATACTCCAGTTAGGAGGGAAAGAGGTGGGTCTCTGCCTAGGAGAGATGAGGGCTGGGAATCCAGAAGCCTAAAAGGGGGTGCTTTTGCTGGATCATGAAGTAGGAATACAGTTTCAGTTACACTGTAATGTGATGAGACCCGATTCTTCTCTGTCATTGGTAAAAGATCATATATTGATTTCAGTTGGAACAGGATGAGGCCCTCAGATAATTAGCAGAGCAGACTATTTTAATTGCTCTTCTTTAAATTCATTTCTTTTTAAAACTTTATCCTTAGACTTTGAATGAAAAAACATCTCAGTCCTTAAATGATATACAGTGGAACATTGCAAATTCACCTTAATCAAAGGTAAGCACATTGTAACATACAGTACCAGTTTTGAAACTACTGATTTAAGGCCTAAATCTTCACAAGTAAGCATACACTTTGGGACGGCTGTACTTATGTATATGCTGGGAATGTTTACTCTTGGAGCTCGGGGTGTGTTTCCTAGCTCACTAGACATACCCATGCTAGTTCTTATCAAGCTAGTGTGTTAGCCACCCTACATACTAACTCACTGGCCCTTGTGGGTATTTATTTCTGGTTGCTAGCCCTGTGCCAACAGTTGCTGCTGCCCAAGCTATATGACTATTTTTAGCATGCTAGCTCAATAAAACCTAGGGGAATCACAACATTGCACCAAGTGTTGACAGAGCCAGCTTGTTGTTGTCTGTGCTCATATATATATGCACCCATATACCCAGGAGTGTGATTACATGTTGTGCGAGGCAATGAAAAATTATGTCCAATGTCTATTCAATACCTTCTATCGTGCATTTTCTACATATAGTGGACTTTAATTCTCTCTCCCATTGTACTTATTACTAGATATCTTAAGTGCTCAGAATATTATGTGAAATCTAATACATTTTGTATTTTTTTCATTTTCTCAGCCCTTATGATGATGAATTTCAATAGTTCATGGCTACTATTACCAAGGTACCCTGTTACTTAAGCTCTCAATCTATTAAGTAAGAATTAGCTTTTGGACATCTTCTGCTTATGGTTCTAGAAACATAAAACTCTTTATAATATTGCCTTACCATTGTTGAGCTTGGCATAATGATATTTATGATTCTGAAGGCAAGTTATAAAAATGAGTGGGTCTAGTTTTGTATAAATTGAGTTATTCCATCAAGTCAGTGGAGTTATATTTGGGATAAAACTGTTGTAAATGAGAATCAGTCCCAACTGAGTTTTAAGAGTGTAAGTGAGCTGCATACAAGGCAAAAAGTTCCTTGATTATCCCTCTGGAGAGTTTGAGGGGGGAGGAATCTATGGATATCTACTGAGAATGCATTGTAAAAATAATTTAGAAGTCATGTAAAAACTAAACTTATCGGCTAATCAACATTAAGAACATAAGAGTGACAGCCTTGGAAAACTGCATTTTCTAAATTAACTCTTTCCTCTATCATTGTAAACTACAATAATATTTCACTATGTATTAGAAGGGGGCCAAGACTAAACCTTTAATCCCAATCCTCCTTTACAAGGTTCCTGAAATCTTGATAAAATTGTAACTTTTAAAAAATATTTTAATCTAAATCTGGGTTGAGTCCTGCCATATTAAAAAAAAATCAGTGAAAGTCTCTTAAGCAGGTATATCTCATTCCGTGGAAACCCATATATGAAGATAGTGGATCAAGGAACATATTTGCTAAACCAGAGGAGAGAACTAACACAAATCCTTCTTATTCAGCAATTCTTTCCCCCAAATTTGCTTCTTTAAATGGATGCAAATTTTAATATTTTTTGTCTGCCACTTTAAGGACTGTGTCCCATCAATAATGCACAAAAATCATACTTAGTTTTAAAAGTACGAGGAAACTTGGAAGTGTAATGAGTGTTGTCAAACCAACTGAAAAATATGCATACTGGCTAATCAAATCATCCTATACCATCTAGAGTTAAACCTTAGAAGGGTACATTGTTGTCAGGCAGAATTAGACAAACACATAATTGAATTGCTTCAATTTATTTGAAATAAGTTCTTACATCAGTGTAAATGGTTGCCCTACATAGACCAGAGTTGTTTAAGAAGGATTAACAGATCTAAGGAAAACAAAGCACCGACAGGTTTGAAGAATCTTAGTCCTTTGTGTGTGGAGATTGATTATGTCAACTAATGGCAAGATTTGTGCTAAGTCATTAGAAAAAGAAAAGACAAATGTTTTAGATGGCATTAGCACAAAATATATTGTATTTCTCCTCTATAATATCACTTTGTTTTATACAAGAGATTTCCTGGATGAACTTACATTTACTGTTAGGTACTTTTGAATAGCCAAATCAGTTGTAAATAGCTGTTAATTTGACAGTCTAATAGGCTGATTTGTCTTTTCCTGAAATCTTTCTATGGTAAACAGGAGTTTTGAAAACATTTTTCTACATCTGATAATGAGCAACAGGCTTAACATTTTCTGTTACAAACCACACATATTTTTACCTAATCAATAAAATTTTAATTCAGTGCTACCTGTTTGATCTAGTCTAGAAGAGTGGGTTCAAAGTTCTGTAAAAATGTATTCTCCAGTGTCAGAAGTGATGGGACTTTAGATATGGATAAAATGCTCAGTTTAATTTAGCTGAGTGAGTCAAACATTTTGATTACAGGATTTGACATTCCTAGACATTAACTTTATTTTTGGGGGTAGGGTGTATTGCTTAAAGGTCATAATATGTAGCAAAAAGGATGGGATTTTCAAAGTCATCTAGCAGATTTCAATGCTTAATGCTTCCCCAGCACCTACTCCACATGCCAGGGGAAAGAGAATTTGGCCTGGTGAGTGCAACTTTCGCTTTTAGTTACACAAGTATAAATCTGATGCAACTCCACTCACTTCGGTGAAGTCACTCCAGCTTTATGCAGATGTAACTCAGAGCAGAGTTTGGCCAAGTTTTTCTTGTTATGTTTTATATTTATAGATATATAGATATATATAGATACACACACACACACAGACACACACACACACAGCTAATAATGTCTCACTGGATTTAAACTGATTTTACCTCACAATATTACTGTATACAGGGTAATCTTCCCATTATTAAATTGATAAAATTTGTTGTCATGGGAAATAAATTAAAGCAGCAGCTAAGCTAACCACCATAAAGACCTGTTGCATCCCTTAAATTGTTTTAAAGTGGTTGTATGGATATGCCTTCTACAGTGAAAGCCTGACTCCATTCACTTATGGCCTCAGCTCTGCACGGGATCAGCTAGTGTGGAGCCTGTGCTTGTATGGAATTCTACTGGAGTTCACACTAGCAGATTTCATTGCAAGTTTTGCTTCTATGGCTGAACTCATGTTGCAAAAAAAATCACTCCAGTCTGGTGAATGTTGGTAAGGTTTCTGACAATCATGGCTTTTCCCCCCCTAATCTATGCTATGGACTCTGGAGTATATAGAAAGATATTTATAGCATGTATTTAGTAACATGACTAACTGTCCCTGCCGTAATTCCCACAGAGGCATTACCGCCAGCAAACAGCTTTACATAGACTTGTTGCTAGGCAGATTTCAGCCATGGATGGATAGAACCATCAAGTCTATATGGAAATGCAGTAGGGGTATTGCATTCTGCTGCTTTATATTACACAAGGAGACCCCTAGCTGTGACTTTGCTAGACTAACTTTCCTCTGCATAGACCATTTTTAGAGAGATAGTGATTTAAATTCTTCAGTTACACTGAATCTAAATCCCTCCTTTGCCATTGGAAGTCACTTATGGCATGAATGTTTTTCTGCATGTATCATGGGCTGCTCTTTTCATGACCTATGTTAAATCACATAAACTTTCCCTCTCTAGGTAGTGTTTGAGGGAGGGAGTCTTTGGTCAGCACCCTTTTACATGTTCTTCCAGCTGCTATGGCTTCATTCTTAAAACACAATCCAGCTATTTCCATCTTTTTAACAATTTCTCATTGCTAAAGTTAATCAACTCTTGATTTTTTTTTCCATTTAATACCTGCTGTTTTCCTGAGGAGGCAGATTTCAAAGGGATTTAGACATCTGTCTAACTTTGGTGGATTTCCAATTTTCACATCCATATGTTAAGGTGGAAATAACATTTGAGCTGAAGATTCATAGTTTTGGCTTTTAAATTTTAGATGTTTTGATGATCAAATCTTGTTCAAGCTGGTGAATACAGCCACTGTCTGCCAATTTGAGACACATTTCCTTCTGGACAAGCCTTGGCAATAACATGCAAGCCAGTGGGTATGTAAATTGACTCGACCCCTGTATTATTTCACATTCTCAGAGGGTTCTCATTAGGGTATTTCTTTTTAAAGCCGATGCAATTCTGGACAGTCTTTTGGACTTTCATGTTGCTTAAAATGCCACTTAAAAGAGCAATATCAGTAAAACTAATTCCTCAATGTCATAACATTTCTTCCCAGATCTGGACCTTAGCATCCAAAATATGGGTGTTAGCACGAAAACCTCCAAGCTTAGTTACCAGCTTGGACCTGGTAACGCTGCCACCAGCTAGGAATTATACAGTGCCTAGCTCACTGTGGTCTCCCCAAAACCTTCCCTGGGGGACCCCGAGACTCAGATGCCTTGAGTCTTACAACAAAGGGAAATAACCCCCTCCCGTTGTTTCCTTGTTACTTCCTCCCAGGCTCCCCTCCCTGGACGACCCAAGGAGATTTCCGGTTTCCAGTCCTGGAAACACAAGTACCAAGAGATCTAATCTCTCTTCCCCCCTCACCCAGAGGGTATGCAAAGTCAGTCTTAGTAAATCTAACACCAAGAGATTTTCCCCCTGACTTCTTCCTCCCACCAATTCCCTGGTGAGCTTCAGACTCAATTCCCTGGAGTCCCCACTAAAGAAAAACTCCAACAGATCTTAAAAAGAAAGTTTTATATAAAAAAGAAAGAAAAGGACATGAAATGGTCTCTGTATAGGGTGACAATTTACAGGGTCAATTGCTTAAAGAAAATGAATAAACAGCCTTATCCAAAAAGAATACACTCCAGCAACTACACACATGTAAATACAAAAGAAAACAATATAAACCTATTGTCTTACTATCCTTGTACTTACAACTTGGAAATAGACGATTAGAAAGCCTGGAGATAGAAAAAATCACTCTCAGAGCCGAGAGGGTCAGACCCAAGACAGAGAACAAAGAACTCACACCCAAAACTTCCCTCCACCCAGATTTGAAAAAGTCTTGTTTCCTGATTGGTCCTCTGGTCAGATGTTTGGTTCCCTGTGTTAACCCTTTACAGGTAAAAGAACATTAACCCTTAGCTATCTGTTTATGACACTCAAGTTCACTGTTGCTGAGTCAAGCAATGCCTGTGTTCTGTCCAGCTATACTCTCTCATAATGAAGTTAATGGCAACGCCAAACAGGAGATGTCAGAGAATGCCTCCTTGTCTTACCAGTATTCGTATTGAACCATTCACTCAAGTCTGCTTATTTTAACTGCATCTTGATACAAAGCCTTGATTACGTTAATTACATGTCAAGATGTTTCAGAATAAATTGTGATGAAGGCTATCAATTGCCCGTTACACTGACAAAACATATTTGAAGGCCAAATGGACAATTTTACCCCCAAATACCCCAATGACCTGTTAGGTAAGTAACTATAAATAACCATTGCAATGTGTGGAGTATTGGAAATATTTGTATTAATATTGTGCATTCCATGTGTGTGTCCATGATGGGTAACTTGCTATGGACTTGGAGCAAAACAATTTGTTAAAGAAACCAATCAGGAAAGAAAACAATGGCCTAGATAAAGGCATTCCAGCACACACACACACACACACACACACACACACAATGGCCAGGTTTTATTGCAATGAAGAGGTGACTTCTCAGACCCATCCCTGGTGACAGTTGTTTTGCCAAGCCTGAGGACCTAGAGATCAAAAAGTTACCGATTTGTTGAAAGACCTACCCTACAGACAGGAGTCTGCTGTAGGCTGACAGAGCCAGGGGTCTGCAACAAACAGGCTGTAACTTTGTCCCCAAGCAAACAGTAGTTTCTAAGGTTGTCATGCCAACCTTAGGACTGGAGGGGAATGCCAAGTGTAGGTAAGAATGTGTATAGGTCTCGGTTGTTTTAAAATCCATTTCTTGGAGTGCTGTGCACCTTTTGGACCAGTAAACTCTATTTTGTGTTGAAGAAGCTGCTCCTGTCTCACCACAAACTGTTATTGTCCACAGGCTTCTATAGGGAAATTGTTTTGGTGGCGAGGAGGAGTGCGGTGGACATGATATACCCAGATTTCAGCCAGGCTTTTGACAGTCCCCCATGACATTTTGATAAGTAAGCTGGAGAAATATGGGCTTGACAGAACTACCATTAGGTGGATACATAATTGGGTAAACAACTGCAAGCAAAGAGTAATGATTTATGGAATGATGCCACATTGGAGGGAGGTCTCAAGTGGGGCTCCACAGGAATCTGTTCCAGTTCTGGTGTTTAACATCCCCATTAATGACCTGGATGTAGGCATAGAGAGCATACCGATCAAGTATGCAGATAACACAAAGCTGTAGAGGCTGCCAATACTTTGGAGGATAGAGCTAAAAATCAGAGGGATCTTGATAAATTAGAGAACTGGGCTATAAGTAACAGCATGAAATTCAACAAAAACAAAACTAAGGTGTTACACTTAGGGAAGAGAAACCAAATACAAAATAGGGAAAAACTGGCTTGGCTGCAGCACTGCTGAGAAGGATCTGGGAGTGGTGGTAGATCACACCTTCAACATGAGTCAACAGTGCAATGCAGCTGCTGCAAAATAGGCAATGCAACCCAAAATTCCATTTAACAGAGGCATAGCCTGCAAGTCACAGGACATGACAGTACTGCTCTACTCAGTGCTGGTTCGGCCTCAGCTGGAGTACTGTGGTTCTTGCACATCTAATTTTGGTCACCAATGTATAGAAAGGATGTAGAGAAAGTGGAAAGGATCCAGAGGTGAACAACAAAGATGATCAAAGGGATGGAATGCATGCCATATGAGCAAAGGCTGAAGAAACTGGGTATGTTTAGTTTGGAAAAGAGGAGATTAATGGGGGATTAACAGTCTTCAGGTACTTGAAAGGCTGCCATAAAAAAGATGGAGATAAATTCTCTTGCCACAGAGGGCAGGACAACAGCCAAAGGGTTCAAACTACAGCATAGCAGATTTAGATTAAATCTCAGGAAAACTTCCTTACCATAAGAACTGTAGGAAAATGGAACAGACTGCTTAGGGGTGTTGTAGAAGCTCCTTCACTGGAGGTTTTCAAAAGGAGGTTGGATAGCAATCTGTCTTGGATGGTTTAGACAACAAATCTTGCATCTTGTCAAGGGGTTAGAGTAGATGATCCTTGCTATCCCTTTTAAGTCTGTTGTTCTATGTCCTTGTTGAGCCTGCTACACATCATGGTTGTCACCCAGGGGTTATAACTCAGAGAAACAATTGAGAGTGGTTGTGTTGCAGGGTCCTATCCTTAACAGGAGTGGAGGCATGGGCCTGTCACTTCAAAAGGGTGCACTCGGGAGACAGAAAAAGATCTCAGAAGGGAAAGCCTGCCCCAGGACCAGAACAAAATATATTGAAAAATATATTAAATCTGAACAAGGGACAATTCTCCCAAATCTCTACACTGTCCCTTTGAATCACGTCACATTTTAGTAAAAGGGCCAAAGGTTGGCAGGAACTCATTTATACTTTCTAATCACTACAAAGCAAAATATAATCCTTGTTAATCGGCTGCAAGTCAGTCTTGACTAAAATGATTCATTTAGACTAGTTGGATAGAACAATATTTATTACATGTTAACATCAGCTTCCCCCTTTAATGTCTGGTCTGCAAGTAGTGTTCCTCTCACTTAATAGAATTAAATAGAGGGAATTATGAATCCCTGCTAGTGTTGCAAATATTTGGCCTAACGTAAAAAAGGTTGTCTTTGTCTTGTGGATATCTCTGCCAACCATATCTGCTTAAGGTCAATGGCTAATTAAATTTCACATGCAAGCAGAGAGAATGTAATCCACACTCCCAGAAAATGCTTAGCGTACAGACAGTGATCTTGTTTAGCTCTTTATTTGCTGAGAGAACTACTACTGAATGAAACCCCACATCTCAAGATAGCTTCCTCTTAGTTTAAGCTGACAGGAATCTGCTTGAACAAGAACAATTTTAAGGAAGTAGAAAATACAATCGTATCTGCTTTATGATGCTGATATATTTGACATGATAAACTAGGTTAAATGCTCAGATCTAGGTCTAGGTTTTGTCTTATTGCCATTAACACTACAGCAGTTGAAGAGTATGAAAGAGACTTGAAGATATTGAATCTCATCTCAGAATATGAAGGCACTTGGATGTAAGGGAGTATGGGAAAAAAGTGAAAAGTGTGTTTATTGTGGGTGGTGTTACTGTAGTAAGCAATACATTTGTTTGAACATTAGCACTCTGGGACACATTCCCACACACTAATGCTGCCATTAATAACTATTGTAGGGATCATACAGCATCTCTAAATCAAAGAGTTCTGTTAATAAATGTCCTCCTTCAGAAAACAGTCTTTAAGGAAGTGGGCAGGGAAGGGAGAGAGTGGGTGTTAAGAAGGAAAATAAATAACTATGTTCTCAACAAGCCTTCCATTTAACTCTGTTGTAAATAGCAATATGAAAGTCATAACAGTATAGCTTGTACCTAATGGCTCCAGGCTCTTGAAGTTAAATGAAGGAGTGGAGATCAAGAAACTACTGAACATGCGAGAGTGGAGAGAAAAGCAGAGACGTTCAAAAATGTTACAAAAAGCTTCAGAAGGCAAGAGCCCTTTTGTAATGCAATAGGCTTCAAAGAAAGATTAGTATGGCCATGGTCCAGCAAAACCTTAAGCATCTGCTTAATGTAGTACTACTCCAGTGATGGAACTATCAACATGGATACAGTTAAGCACATGCTTACCTATTTAAGGAAGAGGGGAAGAGAAATCAAGAGAAAATCTGTTGGTCAGATGTTCAGGAGCTAAACTAGGAAAGAATAAATAAAAATTACCTGCTCTTTCATTCCTCCTTTTAGCAGCTTAGGAAAGTTCCACTGAAGGCCCCCTGACCTGCCTGTCTTCCAGAGGCAGAATGGAGATTATCAACCACTTCCTATTCTACCACCTGTACCTGCTGGAACAGCTTTTACTCAAATGCCTCATGCACAGTCAGGCAATTTACATGGTGAGGAAACAGCAGAAAAAGGTGTGGGCTTTGTTTGTTGGTGGGGGAAGTGGACTATAAACATGCTTCTTCCTCCAGCAGACAGATGTCTTGAAAGGTGGGAACGTTCTGGAAACAGTCCTCCTTGTCTTAATCTAGTGCTACTGGTTGCCCTAAGGGTTTTAAAGCTTTCTCGGGCTAAAGCATGCCAGTGTGCCCTGGACTGTTCTATAATGCACTTAGGTCCTGCTGTTTTAAAACTTCTAACATACCACTGTTGCAAATACCAAGGTGCGCAGGAGCTGCCTGTCTTCTAGAATACTCCTTGTTGTGGAATATGGGTGGTGGTTGGGAAATGCTGCTTAATGACTAACCTTCTCACATGTCTGAGAAAGAGTGAGCCAGTTGGCTGAACCAAGTAGATGCTTTGAATAAAGAAAGTCCGGATCTCAAACTCTATTAGGCTCCTTTGAAAAATCTTATCCTTTCACTTTAAGAAGCTCTCATTCTTGTTTTTTATGTAGAATCATGGTTGCAGAGAGAGTCATTTAGTATTGTGACTAACATGGATGTTATGAGTGTTGATCATTTTTGAAAGTAGGGCCACTTCTAGTCAGGTGCCCAAATATGTAACTGTAGGAGATGCACAACTTTGGCATCCAATTTAAAAAAAAAAGTCCTGAAATCCCAGTTCTGTTACCAATAGATGATAATATCCACTAGTAACAGATCTCCATGCTTTCTCAATGGTAGACTCATGTTGCAATACAGAGAAAATACTGTAATTAAGAGATTTTGTACTCTTCATTTAACAAGTTTGTGGGGGCTAGGCAATGCGTGGAAATATTTCCCTGACAAATAAGTGTGTATTAATGGCAGAATTGTGCTGCTCCTCTAGGGGCACCATCTACAGTGTGACATCTGCCTTAGGAGAGGAATTCAGCTCTCTTCCCAGGCAAAGATCAGTCACTGACTCATTCCTATTAATGATTCTAAAGTTTTCAATTTCATCTGCTAGGTTGCTCATCCATGTACCTAACAGCCCATTAAAAATGAATGATTGGAAACAAAAAACTTAAAAAAGGGAAAATAACTCATAGTTCCATAAGTAATCTCCTGTGATGCCCTGGGCAAAAGCACAGAGTGAAAGAGAAGGCATGCTTCCAGCAATATTAACAGACAATCTTCAAAGAAATTGCATACAAAGGAAACATTAAATTAAAGCATATCAAAGAAGTATAACTGAATGATGGGAAGCAATAATTAGGAGCTAAATAAAGATTTTATAAACATTTCTGTATGTTTATGGTTACTTCTGAACAAGGGGTAATTACCCATTCTCAAGTATGAATGCTAATTTCCTATATATTGTGCTTCTATCTAATATGTTAAATTTATTTTCTTTTTATATATCAATATAGAATACTACTAATGTAATTTTTCCTTGGAGGGACTTTAATGTCTTTTGTATGAAGCGGAGTAAAATAAATGTACCCTTACACCTAGGTTAAAACAACGTGGGTCTTTGGGATCACTCTTGAGCAGAGAGCTCTTAATGGTCACAAAAGGAAAATATTAATAGCCAACCAACCACTGTATTAATTGCATTTTATTTCCAGGGTCAATGTGTTCTCCACATCCGTCTAGTTCTCCACAGTTCTACTGATTCGTGTGAATTATTAGACCTTAAAGGCCACTTTAATAATTAGTAGCGTTAGCTGGATTAGTTCTGTCTAACATTTGATGCAAAACAAAGTAATGGATATTTTGTCCATTTCCTAACGCCTTCACAGGACCTCAATAAACTGTGACTGTTAATACAGTATATATACTTTAATTGCTCAATACTCAGCACTTTAGTATTAATTTTCAATAAAAGATGTCTATAGAACTTAAGATCACCACATTAATAGATAGTGACACATCAACAGAAATAAAATATGCTGTCTTAAATTTGGGTCCATAATGTTTTCATAATAGGAATCAAAGAATTCAACAGGTGTATAGATAAACAGGAGACATTAGTTTATCCATAAACTAAAGTTTTATTTATACCCTTGAAGGATACTCATGTCTGCTTTAAGAAGTCAGTCTTGTTAGAGCAGTTACTTAGGACTGATACATCACCTGCCCCTCCTAAGGCCAAGGTCCTGCAAAGATTTATGTGAGTGCTTAATTTTACATATTTGTAACTCCTTTTACTTCAACAGGACTAGTCACAGTGCATGAAGTTAAGCATGTGTGTAAGTCTAGGCAGGAGTGTGCCCTAAATCAGAAAAATCTTCTGTGAGACATGTGTGGTTGACTATTATAAACATAAAATGCGCAACCATCTGTGATGGGGTTTGACTCACCACTGCAGCACCTCCTGCTGACGATCCTGGGAATTAGTTGGTGTCTCACCACCGTCACTCCTGTCTCCATGTCCCCGACCCACATCACTCTACAGACTGTGCCATCCTCTTCTGGAGGCAGTCCTCTGGCCGTGTCCCATTCGGTTCTTTCCCCACTTCCAGGAGACTGACAGTCCTCAGTCCAACCACTTGCCATACTGGCAATCTGCAATCCCAGTTCTAACCACTTGTCTCAGTGGCAGACCGCAGTCCATGCACTGGCCACTGCCCTCAGAGGCTAGTGGGGGCAAGGGCATGGGGAGACCAGGCCCACCCACCCGCCCACTACTCCGGGCCCTGACTCAGGGACCCTATAGCCAGCAGCCATGTACTGCCCCTCCTCCAACTCCACCATCTCTTTTCCTGGTCCACTTCCCCTACAGTCTTAACACCTCCTCTGCCCTTGTGTCAGGGCCTCAGTTTGGCAACCATCAGCCTGGAGCTTTCTCATACTCTGCTGACCCTGCCCAGCACTACTCTGTCTATGTTGTGCTAGCCCTCTAAGCAACCAATTCTCCTTTCTCAAACTCCATGGAGTGACTGCCTTGTTCTGCTCAGCAGCCCTTCTTATATGGGCCAGCCTGGGCCTGACTGGCTCCTCCAATAAACCTTTCCCTAATGGGCTGGCACTACAAGCCTTTTCCTTATTGGTTGACTCCCACACAGCCTCCCTAGGTTTGCTTTAACCCCTTACATACCAGTGAGGGGCAGCCGCCCATTCACACATCCCATTCCTCTTGTATCTAAACATTCTTTCTATGCTGTTTCTTCAGAATAGCTTTTATCCTCTTCCCTTGAGACAGAATCCGTTTTGCTCAACATCTTCAAGAGTTTATCTAAATATCCAGCTTGCTCTCACAAATTGAAGCTTTTTGCAAGCACACAAACTTAATGTGAAAAAATTGTGTGGGTACAGATTGAATTTGTAATTGTAGCATATAATTCAGTTTGGGTAAAATTCATTTCACCTATGTAAAATCAAGCCTTATGCAGGTGAAATATGTGGTGTTTGGAGGGAGATGCATCCCTTCAGTCCAAGACAATGTCTCAGAGCTGCAGCATAGCCCCTCTGTAGTCACTGCATGAGCTAGTAGGCTCTCAGGAGATGAGAAAGTGGAAGAGGGAAAATATGGATGGGAAGTCAAATATGGAACTCACCAACTTCAGATAATACAAATAAAATGTAGATCTTCAGCTCTCCCGGTGGAAACAGCATGGTCCACGTAAAGATGCTAGGTCCTAGAGCTTGTGTCTCCTTCTACTTGGGGAGCCAGACCAACCAAGAGGAGATTCAAGGTGCTATATAGAGAACTTCAGCCTCTAGATAGCCCTAAATCCACCAGCATTGACAGGTCCAGCAGAGCCTAGGGCATGTAAAACATGGCTTGCTAATTCTCTCTGTTCTCTCAGCCTTCCTGTCCCTGTATGGTATAGGTTTGAGCATTAGCCTGCTAAACCCAAGATTGTGAGTTCAGTCCTTGAGGGGGCCACTTAGGGATCTGGGGCAAAATCAGTACTTGGTCCTGCTAGTGAAGGCAGGGGGCTTGACTCAAGGTCCCTTCCAGTTTTAGGAGATAGTATATTTAATTTAATTTATTTGTTGGTCTCCTGTTAGTGTTTGGTCATTCCCTCAGCCCACATCTCCTACTAATGCCACCACTCCTTGGATCTTTACCTTCCTTGATCCTAGCAACCATGTTTCTCACCATTCTTCTTTCTCTCACCACTCTCTTTCCCCTTCCCACCACTTCCCTTCTGATTTGTCCTCTTTCCCTCTCACTTTCCCTTCTTCTCTTGCTCCCTTCAGTCTTTTTCCTTTCCCATCATTCTTCTCATCCATTTAGCGGCCCATTCCCATGAAAAAATGTATAAAGATACACCTAAGTAACGACATAATCTTACTGTTTATTCTCCCCTCCCTTCCTTGACACTTTTTGTTGTTGTTGTCGTTTGTTGTTAGTTCGGTCTTTAGTTACATCCTGTCTACTTAGGTCTTGTCTAATTTCAAAGTTGGTTTGACTTTAAATTGGTTTAAAAGCTATTTTAGTTAAACCGATGCACAGAACAAAATGTGGACAGTCTTAATTTGATTTTAAACCTGGCTTTTATCAATGTAATATAAATTGACTCCTCACTAAATGTATGCTAACATTACAATAGGTAGGCTTAAATCAAATTACAAGTTCCATTCTGGGTCTGCAACTATTTAACTAAACTGGTTTAAAATAACACCTTTTCTTAAACCAGTGTAATCTTAAATGATAGGCAAGGCCTAGACTGTGGTTGTTCAGGCAGGGACCTGTTTTACTCCAAGCTCTGTGAGGCGTCTAGCACAAAGTATCATATATGATAAATGATAAGGCTGAGAGATGGGAAGAACAGTGTCAAAGGCAATGGAGGGGAGAGAGATTAGGAAGAAAGTTGCAAAATTCTACTATTGCTGCTTTTTAAAAACTTTATGTTGCAGGGCACCTATGAAGAGATATTGGAGAGACAAGAGGAGATATTGGAGGGACAAGAATAGAGGTAACACTGATATCAGGAGAGATCAGGAGCGGACAGTTAGATGTAGGAGTCATCAGTACAGAGGTAATAAGAGAGACATTGGTAGCAGATGAGGTTACCCTATGTTGGCATGAAGGTAAAATAGCTCACCTTTTGAAGCTCGATTTTTGTTTAGGGTTTTGTGTATTTTTGTGTTTGGTTTATTAAATGAGAAATGCTACTTTTGTTTCATATTGTGCTTTTCTTCAGCAAAATTTAAGACAAAAAATCTAGTATTTCAGGTTTGCCTGCATTAAAAATACCAGTCAAATAACTGCTCTATTTCCAGGAGACACTTCACATTATAATTAACCAGAAGTGATTTTTATTAAAAAATGAATCATTATGACTACAGTAAGCTGGCCTTCTACTGTTAGTGAAACAGATGGTACAGTTTGGAATGTTATAAATATAAATGAGCATTCATGCCATTGGGAATCAGTATACATTTTATAAAACAAAACCACACCAAATCTGGGATTTCAAAGTTCTGGTTAAAGTTAAAAAGCAGATGATTGTAAGTCAGGAAATTCATAGGCAAGTTTCCACAAGCAACCTTAATTGTGACTTTGCCCAGCATATTTTATAGTGCAATAGCTGAGTAACTTCAGACTTACAACTGCGAGAAATAAATATAGAAAAATGAACAAAGACCAATTTCTGCACATAACTAAACAATGTTAACGACAGAGCCAATGGAGGCTAGAATTGTTCACTAGATAGTGCACTGGAGAACGCTGAACAGAAAATAACACTGTATTGGCAAAGCGATGGACTGGATGATGTCATCGACTTTTTCCATCTTGATTATTGGTCATTGGTCCAACTGCACACATTCTATTAATTTCATATCATATCACTGTTATAAAAACAACTGGATTGCTTTGAGCTCCTGAATATCTGTTCAGTGGGTAATCCCTCCTTGCATTTTTCTTGTCTGACAACTGTATTTTTATTTGGCCTTTCCAGTTCTGTTTCTTCTTATTATTTTTATCCTTCCTGTGAAATGTCTTCTCTGAAGTGACATTTATCCTCCTTAGAACAATGTGTTAAAGGCATAACTTTAGCAAAATTATGTTAATGAAGCTGAGCCAGCTCTTTCCCAATATTACAAGTTGTAGTCAACTGTTTCAAGTATATGAACAAATCCGGCCGATCCTTCTCTCAGCACTTTACTTTAAAAGTGTTTTCGTTGGACACAATGGTGACAAGTATGGCATGAATGCTTAGCCAGGTAGCCTTCTTCAACTGAAGTTATGCTACAGCTCTGAGAACTGTAGTAAGATCACCGATGTAAAGGACAAGAAATAATTTCTTAGAATTATAAGGGGGCAGGAAAGGGTGGCCTCATGAACCTACTTTACATTTAAATCACAGTTATGAAAAGTGATTTGAAGATAGAGAGCCAGATCCTGAGGTGGTGCAAAACAGCCTAATTCCCACTGGTTATGCTGATTTACATCAGTAGACTATGGCCCACAAATGGTTTCAGAGCAGTTGTTTTCTAACTGATGTCAACAAATCATTGTGACTGGTAGAGCACTTGCTAGAATTCTGCAGAAAGGTCGCAGGTTACATGATACTGCCTCCTCCTTATTTCCTTCTGCTTCTATGAGTTACCTGCATGCCTATAAAAGCAGCTGGAAACAAGGAGAGAGAACTAATCTACCTACTGCCTTTAGGAGATGATGCTAAGTAGGAAGAAAAGAAAAAACAAACAAACAGAAGCTTCTTGATCTACCAGTGAAATTGGAGGTGCCAGGCACCACCAGGAGCTACCAGAGAGACATGAGACAGGAGGCACTAATGGGATCAGAGTCACCAAAATGAGTGGAATATCCAAGGAACTGGGGAGAATGACCAGCAAAACTTGGCAGAATGAGTAGGCTAGCTGAGAAGAAAGGAACCAGGCAGCCAGAATGGTTATACCGGGGGCTGGCGGAGAGAGGAACAGAACTGATAGAAGGGGAAGAAGAAAAGCATGTATGATTAACTCAGCAAGTTTTGTACTTTTAAGGAAAATTACAGTTATAATGAATATAAATATTTCTTTAATACTGATCTTTCAAGTAAACAATTGTTGTTGTCATAGGGATATTTTGTGATTGGGAAATGGAGATGATCCACAGTAATGTTCGAGAACCCTTGTTTTAGACAATCTATTGCAATGGTATTTATGCTAACCACTCTCCATGCTTGTAATAATCCTCTGTGCATCATTGTACCAATTATCTGATTATCTGCAAATACTAAACTATCATTATTTAAAAACTATTTTCTATCTTAGTTTCTTAGTGGGAAGAGTGTATTTTGCTTACCCTGAACATGTGGAGATGCTTGAGAATCAGTAAGTGGGGGCTAAAGCAGTCCCCCAAGGAATTAGTTTCACAGGGACTGCAGATCTGGAGAAACTGCATTGATGGGATTGTGACAAGTAGAAAGGAGTAACCTGTTTCATTAGCGGCAATGCTTCAGGAAAACTAGGGCTTTCTGTTGGCCTCACAGTGCTATCTAAGCCATGTTCAGAGGACTCCTTTGTGCTAGGTTGTAGCCTTTTATCTTGACCCACTAAGCCACTCAACACCATAGTGTCAGGAGAGACATCCATATCAGTTGCTTCATTGCCATCGTCTTTTAGATGAAAAACTCCTTGTGTATCTTTCAGAACATCAAATGTTATCTTAGTATTTAGATATGCTTGTCAATTTGTAACAATGTCCCCAAATGCCCTGAAAATACATTCTGAATAAATTGTAGGAAGATGACTGCTTAAACAGTGGACAGCAGTTTAAAGTCAAGAGCTGCCATTTTTATTTGTATTTTTTAAATTTCAGAAGCCAGTATACCAGGCAATCCTCCAGCTGTGTTGTTTTGTGCTAAGTTCATACCTGGCAGATCACTTGAGGTTGTGAAAATTCCCACTTAATCTTGAAGCCTATTCAAAGGAGTGGACTCATGTTGTTAAACAAATACAGTATCATTACATGATGATCCATTTTCAGGGTCTACCTGCTATTTTCCATTTCTTATTTGTCATATCAAATCTTACCTCTTTCAACAAAAACTAAATCAGCTAACTCTTAACCTCACAGTGACTGTTTTAATAAGAGAGGAAAGTGTTGTCTCCATAATTAACTTGTACAAGCAATGTCATACTCATCTAATTGTATCTTAAGCTAAGTGCCTGCTTGCAGTTTGGAGCAAAGCTTACTGGGGGGACAGGATGAGGCTATTTCATTTTATTTGAACTGGTTCACACAGCTCTAATTTCTATTACTTGAACCAGTCACCCAGCATTAGGTGTCAAAACATGGGCACAGAGTAAGAAGTCATAATGCACCCACTTTCCAGCAGGCTTATATGGGTATTTATCTGTGGGGAAAGTAACTTTGAGTTATCTGAGTGAAGCGAGTGATAAAGTTCCAGGTAGGCGTTTGGCACATTTAGACAGTGACAGTGACAATTTGACACCAATTGTGGCTAAGTGAAAGTGAAGAGAAATTACTGAGTGTTTTGAGAAGAGAGGGGAAAAAGAAACATTGTGAGAAGTGAAAACTGGTAGAGTAGAAATGAAACAGAATTCTTTGTTGAGAAAGTAGCTCCCCAAACAATATAATGGCTTAGGCATGAGAAGAAATAATGGAAATTGGGCCCAATTCTAGAAGTTGTGCTCACCAGGCACTGGGGGCTACCCACACAGAACAGTTTGCAGGATCAGGGTGTTGCTGAATAAAAAACATTATAGAAAATATAATCAGAATGGGGGTGAATAAGACAGCCCAGTAGTATAGATTACTGGGTCCATTGCTCTGCAAGTATAGGAAATTGAAGGAAATTGTTTGACCCCCAAATGCACTGGAGCAGCACTTGTTGCACAAGGAGAATGATGAGGTGATGGTGTTGGGGGTATGTATCTTATATGCCACTCTTCAATCCCCAGATACTGAGAGCCATACCCTATCATTTGTCTGCCCTGGAATGCCCCTTATGCTGATCTGTAAGTCAGCCATACATCTTTTTGAGGATTCCTCTACAGCAGCTGCTGCCTTAATGCATCTTTAGATTCATTTTGCACCACTGGAGAGCACAAAGGGGATTTACCAGAAAACTAAGGATCTGGCCTTCTGTGTCTGCTGCTGATGGATACTTCTCATGGAATGTGTTCAGGACAGGATTTCAAATACATAGAGGTACAATCCCAATGGATAGTAATTATAATTTAAAAAACATGATAGCTTGTGAGAGAGATTTTCTAGCACAGGTCCACCTTCACCCAGTGTTCTGCATTTCCTATAGTGGCTTCACAAAGAAAACAAACCCAAGCCTTTGAAATCAACCAGTGCCTATACTACTTGTGCTGGGCTGTTTTTCTGTGGGTTAATGGCATATTTATTATTATTATTATTATTAATTTTTCTTTTACAACTCCCTTCCTCTGCTTTTCCTGATATGTTATGTATGGTGGGAAAGAGTTTCTTTGACACTTTCCTGCTAAAACAAAAACACATTGAAGGGTATTTTTGTGGCCAAGTAAGAAAAAGTAAAAAAAACAAAAACAAAAACAAAAACAAAACAACCCAAGAATGAACTCAACATTAAGCATTTTCTTTGGCTTTTTTTCTAATGTTTATATTTTTCAATCATCTTTCTCAAGCCACCAGTATGACTCACCTCTCTTTCTCTGAGCACAATGGACAAGATTTCAGGCAGGAGGGCATATACAATGCAAGTGAAAAGTTGAAATGTAAACCACGAGTCCTCATTTTCACCCATGAAGACTTTAATTGAGGGATTTTCACTAGCCCTCATTTTCACATTACAAGGTTTTAAAAGAGGGAAGAATGCAACTCCAACTTTAATCCTCCTTGTTACTACTTCTATGACACAAAGAGTTAACTTTGTGTTGTGTATTTTAAAAACACGGTGGTGGAGAACACCCAAAATACAACAGCGAAGCTAACTCCTTTTTTCCCCACACGCTGGTTAATTTATTTCACTTTTGGACAAACACTGCTTCTCATTTGTAAAATTTTAACTGGATTTCAAAATAAAGTTTCAATTCCAGCTGGTGTTTCTATACTAATTTCTGGTGGCAGCCATCGTGCTGAAAACTGGCATGATCTGTGACGTAGCTGGGAGCAGCATACTGTCAGACACAGGAAAACAGTATTCATCTTCATATAGTGACTTATCTTGCTCCCATTGAAGTTAATGGCAAAATGTCCATTGCAGGAACATGATCTTAGGGCTTGATCCCACATACATTGAAGTAAATTGAAAGGTGCTTGGATCAGACCCATAACACTAATAGGTGAAAAATCACCCCTTTGAAAGAAAGCCAATAGAAGGCCTATTTCACTCTTACGCCATCTAAATAGGGGTTAAATGGCACATAGACTTTGTGCAGGACTTTACACAGAAGTAAATTCAGTTCATGCATGCCACTCTTATTTTCAAATATAAGGCCATGTCTACACGACAGGGACTATAGTGGCATAGCTACAGCTCCATATAGCTATGCTGTCATAGTGCTGTAGCATAGGCACAGCCTACAACTGCAGAAGGGGATTTTCTGTCACTATAAGAATGCCATCTCCCCGAGCAACAGCAGCTAGTTTGACAGAAGGATTTTTCCATTGACATAGCTGCATCTACAGAAGGGGTTGGGTCAGCATAACTCTGGCACTCAAGGTTGTGGATTTTCCACACCCTTGAGCACCGTAGCTAAGGGGACCTACATTTTAAGTATTTACCCTTTTCCCCCCTTTTGTAAAGAAGGTGGAATTAATTTGTCAGGGAATTATTTTTGCACAGGATGTTCATAGTCCTAGTCTACATTTAAAAAGCAATGTCAGTTAGAGGTGTGTGTGTGTGTGTGTGTGTATGTGGGGGGGGGGGGGAAATATACCCCCAACTGACATAACTATGGTGGCAAAATCCCCAAGGTAGATGCAGTTTTACTGGCAAAAAAGAGTTTGCCAGTATAGCTTATTTTTTTCAGTCAGTAGAAATTATACCACTATAAAAACCTCATTTGCCAGTAGGGGCTGCATCTCCACTACAGGAGTTTGTCAATTTAGCTGTACTGAAAAAAACTCTTTCTAGTGTAGACAAGGCCTTAATCTCAATTCTACGCATATCAGCTTCAACAAGAACTTTGAGTGCCTTCTTCCTCTCACTTGATGCTGGCTGCAGCATTGAGTACAATGGTGCTGGATCATGGTCCTCTTCATTCAGCTTGTATTTTGTAGGCAGACTTCTCCATTCATTGCCTTTTTTGGTGTTTGTAGACCTTAACCATGGAAATTTTGGTTGTATAAAAAAGAATCAGCATTTCCTCAAAGATATAACAGTAGCTGTCTCCTGTTTACATTATTGATTTCCAAGATATTAATATTGTTACAGTAACAAAGGCAATTTGCTACTCTATCATAAGTTTGTGTATGTATTATACCTGTGTTTGTATACTTGTTTTGAAACAGATCTTGGAAGCTGATACTCATTTATCCTTTAGATATTTTGGTTCTCACACTGTATCATCTAGACTCATGTCTCAAAACAGGGTACTAAGTGTATGCCTGACTTTATATACCTAGTACTCCTGGGGGGATTCGGTGCCAAAAAAATAAAAATTCTGCATTTTTATTTGTCAAAAGAATGCAATATAATCACACCAGTTTCAACTACTGTATTTGGGTAATTTATAGGGTTGTTGATTAATCACAGTTAACTCATGAGATTCACTCCAAAAATTAATCATTATTGAAAAAAATTAATTGCGATTAATTGCACTGTTTAACAGTGGAATACCAATTGACATTTATTAAATAGTTTTGGGTGGTTTTCTACATTGTCAAATATATCTAGTTCCATTACAACACAGAATACAAAGTGTACAGGGCTCACTTTATTATATTTGATTACAAATATTTGCACTGTAAAAATGATAAACAAAAGAAACAATATTTTCAATTCATCTCATAAGTATTGTAGTGCTTTGTCTTTACCATGAAAGCATAGGTGCCAACTCCGTGGGTGATCCGAGGCTGGAGCACTCGCAGGGAAAAATTAGTGGGTGGTCTGCACCCACCAGCGGTCAAGCTCCCCCCTTCCCCCCAAGCACACTGCATCCCCACTCATCCCCCTCCCTCCCAGCACTTGCCGCTGCCCTGCTGCCTAACAGCTGTTTGGTGGCGCTTTGGACTTTCTGGGAGAAAGGAGGAGGAGCAGGGACACAGCATGCTCAGAGGAGGAGGCGGAGAAGAGGTGGAGTGAGGGTGGTGCAGGGGCAGAAAGGGGCGGAGTCAGGGGGGTGTCAAGCACCCACCAGGCAAAGGGGAAATCTGTACCTATGCATGAAAGTGCAACTAACAAAATGTAGATTTTTTTGTTACATAACTGGACTCAAAAACAAAACAATGTAAAACTTAAGAGCCTACAAGTCCACTCAGCCCTACTTCTTGTTCAGCCAGTCGCTAAGAGAAACAAGTCTGTTCACATTTATGTGAGATGATACTGGCTGCTTCTTATTTACAATGTCACCTGAAAGTGAGAACAGGCATTTGCATGGCACAGTTGTAACTGGTGTCACAAGATATTTATGTGCCAGATGCACTAAAGATTTATATGCCTCCTCATGCTTCCGTCATCATTCCAGAGGACATGGTTCCATGCTGATGATGCACCTTAAAAAAAATAATGCATTAATTAAATTTGTGACTGAACTCCTTGGGGGGAGAATAGTATGTCCAGGGCTGCCCAGAGGGGGGGCAAGTGGAGCAATTTGCCCCAGGCCCCGCAGGTGTCCCCATGAGAGTTTTTTGGGGTCCTTGAAGCAGGGTCCTTCACTCACTCTGGGGGCCCCAGAAAACTCTTGCAGTGCCTTGGCCCCCGGAGCTTCTTCCGCTCCGAGTCTTCGGTGGCAATTTGGTGGTGGGGGCCCGCCCGCCGTGGGTCTTCAGGGCACTTCGGTGGCGGGTCCCGGAGCGGAAGGACCCCTGCCACTGAATTACTGCTGAAGTGAGGGTCCCCCGCCGCCAAAGACCCCAGGCCCCCTGAATCCTCTGAGCGGCCCTGAGTATGTCTCCTGCTCTGTTTTACCTACATTCTGCTATATATTTCATGTTATAGCAGTCTCGGATGGTGACCTAGCACATATTGTTCATTTTATGAATACTTTCACTGCATATTTGGCAAAATGCAAAGAAGATATCAATGTGAAATTTCTGAAGATAACTACAGCACTCAACCCAAGGTTTAAGAACCTTAAGTGCCTTCTAAAATCTGAGAATGACGAGGTGTGGAGCATGCTTTCAGATGTCTTAAAAAAAGAAACACTCTCATGCAAAACTACACAATTAATTTTTAATCGCTTGACAGCCCTAGTAATTTATTTCAAATACAACACAGAAAAAAGTGACAAAATCTAATCCGCATTTCCTAAAAACATGAAAGTTACAAATACGTAATAACCAATACCCTGTATTCCAGTTATAATACTGGCTGGCTACTTTGGGAAGTGTTTGGTTCTGATTGTCCTGACATTTTATTGACTGTTTGATAAATGATTTATTTGTTCGATGTGATGGAGCAGGGAGCTGGGTGGATTTGACCTGGAAATGTTGCCGGGGAGTTACACTGTTGTTCTGCAGGGGAGCAAAGAAATCTGTGGATGATATGAATTCTGTGCCCAGGCAGTGGTACAGAATTCCCCCAGGAGTAAATTAAGGCTTGATATTCACAGAAACTAGGTAAACACTGTTCCAACTAAAGCCAAAGGGAGTTTGATACTTCTAAGGGCTTGATCTATTCACATGGATGGAATTTTTGCCATTGACTTTAATGGGAGCAGCACCTGATCCTAGATCAGCCTCCAGGTTTCTCAGGGTGAGAACCCAAAAATCAAAGCATCCAAAATTAGTGGGCAGTTTTTAAAATTGTGGTTTTATTTTTCTGTATCTCAGTTTGCCTTATGTAATATCAGATTAACAATATTTTCCTACTTTACATAAGTATCGTGAACTTTCATTCTATAACATGTGTAAAGTGGTTTGAGCTCCTTGGAACAGCCTGCTGTATATTATAAGTGCAAAGTGGTAATCTAATCCAGGGAGAGGAAACCTCTGGCACATAGTTCACCAGGGTAAGCACCCTGGCTGGCTGGGCCAGTTTGTTTACCTGCTGTGTCGGCAAGTCTGACTGATTGCGGCTCCCACTGGCTGCGGTTCGCTGCTCCAGGCCAATGGGGGTGTGTCATGGTATAACCCCCACTCTGAACCTTAGCGTCCAAAAGATGGGGTACCAGCATGAATTCCTCTAAGCTTAAATACCAGCTTAGATCTTGTAGTGCTGCCACCAACCAGGACTTGCAGTGCCTGGTACACTCTGGTTCCCCCAAAACCTTCTCTGGGGACTCCAAGACCTCAAACTCCTTGGGTGTCACAACAAAGGGAAATAAACCATTCCCCCTCCCTTCCTCCCAGATCCTCCCCTCCCAGGGTACACTAGGAGATCACTGTGATTCAAACTCCTTGAATCTAAAAATAGAGAGGAATGTCACCTTCCCCCCTCCTCTTTTCCCCCTCACCAAGAGGTAATACAGATTTAAGCTCCACGAATCTAAAACACAAAGGAATTTCACCTTTCCCCCCCCTTCCTCCTTTTTCCCCACCAATTCCCTGGTGAGTACAGACTCAATTCCCTTGAGCCTTAACAAGGGGAAAAATCAATCAGGTCTTTTAAAAAAGAAAAGCTTTTAATAAAGAAAAAATAAAAATTGTCTCTGTAAAATCAAGTTGGAAAATGTTACAGGCTCTTTCAGCTTATAGACACTAGAGAGAAGCCTCCCCCCAGCACAAATACAAATTAAAATCTTTCCAGCAAAATACACATTTGCAAACAAAGAAAACAATCAAAAGACTAAAACCGCCTTATCTACCTAGTACTTACTATTCTGAACATATAAGAGACTGTATCAGAGAGATTGGAAAGAAATCTGGTTGCACGTCTGGTCACTCTCAGAACCCAGAGAGAACAAAGCAAAACCCCCAAAAAACAAAGGCTTCCCTCCACCGAGATTTGAAAGTATTTTGTCTCCTGATTGGTCCTCTGGTCAGGTGTTCCAGGTTCACTGTTTGTTAACCCTTTACAGGTGAAAGAGACATTAACCCTTAACTATCTGTTTGTGACTGGGTGGTGGGAAGCTGCAGCCAGCATATCCCTCAGCCCGCGCCATTTCCCGCTGCCCCCATTGGCTTGGGACGGAGAACCGTGGCCAGTGGGAGCTGCGATCGGCTGAACCTACCGATGCGGCAGGTAAACAAACTGGCCTCCCTCACCAGGGTGCTTACCCTGGTGAACCATGTGCCAGAGGTTGCCGACCCCTGATCTAATCACTGGGGACTTAGTAGCTAAAGCATGAAATGATTACAATAGTAAACGAAAAAGGACTGGTGGATGGTGATAAAGAAAGGAAGCAGATGTCAGAGCATTGATTGAAGAGGGATGTTGGAACAATTTTCATAGTGGGGGGTACCGATGATGGAAACCTTTTGTGTGTATGTGTGTGTTATTAATACTTCAAGCCACGGGCTGTGACAGCACCCCTACTTCCAGCACCGCTGTCACTGAGAGATGGTAACAAGAAGTGTTCCCTCTATTTTTTCTCATGCATGTGTGGAATGAATTTTGTTATGTGCACCAATATCGAGGTGATGTGTCACATCACCTCCATATTGTTACCAGGTTTGCCTGTTACTTTGAGGTATGCTCATTTATTAGGGCTACTCTTCGGGGGGTGGGGGAGGGGCTGTACTTCTTTCTTGTGTCATTTGTTCTCATATGGAGCTCTACTTCTCCCTGCTGCAAGTTCCTTCCCAGTGGAGGTATCCTGCAGGACCTAGGTTCCCCGGGGCTAAGTTCTTTCAGCCTCAGAATCAGACAAACACACACACATTAACAGAGCACATCTGAGAAGACCAGGTTAATCAGCACTCCCTAGATGACCCCTTATATGTCCCTGGACTCAGCAGGTTGGGTCAAACAGCACCCTCATATGCCATGGATACCGCACCGGAATAGAGCATGCCTTAGCAGGCTGGGTCGAGCAGCGCTTCCAAGCTGCCACACTCATATGTCCCAGGTTCAGCATGTCTCTATCCCCACTTTTACAATTGTTCTGGTAGTAACCCACTTGATGAGCAAACCCCATGGGATTTTTGGGTGCTGTGGGGATCTTTTACCTTAGGTAGGAGGAGCATTGCTGCAGAGCGAATGAGGAAACCAAAAAACACCCACAAAGGGGGGAGAGAGAGCAAGAGAGCGAGAGAAGCAACCAGCTTAAGTTATTTATTGTCAGGTGATAACCATAGGGGAGCCAAACAAACAAAACAGTTATAATATTAAATCTAACTTAAATTTCATAATAAAAGTCAGGTTTACAAAACTATAACTGATCACACAAGTCAGAGTCAGGAGGCTACACCTAGAAAGAGACAGAGAGAGCTGGGTTCTCACCACTCCATGAAGCTTGAATCGATCGGGGGTGCCAGGTGGTGGTGGTAGCTGAGGGTCCGGAGTGCTGGAGACAGGCAAAGCCCCCAGCATAATCAGTCAGGAGAAGATGAAGTCCCAATGGAACTGATGCAGATTTTGTATCCAGGCATCAGAAATCTTACTTGATCATAGGTAGGGGTTTTTGTAGAGAAACCACAATGGTTCAAGGGAGAACACTATATTTGTTTATGTGTAAACAATGGAGTGTACCAATGTTGTTTTGTTCAGGCTAGACCATGGGAGCTGATCATTCCTGGATTTGGGCAGTGTTCCTTGGGCGCTTACAATGCAATTAGGGAGCTTCACTATTTTGGATACCAATAAAGGATTTATTACTAGAATTGGTCTGATAACTACTGAGCTATGTGCAGGCATGGGTTCATTAACATCTGGAATGAAGATTCCCCTATCATGCAGTGCTTCTCTGCCTGTCTGGTCTCAGAGTTCCGTGCAGTTTTTGCTGTGGAATCTCTGTTCTTCATTCTGTATGCTAATGGTGATGCCTCCTTGTCCCATCTTCTATGCAAATGAGGCTAGGGGAGTTTCCTTAATCATATCACCCTTAACCCAGAGATTTAGGTGTCTCCATCACTACCTTTTCATTGCTTCTTTCATGAGTCAGACAGACTGCACCCTGGTTCCCCAAGAACATAGAGCTGCTAGGTAACACTATTGGCACGCATAACAAAATTCATTTGGTGGAGGTGGGACTGAGGGGTTTGGCGTATGGGAGAGGGGATCAGGGCACCTTTCCCTTGGCCATGGCAGGTCTGGGCCAGGCTGGGTTGGCGCCTCTTCTCTGGTCACAGCAGGCGGAGGCCAGGATGGGTTTGGGCTGGGGGTGGGGTGCCTCTCCCCCAGCTGCTGCAGGTCCATGCTGCTGCAGCCTGAGCGCCGGTGCAGAGCTTAATAGGCTGCTGCTTGGCCGCACAGCTTAGAGGGAACTTATGTAACAAGGTAAGAAGCAGAAAACAGTGCTATTAAGAGATGCAATAAATTATTTTCTCTGAGAGAGACACGTGATTATCCTTGTGATGAAGCCTGACATGACAGAAGTATTAGGTTTGGTCCTACTTTTATCTATTTGTCCAGTTATTCTTAATAGTGGCTTTGCTTCAGCTTTGCTAGCCATTTGCTAGAAAAAACACATAAGGCAGTAGGCCTAATCCTGTAGTCTTTACTCAGCCAGGTCCATAGGAGTTTTTGCCTGAGTGAGGATTATGGGTCTGATCCAACATTAGAAAAACTATCCAAGACAAGATGGTAAGATAGCAGGCTCGCCATGTAGAACCAAAGATGGTGGTTTCCCCTCCTACCCTCATAGTACTATACACACACAAGAGACTTGGCACAAGCCTGGCTGGATTTTATTGTTTCATGGTGTGGTAACTCCAAAAGGCTGGAGTTCTCTGCAAAACTGGAGAATTAACTTTGGAAGTCAAATGTGCAACATTGGCTGCATAGTTCATTTCTAGCTGATAAATGTCTCTTTTCTTAGACCAAAGGGTGCATAAAGATCAAGTAAATCTTCAATATATATGATCATGGCTTTTATATCTCCTACTAAACTAATTAAAATACATTTGAGTGTGGTAAGATTTACTATCAATTTTATTGGAAATAGGAGCAGCTAAAATGGGATCAATATCTTGTTATTAATTAAGAATACAGTGAAACTATAGGATACATTTGTGATGGTAATTATAAGTAGATTGCAGAGGTAAAATAGAATGTGCACACAATATATATTTAAATGGTTGTGGTCATTAAAGCAGAAAGCACTCAGATGCTTTATGGTCATTGTGTCTCATGCAGAAATTGATTGTGTAGATCGACAGAATGAGGCAAGCTGCTGTGGGCTTTTAAAAGCCTGGGATGTCAACTGTTTACAAATGCAGTGTTGCAACATGGAAAACTTTCTGTTCTGAAATAATTGTGTTTGTACATATTGCCTATATCTCTTCCCCTGGTTTTTACTGCTGAGATCCTGTTTGCATGAAAACAAAATCTTTGTGGGAGCAGGGCATGACAGCTTATGACTAATAAAACTTCCATGTCCTGAACAGTAAGATAACTATATTAATAGGAAATAAAATGTAGTTTTGCCTAGCTCATCCATTAGTGGTTGTAGTGTAGGGGGAGAAACAGAAATAGGGAAGTGTAATGGGGTGGGACTCACCACCTGGCGCCTCCTGCTGGTGACTCCGGGATTTAGCTCTGTCTGGCAAAGCGCCCCCTCCTGGTGGTGTCCCATCCATCTTTCTGCCCTCCGGTCGCGTCTCTGGACCTGCGTTGCTTCCTGCTCGGCGGCGCCCTCTTCGAGGCCACTGCCCTCCGGCAGTGCCCCTTAGTCCCTCTGCATCCCCTTCTGGGGGTCAGTGCTCAGCAGTTCCACACTCCAGCCACCATGTCCAATCACCCTTGTCAGGGATCTGGCGTAGTACAATGGCTGCTCCCTATGACCAATGGCTGAGTGTACTGCAAGGAGTGAAGGGGGGACCCAGGCCCACCCTCTATTCTGGGTCCTGACACAGGGACCCTCTGGCAGCAGCCTCGCTGTCCTCCTTCTCTCCCCTCCACTGTCTGTTCCCCTGGGCCGCTTCTCCTACAGCCCCTTGCACCCGCTAGGCCCTTCTACTCAGGGCCAGCAGCCTGGCAGGCATCAGGCGGAAGCTCCGCTCCACTGATCCTGCACAGCACCGCGCTGTCCTGGGTGCTGGTCTCCTGCTCCAGAGGCAGACTTTCCTCCCTGAACATCTGGGACAAACTGACTGCTCCCTTCCTGGGCAGCCTTCTTATAGGGCTGAGCCTAGCCCTGATTGGCTGTCTCCACTCTGGGCCCTGATTGGCTCCCTGTCTGCGCAGGCGCCCTGGCCTGCCACAGCCCACAGTCACAGAAAGTGGGGCAGTCCGTCCCACTACAGGAAGAAAAACAGAATATTATTGGGCCAGATTCTGTTCTCAGTTAGAACCTGATCTAACATCTATTGAAATGAATGTGAATCTTTCCATAGATTTCAGTGTAGTTTGGGGATCCAGACCCTTAAGGATTAACTGTATTGAAACTAATGGTTTTACACCAGTGTAAAACTGGTACAAAACTAGTGTAAGAGGGAGAAAAATCTGCCCCTTTGTTTGGCTGAAGTGAAGCAACTTGTGATTTTTTAAAACTTTCTGTGAAACATCTAATGATATGGAAACAACGCTAATCTCTGGAACCTAAGCTGGAAAGCCTGGTCATAAAAATGCTGACAATCAAGTGGAAAGGGGAAGATAAGGAGAGTTGAAGAGAAATTGCAGACTAGTGAGATAGGAACAGGAAAGATCCAGGGTGTTTTATCTACAGCAAATAAAAACATTCTGATTTTGAAGAGGCAGATGAACCAAAATAGATAGATAAAAATCAAGAAACAGATTTAAAGCCAGGAAAATATGCATCTTGGATTCCTCAGTTGTTCCACAGCATTTATTACTCACTGCTGTGATGCCTCCTTGTAGCTCATCTGGGGATTAGCTATCCACCAGTCTGATGCCTCTTCCTTTGATTGCTTGTTATGTGATCTCTCTGTGGACTCAGGTTTGTCCCTCTTCATGATTTGGCCCTCTGGCTTGGCCACTAGAACTACCGGGCCTAAAGGAGACATTACATTTGAAAGAAAATGTTTCTCCTGTTTTTCTGAGGTGGGCCCAGGCATGCAAACCAACGGGAGAAATCTGAATGAGTTTATAGACATAAATATGCAAGAGAACTGATTGATTTTTTTCAGTTCAATTTTTTTTGCCTTAAATGGTTTATTTTCCCCCCAAAATAAAACTTCATGAAAAAATTGCCAAAAAATTCTTACTTTTATATTAAAAAAAAAAAACTTACTGAACTCATGACTGAAAATTGTCACAATCATTTTGATAATGTGTTTGATTTTATATGTATATAAATATGTGTATGATTTTTTTATGGAAATACAAATGGTTCAAGTTTGAATGCTTCAAAATGAAAACATTGAAAATTTCAAAATATTTTGCAAAGATACTTTTTGGATTTTTAGCAGTTTTATAGAATAGCTGCCCTTCCTTGTCATCTCACTCACAGAAGGGAGCATTGGGTCTTGCAACCCTACTCTATCCCAGATGTCTAGAGTGGGTGGGCTTGGGTGGCTGCACAGTGGGTGTCCAAGACCTTAGTTCCCCTTACTTTCTTGTACAACTTCATAAGACCCTGCCATAAACTAGCCCTTTTGAAAAATCAAGTTGTACTAAAATTCTGATGGTTTGAGTGCTTCATCTACGCACTGTATAGGTAGAAAAAAACCAATTCACTGAGTATTCTTTTCTTTTTAAAGCTAAAAATTTAAAATAAGAGTCCTGGATGCCAGAGATTATAAAGTGGTTTGAATAACAGTCATCAAAATACAGTGTTGCCATCTCTCATGATTTTATCACAAGCCTTGCCGTATTTGGTATTATCTTAAAATCCTCTGTCCTCGAGTTTAGTGATTACAGGAAAATCTCAGCCATCTTTTTTTTTTTTAAAGTAATTATCTAACCTTCATAGTTGCTGAGAAAAGCCTGAAAATATGACCAGAGTGGTACACTTAGAACTCAAAAAGAAAAAAAGGAAACTACAACACTTACTATTTTCTTAAAATCTCATGATTTTTTTCAATCAGTCATGATTTTTTTTTGATCCTATCATTATTGTTGAATGTTTGTCATTGGCAATATTGAAAATATGTTTCTTAAAGTGTAAAAAAGTTTTAGTTTCATATCCTGTACACAGTCTAACTGTTTAGTGTTTTAGGACATATGATCGTGGCTGCTACTGTGCCTAGTGGTCACAGTGAAATGAGCAAACTGATGTGATTGAAAATATTGTTCTTAAACTGCTGCCAGCTAGACTGAAATCTTATATATTTTCAGTATTCAGATCCTTAAGACTGCACTTAAGGGTGCACTGTTTGAAAACAAATGATGATTTTGTTATTTAAAGACATATTTAAACTTTGATTTGAATGAAAAATGAAATAGTGTTAATAAAAAGTTCTGTCCTGTTGCTTATTATTCCACAACAGATGTTACAATCTTCTGAAACATGCTGCGGAGCTTTATTGAGATTATAAATTCATTTAGTGCCTGATCCAAAACCCACTGAAGTGAACGGAAATTTTACATTGACTTTAATGGGAGTTGGCTCAGACCCATTAACAATACATTTGGAAGCAGATGAGCTCTTACATTTTTGCAATTGTTCTTTGTAAAGAAACAATTCATTCTTCTGTATGTGTCTATGCGAAGCCTACTGCAAGGGTACATGCACCTTCTGCAAGCATCATTGGACTTTATGAATAGCAGTGTCTGTTGGGGCTGCACATTTGCCCTGTCTCCTCATGCTTCCATATGAGGACATAAAATGTGGAGCTACTGTGACCCTTCCTCAATTCCTTCTTAGCACCCTTGGCAGTGATACAGAACCTAGTAATTGTCTGGCCCATTAGCTCTGGCTAAAATTCTACAAAATCTTCAGAGCCACTTCTGATCTTCTGTTTCCAACCACAGTGATCCAATCAAGAACTAATTGGACCGAACTTCTCTGATAAGAGTCCTTTGTACAGAGCCCCGTGCAGGGTTTCTGTAATGGCATCAAGCCCTGTCCCTCCTTTGATGGACTAATCGCCCTTATAGATGGGCACAGTAAGTGACATTTCTGTCTGAGCATCTCAGATTGTGAGAAGAGGCTTGATATATTCATCCTTTTCTGCATGGAATCTAGCGGTGTGAGATGCAAGTTTGAAGCTCCGGCTTCTGGAACAGCCTCTGAAGGTCACATTGGACCCAGAAAAAACGAACTCCAGAATCCTTCTAATGGACAAGCCAGCATTATCTAACTCTGTTAAGCAGACAAGCAATGCCTAAGACAATTGTAGAGAAGAAGTCTCTGAAGAATGACCTGAAAATGGCATCAACATCAGCACTGAAACCAGAACTGAAGCAGACCTCAGGTTTAACGTGGAAGTCTGCGTCTACACCTCAGGCACTGAAGTTGAGCACTGAGGCAAGAACTCAAAAAAAGCAAGCTCAGGGTATTCCTACCAGGGAAAGGTACAGCAAGGCTTCTGGGGCTGAGTCTTCCAAGTGCTGCACAGCATTGAGGGATGGAGAGAAGCATCACACTGTGTCACAGCAAAGTCTGCCACCTTTGGCACGCAAGTGCCTGTTAGGATATAGATATTTAGGCATGTCTGTAAAGGCCTATACTTTAAGAATACATTGCATAGGTGAGCGGCAGCCTGTCTGCGCAGCAGTCCACGCAGCTGCTTGGAAGGAGTATGGCGAACTCTTGGGATGGTAGTTGTGGGTTCTGGCAAGCTGGGGTAATGGATTTTTTGAACAAATGGATAAGAAAGAATCAGGGCCCATACCAGGTCCAGGGGTCCACCTGGGATGAGATTGAGAAGGAGATAGGGGAGGTTTGGGGAGGTGATTGACTCAGACCAAGAAGCTGCTTTCTGGTCAGATCTGTTAGGGGAGATATCAGCCCTCACTGGAATCACACAATTGTTCAATATTGCTTATCACTGACAGGCTGCGGGGCAGGTGGAATGCATGAACTGTACCATTAAAAGTGAGCTAAGAAAGGGAGTGGAAATGGGAGGAAAACAATTATCACAGTTATTGACCTTTGTTTTATTGAGAATAAGGGCCCGAGAATCAAAGGGCACAGAATTTTCTCCATATGAGGCTCTCATGGGAAGGTCCATGGAACAGTGGGAAAAATCAACTTACCCCAGTAGCTGGGGAAGTCACTACACACGGCTTAACACAAGAATGGATTTTAACTCTAATTGACCATGTAAAACAGGTACAGCAGGCAGTGGCCTAGCGAGAAGAGCAGGGGCGGCTCTAGACATTTCGCCACTCCAAGCAGGGTGGCATGCTGCGGGGGGCACTCTGCTGGTCACCGGGAGGGCGGCAGACAGCTCCGGTGGACCTCCTCCAGGCGTGCCTGCGGAGGGTCCGCTGGTCCCGCGGTCTGCTGATCCTGCGGCTTTGGTGGACCTCCTGCAGGCACACCTGTGGGAGGTCCACCAGAGCCGCGGGACCAGCGGACCCTCCACAGGCACGCCTGTGGGAGATCCACTGGAGCCACCTGCTGCTCTCCCGGTGACCGGCAGAGCACCCCTCATGGCATGCCGCCCCAAGCACGCGCTTGGTGTGCTGGGGCCTGGAGCCGCTCCTGGAGAAGAGCAAGGAGCAACAAGAGCCAAAGCATGGTATGACCTGCCTGGGGAGTGTAATCTGGTGGGAAATCTAGCGATGTACAAGATTCCAGGTCAACATCATCTATTCCTAGCTCCCAAATGGAAGGTCCCCTATCTTGTCCTTGACCAAATAAGGCCTAGTCTGCTATTACTGAGAACAGAGAATGGAGGACGGGAGTGGGCTCACTGCACTCAAATAAAAAGGTACAAACAGGGGATTGGGAAGGGGGATGTGTAATTTTTGTTATGTGTGTATTACAGATTAATGAAAAAAGGATGCAAATTCCCCAGCCCTGGATGGAACAATTACTAGTACTAATCACAATTGTCACATCTACAAATTCTATTCAGATCCCACGATGTGAAGTGTCAAAAGGAGGAAACACATGCACGGTTACACATGCAACCTGTGCTAATAAAGTTAATGAAGACTATGAAAATCTCCCCATAGATAGATGTACCACTAATACTCCAACAGGAATTTGGCAGTGTTGGTATACGGTTTATGGATTAGATGAGGGAATCCCAACCCAGTAGAGAATATCAAATTTATCAGGAAATATTGCATGGTACTCCCTGGGTGCTGCCATGATTAATGATAGTGAAAAAACACATTTACCCACCTATGTGGTTTGTTACAGAGGATCCAAAGAATATAACCCACTGGTCTCCTGGAGCAAATAAACCCTCTTGGGAAAATAGGGGCCCACATTCAGAGTGTAATGTTACCATATATAACCACAATGGTACTTCCATGGAAGATAATCCCCGAAGGTGTGATTGTTATGTACATATTACATTGGGTGTAAAATCCCCTTTGGGATGCTGGGTGTATGATGAGTTACCCATTTTACAGAATGTAACCCTACAGGTGATTTGGATGCCAAGTTGAAAAAATCCAAATTTAAAAGTGACTACAGCCTGGATTTGAAAATATTCCCCAGCGAACAAATGTATGGGAGTCATTGTGGGAGCAGGGGCAGCCAGCATTTTGAAAGGACATGTTAAACTCTATTACATGGGTGGTACGCCCCAAGGAATTCATCCTAATTGTAGTTTGTACATAAAAGGATTGAAACAGCAATGCAATGGTGGGTGAGAGGACACACCTGGAATTGTTGTCGGAAAAGGGAATTGTGGGCAGCAGGGGACACTATCCTGAGTACATGGAAACTGGGGGATGAATGGGTAACCAAACAATTAGTAAGCCAAAATGTGAAATTTCAACAACAAATTAATGAATTAATGGCACAGCAACTATCGTCAGTTGCCACAGTGTAGAGGACAGCAGTAGAGGTAAACTTGCAGTTCACTCCTTGGGCAGGGGACCTGGTGACATGGATGGGGGATGGCTTCAGAAGACTAACACGGGAAAAGTGTGTGTGGGTATTCAAAATGCTCAGTTAATAGTGTTAATTAATATTATGACAGATGCTTGGTTAGAACAATGGCCTTCAGTATTAAATCAGGAGGCTAGCCCATATTTATCCGCAATTGAAAAAACATACCCATCTACCTGGAAAATAACATCCCTGACATGTGGGGACAGTTCTTGTGCACATTTTACTATGATATCATGGGAAGGAAATGTAAATAAGGTGGTCCCCTTGAACCCTATTGGAGTAACTAGGGAAGGGAGAGTGCGTTGGGAGCCACTAGGATTTAGGTGGGGATGGAGTGGAATGGGGTAAATTGGACTGTCATCCCATTAAGCAATTGTATATCCAGAGGAGGAATATGGATGTGCCCCTCTCCTATGACTAAGGAGGAGTAGGATCAATGGCCTATTGCAAAGGGGGAGCATTTAGGGGTAATGTATATGGGGTACTGTCTATTTTGTTGGGAATGTATGCAATACTGCAGTATAACACTAGGAGGCAAAATCCTTCCAGGATATGACCAAATTATTAACTTATATACACTATGGTGCACCAATGGATCAGTGGACTTAATCGTTGTAAACAATCGAATCAGCACCAATTACTCCATGTTGTAACAAATAGTTAAATTGGTTTAACTGTGGATATTCAGTGGAGGCACAATATGAACAAAAGTACACACATTTTACAAGAGCAACTTGCTGCACGTGCCAACAGTTGGACACACTTACAATACACACTACAGAATGGTATTGACAAAATTTTAACCCTATCAAAGCAGTGTTTTTGGTGGTGGACAGGATGTTGGACCACATTGCAGCGGTCAGGACTCTAGGTGTTGCTGTGAATTATCATAGCAGCTGATATATTGTTAACTGTATTTGTGTTATGTTGCATATAAAAACGATAAAGGGGGGGGCACAGCCCCTAAAGAACAGCTGCTAATTGTAACTTAAGTAATGTAGTAAGCCCTCCCCACCAGTGTACTAAACAACCAGGACCCAAACTTCTCAGACCCACTATAATGGGAAATCTGGAACACTAATTGGAACAGATGTAGTATGCCTGTACAAGAGAAAGTGCAGGGCACGGTACTAAACAAGGGGCAATGGGACAGATGGATATCGCCACATTCCACCTTGGTGCCTGGCCTGTCAGGGTGTGTGTTGCCATATGTCTTATGATTTTCCAGGGATACCTGGGCAGGAGGATCCCAGAAGAATAAAGAAAAAGGGTGGCATGTTAGGATATAGATGTTCAGGCCTGTCTGTAAAAGCCTATGCTTTAAGAATTTAGGTATATGTTTATCATTTAGCTAGTTATGGAGGTACAAAAGAAAGAATTAAAATCACTGTCTGCCTGTGTAAGGGCCTTCTTTAACTGTGACAGTCTGAGTCCCTGTTCTTAAGGCCTTTGGCTAAGCAGTGGGAGCAGCCATAAGCTGGAAAGCATATGATCACATCCTCACACAATTCAAACCAGTCATATTGAAACAAGGGAATCTGGGACTGATAGAAAGGTGATCCAATCTATCACCTCCAGATAAAGGGAAGAGCCTAGAAGATATAAAAGAAAATTTAGGTTGATAGTTTTCTGTTTGGTAGAACTCACTCATCAGTAGACAGCTGGGAAACTCTTATGTCTTTATAGATAGTTGTGAAATCCTCACTTGGTATTGTTTTGTCAGTATAGTTCCCACTTTGCTATAGTTTATTTGCATGGTCTCTGTCTGGTTCTGTGATTGTTTCTGTCTGCTGTATAATTAATTTTGCTGGGTGTAAACTAAGGTGGTGGAATATAATTTGTTATCTGATCATGTCACAATATGTTAGTATTGGTTTGGTAAATTTCAGTAAAATGATTGGTTAAGCTATAGCTGAGAATATTAATATATAAATTAGGGGCAAACAGGAAGTAAGTTGGATTCGAAAATAAGGAAAAAGGAACTTGGATTTAAGCTTACTGAAAGTTCACTGCAATAAACATTGAATTGTTTGCACCTTCAGATTATGGGTATTGTTGTTCTATTCACACGAGAAGGACCAGGGAAGTGGGAGGGTGAAGGAATAAACCCTCTGACAGTGCCCCCATAGGCATTGACCTTGGCCTCAGGGATGGAGGTTTGGGCTGAACCTGATCCATTGCTGGTGCTAAGTTATCCACTGGCATGCACAGAGACTCTGGTACCGCCAGGCATCATAGGATCAGTGCCAATCCGTGAGGAAGTCTACACCTCACTGTCACTAGGGTATATTTTTCCCCTGTCATCGAGCAGTGAACTCTCCCATCTGACATCTGTAGATGTTGCTACCAAGACACCCATGGACTTATTCTACAGGCTGCAGCCACCACCAGCCAGCCAAGATTGACACTGGTCCAATCAACAGCCTGTGAGTCACCCATATGCATATAGGATAGGGTCTATGGGCGGGGGGTCGGGGAGCCTGGTGCTCACCTTCAGAGGCACCTCTATCAAGTAAGAGCCCCCACTTCCCTAGCAGCTTTCCTGGCCAGACCACCAGTGCTAGAAAATCAAGAGGAGCTTGGTCCAGGGGCAGAGCAACATCAAAACCCTGTCCTGCCGCCTAAGGAACTTTTCTTTGTAATTGACAGATAGAGGAATATCATCAGCACTAGTCCCAGCACTGGATGATTTAAAGCATTCTAGGAGCTCCTCATGTGGATTACTGAGACTCTGGAGACTGAGACTTTGGTCATCCCAGAGAAGTCCCACAAGATGTTCAACATCCTGTCATCTTCTGTTCTGCCACAAACGACCTTTTTCATTAATTAAGGATTGATAGTCTCTGCAAAAGCTCTGTGGAAAATACAAGCCACTACAAAACCAACAGTGAAAGTTGAGAAGAAATGCCAGGCATTCAATTCAGGGTTTGACTACTTCTACAACCAGTCCAACCCTGCCTCCTGAGTTGTCTCAGCCATACAAGAAAAGTCAAGGTCAAACAAAAGAATGCCAAAGGAAAAAGACCTTGACCTGTTTGAGAGGAAGTCATACTCTTCAGCATTGCTACAACTACAATAAACTAACTGCCAGGCCCTCCTGGCTAAGTATGCCTGTCTGACGGACAGGTGAGCTCCTTCCTCACAAAGCTTCCTCATGACAGCAGAGTGCAGTAACTGCGGTCCTTTGAGATATTGTAGTCAGTGTGCATTCTGTGACCCACCCTACATCCTTGCTTTCTGGAATGCTCAGCAATACAGACATTGAAATGAGAGAACTGAGAAAGGGTGGTGGCCACCCCACCTTTTATGACCCCATATTGTAGCATGAGGAGGCATAGGGCACATGCCCAGTCCTGATGGACATTGCTAGTCAAGAACATCTGGTCTTGTACATATGAGGATCATGGACATCTACAGTGGGATCCACACAGACTACAACATCTCAAAGAACCAAATTACTGTAGGTTAAATAAACAATCTTTAATAGTAGTTTAGTTCAATTACTAAAGGGAAATTCAATTTTGTTTATTAATTTATTTATTAGCACTGAGATATTGCAGTAAAAGATGCCTTTGAAATACCTGACGTGTGAAGTTTGTTACAAGACTCCACTCAGAGTGCTGCATGCCCAAAGACCTCTGACACAAGCTCATTCTGTCTCCTATCATCTCCTTCTCTCAGCACATTCATCTGTGCTCTTAATGTTTGTCATCACATCATAAACCTTAATCCCATCTTCAGACATATGACATGGACACTGTCTTCTAGGAAGTTCATTACCTAATTAATCCCTAATTTGATCACAAGGATTCAATCACTTGGGCCTCCCAGTTAAAACCAAACAGCTACAGTATATCTGTTGAAACAGAAATCACAAATCCAATTTAAGAATGATCACTAGTGTTAGCCTTGCTCTCTTTGCTAACAATTCAACCTTTATAAAAGCAGTGACTCAAAGTGATTCTCAAAGGAAGTAACAAAAAGAGGCCAGGTCATTCATATACATATATCACTCCTCAAATTTACTATTCTTTGGGCACCAGCTTTCCTCTTTATGAAACTGCAGCATTATTATGTGTTTGTAATGGCTCTGACTTATCCATGACTTTCACCTGACAGCAAACAATAGCAGTCTATTGAGACTCATTCTCCCTTACTCACTTATGTCCCCACCAGATGCTTCAATAGAACTGCAAAAGTTAATGTCCCCTATATCCATTTGATTGACTTTACTTTAAAAAATAGTAAAGGGTAGCAAAGAGCTTGGTGTGTGCTCTTGCACAGCAGATGTCACACCTGAACTGTGTTAGAGGATGACCAATATTCATGTTAATTTATAACTGTATGGTCTCTGTTTTGTTTTTGCTAGAATACATGGAAATGGTACCTGAAAAATAAACTTTTATAACAGGGAAGCTTTTTTTTTCTGAAATAACCTTGAAATAATACTTTTATTGTTTTATATATTATTTTCTTTAGAGAGGAAAGTGCCAGGGCTAGAATGCTAGCTTATGACTCTGGGGCCATGGACTTAAATCCCTGCTGTATCACAGACTTGCTGTGTGACCTTATGAAAGTCACTTAGCCTCTGTGCTGCAGTTCCTTATCTATAAAATGAAGATAATAGCACTTCCCAATCTCACTGGGGAATTGTGAAAGAAAAGTACATGACCAGTTGTAAGGTGGTCAGATACTGTGGGAAAGGGGATCATTTACATACCTTGAGTAGTTTCTTTTTCATATCTTTGCCAACGTCTTCTAGTGACTGAGGATATTAACCCTAAGAACAAATATCCTAATCCTCAGTGTTGTCTGCTGAAACATCAAAGCCTTAGCTATATGTAACATGGACAGATCCGGCTCGTCGGTGGGAGGGCAGGATTGAACATGAGGCCTCTAGAGCTTAATGCATAAGTCTCTACAACATGAGCTAAAAGCAGACTCCTCTCTCTCTCTCTTCCCCCTCTCACCGATGGGACAGAACATCGGACCCAGGAGGTGTGTGGGCAACATATGTTCTCCCCTCCTTCCAGTGTACATACTTCTTTCCCTTAAGTAACATGCACGGGAAGATGGTCGTCATGGCACATGTCTGTTGCAATGCACCTGTTTCCAAGTCCCTGAGTGGAGCCACTCTGGGATCTATTCTATCTTTTGTAGCTTCTGCTTCTTATTGTTCTTTTCACTCTGGATTGCTTTTATTTAAAATTAAAAAAATAAAGATTAAACCTGAGAGAGAAGGCAAGAGACAGAAAACAGAGGCTAGTTTTCTTCATCTAAACTGAAAGGCCAAATTGCAGCTACCTTATTGCTGTTCCTGCAGCAGCCTGGGTTATTCTGCATTTAAAAGGGCAGCTCACAGAAAACACAGTGAGTAGAATCTGGCCGAATCAAACTCGTTTTTCTGTTATGCACTATGTACACCACAGTGATGAAACCTGCAGATTCTATCACTGTTCCCCCATCCTGCTTCAGTGGCCTAGGACAAATAGCAAGGAGAAGTAGGTCACACCAGAAGAGGAATGGGTGGGTTCAGGACACAGGGACAGTTGGACTCCTTCCAGGCAAGATTCCTAAATTTTGATATTCTCTCTCCTCTGCAATACAGCTTTCTCCTATGGCTTCAAGAAAGCTTTGGTAATTAGCTAGTTCCCCAAGTGCCAACCACTTGGGGATTAGCTTGTCTTGTAAGAATCAGTAGTTAAGCATGGGCTTGTTCCCTTTTCAACCCATCTGTCATTTATCTGAGAGAATATATTAATTTCCAGAGCAACTGACTGTAAAGTTGTCAATAGGATTATTATGACTTCACTACAAGTTCAAGCAGATGAGGCTGGACCGTTCAGGAATTAGCTCTTATCCAAGCGTAAAACTCCAAAATAATAGCAAAGCTGTTACAAAAGAAACAACTGGCTTAATAAGTCTCCTCTGCAATTTTTCCAAGTTTGCCTAAGTCTGGACCATCATCATTCACAATTGCTAGATAAAACCTTGACAAACTAGAGGATTGGTCTGAAATCAACAATATGAAATTCAATAAAAAACAAGGGCAAAGCACTACAGTTAGAAAGGAAAAATCGAATTCTCAACTACAAAAGAGGAAATAAGTGGCTAAGTGCTAGTAGTGCTGAAAAAGAGCTGAAGGTTATTGTGGATAGCAAATTGAATATGAGTCAACAGTGTGATGCAGTTGTGAAAAAGGCTTTTATCACTCTTGGGTATATTAAGAGGAGTGTTGTATGTAAGACATGGGAAGTAACTGTCTGACTATACTCAGCACTGGTGATGTGTCAGCTGGAGTGCTGTTTCCAGTTCTGGGCACCACATCTCAAGAAATAAGTGGAAAAATTGCAGAGTCCGGAGAGCAACAAAAATGGTAAAAACAGTTAGAAAACATGACCTGTGAGGAAAGGTTTAATAAACTGGAAATGTTTAGTCTTGAGGAAAAGAAGAATAAAGGGAGACCTGATGATACTCTTCAAGTATGTTAAGGGCTGTTTTAAAGAGCATTGTGATCAATTGTTCTCTATGTCCCCTGCAGGTAGGACAAGAAATAATGGACTTAATCTGCAGCAAGAGAGATTTAGTTAGATATTAGGAAACGCTTTCTAACTAAATAGGTAGTTAAGCTCTGGAATAGGCTTACAAAGGGAGGTTGTGGAATCTTCATCATTGGAAGTTGTTAAGAACAGGTTAGACAAGCAGCTGCCAGGGGATGGTCTAAGTTTACTTGGTCTTGCTTTGATGCAGGGGAGCAGATGAGATCTTGAGGTCCCTTCCAGCCCTACGTTACGATGATTCCATGTCTGGTTGTTGGACTTTCCCCAGCTCTTTAGCTACAGTCCTGGAATCTCATAGACCTAGTCAAAGTGCTGTGCTAGTGGTTAGGGTTTAAGAACCTGCTAAAGTTAATGCTGAATTACTCTGAAATTTCCATTAAAAATAATACCTGTTATATAAATAATAGAAGATACAAATATTTGTCACAGTTTTACAACATCAGAATTCTGTAGCAACACTTGTATTAGTATTACATTAAAATTAGATGACATTTTATAGGAGGAAATGTATTCATCTTTATATTTTAAAAATATGTTGGAATTTAGTGGAATTAAAACAAATATTAGAAATGTATATGAATAAAATAGCATCTACAGTGGTATTAGAAATGACAAAATAATAAATATATAAAGGAATATAAACCTGTATTATTCAGGGCATAAGCCATACACTTGCTGACAGGAGCTAAAAAAGAAAAAACTACTTCTATTAGCAATTTATTCCATTATTGTCCATTAGGAGGTTTCTCGCACCTTCTTCTAAAAATCTGGTATGTGTTACCATCAGAGACAGGATATCTAATAGATGGAATTCTGGACTGATTTGGTACAGCAGTTCTATCTCAACCTGTTTGAAATTTGGAGAAATTCAGGCCTATATGTCTGCTCCATGGCTTAGGTCCAGCACTGTATGCTACTGTTTTAAATTCAAAATACTTAAAATTTGAAATAATTCCACAAAAATAAAATAAGTGTGAGCACCAGTTTTTCTATTTCCCCCTTCCTAACAATATTATTCATCTCAAGTTACTGGAGAAATGTTACAATCTCAGCTCCAAAAAAATCACCTGTCAGATTTGAAGGGTAGTGGATTTTGATTCCAAAGATCTGCTCTCCCATTGGTGTCAATAAAAATTTCACATACGTTAGAGAGTGGTACCGTATAGATCTCTGAGAGGAAATGAGTTTACATGAGGACCTCATAATGTAATTAAAAAAATGGCAATGTAGGTGTGTACTACATGCTTACTAATGTTTCTTATTTTTTTTTGTATGGCCTTTGAGACTAGTTTTGACAACTGCTTGTACAAATAACTTTACAGAAAAAAAATATCCTGGACTAATAATATGCATGTGATATTTCAGATAAATTGGTCTATTTTTATGTAAGTTGAGCAGGGCCTTTAAGAGCTAGAGTGTGTCAAATATTTTGTTGTCTCAGGGTATGTCAACACTATGAAATTAGGTCGAATTTATAGAAGTCGATTTTTTAGGAAGCAATTTTGTACAGTCGATTGTGTGTGTCCCCAGTAAGCGCATTAAGTCAGAGGAGTGCGTCCACAGTACCATAGCTAGCATCAACTTTTGGAGCGTTGCACTGTGGGTAGCTATCCCACAGTTCCCACAGTCTCTGCAGCCCAATGGAATTCTGGGTTGAGCTCCCAATGCCTGATGGGGCAAAAACATTGCTGCGGGTGGTTTTGGGTACATGTCGTCAGTTGCCCCTCCCTCCGTGAAAGCAATGGCAGACAATCGTTTCAGGCCTTTTTTCCGTACAGGCACCATATTGCTTTCAGCAGATGGTACAGTAGAACTGCTAATTGTTGTCATCGAACGACTGCTACCACTGCCACTCTGTTCTCCTGCTCTCCTGGTGCCATGAATCCACCACTCAGGTCCTCTCATCATTCTGAATAAATATCTATTCTCATGGCATCCACTGCAACTCTGCTCTTCTGCTCTCGTCTTGCCATACCACAGCAAGTGTGCAGCCTGCTCAGCTCAGCTAAGAGATACCGCCACTGTTGTGTCCTGGCAGCAGACAGTGTAGTAGGCCTGCAAATCTGGTCTTCCAACCACCGCTTCCGCTGTCACTCTGCTCTCCTGCTCTTGTCTCTATCGATAGCGAATTTCTTCATGTTGGCTGTCATGGGCTCCCGCTTCTGCTGCAACTCTGCTCTCATGAATCCACCTCGCAGGTCCTCTCGTCATTCTCTATAAATATCTATTCTCGTGGCATCTCTCTATACATATCTATTCCATCATCCATCGCTTCTGCTACAACTCTGCTCTCCTGCAGATGCCATACCACAGGAAGCATGGAGTCCGCTCAGATCACTGTGGCAGTTATGAGTATTGTAAACACCTTGTGCATTATCCTGCAGTATGTGCAGAACCAGAACCTGCAAAAGCAGGCAAAGAGGTAATAGCAGCGCGGTGACAAGAATAATGAAGACATGGACACAGACCTCTCTCAAAGTACAGGCTCTTGCAATTTGGACATCCTGGTGGCAATGGGGCAGGCTCATGCTGTGGAACACTGATTCTGGGACTGGGAAAAAAGCACAGACTGGTGGGACCACATAGTGTTGCAGGTCTGGGATGATTCCCAGTGGCCGCGAAACTTTTGCATGTGACTTGCTTTCCCCTGACCTGAAGCACAAGAATACCAAGATGAGAGCAGCCCTCACAGTTCACAAGTGAGTGGCAATAGCCATCTGGAAGCTTGCAATGCCAGACGACTACTGGTCAGTCAGGAATCAATTTGGAGTGGGCAAATCTACTGTGGGGGCTGCTGTGATCCAAGTAGCCAACACAATCATTGAGCTGCTGCTATCAAGGGTAGTGACTCTGGGAAATATGCAGGTCATAGTGGATGGCTTTGCTGCAATGGGATTCCCTAACTGCGGTGGGGCGATAGACGGAATGCATATCCCTGTCTTGGGACTGGACCACTTTGGCAGCCAGTACATAAACCGAAAGGGGTACTTTTCAATGGTGATGCAATCGCTGGTGGATCACAAGGGACATTTCACCAACATCAATGTGGGATGGCTGGGAAAGGTACATGATGCTCACATTTTCAGGAACTCTGGTCTGTCTGAACAGCTGCAGCAAGTTATTTACTTTCCAGACCAGAAAATTACCATTGGGGATGTTGAAATGCCTGTAGTTATCCTTGGGGACCCAGCCTACCCCTTAATGCCGTGGCTCATAAAGCCATACACAGGCATTCTGGACAGTAGTCAGGAGCTGTTCAACTATAGGCTGAACAACTGCAGAATGGTGGTAGAATGTGCATTTGGATGTTTAAAAGCATGCTGGTGCAGTTTACTGACTTGGATAGACCTCAGGCAAACCAATATTCCCATTGTTATTGGTGCTTGCTCCACAATACCTGTGAGAGTAGAGGGGAGATGTTTATGGGGGGAAGGGAGGTTGAGGCAAATTGCCTGGCTGCTGATTACGTGCAGCCAGATACCAGGGCGATTAGAAGAGCACAGCAGGGTGCGCTGTGCATCACAGAAGCTTTGAAAACCAGTTTCATGACTGCCCAGGCTACGGTGTGAAATTTCTGTTTGTTTCTCCTTGACGAAAACCCACCCTCTTGGTTCACTCTATTTCCCTGTAAGCCAATCGAAACCTCTCCCCTTCAATCACCGCTTGCAGAGGCAATAAAGTCATTGTTGTTTCAAATTCATGCATTCTTTATTAATTCATCATACAAATAGGGGGATAACTGCCAAGGTGGCCTGGGAGGGGTGGGGGAGAAGGGAAGCACCAGATGGAGTGGGAAAGGAGGGGAGGAGGAAAGGACAAGGCCACACTGCACTTCAAAATTTATTGACTGACAGCCTTCTGTTGCTTGAGCAGTCCTCTGGGGTGGAGTGATTGGGTGCCCAGAGCCCCCCACATTCTTGGGTGTCTGGGTGAGGAGGATAAGGAAATGGGGGAGAAGGCTGATCATCTTGATCCTGTCACCTCTCCTCTTGCTCCCATGTCCTGTCCTCTCGTGCGTCCCTCCTGTTGTCATGTTCATTTTGTGCTTTCCTGGACTCTAACATTGTCTGCCTCCATGCCTTTTGCTGAGCTCTTTCAGTGCAGGAGGACTGCATGAGCTCAGAGAACATTTCATCACGAGTGCATTTTTTTAACCTTCTTATCTGCGCTAGCATCTGGGACGGAGATGATAGGAGGAACATTGAAAGATTTGCAGCTGCAGGAGAAAAAAAAGGGGAGAGTAGTATTTAAAAAGACACATTTCTTAGAGAACAATGGATAGACTCTTTCACAGTGAACCAAGCTGATAACATTACATAGCACATGTGCTTTCAGTACAAGATAGCATTTTGCCTGTGAATGTCCCCTTAATAAAATTCCCCTACTTCAGCCAGGTGACCATGAATGATATCACTCTCCTGAGGATAACAGAGATATAAAGAATGGATGTTGCTTGAATGCATTCCAGTAGCTGTACTGCCGTGAATGCATCCCAAGTCTTCAGGACAAATTAATCATTAAACACGCTTGCTTTTAAAACATGTGCTATATTTACAAATTTACACTCATCAGAGGTGCCTTCTCTGCCTTCAAGATCCGGAAGCCTGCCTTGGGAGGGTTGGGAAGGTAATGTCTCCAAAGTGATAAACAGTTCCTGGCTGTAGAGAAGAATGCTTTTTCCACTTGCCTGCTGTGTGCTACCCTCCTCCTCCTCATCTTCCTCATCCCTGTTGCATGAGACACCCTCCTTGCAGGAGTCCATGAAAAGGGGTAGGGTAGTGGTAGGGGCACCCTCTAGAATTGCATGCAGCTTATCATAGAAGCAGCATGTCTGAGGGTCTGACCTGGAGCAGCCGTTTGCCTCTTTGGTAGTCTTACCTGAGCTCCTTAAGTTTCACATGGCACTGCTGAGGGTCCTTGTTATAGCCTCTGTCCTTCATGCCCTTGGAGATTTTTTCAAATATTTTGGCATTTTGTCTTTTGGAATGGAGTTCTGATAGCACAGATTTGTCTTCTTATACAGTGATCAGATCCAGTACCTCCCGTTTGGTCCATGCTGGAGCTCTTTTGTGATTCCGGGACTCCATGGTCACCTCTGCTGATGAGCTCTGCACGGTCACCTGTGCTGATCAGCTTGCCACGCTGGCCAAACAGGAAATGAAATTCAAAAGTTCAAGGGGCTTTTCCTGTCTACCTGTCCAGAGTGGTCACAATGGAGCACTCTGGGATAGCTCCCTGAGGCTAATACCATCTAATTGTGTCCACACTACCCCAAATTCGATCCAACGATGTCGATTTCAGCATTAATCCCCTCGTCGGGGAGAAGTACAGAAATCAATTTTAAGAGCCCTTTAAGTCGACAAAAATGGCTTCATCCTATGGACAGGTGCATGTTAAATCGATCTAACGCTGCTAAATTCAACCTAAAATTATAGTGTAGACCAGGTCTCATATAACTGGAACATTTTCCTAGTAGGATTTTGGCTTATCATATCTCCAAATGTTTGGTGAAAAGCTCCAAATTTCTCTTAATCTGTTAGTCTTGGCAAAAAACTAGTGCTTTTGACAGATTTTGTTGGGGGAAAGGACTGTTTGAAAGTGGAATGGTAGTTATCACAGCTCAGGGCAACTGCACCTGTATGTCCTTCAGTGGTTCAGCAACGGCACTCACTATCAAGCTTCCAGATTCCCAGATGTTGCCATCCTCATTCCTTTCTGACAGGGTTATTTCCAGGCTGCACAGTTCCCTGACTGGATGAGGAGTGGGGCCCACCTTGGACAAGAAGAAGTTCTGTTCACTTGCTGGTTCAGGAAGGAGGTCTGAGATACTTTAAACCCAGGCTATTTATCCAAAAATCCTTTCTTTGTCTGTTGATCCCTGTAGCATCCAGTTTGAACAAGTATATAGGACCTTTTCAGGGGACTGATATTTCTCCGGGGATGTGACAACCTAAGTGAATTTGTCTAATCATCTTGCTCTTCTCCTTTTTACCCTTCACATGGAAATACATACAATCCCTCAGTTAACACACAGACAATTGCATTTTTAATACAGTGGCCCCCAAAGTATCAGAGGGTAGCCGTGTTAGTCTGGATCTGTAAAAGCAGCAAAGAATCCTGTGGCACCTTATAGACTAAAAGACGTTTTGGAGCATGAGTTTTCGTGGGTGAATACCCACTTCCTCAGATGCATGTCAAAAGAGACTGAACTCAATTTAATAACGTTTAATTCATTTCAACAAGGTTTGTCCTGGATATTGTCAGTCTGTCACAGTAGTTATTTACTGCTGAGTATGTAGGAGCAGCTTTAAAAGTGTACATTGGTGTTATGAGGCAGTTATGAACTCGGCAACAGAGCACAGGTGGACTTTGTAAGGATTGTAGGTCCCAATTGAACTTTGCAGAGTCCTTATAGTCCTTGTGTTCCCAAAGAAGCTAGTAGGGTCTTTGGTCTCCGGTCACTGAGCAATTAAGTTGGGTTGTTGTTGTATTCTTTTTTAAATAAGGGACAAAAAATTAACACTGTAAATATGTCAATTAACTCAATGGAAAAAAAAACCCAGCCTTGATAATGATTTCAAAAAATCACCTAATAGTGGACAACGTAGGCCTTGTCTACACTACAAAGTTGCAGCGCTGGTGAGGGGGTTACAGCGCTGCAACTTAGAATGTGTACACACCTGCAGGGCATTACCAGCGCTGCAACTCCCTGTTTGCAGCGCTGGCCGTACACCCGGTCATGCCTCGGGTGTAGAGGATCCAGCGCTGGATCACCAGCGCTGGTCATCAGGTATAGACACTCACCAGCGTTTTTGTTGACCTCCGTGGAATAAGCAGGTATCCCCGCGGTGTGCTCTGGCGTTCCCCGACCCCCCCCTCCAAGCAGGTATCCAGCCCCGTGGTGTGCTCTGGCATTCCCCGACCCCCCCTCCAAGCAGGTCTCCTTCCCCGCGGTGTGCAACAGCACTGCAGCGTGGCCACATCTAACACCACTTGCAGCGCTGGTTGCTGTAAGTGTGGCCACTCTGCAGCGCTGGCCCTATACAGCTGTACTAATACAGCTGTAACAACCAGCGCTGCAAAATTCTAGATGTAGACATACCCGTAGTATGGAATATACAGCTAAGATCACTCACATATCCTTAACTCTGATCCTGTTTTCTGCAGACTTTCCTTCGTTGCACCATCTTAATAATATTGTTTTCTAAGTAATTTGCTATTATCCCAACTTCCAAGCAGTTGAAGAGCATGGGATTTCAGGAGAATGTTGGTTTACCTTTAGGAAAGAAATCTGTGACCTCAAGAAATAAATTGTGGCATTTCGCCACTGGCCTGAACAGTCTGTGGAGTGAAGCTCCATAACTTCAGGGATAGCTCTTGGAAGCACAGTCTCCCTCTCCAAGCATTCTGGTGTGCAGTGAGATGGTCCAGTCAGCTCCAGCAAGTATGGCCGAACAGTTGACTGGAGTTCACCATAATACATAGACTGCAATTGTGACAGGGCCTTGCACAGGCTGTGCAACTAGGTGGGGAGTCAGACAGACTCTTTGCACTATATAAAGGCCAGTCACACTCTAGTTCTTTGTGTGACCATATGTCTTAACTCAGCTTCAAAATACACCCAATGGGTGAAATCATGGGCTTATTGAAGTCAGTGGCAAAAATCTTATGATTTCCCAGGATTTTACCCAGTAAAACCCTCTCTGTGTTAGAGGTGTGTCTGAGAGCAACTCTTCAGCTAGCTGGTCAGATAGTAATTTGGAACCAATGTCCAAGTGGTGTTGTCCTATGCAGGATTCTCCATTTAGGCAAAAATGAGTGATTACAACACTACATATAAAAGAAACCTGGCCTTGATCATTTTTGTGTTCAACCATAAATATGCAAGTACCTCATCCACATACCTTTCAATGATCTACCACCTATTCTGATTCATGTCCGTTTGCTTGTGGAAATAGAATATTGGCTCTGTCAGCTGCCAACTCATGGCTGCAAAAGCATTAGTTAGGAGGTTAATTTTTAAATTGAAAATTTGTAATTAGAATATTCATCATGTAAAAACAAATGTTATAACAATTGTGGCACAGACGCACCAGGGAAGATTCTGATGCCAGTTGCAGTGGTGCAAGACCAATCTGTCATAAATAGTGAAATCCATTTAGCAACTCAAATGTCACTAGAGCAGGCCAGCTACTAATTGTCAATCACATTGTTCGGTGAATGATGTTCAAATAAATTATTTAAATACTGGTATATTCTAGTATTAAACCAATTCTGTATGCCAATAACCTGATTAAAATCAACCCCAACCACAATTATTTAACTGAATGGCATGGTGGAAAGCAGGCAATAAAAACTATATGTGAATGAAAACATTATTATGAAGTTAAACTGTCTTACTATTTCATTAAGCTAATTCTCTGAGGCATATTAAAGTTTACTACTGGAAAAGTTACTTACTAACATCTTGAAAACTCTCTACAACCTCCACTTTTAATAAAGTACTGTGCTTTTGATTAAGTCACTCAGTTTTACAGGGGTGAAATGAACAGTTGTAGCTCTGTAGCTGTGTGGATTCACCCCTGCGACACCTGCTGCTGGTCTCTCTGGGAATTAGCTCGATTTCCAGCTCTGGAGCTCCCTCTGCAGGCTGGTGATCCGCCTGTCATCTGTGTCCCTCCCTGGACCCGGTGCCCCTTTATCTGGGGTGATGCCCCCTGCAGTAACCCTTTTCTATCAGGGTCTCCCCCTCCCAGGGGAACCCCCACCCACTATCCCTACTTGGCCTCAGTGTATGGCTACTGCCAGTCATCGTCTAGCCCCCATACCCTGGGGCAGACTGCAGTATCAGCCTACTCATCACTGGCAAGGTTGGGTTTGGACCTGCTGCCTTGGCCTACCCCTGGGCTGCCCTCTGCAACCCTCAGTACCTGTTGGCCTTGTGCTAGGCCACAGCCTGGGGCTTTCCAGGCTGGAGCTCCCCAGCTCTCTGCCTTTCCCCAGCCCTGCTCCACTCAAATACCCTGTCTCTAGCTCCCTGCAGCCAGGCCCTTCTCCCTCTACAAGCAGAGGGAGACTCTATCTGCCCCTGGCTTCTCTGCCTTTATAGGGCCAGCTGAGTCTGTTTGGGGAGTGGCCCCAGCTGCAGCCACTTCCCCCAATCAGCCCAGCCTAAAAGCTGCTTTCTCCAATCACAACCCCCTCCCAGGGCTGTTTTTAACACTTCAGGGCAGGAGCGGGGGTCCACCCCGCTACAAGCTCCCTTGGAACTTCAAGAAAATCTTCTCAAATAGAAAAATGAGAGATATTACGAGGGTCAGGAGGGCAGTTGGGTAGATTTTATGACCAAGAAAGCAGATAGCCACATATATTGGCCTTCATTCTTGGAGTGCCCCAAGGGTTTAATTCTGCCACCCTCATTCATGTTGCATAGTATCATTACCCAAATCATTCCATTGTTGGCAGTTTGTTTATTACTTGTATGTTTATTCTGAGTGCAGATGATGTGAGCTCTAAGATAAATAAGTGAGTTCTTGCAAATAAACTGCACACTGAAAGGGTTATAAACATAAATAATAATTACACAACGTTAATACCTGTTAAAACTAAATAATGAGTATGAAGGCGCTGCACTATGTTTTTTGTCAGCCAATGTATATGTACTTTGCTTGCATTAAAGGGCTTAGTCCATCTTTCAGCACACCCACGAAGCATATACATTAGCTGATGAATTAATACTCTAGACTTTTATACCACTTACTTTGAATACCCTTTGTTCAGATGCAAAGAACTGAGCTCACATAAACCTTTGCTGCTTATCCTAGTCATATTCAATATAGGCCTCAACACAGCAAAACACATGTGTGGTAATAACAACTAGCTGTTGGATAGCGCATTACACTTTTAGATCTTACATTTTACAAAGGAGATACATATAATTTCTTCCACCTTAATGTAGTGACTTGCAGATGCTTAAGTCTGTTAATATTCAGCAAAGAACTTAAGTATATTGATTGATGGGCACATACGGTTGCTTGAAAACAGTGAGACTTTAGCTTGTTTTAAGTGCTTTGCCAAATTTAGTGCATTTCATTTTTTTTTACTGCATTGAGTATTTGTTTTGTTTTTATAGCCGTATGTTCTGTGAATGTATATGAAATGTTAGTGCCAAAAATACCTAGTATATGATCACCTGCTTTATTGCAGAACTTCAGTCTTTTAGCCTTCTGCATTATCCTTGTCTAGTTTACTAGGGGTATGTCTACACTACAAAATTAGGTCGAATTTATAGAAGTGTTTATTTTAGAAATCGTTTTTATACTGTCGATTGTGCGCGTCCTCACACAAAATGCTCTAAGTGTATTAAGTCGGCGGACTGCATCCACAGTACTGAGGCTAGCATCAACTTCTGGAGCATTGAACTGTGGGTAGCTATCCCAGAGTTGCCACAATCTCCACTGCTCAATGGAATTCTGGGTTGATATCCCAATACCTGATGGGGCAAAAACAGTGTCACAGTACATGTCGTCAGGCCCCTCGCCTGTGAAAGCAACAGCAGACAATCGTTTTGTACCTTTTTTCCTAGATTACCTGTGCAGATGCCACACCACGGCAAGCATGGAGCCCACACAACTGACCATCACCGTATGTCTCCTGGGTGCTGGCAGACGTGGAACTGCATTTCTACACAGCAGCAGCTCATTGCCTTTTGGCAGCAGATGGTGCATTATGATTGATAGCCATTGTCGTCGTACTCCTGGGTGCTTTTTTAGCCTACCTCGGTGAGGTCGATCAGGGGCACCTGGGCAGACATGGGAGTGACTCAGCCAGGTAATTCCCATCTTCCGCCGAGCACCCAGGAGATGACGATGGCTTGCACTTGTACTGCACTGTCTGCTGCCAGCCTAAAATGTTAAAGATAGACGGCATGGATGAAAACATTTTGTGAAATCAACGGCCTGCTAAACCCAGGGTTTTGAGTTCAGTCTTTGAGGGGGCCATTCTGTGTAACAGTTTGTGTTTCTCCTTGATACAAAGCCTCCCCTTTTGTTGATTTTAATTCCCTGTAAGCCATGTCATCAGTTGCCCCTCAGAGCAATGGCAGACAATTGTTTTGCGCCTTTTTTCAGCACAGAACCAGAAGCTGCAAAAGCAAAACGAGGTGAGGAGGCGATGGCAGCATGGTGATGAAAGTGATGAGGATATAGACATAAACATAGACTTTTCATAAAGTACGGGCCGGGCAACGTTCCCTGGCAATGTGCACATCATTCTGATGAGCTCTGCATTGTCACCTGTGTTGATCAGCTCACCATGCTGGCCAAACAGGAAATGAGATTCAAAAGTTCACTGGCCTTTTCCTGTCTATCTGGCCAGTGCATCTGAGTTGATAGCTCTGTCCAAAGCGGTCGCAATGGAGCACTCTGGGATAGCTCCTGGAGGCCAATACCATTGAATTGTGTCTGCACTACTCCAGATTCGACCCAGCAAGGCCGATTTCAGTGCTAATCACCTCGTCAGAGGTGGAGTAAAGACATCAATTTAAAGAGCCCTTTAAGTCGAAAAAAGGGCTTTGTCGTGTGGACGGGTCCAGGCTTAAATCGAGGTAACACTGCTACATTTGACCTAAAATCGTAGTGTAGACCAGGCCTAGGACTCTCCATTCCCAATATTCTGAAGCAATCATATTTTCTCACATTATTAGTTTTTCCATGCTTTGTATTTAACATGTAAGAGATGATTATTGTTGATATAATCATTGAACTCTCATCCAAAAAAAACCATTTACTCTCACTAACCCAACTGCAACATTGTTTTTTGTAGTTGAATGGAATATCCTTTAGTTTAAAGGAAGCCATGCAGCTTACATTACACAAAGGTTGAAATTCTGGTCTCCTGAACAAAACCGGAGTGGGGTAGGGGCTAAAACAGACATTGCGAGAGCATAAGTTTCTCCCTCTCTCTCTCTCTCTCTCTCTCACACACACACACACACACACACACACACACACACACACACACACACACACACACACACACACACACACACTTGATCTCTCTTTCTTTCTTTCTCTCTCTCTCTTCCCACTCCTTTCCCCCAAAATGTAATATCTGTGATGGGCTTACCTTTTAGCGTTATTCATTCAGAGTTAGATGCAAGGAGCACTCGTCCAGAATCTCAAGTATTATTCTATCACATACAGGTAGAAATGGTGAGATGGTGTTTTGATATTAAGTGTATATCTCCCTTTTACTAAGTTATAAAGTTGTATATCACTATAGTAAACATGTTATATGAAACCTATCTAATGCCTGCTCACATACTTCATCTCTTATCTCATATACTATGTAGATACTGAAATATACTCAGTCAAATCCTCTGATCAAACACATATCTTGTCCTACCATCCATAATAAAGAACCATCCTGCATTCCCACAGATATATTCAAATCTATTCTTGCAGAATATCGTCTGGAACAGGCAAGTGCTCACTGCCTTAGATAGCTCTCAAAACATCCATTAATAGCAAATCTCCATGGGATCATCCCCTGAGCATTTAGCAGCAAAGACAGAAAATAGTTGTTCGGACTTATCTTGGGAGTGAGAACTCCTGCCAAATGCAGACCATTATACCATTATACCAAGTGGAAAAATAGTCTCACTCTCTCAGAAAGGAGATAGAGATACTTGAACATGTTTGTTTGTTTTTGTTTTTTTTTAAAGATTGATGTTTGCAGTTCATGGCTTTTCAGATCTAACTTATTATTTAGCTTATGTATTGGCAATTAATTCTGTAGTGCAAGAGCTCCAACCTAGGAAGAGTCAGTACAAAATATCAAATAAGATAATTAATTACTGTAGTATTGCTTCTTTTTATTTAAAAGTTTGAGCTTATTAAATAATACAAGAAAAGCTTTATTTTTTATATCTCATTGGCTGTGTTTGTTTTATAAAGTAGTCTGGGAGGGAAGATGAGGTGAAGAAGGAGTACTGTACATTTCACAAGTGCTGAGGAAAAAATTGTCCTCTGTTGTTGCACCCAAGCTAGAAGTGGAAGTAACTGAATTTCTTCCTTCAATTCATCTCTAGATTCCAAAGTGAGAATGAAGATTTTATGGCTATTGTACCTGCTAAAAGGAAGGCCACTCTTCCAGAAGATTGACCATATTCAGTAACTGCCACCATAACCAACTGTGATCAGTGACTTAACAATACTTAATGCCACTGTGCTTTTCTGTATGCCCTTCCCATTTTGAATGTTTAGCTACCGTGTTGGATTGCAGAAGGGAACAGAGAGTTTCATACTGACGACAAGTCTAGCAGATGGATAAAGTGTAAATCTAAAATATTACTTTAAAAAACTAAAGTGAATTTATTCCAGTATTTAAAAATGTAAAGAAAATAAAATCCCACATGGATTCAGTAAAACTATATTGCATTGTTCTAGGAAAAAAACCCTCTAATCTTTCAACTATACATCAGCTCTGTACATTAGCCACAATCATGTACTTTAAAATCTATCTTAAAACTTATTTTACTGTAGTGTACAGAGAAATTCCAATCTAAAGCAACAAGTACCACATATTTAAAAAAGCATAGTCCCTGCCTCAAAGAGTTTACAATTATATACTGTGAAAAGACATAATTGTCTGTTGGAGGTTTTTTTGGGAATGGCAAAATTATATGACCCCATCCCAACAATGGTGGTTCTTGTAGCTTATAAAGCTGATATGTATAGGTTGAGGACAGCCAAGTTTCATTATGGCATTGGGCACAGTATTTTACCTCAGAGGCATAGCATATCTTTTCAATAACTGTACCAAAATAATAATAATAATAAAATAATAATATAATAATAATAAAAAGAAAAATTTTGATGTGGAAGGTGTATTTTTATCTTCATATGACATATATTGGCCCAATGACAATAAGTCAAGTCCATTAATATTTGTCCTCCAGGCATCTTCACAGAAAAAAAGATTAGTATGATATGTACTTACATGTAATTTACCCATTGCCATTAGGAATGTTTCCCTAACCAAATTAAATCTAGAAATATTCCAGTTAATCTTAAGGAAATCTTGGTAACACAATATGTATATGTATATTTTTAAGTTACCCCATAAATATATTCTGATGTTGCAAACACAAAAGAAAAATAGGATGAATAAAACAGTAAGATTTTAAAGTATTATTTGTAATCTGTATTAACAGTGATGTAATGTTAATGGTTTAACAGAAGCTAAAGTAAATTATACACTTTAGGGTACGTATCATATGGGGTTAGGTTCACCAAACAAAGGACAGATACAATTAATGTATCCATATTTACAGAATTTTAATGGACTAATGCATAGGGCTTTTTGTATTAGTTATTTTAATACTACTATTTTTAAAAAATGTATTCTGCTTTCAGAGAGAAATACTGAAAATCATATTTAACAAATATCTCAAAATACATGGCCCAGTTCAGAAAAGTTAGTGTCTCCTGAAAGTTGATATTTCCCCTCATCTCATCGATTTCAGTGTGAGCTGGGGGAATTCAGCAATATGTAAGATCGGGTCCATAATTTCCTCTTTTTTTTCTTTTGGGAGTTGGCTTCTTCAAATGTACTCACATGAATAATTCTTACATGAGTAGTCTTGTTGAAATCCGTGGGATGGCTCTTGGAAATAGAGATTACATGATCAAACCCTCAGTCTGTAGTAAGCAGGAAGGACTTCTGAACATCTGCTGTTCAATAAAGTTCAGTTAATTAGTGATTGATTTACTCCTCTAGGTCAGTGTTTGAACATTGGATTTCTTAACCTTCTTCCTCATCATATCTATTAAGAAGTCTGTAGTTTGGAGGTTGTCTCCCATTTTTGCAAAAATAGGTGTGTTAAATCTCTTGCATCTTCCTCTTAATAACTTCAAATCAATGTCATGAAAAGCCTAGAGCCTATCTTCTGTTGGATCTTCCACTGGTGGTAGTGTACTGATTAAGTTTGTAAGAGTGTCTGATAAAGTGGCCCAGATAGGAAAATCATATCTCATTGATCTCTTAGAATTCTTTGACTGTGTGCTCTGACACATCTGATTCTGGCTACTGCTGGAGACAGGTTACTATATTAGATGGACCACTGGTCTGACCCATCATGACAGGCAGACTTGCAAACACTTGCACTAAGTCTGAGTTAGGTCCACTGAGCCAAACTCTCCTTTCATTTGCATTTCTGTTTTACACCACGTGATGTGGTATACAAACCCCACACTGGACAACAAGAGGTTAATGAGCTGCTTTGAGTGCAGCCAGTCCTGTCATCACATGTGCACAGGCTGTAGGAGGAGGTAAAGCTCACTTTGGGGCAGACTAAGGAAAATAACAGACCTTTGCCCCTCAGCTCCTTAGGAAAGGGCTGACTGAAGACAGGAGCTTCCTTGACAACCACTGCCTGAAATTCCCTCCCTGAGGTAATAGAAACATAGAAATGTAGGACTGGAAGGGACCTCAATAGGTCATACAGTATGCACTGAGACATGACTAAGTATTATCTACAGCATCCAAGATAGATGTTTGTCTAACCTGTTTTTTAAAAAAACCTCCAGTAATGGAGATTCCACAATCTCCCTAGGTAATTTGTTCCTGTGCTTTGCTACTCTTACAGTAAGAAAGTTTTTCCTAATAGCTAACTTAAATCTCCCTTGTTGCAGTTTAAGCTCATTACTTCTTGTCCTGTCCTCAGTAGTTAAGGAGAACAATTTATCACTAGGGTCCTACCAAATTTACGGCCATGAAAAATATGTCAAGGACCATGAAATCTGGTGTCCCCATCAGATCTGGCTCTAGTAGAGTGGTCATGGTATTGCCATGCACTGCCTTCAGAGCTGGGTGACCAGAGAATGGCAGCAGTTGGCTGGGTGCTAGCTCTGAAGGCAGCATTACTGCCAGCAGCAGCGCAGAAGGAAAGGTGGCATGGTGTGGGAGGGAGCTATCACAGTCTGAAACATTTTCAAAGCGGGTCCCAGCAAAAAATGTTTGAGAACCCCTGATGTAGCAGACTCCCTTATCCAGGGTGACTTACAAACGTAACAGTAGTGCAGCACAATACTTTTTCTAAATGTACTGTATGAACACATCCACAAAATTTGCTATTTATGATGTGACCACCCATGAAAAATGTGATTTCTCTGCAATTTAAGTAGACTCCTATTCATCCTCCTCCTCTTTATAACAGCTTTCTATGTACTTGAAGATTTTTATTGTGTCCCCCTCCTCAGACATCTCTTCTCCAGAGTAAACAAACTCAGATTTTTTTTTTCAATCTTTCCTCATAGATCATGATTTTTTGAAAAAAAAAAAATTTTTGTTGCTTTCCACTGTCCACAACTTTCCCCAAGTATGGTGCCCAGAACTGGACACAATACTTCAGTTGTGACCTTACTTGTGCTGAATAGAGCACAAGAATTTCTTGCCATGTCTTGGTTACAACACTCCTGCTAATACATCCTAGAATTACATTTGCTTTTTTTTTTTTTTTTGGCAATACGGTATTACATTGTTGACTTAGGGAGGGCCTGATCCTGATACACCCTGAGAGGGAGGTGTTTCCCTCTCTCTAGTACTAACTCTGTTTGTGTTAATTCCCCAGGCTTTCTGTTTATAGACTACTTCAGAAGGGAAGAGACTTGGAAATGATCTGGCTGGAGGGCCAAGTCACCAGAAAAGGCAGACCACTGCAGATGCAGAACAGCCAGTGGCCACAGACCCCAGTGAAGAGAGAGTTGCCACGCCATGCCCAGCCACATGGAGGTGCCAAGTAGTGTGCTGACTACCTCACAACTGGTGGAAAATGCAGGCACCTTTCCAACCCCTGAAGAGGGGATAGGACTAAGTGACCCAAGTAGTCAAACACTGTCAAACTAGAGATGTGGGTTGGTAGGTCAGACAACAAGGACCTAGAGTGTCTTCTTAAATGACTGACTGAGAACCAGCAGCAGCAACAGGCAGCTCAGCAGTAGCAACAAAACTACTCCTTCAGTAAATGGCTGCCCAGCAGCAACTTAGTGGCACAACAGCAAAGACTGGTCCAACAGGTAAAATCTTGATGCAATTTTCAGGTCTCCTTGGGGGCCTTAGGCCTGGGCCTACTGGTTCTGCCCAGGCCAGTGAAATTCACAAATACAGGGCCCGAGGACAATCCAGAGACCTTCCTGTAACATCTGACACTAGTATAAGTGAGATTAAAATCTGATCTGTTTTGTCTGTGATCCTATCTCGGTTTACCTGATCATAACTGATGTCTATCAATTATAATTCCTATTATTTCTTGGGAGCTGGCATCGTACTGTATTATGTAAACTTTGGCTGCCATTCTAACTCTGTGGCAGGTCACCATTACTCCTAATTGATGCCTCTTTGAGTTTCCTCTAGTTTTATCTTCTCTTCCTCTATGTATCAAGGATGAGAGATGGGGAATTGTTGTACTACAGTTATAAACCCAGCTAACCCCCGAGTCTTTTAAAGATAGATTTAAATCTGTCTTCAGGTATGATTGCTGTATTGAAACTGAACTTATGAGAACATTATCTGTACTGCACTTCTGCTCCAATCTGAGTGGTGTTCTCTTTTTACTTTACATTCTACACTCACCTATTACTACTAGAGCCATCAGTTTTGTATATTAGGCCTTTATGCTGTACCATAAACTTTTTCCTATTGTGTGCCATTGATAATATCAGTCATTCTGATAACATCTTTTCCAGGAACCCAGTTTATAGATCTAGCTTATTTTTCTCATCACTTTCAAATGAAAACCAGTGGAGTGTTAAGGAGAAGAATGATATTCCAAATCCAGATTCTAGTGCTGAAGCACGCATACCCACAATTAGCCAGAGTGGAAGTTGAAAGTGCAGCAATGAGGAATCAAGCTGAAGCTGTACAAAGCCACTTGCACTCTGGTCACTGCTACCATCAAAGTTAGTGACAACAGATTTTTGGCAAAATAGCCTAGCGCAGGGATCGGCAACCTTTGGCACGCGGCTTGCCAGGGTAAACAACCTGGCAGGCCAGGCCACTTTGTTCACCTGCCGTGTCTGCAGTTTTGGTTCTTCCAGGTCAATGGGGGCTGCAGGAAGCAACATGGGCTGAGGGATGTGCTGGCTGCCACTTCCCGCCACCCCCATTCGCCTGGAGCAGCAAACCGCAGCCAGTGGGAGCCTTGATCAGCTGAACCTGTGGACACGGCAGTTAAACAAAGTGGCCCGGCCCTCCAGGGAGCTTACCCTGGTGAGCCACGTACCAAAAGCTGTCAATCCTTGGCCTAGTGTAAATACTCCTCTGTTTATGATTCAAACATTCATGCTCTTGAATTTTACTGATAAATGCTCATGAAAAGACCACTTCCAGGTCACAGGATTGACTATTTGTACTGGAAAAGATGTATTTTATGTGAGATGGTTTACTGTTTAGCATAGTGAGACAAGGTTCCCAAACTCCTTGCTGGACCTCTAACACAAAGGCCAACAAGCAAGGTTAGAATTTGGTTAACCATTCAGCATGGGCACATGCTTTAAGAACATAAGAACATAAGAACGGCCGTACCGGATCAGACCAAAAGTCCATCTAGCCCAGTATCTGTCTACCGATAGTGGCCAATGCCAGAGGCCCCAGAGGGAGTGAAGCTAACAGTCAATGATCAAGTGATCTCTCTCCTGCCATCCATCTCCATCCTCTGATGAACAGAGGCTAGGGACACCATTCTTTACCCTTCCTGGCTAATAGCCATTTATGGACTTAGCCACCATGAATTTATCCAGTTCCCTTTTAAACATTGTTATAGTCCTAGCCTTCACAACCTCCTCAGGTAAGGAGTTCCACAAGTTGACTGTGCGCTGTGTGAAGAAGAACTTCCTTTTATTTGTTTTAAACCTGCTACCTATTAATTTCATTTGGTGACCCCTAGTTCTTGTATTATGGGAATAAGTAAATAACTTTTCCTTATCCACTTTCTCTACATCACTCATGATTTTATATACCTCTATCAATCCCCCCTTAATCTCCTCTCTTCCAAGCTGAAGAGGCCTAGCCTCTTTAATCTTTCCTCGTATGGGACCCTCTCCAACCCCCTAATCATTTTAGTTGCCCTTTTCTGAACCTTTTCTAGTGCTAGAATATCTATTTTGAGGTGAGGAGACCACATCTGTACACAGTATTCGAGATGTGGGCGTACCATGGATTTATATAAGGGCAATAATATATTCTCCGTCTTATTCTCTATCCCCTTTTTAATGATTCCTAACATCCTGTTTGCTTTTTTGACCGCCTCGGCACACTGCATGGACATCTTCAGAGAACTATCCACGATGATGCCAAGATCTTTTTCCTGATTTGTTGTAGCTAAATTAGCCCCCATCATAATGTATGTATAGTTGGGGTTATTTTTTCCAATGTGCATTATTTTACATTTATCCACATTAAATTTCATTTGCCATTTTGTTGCCCAGTCACTTAGTTTTGTGAGATCTTTTTGAAGTTCTTCACAATCTGCTCTGGTCTTAACTATCTTGAGCAGTGTAGTATCATCTGCAAACTTTGCCACCTCACTATTTATCCCTTTCTCCAGATCATTTATGAATAAATTGAATAGGACTGGTCCTAGGACTGACCCTTGGGGAACACCACTAGTTACCCCTCTCCATTCTGATAATTTACTATTAATTCCTACCCTTTGTTCCCTGTCTTTTAACCAGTTCTCAGTCCATGAAAGGACCTTCCCTTTTATCCCATGACAACTTAACTTATGTAAGAGCCTTTGCTGAGGGACCTTGTCAAAGGCTTTCTGGAAATCTAAGTACACTATGTCCACTGGATCCCCCTTATCCACATGTTTGTTGACCCCTTCAAAGAACTCTAAACTGTGACAATCAGCAGCGACCCCCTGACAGCTAGTAGTTTTATAATAGTTGGCAACCATTAGGGGAAATTGGACATCTCACGGACATGGTAGCCTGAACTTTTGAACTGTCTTCCCTTATTGGTCTTGAGGCAGTTGAAGCTGGTCCTAAGCTGGTTTTTGCTGAGCAGATTGCAGAAGTGCAGGGTCTGCTAACTACCAATCAAATGCTAACACAACCGAAGCCTGTGTGTGAGTGTGTATAAAAGATAAAGCCACCTTTCCTTAGCCCTGTCTGGCTGTCATTGGCTCTTAGCTAGGCGGACCCGACATTTCAGTAACAGTTTCTGGCACCCCAGATGGGACCCTCCTAGCTTGGACATCGGACTCCAGATGGCTGTGGCGAACTAGGAGCGGCATCACCGGGGTGCTTAGCCCCTCTTCCTCACTTCACCGTGGCCCCTGGGGTTCGTGCTCCGATAAGGTGAGCCCTAATAAGATAAGGAAACACTTCCTGGGTTCTGGTTATATTCTGGTTACCTGGTCACTGTATTTCTGTCTAATACTTTTGGGTGTTAGGTGTGTGGGCAGAACTGAGCTGCTTGTTCGTAATTCCTCAGGGTGGAAGCCATAGCGTGCGAGGAAGCCCTGAGGTCGTATTAAGATCCTTCTGTTCCATCCCCTGTAGCAGTCAGTATAAGTAGAGATTGCTGGCTTGGATTTTTTGGATTAGACCATTATTCCCTCCTTCTTTCTATTTAATTCTCTATTTGAGTGCCAGAAAAGGGGATGGGTGGGTCTCAGAGGAAACCCTCTAAGGATAGCCCTTTGGATTACATGTTAAATAAATGGCCTTTACCCGGTGTTCAGAACGGAATGACTATTCTGTGTTGCAGGAGGCTACTGTAAACATTTCTGGTGTCTCCACCTCCCATGCCTTTTTGCTAGCTCCGGATTCCCCAGTTAATCTCTTGGGCAGAGTCCTGTTGTGTAAATTGCAAGCTCAGATCTTGTTTTCAGACGACAGGATTGTCCTCCGGTTACCTCAAAACCAACTTCCCCAGCTGTGTGCTGTTCTGACCCAGGCTTCAGAGGACTCGATCCTACCTGCGGACCCGATCCTACCCGAGTGACTCAGACAGGAGGTAAAAGCCTCCCTATGGGGCACTTTAAAAACAGACTTGGGCATTCTCTGGACAGAACCAGTGAGTATAACCTTGAAGCCAGGCATTGTAATTCCTCGAAATTAGTCAGTATCCCATCCCCCAAGAAGCTCTGCTAGGCCTCCGGAACCACATTTCTGCGGTTGGGAGTGCTAGTTTGCATCAAGTCTCCTTTCAACACCCCCATTCTGCCAGTCAGAAAACCTGACATGGATACAGAGGGAAAACTGGTATACTGATTTGTCCAGGACTTGCGTGCAGTGAATAAAGTCATCCTTGCTAGACACAACGTGATACATAATCCTCACACTATCCTGACTGCCATTCCAGCAGGTACTGCTTGCTATTCGGTAATAGACTTGTGTAATGCCTTTTTCAATATTCCCCTAGATCAAGACAGCTGGGATATCTTTACATTTACATGGAAGGATCCGGAGACCGGGAGGGCAGAACAGCTGACCTGGACTTGGCTACCACAAGGATATGTTGAATCGCCAACCATTTTCTCCTCTATCCTGGCATGCAATTTAACTGATATTAAGCAACCCGGTGGTCCACTTATCTCTTGTATGTGGATGATGTCCTGGTTTGTTCTCCTGATCAGGTATGCAGCCCAATTTCAGTCCTTACCCACTGATGTACCTGCTTACTGGATCCAGCTAGGGGATTGAGTCTATGTAAAAGAGTGGAAAATCAAGCCTCTCCAACCCCGGTGGGCTGGCCCTTTTCAAGTCCTTAACTTACCTCCCACACTGCAATTCGAGTAAGGGAAAGGGATCCACCACACCCGAATCAGGCTAGCCCCTAGGCCGGGGCCAGAAGCAGACGACATAGGACTTCAAGGGAGCACCACCAGCTCTTCCCACCGTGACCCAGAAGAGCCAGAAGCAGACGGTACCTGGAAAACTGAACCTCTCGAGGGACTAAAGCTTTTGTTCTGATGAACAAAATCCTGAGACTTTGTGACTATGGATGTTCAGACGGTGCTGCGGTGGCTATTATTTCTGAGCCTGCCCCTTGTACAAGCTAACCTGCATACAGCAGCTAAACCTCTTCAGCGACTGGCCACGTTGACACACGTCTAACTGCTGGTTGTGTCACCAAACTTGTTCTGAGGAAGAAATAGGACTGTGGGCTGTACCTATAAACCTCTCTGAAACTCTCTCCCTACAAGTGGTGCACAAAGCTGAGTGATGGTGGAAAGAAGAATACCAGTCCGATAAGTATGGGAAAATGTCTGAGGTTTGGCATCATAGTTGGGAGGTCCAAGGGGTCCCTCTCTTCGATATCCTTAGGTTTGGGTATAAGCTGGCCCTATGCTGTTGACGGGACCAGGAAGGAACTGGGTTACATCCCCTTAGAAGCCTGTGATCAAACTCTTAGGTTTAGTGTTAGAAATGGAGTCTTTTGCCCCTTAAAAATTGATGTAGACACCCAGAGACCTCCCTGCCAGTTTCAAAAGGCCTATATTGCAAAATTGACATGCAAACATTATCAAGGGGAATGGTTTCCTTCATTCCTTCCCTTGGGTCCCATAAATGAGATCCATGCATATTATATTGACGTCTCCTCTGGCATTTTATCACCTCACTCATCCCTTGTAAAAATTTCTGAATGCCAGGGGGTGCTAGTAAGCTTTACATCACACTTGTTTGCTGTTACATACTGTGGGGGTATCTTAAACAACACTCATGCCACGGGACATTTGAATGCATCCCATTGGCGGTGCCAGAGCCGGGTATTTGGCAACTCCAGACATTGAGATGTTAGGGTAGATTGGCACCACCAAGTAGCAGGAAGCTCCCTCACCCTTTATTTACAGAGCCCCAGTCTGTATTTTATTTGTGGCCATAATGCTTATAAAGCTCTTCCACCGGGTTGGAATGGCTGGTGTGTTGTGACCAGAGTATTACCAGACGTTCAAGTAAACACCACACTGGACTCACGCCAAATCCTTAACCTGGGGACTTATTCTCACAAGCTCTTCACACCCTTGAAAGAGGCTCAGGTTAAACGTGCCAAAAAAACCCTAGTAATCAGGCAAACGGGATTTCATTCCTTTATATGTGGACTAATTCCTGGACTGGGGGTGGCGGAGCTGGAAAAGGCAGTGGTAAACATTTCTGCAGAACTTGAAAAAGCAGCTAATGCTTCCTTGGACACGTTCCAAAAGTTACAACGAGAAATTGATGACATAGTAGAAGTAACACTGCAAAATAGGCGTGTGCTAGATGCCATGAATGCTGAAGTAGGAGGGGCCTGTGCTCGCAGGGCCGGCTTTAGGAAGTGCGGGGCCCAATTTGAACACTTTCGGTGGGGCCCTGGCAGGGATGACTTAAAAAGAAAAAAGTGTAAAAAAAAAGCCTTCCATTTCTTCCATGTATTATTTACTTTCCATAACTATATAAATAATAAAATTGTATATTAGGTACATTGCATCATATATGCTGTTGATTGGTTATTAATGACTGCCGTTTCACATGTGTGGGTCCCCGCCACTCCCTGGGGGTGTGCACATGTGTGGGTTCCCACTGCTTCCTGCCCCCCTCATTGAAGCAGGTGTGCAGGTTACTGGCCTGGGAACTGCAGGGCAGCACTGGACATGGGGCAGGGCAGGGGCTGACTGGAGGTACAGTCTGGCTGCAGGCAAGGCAAGGGGTGCGGGGCTGGCTGGCGACAAGGGGAGTGTGGGGCGGGCTGGCTTCAGGCAGGGCCACAGGGGGGTGCAGCAGGGGTTGGCAGGGCTGGAGACAGGAGTATGGGTCTGGCTGGCTTCAGGCACGGGGGGTGCAGCAGGAGTTGGCTGGAGACAGGGAAGGGCGGGCAGTGCAGGGCTGGTGCAGGCAGGGGTGTGTGGCAGGGGTTAGCTGGAGACAAGGCAGGGGGTTTGGTAGGGGCTGGCTGTGAGCAGGAGGTGCAGAGCTGGCTGCAGGCAGCGGGGGGCGGGGCTGGTGCAGGCAGGGCAGTGGGTGCAGCAGAGGCAGCTGGACCCCCAGCCCTTTAAATAGCCCCCAAGCCCACCACTATCCCAGGGCTCTGGGGGCTATTTAAAGGGCCTGGGGTTCCCCTGCTTCTAACCCGCCCTGGACCTTTTTAAATAGCCGCGGGAGCCCTGGGGAATGCATGGGGGCGGCAGGGCTCCGGCAGCTATTTAAAGGACCGGGGTGGCAGAGGTAGCTGGAGCCCTGGCCCTTTAAATAGCCCCCAGAGCCCCCCCACTACCCCAGGATTCTGGGGGCTATTTAAAGGGCCCGGAGCGCCAGCAGGGGTCATGGGGCTTGCCACGCTCCAACCGGAGCTCCAGCCAGGAGAATGGGGCCGCGGGACTTGCAGCGCTCCGACCGGAGCTCCAGGCAGGGCCGCGGGGCTTGCAGTGCTCCAGCCAGAGCTCCAGCCAGGGCCGCGGGGCTTGTCGTGCTCCAGCCGGGGCCGCGGGGCTTGCGGCGCTCCGGCCAGAGCTCCAGCCGAGAGAGCGGGGCTGTGGGGCAGCCACGCTCCCGCAGGCACTTTGGTCAGGGGAGCGGGGCCATGGAAGACCCTGGAGCAGACCACAGCCGGGGTAAGTAAAAAAAATTTAAAAGGAGCCTAAAGCGCGAGGCCCGATTCCCAGGAATTGGGCTAATCTGCCTAAAGCCGGCTATGTGTTCTCGCATTGGAGAAAGATGCTATTTTTATATTAATCGCTCTGGTTTAATTGAGGAGGATTTGCAGGCCATCAAGGATGCAGCTGTTGTTTCCCACACTGTATCTCTTGATCATACCCTTAATTTTGAAGACCTCCTCCCAGACCTTGGGTCATGGTTTACTGGCCTTTTCCGTAAAATTGTCAAATGAATTATTTTCTCTCTTTTCTTTCTATGTGTCGTTTCGGTAATGTTGCAATGTGCAAAATGTTTGTGTAGTGCTGTTACTAAGGGCTCTACTGTCCGTAGGAGAACACAATATCTCTCCCTCCAGCTTGATCGTAAATTGTGTAACAGGTCTGACAATTTGGATTATCAGGCCTGAAGGGGGGACTGTGACAGTCAGCAGCGACCCCCTAACAGATTGTAGTTTTATAATAGCTGGCAACCATCAGGGGAAATTGGACACGGACACAGTAGCCTGAACTTTTGAACTGTCTTCCCTTATCGGTTTTGAGGCAGTTGAAGCTGGTCCTAAGCCGGTTTTTGCTGAGTAGATTGGAGAAGTGCAGGGTTTGCTAACCACCAATCAAATGCTAACACGACTGAAGCCTGTGCGTGAGTGTGTATAAAAGATTCTTGGTTTTTGTATGGAGTAGAGTTTTTTTGTACCAAGGTACAGAACTCTCCTTTCTTCTGCAGAATAAAGCAACCTTTCCTTATCCCTGTCTGGCTGTCATTGGCTCTCAGCTAGGCGGACCCGACATTTTGGTAACAAAACCTTTAGATCTTTTATTACACTGACTTTGGTGTAAGAACTAGGGTACCAACTGATCTGGAGTAAATGACTGATCACTTGGGAGTGAAAGTTGCCTGAATGTGGTGTGATTTTGATGTAAGTGACCATTTATCTCTAAGTTCAGTTTGTCTGGGTGGAAGATAGACTGGACAGTCTAAGGTTTTTGTCTGTGACTCCATTGTAAGACTGTTATAATGATCCAGGAGTTCACATTTTTACTGGCTTAGTGAAATCTAATTATAGAACACCCCACCAGTTGGGAGTGTCAGCTCTGTTTTTCAAAGTCTGCCCTGAGGTAGGCACTCAATCTTGAGCCACTCAAAACTGAGTGACACATGTTTTCAGTCTTTTCTATCCATCCAGGACAGTTACAAATTTACCTTTATTAAAAAAAAGAAGGCAAGAAAGCTGAGATTTGTAGGTAATAATCTGATTCCAGCAACTGTCTGAGGTTTAAGAAAAACAGTAAATAGTGCAAGACTCATGATAATTTTTTTATAAGTTGACAGTGAAAACCTCAGTGAGTTTTTTCAAGTCCTATTCCTGATTACAGGTGTCACATTTCTCCACTCAGGGAATAGAAACAATATCATGTGACTTCTGAGCAATTACAGTGTACTAACACATCTTAAACTGAGAATTCAGTACTTGCAGCAAATTGTGACTAATATGTAAAGACAGAAATTTGGACAAATATTTGACAAGAACATTCATATAATGCATGTGTGTGAGGAAGTTACAAACCTCCCATGGACATTACACAAGGAGAAAAAGAGGCTAATTTTGACAAGTAAATTATTCACTGTGAATTATTTGTTCTGCCCTAGTGTTTTTCCGCTCCATAAGTATCTTAAAATGCAAGGTGATTTTATTGACTGATAATGCTTCTTCTCACTCCAATGTAACAATTTAGATGTTTAAAGCTTCCCAGAGTCAGCCATTGGATAGGGGAATAATTCAATATATTTAGGCACTGTGCTGCCACCATTAGTTGCAACATATTGTCTGCTGCTTCAGCGATAGCAAACCACCAGACATGAACATCAAGGACAATCAGTATTTCAGAAGAGATGGCTGCAGGCAGCTTACCTCCTCCTCCTCTTTATAACAACCTTTTATGTACTGGAAGAGTGTTATCATGTCACCCCTTAGTCTTCTCTTCTGCAGACTTAAAAAACAAACAGACAAACCAATTTAAAATGTCATGTAATATATCATTAGAAAACTAATAACTCATGGGTCATTAACATTCTTGCATGTGGTATGTATGAAGTGTATACAAAGAATTATGAATATAAGCTAGAATTATATTCTTAAAATATGTCTGGCAAGCAATGTATAAGCACAGTCTGCCTTAGACAAAGGAATGAGTACTTGTCTCACCAGCTTGGTCATCAGGCAGAGCCAATGAAGATACATTTACATAAAAGGTAAACAAAGCCATCAACTTAGTGTGTGTGGGAGATCTGGACTACTAAGAAGGGGGGTTCTGAACCTCAACTGATAAATAATTGAATCAACTGATTTTATACAATATTACTGCATTATTAAAGTGTATCAAATTAGGTATTTTATGAAAGCTAATGACACTGGTGATTAGTATCAATCATTGTCAAATATATGTTTTAATACTCTATGAGAAATTATCAAAGGATATTATGGCTTGAAGTCTGTGATCAAACACCTGGAGAATCAGATTTTCCCCCAGACAGAAGGGAAGGCAGCTATTTACCTGTACCCAGTGAAATTAAGCAAGATGTGACCAAAAACAATGGAACCCCATTAACATACAAATCAGCAGAGGTATGGGAAGTCCACAGGTAGGGAAGAACAGCATGAGGTTATCCTGAATCTGAGGGAAAAAATACTGAATTTAGGAAAATATAAGTAAAAGGAAGAATCTATCTTGGTATTGATAGGGAAACCCTCCCCGACCCCACCTTACCTAAGGCCCCAGGCTTTTTGCTGAGAATAAAGTAAGAGTAGGCCCTTAGCTAGAAGCAAGAGTTTTAACTCCTGCTAAACTTGTTTTTCTGTATAAAGGGCACGCTGAGGCAAAAAGATGTGGTCAGGGCCCCAAAAAGAGGAACTAGAATTGGATAAAGGGGAACTAGAAAATCTGTTAAGTTATAACAGCTTTTAGTTTATTATAGTTTATTAAGTTGCTTGTGTGGGCGTTAAATATAACTCATGATAATTTGGCCAAAGGTACAAACAATATGTATTTTTGGACACAAGTTCCTCAAAGGCTCAGGCAACGTGCAACAGCTTAAACCACAAGTAGGGGGAAAGCCAGGTGTCGATGACCTGATAATTACGAAACCTGTGTATGGGGAAGTAAAAAGAGCAGACTTGCAATTAGCTCATTTTCCGATATATTAATAGCAATTGTTTTTAGCAGATGGTTAGAAGATGTCATTGTATTAACCAAATAAGGTATCATCGGATGTATAAGCTCATATGATAATTTGCGGTTTTCAGCTTTATAAGCACAGGTATCGCTGCTGTAAGGCAGAGCGACTTACCTCTTGCTAGAGGACTTGTCGTCTCTCCATGCATATGCATGTATTCTCTGATTAATCAATAAAGGAGCCTCAGGCTGTCTGATCAACTCAACTCGTTGGTGGTCATTTCCATGACAGTATCCATCACTGGACAGATACAATGGGCCCCAAATCTTGCAAGCTGAGAAATATGGATCTTTAACTAAGGGGATTGCAGTCTCTGGGAACTGAATATAGGTGAGAAACCTGCTTAGCCTGAGGTGTTTCACCTGATTAGACAAGGGAAACTATCAGCTTGTACTTCGGCAGAAGGTTCCGATGGAGAGAAAGTCAGCCATGCCTAGAATGAGGACATTGCTAAGAAATTTACCTTGAACCAAGTCTGTAGCTTGTTAGGTGTTAACCACTAGAAAGTGTATATTACTTTTTTGGCTTGTAACCATTTTGTCTTTATGCCATGTACTTGAAATTACTTGAAACTGCTCTCTTTTTTGTTAAAGACCTTGTTTTACTTTTAATCTAAACCAACCAGTACTGTGTTTGAATTGAAGTGATTGTTAGCTCCATTTAAAGCAACACACTGCTCCTTTAAAGAGATAAAACCACAGTAACAAACCTTATTACTTCTCAGAATGTTCCAGAATTGGGCTGGACATTTCAGGGCTGAAAGTTTTGGGGAAAGTTGTGACTGGAAGTGCTTTGCAAGTAGTAACCAAGGTCGATGTAAACCAGAGAGGGATTTTGTGTTGTAGACAGGCTGCTGGGGTCAGAGTACTGAACCAAGGATGCACAGCACACAGACACTCAGGGAACTGAATGTTCGTCTGCTGGCTGGTGTCCAGGCTGTGAGTCACAGCAGCAGAGTTTACTCAGGGTTAGAGGGCTGGTAGTGAAAAACCTCTTCCAACTGGGTTGAACCCCAAAACATAACAGTGGCATTTGTCAGCAAGCTTCTGTTAACCCTTTCATTATTTGCACTCTAATCCAGGAAAGCACCTAATCATGTCCTTAACTATAAGTAGGTAAGTAGTTCCAGTTAGATCAGTGGTGATTCACATATAATGAAGTGTCTACTTACCTACCTTACCTGATGGCAATGAGGAACCTCGTGGGGTGGCGTGACTGACGGGAGATTACTCAGCAGTCTGGTCAAGCAGGGTTATGGACTCAGAGCCCCGGTAGGAATGAGGAGCCATCTTGTACTTGCAGGGTCTTTTTTGCTCTGACATCTGTGTATCTCCAGGAAGCTACTGATTTGGGGGGTGGGGAATCCCCCAGGTTTTTTTTTACAGAGCAGCACACTGTGGTCACCATAAAATGGAAGAATTAGAAAGAATATATGTGAAGAGAACATTGCAAATTTTCCTGCTCTTTGTACAGAAATACTCCATGTTGGGGACATAAGTAATCAAATTACAATCATGTGTTTGTGTCTATATTTTTAGATGAATTAAATATGAAATAAAGTGTTCAAGGTCTGATTCTCATTTGCACTAAAGGACTTATAATTCCGGTGGTATAAACGTAAAAGGGGATGAAAATTGCTTCCCCACCTAATTTACACTACTAGAGCAATATAAAAGCACGATAAAGGTACCTTGGTGTAAATAAGAATGAGGCCCTGAATATATTAAGAATTTTTGCAAAAAGATATTGTAACAAGTAGAAAATATTGTTGGTGTGTTTCTTTAAATTTTATCCCTTATGAAAAAGAGTAATAAATAACTGATACAAAATGCAGGATAAATAATTATTAGTCTGTGACACTGGTAGTGGAAGGGGATAGATATCTAAATGTTGAATATGGGTCCTATCTGCACATTATTCTGCATATAAAACCAATTAAAGTTTATGAGAATTTTGCATAAAACTTCATGGTTGGCCACAGAGTGTTTTATTGATGAAAGGGTATGCTGGAGTACAAGTGTTAAGATGTTAATACAATTCTTGTTTAATCTCACTAGAATAAATAGCTAAGAAGTGTGGTCTGAAGTTTTGCATGAGGTTAATGGTGGCTTACTCCCATTGTAACACCACCACTAAAAACCTTTAACCTTTTATTAAACAAACAAAAAGAAGAAAAAAAACCCCTCCAAAACCATTTAAATGATGTGAAATGTAAAGAATTCATGTTTTCATTTTACCATTTACCTTATTCCTTTCCCTTTTGGTCTCGTGGAGTTTTTTACAGGCGGAAACGTTAGCAATCTTCTTAGATGGTAATAAAGATTATATTAACTGACTTTCCTTTTTGAGAAGAACAGAAATTCAATTTAAATAATAGGTATTGGGTTAAATAATGATGTGAGATTAGGATCCCACCAATGTCAACTGTCATACTCACCCCCTTCCCCATACTATACTCACAACAGGCTTGACACACACATTGCCCCAACACACTCTTGTCATAATATGTATCTCAAAGATGTCATGTAAAGTATCATATGTAAACTGGTGACACGCTGGTCACAAAAATAATTGCATGATTTATATATGGCTTGTGCACAAAGAGGTATTGGAGTGAGCTGGAAATAAGTCTTCAACTGCTTTTGGGAGGCAGCACAAAAGCCTCAGCTTGTCCTAGATAGAGGAATGTATATATACTTGTCTGAATGCCTTGATCACCAGCAGAAGACAATGAAAGTACATTTACATATAAGATAAATAAAGCCATCAAACTAATAAGTGGGTAAAAAGACTGCTTAATGATCACACCAGTACATAGAATCTGCCCCCCAGTAAACCTACCTGGTTCTTGAAATGGAAGCAAGAGGCTTTAGGTAATATAAAGGAGATCCAAGAGACATTTTAGTTATATTTCCCTTAGGGGATAATAGGGTACAGCACTCTTTGAGCCTATGAAAGCTGGATCCTCTTGGCATGGAAGGCAAGAGCTGCTGGAATCTTGATGTAAGTGAGAAACCTGGTTAGACAAAGATTGTAACTTGTTGAAATTAAGTTTTAGTCAGGAGAAAGCATGTCTTGTTTTGCTTGTAATGCCTGTCTCTTTCATTCTTGCTTCATATCATTAAGCTTTCTGTTCTTTCTTAATAAACATATCCTCCTTTTATTACAAAACCATCTCAGTGCTGGGTATGAACAGAGGTGAAAGTAAGCCAGTACACCTTGGTACGGTGTACCGGCAAGAGCCGGTGCACCATACTGGGGTGGCCCGGCTTCCCCAGGTGACAATTTAAAGGGCCTGGGACTCTCAGCAGTGGCTGGATCCCCAGGCCCTTTAAATTGCCACCAGAGCCCCGCTGGTGGAGCCTTGGGGTAGCGGCAGCGGGGCTCTGGGGGTTATTTAAAGGGTCGGGGTTCCTGCTGCCTCTACTGCCCTGGGCCCTTTAAATAGTTGCCGGAGCCCCGCTGCCGCTACCCCAGGGCTCTGGGGGCTATTTAAAGGGCCTGGGTGGTAGAAGCAGGGGAGTCCTAGGCCCTTTAAATAGCCCCCAGAGCCCTGCTGCTGGAGCCCTGGGGTAGCAGCGGCAGCCAGGGTCTCCGGCAGTGTTTTAAATGGCCCAGGGCAGTAGCGGCAGCCAAGCCCTGGGCCCTTTAAACTGCTGCCGGAGCCCCCGGCTGCCATTGCTACCACGGCGGGGGAAGGGAGGGCACTTACTGGTACAGGGCAGGACAGGGCTGGCTCTGACCCCTGAATCCCCGCCCCTTCCACCCGAGGCCCCACCCCTTCTGGGGTCAGAGCCAGCCCTAACACAGCCCTGTACCGGTAATTCCCTATTTCTACTTTCACCCCTGGGTATGAAACAGTGCTGGATAGCCGAACAGACTGGTGGGTAGTCTGCCTCTTTAGATACAGCAAACTTAATAACTTCTGTGAGCCTCCAGTGAGAGGGACTGGACAATGCAGTGAGATGTCGCTGAGCAACTTGGGAATTAGGGTTTACTGACTGCTACTTGCATGGCAAAGTTTTGACTGGCAGAGTCCTCAAAAGTTTGATAGCAATACAGACAAGCTGGTTTGCAAGGAGCTGATACATAGCTTAACAGCAGGAAAACTCTCATTGCTGAGGCTGACAGGAGTGACACATGGGTCTCACAATTCTGGAGTCCCCAAGCAAGATGTCACAAATGAATAATTAGATCTTGGGTTCTTGTTGTTTTTGAAATCCAATCTTGTTCCCTTTAAGATAAAACAAAACAAACCCCCACAAAAGGAGCAGAAATGAAAGAAATTGCAGCTTCTGTTTCTGATGCTTTCTTTCTTGCAAATAGCTGCTGACCTACTACAGGCATAGCATAGTCTGATAAGCCATTCCAGTTGCTGGATAATTTACCACTGCCAGGCTGTTTAAGGCTTTGTTTTTCACGTACTTTCCTGATCATAAACTTGCAACAATGTTGCAGATTATGACTAGACAGAAGTCAAAGGGGAAAAAGATAGGAAAGAGGAGAAATAAACTAGGGAAGGAAAGGGAGGGAGCGGTAGCATAATCCTCAGGTTGAATTATAGTGGTGTTCAGAATTTACCTGATCTTGAGGGAGGTGTTGATGCCAGATGGTTTATATTTCCTTGCTTGCTTTTGTCACAACACATTTCATAATCAGGAAAATTAAGGCCATGGTGTGTAGCTGCAGATATAGGTATCCCAGCAGATGCTAGAGGTAATGGAAGCCATGATAGTGCAATCTGAGCTCATTCCAATCTGCCTGCCCCACTTAACTCTCCAGTGCCCCTAGGTAAGCAAAGCTCAGAAAGAGGTGGCACCCTCATCCCATTAAAATTAATCAGTCAAAATACACACATTTCTTTTCATATCTAGACTCTTGGCAGCTCATTGACATATCAACCTGTGACCTTTCCAGGAGCCTTCAAGATGCCTGAGCAGTTTTCTTTTTAAACTCAAAACATCAAGTTTGTACCAGTTTCCTACTGTACATGACATCTCACTTTGAAGTCTTCAGCGGGTGGCTCATGGACTGTGGGCAGACACTGTGGGAGTTCCATCTCTTCCTGTCCTCCTTCCCAAGTCTAAGTCCTGGAAAAGTGATATTGGGTCCATTAGAAAAACAATATAAGAAATACCTTTACTCAAACATTAACTTGGACAAACACTTCAATGAAGGGTTCAGTATTAAACTGTCAGTGATGGATTAAGGAACAGGTTCTCTGAATCAAAGATCACTTTGAAAACAAGTATTTTTTCTGTCCAGTATTTACAAAAAACCAGGTCCTCATGTGAAACAGATTTTTGCAATAGCTGCAGCTAGGAGCCAAAATGCTCTAAGTGGTAGGTCTTTCCTCCAAATGTCTCCTGGTGGCAAATATGCAACTCTGTTAATGGAAATTAGATTCTGGTGACAAGAAACTTCTTACTTATACAGATTTTTTATTCAAAATAGTCCAGCCCTGCATAGTGCACAGTGACTCAAAATATCCTGGTAGGCAGAAATGGGGAGAAGATAGTAAACAGAAATATAATAGACTAGACTCTGTGGAAAGAGCTATTCACTGGGGAAAAAAAAAAGAGAGAGAGAGATTTAAAGCTATAAAAATTTAAAATGGCACAAATGTATGTCTACATATTTGAAAAGACTGTGGTATCAAAGCACCATATGCATTTAAGATAATATTATAAAATGTACTGGACACTTCAGCAGCTCAATAAGCTTCAAGGGATTCAACTAAATGCTAGAAATGTAAGAGCTGAGTTAGACAACTCTAACACGTGTTTGGGGATTGTGAGGAATTCTATAACTTCTGGAAATGAACTAAATTTATTTCACATGCTCAGAGCTTTCTCAAAAATGTTCCTTTAGGTCTGAAGTTTTCAATGCTCATAAAGCAGATTAAATAATGCTTAACCCTATTAAACATCCCCTTTTCTTGCATCTCAACTTAACTCTTGTTGAACCAAAGGCCAGAGTTCTGTCTTTTCAGGGTTTGTCAGAAAGCATTACAAAGAGTCAGAGCTATTGTATGTAAAATCCTGAATGTAGCTGTTAATAATAGTTCCTAGACAGCTTCAAAGAGATAGTATCACACAATTTCTTAGTAAACAAAGATTTCACACATACAAACCAAATATTGTAAATAGCATTTGGAATACTTATGAATAATTTCCCAACAAAAGCTATGAGGGAGTAAATCATTATACAACCTTCCTCACATCAGTTGCTGCTACGCATATTTAAATACAAGGTTCCAACATAATATTAATACTACTAAACTTCAGCATGCATGCACACTCACCCAACCTCCTTACTGATCTGGCAGAGATGATTTCTTTGAGTATGTCTACACTACGGGATTATTCCAATTTTACAGAAACCGGTTTTTTAAAACAGATTGTATAAAGTCGAGTGCACGTGGCCACATTAAGCACATTAATTCGGCGGTGTGCGTCCATGGGGGGAGGGATAGCTCAGGGGTTTGAGCATTGGCCTACTAAACCCAGGGTTGTGAGCTCAATCCCTGAGGGGGCCATTAAGGGAACTGGGGTAAAAATCTGGGGATTGGTCCTGCTTGGAGCAGGGGGTTGGACTAGATGACCTCCTGAGGTCCCTTCCAACCCTAATAGTCTATGATTCTATGTACCAAGGCTAGCATTGATTTCTGGAGCATTGCACTGTGGGTAGTTATCTTGTAGCTATCCCATAGTTCCCGCAGTCTCCCCTGCCCATTGGAATTCTGGGTTGAGATCCCAATGCATGATGGTGCAAAAATAGTGTCACGGGTGATTCTGGTTAAATGTCGTCACTCAATCCTTCCTCTGTGAAAGCAACGGCAGACAATCATTTTGTGCCCTTTTTCCTCTGGATTGCCCTGGCAGACGCCATAGCATGGCAACCATGGAGCCTGTTTTGCCTTTTGTCACTGTCACTGTATGTGTACTGGATGCTGCTGACAGAGGCGGTACTGCAGTGCTACACAGCAGCATTCATTTGCCTTTGCAAGGTAGCAGAGACCCTATTGCACTGTCTGCCATCCATTGTAAATTGGCGATGAGATGATGGTTATCAGTTATTTTACACCATTTGCATTTGGAAATTGGCAAGGACAGTTATCAATCCTTTTGTATTATCTGCTGCTATCATGGGTGCTACTGGCTGGCCTCGCTGAGCTCGGCCGGAGGCACATGGACAAAAATGGGAATGACTTCCCGGGTCATTCCCTTCTTTATGTTTTGTCTAAAAATAGAGTCAGTCCTGCCTAGAATATTGGACAAGTGTACTAGAGAACCAGAGAGCACAGCCGCTCCATGTCAGAGCCCCAGAAAACCCACAGAAATGATGAGCTGCATGCCATTCTAGGGGGTACCCCTGCAACAACCCCACCCGTTGCTTCCCTCTTCCCCAACCCTCCTGGGCTACCGTGGCAGTGTCTCCCCATTTGTGTGATGAAGTAATAAAAAATGCAGGAATAAAACATTGACTTTTTAATGAGATAAAATGAGGGGAAGGCAGCCTCCAGCTGCTATGATAGTCCAGGCAGGACATTAAAGAGTCGAGGGGAAAGGAGTGCAGCCTCCTGCTGCTATGATAGTCCAGGGAGTACAGAATCTTTTCTTTAGACATGAAAGGGGGGGGGAACTGATGGAGCTCAGCCTCCAGCTGCTATGATGAGGACGGTTACCAAGCCTTTTGTACCATCTGCCGGGAATGACCAGGAGTCATTCCCATTTTTACCCAGGAGCCCCCGGCCGATCTCACCGAGGCCATCCAGAAGCACTCACGGGATGATGAGGACGGTGTGAATCCACCTGTATTAGCTTATTGAAATCTAGTTTGTGTGGACCCTATAATGTAAGGATTGTTAATGTACTCTGAGCTCATCTTCGAAACTGCACTAGCACATTAGTATACATCAGCAGGGTGCAAATCAACAGTTATAACACAGCATATTTGTGTGAGGTAGATTCACACTCCAGCTTGCTGCGATCTAATTGTTCATGTAGATGACATCCTTAGCTAAAGCAAAACTCCTATTGTACTTAAATGCTGTTTAGAGCTGGCTGAAAAAAATTGACTGAAATACTTTGGGAATTTAATTAAAAAAATTCTTCAACTTTGGAGAGGCTGGAGACTGATAATAGGAAAAATGAAACTGTTACTCTGACTTTTCCAAAGATAAAGAAATATTGAAAAGTTACATTGACAGAGATACAGAGTTTCTGAAATGAATCTGCTGATTGGTTGGCACTATCTGTTACTGCCAATTAGATATTGAGTGCTGACTCCCTCTGCCTGTTGGGGAAGTAATGATTCTCTTTTCAATGTCGAAGTGAGGAAAAGTTTTGGAAGGGAGTTTTGGAGAAGAGTAATACCAGGTATTAGAGCTGGAGCTGATCTTTGCAGATAAGAACAATCAAATTTGGGATGTTCTCTCCAATATAGTGCCAAAGAGAAGAGGGGAACAAATGCTTCCTGAAATGAGTTTCAACAATGCACTGGGAACTGTCTGCTAACTACTTGTGTACTGGCCCCTGACCACTTTTGGGCAATGATAGCCAGGGTGGAATGTCTTCTTAAGGCCTTCTCAAAGTAAGGACAAGCTTCCAATGACTCTTAAACATGTGGTGGTTGGTCCCTTGCTCAAGAAACAATCACTCCAGCATTAACAACCTTCCTACCTATCACCTAATATATCACTTTTCCTTCGTGGAGAAGGTTATTGAGAAAATAATGAAAGGCCAAGTCTAGCAACTTCTAACATTCTCTACATGTTAGGATCTTAATCAATTGGGCTTCAGAATTAGGCATAGCATGGGAAAAAATTAATATCTGAAGGCAATGATCATTTGAGAGCAATGAACAGCATCTGGATTCCATACTGATGTTAGATCTATGAGTGACTCAACACTATTGGTCATAAGACACTACAGTCCCTAATGGAACTTTGTGGAGTTGTCTTAAGGTGGCACCACACTTGCCTTTTGAAGGGATTCTAAGAAAACTATGCCGGATGAAGCTGGCTGCATTGAGTAATTGGTGCCAATTACTTTACCTTTCCCGTTTGGCAGAATATTTGCTAACAGATCAGTATTTCCGTCAATCCAAATATATTTGTTGTTTGAACATATGAGAATGTTTTTATTTTTAGATGGGAATAGTTCTCTGCAAATACTTGACATATGCTATTTGTATAGGTTAGTTAGACAAATCATATTTCTTTTCTCTGATCTGATGAGAGTGCAAGCATTTCCAAGGGTATTACCAGGGTCTGAATTTTAAATTTTTATATTACTTTGAAATTTGTCTTTCATGGACATTGTACCAGTACAACTTGGTTGCATGAACGTTTATACATAAAAAGACTGTATGGGTGAACTCAATTCATTTAACTCTTTTAGCTAATATTCATGGAAAATGTTCTGCAGTAATTGTCCAAGTTTAGTTTTGAGCAACTGCTCTTTCTCCCTTAGGGTGCTTGCTTGTGGAGTTCCACAGAGTGAGATCTTATCACTGTCTTGGCCATAAGAAAGACTGAAAGAAGTTATGATTCCATCCATACGTTGATGATTAGAGGTAAGCAAAATTCCAACATTTCAACATGTGTCTTAATCCCAAAACAGAATGAAAAATTGATGCATTAACATTTCTGCAGAATGGAAAGTCTGAAAAAAATTAAATTGGAAATGGGAAATGTTTCGTTTCAATCTTTTTGATGGAAACAATCTTTTGACATTCTCAAAACTGATATATTTCATTTCAGTTTGTTGAAATGCCCTGAAATGCTTGGTTTTGTGTCACTTCAACATTAAAGTGCATTTCCTTATGGTGTTGCATCATGGAAGTCGCATTTAAGTCAAACCAACCTGCCATGAAATATTTTATTTTCCTGACAGGAAAAAAAATATATATATCCCATTGCAAAAAAAATGATTTTATATACATTGACTAAATCAAAAATTTTCAATGAAAATTTCTACTTTGCAGAAACTGCATTTTCTATTGATTTTTTTCCTCTCCCCCTCTGGAAAATGCTGATTTGTCTAAAATGAAACTTTGTGGGAAAGGATCTGTTTTGACAAATTTCCCATTGGAAAAAACCCCAGATTTTAAAAGTCTTGAAATTGTAAAAACATCCTGTTTTGATATTGGCAAAATGAAAGTTTAAATTTTTCCATGGCTTTTTGTTTTGAAATGTAAGCTACTTTATAGTGTGAAAAACAAACAAACAAAAACAAAATACACCCAAATCTGTTTCCTGATCAGCTCTACTTTCAGCTATGGGTTTCTGTCTACTGAGTGTCATTGATTTGTAGTCTTGGGGTCTTATAAAACTAAACTCTCCTTCTTGATTATTAGACAGAGCCTGTGACAGACTGACAATAACGTAATTTCCCAAATTAACTTTGAGTTAAATTAAACCTTACTGAATTAATTTTAATACCATTGAGGTACATTGTATTACGAATGCAAATGTTTATGTACTGTTGTGAGATTGTATGGAATTTCTTGAGCAGGAAACAAGATGAGAGCAGTCTCTAGAAGGTATTAGAAAATTCTTTTTTGGAACAATATGTGTGAAGTGGATTTCTTGAGAAGTAGTATGGGGTGAGGGAAATGCAGATTTTCCCCCTCTGAGCCAACCTTTTGAAGATAAGCACTGGGGAGACAAAACCATTGTGTACTAATTACTTGCTTCTGGAAACTCAGATCAAAGACCCTCAAACTATATAAAGGGAACTAATCATATTAGTAGGGTGCTTGTTCTGAGCTGAAGCTGTGAGGAAATGGTAACCACACAGACTCCCCTAAAGTGGGGGGTTGAAGGATTGTTCCTACCAAAATCCAGGTGAGTTTTTGGATTAATTCTAGTAAATTTATCAGCAGGCATGTAGGTTATTTTATTGTTTTCTTTGTAGTGCTTTTACTTTAAGAATAAAATAGGTTTGCATAGGAAGTGTGTGTGGTAATGTATATCTGTAGCAATTATACCTGTTGTCTGTCTCTAAAGACAAAGCAAGGAGGCGTCCTTGGGAAACCTGTCTGTTCTGGGAAATACACAGTGAAGGCAGAGAACTGTGCAGCCTGGAAATATACTGGTCAGAATGGAATGGGATGCGGGTCTCCCCCCATAAAAGGCAATGGTTGGGGAGCTGGAAGTCTGAGAGTGGGTGTCCTTGCTGGACCACTGAGGGGCAAATACAGTTGAAGTTGCCCTGAACTGTGACAACAGCAGTAGCCCAAAACTGTTTTTCATGAGTATAATACCATAAATCACTAACAGTATACACCAAGTCTCAGTGATCCAAGCCTTTAATATCTCCAGGCTAGACATCTGCAGTGTGGTGCAGCCGGGGCTTTCTCTAGGCAATTTGGAAAAGCCCCCTTTTTTAATACAGTAGAGAAGGTCACTTGTGCCCTGCTCTGGTTTACAATTAACTTCAAGGTGAATTTAAGGTATTTATTAGACCATTCAGGCTTTATAGAATATACGTATCAGTTCTCTTCACTGGTTTCTTCTCCTATACCCTTCCTCTCCTATACCCTAGACTCAACAAAATCACCTTGTTCTCTGACACAAAGAAGCTTACAGCAGTTGGGGATAGGGCATTCTCTGTGGAAAGTATCTTCTTCTGCACTTTGCCCCGATGGGAACCCATATGAGCTTGGGTGTGGTTGCAGTCTGAAAGTACTGTAAAATACTTCTTTTTGCTACTACAAGCAAGCACTGGGATTTCACTTTCAATAAGTCTCCTGCCTGGCAATTCCCTACTTTAAGTAATGAGAAGAGGAGTCTATGATTTCTGCTTTTGATGAAATACCTGTGCTGGTCCAACTTATGTCAAGCGCACCCTGACAGAACAAAGTTGGGTGCTCTATAAATGTCCAGTATTGCGTCTTTGTCTATGTTTTTATAATATATACTAGCAATGACTTGGACTTGAGTTTGTGATATTAGATATCTTTGTAAGAGAATGCCAGACCAGCTGTATATAAGTCTAAAACCCACACGGACAGTTATACATTGTGATCCATACATTCATGACTTGCAGGCTTGCTCTTGCAACACATTCTGATTATTGGCATATATTAATGTAGGACTTGTACATAGTAGGGCTTACTTCAGTATTAAGTGGCTCAGGGGTGTGAAAAAGACACCACCCTGAGGCTATGTCTTCACTACCCACCGTATCGGAAGGTAGCAATCGATTTCTTGGGGATCGATATATCGCATCTCATCTAGACGAGATATATCGATCCCCAAACGAGCTCCTATCAATCCCGGAACTCCACCAGCCTGAATGGCGGTAGCGGAGTCGACATGGGGAGCCACGGACATCGATCCTGTGCCGTGAGGACGGTAGGTAATTCAATCTAAGATTCTTTGACTTCAGCTACGTTATTCACGTAGCTGAAGTTGCGTATCTTAGATCGATTTCCCCTCATAGTGTAGACCAGCCCTGAGTGACACAAGTTACACAGACTTAAGCACTGGTGTGGACAGCACTGTCGGCGGAAGGAGCTCTCCCATTGGCATAAAGTGCTTGCACTACCAGCACTACAGCGGCACAGTTACATCAGTATAGTTGCGCCTCTGTAGCAATTCTTGTGTAGACTGGCCGTTAGTCTGTAGAGTGCTTAGGTACTATGGTGATGAGTATGGTATAAATAGCTACAGGGGTATTGGCTTTGTTTTGTAAATGCAGAAGTATGAAGTTAAAAATAGCCATTTGCTTATCAAGAAATTCACCCTTGTAGAGATTCAGGACAAGCTGCATGTACAACTTCAGTGATGTGCCATGTACAGAGAGTCAATATTAAATGCCATTTTGACTGCTTCCTTCAAATTTTAAATGCATAAAAATAAAAGTTTTCAATACTGCCAATAATTAACTGTGAACAAGAGATGAGTCATATTTTCTATGCATTCAAGAAGATGAAGTCAGCTTTATATTTAACTTATTTTTTTAAATTAAATCATGGGTAGAAGACAATTAACATTGATAATTGAGGATCTATTTTGATTAAAAAGCCTCATGTTGATCAATGGAATCAGTAAATCTTCCAGATTTCTAGCGAGCTTTTAAACATCTATATTAATCAATAAGATCAGTCTTAGATGATCTTTGTTCTCCACTGGAAAACTTCTTCTGTTGTAAATATCCATTACCCTCAGTAGCTAAATCTATCCTTTGCTTAATACGGGATACTCTGAAATCCAAACACCCCACACCTTCACTTTATTTACATCAAAGCAATCGAATTTTCAGGGAGGGATCACAAGCCAGTGGTTAAACAGGGGACCAGGAGTCAAATGCATGGGTTCTCTTCTGGGCTCTTTCTCTGTCTTCATAGCCTTGAACAAGATACATATGTTCCCTCCCCAAATCCCCATTGACCTAAGTTGTTGTTGTTGTTTTTTTTTAAATGGAGAAAATATATCATTCCTTTACCAAGATTTTTGCAAGGCTTAGTTAATGGCTGCAGAATGTTATGTTCCTCAGAACAAAGACACTCTGTAAGAGAATTTTTAAATTGAATTAACTTCTTCTATAATATTTATTACTTGAAACATTTTATTAAATACATATGTAACAAATATAAGTAGTGAGCATTTTCTTTTCAGTGCACCTGTCTTTTGTCAGAAGGAATAAAGTAAAATATGCAGGATGCATATCTGCATTCCTGTATCCTGATTTTAGTAATCATGATTGTTGCATTCCTTTCAATGTTTTGTTTGTCACACTGTTTAGTTTGTGTTTTTCGGTCTTGTCTTTACCTCTTACTATCCTAGTGACCCTTTGTGGGAGCTGGGGCTCCGCTGCAACTTTGCCAGGCTTAGCCCACTTCCCCAGCTGGACAGAATAAGAAGACTAGGTCAATATGACAAAACTAGACCTGCTGAAATGATAAAAGGCAGCCTGTTGTCATGAAGGAAAGATCTTTTAGGGAAACTAGTAACTGTTTCACATACAATTCTTGCTAAAGAAGCACTAGAAAAGGAGAGCACAAAGAAGTAAACTAGAGTATACAATCTGGCAAAGACATAAGTGATACAAAGTAAACCCCCAGATTCCACTTTGCATTCCTGATCTCCATTTTGAATAAGCAAGAGTCATACCACCATTGGAAGATGCAGGTCACATGATATTTACGGAGCAAGTGTAATCAAAAGCAAGGGAAAGGTCAGCTGAGCTTTAAAAGTAGAGGAAAGGTCAGCAGCTCATAAGTGTGAGGTAAGCAACAGTTGCAGGTTAAAAATAGAAATGGCAGTGGGCATCCTTGGAATGTTTGTACTGAGCATGTGCAATAAAGATCTGACAAAGATATTATCAATGGTGTCCACAAAGTTCTGACAAGATAGTATAAGATAAGTATAAGATAGTGTGTCAGTGTGCAGCTAGGGAGTTGGAAGGCCAAGAGAAGAGAGACAAAGAAAGGAGTAGCCAAGAAGCAAGCAGAATAGAACAGAGCAGCTGGTGGCTGATGGTAAAGAAGCAAGGGAGCAAGCAGCAACAGCAGAACCAACACCAGAGAGAGCCCTGCCACTGAAGCAAAGTCAGCAGACAGAATAAGCCTGTCAGTTAGAATTATAGTATAAGACTATATAGTGTTAGTGTGTACGTGTGTTGATAGTGAAAGGAATGTATAAGATTTAAACCATTTAAGAATTGCTGTTAGCAACCTGTGACAGACTGGTCATCTGCAACAGGTTGTAACCTATTGGAATAACCTCAGCTGTGTTATTGTGGTTTAGTGGTACTCTAACTTCTAAGGTATTTGTGCTTTAGATTATTGTATCAGGGATTGCTGTTTGCACAAATAAAAGGTGCCTTGTTTTGGAAAGAATACTGCTTGTGTCAATCATTTATTTATCAGAAGGCTGTATCCATGCCCTCCAGATATTTCCTTAGTCACCATAGAGACCCATACCTGATGAGAACAGGCTGTTATATAAGAGGTGGGATGTTTTTGAGGGAACCCTCAATAAACCCAAAAGGAGGCAATAAGTGGGCTGTTCTGGGGGTACCCTAAATCTGTTTTCAGGGTTGCATAAACATAACTTTAAATATGTAGACGTGTCTCCACTGCATTACAGAATGATTCCCTGAAGTAAATTGTACCATCTAGGTAAAAATTGAGCACTTGATCTAATTTCCACTGGAATTATCAAACACAAGTCTTTCATTTCACTTCCATGGAAGCTGGAATAGGCCATGAATGAGGACTGGACCTATAAATAAATAAAACATATTACAATCCTTAAGGAAAAAAAGTGAACATTGTATAAATGCAAAGAATTATTAATGACTGTGACCAGGGGCCTGAAATGAACCACACTGAGAATGCCCCACTCAGGGCAGACTGCAATAATCAGAGAGACAATCCCCAAAGCTGGTCGTTTTTTCTATAATTAGATTCACCAAGGCAGTAACAAGAGCTTTGCCGAACCACACTGGTTAACCAGAAGCCAAACACAGTCCTTTTTAGGCATTCCAGCCCTTCGTTCCCATCCAAATAAGTCTAACATAGCGAGGGGTCACTGAAAACCCAGTTCACCATATGTGAGGTTCTACTAATCCCAAAGGATCAGATACTTACCACCAGGTCAGTATGTATCTCAGATCTTACCCAAATATCACACTGTCAGCCAATCTTCAGTAAACTAAGTAATGATTTATTAATAAAGAAAAGGAAGAGTTATAAATGGTTAATACATCATATACATGCAAATGATTACAAACACCTTATATCAGGTTTGTAGCAATGATGGAATAGACTGCTGGCTTGCAAAAGCCCCTCTGATAACTCCCCAAAGATTGGAAGCTTCTCAGGCCATATTTCAAAATACTCCTTTTAGTTGAAAGTCCACAATTTAGAGAAGTTGGAGCAGGAAAGAGGAAAAGCAGAGATGTCACAGCTTGCAATTATTAGCCCAGCCCAGCTGAATGGAAAGATACTGGCCCAAGATCGAGTCCGGGGTCACATGAGCATGGAAAGTTACTGGTAAAATATGGAGTCTTAAGTCAGGTGTCCTCATCTCATGTCCTTACATGGTTTCCTGAATTACAGGGATGGCTACTGGCACTTCACTGTGTAGGGCATCCACAGGAAAGGCCTACTGGATGGGATGAGTTTCTTCAATGGCCTATTGTGAGAGTTTTCAGAGTAGCAGCCCTGTTAGTCTGTATCCGCAAAAAGAACACGAGTACTTGTGGCACCTTAGAAACTAACAAATTTATCTGAGCATAAGCTTTCATGGGCTACAGCCCACACATCGCTAAAATTTACCTTTGGGGTGTCACCGAGAAACACAACACGTGTTTGAGATATCAATGCGTAGCCAATATTCACAATATCAAATACAAAGATGATCTATGCATAAAAAGGATAATCACACTTAGCAAGTCATAACTTTTCTATTGATACCTTACATGACATACTTTGTATCAAATTTAGTGCAATTGTGCAACAGTGGTAGCAACAATGATTTAAATAGTCATCTTCATTCATACAGCATCACAATGACAATGCAGATCCTAAGAGTTTCAGAAGTGCTTTCTTTGACTAACACATTTTTCAGATAGCTCAAATGTTATTTGCAAATCCTTTTATTTCTTATTTACTGGAACTATTTTTTCCCCAAAAAGTCTGAAGATAATTGGAAAAGATGTGCTAATGTTTTTAAATAAAAAAAAGTTTACCAGTAATTTAACTATAATCAACATATTTAGATTGGGTTTGGATAATATTTCTAAATTTATTTTACATTACAATTCAGTTGAATCCACAGTTTCTTCCAGGGCACGATAAAACTCTAATTATCTTCTTTTTCCTCTTTAGTTTCCTGAAATATCAACCCATTTTATCTTTAAGTGGTTTGATGGAGCCAAACTCATTTTGTCACCTAATTAAATGGAACAGGAGTTGATTTGGCTTGTTGCCCAGTGTGTAAAGTCTATGTCTGATGTATTGAATGGGGGGTGTGCAGGGGAAGGGGATAGCTCATCTTATTGAGTGAAAACTCTGGAATGCACAGATTTTAATTTGTGATCTTTTGAATCCACATGAAAGTCACCAATTAGCTGAAATTGTAATGAACCCTGTCTAGATAAATGAATAAACAATTCCATAGCTTTAGACTGGTGGCTTTGTTCAGAGCATAAAACAGAGTATATTTTCACTCAGTTAAGACCATGTTTTCAAAACATGCATTTTGATAAACCTCTTTGTAATCCTGTACTATTCTTCTTTTCCTTCATAAAAAGTTCTGAGCAATTAAAGAAAGAAAACTTACAAGCCTGTTAGAGTTGTGAATATTTGCCATGCAAATGTCAATGCCTAATTTATCAATTTTTAAAAATAAAATCACATTAATTATGTTTGTAACTATTAGATTGCTTTGCTACAAACTAAAGCATATCAAAACAAAGTTACTTGCAGGATTGTTTGCCAAACAGTGTATCTTAAACTATTATGGAGGAAACTGAATTTAGCATTTATATTTATGAATGTATCCCCCAAAACAATCAGGGAACAGAAACATAAATGTCCAATCTCAAAAGGCTGAATTTCATAGTCCAGAATATCACAGAGGACTCCTCATGAGCAATCAGCAAATAAAGAAGTCTTTGGCAAATAATTATAAACAATAAATACACTCAAGAAAGTCATGATCTACTCATTGAGCAGAGATTTTTCACCTGTCTCCAGTACTATTGTAACAACAAATGAGTAGGTATTATTACAAAGTTAGCATTTTTTCAGTTATTGCACAGTGTTCATGGTATTATCCAACACAGTAACTCTTCACTTAAAGTCATCCTGATTAACATTATTTCGTTGTTATGTTGCTGATCAATTAGGGAACATGCTTGTTTAAAGTTGCGCAATGCTCCCTCAAAACATTGTTTGTCAGCCATCTGCTTTGTACAGTGCTTGCAGAAAGAGCACCCCATTGGAGCTAGCTGGTGGGGGCTTGTAACCAGGGTGGACTGGCATCCCCTCGTATCAGCTCCCTGCTCCCCTAAATTCCCTGTGCGGCAGCCACCCAGCAGGCTATCAGTTGCCAGCATTCAGCTGTCCCTCCCCCCACTGCCATGTGCTGCTCCTGCCCTCTGCCTTGGAGCTGCTCCCGGAAGCCTCCTGCTTGCTGTGTGTGGGGGGAGGATGGGAAGAGGGGGGCTAATGTCAGAGTATCCCCCTCCCCCCTGCTCCTGCCCCCTGCTTACCCCATCTCCGTAGAGCAGGGAGGGACACGACAGGGCTCAGGACAGATGGAGCTTGCTGGCAGAAGCTGCTGTCTCAACTTGCTGATCTACGTAAAAAAGGTAGTGTACTTAGAGTGGGGTTAGCACACACACAGGGTGTGTGTGTCTGTCTGCCATGCTGTCTCCCCTCCCTCCATTTGTGCTGCCTTGTAGAGTGTGAGGCTACATTAACCATAATGTGTTCACCCTTGAGGGCTCAGCTGTTCTAGTTCATCATTTAGCAGTAAAGCATTCCCTGGGAAATGTCCCACCCTCTTCCACCCTCTGACTTCACCACCTCAACCAAGCTTTGCAATCATTATTGCTGTGTACAGTATTAAATTGTTTGTTAAAAACTTATTCTCTGTGTGTGTATATATATGGATTTTTGTCTGATGAAAAAAATTTCCCTGGAACACGAGTCGGTAACCTCTGGCACGTGGCTTACCAGGGTAAACACCCTGGTGGGCTGGGCCAGTTTGCTTACCTACGAGTCGGCAGGTTCGGCTGATCATGGCTCCCACTGGCTGCGGTTCACTGTCCCAGGCCAATGTGGTCAGTGGGAAGCTGCAGCCAGCACATCCCTTGCCTGCGCCACTTTCTGCTGCCCCCTATTGGCCTGGGATGGTGAACCGTGGCCAGTGGGAGCCATGATCAGCTGAACCTGCCAACGCGGCAGGCAAACAAACTGGCCCAGCCCACCAAGGTGCTTACCCTGGCGAGCCGCGTGCCACAGGTTGTTGACTCCTGCCCTGGAACCTAACCCCCCTATTTACATTAATTCTTATGGGGAAATTGGATTTGCTTAACATCATTCTGCTTAAAGTCACATTTTTCAGGAACATAACTACAGTGTTAAGTGAGGAGTTACTATGTAGAGCAGTTATTTTTTATTTTGAATAGGAAATAATTGCGAGGTCTCTGATAACATGCAGTAACTCAGTGAGAATTGACATTCTAATGGTGATAGCTGTAGTTAAAACATGCTCTTGAGGTTGATGAGAAACTGAGGGATTATGAGTAGAAGAATGTTTTAAAAGAATGACTAAGGCTCCAGTCCTGCAAAGACATTGCATGTGTTCAGCTAAGGAAACTATTGCACTGGATGGGACCTATGCTGAGAAATGAAAGCAAAGTTTCCTTTTTCCTTTTGCATTCTAATTAAAATAAAACTGACAACTTTTAGCTCTCGCTTTGTGTGTCAGGAGTATTGCTTCAGAGGCACCATTTTGAAAGCATGATTCTTTAGCGAGCTTCCTTCTGATGCATGTAAATGTTCATTTCATTACTAAAGAGACAGATTGAAGCTGGTCCCTGCATGGGTGCTCCCAGAGAAAAAAACACAAGGATTCTCTTCTCTTTGGAACCCTCATATGGGCTGGCCTGTCATTACTTTCCTAAAAGTTTCAGTGGTACTTAAGCTGCTACATCCCTTAGAGTATGTCTACACTGCAATGTAAGCCCAGGGTTAGTAGAACTTGAGTTGGCAGATCCTGGGTTTGTTAATCTAGGGCTTGAGTGTCTATATTCATTTGTAACCTGAGGTTAGGTGGTGTTGAACCCTGAGTCCCAACCTGGGAGTTCAGCATCTGCACTGCATTTTGCAGGCCTAAGTCCTACCACTCATATCTCAGACTTCATAGAACACTTCCAAAATGTGGATGCTCTAGCCCTTTGTTCATGGTTCAGAGTGGGAAAACTGGACTGTCCACCAAACATGACTGTCAAAAGGACAAAGAATGTCAGCCCATAGGATTGTGGAATACTTTTGGAGGACTCCCAGAGTCCAAATGCGGTGGGGCTGCATCTACACTGCAAAGCAATAGTGCTTGAACCCTTTAGTCCCAGCTTGACTCAGGCTCAGCTCCCCCACCCCCATGAGGTCTGGGGATCCTGGGTTACACAATTTGTATATAGATGAAAGGAGCTTAGGCTTGAGCCTGTATTTGAACCCTGGGCTTACATTCCAGTGAAGATATACCCTTAGATGCTTTTGAAAATGTTACCCCTTGGGCTCTCCTGAGTGCAGGGGATGTTCCTGGTTAGCACTGCCATGCATGCTAGCTGCCTCTTAGTGCTGAAGAGGAAAGGAAGCCATGGTCATGCCACATTCAGAGCTGACTTGCCGTGGATTTCTACAGGACATATAGTTATAGGCATGGGCCCTCGGTACGCTAAGGAACTCAAGACTCTAAAACTCCCATCACGAGAAAGGCCTAATGCTTAATAGGTATGGTTGAGTCTGTATTATATATATATATAGCCCAGCCTTGTATTAAAGTCTGTGTGTATTAAAGAAGTGTATAGCCACATCTTCAATCTTGCATCCTGCATGTTAAGTATATATACTTTACTTGTAAATTGAACTGACTGAGCACATTTAGTTGCAAAACTACTACAATTAATAACATCTGTTAAAGGAAAATTAAAATCATCAATTTATATTTCCCCCTCCCCAAAAATTGTATTAGCTATGCTAATTCATTACATACAAAAGCATCATTAGGTAAACACACTGGATTTGTAGCCAAAAAGAATTTGCTGTGAGGGAATATTTTCATTACACTGTTCAATTATATATATTGACAGATATCTAGAGTTCAGTGTATTATATAGTTTTATTTTCAAAACAAAAAATGGTATATGATGTTGTGTACTTGATGGCTCGGTGTTAAGTACTTGACGTTCACATAGTACTTAGTTTAATAATTGCAACATTGAAGCTTTTAATAAAGCTCCTGTTCCTGGAGTAAAATCAAAACTGCTTATCACTAGAATGTTATTGAATAGCTAAGGGAGTAACAGGGGATGCACGGCTGCTAAATCACTAATTCAAGCACTACTAACAGAAATAATTTCTCATGTAGTACATTGTGAAATGAGTTGGTTATCTCATTCAGGTTGGGTAGCACCACCCTTTCTGTGGATAGGGCTCTGCACTGGGACTCAGAACACCTGGGTTTTATTTTTGGCTCTATTGGTGACCTGCTGTGTGACTTTAGGCACGTCACTTTGTCTTTTCACTTCTCCTACCCTTTGTCTTTTCTATTTGGCTCATAAATTCTTCAGGGAATGTCTTTTGGTGTGTATTTGTAAAATGCATAGAACCAGTGGGACTCCATCTCAGCTGGTGCCTACAGGCCCTGTAATACAAATTATTTGTTTTTTTAAACAAAGTTGATGACAATCATGTTGGCAGTCCTAGCAGAGATAGTGGGCCTGATTCTCCTCTGACTCACCCTGGTTTAACTTAGGAATGACTGAGGTCAGTAGGGTTATGCCAGTGTAAAATCGGTATATGTTAAAGCAGAGTCAGGCCCCAAAGATTTAATGAGTAGTTACTATCTCATCTTCTTATTTAGAGCCTTTAGTCAAGCCATTTTAGGGGCAGTGTGGGTAGCCTGTTTTGCTGTGTACCAGCTGTATCTATTCTGTGAATTGTTATCTCCAGTGCAGCCTAGCCAACCTTTTTCATTGGCACACACTAAAGTCACTTTTTTTTAAAAAAAATGTGGCAATGTTGGAAAGGGGAGGGAGAAGAACAATGCAGAAAACTTCAGTGAAAATAAGTGGGTTGGATTTTAGAGTGAAATTTGCAGAGAAGTGAATGGTTAATACCCATCATGCCATTTTTTCCTTGGATAAGAGAGACAAAGATTGCAGAGCATGTGCTGGGTATTTAAAGCTTATAGGAGCATGGCTACAAAATGGAGACATTATGAAAGCAAATAAGAGTGACAAATATAAGAATGCTGGGTATTCCCAGTGGTGGGGATGGGAAAGATCTCGTGGAGGTTGTGGGTTGTGCTTTGTATTTAGAAGCTGGCTCATCCCCTCTCAAGTTCGCAAACACAGTTTTTCTAAGGAGTGGGCCCAGGTTACCAGCCATGTTCTCGCTGAGCCATTTCTTTTTCTGGAGCAGCCCTGTATAAACTGACCTCACAGAGTAGAGTTATTGTGTTATAATTTGAAACACCCAAGGATCACCTCATTCCAAAACCACTGACCAAGATTTAGCAATGGTTCATCATAGTGGTAGTAGAATTTACTCGGCAGGTGAGAGCTGGGGAGAGGGGAGCAGGAGTGTTATACCATAACATCAGGTTACTTAATGATAGATAAAATAATTGGTTGTCCAAAAGTAACAGAGATTTTATTTAAATTGGAACAAACAGAACTGGATTCCACTTAACTACAATAATGTTAAATATATTAAAAATTAATATAACAAAAATAAGTTTGAATACACAAATTATAACTTACTACTAAGTGTACTTAACTAAGTATAAACCTCTAAGAAAAAAAATCTATATCTCTTTTTATATGTACAGGCTATTATCTTGTAGGTTTTTGTTATTAATTATTATTCTTATTTCAAGCAAAAAGGTTGTGTCTCACCATATGCTCACAGCAGGCTGTACTGGTTGAAAAACCTTCCAACGAGGACCACCCTTCTTCCAGTTCAGTGTTGCTTTCTCTGTCTTTTGAGCATTGTAGCTGCCATGTGTACAGATGAGGGGAGAGAGAGAGGTGAGGTGTTGTGTATGTCCTCTATTCCTAAACAATTCTCCCATCTTTGAGGAATATCTGCAGCTGGGGTACAGGTGACAGCAGATCTGGGGAATGTAAACCCCCAACTGTGTTTTTGCCAATATTTAAAGTTCTCACTCACACCCTTCTTCCTGCCAAAGAATGGCTGCTTAATTTAGTGATAGTTTACTTGATTTTGTTGACACCCGGCTTGGGTACTGGTCTTTTGTTTCTGAGAAACTGGTTTGGGCCTACTTTTCTAAACTTGGAACATGTTACAGCAATTTGTTACAGAAGAATCCTATAACTTTACATACAATGTTGATACAGACCTTTTACCAGGACAATAATGTTCAGCAGATTGTGAGTTTTCAAGTGACACCTCACAAGGCCTACTTTGTACAAAATTCATCATAGTCTTGTTAAAGTGGTGAACATAGTGGTAGAGACTGTCACATTATGCCTGTTCTGGATCTCTGGGACCACAAAAATCAAAGGCAGGAGATGACCAGATCCGATGTTCAGGAATGTACAGGAACACACCACCAAATACCAAACTGTGGGATTCTCTTCTGCACAACTGTCTGTCCTGCCCAATCTCAGCCTCTCCACTCTCACTCACTTTTTCTCAGTCCTGGTTTTCCCCATCCCTCTGGCTGTCTCCTTCCCCCACCTGTGTAACTCAGGTTACTCACTGACTCTATTTCTCTCAGGCTCCCCCTGCCTGCCTCTGTCCCTCCACCATTCCCCTCTTCTCCAAGTTCCTGAGGGGATGGGCCACTTTCTCAGAGGAAGGATTACCTTTCCACCATATAACAATGACACATGCATTCACCCCAAACATACCCTAAATCATATCTCTTCATACACAACTGAATCTTTTTTCTCATATTTACACCTGGAAGCAGAGGAGGTAGAGGAGGCAGCATAAGGGAATGGCAGCCCAGGATAGAGGGGAGCCTGATCCAGGGCCTGGAACCTCAGGAAGAGCTGCTGCCCCTCTCCATACCACCTCTCCCTGCCCTTCCAACCAGAGAGACCATGAGAAACTGTGAATGTGTGGTAATATTTATGGCCAATGGGGGTTAGGGTGGGTTTCCTACTCACACTTCTGTTAACCCTCTTCATATGAAGGTAACACAAGCCAGCAATGTAGTCATCAGAAATAAGGCAGTGGAGAAATAATGAAGAAGTACAAGCAGTGAATATTAATGAACATAACCACATAGACTCAGAGCATCATGATAGAAAGATTTGGAATGTGACAGCAGAGTAAGAAGAAGTCCCTATCTTAAGCAGTCCTGTGAAGCAGAGACACAACTATGTTATACTCAGGGAAAAAATGAGGATTATCTAAAAGGAACATTACATACCTACTGGGAAACTGCCTGACTGTCACCTGTAAGATAAAATTCAAGCTGTTTGGGGAATTAAGTGACTCTAATGATAGTTTGTCAACACTATTTAGCAATTCAAGTCATTTTACCACTATAAATCAAGATGCTTCCATACAATATTCTGTTTTATCTCTGAAAAAACAGCTCAGCAACCATGTCTAGTTATCTTTAAGGGCTGATTTTTAAAGGTTTAGACAAGCTATATAGTTTTTCTCTGCAGCTCTATCCACAGTCGACAAGTTCAAATGAAATAGATACCAAGTTTTCATATATTTCTACATCCCTTGAGATGTGTACAGGATATGTATGGTATAGTACAGAGGTCAGCAATCTTCGGCATGTGGCCCATCAGGTTAATCGGCTGGCAAGCTGTGAGACATTTTGTTTACATTGACTGTCTGCAGGCACAGCCCCCTGCAGCTCCCAGTGGCTGGGAACTGCGAACTGCAGACAGTGGGAGCTATGGTGGGGAGGGAAGGGAAGGGACGTGCCTGCGGACAGTCAATGTAAACAAAATGTCCCGCAGCCTGCCAGCAGATTACCCTGATAGGCCACGTGCCAAAGGTTGCTGACCCCTGGCATAGTATCATTTTAAAATATGTAATTCTGAAGCCAATCACAAAGCAAGAATAAATTACTTCTGGTATACTCTTAATTTTCCCAATGTTGTACCTATTTGCCTGAGTTATGTAAATTACAAATGTAGTAAACAATTATAACTGTAATCTCTCATTTTGATGACAGGATGGCTCAGGAAAATGGTAGAGATGCAGAATCTTTAACTTCAACATTAAGGCACTCCTTTTGCAATGGGCACTGCATGCTCACAGGAGATTCTGCCTTCACAGAGCCCCATTGCAGGATCTAGGGCTTGCTCATGAAAGGTGGGGATTCACATTCTACTATTAAGCATTGTTGTTCCCCTTTTCTATAATTAGTATTTTATTGAACCGTTCTCAGATACAATACATCACTTTGTAAATATTCAAGGCATTCAAAAGCATCACATGGCAGAGGAACAAATACAAGAACCATTCACTCAGCAGAGCAAGTAGATTCAGACACACGAAGTTTGAGAGCTTTTTTTTAGTTAATTAATATAATCTCTGCAGGGAGGAAACTTTATCAATACTGTATTAAATAAAACACATTTAAACTACGCTGAACTCAGGAACAGCAAGGAACACCTACTAAAAGAATAATAAATAAGCCGGCACCCATTTATACTTGGGGTATAAAAGGAACACACAGTTCCAAACCTTTCATTACCAGCAAATTTCTTTGCTACAGAAATGTAGTTACATGCCTAATTTTGGGGGGTGAGTTTATAAAGAATTATTTACAGATTATGATTGTCCTTCTTTGTCCTCATTTTCTAACCATTATTAACAACAAGAAACAGTTAATGCTAGTTTACATTATATATTGTAGTTCTCTGACAATTTCTACTAGAAGCTTCACAGGGTCCCCAGTTCTCCTATTTCCCTTGCAACATGAAGTTTAAGAGCAGCACAGGTTCCTAGCTACCCTTTCAGTTTTCTCTGATCTTACAATTTAAGAGCTCGGCAGGGTTTCAGCTGTCCCTATCATGTCAAACTTAAGTGCTCTGCAGGGTTCCTGGCTCTCCCTAGCTAAAACTGCTGTGAAGGCTGTAGCAGGGCAATCTTCCCCTTTAAGGGCCTGTGGAAAAAGGGAGCAGCAAGCCCTGGCCTAAGGAGCAGCCCAGCAGGCAGATGTTGGGAATAAGCAGATCCAGCTAAAGAGAAGCTAATGATTAGCTCTGATTCCCAGCAGAAAGATAAAAGTGAAGACCCAGTTTTTCATGAGAAGGTGGGCTTGGAATGTTTTCCTGAATGGTTGTAACAAAGCAGGTAGCCTCTATGATCCCTCTGAAGCAAAAGGAAAGCTTTGAACCTTGAGCTCCTGGGAAGTAGAAGATACTGTAATATTAGTCCAGGTCAGGACTATTACTTTTCCATATTTTGTGAGTGTATGGCAGAAGAATAAAAGAGCCTGGATAGAAAGCAAAAGTGGAATTGGGGGTATAGCTGACTATTTTGTCCCCAGTTTGAGGGTAGCTCCTCCGGGCTATGCAGACCAATCTCTCTTTCCTTCCATCCTATTGTGGAGAATTGCAGTCCTGCAGATATCAAGGTGTGGGTGCCCTATGTAGCAATGCCTGGATTGCCATTTCTCATCGGCTTTACTTTTCCCTACACAGAAATTCTTTGTATGGACTTCATAAAATGTGTATCCCTACACCAAGTGATAAAACTGATTTTTTAAAAATAGGTCTATTTCCTAAGTTTTTAGTGTTATCTGAGTGCTTCTGAAATCTAGAGATGTGATCAAACTTTTTTTCTTTAAGTTAAAGGTACTCAACATTTCATGTTTCTATAAAATGTCAGAAGAGGGCTATTTTAAAACATCTAACTTAATAGCTGGAGCAATTGCCTTCAGATTGTGCAAAGAACTTCTGAGTATTCTCTGAAAGCAAATCACAAAAATAATTTTTGTGTGCAAAATAAAAAGGGATTGAACATAGTGGTTTATACCAGAACCCTGCTTGTAATCTTAACTATGGTATTGAGTTGCTATGGAGTAGCTCTGTATTCTGAGTACTTTTTAATGACTTGTAACTCAAAAACAGCTTGACAGATTTAACATAATAATTTGCAGGAAAATAAACACATTTTGGTGCCATTCTGCAACAACATTACTACTATGCATGGGGCAATCTACACAAACCACCCAAACCTTCGTAGCTAGGATTAGCTATTATTAATCCCCCTTTTTGCTTCCTCCCTGCTGCTTCCCTTTCTCTATTACATCAAGCATAAACTACTTGCTTTCACATTTAAAGTCCTTTATGGCCTATCCCTGCCTAACCTATCATGTCTGATATGATATAAGACATTGACTCCCACCTACTCTTTGCCAACAATGTCAGCGTACATTGCCTGACTGCTGGAAAATGTGACAAGCATTTTATTCATTCTCTTGTGCTGCTTCTTGTACATGAAAATAGTACCCCACAAAAACCTGCTAAGGCATTAGTCTTCCATCAAATCCCTTCTTAAAACTTTCTTCTGCTTAGATGATTGCAAACCACTTGGTAATGATTACGCAGCTGATGTGTTGTGACCCCTGCTCATCAGATTTATTACAATTATTTCACGGTTACCTTGTTCTCCTCTCTTGTTTTATTAACTCTTTGACTTTAGATTGAGGAAAAGTACATGTGTGTTTTCCTCTAGCTTTCCTTTGTTTATAGTTGAAGAGATGAGACATTCTCATATTGGTATTTCCTCCTACAATGTCTGTGTAGGAGTTTAATAGTCAGCCCTGGAAGGCCCTACCTGATTTCTGGAAAGTTCTGAGTGTCCTGAACTCTCATTGCAGCCACTGATTCTTAATACCATAATGTTCCTAATTTTAAAATTTAAATTTTAATGCAGGGGTTTATAAAAGATATTGAATTATTCAGGCTCAGAATTGCTTTTCTGGTAAAATATGCTAATAGCATGGAAGATTCCTTTCTGTAAACATGTTACCTAATAATGTGAGGCAGACGTGCAGTAATTCATCACTCAGGCATATGGCAGCAACTGACTAATCTCCTAACTAGAGTATGTGGTGACTCAACCCCCAGGCATGCTGCAGCAACCTAACCCTGAGCAAGGCCCAGGTCAAATGACTACCATCCCCACTGGGCTCAGGTGTTTCACTGATCCTGCCAGAGCTGCAAGTTACTTAGCCAGGAATCCTCATGCTGCCTCAGTATTAGACATCTGAGGCATTCAGTCTGCTCTTGAACTGGTTCCTGTTCCTACCCCCACCCTGGCCTGAACCTTGTTCCATCTCACTTCAGCCTTGTCCTTGCCCTACCCTGATCCTATTCTAGCCCTGTTCCTGATCTCCACCAACTCTGCACCCATCCCCTGTTCCCCAAACTTTTGACTGAGTCCAGCCTGGCTTTGACCTTTGCCCTGTTTCCTGACTCTAACTACTATCCTGATTTGGCATGTCCGTGGACTCTGACCTTGTTTTCTGAGACATGGCCTGTCCCCGGGCCCTGGTTTCAGCACTGCCCTCAGCCTGGTTCTGACCTTTTGACTACCATTCCAATCACCAGGCCTGACCACCTATAATCCAGGACCTGACAAATAAAACCTCATGTCTGTCTCCCCTGAACCTAAAGAGACAAACAAACACAGAGGGATAGGTGGCTTAATGAAATTTACCACTGGTGCTACTTTAAAGATTGAGTCTCAGACTGAGGAATGTTGTCCTTGATTTCCTTATTGACCATCAAAAGCTGTTTGTTTTTAAACTAGATTTGCTAATCTCCTGTCCCATCTTCTTCCTCAATTTAATTCTGTAGAGTAGTCCTAATACCAACCCTATAGGTATAAATTGAAACATAATTTATTCTTCTGAACTTATGTTCCAGGTTATGCAGAACAGAGAACCAGGACTGACTTATTCAGAGTGAAACAGGTGGGCATCCCTATCTTTAGTTTGCCACCAGCATTTTGAAAGTTATAGACAAATTTTACATTGCTCATCTCCAAATTCGTACTATTAGAAAAAATATACTCTGAATCGGAAACAATTTTTGCAGTGGTTGTTTGCCATTTTTCATTAGCCAAAGGACATCAGTCAGATGTGATACAGTAGTTATGTCAAGCTGGCATGTCGGTCAGGTTTAGGCTTTCACAGCAACAGAAAGTGACAGTTAATGTCTATTCACTAGAATGCAATCATATAATTTCTCAGTAACACACGTCAGCACAGTATAAATTAGCTTTGCTTTTCCCAGCTGAAAATAGGTGAAAATCCTTTCACATTTTCTGTGGTGCAGGAACTTTCTATCTGTGGTGGGGTTTGGTGGGGTGGGGGGAGGGAGTGTTAGATATGTGAAGGGTACTGATTTATGAGACTCATGCCATTTGTCAGCCTCATTTTCTGTGTAACAAGCAACAAGATGAAATGATAAAATGATGCTTCATGGCAAAGTTCAATGTAATAAAAAGTTATGTTCATCTGGGTATGTAGCCATCAATTCATGTAGTGGCTCTTTTAGTAGGAAAAAATCATAATGAGCTGGCTAGCATCTGAGATCTGGTATTCAAATTATATGCACATTTTATATGTCTAATTTTCATCATTTAACCAAATCAGAAACATAAAATCGTATGATAATGAAGCACAAAAGGCCCAATTATCTTTCCACAGACAGAGTTGTATGAGTGATGCCATATGCAAACCATACTTTTCATACTCTTACAGCTACTTAGATACGGATTTACTGTGTGTGTTTATGTGCATGAGTAGTGGGAGAATAAATGCATCTAAATGTGTGTGTCCAAACTGGGCATACATTTACTGATATATGGCAGTGACCTTTCTCAACTTGTAATGCATCTGCTCTTTGCTTGTTGGTTAATGGAGCCACTGGACCAACTCCAGAGATGGCCACAAAAAGAATGTTGGACGGAGTTGAGAAGGGAAAGGCAGCAAAATGTCATTCTGGACATGTCCCCCCCCCACTTAAGTGTTATGAGCCACTGCCAAAAAAACTACTAAGTCCCTGTCTCTTTCCCTCCCTGGGACACCAGTAATCCTTATATGCTTAATTTTTACGGATTAATTTTTGAGCTGGTCAGCTTTATGGCAGAGCCTCATGTTGTCCTTGATAAGCATTGTAATTATGTTACCATGTGCCAAAACCATATTTTCCACCTCATTGACATTTTGCTAATGAGCATTCATGTACCTTGAAGATCCTTTGACTATTTCCTTAATTGCCTACATTGACTCCTGTGGGCCATCTACTTGTGTGTGAAGGCTAAATGTCTAGAAATGGAACTTTTACCTTTCAGCAGATTAGATTTCATCTTTATACAATGGGCAAAAATCTGCTCTCAATTACACGGGCCTCAATCCAGTATACAGTCATTGGAACATGGAAAGAATAGAGTCCAACTCACTCCCTCTTAGTTGTGTTGGGTCTGCAAGGCTAACAGAAGTAAAACATTTTTTTAAATCACCACAGTAAAAAGGTATGACTGAATACACATAGGGAGTAAATTGGTTAAGTAAAAAGGTTACATTTTTTTTAATATAGTTTTCCAGGGGAAAGGTATGCTAAAATATGAGCTTAATGGAGGGGTTGTGTTTGACTCTTCTTTCGTGCTAGCACACGTCTTATCCCAACACATACACACTGTTCCTGAGATTAAAAATCCTTGTTTGATTTAATTCTAAACTATATAAAGAAGATAGCATATGTTATGTTTCTTGGGAATGTCCCTAATGGTGATTTCTTATGTCATTTAAATTGTTTGCTATGGACAATCAGTTCTAGCAAATGACTCTGGGTCTGATCTTTTCAGAAGTCCTGAGCAAGCAAAATTGCAGTTGAAAATCAGCGGGAGTTGTGGAAGCTCAGCACCTTTTAAAATCAGGCGAGAAGTCATTTACTAGAGGAGTCAGGCTGTTCAAAGCAAACAATTTAACTGATCAATTTCACCCTTTTTTCTGTTCATGAATTGTTCACGAATGGGCTCTGTTATAACTTTGCATGAAATTACTTAATAAAGGTTTAATGGATTGGAGACCATTTTCAACCTATAGATTGCTCATTAGTTGTGTTCACGTATATTTGTTGTAGCTGTGTGATTGGAAGCATTGGAAATGAGGTATTGTTTCTCTTCCCTGTATGAGTACCTGACTAATGAATGTTAGAGGGTGTCATCAAGGGTAAAAGTTTCAAAAGCTTGTAAGTCTCATTTTCAAGAGAGACTTAGGTGCCTAAATCACTTTTGAAAATGGGATTTGTGCTTTGAAGTTTTTTAGGTGCTTTTGAAAATTTTATCTTCTATCACTGGATCTTTAATTTGCTTAGGAGAGGGTGAGAACAGTTCAGATGTTAAGAGGAAATGGGCCAATAGGACACTTATGACCATTTAAAAACTTTGCATTTTCTCTGCCATTGAGTCAATCCTTGCTATTTCATATTTAGTGGCAGGATAAGATCAACTACGAGGATATTCATGGTCAAACCAACTGCACTGGTTCAGTTTCAGCAGCTTTTTTGGTAGGGACATATTATTAGGACAGAAGACAAAGAATTACAAGCATATTTTCCAAGGAATTCTGCTATGCTGCCAGCAACCATGAGTGGCATAAGTTCACCAATGAAGAATATAAATTGAATATCCAGCCAGACCATCTTAATGACCTAGCTAGAGAATGACCTGTATAGAATTTGATCTTCAAGTAGGCTATGTCCCTTGGGGATTTGCTGTGATGATACCTAAAATATCACTCTTAAATTCCCCTCAGCCCAAGGCAAACAAACAAATCTGATTCATTTTAATAGTATCCGCTTTGGCCGCATTTAAAATTGATTTATTTCCTCATGACACACACAAAATAGTTGCATGTTGTGTTTGAGTGCAAGCCCAAACCATGTGCTTTTTCTTGCTTATTTAATTGACAGTGCTAGATGACTGGTCAGAGTGGTTTTGTTTTTGTTTTTCCCATAGCTCCAAAGAATAGATTGTCTTATTTAAATATGTTAGTACCAGGATTATGGCATGGGGTTTGTTAACATGGTCTTTAGTTTGCCATGTTGTCAAACATCCTGTTTGCCCCATCCAATGTTCAGCAATCCACAGAATTAATGAGTATACTAAATGTAAAGTGTCTAGGTCAAACTATTTCTCTCTAATTTATGTGAATTTATGTATACAACCCTTTTGACATGTACTAAGCATTTGACAAATGTGATTCATACTTAATTTTCCTGTTACTGTATCTCAAAAGTTCATTAGTATTTATTAACGAAATGATGCATACTGGTGCACAAATTTTATCAGGTATTTAGGTCATGTTGCTAAACTATTTTGAGGCAGCACTATCTATGTTGTGCTTGAATGGGGGATTGCCTGATGCAACTTTATCTGAAAAATTAATTTCACAAGGTTCAGTTCTGAACATTCTTGTATTTAAGGAATTAAAAGGTGAATCTAAAATGCACATCAGAGAGGCTTATCACCAGTCATGAAAACACATGAGAAGCTTTGAAACCAGTGGTGTGGGAAAAATTGGCATATGAGGCTTCTGCAGGGCATCCTGAATGTCATCTTTGAACAATGTTGACAAATTTGTTCATTCAGTCCTTTTCTGCCATGGCTCAAATGTATTCAGAAAGGGCAATGGGGGAATATATTTGGTGGAAACAGGAGTAAAATAGTAAAATCAAGTTTGGATTTTTATCAGCTGACATTACCTTTAGGAGTTATGTATGTAACACTGCAATTAATGATTCATTATCAGCATAGAATGTCAGTTTGCAAACTGTAAATTCAATCATTTAAATTTCACAAAAACCTAATTCCTGAAGAGTTTTCAAAAATTCATATTGGATGCCAGCTTCCCCAGCTAAGACAAGTTTTAGCTTTTTCAAAAATTCACCCACACACCTTGCTGGGATAATCTCTGCAGTGCAATATAGAACTGGTGTTTTAGAATGTTAAACTGGTAGATAATAATGCATAAAGGGATAGCTAGAAGTTTCTTCCTGGAAGTAACATCACCTCTCAGAATATTAAAACAATCCCCCAAAACCACACCCATTGTTCAGTTTTATCTTCAAATGAAACTATCACAAATAGATGTTCAGTTATTTCCTTTCCTAACCTGTGTATTAACAGATGAGCTTTGTTATAATTATATACATATATAACATTAAACAATTGATATAAATTTAGGGCCTTTGTGCAACTGTGTTCCTATTATGCTGGTAACTGTACAAACAGATAGAGAGAGTCTGGAAGAGTTTACAGTCTAAATAGACAAAACAGGGGGAAGGAACACAAAGACATTTATAAGTGAAGTGACTTGCTAGGTCTGACAGTAGATTTGAGGCAGAGCCAAGAACAGAATCCAGATCTCCTGAGTCCCAGTCTAGTACCCTAGCCACTAGATCACATTGCCTTTTCTTAGGTTTCTTTAAACATTTTTATTCTTTTGCTAAATACAAGATAATAGATAAACTGGCCAAACTTGGAACACAGCAGCCAAAGAGACTCAAATCCATATTTAAGTATCTAAGTGAATGGCTTGAGTTTTAAAAGTCAACTCAATGGACGTAGCTGGATGTTGGTTTCAGCTCATTGACTTCACTATAATGAAGAAAGATCAGGGCTTTAGAAAACTAAAAAAAACCTTACTGATGTTTTTCTCAAAAATGAAAAAGGTTAGCTCATGAGTTCAAACTCAACATATGTTACTAATGACCAAAACTCCTGGTCTGATATCTGTTTTAATGTTCTGTCTGAGTCCAGTGGCTAGTGGACAAGTGTTCTCATCAAAACCCTTTGTGCTGTTTGATAGCCTTTTTAGCATCCTCAGCAAAAAGGGTAATATTGAACAGGTATGAGGTCCTGGTCGGGCAAGATGGGGCATGTCTTTAATCCTAGATACTTGGGAGGCTGAGGCTGGCAGATCACTCAGGGGTTCTGGCCTGTGATGCACTGTGATGATTGGTTGCCAGGTGTCACTGACAGTCTGGCCAGAGGGTGGCTGAAGGACTGGCCACAACAACACGAATGATGTGTTGTGATCGGTGCTCTCTCTCTCTCGGGGCTGATAGATCTAGGTGATGAGGTCCTGACTACTGCCTCACTGCCAGGGATGGGTCTCTCCTTGCACATCACCAGGGTAATGCGAGGGCAGCTCATGCTGCTTCTCTGTCTGCACCTTATCAGAGGATAAATAGAAGATCGAGCATCTAGGTCAGTAAAATAATCAATTCTCAAGAGTATTGCATTTGCATGATACATTTTGATTACATTAAAATAGACTATTTTGTATACAGTCTTTCATGAAGGCAAAAGGGGGAGATGCACATAACTCCAATGCCCTACTGTACTGAGTCCTACAGCATATGGATGCTCCCCACTATGACGTGAGATATAAAATATTATACATGTAGTTTTCAAAGAAGGTTTAAACAATTTCATGAACAATAAAAATGTCTCAAGGTTAGACTATCCAGAATAAAAAAATAAGGCATATCAGCTCCCACTTCAGATCATGAACCAATCACTAACTACCTGGTGTTACAAAGATGTTAGACTGTCCGCTCAAGCATCTAGTACTGGCCACTCTTAGAGACAAGATATCATATCAAAGGGACCACTGATCTAATCTACCAGTTCCTACTAAAGAGAGTGGAAGAATGATCTCCTGGTTAGAGTGCTAACCTAGAACTTGAGCGATCTGAGTTCAAATCTCTGCTATGCCACAGACTTCCTCTATGACCTTGGATATATCATTTAGCATTCCTGTGTCTCAGTCCCTAGCTGTATAAGGAGGTAATTCTTCCCTACCTCACCAGGCCTATACTAGGGATAAATACATTAAAGATTGTCAGATACTATGGTTATGGAGTGCCAAAAAGTACTATGGATAGAATTTATCTTCTTGGGTCTCCTTCTAAAATATTCAGTAGTTTCTATATTAAGTAGCCATTGTTCAGCAGCTCTGACTCCAGCAGCCTGCTTGTTATACCACGGGCATGCTCTGGTCTCCACCAGCCTTGGTTACTACTAGCTAAGTGACCCCAATGCCAGCTTTTACCCAAAACTATCTGCCCTGAAATGTCCATCCCTCCTCTGGAATGTTTAGAGATGTAATTAGGTCAGTTGCTGTGGTTTTGTGCCTTTAAAGGAGCAGTGTATTGCTTTAACTGGAGTTAACAATCACTTCAATTCAAACATAGCACTTGGATGGTTTAGATTCCAAGTAAAACAAGATTATTAACAAAAAGAGAGAGGTTTTAAGTAAGTTCAAGTACATGGGATAAAGACAGGATGGTTATAATTACATAAAAGTAAAATAAATTTCTATAGTGGCTAAGGCGTAACAAGCTACAGCCTTTGTTCAAAGTTAATTTCTTATCAATCTCTTCATTTCAGACATTGCTGACTTTCTCTCCATTGGGGCTTTCTACAAAAGTACAAGCTGATGGTTTCCCTTGTCTAACTAAGTGAAATATCTTTGCCTATATTCAGTTTCCAGAGACTTCAACCTGCTTCACTGAAGGAGCTGTATTGCCTACCTTGAAAGAGCTTTAGCTCATTGTATCTATCCAGTGATGGATCCACTTTTTTAATGTGGTAATATTGTAATAAAATATGTCGATTTAATTATTTATCATTTTGAGGTTCAGACCCTCTCCCCGCTTTTTATAGTCCAGCTATCTCCACCATGCACTAGGTTGATGGCTTTGTTTACCTTTTAATTAAATGTGCCTTTATTGTCTTTGCTTGACAACAAATATACATTCCTTTGTCTAAGGGGACTGTGCTTATGGAGTGCTTTCCAAGAATATAATTCTAGCACATGTTCATAACTCTTTGTACTTCCCATACATACATCATGCAAGAATATTAATGATCAGTGAGTTATTATTTTTCCAGTGATAGGCAACCTTCTGGGTGTATATCATGACAACTGTGTGTTAGGTTTAGTGAGTATGTCAGACCTGACAAAAGTTGCTGACACAAAGGAGTGGGCCTGATTTTTGTTAAATGTCTAAAGAAATTTCTTACCAAATGTTCTTGGCAATGTTTCAACCAAGGCTGTTTTTCCATTTTCTTGAATATAATTGCATTGGCCAATTGCTTCCTAGGTGTAGGATGACAGGGTGTCATCTTTGCCTCCTACATATATTACCCAAAGTTCGTGATCTTTGCATGTTGCTGGATTAACAACCCCTCACCACCTGCCCTACTGCCTCTGGCTTGTTTTTCCCCTTTGGGCTCCTTTCCTTTCTTTTCATTTCCTGTTGACTCTGCATGTGTTGGCTTACAATCAGGGGCAGCTCTAGACATTTTGCCGCTCCAATCGCGGCGGCATGCCACGGGGGGCTCTGCTGGTCGCCGGTCCTGCGGCTCCAGTGGACCTCCCGCAGGCATGCCTGCGGAGGGCCCGCTGGTCCCGGGGCTCCACCGAAGCGGGACCAGCGGACCCTCCATAGGCATGCCGCAGAAGGCTGCCTGCCTGCCGTCCTCCCGTCGACCGGCAGAGCGCCCTCTGCGGCATGCCGCCCCAAGCACACGCTTGGTGTGCTGGAGCCTGGAGCTTCCCCTGTTTACAAAGCTTAATTTATATGCTTAGAGAGAGAGAGGTGAATAAACATCTTTTTTTCTGAGAGAGAACTCTGCCTTGACGCAGACTTTAGAACATATGTTTAGTATACATGCATAACTCTCTAGAACCTACCTGTACATATAAGATACAAAAATATTAATGACCAGTGTGATGCTGGCTTTCATTTAAGCCCTCACATGACATTTATTATTTGGTGAACCAGAATTCATACACCACAAAAATCAGGTTACTTTTGTAACATCCTCTCCCTCCTGTAAACACACTAACCAGTTGGTATTGAGAGATTCCTGGGTCACAAGTTGTTGTTGTTGTGGGGGTTTCCTCATGATTTGGCAAGATATAGGAAGAAGGCAATGAAAGGGAGGTGATGAGTTTGAAAGTGTGAATAACAGGGAAGAGGAACTGGGATCAGAACAAACAAGAGGTGTGTATGAAAGAAAAAGGGCAAAGGATTAAATGAAAGAGATTGAAAGTGCTCAGTAAGAGCATGTATCATGGGAGTGGGTCAGAACAAACAGGGAAACAGTCAACATTGAATCTTCAGGTGTCCTGTAGAATCAGATGCTTCTGTGGAACTGTTTGGTTCAGAGGGAAGGAGAAGTATCAGAAGGAGTGAATCTAGAAAATATGCAGAAGACTAGAGGATATGTTGCTGTTATGACTTCTGGAGGAGATGGGTCTGCCCTGGAAGCTGGTTCTAGCAGCTAGTGAAATACAGGCACTTTCCAGGAGACCTAAACTTCTTACCTTAGATTTAGGACATTCTGAATTAATGCTGCAACTCTATCCTTACTTCATCCTCTTGTGCTTAGACATTGCAGGGACTGTAAACTGTGGCTGGTAATTTTACATTCCAGTTATACTGTGACACTGTGGTGTGAGTTAAGGATGGAATCACAGTCTGTTAATTTTCCTTCTTCCATTGATTTAAGACAGACAGATCTTTAACATTAACTAAAAATTCTTTTTTAAAAGTGCAAGCAATAGCTTAAGAGTTGTGGGGAGAGGGGGACTTTAGAGCTTAATGCTGCCCTTGGATGAAAGGGAGAGGTTCTCATTGACTTCATAGGGCTTTGTACATGTATGCACAAGCGGAATTTGTTTTCTGCAGTCCATTCTTGTAATTGTACCACTTATCTTCATCAGAACTGCTCTACCAGGTCTGTTGTGAGCAAATCTTTGTTAGTGAATCTCTATATGTCACCTTTATTAGTACTAAGCCTCATCACTACCATGTACCTATTTATCTTTCTAAATAAACTGTCAGTTTTAAATGAGTGGTCACCTAAATAGAACAACAACCAGATTTTAAACAAATGGCCCTATACCTAACTGATTATTAGAAAATAAGTAGTTGTACTTATCTAAAACAATATCATCTTGTCATTTGCTAGGAAGGTGTTGGAAGACTCCGTTCCTCTATAGAAGGACACAATGTAGGCAAATGTCAAGAAAATCTATATTCCTCAAGGGAAAACATCTAGCACTTCAGTTGCCAGGTATTAAAGAGTCTTGGCTTTTTACAGAAGATAAGTGATGTACTTAAGATTCTCACTCAAAAAGAATCTACTGCAAATAAAAGTACCAAAAGGCTTTTCACTGACAATTAGCAAAGGAGAAAGAGAGAGGTTCCGCGCCCCCTCTACCACCATGCATTAGTATCCAAATAGCAAAATTTAGAATTTATCTAAATGGAGGAACAGAAGAACACTCCCCCCCACACAACTTTTCTACAACCAAGCTCTCAGTGGTATCAAGTAAAACACACAATATACCATATCTCCACATAGACAAAAACTGAATGATGGCTGTGAAAAATGACATGATTCACATCCTTCCCTTTCCTTTGTGGCTGTTTCAGTTTATTAGTGAAATACAACTCTTTCCCCAGGGAGGACCATCCTCTTCCCTGTCATCGCTCCCAGGATGTCCCCCCACCAATTCCTATCACCTTTATTTTGCCATCTTTAAGCTTGCCTCTGGCTAACACTTAGAAATGAGGAGGGTGAACATGATTCCTACTAGAGCATATTAATATTGCTCCCCGAATTGATCATAGAGGTGGCTGGAGAGTGACATGAGTATTCCTTAGAGCAGTGGCAGTAAAGGTTTGAGCTCAAATCAATTGCTAAGCGGTTGGCAAGCTTATTGTGAAAAAATGAGGTTATCTTCTGGTTACTTTGTTTCCTTTCCCTCCATCTCTCTGGTTCAACCACCTGTTGTCTTGATATCTTCCTAGATTGTGAGGCACTGGCAGAAACCATTGTCTGGCTATGACATGTCTGTACAGTGCAATGGGGCCAGCTACTACAATATAAATAATAATAATGATGAAAATAATATCCCATGCTCTCATCCCCTTGCATTTGTGCATTGTGCTCCTTCTAGGTTGTTAAGCCATTAAATTTATTTGGAAATAAGATGTACTTATCCACACAGATTTAAATTGGTGCAAAGAATATGTTCTGGTCTAGTAGATAAAATTACATTTCATACATTGTTACATCCCGACCATAGTAAAACTTAATTTATCATTCTTGGAGAGGAGGTTTGAACTAAAAGTGATATTTAATCCCTATGCTATATTTAAACTTGGAAAAAGTAAAGTGATTAGTGAGTGCATTACTGCAAGATATACTGACATGTCATATGTTACTAGTGCCCTCCATTTGCTGCATTCAAGCCGAATGGCATATTACATGCATGTCATATGATGCTCCCTGCCCACAGAACACTAGGGCACAAGAAAACAATAGCATTTTGTCCATGAAAGGGGCTATGGAGACCTGCTCACTATCGTCTAACTAGATAATAGAGGACCCAGTCTTTTCCCATTAAAGACAAAGGGAGTTTTGCCATTAACTTCAGTGCAATGGACCCAATGCAATGTAGCAAAAGAGTAATAGAAAGGGATATGTAAATATATATCCATGAATGGCAGTAAAGCCATGTATATTACAAGTGATCAAGACCTATAGTTACATCTATAAGTTTCAGTGTTATAACTCAGATGTGTCGGAACCCAAATCTAATCTTCTGTTCTGAATGCCTCCAAAGTATGGGGTAAATTTGGATCCAGGTCTCATCTTTATTGCTTGCCATCACAGATCTGATCCTGTACATATTTAAGCATCTGAGTGGTTCATTACCTCAATATTAATTTTAACTACAATGGTCCTGCTCATGTGAATAAAACTATGTGCAAAGTACTCACAGGGTCAAACTTTGTGTCTATAATGAGCTGAACTTTAAAAATCTGGAGCTGAACTCTGCGGACCCCTAAACTTTACCAGAATTCAGATCAGGCTGTGAATTTTGCAGCTTGATCTTATCTCTATTAATATTATAACATTTATTAAGTAAAGTCTACACTTGAGGGAGTTTAGTTAGACACCATGAACTCCTTAAAACTCACTCACTCTTGCAGTATGAGTGAGTTAATAAAAAAGAAACAATACAATTAACAGATCTTCCACATGTGTCTGCATCAAAACTGAGTGTCCTCATGATCTTAGTATTGTAACACTGGATCTTCTTCCATCTCTCTTCTCTGATTGTTGGTTACCATATAATTGGGTTAAGATTTGTCATAAACAGATGGTTAAGGGTTAATGTCTCTTTTATCTGTAAAGGGTTAACTAGCTCAGTAAACCTGGAACACCTGACCAGAGGAGACAAGATACTTTCAAATCTCGGTGGAGGGAAGCCTTTGTTTGTGCTTTTTGGGTTTTTCTTTGTTCTCTCTGGGTTCTGAGAGGGACCAGACATGTATACAGACTCTCCAATTTTCTGAAACAGCCTCTTCTGTTCAGTTTAGTAAGTACCAGTTAGAAAAGCGGTTTAGTCTTTTGATTGTTTTCTTTATTTGCAAATGCGTATTTTGCGGGAAGGATTGTATCTCTGTTTGCTGCAACTTGTATTTGTGCTGAGGGTAGGATTCTCTCTAGTGTCTATAAGCTGAAAGACCCTGTAACATTTTCCATCTTGATTTTACAGAGACAATTTTTACTTTTTTCTTTCTTTTATTAAAAGCTTTTCTTTTTAAGAACCTAATTGATTTTTTTTATTATTTCTTGTGTAAGAACCAAGGGGAAGGGGGTCTGCACTCACCAGGGAATTGGTGGGAGAAAGGAGAGAAGGGGGGAGGAAAAACCAGATTTCTCTCTGTGTTAGGATCACTGTCTCTTTCTCAGGGAGAGTCTGGGAGGTGGAGAGAAGGGGCTGAAGGTGAATTTCCTCTCTGTTTAAGATTCAAGAAGTTTGAATTACAGTGATCTCCCAGTGTAACCCAGGGAGGGAAGAATCTGGGAGGAAGAAAGGAGGGGAATGGTTTATCTTCCTTTGTTTTGAGATCCAAGGGTTTTGGGTCTGGGGGTCCCCAGGGAAGGGTTTGGGGGCCAAAAAGTGTCCCAAAACACTATATTTTTGGGTGGTGGCAGCTCTATCATTTCTAAGCTAGTAATTAAGCTTAGAGGGGTTCATGCAGGTACCCCATCTTTGGATGCTAAGGTTCAGAGTGGGGAAATCGTATCTTGACAAGATTAAAATTAGACTATAAATTCTTCAGGGCAGAAACATTACACTTTTTTTTCTGCAAAGCACCTAACAGACTCATGGCTGTGTAAAAGGAGAGGAAAAAAGTTTTAAAATAACTCCCATACTGCTTATCATAAATATCTTCTCTCAATACTTTATCACTTTACATAAGCACAAGGAAAATAATAAAAAGTCAGTATTCCAAGGTTAAATAATTTAGCAGTCACATCATTTTTTATATTCCGAATGCACCTACATTATTAATTTAACTGACTTTTTAAAAAGTAGAACACTTAAAATATATATTCTTGCACAGAATAACCACATTTTGTTTTTTAAATCATATAAATTAAGTGGAGAAATGAAAACTTGTTATGGATCAATAACATTTAAAAAATGCCAGTCAAATAAGCAAAATCCAAATGTTCCTCTTTCTAGTGTTTTGAAAGATATTTGACAATCTGGTGTGAATTTTTACAGCTAAGTTGTAAATCCCCCAGAAAATGGACAAGTTGGCAGAACACTAACCATGGTGGTGCAACTGGCATTGGTCCCTAATTTATTCATCCCATTTATTTCTCAACGACATATTTATATTTTTATTCAATTTGGTGAATATTTTATTTAACCAGAGATATGAACTACTAATTTTGACTGATAAGAAACTACTGGAACTGAGAAAGTGATTCAATCATGTAATATTCAAAATTTTTATTAGGGTGCCAAATACAATAAACGGCAGGTCTGCTTTCTTTGATCTGTGTCTGAGAAGAAGGCAGTAAAAAAAATTGGCTGTCACTAAATATTTCTGTTTATCTGCATAGATCTCAAGAAAATCAAATCATATAATAAAAGGCTGAAATTTCATCTAGCAGCATAATATGCTGCTGTCACCTTTTATTAACATGACAAAGTTTAAACTATAATTTGTATGTGTGCTCTTGTACCTCATTTTTCATAGTCATTCTGTTTTTCTTAAGATTTCTGATAGGGAAATGTTACTGAGAATTTGGTACCATGTGTCAGTTTCAGGGTAACTGAATATTTATTTCCATTCCGTGTTCTGTTGAGGATGTCCAGCTAAAGATTTCTGGCTTCCAGCAATCACCTGCATTAGGCAAAGACCCGCATCTCATTCCTTCCTGACTGTTTTTTTTTTCTTTCAGGCTGCACAGTATCTTGACTACAATGTAATATCCCCGTGCTTAAAAGACCAGTGTCTGCTCTTTGCTTTCTTGCAGAGGCTATGAACAGCATAATTATCTGCAGTTATAAGTTACCACACAGTTCCTTCTAAGTAAGCACATTTATTCTTAAGGTGAATATGTTACAGAGAAAACATATTGAAAACAATAAAATAACCTATGAGTATGCTAGAGAGCTTACCAGAAGTCACTCATCGGTCTTATGGGACCCTAAAAGGTCAAGGCAGTCCAATCTTTCTGCGGGAATTAGGGGTTCTCCCTTGGATAGAAGTACCTGTTCATTTGTTGGATTGGAAAAAAGGCCCTGAGTCAGATTAAACCCAGGCTATTTATCCAAAAGTCCTTTCTTTGTTTGTTGGCCTCTGGAGAATCCAGTTGAACTAATATACATGAGTTTCCTCAGGGGGTGGGACCTCTCGGACGGGGGAGGTGTTACAACCTGGCTGATTTGCATTAATCAGCACTTGCTGGTTTTAGTTCCTGGAGGAGCTGCGGGAGGACTCCACCACGGAAGAGAACACAGTCATACATAAACTATTAATTTAAAAAAAATTGAAACCTGTAGATACTGCATGAGGTTGCGATGTCTGTCATGTCTTTCCCCAGAGAGGTTACGTACAATCCCAACCCACAATAATACATAAACTTAATACAATAAGGTCTCTTCAGGATATTGCAGGAAATATTGCCATATCCGTCACTCCATGCTTTCTGTTCCGAAATCTCCAAATTCTTTCCCAGTATTGCATCTTCTTCCAAAACAAAGGAACAAACTTCTGCAAGCAGAAAAGCAAGGAAAGTTACGTTAGAAGTTGTAATATGTTATTTACTAAATAGGGCATTTTTTTAAATATTATGGAAGAGAAGAACAATAAAGGGGCATTCTCTCATAAGTAGCTACTGTATGAGATATGCACTCTTTGTAATATAAGCTATTGTAGGCTGTATAATCGTGCATAAGTAGGTGCTGGCTGACATCTAATCTTCCCAGATGCTACAGGCACTTGGCTCTTGTGAATGATTGGATAATAATACTTATTCACTTATCTTATAATGAGAGAGGAAGTTCTTTGGGCCACAGACTGTCTTTTTTTGTTCTGTTTGTAGAGCACCTAGCATTGTGGGGTCCTGGTGTATGACCGAGGCTCCTAGGGGCTCCTGCAATGCAATAATGCATAATAATAACTTCAAGGTGCTTTGAGATGTCTGGATGAAAGTTGCTAAGTGTCAATGTTGTTTCCTGTCTATCTACATTTCTAAAACTGTGGTATATAGTTGCCAGAAGTTTCTCATCTTCACCATAATGCATAACTGTTTATGAAGATAAATTCAATTCACTTTCATTCCCCTGAAGCAAAATATATTAAATCAATATTATATTTTTTGTTGGGGGTGAGGGGTAGCCAACCAAAGCATTTAACTCAATTTTTATCATTTTATTAATTTATTTTAGTTAAAACTCCATGGGCAAAATCCTCATGTTTCATCTGAACTGAGATTGTGACTGAAAGTCAATTGATCAGTTTCCAGGTGGAAACTATTTCTGTTTGGATGGCCTACTCACTCTCTGTGCATGGTGTGTGTGCTGGAATCAGATTTTTGTGAGAGGGGTATGGTCTGGCAAAAAACAGAGGGTTGACTCCTGAGCAAACACCTTCATCCAAATTACCTCATTCCAAATCAGTCTGAAAGGACTGTCCTGTTGATTACAAAAATATTCCTCTACATAAAAATTCTAATTCTTTGTGTGATTAGCTAGAGCACAGCAGCTGTCACAGATAGAGCTATGCAACAAGTCCTCTGCCCGCTCCTCTTCCTGGGGCCCACAGTCTGCCCCAATAAAGCACAGAGAAGCTTCTCCTTCTGCAGCACCTGTAGCTTTATTTACCCATGTTCTCCCACCACCAGTGATATGTTATATACAGAGCAGGTCTTATAGTCTCTTCCACCCAGCATCTTTCCTCAGCCTAGAGACTGACCTTCCCCTGGCCATCTCCCCCTCCTTCTGGCTGCCAGCAGCCTTTATAGCCCTTGAACCCTCAGGCCCACAGGTGCAGCCAGTTCTAAAGGCTAGGCACCAGACTTCTCCCCAGCCCCAATCTATTTCCCCTGATTGGGGCTGGCTGAGCAGGGGCTAATCAGGTGCCTTAGCACCAGCACCCTGCTACAAGCTACTAAGGAGATGGAAACAGTTGAAGAACAAGGAAATATAACACAAAAGCTACAGTAGGGGCCAGATCCTATAGTGTCTTGAGTATCTCCTGAAAGATGAGTCCTCTCAACTCCCCTTAAGGGTATTCAGCACATTTTAGGATCAGGCCTCAGATGTGTAATATCTCAAATAGTATTTTTTTTCATCTAAATGTGTTGCTGAAACATGAAGGTTACCCTACATTGTGTGTTCTTTACACTGGGCTACGAGGCAAGCAACTCTGCATCGCTCATTTGCAGAGAAGGCAATAAGAAGAGTTAAGGCAAAATATCACAACTAATCAAGGGCCAGCTAGCACTTATGGTTGGCGTTATGTTGCACCACAAGGCCACATGGAGATTTACACCATCACCAGAGATAGTGCTGAGGCTCTTCTACTCCATCAACACAGGTCTCTACTAGCTAGACTAAAGGTGAATCTCTCCATTAGCATTTAACAGTAGAAAGCATACGACAGAGGTAAACAATTCTGATTCTATGTAATAGAAAGCAGTGGTGCATATACACAAGGGCTTATTTATTAATGTATGTTTGACCCTAACCCTTGCCATTTGAAGTAGATTTTGTTGGCTCTAAAAACAAAATAATCATAAATGTTTTAGAATCAGTATTTGGCTAACCAAGACCAGGATCCATCCCAGAGTCTGTCTGCACAAGTTATATGCGCACATATACCCCCAACCCCAGAAACACATAGTGATAGCTTATTTTTAGGTATCTGATTCATCTTCATGATTTAGATGAAGAAGATTAGATCATAAAACACAAGTGGTGCAGCCACAACTGTGCACATTCCCAACTAAGTGAAGATTAATGCTGTTTCTAAAACTAAAACCATTAACACAATCTGTTCTTGTTTATGAAATGGCAATATTAAAAATGAAAAAGAGCTGTTAGTTGAAATGCTGACGGAACAAAAAACACTAAAATGAATGGCTGATAATGCACAAAGATGTTTGTTTCAACGCTTTGTACTTCATTAGGCATTAGTATTAATACAATGAGATTAAGAAATGGGAATAATGCTGTGTGTATCAAAGAGAGTTATCAACCACCATAGCTGTACAAATATGAACCATCTACAAGAAGCTGACAGCAGTTTCCTCTCTATGGGGCAGCAGGATTTTCTCAGATTTCTTTCCGTTACTGTTCGTGACCTGGTACAACTGTACTTTGGAACTATAGGCGAAGTTTATATACCATCCCCAAATGGCTAGTTATACTTTTCTTGGTTTTCTGATGATGATTTTATGGAATGCATTTGTCTGGAGTTTTATTTTATTTTTTTCCACTGCTTGTGCTTGAAGAGGTCAATTTAAAACTCAGTAATACTTCCAAGATTTTCTGTTGCCTGAAGCAAACAATTAGATTAGAATGTCAGTTCAATGGCATTTGAAAATATACCCGTTGTAAGTGATCTAATCTTTAAATCCCCCTTTGTATTCTGGTCTTCTGCAAGCCTTTTACATTGTCTGAAATTTGTTGCTCATGTTCACCTTTCTTTTTCAAGATTTAACACTGATTACGTAAAGCACTAAGTATATCTTATAGCTAAGCATCAGAAATGTCACTGTGCACTGTTCTCTCCTTTCACTGTGTGACATACTGCTGCTCCCACAGAATGTTTCATGACATGCACAGTGTTAACAGAGTTTAATCAACATCTCTGAAAGCAAAAGTCAGAAAGTCAGATAAAGCGCTACAGATTTCCAGTCTGTGAGGGCTGAGCAAGAGGACAAAGATGATTGTGGCTCACTCACCCAAGAAGGAATGTGGTTTCCAGACCATAAATCACTCCTTGTTATAGTGGGCTTGGCCATTTATGTTTCTGACATTCTGAGGGTCTGGCTTAACAACTGTAAGATAAGCCAACCATTATTCTATAGTCATTAGTATTGCTTGATTAATGATGATCAACTGATGCACACTTAGGGCCTGATCATATAGTCTTTGAGACAAAACACTATTGACTCTCATGTGAGGTTTGCATGGGGAAGAAGTCTGAGATTTCTATGCACTTTGAGCATGTTCAGTAACCTTCTAATACGTCTGGCATCCCAGTTTCTGTTAAATAACAGGACAGTGTCTAAATTCGTACAGCAACCTAAGGTTCAGAATCTTCCCCCCTATGCTGTCATATAGCTATTTGGCATACTTAAACTTTTTTTTCTCCTTAATACTATTTTGTAAATGGTGGGATTCCAAGTTAAGTGAATTAGGAGATTACAGGCACCATTCTAAATCATTGTCTTAATAAACTCATAATTAAATGAGCTTTATAAAAGCTTCTGTCATCTTCCTGAGACTTATGGAGGCAACAATGATGCTTTTCTTCAAAGATTTTCAAAGGCAACCTCCATGTCTTTCTTCACATTTTGTTTATTTCTCTTTGAAAGCTCTGCAACTGCATTATTTTCTATTCAAATTTCACTTTGTGGGATTTTATCAAAAAACATAGAGAGCTCTACCCTGCTGTTCATCATCAAGCAAGGTAAATGCCATACATGCTGCCTCAATACTAATGTGTTCGGCAAGACTTGGAGAGTCCTTTCAAAGAAAGGCAGGCAAAAATAGCTGAAGACATTAAATTAAAAATGCCATTATCCCCAGTGTTTGAAAGTCAAACAATTAACATGCTGGCAACTGTGAATAACTAGCAACTGGAAAGAACCTTTGCTAGCAGCTTCTGTTGGAAGCAAATTGGGAACAGGCAAATATACAAAAAAGATATTTAAGATTTCATCTTCAGCTAACAGATGAACCCAGACGTTGCCTGACCGTAGGTCACATTGGAAACCTGCCAGAAGCCTGGAGGCTGAAACTAATTTTCATAAAATGGAGCAGATTTTAGCCATCTTCTTCTTAGATGGAGCTGTGGCCCAACGGGTTTGCACATCCCAATTGGAATACATCTAGACCAGTATTTCTCAACCTTTTTCATACCAGGGACCAGCTTGCTGCCTTCCTAAACTATGTCAGGGAGATCTCATGGTCCAGCAGCAATCATGGACCAGGGGCTGAGAAACACTGATCTAGACAGCTTGGCTCAAAATAGAAAATCACATCCTATGCCACTGGCTAAATCTCCATAGTCAGAATGACAGCAATCTCAGATTACATTACAGAATTCCAAAGGTTACATTTCGCATATAAGTCACGATACTTTACCTCTTTCTGAATGAACCCTTATGAGCTTGCTGTAGTCATATGCACTGTTTTTTCCTCTCCACCATTTACTTATTAGAACGTGTGATAAGTCACAAGGTATTGTGGGAAGATATTGGAGATGGCTGTGAATTGCAAAGCTCAGATCTGGATTCAAACATTCCAAATATGTGGTAGTGTTTGTAATCTTAAGGTTTGGTTCAGTCCTTTATAGACAGAGTTTGCATCTAGATCTCAGCTATCTTTCCAATCAAAGTATTTTAGCACAAGCTCATATTCGGACCTGCTGCACTGTTTTGTTTTGAATTTTTTTTTTGAGGAGGAGGAGAGGGGAAAAGACGGTTTCTTAAAAAGAAAAAGAAAGCCTCTAGTGTTTTCTCCCTTCTAAACTCTCTGACTGTAATTGGTTCAGTCTGTGCTCTGAAGCCTGGATAACTTTGTAAGGAGAAAAACAAGAAAGAGCTTACTTGCCAGTTAAGTTTTGCAATTTAGAGTGTCCGCTTCTTCTGAGCATTTCATCTAGCTAAACTGTAAATCACAAACTGTGAATACTTCCCATTAGGTACTCAGTTGCTTAAAGGTTTCCCATTAGTGACAGAGCTAGTATAAGAGGTTATATTTCTTTCTATATAAAAGAAATAAACCATCAAGTTATTCTCTAACTATCACTGACACTCAGAGAGGCAATCCTTTGAGGCATGTGCTTAAAGAATATGAAATTCAGGTCTCTAGAAACTGTGCTTTGCAGTTTCCTCCACTGTTATCATCAAAGCCATTTTCTATATCCTCCAGGGAGACCATACCTAAAAAGAGGTATCATACCAGAAGGCAATAAACATGGGGGACACTGTAGACCTTATAAATAAATATATGCCTAAGGGGAAATTTAGACAGCCAAATAAGTGAATTACACATGTGATCATTTAGTTTTTCATCTCTAAAATAAATATGATAACTTTCAGGTGCAGTTAAACATTCATTTCTGGAACATTCTGACTGTTCTGTCTAGTAATTAGTATTATAAACCTTTCCCCCCAAAACGCTGGAGAGAACATCTCTTTAAATAGCTCTTCAACTGTTCATCATATTTCTCCCCTTGGCTTGCTGTATAAAGTTAGAATTGGGCGGAGAACAGAAATTTTATTTGGCAAAGGATTTTGAGATTTCAAAATTCATTTTCAATCCAATTCAAAACAAACCCCAAAACATTTCTAAATTCTCTGTGAAAGAAAATTCTGAAAAAAAATCAAGTAATTTCCTAAGGAACAATCAAAATGATATTGATATTGTTAGAACTTCCTTTTTTCACTGAAACAAAATTTCAATGAAATTGACAAAATTTCACAAAATTTTAATTTTGATAGAACTACATTTTCCAACAGAACACTGTTTCATTGAGGTCTTTCAGACCAGCTCTAAAAAAGTATATATTAGGATTTAATCTCAATAAATACAATGCATTTCTTTCTATCAGATTTTTCGGGATAGAAAGCCTTAAACTAAGTTGAAGAAAGTAAATATTGTAGCAATTAATCTTTATAATATTTCTGTATGAGAAAATATGAATTGTTGAGTGATACCTAAAATTGTGTTCTTCTTGAGAACCTTCTCTTGGCAGAGCACATGCAGAAGTTTCATTAATACCAGTGGGGGTAATAGGTGCGTATAAATGGCAGAATGGAGTTGTTGGTGTCAGTTATAGTATTTACTTTCTCTTCCTAGACAGACATTCATATGTGATATGAAACTGATAGGATTGTTGTAGCTCCAGATGAAACAATCACAAAAGTTTATTTATTAAAGGATACTTTTAGACATACAATAAGTTCTATTAACTGTTTTGATTCATGATTACAAAGGCACATAACACTGTACTACAACTTTACCTGTCTGCTCTTTTCTTAAGCAAGTTAGATATTAAAATAGACATGAATCCCATTGTTGAAAACTGGAGAATTAGGTGAATAATTCCCTTCATGGCAAACTGAGACTATGTGGAGGCACAGAGATTAAGGCCTGGCCTACACTATGACTTTAGGTCGAATTTAGCAGCATTACCTCGATTTAAACCTGGACCCATTACACAATGAACCTCTTTTTTCTGACTTAAAGGGCTCTTTAAATTGATTTCTTTACTCCACCTCCGACGAGGGGATTAGGGCTGAAACTGGCCTTGCTCTGTCGAATTTGGGGTATATGGAGGCAATTTGACGGTATTGGCCTCCAGGAACTTTCCCAGAGTGCTCCATTGTGACCGCTCTGGACAGTGCTCTCAACTCAGATGCACTGGCCAGGTAGACAGGAAAAGGCCCACAAACTTTTGAATTTCATTTCCTGTTTAGCCAGCATGGCAAGCTGATCAGCTTTGGTGCCCATGCAGAGCTCATCAGCATGATGTGCACATTGCCCAGCCCACACTTTGTGAGAAGTCTATGATCATGTCTATGTCCTCATCACTCTTGTCACCGCGTTACCATCGTCTCCTCACCTGGTTTTGCGTGAAACAATTGTCTGCTGTTGCTATGACGGAGGGAGGGGCAACTGATGACATGGCTTACAGGGAATTAAAATCAACAAAAAAGGTGGCTTTGCATCAAGGAGAAACACAAACAACTGTCACGCAGAATGGCCCTCTCAAGGATTGAACTCAAAACCCTGGGTTTATCAGGCCGTTGATTTCACAAAACAAATCGGCTCAATTTCTTGTTTTGATCCACTCCATCTATCTTTTACATCTTAGGCTGGCAGCAGATGGTGCAGTAAGAGTGCTAGCCATCGTCATCTCCTGGGTGCTCGGCAGAAGATGGGAATGACCTGGCTGAGTCATTCCCATGTCTGCCCAGGTGCCCCTGACCAACCTCACTGAGGTCGGCTAAAAGAGCACTCAGGAGTATGACGGCAATGGCTACCAATCATAATGGACCATCTGCTGTCAAAAAGCAATGAGATGCTGCTGTGTAGCAATGCAGTCCCACGTTTGCCAGCACCCAGGAGATCTACAGTGACAGTGAGCTGAGCGGGCTCTGTGCTTGCCATAGTATGGTGTCTGCTCAGGTAACCCAGGAAAAAAGTTGCGAAACGATTGTCTATCATTGCTTTCATAGAGGGAGGGAGGGAGGGAGAGGGGGGGCCTGATGACATGAACCCAGAACCACCTGCGACACTGTTTTTTCCCCATCAGGCATTGGGATCTCAACCCAGAATTCCAATGGGCAGCGGAGACTGCAGGAACTGTGGGATATCTACCTGTAGCTACCCACAGTGCAACACTCTGGAAGTCGACGCTAGCCTTGGTCCTGTGGACGTAGTCCGCTGACTTAATGCACTTAGAGCATTTTGTGTGGGGACACGCACAATCAACTGTATAAAAACAATTTCTAAAAAAACGATTTCTATAAATTTGACCTAATTTCATAGTGTAGACAAACCCTAAGAGACAGATTTTTAAAGTTATTTAGGTGTCTAGTACATTTTCAGAACCATCTAGGTGACTAACGCTCACTGAAATAAATGAGTGTTAGGCACTGAGGTGTTTTTGAAAGCCCACTAAACACCTCTAAAAATCTGGCCCTTAGTGACTGGTTTAGGATTGGACAAAGTTTGATAGAACTGATTACAGAAACCAAGTCTCTCAATTACCTGTGCTGTGTGTTTACAAGACCACCCTCCTTTCACCCTTAACTGGTAAATAGGGGAGCCCAGAATGATAAATCACTGTTACATCTCTGCCTTAGCAAGTGAGAGCTTTGCTGGAGCTTAAAGTGTGTTACAGCTCCCTGTCACACCAGTCTATCTGCCTTACTAGCAAATTCCTTAAGACTCTGCCAGTCTAAACCTTGCCTTCCAGGACTCATTCAGTGACCCCCAATTCCCAAGTTCTCCAGAAATGTATCTCTCTGTAGTGTCCAGTCCCTCCCACTGGACACTCACGGACATTAAGTTTGCTGTCTCTAAAGACCGTATTTTAGGAACATATTTCAGAACACATAACTTTTTATGCACAAAATGTATATGCATCACATTATGATATTAATGACCAATATGTCATTCATTATCATATGATATCTTACTAGATACTGTTTGGCAAAATATTGTGACAACAGTGTTCGGTGAGCCCTTTGCCAGCTGGGACAAAGTGAACTCTGGGTCACAGTGGGACTTCAGTTTTGTGATATCTTTATGCTTTCAGAATACTCCAAAAGCCTGCTGGATTGTTGGTGCAATGACGAATCACAGGCAATATTGCCACTTACTGAATGAGCAACATCACTCATTATAGCATTTACTGTATTAAGTATTCATAGCAGTGTCCCATCCCTGCACTGGCTTATCCCCCATTGTGTTTAGTTTACCAAAGCTGATGGAATCAGTTAACAGGGTCATAGAGGTGCAGGCTGGAGAAGCTTATTTGGCTGTCAATACGGCCATTTCTAATAGCAGAATTAATATGTTATGTGAAGTGCTTGGGGAACACCCACATCATTCAGACTGTGCAACAAAATGATTACTAAATAAGGTTCTAGGCATATTATGATTTCCAGACTTGCTTACAGTAGAGCTGGGGAAAAAGTTTATTCACTAAAAAACACAGCTTTGGCTGGACCAAACTGTTTGTGAATTTGTCACTTGGCGAACAGCTTCAGTCAAAACAAAAAAAAGTTCCAAACGGATGACATTTTTAAATGTTTAAATTTTTCATTTTGAAACAATGTTTTGTTTCTAATTTTAGCTAGATTTAAGTAAGAGGAAAAATACAACCCCAAAATAAAACAAAACATTTTGTTTCAGGTCAAATGAAATGTTTACTTTGCTCCAAAACAAAATTTGGGGGGGATCTTTTAGTTTAGTCATCAAACTGAAAAATCACTGATTTACTCAGCTCTAGCATGTACATCCGTCAATAAACAAATCAGGGTTTGTGTGCACTGAGCAAGGTTTTTTGCACATGCAAGCTAGACATGCATAAAATGCATGTAGACTTTTACATATATGCTTTTTATAAGGTGGACCATAGGGAAAGCAAAACAGTCGCCTCATAGAACAATTGGTGGGAATTTTCCATCATTGGGTAACATTAGAGACACCATAGTAGGTATTCTCCTCACACTCTTGGAAGAATTCTTAAACTTTATGTAATTATTGTTACCAGGATTAATGGTTGATTGGAAGGCGGGAATCAAGAGCGATATTAATACAAATATATTTAATAGTTGTTTGTACTGCCTATCTTTTTTCAGTGATTATATCTATGGGAAGAAAAGCACTCTCTTGGTATATGTTTGTGTTGTTAGAAGAGTTTGGAACATAGTTCTGGCTGCCAGTACTTTTATTTGAGGTCCCTTGTCTCTTCAATGTCAGGCATGTACCTATATAGTATTGAATAGGAGAAATATGCACTCTGTTCAGTTCAAGGGACCTAGTGCGTCTCTTTGAGGAACCTTAAGATGATATGAAACATTTTAATACATTCTAGTGAGTTTGATACACCAGTGCTATTTTATTCTTGTAGACAAGTGTTAAAATGAAAGCTTAAAAGTTTTTGAACAAACTTAATTCTGTTCACTCTATTATATGTTTTACAGCTTCAAAGATTAGGCCATGATAAATTATTTAGATACAGTGTATATCAAAGAGGAAGCTAAGATCTTTACACAGCTTTTCTGACAACTAAGTGACAACAAAGACTGCCAGTATTTCTTGATACCATCCAGTTTTTATCCAGTATCAGTTGAGAGTTACCCGTTAAGTCAAATGACAGGCTAATTAGTCAGAAAAAAATCTTTTTCTAAACAAATGAATTATAGAAGAAAAAATGAAGAGAAAAGCTATAGACAGAGTCACTTCTACTTCAGTCCTTCATTGCTGCTTAACAATATTCTCTATTATATTTGATCAAATCTTGGGAGCCAAATCATTTGTACTCAGAATAATACAGCTCCTACCTCCTTGTCTTAATCACATTAAATTTTTGGGTATCAGAAAATCCATGCTGATAAAAATAGGTTGCAGTTATTAGCTGCAGTATTCAGAGTATTTTGTATAAAAGACTTGCTGGCCTCTGTTCACCCATTTGTGTGCACTGCTCTGCCAATTGTGCATGTGCACACACATGGAGTTATTTGTTTTCAAGAGTGGCTGGCTGAGTTACATGTATAAATGAAGGTGTGTGCTTATGTAAGCAAACTTTGCAAGTGGAGCATCTCCTTTTTTTAAAATGTTCCTCTAGTCACTTTAATACATTACACAAGCTATGCTATGCCCCCTGGTGGCTATATATAAATAACAAGATCAGGCACTACTTTTCAATCAAACTGATAGGGAAAGACTTGATCCAAGTGAGTATAGGACACCATGCATAGCTATCAATGCACTGGTTGATGTAACTTCTTCTCTGACTGACTCATCTTTTCTTTAACTGACACTGCTGAAATGGAGAGGTCATCTAGGAGACTTAAATAGGATCCCCAAAATTCCAAGTTCATGAACTTGCAAGTAGAAAAATCAGCCTCTTACCAGAGAATATCCTGTTAGCCCCAACCATCTGCAGTAAGATAGGGGAAGTATGGGGCAAAACCTCACCCCCTAATAGATTACTGGATTGTGAGTCAAAAAGCTCTTTTCCTCCTCCTAAATTAGTGGACGGAACCAGTTCTCATTCCACGGTGGAAATGGGGACACATACTGCAGTCATTCCTGTCTTAGAGATTTTGGAAATTTTTGTGGGCTGCATGATTTCAGTAGAGGAGACAAAAAGGACTGGACCTGACTTAATGTAGGAATTTTCAGTGAGCAAAAGAACCCCAAACAGTACTACAAATCCCTGATGTAGAACTGTGTTTTACCTTTCTGGCCTTGTTCTGCAGGTTGATTCCTTTCAGAGGTTATGCATGCTGGAAAGTTGTGTGTATTTTCATGTAGATAGAGCCTTAAACTGTGGGTACATCCAGACTACCCGTCGTATCAGTGGGTAGCGATCGATTTTTTGGGGATCGATATATCGTGTCTCATCTAGACATGATATATTGATCCCCGAATGCGCTCCTGTCGACTCCGGAACTCCACCGGAGCGAGCAGCGGTAGCAGAGTCGACATGGGGAGCCGTGGGCTTCAATCCCGCGCCGTGAGGGCCCAAGGTAAATCGATCTAAAATACTTCGACTTCAGCTACTCTATTCACATAGCGGAAGTTGCGTATCTTAGATCGATACCCCTTGCCCTTAGTGTAGACCAGCCCTGTGAAAGGAAGTTCTGACTGAAGAGCAGGTATGCCCAGATTGGAATTAACCAGTTCCATCATTATAGTCCTTACCATCTGGGAGTGCAAGGACTATAGGAAGTTAATGTACATGGCATATCCAAAAGGAACAATGGACCCATCTTGCCTCCACGTAGATCAGTACAGATGAGTGGGCAAAGTAGGGAGCACACACTCATTGACTCCAGTGGGAATACTCATTGGTTAGGAGAAAGATGATACTCTGTGTGAGTAAAGCTGGCAGAATCCAATTCCTTTTTTAAGGTGGGATGATATGAGTTTTTTTTGTTTTGTTTTGTTTTGCTGGGAGATGTTTTATTTATTTACCAATTCTGGTTGGTTGGCTATTTCAGGCCAGATGAGTTGTTATGAACAGCAGAACGGTTTGTTGCTTGCAGCTGTAGGTGTTTCTAACATTCAGTTGGTGATTCAAAGAAATAAGAGCAATTATAGAAAAAATAACCCTTTTATAGTGGTATTTATGACATTGGTTAATTATCATAACAAATAATTAAAGTTAACTTCCATTACCATTCACTTACTTTACCCATCAAGGTATTTCACTGGGAAAATTAAGTAACAATGAACAAGAGATTCCCTCTTTAATTTATTGGAAACTGCTCTTTGGAGCAAATGTGTGCCAAGGGATGATATAACTCTAACTAATTGCAAATAAATATGCAAGTACAAAATGAAGGTGGCTTGTATTATTGTGAGCAAAGGTAATTCAATTATCTGCATTGCTAGAATTCTTTAATTTTGCATTCTTCTTGCCTCTGGATCATTGGTTATGGGATAAAAAATATTATACCCTGAAATGTAAATTTTCCAATACAATATATTCATTTTGATGTTGAGGATATTTTTAGAAGTCCTTTGAAGCCCTTTGTATCATATTTTGAGAGAACAAACAGCTTTCAATATCCACTTTAAGGAGGACAGTTTTTTTTTCTAGTAAATCTTCTGGGTCCCTTGTGGTCCATGGAATGGAGACCTGGGTTTATTGTTTTCCAGCAATTTAGACTGAATGATGAAAATATTGCCCTTATCTGTAGTCAACTTTTAGATCAAAAAGTGGTGACTAAAATATTTTATTAAAGTAGAGCTGGGTGAAATTTTTTGGCCAAAACATTTTTTTTCTGAAAAAATTCAGATTATTTTGGAGGGAATGAAACATTTGGTGAATTCAACATGAATTCACCGAATTGTTTTGACTCCCTCGCAACCCCCCCAATAAAGAAAATACTGAAACATTTCATTTTGACATTTTCAAAATGAAATGTTTTGATCAATTTGAAACAACTTTTCATGTCAAAATTTGCTCCAATTTGTTTTAAAATGTTTTCAAAAGGTCAAACAAAACAAAATGCCTTTTTTTCAAGGCAATGAAATGTGGTTTAACCCTAAACAAATTTTTTAAAAAATGTTAGTTTTCTGGGGAAAAAATGGAAAAAAATTGTTTGGGGTTGGTCTGAAGCTAATCTTTTTGGGCAGCACACCAAAAATTTGGTTATTTTGGCATCTCCATATTAAAGAGATTTATGACCATGCCTCTATTCTTAAGTCCTGCTAATTCTTTGTTACTAAAGAGCCAGAGAAACAGTCCAAGAATTATGTGTGGACCATTGTAAGATGGTGCTCTTGTGGCTGATATGTGAATATGATTTTTCATATTTTATAGAACAGTTTTCAAGCAGTGTTTTACTAAAGTAACCCATAATAGAGTATTTTTTTCACACTAGCCTAATACTGTCAGTTGTTTCTTTGTGTGCAAAATGGATCTGACAAAACCCCTTCATCTCAATTTTATCTAGAAGAAGGTGGTTTTTGGAAGATCTGTGATCAGTCATGTAGAACAGCAGAATATAAGAGAGAATCTGTGCTTCACCTTTATTCACAGTTATATTACAACAAACATTTACCACAGAAGCCTGTTGCGGTATATCGTTGTATCCCGATTTCCCCATTCTTTATAAGAAAATCAAACAAATTTAAATCAGACTTCGAAATGCAATATTTTCACTCTCTTTTAGCTCTTAATTATTTGTGAATTCAACTCATTTGGATTGTACAGTAATGCACTTTGACCTTTTGAGAATCCAAAGATGAATATATTGTAAATCCAGAAGTAGTTCCATAGACATTACTAATTTACATTGCCATAACAGAGCAGAATCAGCTCCAGTGTCATTTTACTGTATATATTTATCAGCCTCCTTGTTAGTGTCAATTTTCTTTTGTTGTTCCCTGACCTATCTCAGTGTTTTCAAAGTCTGATATTGACTTCTTGTACCTTGGCTCATATCCCATCTCCTTTAAATCCTGTCCAGTTGAGTGCAGCATAGCGTGTCTATGCCTGGCAGACACTCAAATGCCTCATCAGTTTCCTGAAGATGTGTTCTTATCCTGCTAAAAAAGATTTTTGTACCTGGTAATATGGCATTTAAAGATCTAGCTGTTAGTTCCTTCAGAACCCTACTTCATATCTGAGTTCTGAGGTGGAAATTCTCTTACCCACTATCTTCAATATTCTGTTGCGTTACTGTTACAAAATGGAAGGTTGATTTATCAGCATTTCTTCTGTTGTATTTTAAACTCCTAACTTTTTAGGGCAGGTTCAGCTGCCGGTCAGGTTTTATTGGTGTGAATTTGCATTTTATTGACATCTCTGCAGGACAGAATATATGTCCAATTTACACTACATGAAGAGCCCATAAATCCAAATATGCATTTTCTTAATGACTGATACTTTTTTTAACTTCCTTTTTTTAAAGATGGCACAGTTTGAACCAATTAAGCTACACTAAGCATATCTGTACAAAGTCTTTGTTCCCACCACAAGTAACTGTGTGGGAGGATTCTACTGTCTCTGACTTCTCTTCATTACCAGGAATGTATGCAATATCTGCAATCACCTCCTTCAGTTATCTACCAGATTCCCTTTTCCGGAATTGGGTAGCTTCATTTGCTTCAGTCTTGCCAGATTTTCAGTTTACTCTGACACTATGCACATCAAAGAGTGACACAGAAGGGGGCTGGGAAAACACTAATTGTTTTTTCCTAACCCTAATCATATAATAGGGGTCAGAGTTACAAAGGGTTATGCAGATGGCAGGGGTCAGCATCACTGACTCTAGAAAGCTACTCTTGCTCCACTCCCTCTCTCCCTGCCACCTTGTAATTATATTCATGACAATGATATTTAATACAAGTACTTCAATTCCCTCTCATTGGTTTGGTGCTTTCATATGAGTTTGGTTGGTAAACAGCTTTGAAGTGGTTTCAGTTCCTAAATGTCCCCAATATGTGCTAGCTTATTTCATTTTTCATAGACACAGATATTACGGCTGTGTCTGCTGTCAGTACTATTTCTCCTCCTAGTGTTAGCTTGCCTCAGAATGAATGGCATTGCTTTCATGCAGCACTATAACAGCAATGCTGTAAGTTTGAAATCAATTTCTGAAGCATAGATATTTGCACTGTTTCTATAACGGGTCTCATCTCCAGTTGTGCAGATAATATTGTTCCCATCAAATTCATAAGAAGTCATCATTCTGTTTTCAGAGTATTGTGTGGTGTGTTTTCCCTTACACATACTGAAAACCTGCCTATTTCTTTATATATGTGATTATTACAGCTGACTGGAAAACACTAATTCCATTTTCTGACAAACTAAACTAAAGAGTCAATCTCTCTCTCAAGATGGAACTGATCAAATTTATGTAAATCATTAGATATTCATTGGGCCAAACAGAGACTGATGCTGTAGCTCAGTGTTAGGACATTGATTCAGAGTAAGGATTTGATCCTGGGTCTCCCACCAACCATATGAGTCCTCTAACCATTTGGCTATTGATTATCCTTGGGTAGGTTGTGTCAGTCTGTCAGATACATATATATTCCATTGAAAGAAAATGGGCCTTAGGCTCCTAATTCACTTAAGCACTTTTAAAAATGTTATCCATTGTCACTTATTAATTGTGTTATTATAGTTCCTAGAGGCCACAATTGAGACAGTGCTTGGTACTCTACAGCACAGAGTAGGGGACCATAAGATTTTCAGGGAAAGAACTACCTAGACAGGCAAAAAGTGAGAGGAAGAAGAGTAGGGTAAACTGAACACCAGTCTCCTGAGTGTCAATTCAGTGTCCTATGTATTGGACTATGCGAATCTCTTTGTTTCTCATTTTATTGATACTCCCTAATATCAGCAGGCTGATATTGCACATGCTAATCATATCTCTTCACAGAAAAAAATGAATGTAGATGTTGATTTGGAGAAACTTAATATATGATATCCTGTGTGTGGATAAGTATGGGTTGAACAGGCCCTCAGACATCCAGTTCATGTGATCTGAGTGCTCTAGACTTTGAGGGATTCTGAGCAGAAGATTGCAGTGGGCCAACCCTGACTGTCCTTTGTGGTGGGGTCTGACTCACCACTTGCCACCTCTCGGAGCTGATTTCATCATTCCTAAAGTTGCGTTCTGGGGGCCGTGATGTAGCATTCTCTAACACCCATGGACACAGCAGTTGTGAAGTTCCTGGCGATTAGTGGACCAACACCTGGCAATAGAAAAGATGTACTTCTCTTCCTCCCAATGTTTATAGGGACTTAACCTTCAGCTTCCTAATACCTACAAGGATGGTATCATATTGGAGTGAAGGGTGATGCTCCTACCAGGTCGGCCACACATGCCTGGCACAGGAAGATGTTAAAATGGCCACTCAGCTCATCCAGATGGATGACAGTGGTGGGGTCAAGTTTCTAGCCCTCTCTGAAGAAAAAAATATATGGCAATTAACAAATGGACTATAAAAACATCATATCATCACCTACTGAACATAGTAGAATTTTTCACACCATTTTTAAACAACTCAGTCTCAATAATATACTGAAACTAATATATAGTTACAGCTGTTTCAGAAAGCTTTCTTATTCCATCTTCAACCTAACATGATTGACATGTTTAAAAACACTTCGTGCATTTAATCTTGAACACAAACTGGTTCCTCTTAATAATTTGAACAAAATTGTGTTTGATGTACTGTAGCCTACAACACGATACAATGATTGATATTTAATATTTACATACAACATTATGAGAGTATATTAGTGACATTAAGATGTTTAAGTACGTATGAAGGATTCTATTATTATTTCAGACTCACTCAATCAGAGTAGGTTCAGGGTACTCGTGATTCCAGTGGGGCTACTTGCATAATAAGTGACTACTCTGTGTTAGTGGGTAAAACTGTTAAAAGCAACCAAGTGATTTGGGGCTGGGCTTCCCAAAATACTTGGGTGCCTAGCTGCCGTTGAAATCATTGGGAGTTAGTTGTTTAAATACCTTTGTGAATCCCATCCTAGGAGCCTAAGTCCCCTTTTCAAAAGTGCCTTGGTCACCTAGGAGCCTAAATTCTACCTGAACTCCAAAAGGGGGGTGGGCTTCTAAGATACTTCTGAAAATTTGACTTAGTGGCATTAAGAGTGATAGGATTTGGGCCATTAGGTGGGAGGGTCTCAGAACTTAGGGTGAAGCCCAAGCCAGAATGTCTACCCTGCAATTAAATAGCCCCTCAAGCCTAAGCTCCACAAGTCCCAAGTCAGCTGGCATGGGTCAACTGTTGCTGTCTAACTGAAGTATATACCTTAGAGAGCATGGATGGCTTACTCTAGTTTAAACGGCTAATATTAGTAGCCCTTTATTAAAATAAAACAATATTTCAGTAATGGAATAAAGGGCAATGTATAAAGTGAACTGCTACCTGGTTATGAATTACCTAGTAAAGATTTTCCAATTATGGAGAATAGGTCTCTGGAAAACCACAGAGAAACAACATGAACAAAGAGATCAGTTAGCATTCATAAAAGACCAATCAATCAATGTTTTCTTTTGTAAAGAAAATCTGAACAATACATGATATACATGTTGACTTGCCAGTTTGAAGAAAACAACATAGCATTATTATTATTCTCTAATTTCCCGTGTGTCCTGGAGGTAGATAAGTGCCATTATACAACACGACCCAGATCTGTAAAGTTAGAACCTTTGTTAATTAAACTGGCAGTTGGTAATATCTGAGGTAATTTGTTTTCCCTTGATCTCTTAGTTGCTAATGTGACCCTTATAGATGGCTAAATGTCTTTGAAGTAATTAAAATGCAAATTAAAGGGAACAATATATCTGCCAGCGAAAACCCTGGGTCTACTGGGTAAATTATTTTTTTCTTCAGATCCTTAATTTTAACAACTTGTATTACTCAGCATTATGGGGAAGAATAAAGTTCATGATTAGCATGGGCCTGACTAAACACATCTACATGACAGAGGTTCATTAGGGAAATAAATTCACTCATTCATAATCCAGAAGAGGTACCAACTACAACATTAAAATAATTTATTTTATTTCCAATTTGGCAAGTTTATGTATTAAATAGGTCATATTTCAATTTGTGCAAACCCAATTTAACAAACTCTTGTGTTACACTGGAATGCAATTATGCACTAACTTACAGTGGTGTGTTTGTCCATTTACAATTTTTTAAATGTAAGCAGTGTCAGAATAACCTCTACACTGACATCTGGTGGAAAGAATTTCAGAGAGTGTATTTGCATAGGCACGCCTACCCTATCCCAGACTGTCGAGCTGTGGGACTGCTTGGTGACAAATGACTCACCCTCAGTTGGGTGGTACTTGCTAGACAAGGGACATGGGTTCCAAAACCCAGAGAATTGAGAGGCTGGGGACAGATATCTGTGTCTGGTGGTGCAGTCTCCTTGTGGAGCCAGAAGCACCAGTTCTAGCCCCTCCTCTCTCCACTGTGGAATGTTAGAGTTGATTTTTTTATTCCCTTAAGAATCTCAATACAGGTTACTGAGCTGAACTCACTTTGGGATAATGGTGCACTAGCACTGGGGCTCCCCTACTGTGAGCTGAAATCACTAAGAGCTGAAATTACTGAGCTGAGAGCACTGAGTACTGTGCTAACTAGTGGGGAGCCCAAAGTTATACTGTGGAACAGAGCCACTGGCTGAGTGGAGCAGTTTGTGGGGACGGCTGGAGCGGATCATGGGACAGCTGGTGGAGCAGAGCGGCTGGCAGAGCGGAGTAGCTGTGAGACGGGTGGAGCAGCCCACAGAGCGAGCAGTTTGCAGGGACAACTGGAGCAGTTCACGGGACAGCTGGTGGAGCAGAGCAGCTGGTGAAGCGGAGCAGTTTGTAAGGACGGCTGGAGGAGCAGAGTGGAGTGGCTGGTAAAGCAGAGCAGTTCATGGAGAAGGCGGGAGCAGAACCCACGGAGAGGCAGGGCAGTTGGCCCCGGACACGTAAGGTGCCCATTTCTGCCCAGGCTGGGGGGGGGACCTCTGCAGATAGACTCTCGAACTTTGGGGCTGCGCTGACCCAGGACAGAGACTTTTGGGATTGTGGGACTTTTGGGACTGTGGGTGATTTGGGGGGTTGCTGGACTCAAAAGCCCAGGAAAGAGGACACAGCCCAATTTCCTGGGGTGGGTCTTTGCTCACGGTTTGGTCTATGAACTCTAGTTGAGGTGTTTTTCCCAATTTAGTGTTTGTTGTTTATCTCATGTATTAAACCTTTTCTGCTACACCGAGACTCTGTGCTTGCGAGAGGGGAAGCATTGCCTCTTTGAGGCTCCTAGGGGGGTGTGTAAGATTTTCCCAGGTCACTGGGTGGGGGCTCGAGCTGGTTTGGCATTGGGTTATTGAACGGAACCCCTGGATACTGAACCCGGCCCTTGTTGCTGCCAACTCAGAGGGGCAGAAGGGTTACATAAATATAAAGAAAGATGTATTTATTTTTAAATAACTAAACATACAGATATTCAAGCTCTAGGTGTTCTAACTCGCATTAACAACACAATTTAAAACTGAATAGTACTGAATGATCCATTGAGCAGGAGCTCAGCCAGTCAAATGCCTTTCCACTCTTTCTTCATCCAGGAAGCTTCCCCTTAATCTTCTCAAAAAGCCCTTTCAAGCAGACCCTTTAGCAGCAAGACCAGAATAATCCCAAAATTCAGGATTATTTTGGAGCAAAGAGTAACAAATTGCAGAGTTCCAGAGCCCTGGCAGAGAATTCCCTGCCAGTTGCCCTATATCTTTTTATAACTAGGAGTTCCAGCATCATTGTGATGATTATCCTGGGACCATCTCCATGTAGGCCCTGGTCTACACTAAGAGTTTAAATCGAATTTAGCAGCATTAGATCGATTTAATCCTGCACCCGTCCACACAACAAAGCCATTTTTGTCAACTTAAAAGGCTCTTAAAATCAATTTCTGTACTCCTCCCCAACGAGGGGATTAGCGCTGAAATCGACATCACCAGGTCAAATCTGGGGTAGTATGGATGCAATTTGACAGTATTGGCCTCCCGGAGCTATCCCAGAGTGCTCCATTGTGCCCGCTCTGGACAGCACTTTGAACTCAGATGCACTAGCCAGGTAGACAGGAAAAGCCCCGAGAACTTTTTAATTTCATTTCCTGTTCGGCCAGCGTGGCCAACTCAGCAACACGGGTCACCATGCAGTCCCCCCCAGAATGTTTCTATGCTCCTCTCCGTTCCCGAGGTTATCGCAGATTAGAAGGCAAAAAAACCCCGCACTTGCGATGACGTTTTCCAAGCTCATGCAGTCCTCCCGCACTGATAGGGCACAGCGTAATGCATGGAGGCATTCAGAGGCAGAGACCAGGAAAGAATTGCTATGTTTGCTTAATGGCATAAGTATCATGCCTCGCTAGCAATCCTGCCTGAGCCAGATCACTGTGTCACATTCACTCTGCGCTGTGTCAGCCTTGGGCGGAGGCATGACTGCTTTGTGAGCAGGAAGGCCATAGATATAGACATTGCATTAGGTAGCTTCTGTAGCTAGAGAAAACATTCCTATGCATTAGGCAAAGTCTGTGGCAAAAAAAGAGAAGCCCCATAGTGTAGTGGTTATCATGTTCACCTAACATGCGAAAGAGCTGTAATGTAGTGGTGACCACATTCGCCTAACACGTGAAACGTTCCTGGTTTGAAACCATGTGGAAATAGGTCACTGTTCCTTTTTCTGACTCCCCTCCTGCATTTTTAGCCTTAGAACACACCGCACTGTGAAATTTTACTTTGAATTATATCAATTATGAGTTAAATAATATGGAAGCTCTCTCTGTTATAGTCCTGGGTTCCTTACCCTTTCAGCTTCTGTGATAAATTAAAATTTTTGTTGGCGCAGGGGAAAATTTTCATGAAGCCTTTTATAGGGACAAAATGCTATCTAGGACTCTGAAATAATCTTAACATGGCCCATAGAGTGCAATCTTTCGTTCTGGATTTGTCATTCCACAAGTTGAACTGCTCCTTACTAATGTCCAGGCTTCATGAGCCATGGGAGCAAGGGGCAGGCTGGGGTAGGTGCAACTGCGTGATAATGCCAGCTGGGAGAGCAGCCTGAGGCATGATATTCCAGGCAGGACTGACTCTCCATGAGATGAAACTTAAAGAAGAGAATGACCTGGAGTCATTCCCATTTGGTGCTGTAAGAGGAGGATAGCCATGTCTGTCCAGGCACCTTGATCGACTTCACTGAAGTCTGCCAGCTGAGTGGGACCTCCTCAGCCCTCTGCCTGCCTGGGGTTCCGATCATCCAGGCAGGCAGTGGGCTGAGTGGGTCCGGCGGACGGGACCCTGGAAAAAAGGTGCAAAACAATTTTCTGCCATTGCTTTCATGGAAGGAGGGAGGGAGGGGGGGCCTGATGACACATGTACCCCCAAACCACCTCCAACAAAGTTTTTTGCCCCATCAGGCATTGGAAGCTTAACCCAGAATTCCAAAGGGCAGCGGAGACTGCAGGAACTGTGAGATAACTACCCACAGTGCACCGCTCTGTAAGTTGATGCTAGCCGTGGTAGTGAGGATGCACTCCACCGACTTAATGCACTTAGTGTGGACATAACGCAATAGACTGTATAAAATTGAATTCTAAAAAATCGACTTCTATAAAATTGACCTAATTTCATAGTGTAGACATATGCTATGTATATAACAACTTTCATCCTGAAGGATTTCCCAAACACACTGAAAAGCTTACATGTGCTTGCAGCAGAGGCGACTCCAGGCACTAGCACGCCAAGTGCGTTCCTGGGGCGGCAAGCCACGGGAGGCGCTCTGCCGGTCGCCACAAGGGCGGCAGGCAGGATGCCTTTGGTGGTATGCCTGCAGAGGGTCCGCTGGTCCTGTGGCTTCGGCAGACCTCCTGCAGGCATGCCACCGAATCCATGGGACCGGGGACCTCCCGCAGGCAAGCCGCCGAAGGCAGCCTGCTTGCCATGCTTGGGGCAGCAAAATACCTAGAGCTGCCCCTGCTTGCAGCCGACAGTGAAGTCAGTGGGAATTTGGCGAGTGCAAAGGCTGCAAAATCATGTCCAAAATCAATATGGTCCAGATCCTCTCATTCTTAGTTACACTGGGCCCAGGTTCTGATCATATTTACCATGATGTATATCTGATGTCACTGAGTTCAGGATCTGGCTCACTGGGCAGCACTCTGCTTTGTGAGTAATCTCAATTATTAATGTACTACTTTAAGAAAAGGTGTTGGAATCTGGTCTCTATTTGCAAACTAAGGCTCTACTTGCAATTGTAGAGGGATTGAATTAGGAGAATAGGTTTGTAACATGTGTGACAGACCCAGGCCAGTGTGGTACAGGAGTCTGGTAAAGGGCAAATATACTAGTCACTGGCTGAGTAGTTTTCTGTTCCCTGAGTGACTAGAGCAGGGGCTGCACTGGAGTAATCAGGAACCTGCTAGAACCAATTAAGGGAGACAGGCTGATTAGAACACCTGCAGCCAATCAAGGCAGGCTAATCAGGGCACCTGGGTTTAAAAAGGAACTCACTCCAGTCAGGGAGGGAGGAGCTAGAGGAGAGGAAGTGCGTGTGAGGAGCTGGGAGCAAGATGCACAAGGAGCTGAGAGTGAGAGGCTGTGCTGCTGGAGGACTATTGAGTACAAGTGTTATCAGACACCAGGAGGAAGGTCCTGTGGTGAGGATAAAGAAGGTGTTTGGAGGAGGGTATGGGGAAGTAGTCCAGGGAGTTGTAACTGTCATGCAGCTGTTACAAGAGGTACACTAGACAGTTGCAATCCACAAGGCCCTGGGCTGGAGCCCGAAGTAGTGGGCAGGCTTGGGTTCCCCCCAAAACCTCCCAACTCCTGATCAGACACAGGAGGAGTTGATCCAGACTGTGGGGAAGATCACTGAGGTGAGCAAATCTGCCAATAAGCGCAGGACCCACCAAGGTAGAGAAGGAACTTTGTCGCACATGATTTACAGCCATTTCTCCCTAACATGGATACCCTTTGCCCCCCGCCCGCACACGCCACATCAGCTGCTGGGGATGGGATCTTCACCTGCCTTTAAAGACCTTTTCTTGGAATTCAGTTTTCAGAAACAAGTCAAATAAGTTTATGCCCTGTTTCACAATAGCGAACATAATGGTGTTTAAATTGCTTAGGGGTGATGGGCTGTACAAACCCCACACTGAGCAACAAGGGGTTAAGGAACTGATCTGGGCTCAGCCTGCCCCATGACACCATGCCTGTAAGGAAATGCTGTAACTGGAGTAGGAGTTAAAAGGCAGCTCATTTGGTGAAAGACCAGGGAAGAGAGCAAACCAGAAACCCCAGCAGAGGAGAGCTGAAGGAAAGGCAAAATCTCTCCTCATGCCAACTGCCAAAAGATACTCCCTGAGGGAGGGGAGGACCTGCTACAGACGCCACCTGAGAGAGAAGCAATGCCCCCTCCCTCTCATAAGGACTTTGAATTTTATTAATTCCCCATTATTTTGTTTGGATTACCTCAGCAGGGAAAAGCACTAGGAATGATTTGGCCCAGGAGCGTGGGCCATATCAGAGAAGGAGGCAGTCGTTTCCTGAGAGCAAACGAGCACTACCATGCTACACAGAGCTGCCAGAAGGTGCCATCTGGTGAGCCACCACTCGCCACGTTGCCTTAACCCACACTGCAACTTTGGGACAAGTGTGTGCATGCGTGTGTGTGTGTGTGTTAGGAAGTGGCCCACGTAGAGCAGTCTTAAGCATCCCTTGGCTGTCAGAGCACTGATAGCCCTCAAAGGGCCCTGGGTCAGAGCCTGGTGGAGTAGGAGTACCCAGACTCCCCTACTAACAGCTCCCCATGCAAGTCATGGGACTAAGCCCTGACCACTAGGTGCTGCTACCCTACCAACCAGCCCCCACCCCCCGTCCGCCCCATGAGAACCGTTAGACTGGGACAGAAATGTATTTACATTGTCAGCTCTTTCCCTAATTTGATTTCCACGTCAGTGTAGTCAGGACTTATATATAATATGCAGGCTACTGCTGAAGTGCCAACAATTTGAAATATGGTGACAGCTTTAGCAGTACACAACAACACTATAAAGCAGTTGAGGACAGAAAGTGAAGTATATCTTATCCAGTAGAAACCACAGGATATAATTTAAATTTGCTGATTTACCCCTGTAGGAATTTGATTCAGGATATGGTTACCTAATAAAATTTAGGGCACCCCGCATATACTCTAGTGAGGGCTCAAGGTATGACCTGGTCAATTTAGGGCACCCTGCCTATACCCTACCGAGGGCTCAAGGCGTGCCCCAATCAATTTAGGCATCCCCACCCTTTCTCTTCTGAGGGCACAGGGTGTAAGGCACCTATCCTAACCCATGGGGCTCAGGAAGAAACCTGGTCCATTTAAGTACCTGCCCTTTCCCTGGGGGTTCAGCGCTCTATGGGTCTGCAGAACCTTTTCCCAGCAAAAGAGCCTTACACAGTTGTGCTCTAAACATCTATTTATTAGCAACACATACAGAATACATATACCAAACAAATCTCTTATGCTCACCACTCCCAATATACAGACAAATTTCACTCAATGGCCAGTCAGGATTCATTCAGCTGGGAGTTCCTGGCAATGTCTCTGCACATCATGGTCATGCAGAGGGGTCAGAGTTCCAGCAGCTTGATGTTGAACTGCAGTCCAGAAATGGTTCCCAAAGAACATTGTTTTTCATTTACATTTTATAGCTAAAACTAGCTATTTCCTTCAACTTTACTAAACCTATTACATTATTCACACTCCTAAATAACAGGAATTTTAACCATTACGCACTGGCATCTATGTGTCCTCCTTTCTGCCCAAGTTTTTTACATTTTATCTTTCATGCCCAAATTGTAACTCAGTTGTAACTTTCTCTGTGTATGCACGTGGTCAGCTTAAACACGCTTGTCAGAGCTTACTTATCTTACCATTTATTGAGTCTATCTCTGTATCCTCCGTAACTTCCTAGAGCCTGAGTTTCTCCCCTTTACGGCTATCATGGAGTCACTGGGTCAGTGCTCTGGAACTACTACGTATGAAGCCAGTCGGGACTCTGGGGGAGCATGCCTCCTCTCTCTGAGCATGCTTCAACTTTCCTGGGCCTGACCTTGGAGCATTAAGCATCCCCTTCCACACCATGGGCTTCCCCGCAGTGAGTCCACACAGGCGGGGCTCCTAGGGAAGCCAGAGGGCCCTGCACCCCAACTGCACAGTCAGACATGACTCTTAGCCAGCCAGTAAAACAGAAGGTTTATTAGTCAACAGGAACACAGCGTAGAACAGAGCTTGCTATTACAGAAATCAGTAACTTTCAGCCAAGGCCATCTTGGTAGTCCTGGGCCAGATGCCCTGGACTCCCCCTTTTCCATTCTACCCACCCAGACTGCCAGCTTCCAGTGACCTGATCCCTGACACCTCTCTGTTGCTCCTCCTCCGTCTCTTTGTCTCACTTCCTGGGTAAAAGGCGTCACCTGGTCGCATCCCCCACCTGTGTCTCAGGTTACATAAGTGCAAACAGCTAGGCAGCCTCACCTGCCCTGAGGGCCTCATCAAAAATCACACACCCAATTCCCACCACTGAAGTATTGGTGCAGTACACAGGGAAACTGAGGTACACCCAGTATTAGTATAGGACAGTAAGACTCACATGCAACATAACAAGATGACTAAAATTCCACTTAACCACCAAGGTTGTTGTGACTATAACTCTCATTTGGGACATTCCTGAGGTGGGGTTGCTTTATCAGCAGCAGATCATTCTTTTTTTCAATTTTAATGGTGAACTTCCTCATTTTCACCGAAGGCTAGTTTAATGATCAGATCTAAGGTCTACAATATTGTGGGAAAAGACCCTCCTTATTGTTGAATCTTTAATAACTAGTCCAGGGTTTCTCAAACAGGGGTCACTGCTTGTGTCGGGAAAGCCCCTGGCGGGCTGGGCGCGGGCTGAGGGACTTACTGGCTGCCACTTCCAGCAGCTCCCATTGGCCCGAAGTAGCGATATACAGCCAGTGGGAGCCACAATGGCCAGACCTGCGGACGGGCAGGTAAGCAAATTGGCCCGGCCCATCAGGGGCTTTCCCTACACAAGCGGCAACCTGTTTGAGAAACCCTGGACTAGTCAGATGGAGTTGAGTTTTAGGATACATCTATATTTGAGCTAGGGGAGTGGTGTTTCCCAGCTCACGTAGACATGCCTGTGCTAGCTCTGATTGAGCTAATGTCTAAAAATAGCACTGAGTTCTTGGGGGCATGGGAAGTGGTTCAGGGTAGCCACCCAAATATGGACCCAGGTGTTAGGCAGGATTGTACTCAGGGTAACTAACCTGAGTGGCTGCCCTTGCCACCAAAGAAACACTGCTATTTTTAGGTGCTAGCTCAAGCAGAACTAGCATGGATACATCTACATGAGCTGGGAATCACACCTCCTAGCTCAAATGTCGATGCACTCATCCATTTAATCGGAAAGATGCAACCTGTTGTAGTAATTGGGCCTATACATTTACTCTAATTGTGAGCTCAACTGTAAAAGTATATGAAAGTTCAAAAGATGTCACAATAATCTATAATAACAAATGTTGATTGGAAAAGGCACAACAAGGAGACAAACTCAATGTAGTCTAAACAAAAAGGCCTGATAATATGGTTCATGGACTATGTTAAAATCATGCTTGGTAAAAACAGAAGATGTGGAACCTGAAATTAATGAACCAAAGTCGGTATGTCAAATATTAGGCCTATCTGGTGGACAAAATCATGAGGGAATGGTCTATTCTGCTCACCATTTCCTCTTCTGGTTGCTTAATAAAAGAGATTTTGGGGAGAAACTGGGGAATAGGGAATAACAGACAGAGGCTACTGAGGTGAGCTTTACCATTGTGGCTGCTACCCTTACCATTTCCTGGGATCCCAGGCCTTCATCATCCTGAGAGATGTCTTGACCAAAGCAGGGCAGAGAGAGGGATCCAGATGACATCACCACCTCTACTGGCTCCAGCAGAAAGTCAAACCCCACCTGAGATGAAACAGGATTTGCCTGCACCAACAGCAACAGCTCCAGCCAATTGTAAGTAACTTTTTCTTTTCCCCAAACAGTTATTACTAACTAAGAGACTGTCAAACAAGAGAGTGTTTCCTTCTAACACTCACTCCAGCTACAGAGAAAGGGAAGATGGGATGTTGGTAAAATGAAAGCCCTATTTAATACTTCACATTTCATATGCTTCAACTGTGCTTCTTTTCTGTATCTTTACTAAAAGGTTAAAATGATTTTTATTGGTGTGTTTGCCATGGTACTAAGCAGTTTGAGATCTCTGTGTATCAAATCATGGCTGTTGTTTAACACAGTTTGTTTAGTATTGGACAGTGACTGGGTTATGTTAACACTTTTGGCCCACATAGTCCATCTAAATTAATATAACATATGTATAGCTGTATAGAACTCACTTAGGCCAGGTCTACACTGGAAGATGTTTGCCTGGTATACCTACATCAGCAAGCCCTCCTATGGAGAGACAGTTTATGCCAGCACAATTACCCTTTTGCTGGCTTATGCCATTTTCCTGAGCGAAGTAAACTATACCAGCAAAAAAAGCGTGTATGCTGGTATAACTGCATCTAAACTAGAGGTTTTGTTATTATAGAAATGTTGCCAAAAACAAACACCCATACCTGACATTACTGTACTAGCAAAAGTTCCTACTGTAGACCCAGCTTTACTCCATGCTGGGGCACTCCTTTAATACTGACTAGGGCTGCTGCTGAATTCTCATTGCACGCAATCCAAAGCTACTATATCTGATTTTCCTTTTTAGGTGGGGGGATGAAATCTCTAGGCACCAGTAAACCCAGTTATAGGCAAGCCGCAGTGGCTTTTTGGGCCAAAGGGTGTTTATAGCTTTTGCGTTGCTCACTACCTGCAATGTAGTTGGTTCCCTGATTTACATAGTTACGGGTTAGGAAGCTTCATATGTATTGGCCATGTCTGACTGAAAGATTTGCAGACAACCTCTACCATGCCTTAAATTATTTTAAGAGACTGTTTAATGGAAAATCCCTTTAATTTAATAGGAAACAATATATATTTTTTCCCATTACACTCTTAAACCAACCTATAGAAGTCTATATCTGGGACTGAAATCTCTATTAAATTATATATGTTCATTTAAAAATATCTATAGGGAACACATAATTGTCTAGTAGATTTTATGACCCTGGTTCAGAAAGGTACTGAAGCACATGGTTCTTGTTAACTACATGATGACTTCAGTAGGACTATTCAAATGCTTAAAGCTAGGCATATACTTCAGTGGCTTTCTGAATGTTTTTCAGAGAAATCTACATAGCGTCCTAATCAATTACAGACCCCTATTTGGCTCATTCTAATGACTAGGTCTGCAAGAATTAGCTTTTTATTGGTAAATGTTGGTAAACATGCATGTCATTGTTCCAATGAAAAAATACTTCCATTTATAATAAATGACATTTATAGATAGGCAAAGTAAGAAAAATGCTGCTTGAGAACTTATTAGAGTTTGATTTAAGGATACTTACCCGGCACTATTTGAAGTGATGTTGACAATTTGTGTGTTAACGTTTTGATTCTCAATATCTGTCATTAAATAACTGCCTGACTCTGCCCCCATCATTTCCCCAGACTGTAAAAAATTTAATTGATAATCTAAAAAAACTTTAAAATAAATTTTGATTTTATTGACAAAATTACGAAAAAAATGAATTCTGCCAAACCTATTTACCAAAAGAAGTGAATTTTTAATTCAAAATATTATGCCATAAGCTTTGAACATAAAAATAAATGGTCCTTAAAATGAATGGGCATTTTTAAGAATGAAATATTTGTTTTTAATGTGTAGATTTGACTACCCTTCAGATGTCTACATGTGTCCTTTTTGGTCATAGAAATATACAATTTCATGTCTGGATAGTTAACTTGCTTAGTTGAATTTATAAAAAATGGCATTGCTTCAATATTTTGTATTACCATGATAATACCTAAATAAAATATTTTTATGATTTGGGCTCCTAAAGTCACTCTGTATTAAATTGTTCTTGGTACATTGTAAGACAGATCAATGGCCTGTGCAAATGAATATCAGTCTACAAACATATAAGCTTACCCACACTGAAAATGACAATTCATGTTCAAAATATAGATATGGCCAGTGGTATTATTTGATAGCTTACAGCATGACATTTTCAAAAGAATTTATGCGTGTACTCAACTCTTCATTTTTTTTCTTAAACCAGCTTATCACAGAATTTTAAATAACTAAAAGCAATTTTCTGAAATCACTGTCTGGGGGGTGAGGTGAGAGTAAGGGCAGTGACATATAACAAGTTAGCAGGTATTTCTAGGATTCCTTTCATGACATAATAATAGTAATTTATACCAGGCAGAATGAGTTTTAATTGAACATCTTTCAAGCTCCTGTGGAAGCAGCCATTTCGATTAGTAGTAGTGGTAAATGTGGAGAGCCTTAATTCTTAGTTTCAAAGCATACAATAACTTCCTGGTTTATCAACATGTCAGAATGAAGCTTAAAGCATATTTGGCATATTTACATATTCATATTACTTTGTTACTGTGCAGATTCTGCAGCGTGACATTGGGAAGACACAAAATAAGTAAATATAAAAGCTAGCGAGTATTAAGGCTGTGCAAAGCCCCCAGTTTTTTTCAGCTGTTTCTATTAGGGTGGGCACCTTTGTTGAATGGAAATAAGGGGAAAACCCAAAGAATAAAGGGACAACACTTTATTATAAGGGATATTTTAGGGAAATACTATTTCCCCTAGTATACTATGTTTTTTTCTCTCAAATGCATGTTTCTACTCATCTCCAGTATACAATGCAATTATCATAAGATTCAATTTAATGTTTATAATGATACTTATCAGTTTTAATACATTTAAATACATCATAAAATAAGGAATGGGTGGTCTCACAAAGGACCAAATCAATGAAATAAAGGACAGTCTTTTGAAATAAGGGATGAGTGGTCACTGTAGCATTCATAAATGGCCTTTTAGGTAAAAAATGTACACTCTAGAAACTTAGTAGCCCCCACTAGGCTCCAGAATCTAGCATTTTGATTGGCAAGTCTTTTTTCTTTCTTTCAGAGCTTTATTCCTCAGATATAGATATATCTGTGGCACAACTTGTAATAATTCTTTATTCCTATGGTAATTACATGCAGCTTAAATTAGTAAAATTGTATAATTATAATAATTACATTATCTGAGGGGAAACTCATGCTGAACTCCTTGGGTTTGACTCCTGGAGTCTGAATCATTCACACTAGCAAGAGGCTAGTGCAAGCAAAGAGTAGATAGGACTTTCCAGCCACAGGGAGTTTATGGATCTATAAGGAATGATGGCGCCAGCCCCACCAATCCTATAACACTTGTGAGAGTGGAAGCCTCTCCAGTGCTCTGACCGAGGCTTCTATTTGTTCAGGAACCACAACTGTCTCAAGACCCATATTGGGCCTGCTGTATCCAGACTTTGTGAGTCTTTTGCCATTGATTTCAATGAGGCCAGGATTATATCCTGTGACTCCTTTCCAGTGAAGCTCACACAGTGTAGAGTGGAATTTAATGCTGCTACCAGCAGCTGTAATTTCGGAATTGTCTTTTTGTTCTGTTTGTACGGTGCCTAGCACAATGGGATTGTGGTCCATTATGATGGCTCCTAGGCACTTCAGTAATACAAATAATTAATAATATTTGCTACAGAGCAAAGAACAAAACATATTTTTCAGTCTGGATGACATTTTTTCCCTTGAGTAAAGAAAATAACAGATAAAAATAAAGGCAGTGTCCTAGAGAGAGTGAACACAGAGATCTAGTAAAACATTCTACCTGCAATCAAATACAAGAAGGGAGCTACCCCTATATTTAAAGGTGCAGTACTCAGAACAAGAGCACATTCTCATTTCTCTTTCATTACATACCAAAAATGCCAGACATGCTACTATGCTGCTGATTTTTCTCCCTTTGACTGTGTCAGGGACCTTTCTGACTCCTTTTACTCTTCTCTGTACTATGCAGGGGAGCATTGTCTCCATATTAGCTATATATTTACTGCAGAATATTTGGTTACTAAATTAAGGTACAAATATAATTAGCATTTATTGCCCTGCATTTTAGAGGACAAAAATAACCCATTAGTTCACTCAGTAATTACATTGTCTTTCTGTTTACAGTAATTACCTTACCACTATATGTTGGTTTATTATGTAATCTAATGGTGAACACTTCTGAAAGGCTGAATATACATAGTTCACTTCAAAGGTTTCATTTTGGAGGCACCAACTGTCATTATTTTAGTTTATAACTTTTACTTTTATTTCCCCAAACTCAAAAGTGTTACAGGAGCAAATATGACTGTCATGGTATAACCCCCACTCTGAACCTTAGCGTCCAAAAGATGGGGTACCAGCATGAATTCCCCTAAGCTTAATTACCGGCTTAGATTTTGTAGTGCTGCCACCAACCAAGACTTGCAGTGCCTGGTACACTCTGGTCCCCCCAAAACCTTCTTAGAGGGCCCCAAGACCCAGACCCCATGGATCTTACACAAGGAAAGTAAACCCTTTCCCCCACCGTTGCCTCTCCCAAGCTTTCCCTCCCTGGGTTACCCTGGAAGATCACTGTGATTCAAACTCCTTGAATCTAAAAACAGAGAGGAGTGCACCTTGCCCCCTCCTCTTTCCCTCTCCCCAAGAGGTAATACAGATTCAAGCTCCGTCAATCTAAAACAGAGGGATTCCACCTTCCCCCCTCCCTTCTCTCTCCCTGTCTCCCACCAATTCCCTGGTGAGTACTGACTCAATTCCCTTGAGCCTCAGGATAACTCAGTGGTTTGAGCATTGGCCTGCTAAACCCAGGGTTGTGAGTTCAATCCTTGAGGGGTCCATTTAGGGAACGGGGGTAAAAATATGTCTGGGGATTAGTCCTGCTTTGAGCAGGGGGTTGGACTAGATGACCTCCTGAGGTCCCTTCCAACCCTGGTATTCCTATGATTCTAATAAACAAGGGGAAAAAATCAATCAGGACTTAAAAAGAAAAGTAAAAGTTGTCTCTGTAATTTAGATGGTAAATGTTACAGGGTCTTTTAGCTTATAGACACTAGAGAGAAGCCTTTCCCCCAGCACAAATACAAATTAAAATCCTTCCAGCAAAATACACATTTGCAAGTAAGGAAAACAGTATAAAAGACTAAATCGCCTTTGTACTTGTACTTACTATTTGAACGGAAAATTAGAGAGCCTGTTAGGTACATCTGGTTACTCTCAGAACCCAGAGAGAACAACAGACAGACAAACAAACAACACAAAACAAAGACTTCCCTCCACGGAGACTTGAAAGTATCTTGTCTTCTGATTGGTCCTCTGGTCAGGTGTTCCAGGTTCACTGCTTGTAACCCTTTACAGGTAAAAGAGACGTTAACCCTTAACTATCTGTTTATGACAATGACTTACTCTGTTTCTTTTGATTCCAGAGTTTACACAAGTGCCAGTGAATATGATTTTATTCATTTTTCCCATTATCTTAACTGAGAAAATATGTACAGAGAAGATCAGAATAGCAGCTTTTGATTCGGAAAGAGGATAATTTTAGCATATTGTTAACCTTTTTTTTTTAAAAAAAAGATGGTTCATCTCTAGGTAATATTTCTGAAGGTTCGCACCAAACCTCTGCGTAGATTTTCTCCCTCCCTCTTCCCCTCCCCATATGAAACTGTAAAATAGAAGCGATATGTAAGATTAACAAATAAAAATGCAGCTGTGATTAATTTGTGGTTGTTTTAATCACATCATGTTACATCAGAATATAAAGGGACTGAAATACAATCCTATGTAAAACTGCAATTTGTTTAAGGTCAGAAATTTGAAGTTTGTAACCAAAATCAATTGACTTGACCAGGTCATCATTATCCTTGTTTAACAAAGAAAGCAGATGCTGCCTGAAAGACTGGCCATTAGGAGGACCAAGTCACCCTGGAAAAAAATATGTAGGAGAAAATATAGACAATAATATGCAGAAAAATGTTGCCATTTGATATAATTTCATATCTATGTATAATGCAAAGTACAGTACTTTTAAAAAATGCTATTATAAAGCATAGTTCTTCTGTTGGCCCTCTTATGTTAGCAAGATTTTAGATCTTGCAAGAAAATGCTCACTAATTACTGATGACTCATGATTCTTTAGCTGCACCATGGGTATAGAGAAATGCTGGGGCAGCTCCAGGCCCCAGCACACCAAGCACATGCTTGGGGTGGCAAGCCATTGGGGGGCGCTCTGCCAGCACCGTGAGGGTGGCAGGCAGGCTGCCTTGTGAGGCTTGCCTGCGGAGGGTCCGCTGGTCCCGTGGCTTTGGAGGACCTCCCACAGGCATGCCTGCAGAGGGTCCACCGAAGCCGCTGGACCAGCGGACCCTCCGCAGGCAAGTCTCTGAAGAGAGCCTGCCTGCTGTGCTTGGGGCGGCAAAATGTCTAGAGCCGCCCCTGGGCAAATGGCAGTGGCTTTTTGGGAAGAGGTAAAAGTGGTTTACAATAGAGAGGTCTCTTCAGGGAAGGCCAGAACTTCAAATGTATTTAGGTGCCTGAATGCAAATAGGCACTTAGTCTGTACCTACTCTGTAGTTGCAAATTATAATTTCCAGCTTGGGGAGAGGTACAAGTGCTAGTAGTGTGGCTGCGGCAGATGAGGCTAGCTGTCCCAGTACAACCTTGCCTGAGATTATAGATCTATACTTTATTAGGTAAATCTTTCTAATATACTTCTCTTGGTCATCTTATATACACTCTCAACCTTAGAAACCACTTCTGTATTGATCAATACACAGCTGTATATAACTATAGACATGTTTAGTGGTGCCTTATTGCTTCCCATCTCTGCTTGTTTAGGCCGAATAAAATTGTGGCCTATCCATTTCCTTCAGCTAAATATTTTCAAAGACAGACATGTTTCTTGGGGCAACAGGTGCATTGTCACAAGAGAATACCATTTTATTTATGTCTTTCCTATACTACTTGGAGCTTTCATTTGCCTTCTCTGTGTATAATAAGATCATCATCTTTGACAGTGAATTTCTCTTCTTCCACATCTCCAATGTGTGCAAAATCCGTCACCATCTTCTCACAAAATGGGCTGCATTTTACTTGTTACAAGTTAAACTTGTCTCCCTATGTGGAGGAAATAAAGGCCGTGTAATAGAGGTGTGCATCCTACCACAACATCAGGAATCTGGAGGGTGGGAAGGGGGTTGTTCAAGAGACTGTGGCAAAGATTACAGAGTGAGAGGATCCTCCCAGAAAGACCTGAGTTGCCAGGTAAATTGAGCTAGTTAGGAGGGCTGGAAATAGTCCACGAAGGCAGAAGAAGACCCTGACACAAGGGGAATTTCAATGTCAGAGCCTGGAGGATCAACTCCAGACAGATAAAACCTGAGAGAGGAGAATGGACTGGAACTCAACTCTGGGAAGAAGGGGTGAAAACTCCCTGCTTATGGAGGGAGAGAGATGTTGAATAGGTGGCTGGGGCCTGCAGGGTCAAACTCGTGCTTGATGAATGAGACTTTGAATTAGGATGGGATCCAAAATGCAGCAAGAGGTGTGGAGGCTCCCTACCTAAGATGGTGCATGGGGAGAGAGAGAGATTCTGAAGTGAGTCGGAGCTTGCGGAGGGCAGTATGTACCAGAGAATTGAATAAAGTGGACCCCAGAAGGGGGGCGTTTACATTACATTTGGTCTGAGGGTGTGAAGTTTAAGAAGAAAAAGGAGAAAAAGAGGCAGGGTGCCACAAAGTGACTTCTGGCCACCAGGGGACATTTGGGTGGCAGCAGGCCCTGTTACAAAGTTACCAGTCCCACCTCTGCTGCAGTCAATAGCATTGCACCAGAAGGGTAATTGAGAATTGTTTTTTTCAATGCTGAGAAAGAGAAAAGTCTTATCATAATGGCAACATCTTTATCAACAGTCCATACAGTAAAATTACATGAAGTAAAGGAGTGGCAAGTTCTGGGGTATTCAAAATATAATGTAAACCCTTTATTGACATTGTGGGATTCCTTTTTCATCAGCAAGGTTAAAGTTCCTTAAAATAAGAATTATTTCTTATGCAACAAGTTTTCTTCACTGCGCCTAATATTGCCACAGCAATATTGGCTCATTCAACTGCATGTTAGGACAGAGAGAGATATTTAATTTGTGCACAAAAGACAAACTATTATTTTATCAACAGACTGTTCTGCTCTTCATACTCGTGTGTAGCATTTTCAAAATGCACCCATAGTTTGCAGGATGCAGATTCAAAGTGCTGGAGTGGGCGGGTGCAGAGGGAGCAAAGGGTAGCTTGGCAGAAGCTCCTTTTGACTGTAATCCTTTTGACTGGAGTCACAAAACTATATCTCTGTGTGGTGCTTTGAAAATATAGGGGCAGATGTCCTGAAGTAGAGAGTGAAAATAGCTGTCACTTTGCATAACAAGCCTTCCACAGTGCCATTTTTATAGTGACAATATTAAATGTCTGTGGAGAGAGACACTTGCTTTTACTGCTGGTAGGAATTTGACAAATTCAGACTTTGTATTGACTTTGATTCTGTGTGTATCTATGTGCCCTATTCCGATTTGTGTGCAACTTTTGGTATACAAATCCCATTAAATAAAAGCATTGCCCTCTTTCTGCTGTAACTCTTATACCAGCAGGTCTCATTGCAATAAATATTTTGTTATAGGCACTTGATGACATTGCCTGTTCAGTTAGGAGTGGTGCAGTCAGTCCCCTTAACTTTCTTTTTTTACTCATAAATATGAAATATTGTAGATCACCAAACATCATCTCCTTATATTACAGAAGTTATGCTCTCTGGGGGGTAACCTAGATACTACTTAGATTTCATTAACATCCTTAGTGACTATTTAAAGCAATAATGATCAAGGTGCAGGTCATTTCCTGGGGATTAGTGACGGGCTGAGAGAAGTTGAAAGCACAAGTCACAGCTGAGGGCCATTAGCTTCAGCCAGTCACTACTCCCTAGGGAATTTAGCTATAAGATGAAAATAAAAAGCAAAACAGAAGTATAAGGAAATTTTTGAGTGATGAAATTTTATGTATAAGCCTTTTATAAGGAGTTATAGCTCTGTACAATAACAAGATTGCTTGAAATTTCATTAATCTTAAAATGTGTTATTGGTATTATTTACTAACTGCCTTAGAAATTGGTCAATATTAAATATAATTATCTACTTTGTGCATAAAACGTGCTTTGGAAAAGGGTAGAGTGCACTGGCTCCAGTCCTAACAATAAAAAGGTTGCTGTGAAAGAAAACAAAGAAATCCTCTAAACGAAAGGAGAACAATTTATCTAAAAACTGACATTATTTTCTATTTCTTCTTCCCAGCCTGTGCAGAGAAGCATCAGTACATTGAAGAGCCACTGTGATAACTTTTTAATGAAAAAATCTGAGGCAGTTGAAAGATAAAAAGTTTTTCCACTCTTCTATGCACAATTCAAATCAATTTACTTTTATAAGGCATCCTTCATACAAAGTACCTTCAAATTCTTTACAGTGAAAGATAAACTAATGAGATAGCACTCATGGAAGCAGCTTCAATGACTCTCGTACAGACAACAAGCAAAAACAAATGAAATTGAACCCACTTGAATAGCACAAGCTTGAACTTTTCCAGTAAAACCTGAAGCTAAGCTTTGCTTTACATGATGCATCCTGTGCTTTCAACTTGGCTGTGGGAATAGGCTTTGTATTTGACCTGTTCCAATTTAGCTGCAGATTTTGTACACAAATAGTTATAGTCAATGAAATTTATCATCTTTCCTGTTTCATTTATACTTAGCCACCCAATAATCAAGATGGAGTATGTGGTCTGAAAATTGAAGCAGAAAAAAAGACTTATTAGGCCATTGGTTACTTTAATTCTGATCTGTATAGATGTTATATCAGGTCTTCTTACTGTTGGAATCTTCACTAGATAATCAAATCCCTTACTTCAGAGTGCCCATATAATTAACAAAAAAAAAAATTACACACAAAGAAACTATTAATGATGTTCCACAATGTGTACTAAGTCTTGCATAGGTCACTTGTAATGGCATATTTCAGGCCCATTTTTTATTTTCTGTTTGTGAATATTCAGAAGAGCAAGATTTTATTTGTTTAATTTGGGCTGGAGTGTGATCAGTGTTACTTGTGAGAGAATGGGTGTATTTTTTATTTGCTATTTATAATTGGTCTAAAATGTTTTAACCCTCCACTCAGTGAGCAGAAAGAATACTATATAACTTTTATTGGGAGAAATTCATCCCATATAGAGGTATCTCACAAAGAATTTGCACCACATAAGTTCCACTTAAAATAGGTTTATAATGGAATTTATGTGGTGCATGATTATGTATTGTCAATCTCAAGCATTTAAAAATCATGATCCAGGCCCAAAGATCAATAGACTTTTTAAAAGAATTTGAATTTAAAAATGAATTATTTGTATTTGCCTTTTGAATTTTGAGCCATTAGCAGTAACACTTTCAATCTTATCTCTACAACCATGAAACCTGGGAGCTTACATTTGTTTATGAAAGTGGAATTCCTGATGTAACCTCATCATGCCAGGAGCTAGGACTTTAAGAAGAAAACAAGATTTTTGCAAAACTCAGTAAAATCATGAGCTGGCTACACTACATAGTGCTTGTGTGGACCCTCTGTACAAGGGGGGATTTGTCCATAATTAATACTGAACAGTCTAAGTGACCAGTTTATGAATAATCTATATAATGGAAAGTACTCATTCACACTTTTGGGCAAATGCTTATGAACAGTAGATTTATTAGCAGAAATCAGGAAAAAAATCCCAACTAAAAAGAAGTAAATTCTTGGTTAATTTCGTTTGCAATGAATAACATAATCAGACTTTTATGGAAAGACACTTGTTGTAGTAGAGAATAGTATGTATTATTTAGACAATCTGAGAAAAAATAGCCCTCTGTTCCTGGGATATAGTCTTCATTTTGACTTTGTGCAAGGCACTTTTACTTTGAGTCATGAAAAAGGGATGTATGGCAGAAGTGATGTATTTGGAAGACCGAGGATATATTTTCTACAATGCATCTGCTGGATGGAGGAAATAGAGGAGGTGGTATATATGGTTGCCAAGATAGTGAAATGGGTCATTTCACCTGGGATGGACACTGAGAGGTCAGACAGAGGAAAACTAGTAGAAAGAGAAGGCAAACAAACAAAGGCCAAAGAGAACCTCCACAAGATTCAATAAAGAGCTATGCTCATCATGAGGCTTTAAATATGGAGCTGGTTTTACTTTCATTGGTTTTGTTCATGTTGCAAAATAGATATTTAAACACTACAGAAAACATGTAAGCAATTCTAAATGATTTCCCCAGGAAATAGGTTTTTGCAACATGTATTTTTATTATTGCAGAGTCAGAGCATGACTTAAAAGATAAACTTCAAATGGGAAAAATTGATATGCATCCCTGAATTCTAAATATAGTACAGTATTAGAAAACATGCCACACCTGTATCTCACTGCTGAGCCACTAGTTGGGCTTATGCCAGTGGAGGGATGAAGGATGTGGCACCCAGCAGAATGTATAAAGTTCAAAGTGAAAACATTGGTGAGATTGTCTTGATTCTACTGGAAATCAGGAATCTCATGTATGTATCTATGTATTAGAAACACTGACATTAAGGACACCCTGTTAAGTTTTAGACGTTTGTATTTTGCTAGCATTATAGAAACAAATGCACTTTTAAAATATGAATTTTTACTATCATTTTTGAGAGCCAGCTGAAGTGATTCAGGGGACTGAGTGGTGAAGAGAATTGTGCTAGCAAGTGCTAACGTTGACCTCTAATTTATCACTAATATAATTTTGACAGATGTCTAAACTTTTGTTTTGTATTAGAGATTTTTGTTGTACGCTAAGCATTTCAATTTCACTAGGGGTAAAATTTTCAAAAGCCCCTTAGTCCCATTTTCAATAGTGATTTATGTACTTAGGAGCTTAAGTCTCATTGAAAGTCTGTGGGATTTAGGCTCCTAAATCAATTAGGTTCTTTTGAAACATTTACCTTTAGGAGCCTAAGTCTCATTTACTTCCATTATAACTGAAATTGGGGCAATTCTGTTGACGCTAAACTATTTATCCACATTTCGGACTCTTTCTTACTCCCCTTTCTTTAGGGTAAGACCAAGGGTCAGTCCCTTCTCTTTTCCTTCCTCTTCACTGAAGAGGGTGTCCTCTCACATGATTATGGTGAAGGTGCTGTAATAATGTGGTGTAATCCAATCTAAAAACCTGGTGTTGGACTCTGAAGGATGCTTGTCCTCTGTCTGGGGTGAACATCTAGGGCACTGGCAACATTCCCCCCCTCCATGCTGCAATGGGTGAAATGAGTCTGGTTGTGTAGGCCCATACAACTACAATCACAATATTTAAAAAAAAATGCCTATCCAGTTTATGTGTGATCCTGCAACCTTTGCTCGTCAAAACATCCCAATGACTTCAATGGTTTGCATAAGTAAGGCTCGATTGATCCGACTTTAATGACATCATAATGCTGTGCTACAGATTAGAAAAACTGTGTGGTCTATCCGGATGTTAAATCTTGCTTTGTTAAACAGGCAGAAACTTTGGGGAACTTCACTGATTTCAGTACAGTTACTCCAAATTTACACGAGTATAAGTGTAAACTGACTAAGATCTGCTGACTTCACAGGAAAACTGAAAAACACAGGGTCTGCTTTTGTAATTACAGCATATATCCAGTCTTCTAAATACTGACTCTTTTTATATGGCTATGTATGAAAAGCATTTCCAACCCAGTTGAAAACAAAAATGGCATACTGTATACAATAAATATTCAATGCAGCTAAAATGTATTTTTAATTATATGCAACATTGTATGATTCACTGAACATATTCACATTTCCCATATGATTCCTTTGAAAAGTTGCAAAGTAAGGAAACCAGTGAATTTTCCTGTGCTTTGCTTTAAAAATATTTTACTGATTGATAATGATTGACAACCAAATATGGAAAGGAAGTTTAAATTGATTTCACCATAAAAAATATGTTTCAAGATCTATGTCCTTAACAAACAAGTAAGTTAGATTCCCTAATGCTTGCTACAAATTGTAAATAAAATGTTTGTTAATTTTACATAACATTAAACAAATTCATGTTATGATTGCACCAAACCTTTTCTCTTTATTATTTTAGAGGGATCAAGATGACTTCATTCTAAAAGCACCAGTATGAGTTACCTTCTGACAATAAGTGGACATAACATCTTGTAGGTTTTATATACATTACCAACTCTGCATATTCTTTCACTTACTTAAAGCAACCTAAAAGCATGCTTTTACACTTAAATCAATTTTTATGTGAGATACTGTAACACTTCCATTGAAAATTGCTTTCAAGTTACAGTCAAAGCACTGCTGTGCTTGCAGATTGCTTTGACCATGACATTCTCCCTGACTAGCAAAATAATGTAACCTTTCATTCTCATAAACATTAGGTGCAATGAGAATTTATGAAATGGGAAATTTGGATAACATTTATCCAGTATATTCAGTTTGTTCATAGTAAACATTAATGCAATGCACTGTACATTTATTTTATTTTATTATTACCACTGCAGCTGTTCCACATTAAACGCCACAACCAGCATTCCATTAAAAGCCTTCTTTTAATTTCTCACCACCCAAATTGTCCAACCTTCCTCCTCTGCAGGCACTCCCTCCTCCTTCCCCACACACTCTCTTTACCTAGAAAATTCTCATGCTTATATAGGCCAGAAAAGAAACAATTTTTAGAATAGCTGAAGCAAATCTGTCAAGTTTTATCTAAATTGTGGGGTAATTATAACTTATCTGACTTTTGCAAAATATGTTCAATTTTTTGAGGGAGCCCATCTCTCTCTAAACAAACAAAAATGTTTGGCTTTCTGAGTCAAGCTTCTTTCTCCATTTTTTTTAAAACAGCTGGTTGAAAATGTTCTGCTTAAACTGTTTTTGATGGAAAATTGGTCAAACTGGGGCACCCCCATCAGTCTAGAATGGGGGTGGTCCACTCCAACGCTCAGTCATGGGCTGGGCTTCCTCATTAAGCGGGTGATTTCTGCCAACTGTGGTCTGGCCCATGAACGGGGTCACCTAAATGGGTATTCTGTGGATTCTGAGTGGCAAAACTATCAAACAGTCTGTGGAATTAGCTTCTGGGTCAGAGTGAAGCAGCAAGCAAGCTGCAGTCCCTGGGAGAGGCAAAGTAAACAATTAGTCTATAGCCCAGCAGCCTCCTTGCTGGGGCAGCAAACTATCAACCAGTCTGGGGAATTAGCCCCATGGTCAGGGCAAAGCAAGCGAACAGTCAGTCTAGAGGTCTCACGTCTCTTGGGGGTGGGGTATAATTTAGGCAGCTTCTTGAATGGGCAGGATCCCGGATTCCATGGCAGTTTCCACAGCCGCTGGGTCATCTGGAAGGTAGTCCCAGTCCCCAGGCTTTACCCGCAGGGGTGCTACAGGTATCTATGCAGGAGCTAGCAGTGTACTCCCTTCCTTTTCCATCCCCGCCCCCAGACTGGCCTGGGCTGCCTCCTTTTATCTGAGTTCTCCACTTGGAGCATGTGCAGCAAGGAAGAGGGGGCATGGCCTCCTTGGCCCACAATGATTGGTCCGCCTCTGGTGGTCCAGTGCGAGGCTGGCTCACCTCATCACACAACCTCCCCCTCAAGTCCAGACCAGATGGAGGTCCCCCCCCCCACCCTCTTCCACTCCTATTTGGGAAGAGAAGTCCTCATTTGCATGGGCTCAGCCTGGGTGGTGAAGTAACTCAAAATTGTAGGGTTGGAGGGCAATGTACCTTCAGGCCACTCAGCGTCATTTTCTCCTGGGGCTGTAAACTGACAAACCTTTAAGTCTTTGGAATAAAAGGGCTTGAGAGATTTAATATGATACACTTTAGGCTTTAGGGTGGAGGTGAGGAATGCTATGAGATAGTTAACAGCTCCTAGGGCTCTTGGACCGTGAATGGTCCTTCCCACGATGCTTCTATCTTATGGGCCTGTTGCACCTTCAAGACCATAACCTGGTCCCCTACTTTGAAGGAATGCTCTCTGGTATGTTTATCGTACCAGGCCTTTTGCTCTTCCTGAGCATCCTTTAGGTTTTCTTTAGTAAGGGCTAAAGAGTGTCGGAGGGTGCTTTGTAGGTTGCTTACAAAGTCTAGAATGTTAGTTCCTGGAGAAGGCGTAAACCCCTCCCATTGCTGCTTCACCAGCTGTAATGGCCCCTTAACCTCGTGGCCATACACAAGTTCGAATGGTAAAAACCCTAAACTGGGATGTGGTACAGCCCTGTAGGCAAACAGCAACTGCTGCAACACTAGGTCCCAATCATTGGAGTGTTCATTTACGAATTTACATATCATGCCCCCAAAGTTCCATTAAACCTCTCCACCAGGCCATTGGTTTGATGGTGGTAAGGGGTGGCAACCAAGTGATTCACTCCATGAGCTTCCCACAGATCTTTCATGGTCCCTGCCAGGAAATTAGTTCCTGAATCTGTAAGGATGTCGGAGGGCCAACCTACCCTGGCAAAAATGTCTGTTAAGGCCTGGCACACAGTTTTAGCCCTGGTGTTGCTTAGAGCTACTGCTTCCGGCCATCGGGTAGCAAAGTCCATGAAAGTCAGTATGTACTGCTTTCCTCTGGGTGTCTTTTTTGGGAAAGGACCCAGAATACCCACAGCTACTCGCTGAAATGGGACCTCAATTATGGGTAGTGGCTGGAGAGGGGCTTTGACCTGGTCTTGGGGCTTTCCCACTCGTTGGCACACCTCACAAGACCGGACATAATTAGCAACGTCCTTGCCCATCCCCTCCCAGTGGAAGGACTTCTCCAACCTGTCTTTGGTTCTGTTCACCCCAGAATGGCCACTAGGATGATCATGGGCTAAGCTTAAGAGCTTTCCCTGGTACTTAGCTAGAACTACCAACTGTTTTTGAGGATGCTAGTCTTCCTGGTGTCCACCAGAAAGAGTTTCCTTGTATAAAAGTCCTTGTTTTATAACAAACCGGGATCGGTTAGAAGAGCTGAGAGGCAGTGGGGTGCTCCGTGCCACCGCCCAAGCTTTCTGAAGGCTGTCATCTGCTTCCTGATCAGTCTGAAACTGTTCCCTTGAAGCTGGAGACACCAGTTCCTCCTTAGACTGTGGACTTGGGCTTGGTCCCTCTGGAAGCGACGTAGGTAATGGGGTTGTTTTCGCTGATGGTGAACTGCTGTCCGCTGGTGCACTAGGTGGTATTTCAGGCTCTGGCTGAGCCTCTTGGTTAGGGTTGTCTGCTGCTTCTGCCCGTTCAGGCCTGCTTGCGCCCTCTGGCGTTGGGGTTGGAGATGGGTTTTCAAGCGCTGGCGTCAGTGCTGGCAACGGTTCTGGTGCTGGTTACTTTTTCAGTTCCAGTTCTGGGACTGGATACACTATGGCTGTTACCGTCGTTGGCAGGGGATCCAGGTCCACCACTCTGTCTGGGTCTCTGGTAACACAGACGGGGCCCTTGTGAATGGCTCAGGAACAGAGATGGGTCTGGAAGCTTGCCTGGCTTGGCTGCATGTAACCATTCCCACCCTCTTGGCCGCTTCACCTGGTTGGCCAAGTCTTCCCCCAGTAGCATGGGGATGGAATAATTGTCATAGACTGCAAAAGTCCACATTCCTGACCAGCTTTTGTACTGGACAGGCAGTTCAGCTGTAGGCAAGTTTACAGATTTTGACATGAATTGGTAAATTGACACTTGGGCCTCTGGGTTGAAGAATTTGGGGTCCACTAAGGATTGGTGGATAGCTGACACTTGTGCCCCCGTGTCTCTCCACGCGATAACCTTCTTTCCTCCCACTCTCAAGGTTTCCCTTCGCTCCGAGGGTATTTGAGAGGCATCTAGGCCTGGGGATCTTTGGTGTGATGGTGGTGTAGTGAACTATACTCGGTAGGGGTTCTTGGGGCAGTTGGCCTTTATATGTCCCAGTTCATTACATTTAAAGCATCACCCAGCTGACTGGTCACTGGGCCGAGGTGGGTTGCTGGAGACTGGTGAGGTGGGACAATAGGGTGTCTGGGGCTTTCCTTGGGTTGTAGGTGGGGTCTTGGGTTGCCCTTGGTGATAGGGTTTATTTTCTGTTTGTCCCCTGTGATATTCGCTCCCCTTCCTAATAGTTTTCTTCTTTTCTGTCACTTCCACCCATTTGGCTCCAATCTCCCCCGTCCCGGTGACAGTTTTGGGCTTCCCATCTAGGATGTACCTTTCTATTTCCTCAGGAACACCCTCTAAGAACTGCTCCATTTGTATTAGGAAGGACAGCTCTGGCAGAGAGTTAGCATTTGCTCCTGATATCCAGGCATCCCAATTCTTTCCAATGTGGTAGGCATGTCGGGTAAATGACACATCTGGTTTCCACCTTAGGGCTCTGAACTGTCAACGGGCATGCTCAAGTGTTAGCCCCATTCTGATTCTGGCCTTGGTTTGAAAAAGTTTATAATCATTCATGTTTTCCCTAGGCATTTCAGCTGCCACCTCTGATAAGGGTCCACTGAGGCGTGGCCTCAGCTCTATCATGTATTGGTCTGTAGAGATGTATTAGTCTGTAGAGAGGCAGGCCCTTTCAAAATTTTCTAAGAAGGCCTCAGTGTCATCACCTGCCTTGTAGGTGGGGAATTTCTTGGGTTGGGGAACAGTACCTGGAGAAGGGTTGTTAGGGTTGGCTGGTACATCTCGCCTAGCCTGTGCTAAGTCCAGTTCATGCTTTCCCTCTCTTTCCCTCTCTTCCATTTCTTTTTCTTTTATTTTTATTTCTTTTTGTTTCATCTCCATAGCTCTCCTGTGGGCAGCCTCTACGGCTTTCTCTTCTCTTTCTCTCCTCTCCATCTCTCTCCTGTGGTCAGCTGCTTTGACTTTCTCCTCTGCTTCCAGCCTAGTCAGCTCCTGTTTAGTTGCTTTCTTGGCACTCATTTTTCTGTTTTCTTGTGCTGGCGCACCCCCCTGCAGCTCAGGGCTGCTTGGTTAACAGAGATTTTCTAACTAGCTATACCGGAGAGGTAGAAAGAAAGAAAACAATTCAGCCTGTGAATGCCTTTTTGCTGTCTGTTTGCTCCCAGCTTGAAGCCTCCTCCTAACAAAGACTCTTCTTAAAAACTTAACACCTCTGCCCTCAGGCTGCTTTCCAAGCAGCTAGAAAGGAGAGAAAAAAAAAACTCACTAGCTTTTGGTTCTTAGAAATCCCAACGCTGCTCACCATGTCAAGGTTTTTTCCCCCACTTTGAACTTTAGAGTAAAAATGTGGGGGACCTGCATGGACCCTTCTAAGCTTAATTCCTAGCTTAGATCTGGTAACGCTGCCACCAGCCAGAAGTCTGTGTCTGGCACACTTCTGTTCCCCCAAAACCTTCCCTGGGGAACTCAAGACCCAAACGCCTTGGGTCTTAAAACAAGGAGAAATTAACCATCCCCTCCTTTTCCCCCTAGACTTTCCCCTCCCTGGGTTGCCTTGGGAAGTTTCACACTGATCCAAACTCCTTGGATCTTAAATGAGAATTAACCCTCCCCACTTCCTTTTCCCCCCACCAATCCCTGGTGAGTTTAGACTCAATCCCTTGGATTCTAAAACAAGGAAAAATCAATCAGGTTCTTAAACAGAAAGCTGTTAATTAAAGAAAGTTTTTATCTTTTCTATCTCTGTAAAATCAGGAAGAAAAATGCTTTACAGGGTGCTCAGATTCATATAGACTAGAGGGACTCCCAACCCCCAGCCTGAGATTCAAAGTTACAGCAAACAGAGGTAAAAATCCTTCCAGCAAAAGGAAAAACATTCACAAGTTGAAAGAAAACAAACATAAGACTAATTCACCTTGCCTGGCTATACTTACAATTTTGAAACATGAAAGACTGATTCAGAAAGATTGGGAAAGTCTGGGTGTACGTCTGGTCCCTCTTAGCCCCAGGAGTGAACAACAAACAAAACAAACAACACAAACAAAGACTTCCCTCCACCAAGATTTGAAAGTATCTTGTCCCCCCATTGGTCCTCTGGTCAGGTGTCAGCCAGGTTCACTGAGCTTCTTAGCCCTTTACAGGTAAAAGAGACATTAACCCTTAACTATCTGTTTATGACACACCTGCCTCTTGTTGTGAGGGTTGAACCGTCCTTCAGGGCTTGGACCTTATCCACGAATGGACACAGCTGCTCCCGCCCCACCATGTACCCCCAATATGTTACCTCTTTTTTACCTAGGTGACACTTGTAGGGCTTGGCCATCAACCCGGCTTCTACAAGGGCTTGCAGCACAGTGGTGAGGTTTCTAAGACGGTCCTCTCAGTTGGTACTGTATATCACTCTTTCGTTGATATCGGCAGCCACGTATTGCTTGTGTGGCCGCATTAACTGGTCCATAAGCATCTGAAAGGTCACAGCGGACCCATGTAGCCCGAATGGCATGTTTGTAAATTGGAAGAGGCCAACGGGGGTGGCGAAGGCTGTCTTCTCCCAGGATGTCAGAGTCAGCGGGATTTGCCAATATCCTTTTGTGAGATTGAGAACTTGGCATTCCCCAACCATTCCAGTACCTCATCTACCCATGGCATAGGGTATGCATCAAACCTGGAGATTGAACTTACTTTCTAAAAATGAATGCAGAACATCATGGACCTGTCCAGCTTGGGAACAAGGGTGATAGGACTCCTCCACTCGCTGTGGGATTTATCCATGACCCCAAAGGCTAGCATTACCTCAAGTTTTCCTTTAGGATCCCTCACATCTTCTGGGGCAACAGTCGATGATGATCCCGCAACTTCTGTCCTGGGCGATAGAATGGTTGAGAGGGACAGTAGTTGTTGACATTCCTCACTGAGCTCCCGATGTCAACCATTGTTGTGTCAGAGCAGGAGGAGGTTAAGTATCTGGCCCTAACTCAGGTTCAGTTGGGTAAGGGGCAATTACCATGTCCTCATGGGCTTTCCAGGCCTTTAGGAGGTTGATGTGGTACACCCAGGTCTCATGCCACTGTCTGGGCAACAGGACCTCGTAATCTACCGGTCCGACCCTTTGGACTACTTCAAACGGTCCCTGCCATTTGGCTAACAGTTTGGACTCAGATGATGGGAGTAGCAACCAGACATGATCCCCTGGTTCGAAGGTCCACAGATGGACACCCTGGTTGTACCTCTACTCCTAGGTCTGTTGTGCTTTTATTAAGTTCTCACAGGCAAACCCTCCGAGTCTCTTAACACGCTCTCACAGTTGTAATATATATGGGATGAACCTGGTAACCCAGGACTCTTGTTCCTCCCAGGTCTCACGAAGGAGGTCCAGGATCCCCCCTGGGTTACCTTCCCTACAACAGTTCAAATGAGGAAAACTCTGTAGATGCTTGGGGTACCTCACATATTGCGAATAGCAAGGCAGAGAACAGTTTATACCAACGCCCTGGATCATCCTCTATGAATTTACGGAGCATTGATTTCAAGCTCCCATTAAATTTCTCGACTAAGCATTCAGTCTGGGGATGGTAGACAGAAGTCTTCAGGGCCTGGATTTTTAGTAGCTTGCGTAACTCCGCTGTTAGTTGGGATGAAAAGTTGGTGCCCCGGTCTGTCAGAATCTCTTTTGGTATCCCAATTGAGGCAAACATTTCTAAGAGTTCCTTTGCTATGGCATCAAACTTTTCTCACAATATATGAAAAGATCTTAAATAGCAAAACACTCCTGAAAATATATCCACTGTCATAGACATAAACTCCACCTCTCTCCCACTTGATTTCACATGCATCCCCCATTCTCAAAGGAATATCATGGGAACATGAGTGCTCCTTGCAGTGCATCCTGCAGGTCATTAAAGCCAGGCACTGCTGAACTAAAGGGAACAGCAAATTCTAGAGCAAAAGAACCATCTCATATACAATATATTAGGAAGGGGCAGTTCTTATGTGATACCACAGCAGTTATGGAGAAAGCAGCTTTCTCCATTGGTCAGAACCCAAATTAGGTAGGACTTTACAAATAACAATCCAACAATTTAAACCTCACCCCAAAGTCAACTGTTAACCAGTGCAGAGAAAGAGTGCTGGTGTAATCTATTTTCTGCTGGAATACTGCTTAACAGGCAGGCCACCTCTCTCTGCACTAGCTGCAATGTCATGGCTTGAGGATAATTGTGACATACCAGGGTACAATCCAGACTACTGAGTAGCTGTCACCCCTGTAACCAGTGGTGCCCTTTACACTGCTTTGCTCCTATAGCCTCCAGCCTAGACTGCTCACAAACAGCCTCCGGGATGCAAGTCACTCCCAGTTATGTCTCTGTGTGCTGCAGCTATCCAGCCACACCTTGGCTCTTAGTAGTCTTGGCTATACTACAGGGTTAACTCAGCACATTCCAAATCTTATATTTTCCACTAGAAAGGTATGTCCTTTACTGCCAACCCTGTCCTGGACAATACAAGCTTATATGAAGTCAGTTATTTCTTTAATAGAAATAAAATGCCCAGAACTTGCCACCCCAAATGGAATTTCCCAAACACTTCAATTTAAACACAATGGGTTAGATAAAACAATAAACTAAATTTGTTAACAACAAATAAATAGATTTTAAGTGATTCTAAGTAATGAGGCATAAAAGTCAGAAATGGTTACAATAAAATAAAGTTAAAACACTACTGGTGCCTAACTTAACAAACTATATCAGATTCAGGCAAAGTTTCTCACCATATGCTTTGAGTAGTCTTACTGGCCAAACTCTCTAGGTCAGGACCTCTTCTTCCAGAATTCAATGAAGGCTTCCTCTGTTGCTTCAGGTGCAGAGAATTAGAAGGCAAGTAGAGAGAGAGAGAGGATGTGTCTTGAGGTGCTTCATCTCCTTTTTATTGTTTCAGTCTCCTTTTGGAAAAACATTTCCAATTGTGTATCCGGAAACTAAAAGTCTATATGGAAGGATGTTCTCTGCAGCTTTTTTTGTCACCTGTTTGAGTTTCCTTTTTTTCCCTTTCCTGCCTGATGACTGTGTTTACTGCTTAAATGCAAAGTAAGCAAAGCACAAATTCTCTTGTTTAAGAAAGACCTATTTGCCAACCTCAGTTTGAAACGTGTTGTTAACACTATACAGTGGAATCATAACTTCACATATAATTTTGCCACATATATTTTATCAGGACAACATTGACCAGGAAATTATGACATACTTTGTACAAAGTTTTTTACAATAGTATGTAGGATTGGATACAGGGGTACATTCTGTCATAATGATACCCCTGGTCAAGAACTTAGTAGGATTCAAAAATGAATGTGATATTCATGTGGGCAGTAAGATCATCCTGTTATATTACACAGGACTGAAGAAGAAGAAATTAGGGGATATCAACCCTTCTGCTTCAGAATTTGTGCCGATCATTAACTGATGAATCTTAGAAGGAGTCTTCCCTGGTGAACTGTCAACTATGGCATTTCTTGCACCTTTTTTTCTGGTGCTGACCTCTACTGGAGAGAAGATGCTGGACTAAACAGTGTAACGCTGGTGGTTCGCTACTTTGTCAGCAACTCTTATCACACCTGACAAACTCACTACACCTAACCCATTGTGGTCACAGTATTTGTCTGTAAAGGAGGTCATGTGAAGTATCAAATGAAAGCTTATGTTATACTTATCATGAGAATTGTATGTGGGTATGTACTAAAAATATGTTTAAACCATGTAACCATGCAAGCCTGATAAAAAAGTTTGTCCTAGGCAAAGGAATGTTGATTTACCTGTCTGTCTCCGTAAGTCTCTGATTTAAATAAAGCAGTCTGAAAGCTGAAACACAACTGTAGCTGGGTTAACAGGGGGATGTGTAATCCGAGTGGGAACACACTGGAAACTAATACCACAGGGGACTGTCTTATCTTTGGGGTCAAAATGCTGAGCTCTGGGGAAATATAAGGAGAAACAAAAAGACACATTTGTTATTTATCACTGAAAGAGCAATGCTTTTTGCATCCATGAAAGTTGGATCCTGGCCCCGGGGATTGGTGATGCTGAGAGATTGATTTAGGTTTTAGCCTGTTAAAAGTTATTATTAATATCTTTAGAAGAGTGTTATACTTTTGTTTTATTTGTAACCATCACTGTCTCCATTATCCCTAATCAATACTCACTTGAATCTGCAAATTTCTTGTTTTTTTAATAATCAAATTCTCTTTTAACTATAAAGTCATCTCAGTGCTGTGATATTGAATAGTGCATGCCTTCTCAGTGGTATCGAGTGAGGGGGTGTGCATACTGTCTTTTGGAGACAGCAGACTGGTTAATTACTGTGAATGTCCAGTGGCAGAGGCTGGACATTACAAGGGGATGCTTATAGGAAGTATGGGAACTGGGGTACACCAAGTGTTAACTTGCAAAGCAAAGTAAGGGCTGGCAGAGTTCTGGCAAGTTTATCTGTGGCTAACAGACTGGAGGATAGGGAGCTGTCATCCAGTTTAACACTAGCAAGTCTCTCTCTCACTTGAGGCAGAGGTACATGGTGACCTACAGTTCTGGACTCCCTGAAAAAGTGTCACTGATGGAATTAGATGATCTGATTTGGCATGGCAATTCCTGTGTTTTAGAAAGGTGCATGTGAGAGGGTAATGAGGACTAACCATTAGTCCATCCCATCCCATGCTATGGCTCTTTTGGAAAAGGTCCAATTTTAAAGTTTGGAAGTGTCAAGATTCCTTCCCCACTCTGAACTTTAAGGTACAGATATGGGGAGCTGCATGGACACTTATAAGCTTGATTACTAGCTTAGATCTGGTATCGCTGCCACCATCCAGAATTTTCAGTGTCTGGATCACTCTCTGTCCCCCCAAAACCTTCCCCTCCCTGGGTAGCCTTGAGGGACTTCACCAGTTCCCTGGTGAACACAGATCCAAACCCCTTGGATCTTAAAACAAGGAGAAATTAACCATCCCCCCTCCTTCCCCCCCCACCAATCCCTGGTGAGTCCAGATCCAATCCCCTTGGATCTTAAAACAAGGAGAAATTAACCATCCCCCTCCTTACCCCCCGCCAAAAACCTGGTGAGTCCAGATCCAATCCCCTTGGATCTAAAAACAAGGAAAAATCAATCAGGTATTAAGAAAAAAGGCTTTTAATTAAAGAAAAGAAAGATAAAAGAAAACCCTCTGGGAGAGATTAGCATACCAGCTACTCTCACAGACAACAGATTTCAAACACAGAAGATGTTCCCCGGGCACAAATTTAGTTACACACACAAAAAAAAATAATATCCAAATACCGAATTTGATTCTACCTCTAATTGCATAAGACAGGTTACAAAGAAATAAACATAAACCTATTTATTCCTTTCTAAAACTTACTACTCTGATAAGAGGCTGGTTCCTTGATCTTTTCCACTCTGGCTGAAAAAGAAACTCTAAACAAAGGAAAAACTTCCCTCCTTCCTTTTGAAACATCTTGTTCCCCCATTGGTTCCTCTGGTCAGGTGTTAGCTAGGCTAGGTGAACTTTTTAACCCTTTACAGGTAAAAGAGGCATTAACCCTTAACCATCTGTTTATGACAGGAAGGTATGGTTATATATACACGCAAAGACCTCAGAAACATTGAGAGAGAGGAAGTGGTCCCAGGAGTAAGAAGTTTTGGAGAGGAAAATCTGTTTCTTTAAGGGTCTGGGGCCAGGAGCCTTGCAGAGAGGGTGGCACAAAGTTCCCCTCTCACCCAGTCAATTGAGGATGATCTGGGAAAATGGGACAAGTGTTAATGCTGCTGCCTCCTGCTTAGCAGGGAAGACATCATCAGGGAAAGTCTGGCCAGCTAAGCCCTCAGAGGCTGATTAAAGAAAAGAGGCTTCTGAGAGAGAAGCATGTTAACCTAGAACTCAATTCCAGAGAGGAGAGCTGAGGGCTATTGCTTAAGGACTAGAGAACCCAGGTCCAGAGAGGAGAGCTGGAGAAACTCTGGTTAAGGAGAGAATGAAGGACTAATTCATGCAGCCCAGTTCTAAAGAAGAGAGCTCAGGATTTCTGCTTAAGGATGGACAGAAAGGAGTAGCACAGAAGCAACCAGGAAGAGTTCCAGGAATAGAGACTGCTTACGGGTACAGGAAAGAAGTGTCTTATGAAACAAGAGGACAGAGATGACAAATGTCTGAGTAAGATCTTACTTACACATAGAAGTGTAGGGCTAAAAGAGATGTCAAGAAGTCATCTGGTTCACCCCCTTGTGCTGTGGCAGAATGCAGTAAACCTAGAGCATCTCTGGCAGTGTTTGTCTAACTGGTTCTTTAAAAGCTCCAGTGATGGGGATTCCATAACCTCCCTTGGAACCTATTCCAGAGTTTAACTACCCTTATAGTTAGAAAGTTTTTCCTTATATCTAACATAAATCTCTCTTGCTGTACATTAAGCCCATTCCTTCCTATCCTACCTTCAGTGGACATGGAGACCAATTGATCACCATCTTCTTTGTAACAGCCTTTAACATATTTGAAAACTGTGATCAGTTCCCCCATCAGTCTTCTTTTCTCAAGACAAAACAGGCTCAGGTTTTTTTTAACTTTTAATGTATGGATCTTATTAATAAATGAGAGCTTTAGAAAATGGGAGGAGGTGTACTCTTTAATTTAAAATGTCTGTCTGGACTTGCTGATAATCTGAGTGAAGGGAAATGATACAGGGCTCACCAGCTATGCCACACTTGGCCAACACCGGCTGCACCGGAGTGACTTCAACGCTATTGCAGTGTTGTTCCTTTAAGAATTGGTATGTGACTTTTAAAAGGCCACTTGTTAACTGAGTCTGCAAATATGCTTAAACTAGTTCTTTCCAAAAAGCAGTAAACTTTCCTAGAGGCTTTTAAAATAATTAATTGTCTGAGTAAGTTCATTATCATTTAAGATCTATTTTAGCTACACATTTTAATATTCTGTTTTTTGTTGCAGAGCTATTTAGATACTGCCATTCATTGATAATAAGTCATTTATTCCTCATTAACTGTTAGGATGGATGTAGATATTTATTACAGTGAGAAAAGAGACTCATTTAACTGCATATAGAACTTAATTATACACTACAGCCATTGACTGGAATACAAATTGCATTCCACATGTCTCAATTTGGTTGTTATCCACACCAGTGGATAGACTATCTTACCACAATTTGCTGTGCTATTTGAAAAAAACATAGCATGTCACTTAGCATAACAAACATCACAAAGACTTGTTGATGCTGTAGCCTCAGCTACACTGTGTTACAGAGAGAATGGTTTCCTCACTTGAAACTCATTCAAGCTGTTTCAGTGTGTCTTTTAAACCCTGTGATCCTCCTTGATATTTATGCCAAAATCAGATTAAACAAAATGAGTTTCAGCTTTAAAAAATACAAGACCATAACTGATCACAACGCTGGTCATAGACGCAAGCTTTACTTTATAGCGAAATATAGACATGTGGTGCTTCCTGCCCCCATCCCACAAATGTCAATTTAAACTACCCAAAAGGAACTGAAAAGTATTTTTCATGTTATTGGCTGCAGTAACTACATGTCATTTGAGATCTGAAGTAAGTCTGATCGATTTTTTTTTTCATCTTCACGTCACTACTTTTTTGCTCTCACTTGTTTTATAAATACAAATATCTCTGAAAATGTAAAGTAAAATACCCATCATCCTGATTTTATTTCTAAATGTCTCACTGCTGAAGTGCTCAGAGTATTACACAATTTAGTTTATGTAAGAAAATTATAGCATCAGATTAGATTGGGACTTTACATCTTGCTCTTTATAAAGGGTGGCCCAGAAGCAGCCCATGAAAGGAATTATGACTGAATCACATGATTGTTCTCAAACAATACAGTATCATACTTTTTTCTACAGCCTAATTTACAGCTGCATGTCTCCTGGGAGTTGCAGCAGATGGGTTCTTTCATGTGGCTGTCTGACTGCATGCAAGAGCAGAGCTCTTTCTTGTAGTACTCATACTGATATACCCCAGGTATGAAGGTAGGTACATGGCAGAAATTGTTGGCTCAGTAGCTGTACCAGGGTACATGCACATCCCCTGCATCATAAGTTGCTGTGGAAATTCAAACTGGAAATAGACTGGGAATGAGACAGGGGCTGGTGTGGGCGTAGACATGCATTTGTTTATGCAGGTCCAATTGCCCTAGTACCTCATACACCTCGTAGTGAAGGTCTGCAGACAAGGCTGGCGAACAACATTTTGGTACCTGAGGTGGGGAGCTCAAATGATGCCCCCATTCCCCCTCACTTGGGTCAAAACTTTGAAAGGTCTCAATTCTGCCTTCTTCCTGTTCTACTCCTCTCATGGGACTGCTCTGCTACCTATCCCAATAAAGGAGAACTAACAACTTAAAATGCCTTGTTCAAAAATTTTAAGTAACATTTAACTTTCAAACGCCTGAACAGCAAATGTAACTTTTCTTATCTGCATAGTAAACACTGGCATTTTATCTGTTTGAATAATCAAAGTGGTGCTTTCCGTGCCTTCTTGATTGCAAAGATTTGAACAGCTTCCTGCTGAAGGTCCACAGTCTGGGCCAGCTTATGCTGTATTGAGATAGTTGCAAGGCCGACCAGCCTCTCCTGTGTCATTGTGGAACATAGATGTGTTTTTATTAACTTCAGCTTGGAGAAGCTGCGTTCTCCACTGGCAACTGTTACAGGAAGTGTTAGAAGTATGTGCAGAGCAACAAAAGCATTTGGAAAGAGGGTGGTCATCTTATTTGTGCACATATATTCCAAAATAGCCTTTAGAGTTGATCCTGCTGAAATGTATCTTGAAAGAGCTTTCAGTTCAGCACCTAAACACTCGCATCAATATTGTGCATGTCACCATGTGTCAACACTATCTCTAGTGACCTGCATTGCTGATATAGGTCTTTTTCGGGTATAGTGAGGAGTTTTGGAATATCATACAACATCCCAAATATATTGCTGTGTTCCTTGAGCTGCATGAAGTGTTCTTCAACTGACTGTATTGCACAATCTAGCACCTGGTTAAAGAATTCAACTTTGAATTGTTGTTTGAGGTCTCTTATGGGATTATCCCATGCCTCATAATCAAAATGTCTTCTTCTTCAGTAACTCTTGTATTCTTGAATGGATGGGAAAATAGCTTCAGTGTGAAGTTCCTCTGCCAACTTCTGTGCACTCTTCAGAATGTTTTGAAATCCCTCATCTGACTGGTAAGACTGTAGGTATGACTTTGCTTTGTTCGGTTGTCCCATTGCTCCAGATATATCAGGATCAACACCTTGAAGTCTCCTGCCTACAACATTTATTTCAAACGGTATGTCATGCCACAGCACTAAGCCCTGGTCTACACTACAAATTTAGGTCGAATTTAGCAGCATTAGATCAATTTAACCCTGCACCCGTCCACACGGCGGAGCCATTTTTGTTGACTTAAAGGGCTCTTAAAATCAAGTTCTGTACTCCTCCCTGACGAGGAGATTAGCACTGAAATCGACCCTGCTGGGTCAAATTTGGGGTAGTGTGGACGCAATTTGGTGGTATTGGTCTCCGGGAGCTATCCCAAAGTGCTCCATTGTGACCTCTCTGGACAGCAGTCTCAACTCAGATGCACTGGCCAGGTAGACAGGAAAAGCCCCGCGAACTTTTGAATTTCATTTCCTGTTTGGTCAGCACAGCGAGCTGATCTGCACAGGTGACCATGGAGTCCCAGAATCACAAAAGAGCTCCAGCATGGACTGAACAGGAGGTACTGCATCTGATCGCTATATGGGGAGCCGAATCCATGCTATCCAAACTCTGTTCCAAATGACAAAATGCTGGAATATTTGAAAAAATCTACAAGGGCATGAAGGACAGAGCTTATAACAGGGACCCACAGCAGTACCGCATGAAGCCTATCAAAGAACCAGAGAGGCAAACAGCTGCTCCAGGTCAGAGCCCCAGACATGCCGCTTCTATGATGAGCTGCATGCCATTCTAGGAGGTACCCCTACAACTATTCCACCTCTGTGCTTCCCTCCTCCCCCACCCCTCCCAGATTACCTTGGCAGTTATCCCCTCATTTGTGTGATGAATTAATAAAGAATGCATGACTTTGAAACAACAATGACTTTATTGCCTCTGCAAGTGGATATCAAAGCCGGGAGGGGAGAGTGGTTGGCTTACAGAGAAGTAGAGTGAACCAAGGGAGCAGGTTTTCATCAAGGAGAAACAAACAGAACTTTCACATCGTAATCTGGCCAGTCATGAAACTGGTTTTCAAAACTTCTCTGATGCACGGCATGCTCTGCTGTGCTCTTCTAACCGTCCTGGTGTCTGGCAGTGTGTAATCAGCAGCCAGGCAATTTGCATCAACCTCCCACCCCACCATAAAGTTCTCCCCCTTACTCTCACAGATACTATGGAGCACACAGGAAGCAGTAATAACAAAGGGAATATTGGTTTAGCTGAGGTCTAATTGAGTCAGTAAACTGTGCCAGTGAGCTTTTAAATGTCCAAAGGCACATTCTACCATCATTCTGCACTTGCTCAGGCTATAGTTGAACTGCTCCTTACTACTGTCCGGGCTTCATGAGCCATGAGAGCAAGGGGTAGGCTGGGGTAGGTGCGACCACAGGGTGCTGCCGAGTGGGAGAGAAGCCTGAGGCAGAAGCCTCCAGCTGGCATGATATTCCAGGTAGGACTGAATCTCAGTTAGACAAAACTTAAAGAAGAGAATGACCTGGAGACATTCCCATTTTTGTCTAGGTGTCCCCAACCGACCTCACCAAGGATGGCCAGGAGCACCCATGTCTGCCCAGGTGCCCCCGACCAACCTAACCGAGGTCGGCCAGGAGCATCCACGGGACGACAACAATGGTTAGCAGTCATATTGTACCATCTGCCATCCGCAAGGCAAGGCAAGGGGATGCTGCTGTGTAGCACTGCAGTACCACGTCTGCCAGTAGCACCCAGGAGACGTACAGTGACGGTGAGCTGAGTGGGCTCCATGCTTGCCATGGTATGTCCTCTGCATGGCTAACTCAAGAAAAAAGGTGAGAATTAATTTTTTGCCATTGCATTCATGGAGGGAAGAGGGAAGGAGGGCCTGACAACATGTACCCAGAACCACCTGTGACAATGTTTTTGCCCCATCAGGCATTGGGAGCTTAACCCAGAATTCCAATGGGCAGCGGAAACTGTGGGAATTGTGGGATAGCTACCACAGTACAATGCTCTGAAAGTCGACGCTAGCCTCGGTACTGTGGATGCACTCCGCCGACTTAATGCGCTTAGGGACACACACAATCTACTGTATCAAATCGATTTCTAAAAAATTGACTTCTATTAAATTGACCTAATTTTGTAGTGTAGACATATCCTAAGCCACACAGAAATTTGAAGTTATGTATGTTTCTGATGATTCCATTTCCCTCTGCCGTTGTTCTCCAATGAACAGTTTCTGTCATAGCATTATCCTCCATAATGGCAACTATGGCATCATTTATCTTCCCAGTTTGGTGTTTGATAAGCTTTAGCACCTCCACTCGACTTTCTCATCCTGTGGCACTCAGTGGTTTCAGTGTCAGAGAGGATGTTCCCAGATGTTGCTTTAAAATTTGCCATCAATGAAGTTGATGCAGAGAAAAATGCGTAGATGCTTTGAATTACGTTAAAAAATTCAGCAGCCTCACTAGAAGCTGTTGCTGCATCACTGACCACCAAGTTCAATGAATAAGAAGTGCATGGGACAAAAAAAGCGTGAGTGTTTAACTCTCAGATCTGTGTCTGAACTCCTCTGTTCTTTCCTTTCACATTGGCACCATTATCGTAGCCCTGACCTCTCATGTCAGCTATTGCAATTCCTGTATCTTCCAGCTTTTTTAAGAAGTACATTTGTCATGCGAGCTCTTGTAGTACATCAATGTCAATAAATTCTAGAAAATGCTCTCTGACAGTCACCATTGCAGGGACATTTTCACTAGGTTCTGTTGTTGTTAAAAAACACACCATTAAAGTTATTTGTTCCATATGGCTGATGTCAGGTGTGCAGTCCAGAATGACAGAGTAATATCTTGCTGACTTCAGATCTGCCACAATCTTCTGTTTGACTTTTGTTGCCAGTAACTGTATGATCTCATTTTGAATTGTTTTTCCAAGGTATCGGTGTGTGTACATTTCTTGGGTGGTGACTGTTCTTAGATGCTCCTGGAGTACAGCATCAAACTCAGCCATCAGCTCCATAATTTTAAGGAATTTTCCATTGTTTGGCACATACAGCTGATCTGAAGTGCCACACAGTGCTAGGTTTTGGGTAGCAAACATTCTCACAGTGGCAATGATGCTTTTCAGCACATTTTGCCAGTAAAGAGACTCTGATGCAATCTTCTCTTGGTGCTGATCATCTATGATGGCCTTTAAGCTTAGTCTCATCTCAAGGTCTTTCCACCTATGGAATGCTCTCTATGGATTTGCTGCCTTCTCATGGCATGCCAGATTTCTAGCCAGATTTTTCCAGTCCATTGTTCCTGTAGAACCCAATGTGGCTGGAATGTTAGACTAGAAGAGTTTGCAACAAAAACAGTATGCAGCATTGTGGATTTTGAGTACATAAACCATGGCGTCTCCACTTTGTCACACAGGGATTTCACTCCAGTAATGTGTTGGATGGAAACTTCTATTTTAATTGTCTTTGGGGAACATGAAGTTTTTCACTTGCTGTGGCCCATGTAGTACAAGGAAGTCCCTCAGGCTACTGCTCAAGTGAGTCCACAGTCCTGGATTCTAGACTTCAGGAACTAAACTCAGTAGTAGCTGTTTCTTGCACCTCCACCACACTCTTCTCTGATTTGCACTTTTCTTCAGGAATGTGCATGGTTACATCCATTTGAGATGGAGATATGGATGGTGCAGCAGCTGCCAGGTCACCTGCACTCTGACTAACTGGAAGATCAGGCATCTCCTCACCACTCGCATCATCACTGGGACCGGAAGGCTCACCGTGAACATTTGTGTCTATGTATCTCAGGAGAGCTCCTTAATGCTTAGATAGAAAACTTTCTTTACTTTCTTTCTTTTTCTGAATGCTGTCCCAGAAGGGTGTTTTCTTCTTTCGCTCATGACTGCTCTTCTTTTCCAGCTATAGTGGCTCTCAACACTCAATTGAAGGGGACAAATAAGCAGCTTGGTAGCGGGCCTGAGTGAGAGAAGATATCAGTCTTAAGGGCCTAACTGGCTCCTATAACTTCAGTTGACTGACTGTTCTCCTCAAGTTGTTTTAGGGAAGCAGCAGGAAACAGGAAGCTCCCTGAGAAGCTGGTGTTAATTAGTCCAGGCTCTTGCGGGTGCTAGAGAGGAACATAAGAGGCTCCTCTTCCTCCTCCCTCTCCCTCCCTCCTGCTGCTTTCTGTTATTTCCTCTCACCTTTTCTCCTGCCTGCCTGTTATGTCTCTTGTGCCCTCCTTCCTCCAGCACAGCACTCCACCATCTCTGTGTATCTAGAGCAGAGAGAATACATATGCACCAGCAGCAGACACAATTTTCTACACTCTGGGTCCTAGTGGCACTCCCTTCACCTCCAGTCTGGCACCTGAGGCAGCCGGCTCAGTTTGCCTCATGGTAAGGACAGCCCTGTCTGCAGAGAAGATTGCAGTCTATAGGCTGGAAGAGCAGCTGTATTGCAGACCTTGAAAGGTGCATCAGAGCAGGGCTTCTACTTGTGCACCTTACATGGTGCTCAGCATCCTTCCCTTATTCTTTGCACTTTAGATGTATATTTCATTAGACAGCTAAGTTGGCAGAGCACAAGTGAACAGTATAGTCTTCCTCAGAAGATGCATTTTGGGCACTATCATTTTTTAGCAAATACGTTTTTCTTTTCATAACCTGTTTAACAAAAAAATCTTTTTATATATGGAAAAAAGAGCATTCTTGTGAAAACATTTTGTTTAGTTGAAAACCAAATTTTCCTTTCAAAAACAGTTTTGGCAGAAAATTTTCAACTAGCCCTACGGAGCATCTTCAACTGCCTCTGAGGTTGATGGGAGTTAAAGGCACTCATCAGTTTGCAGGATCAATCTGTTTATAAGTTCAGTGAAAAATATGTTGTAGAATGTATTGCACACACATTACTCCCAATGACTAACAACTTGGTCATACTGAAACCATTTTTCACCAGAACACACAAAGTCACTTTTCAGCAAGTTCTATTTCCAAGTTATGTTCCAACTTCCTATTCTCTGCCATTTTCGCTTCAGAAAGAGCATTGAAATATATCTATCTATATAGATATTGATTTACTAATGGGGAAAGTGAATTTTTTAAACCTGTTTGTACTAAAAATGGCTGAACTTTTTCTGCTCCAACTTTAAAAATAAGAAAAACATCTTTCAGATCTGAAGGACCTGAAAATGAAAATGTCAGCAGTTTGAGTAACCTAAACCAGACGATTAGAATGGAAACAAATAGGCAACATTACCATCAGTATCAACATAACATTTCAGTGACTGCCACTCCACTAAAATATAACATTGCTATTCTATCCAAACTAGCTGAAAGGGTGCTTGTAAGGCAGAATGTCTTTTTTCCCTCTAGCAGTATATTAAGTGAAGAATTACAAAGAAGTATAAAAAATGTTTAGTATACAGTTTTTAAAAAGAATTTAAAAATATTTCAATGACATGCAGTTACTAACTCAAAAGAGAGGATGGGCAAAACTGAATTTCCTACTCTCCCACCAAAAAACAACAACCAAGAACACCCCACTGGGAAATATTTTGTGTTTCTAAGTGAGTAAGCTCAATTGAATTTTTCAGCCAACTAAGTGCTATTTATATTTTTGTCTTTAAAGTGTTGTGCAGTATAATTGGTAAAATGTCGAAGCTGATTCATTCAAATTGGTGGCATGGTAGTTTACAACATTCTTCAACTATTTAGATCTGTGTTAGAAACTGAAGACATATGTTGAGGAAGAAAATGGTGTAAGAATGAAAATATTGTTGATCCACACAGATGATAAGTTTTTCAAAAAAGAAAATGAGTGACAGAAATATGACAGCTGAACAAAAGTCAAAAGCAATTAAGACTGACAAGGTAAAAGTGAGGCCAAGAAGTGGGGGTGGATTTTAAAATAATTCTTTAATAGTTTTCAGAAGAAAAGTTGTTCACTTAAGAATCCCCCCCTCCAAACGTATTTATGCTGATCTAAAGATTGGGCCCAATCTTGCATTCCTAGGTTCCCAAAACTTCAAGTTTTAGGTGCTGAATGAATGCAGAACCAATCTCCCATCTCCACAGCTGGTTGAATTGTTCTTTGTAAAAAGTGGGACCAGTGTACTTCATACTAATGCCAGCCTTGAAAGTTAGAGTCATGAATTTGACTCCTATTTCTACCACCCTCCAAATTATGAGCTTTTTTAATTTTTGGTATCTTTTCTGATTTTTGAACTCCATGTGTATCCGAATGCAGGTGATGATTAGCATGTTTCCACACTCACAAATTTACAGTGAGTAGGGTGTTTTTGCCCCACTACAGGAGCTCTAAGTCTTGGGTCCCATTGTACAGTGCTTAACACCAACAGTTAGTAAGAAATAGTCCCTGTCCTGACAAGCTTACAATCTAATTCAAAGAACAGTGGTGAGGTTGCAATATGGATGCTGCAAGTAGGACTTCCTGGACTCATATAATACAGAGGCTATCAAACTTCAGATGGAGAGGAACAACTCAATCTCTGCTGATCTGAGCAAGGTTCAAACCTATAAAAACATTTGCCAACTCATTTATACTGGCCTGAGGCATCCTGTCTTTGCAAGTGCTATGTTACATCTCTGAGAATGAGGCTTGCTTTTGGGGGGAAGATAAATGTATTACATCAAGGTCTGACCTTTTGGAATTTACATATGCAGAGTTACATATGCTCTCAATCTCAACAAACACAGCCTCCCACACCTTGTTCTTAAAGGGACGTCTCCCATTAACCAAAATACAGCAGTATAAAACAAATATTAGCATAACCTACAGATTTGCATCTAATCACAATATAAAATCATTGTGATAATCAGCCCAAGGTCCTTATATTAGCCTGTATGCATTTTTTTCTTTTTTCCTTTCATCTGCACATGCAACATTAGCTTTTAGATCTGTAGCACATAATTGTTCCACTTTATCTATAGGAATAACCAGTGATGTGGGAATCCTACTATTATCTTCTATATGGAGCAACTCATACAGGGAAACACAATATGCACAATAGCAAAGGATTGCACAAGTGTTTGTGAGACAGAAGTGGAATGCTGGGTACCTACATTCTTGGTTTTTCTTCCATGCTCCTGAAGCAGACTGTGGTCTAGTAGCTACATATATTTTAACCAAATGTAGTAACACCCCCTGCTTGCATTGTCTTGGAAGACTCAACCCTGGATGTAAGAATATTGACCTTTATCATTTCAGATAAACAACAAGGTCTCCCGGAAGGGATGCAGTAGTGGAATTGTACACCTTTGTTGTGGAACTTAAGGGAAAAAATGAATTTTCTATCCTGCAAGAAATTCTAAAAAATGCCAACATTTTTTTCATCCCAAATTGTGATGAAAAGTCACAGTATCAAAACTTTTCATTAAATTCAACATTTCTTAAAATGAAAAGAATGAAAAGCTTTTTTTGTTTAAAGCAAAATCAGTTCAGAAACATAAAAGCATACTGTTGTGCTTCTCATTTTCCAGTATGGGCCCTGCTCCCTTGCTGAACCATATCTCCCGTGATGCACATTACTTGCAAAAGTTGGCATCACTGATATTAGGGGTAATTCTACTGAAGCCAATGGAGTTACAAGGAAGTAAAACTGGTTCAAGGGCAAATAAAATAAGCCTCCCTATTCATTCTGAATTTAGTTCTATTTTTCTGTTTGCAAATCAATCCTGCTTCCTGTGACTGAATTATTCATTTACAAGTATTCACTGGGGGCTTGATTCTGGAGCCCTTACACATCCTGGTGAGCACTTACCCAGGTAGTCCCAAGGAAGCCAATGAATTAAGTGCTTACATATAAAACTGCTATAGCATGTGGAATTTTCTGTTGATTTCCATTTGTAAAGAATGGTTTTGAATCTTTGCCCTTTATTTCACTCCAGCTGCCTTTTTTCTACCTCTTAAAATTGCTTATGTTGTCTAATCTTCCAAGTTTTTGTGTGTGTACTTGAGCAGGTAGAGTTGAATTTGATAAATATTTTTATTTATTTTCAAATGAATTAATATTAAGGATTTACAAGAAAAGAAGCCTTGGAAAGAAAAGAGGAAAAATACAACTATTATAAGGAAACCTAACTTTAGACACCAGATTCCAAAACAGGATTTTTAATTGAAACAGTTTAATATGTGTCAGATAACCTCAAATAAAAGAGAGAAGTACAGAAATATAATAATTGCTTTGATATGTGGTGATAAAACAGCATAACGTGGATGAAAACTAGTTTGAACTTATCAGTCGTATTTCATTTCCTTCGAATGATCTTTTTTTTTCTGCTGACAAGAAAAAAATATGCTTGGTTCAAACATTAAAGAACATATTTTATTTATAGCCATGCAGTCTTGAAATTCTTCATCCTAAATCCAGACTGAACCTTACAGAAACCTTTAAAAACTCAATTACATTTAGGAGAGGCTGTTTCTCCAAATTTCAGGGTCCAAAATTTTAATATTCTAGAATGAGGACACTTATTCTGAAAGTCTTAATGTCCATCCTGTCATCCTAACCAGATTATCTCCATGAGTTCCTTGAAGTTTATCAAAAGACCTTTCATTTTCTTTTGTGATCATTTTCTTTCTGTGATATTTATTCTACTAAATGACTGTCAGTATTCAGTGATATGTTTAAGTTGAGTGTCATTTAAAAAAAAGGGAATAGATTATTCATTATGAGTATTTATATATAGTCTCACAAGCAAATATGTATTAAAGGTATTTGCTGGATGATACACTGCTTCCTTACTGTTTATAGACCAAAAGCCTCTTGCAATAGAAATAAAATAGAGTTGCAATGTTGGCTGCCCAGGAACAAATGGAATCCTATGATAAGTCCACAGAGTAAGAGTGGCTGCCAACTCACCTTTTATTTTAGCGTGCTTGAATTTGAAATTGACAAATGAGATAATAAATATACATTTTATAAAACATTATTCTCCTCATTTTATAAATGAGGCCAGAGAGTTGAGAAGGGTTACCAAAGATCACACAACAAAGTCCGTGGTACAGTTGAGATTAGAATTCTGGAGTTCTTGGACTCTTTTTTGGTGTTCAGTATACTGCTTCATGGCATTTTAGAGCTCATTTTAATCAGGGATGAGTTTTCTCATGGATCACAGGTAACCTGATTTCCAGGGAATCTCACAAATACGTTTTTGATTAACTTCTCAGTAATCAAAAATCTATAGTTTTCAGAATATGATTGGTTGGGAAGTGAACAAATATAGTCTCCTCTGAATCCAGTATGAAAGAGAATCTCTGCATCTCCTGAATAATGTAAAGGGAAGAGGATGCAAGGTGATCAGTAAGAAACAACTGCTCTGCAGACTTCCTGACCAATTATTACACCCATTGTATGGGAGAGAACAATAGCCGTATACCCTGGGGATTAGCTGTGGGATGCATAAATCTGTACTGCAGCTCTAAAACATTTATTTTTCTGCAGGATGTAGAAGGAAAGACTGAAATCTTATAGGAGAATCATTCTATGATTAAAAATATTATTCTAAACTTTAAGGGTTGTATTAATTTTGATGGAATAAGTTGGCTTAAAGAGTCAAATGTGTGACTATGATGTGATTACAGTTCAATATTAAAAGTTTTAAACAAAGCTCTGGGTTTGGTATACAGAGACCTCAACCTGCATTGGTACCGTGGATAAAACACTATTAGAAGTCCCTTTAACCTTTTGTCAAAGAGATAGAAAAGAAGGAAAACAGTTATGGCTTTTGAAATGTGAAGTATTAAATAAGGCTTTCATTTTAACAATATCCCTTTCCTTTCTCTTTTGTTGGAGAGGTTTTATAGAAGGAAATCTCTGTTTGACAGGTTTTAGATGATAGTAAATATGGTGATAACTGTCCTTTTGGGGAAATGGAAATGAGCTGCTGTTGTTTCTGTTGTTAAAGTTTGATCCCATTTCCTAAAAGACAAAACAAGACACACATAAGCAAGAGAGAAAATGTGGCTTCTTTCTCTGGTGTATTACCTCTCACTTGCAACCTCATTGCTGAAAAGACACAGGAATGGCACATGGTCATATTAGCCAATCAAAGAGCTTGCAAACTTTTACCAGAATTAGGCTGTTCAATGTATTGCTTTTTAGCTACAGGGGCATTACAATCTTGGCTAGCTAAGCTAGGCTCTCTTAAGCAGGAGACATAAAGAGTGGTTTAGGAAAGAGAAGAAATAAGGTGGGGAGAAAAAAAGGGCACATGAATGGAGGGGAAACAAAGTCTCAAATCCCAGGAGGTATTTGGGATTTAGTCAAAGTCAATAGACAAGGTGATGTCATTTGGGTCCCCCTCTCTCTCCTGGTCTGGTCAAATCATCTCTCAGGATGAAGTCCCAATGGTGTGACAGTGGAATCTGGGGTCCTATGTGATGGTGCGAGGTGCAGCCATGCTGCTGATGCTCACTCCTTTCAGCCAACCAGTCTCCCAGGCAGTTGTTGTCAGATCTCCTGCACTTTGTCCCCCAGACTCTCTTCTTTTGAGGACCCAAAAAGAATTCATAGGGGTAATAGCCTACTCCCTCATTACCTTGTCCACTAGTTAGGCCTAATTTCTGACACACCAATTTCGTTAATTAATTTCCAGTTCCACACTTCATGCCTGGCAAACAAGAGATCTTAACACAATCCTTGAATTATATCAGTAGGCCTTTGTATTTGGACTAATCCAGTCTTTGTCTCCCTTTTGCAACTTTTCCCATCTACATCTATTGTTATAGGTAATTGTAACATTCTATGAACTTTCATTTACTTCTCACAGATAAGCTCACAATTACGGTAAATGCATAGGCCAAAAAACTATAACAAGGCAAAACTCCCTTTGAATTCAGTATCTAACTAAACTTTGTTTTATATAACAGAAATGAGAAAGTTATTGGTGGAGGAGGACCCATGCTAATGGGTGTGGTCATATTTTCTCTTTCTCTTTCTTTTTCTTTTTCTTTCTGACTGGGCTTCCTGGTCTTTGGGACTCATATTTCAGTCAACCCAAATACATAAGTCTTACTGAAGTGTATAGGAGTTCTGGATTTATAATTCTGCTGGACTGATGCCTACCACCCACATCCAGACTTCAGTGGGACTACTTACATGCTTAAATTTAAACATGTGCTTAAGCACTTTGTTGGATCAGAGTCTACATCAATAACCCAGAAGCAGCTCAGTAGAGTGAAGACAAGAAAATAGTTATGATCCTGCACCATTAAAGTCCATGAGTGCCATTGACTTCAGTGGGCACAGAGTCAATCCCAATAATTGACAGGTTACATTTGTTAGGCTAATTTGGGAGATTCTGATGTAGTAAAATCCAATCTGGGTTCAGCATGTTCTCTTTCATGGACAGTATAAGCAAAATCAGGGTGCTGGTCTGAACAGACCTGCTATGTTTGAGTTTGACATAAGATATAAGCACCTGCAAAGTTACCATGCTGGCTGTATACACTGAAATGCCCACACAAAGTTTCAGACAGAAAAAAACTACTTTGTATCACTATTATACTGAAGGAGAACATCCATGAATGTTTAAAAGGTAGCTTTTAAATTATTTATTGTATAATGTGAAAATTGTTCTGTAAACATACAACTTTTTCACAAAATTTGTTACTTTCCTAGTTTATGAAGCATTTTAATTTGATTTTTTGATTTTTTTTCTTAAAATTTATATGGATCAGATGTTTGTCAAAGGCCAAATTAAAGGTGACTGATGTGTCAGAGAAATCAAGTAATTTACATTGTGGTTTCTGAAACATGGGAGATCATTAATTTGGACTATAAAAATTGTTTCCTTGTAACCAGGGGCGGCTCCAGGCCCCAGCACGCCAAACGCGTGCTTGGGGCGGTATGCCGCGGGGGGCGCTCTGCCGGTCACCAAGAGGGCAGAGGCGGCTCCAGAGGACCTCCCGCAGGCATGCCTGCAGAGGGTCCGCTGGTCCTGCAGCTCCGGTGGTCCACCAAAGCCGCGGGACCAGCGGACCCTCCACAGGCACGCCTGCGGGAGCTCCACCGGAGCCGCCTGCCGCCCTTCTGGTGGCTGGCAGAGCACCCCCCACGGCATGCCACCCTGCTTGGGGTGGAGAAATGTCTAGAGCCACCCCTCCTTGTAACAGTCCGATTCCTACTAGGAGTCCAGACTACTTAACCTACAGTTCTGGTCATGCATAGGTTGTATCTAAGTAGTTGAATACCTTACCTAACCTAGCCACCCCCCACCACCACCACCCCCCTCAGAAAGTGTTTTCCTTTTCACCTGGTTTGGTTCACCTATATATAGTTACAGATTTCTTAATAAAATAAACAAAATATCTCTGACATTGCCCTATTTGTGCAAGTTTCTGTATTTACCACAGTCAGTTACTGGTTGAGTTCCTTCCTCATAAAAGCAAAGTTAAAACTTGTGAAAAGAGTCACTATCTACCAGCATGTAGAGTGCTCAAATAAATAAATAAAAATGCAATTTTCAGATTATGAAGGAAAAACATTAATACTTGCACCAGACCTGGCTTGTATATTTGAAAGGCCATCTCAATATTGGCTGCACAAAATTGACTACATATCATCTACCATGATTATGAACATAATAAGCATATTATTATTTTTTAATTCTGAAATAAAAAGAGTAAAACTTCTTGCACTATTGAAATCTAATGAACTCATCATCCTCTTATAAACTGAATCATGTCCAAAATTTCATGTCAAGTGAAGAAAAGAAAATATTTATATTAATGAAGCTGTAATACCTTAATAATGTCTCTAAAATAGGAAAGAATATCCTTCTTGCCATTATTCCCTTACTTGTGCAGTTTTCATAATAATTTAGACTCAAAACAACGGGTGTGAAATTTTAGTTGAATCAATTGAAATCAATGACAAAACTCCCATTGACTTCAATAAGGCCTGGATATCATGCTGTGACAGTTAAGCCTTTCTAAAAGATGTAATGTTGTCTGTCTTGAATATTTAAGAAAGAATTTCAAATCTTATTGAACTCCATTTTATCACTTGTGCTAGATTTTCTCGTATGAGGCGTAAACTATGAGATCTGTTTTTCTTTCTTTCTTTCTTTCTTTCTTTCTTTCTAGCTCCTTAGCATATTTTATTTGCAATCATTTGTTCTGTTTAGCAGGTTTGATATGGCCTTTTGTCCAGGCTAATACACCTCTACCCCATTATAACGCTGTCCTCGGGAGCCAAAAAATCTTACCGCATTATAGGTGAAACTGCGTTATATTGAACTTGCTTTGATCCACCGGAGCGCTCAGCCGCCCCCGCCCCCGAGCGCTGCTTTACTGCATTATGTCCGAATTTGTGTAATATCTGGTTGCATTATATCGGGGTAGAGGTGTATCTGTTTGCACATTGCATGTTACTATGCGGATCTGCTATCTTGTTTTAATTTTCTCAATAAACAGATATGAACACAGAATCTTGCATGAATGTACAATTCTTCTTTTGAGCCCTGGTAAGTTAATGGTCTCAGTGATGTCTTGTAGAAATTAATCCGTGGGCTACTTGTATTGTGTTGCAGGGGAAAAAAAAGTAGTAATTTTAATCAGTTTTAAACATGTTGCATGTCAGTTTCATGGAATATGCTCTTATTATTTTGAGAAACAGAGAAAGTGAATCAGGATATCCTAATATTCATTATTTTGTATACCTTTAATGTGTCTCCTTTTATTTACCTCCTCTCTAAATTAAGGGCTTGTCCACAAGGCAAGACAATGCACAGTAGAGACCGGCACAATACATGCTAACTGGTCTGTGTAGACCCTGTTGGGCTGTCATGAACTAAAAATTCCCTCATGTTCATTTATGTAGTCTCATTTCAAACTGCCCACTTAGTGTGTAACATGTTGCTGTGCTGTAGAAACAACACTCCTTTAAAATTGATTGCCACACTGTGTAGACAAGCCCTAATTGTTCCAATCTGTTCCTTCTCTGTTCCTATGGAAGTATTTTCTCGAGTTCCTTAAGGGACTGTGTATGGTATGCATGTATATATGCAGTCCTTTAGAAAACTTGAGAAAATACTTCCATAGGAAGATGGAATGAAAAGATTGGAACAATTAAGGCTTCTCTACATGTGCACATCTATTTATCTATAGTATGTAAAATGTTCATCTATATGTTAAGCTGTCAAAAAGACAGAACTCAAACTTTCCTGTCCTTAAATCCAGAAAACATTTGATGCTGGAGTTCATATGTCAGTTAAACAAGAAATAAAATACTATTCTGATATTTCTTAAGTGAGGAATGCAATGCAGTGAAAAGAATTGTCAGTGGCACTGGAACACTTTTTACAGTGGGGTGCTGAAAGCCAGCGATTCCCAAACTTTTTTCTTCACATCCCCCTTAGCCATATCCGTGCCCTCTCTCCCCTGGGGCCAGAACCAGGCTGTGGCGCCGGGAGGTGGAGGGACATGGACAGGGTAAGGGGGCAGAGACCACAGCTGAAGCAGAGCCCCGGGAATGGGTCCTGCAGCACCTCCCACACTCCTAGTTCCCATGCCTATGAGAATTGTTGCCCACGGTTAATTACAAAGGAGGTATTTGGAATATTGGCATATGGGCAATGTATGAAGCACATGTCTGCAAGCACATCTGACTGTAATGCATTACTCATCAGCAAGGATAAATTTAACTGCCAAATCAAAAACCTTCAAATTATTGTGAGAGAAGATATGCAGTATGAACTCTGACTCAAAAGCATATAGTTCTGTAAAGAGGATGAGAGGAAAAGGGAATAAAGAACTTTGGCAAGCTCTTGTGCTAGACATGGAGTGGGCTCAAAAGCTGTTTTCAGAAACAAGATGTAACTTCATTGGCAAAAAGAGTTTTTTCATTTTCCACCTATTGTAACTCGTTAGACTTGCTGGAGCTGGAGTTATATATTGTTCTCGCAGGAGCTATAATGATATAGAGAGAGCATTAGAAAGTAAGAACTGAATGCTGGCAATGTTGACATTGTGAGGCCTGGCTGTGCTCTGCATTCAAAACCTACGTCTTGAGCAGGCCATCTCAATCCTTCAGGATATCTGTGCTGTCTTGATGCAGCAGCTCAACCCATACCCTTACAGGACTCTGCTCTGTTGACAGCAGTGTGGTGGGAAATGGTTATGGGTCTCCTGATGCCCATATTGGGGGGTGGCAGGGAAATAGGTTCTTTCTAGTTTAATGACAACTGGGAAGATAACTGGGTGGATTAGCACAGCTGAAAGCCAACAATCATGATATGCCACTGGAAGCAAATGGGGCTTTTGCAAGTAATGATGCACTACGTTAATGAGAAGAAAAAGGGGGTAGAGAGAAGGATCTCCTGTGTTATCCCGCACTCCCACAAAAGGTAAAGTTTTCCTTTTTGGGGGCAGGGGACCCAGTCTGGGTTCAATCTGCGGCAATTCAAAGGCTGCAATAGACTTCATAGGCCCTGTGCTGAGAGAGAAGGGGATAAGCATTCATAGGGCAGGAGACTGTCTCAGGTGGGAACACCCTCATTTCTGTTTGTAGACGTGGGTGTCTTATGTACTCCCATCCTCTCCCAGTCTGCCTATCATGCTGAATGGATCAAAAGTCAGATTGGGGGAGGAGGGGGCAGAGCTAATGCACCTTTACTCCTGTGTTATATTGGGTCAGGATTTGGCCCTAAATCAGCAGTATTTAACTTTTCCCATCTAGAATTTGCTTTTTGGCAGCTTGAAGCTATGGCTGTTTTCTTTTTTTCCCCCCTCTTTTTTTTGATTAAATCAGATCTCAAGTATTTTATTGCCACTCAGAAAATGTAATTAAAAATGTCAACAACACATCCATGTGTCCTCTGGAAGTAATCAAGAAACCATACCCAATTCATCGTTCAGTCTCCTGCATACAAAGAGCAGCAGATGATGCTTTATCAACAAAAATAATTGGACTTGTAATAGATGAGGCATCAGTAATGACTGAGACGAGGATGGTGCACTTTATTAACCTTGCAGGTTCTGTGGATGTATATTGTCATGAAACAGCTGATTTGTCCTTGTGAGCCCTTTTCTGGGAACTAGCCTTACACCAGTGGTTCTTAAACTGGGGTTCAGGAGCCCTTTGGGGGTTCTGGAAATGTTACAGGGGGTTCTCGGGAAAAAAATCCCTAATGGCGGACACAGCTGTCCCTGGGCAGCAAGGGGCTGGCAGCCCAGAGCCCCTGGACTTCCAAGAGGTAAGCAGATCAAAGCAAGCATATCTATCACACTGAGGAGATTTAAACTTCAAGAGTACTTCTAAGAAATGGAAAGGGAGGTGGATATTTTTTCTGTTTTTTAAATTAAATAGGCAGCTAGTATTGTTTTTTAAATGATTATGAAGAACAAGGTTAAACTTTTTTTAATTTGTGTTGTTTGCCTGGACTGCTCAAGACATGAATGCTTGTGCAGGAGGAACAATTGGAGCTGGCTTCTTAAATACTTTCATGCTGTTTTACATCTGATACTCCTTGATGAAACATAGGAGCCTTGTCTTATAACAGGCTTATTCAAAATGATACAAGTTATAAAAGTGAGATCTTGGAAGAGTGTTGCTGTTTTCATAATGTAATAAAAATATTGTAATGATAAATAATAAAATAAGATCACTGCTTTTATCATTTATACTCAGGTAAAGGAGAAAATCCCTGGAAATATTCATTTTTAGGAGGGGGGTTGCGAACCATGACATTTTAGTGAAAGAGGTTTACAGGTTGTTAAAGTTTGGGGACCACTGCCTTAGACAGATATTACCTTTTCTCCTTGGTTTATGTTAAAGCCCATTCAGGTTATTGGAACCTTGGAATGGGTTAATATTTGGAAGAAACCTGAAATATGATCTTTTCCAAAATTATTAGCTAAAACCAAATGTTCAGCCTCAATCTTCTATAAATATCTTCTGTCATCAGATGACTATAAAACAGATACATGAAATAATGGAGCAAAGACTTCATGATAATTTGGAAAATAATTGCCAAATGCTCCCTCCCACTCCCACACATGTGGAAGGCCATAGGAGCATTAAAACTACCAAACTCTCTGTATGACCCTGTGTTCCATGTTTCCTTTTGGTATAGCAGTAGATGGGGAGTAGAGGATAGACAGGAGAGTGGCCACTATTAGGATCCCCAGTTTTAAGCATCCATCCACAATGTATCCAGGAGGCAGTCATGGGCCCCAGCTGCTACTAAATTCCCTGGGCTTGAATATCAGTATTGGAGTCAATGCAGAGAAGTTCTTTGCAAAGCAATTCGATTTGGGTGACAGTTTCTCCTGCCATCCTCTTTTAGGGTATGTCTATACTGCACCTGGGAATGTGCTTCCCAGTTCGAGTTTTCCCTAAATCATAGAATGAAAACGTAAACCTATACATTATTTTTGCACAAAAGGTACATAATACTTTGACAGATGGATTTAAAATAACAAAAAAGTTCTTCACACCTGTTCCCTTACTTAAGCTTAACCTCTATCTGGATCTGGCATATTCCCCATCTATGTTGGAGAATCAGTTGACATTGCTCGTAGCCTTCTCCCTTTATCTTTGCGTCTCAGTCAGACTGTCAACCTGTTGCAACCTGGCTAACTTTTCTGACAACTTCCCCCCCTACATTTCTGTCAGGGATGCCTTTTAGCCACTTGGGCTGTTCTTTTGGTTTAAATCTTTTAAGGTTTTGTTTGATCTTGGGTGTATCCTTGAGGAAAATAAAATATCCTAGTTTGGATGGAACCAGCTGGATGCTAACTTCCTCCAATTGATGCCCAGTACTTATCTTAACTCCTTTGAAGCTCTCTATGTGAGGGTGACTTACCTGTGTCATTGTTTTACCTTATAATAAATAAAAATAATAATTGGAGATATACCTATCTCCTAGAACTGGAAAGGACCTTGAAAGGTTGTTGAGTCTAACCCCTTGCCTTTACTAGCAGGACCAACTACTGATTTTTGTCCCAGATTCCTAAATGGCCCCCTCAAAGATTGAACTCACAACCCTGGGTTTAGTAGGCCAATGTGCAAACCACTGAGCTATCCTTTCCCTTCTATGCTCAGCCCCTTAACAACTGCTTTACAGCCTCCTTTGACTTAACTCTATGCATTCACTCAGGCAACTATATGCATTTAAACAAGAAAACGGACTTACACATAATACTCATAAATAATACATACTGTCATAAATATAAAGGGAAGGGTAACCACCTTTCTGTATACAGTACTATAAAATCCCTCCTGGCCAGAGGCACAAAATCCTCTTACTTGTAACGAGTTAAGAAGCTCAAGTAACCTGACTGGCACCTGACCAAAAAGACCAATAAGGGGACAAAATACTTTCAAATCCTGGGAGGGAGAGGCTTTATTCTGTCTGTTCCATGTAGCTTTGGCTACAGACAGCTTAACGAAGCAAGCAATCCAACTCCTATAGAGTTAGTAAGCATTTAGCAAGGAAATATGTTAGATTATCTTTTGTTTTGGCTTGTGAATTTCTCTGTGCTGGGGGGAATGTGTATCCCATTTTTTTTCTTTTTTAACTTTAAGGTTTTGCCTAGAGGGAAACCCTCTGTGTTTTGAATCTGATTGCCTGTGAGATTATTTTCCATTCTAATCTTACAGAGGTACTCCTTTCAACTTTTTTTCTTTCTAATAAAGTTCTGTTTTTTGGTTTGTTTTTTTTAAGAATTTGATTGGTTTTTTTAGTATCCTAAAAACCCAAGGCTGGTCTGTGCTCATCTTGTTTATTCTCAAGCCTCTCCAGGAAAGCGGGTGTAGGGCTTGGGGGGATATTTTGGGGAAATAGGACTCCAAGTGGTCCTTTCCCTGATTCTTTGTTTGAATCACTTGGTGGTGGCAGCGTTTATCTAATCCAAGGTACAAGGGAGAATTTGTTCCTTGGGGAAGTTTTAATCTAAGCTGCTAGAAATAAGCTCAGGGGGTCTTTCATGTGGGTCCCCACATCTGTACCCTAAAGTTCAGAGTGGGGAGGGAACCCTGACACATACCTTTTCCCAGCTCATCACACTGAGGATTTAGATTGTAAAGTCTTTAGACTTTACCATTTTCTTTAGCCAAAGATCAAAATCAACACAAACACACACCACACTATAACAACCAGCAGTCAGGAATTAAAAAATAGCAACCCTCCCCGCTCTCCTGGGCACATCTATTCTCCAATAGTGCATATCCACTAGCAATTTCTGTTGTTCTGTGTTTGTACAACACCTAGCACAAGAGGGTTCCTGAGGCTCCTAGGTGCTAACTCAGTAGAAAAAATTAACTCCTGTTGTTGACTCAAGCTGGGCGCCTCAAATTTGAGACACACAAACTTAATGAACAATTTCTGAAAATTAGGCTGCATATGTAAAGTCATAATTCATTTGATAAACTCTTTGATTAATTTATGTTTTTCTGTTTTTTTGTTGGTTTTTTTTAAGAAGTATCGCATTTGTGAGCTCCAGTTCTGTCCTCACAGCTTACATGTTAAGCAGGGCACTGAAGTAAAAGATAACTGAATTGTCCTATTAAATGAATTGGTTACGCTGCTCTCCTTGGCTGCATTGTGAAGTTATACAATCATTCCTCTCAAATGCACAATTTAAATCAGAATTTATTTTCAATGTTTCACATCTCTTCTAGCATAATTGCAATAATATCACTGATGGTTGACACTCAAAATTCTGTAAATGTTTCTTTATAGTCTAGTAAAATGTTTTGACATGGCATTACCAAGCTAGGGAAAATAGGAAAAGAAAAAAACAAAAACGAATTGCTATGGGTTTAATGAAAACCATACTAATTCAGTGGAACACTTTTAAAATTGAGTATGTATTTGTTTCACACAAAACTTAACTATGGTTGAAGTTTCACTACAACTTGACTTTAACTTCTTTAAGGCTTTGGTCCTCAGCCCTCTCTCCTTAACCATAGGTAGATGGTAGGGTTTCCTGTGTACAGAGGGATGATCCATGGAAGAAAAAAACATCAGAATGTACAGCTACAGGGGCTCCAGGAAAAAAAAATCTTTACATCCAATTGCCTTAGCAAGGCTTTCAAGGTCTCCTCCTGCCAGCAAGTGGAGGGAAGTGTTCAGGAAGACTTGTTTTGTTTACACAGAGTTTTTCTATACAGTTATCTATGTGGCTTAGGGGTGTGCTTCTCCCTCCTCCACACCTCCCGATGTAGTTATAACAGTATTCTGGACTTAATTTTACGAGTATAAGTTATCTCACACTAGTAGAGCTTATTCCCTTTCCTGCACAGGAATAATTTATATGCACACTTTTGGTTGTATAAGTTCACTCAAACTGAGGGGGAGAGGGAGCTGTGCCACTTTATACAGCATAATTAAAGCAGTGCAACTTTTATGTATAGACAAGGCCTCAATCCTTGTCCCTTTGGGCTGAGTGGGTACAGGCAATATCCTTGCCTAACTTCTTCACCAAATGGGGAGATTGTAAACATCTTGGAGAGAAGCATTTAACACGTGTAAATGTACATGCATATATTTATTTAAAACAATGTTGACTTTTCCATATCAGTAAGGATAAGCATAAATTGCAAAAGTCATATCTAGATTTTTGAGCAGGCAAAATTTTGAGGGGGTTTAGAACAAGGATTTTAGTTAGGTCTATTATAAATTCATATCTGGATCTGGTTTCAGACTTCTAAATGCTCCCTTCACCTAGAAGTTTGGATTTGGGATTTTGGTTTTGGCATCCATCTGACTGAAATGGAAAGAAAGTCAGAATGCATTTCATTTCATTCCACTCTATTATGACTAGAGTTTCACTATAAACAGGTTCTGCAGTAGTATCTGATCAATAGAGATGAAAGTGCTTCCTTCTAACAGTAGCTGCTAAAATCAATGAATTCTGCCACCTGTTATGTGAATGGGTTTAATCTTTTGCAGTCCTGACCTATGTCAGGTGATGGAGTCCAGGAAATTAAGATTTGTTTTACCAGCATTCATATATGCCTCACCTTACTTACGCCCAAAGAGAAAGAGAGAATGAAGTGTTATCTACATACTGTTTTTGTACCAATCTAACTATTTCAGTTAGAGAAGTGATTTTATTTTACCCAAATAATTAAATTGGTACAACCCCTAGTGTGAACATAGTTATACTAGTATAATGACACCTTATACCAGTCAGTATAATACAAACCACTAAATCCCCAGGAATAAGCTACGTCCATATATGCACCTTTATACCAGTAGAATTGCAGCCACCTGAGGAGGTTGTTCTGCTTTTACTATTCCGGGTTCTGTATCATTAAAGATATATGTTAAAAAAATGTATAGACAAGCCTTACCTCTGACAGAAACAGTGTGTTACGAGAACATCAGTAAGGATTACACTACAAAGCTAAGTACATCCGTGCCTAGGATCCATTTCCAGAATACACCAATTGCTAATTGTTTTTTAATTCCTAATTGTGGTATTTCCTCTCCTCTTTGCTTTTCTCTTTCTTCTTTTTCCTTTGTATCCTCTTCTGTCTTTCTTATGTGTTATAGGCATAATCCTGCATTCTTTTCATGATCAAACATCCCACTTAAATCTCTTATTATTCTTAAATATAATCATGATACCATAATCCTTTTAAAGCAAATTCTGCCATCTTATCCTATATCAAAGTTTTGTATGTTTCTGTAAATTGATTTTACCTTTCACCCTTAAGAAAGGATCTCTGAGAGCATCCTTATTTTGGAAAGCAACCTATTTAAGAAGGTAATACACTCCATTTTAACTCCTTTGTCTTCGGTTAAATTTTCACATTGACTGTATTTCCTCATTTTGACTTAAAGCCAAGACTAAGTAACAGACACAATTCAAATCTCCATACTGTGATGGGGTATGTATCCCACATGCCCTGTAGGGCTTAATGTGTTCCTAAAATACCTATTATGGTACATAGCTGCACCTGGAGGGAGAGTCAGCTTAACAGATCATGAAGCCCAGCTGGACAGGAGCAGGCTAGTTAGTAGAAATCCAGGAAGTTGAGAACAGAAGAGGAGCTGGGATTGTTGGCTGGTTGATGTCATAGCACACTGAAGGAGCTGGCTTTCTAGCTAGCTAGTTTTAGTGGCTCTTGCTGAGTTATACTTTGGGGTGCGATGGAAGATATAGGGGAGAATACAGAAACCAATCTAGAAGATGATGGAGCTAGAAGACTGGTCACAAGTTAGGAAAAAGAAAGGGGTGAATATGCCAGAGCTAGAAGAAGAAACAACAAGCAGAAAGTCAGCAAAGAATAAAGAGGAAAATATTCATATAATAATAATAAAGTCAATAGTTAAGGAAGTGAAGATGAGGGATACAAACTCTCTGAAAGTGGCAGAGTGGATTTTTTAAAAAGTGCTGGCATAATAGAAATAGCTAGAAAGCTACAAGGAGGAGATCTGTTAATCGAAGGTAAAAACAAGGAACAAATGGGGAAACTGTTATGGATTAAATTGTTAGCAAAACTGAAAGTAAGCTGCCAAAGTATCTGATAGAAGCAAGTGGAGTTGCATCTTGGGTGTCAAATGAAATTACTGAAGATGAAGTAAAGCAAGGCATAGGGGATGATAACGTACTACATGCAAGTGTCTAATTAGCAAGCTAGTAACAGCTGAGCTAATTACATTTAAGGGAGAAACCCTTCCAGATAGGGTAACAATAAGATATATATCCTATCCCTGGTGAAAATGCCAAAGGTTTGGACATATGGCAAATATATGTAAAGGGAAAATTAGATAGATCACTCCTATACTAATTATGTGGAAGGGATAGAATTAAAGTGTAGCAACTATAGATGAAAACACAGTGCAACATATGGGAGTTTTATATTTTTCTTGCTTGCTTTTCTGCTATACAAGTTACAAATAGTATCTCACGTGTGGAATCCAAGAGACATCTAAGACCAAAAGGGGAAGAGGAAGGGAAACTCTGTAGAAGAAAGAGATAAATACACAAGAGAATAAATCAAAGGATATAATGAGTGATTCAAGGAAAATAGGAGAAAACATACTATGCATAAATAGAGGTTTATAGCACTGAGGATTGAAGTAATAAACTGCTCATCACAGATGGGCTGGGGAGGACCAGAAAAAGTGAAAATTACAGTTAAAGAAACAGAAAAATATCTACATGTTAGCAATTTATCAGTGGAATGAATCTATGCTTTTTTAAATGATGAACTACTGAAGGATAAATTGAATAGTAATAGCTATTTATTGTTGGAATGCATATAGCCTAATAGCACATGGACAGGAACTAAAACAAAAAATCTTGATAAAGATACTAACCCTATAATAATTTGCTTGCAAGAAACATGGTTAATAAGAAAAATAGATTTCAGAATCCCAAGGAATCCCATCTACACACAAGACAGTTAAGTAAGAAGTAGTGAGGGGAGTTCATTCATTAAGGAAAACCTAAATTATCTTGAAATTGAGGCAAAGAAATTTAATATTTCAGTACAGAATAAATCAATATATTTGAGAATATGTGTATATAACCCATGTGGGAAACTGAAGATTAAGAATTTGATGAAGATAGTGGAAGATGCAATAGGCACACACACATCATATGGTGGCATAGGATTCCACATAAGAGTGTGAGGAGGTGGAAAAATTATAAGAATGACAAATATGTAGAACAATTCATTGATGAAAATAATATAGTAATACTAAATGATAGTACACTCACTAGATTTAATGTAGTCAATGGAAATCTCTCCTATGTAGTCCTCAGAATTGTGCCAAGTAGTATAGCAAGCAAATGCAGCTGGGAAGTCAATAAAGAGGAAGGAATAGGAAGTGGTCACTTCCCAGTACTTACTTTATCAAGATAAAGGCAATGTTGAGGATGGAGGAATTTAGTTGCAGTATAAATAAGGGAATCTTGATCGCAGTAAAGTTAGCTATACAGAAATCAAATCTCCCCCCCCCCCCAAAAAAAAAAAAAGGTAAGCCAGGTGTTATGATAGAATGAAGAGTGTAAAAAAGCAATTAAAGAAAGGAACTAGGCATAGAAAAAGGCAAAAAAATTCAATGAATATTGAGGACTTAATCAAATATAAAAGGAACAAAGCAATTGCACAAAGGCCTATTAAAAAGGCAAAAGAAAACTGGAGAATGTAGCGTGGAAAAATAAAGATACTGAAACATCAGAGGCAGATTAAAAAAATGAATGAAATATGGAGTAAGTGCAATATGATACCAGGTATCATTGTATCGGCTATATATCAGGTATCGTTGTAGAAGGCCAAAAGATTCAAAAGCTCGAATGAAGAAAAAACAGAAGCCCTAGCAGAAATATTCCACAATGTTATTTACGATGAAAATCAAATTATAGAAATTTGTGTGAGGGGAAAATAATACTAAAGAGAAACATAAGAACTGGAAGAGGAGAGGCAGGTGATGATACAATATTAACAAAAACTTCTACATGAGAGAATTTCAGTAAACTATATACATAAAAGCAAAAACTCTCTGCAGCATACAAGGATGATGTACATAACAAAATGCTAAAACACATAGATGAAGGGGCTCTGAAAGTATTACCAAAACTATACAACAGCATATGGGAAATAGGTGAGCTACCAATGGAGTAGAAACTAGCAGTTGTAGTCACAGTGTTAAAACCAGGGAAGCTGCAAACAAGAGCTGATTAATACAGGTTAATTCCTCTTATGTATGGGTATGGGTAAAGCCATGGAAAACATGGTTCCTGAAAGATTAACAAAGTTTCTAGAGAGAAATGGATTTCTAGCTAATGTGCAAAATGGGTTCAGGAAGGGAAGGAGTGCAGTTGATTATATAGTAAGAGGCACAATAAAGTATGAGAAGGAAAGACAATAGAATACCAGGATTGGAAGGGACCTCAGGAGGTCATCTAGTCCAACCCCCTGCTCAAAGCGGGGCCAATCCCTAGACAGATTTTTGCCCCAGATCCCTAAATAGCCCCCTCAAGGATTGAACTTACAATGCAGGAACCATGAGTTTGAGGCATTTTTGTCCCTGATTCAGGAAGGTGTTGTCAGGGCTGGAGTGTTGGCAGCCTGACCTAGAGGTTAGTGTTGGGTGCAATCTGAGGGTCTAGAGTCTGGGAACCAATTACCAGGAATCAGGCCAGGTTGGAATGCCAGGAGATCAGAACTGAGAGACAAACCCGAGGGCAGGGATCAAGAGCTAGTTACTATGAGTCAGGAGGTCAGGTTTGGACAATGGAACTAGAGGGCAGGAACCAGGAGGCAGTTACCAAAAGTCAGACCAAGTCAGGACACCAGGAGGTCAGGGTCAGAAGGCAGAAGCAGGTAAACACCAGACCAGTGGTCCATTGCATGGTGAAGACTGGTTTAATAGATAAGTTCATGTTCCTCTTCTGGTTTAAATGGGGGCTGTGGCCCAGTCATGACCCTTGTTGCTCTCCCAAACCGTGGCCTTGTGCCCTGGTTGGACCTCATGAAACACACACACACCCCTGTCTGAAAGCTACCCGGTGGAGAATTGAAATGTAATGATTCCCCAGGATCCCTACAGACGTAGGTTTGAGACTCTCACAGGGTTTGAAAGGTACTTAAGCATGTACCAAACTTTAAGCTTGTGAGTAGTCCCATTTAAGTCTACTAACAGAGCTGGCCCTAGGGGTGGTGAGCAGAGTGGTCACCCTGAGCACAACCTTCTGGGGACACCCATCGCTTTACTACCCAGATGTGGGTTTTTTGCTTGGCCTGCTCCATGACTGGCCAAATGGGTGTGTGTTGGGGTGGGGGGGTGGTGGAACAAAAAAAAAAAGGGTCCACACTGGGGCCAACCCTGTCACACTGTTGACTTTCCTGTGCTTAAAGTTAAGCATGTGTGTAAGTGCTTTGTTGGCATTTCCATAGTCTAAAGGACTCGAGGGCCACACTTCGCTCACTGGGCTTGCATACCCCTGCGACCCAGTGCAAGTAGTTTAGGCCGCAGGCGGCCCCACGCCCCTACCAGCCTCAGACTTGCCAGGAGCTAGGGTCAGGCAGGGCAGAAATGGCAAGAGGCGTCACCAACATCAACCATCCGGCCAGGCATCCAGTCAATCGAGACCATCTTCGGGGCCTAGGCCCCCTGTTTGATGGTACGGACGAGGGCGATCTACCTATCGAGACTCTGGATCCTTCTACCCCTACCTTTGGGTCACGTCTGTCCCCCTTCTACCGTGCCTGGTCCCGAATCACGTCTGACAGCTGGGTGCTCCGCACGGTAGAGAGGGGATATTCTATCCAGTTTTCCTCTCTCCCGCCCCACCAACCCCCCTCCTCGTCCCTCTTCAGGGACCCATCTCATGAGCAACTTCTAATTCAAGAAGTACATTCCCTCGTGGAGGAAGGGGCGATGGAGGAAGTCCCTTGAGAGCTCAGGGGCAAAGGCTTCTACTCCCGGTATTTCCTAATACTGAAGGCGAAAGGGGGCCTGAGACCCATCCTGGACTTGCGGCGACTGAACAAGTTTGTATGAAAGCTCAAGTTCCGCATGGTCTCCCTGTCCTCGATCATTCCCTCCCTGGATCCAGGAGATTGGTATGCCGCCCTCGACTTAAAGGACGCTTATTTCCACATTGCCATAATTCCCTGACACCGTTGGTACCTCAGGTTCGTCCTGGCCAATGCCCATCTGCAGTTCACAGTGCTCCCGTTTGGCCTGTCAGCTGCCCCAAGGGTTTTCACGAAGTGCATGGCACTTGTAGCGGCCTTCCTGCACAGGCGGGGCATCCAGGTATTCCCCTACCTGGACGATTGGCTCATAAAGGGCCACACCAAGGAGCAAGTGGAGGCTCAGGTGTTGTTCATCAGGCAGATCTTTCTCAGTCTCGGCCTCATCTTGAACGAAGCCAAGTCCACCCTGTCTCCTACGCAGCGAATAGAGTTCATAGGGGCAGTTCTGGACTCCATCCACGGCAGAGCGTTCCTTCTGGAATCCAGGTTCCACGCAATTTCCGAGCTCATTTTTGGACTGCAACGTGTCCCAATTTCCACAGCGCGGATCTGCCTCCGGCTGTTGGGTCACATGGCAGCGTGCACCTATGTGGTAAACCATGCCAGACTCCGGCTTCACTCGCTACAGTCCTGGTTAGCAACAGTATACTGCCCGGCCAGAAACCCCTTGGACTCAGTGGTGTCCATTCCCCACTTGGTGCTGAGTTCGCTATGGTGGCAGCTTGACCCGCAGAAAGTGTGCATGGGCTTCCCCTTCGCCGCCCCTCAACCCTTCCTTTCTCTGGTAACGGATGCCTCGGATCAGGGCTGGAGAGCGCACCTGGGAAATCTCAGGACACAGGGCTTGTGGTCGCCGGAGGATCTCGAGTTGCATATCAATGTCAGGGAGCTGAGAGCGGTCCACCTGGCTTGCTTGACCTTCCGGTCTCACCTGGCCGGCAGATGTGTTTCAGTCCTCTCGGACAACACATCGGCAGTCTTTTATGTCAACAAACAGGGGGGTGCATGCTCCTCTCTCCTGTGCAGGGAAGCCTTCGCATTGTGGGATTTCTGCATCCACAACGCTACCCACCTGACGGTGTTCTACCTTCCGGGGGAGCAGAATGGCCTGGAGGACACCCTCAGCTGCTCGTTCCGGGGTCATGAGTGGTCTCTCCGACGGGATGTGGTATGCTCAATCTTCCAGCTCTGGGGCTTTCCCCAGTTAGACCTGTTCGCCTTGAGGGAAAACAGGAAGTGCCGATGGTTCTACTCCCTCCTGGGCCGCAGTCTGGGGTCTCTGTCAGATGCCTTCTTCCAGTCTTGGGGGGTTGGTCTGCTCTACACCTTTCCTCCGATCCCTCCGATACACAGGGTGATTTTGAAGATCTGCAGGGACCACGCACGGGTAATCCTGGTAGCCCCGGTGTGGCCGCGCCAGCATTGGTACACGTCACTCCTGCACTTGTCCGTTCAGATGCCCCTGACGCTGCCCCTGCTTCCGGATCTGATCTCGCAGGACCGGGTCTCCCTCCGCCACCCGAACCTGGAATCTCTCCACCTCACAGCCTGGGTGCTCCATGGCTGAACCCAGTGAAGATGCAGTGCTCCCAGCAGGTCAGACAAGTGCTGCTCAGTAGTAGGAAATCATTGCCAGGGCCACCTACCTGGCCAAATGGAAGCGCTTCTCCCTATGGTCGGGTCAGCGAGGTCACAATCCTCTGGGAGTCCCAATCCCTATTATCCTAGACTATTTGATCCACCTCAGACAACTGGGCCTCTCCCTCTCCTTGATTCGTGTTCACTTGGTGGCCATCTTGGCTTTCCATTTGGGAGAGGTGGGTACCTCGGTGTTTGCAAGCCTGCTGGTAGGGTGTTTCCTCAAGGGTATGGACAGGCTGTTTCCGCATGTTTGTCAGCCAGCTCCTGCCTGGGACCTGAATCTGGTCCTCTCCGCCCTCTCAGGACCTCCCTTTGAGCCCCTGACTTCGTGCTCCCTGTTGTACTTGTCTTATAAGACCGCCTTCCTGGTGGCGATCACCTCGGCCAGGAGGGTGTTGAAGCTCAGGGCATTAACATCCGAGCCCCCATACACTTTCTTTTATAAGGACAAGGTCCAACTTAGACCTCACCCGGCCTTCCTCCCCAAGGTCGTCTCACAGTTCCACATGGGACAAGATATCTTTCTCTTGGTGTTTTATCCGAAACCACACTCTTCCAGTGAGGAACAAAGGTTACATTCCCTGGATGTCTGCAGGGCCTTAGCCTTTTACATGGAGCATATCAAGCCGTTCAGACACTCGACGCAGCTGTTCATCACAGTGGCAGATAGAATGAAAGGGCTCCCAGTCTCCTCTCAGCGAATCTCTTCATGGATCATGACCTGCATATGGGAATGCTACCGCATAGCTAAGACCCCTGTCCCTCCGGTCGCAGCCCACTCCACTAGGGCGCAGGCCTCCTCTGCGGCATTCCTGGCTCAGATCCCGACTCATGAAATTTGTAGAGTGGCCACGTGGTCCTCCATCCACACATTCATGTCGCACTATGCCATCACGCACCAGGCTAGGGATGATGCAGCCTTTAGTCGTGCAGTTCTCCAGTCAGCAGTGAACTCTGACCCCACCACCTAGGTTCAGGCTTGTGAGTCACCTGCTTGGAATGGACATGAACAACCACTCGAAGAAGAAAAAACGGTTACCCACCTTTTAGTAACTGTTGTTCTTCGAGATGTGTTGTTCATGTCCATTCCAATACCCACCCTCCTGCCCCTCTGTTGGAGTGCCGGCAAGAAGGTACTGAGGGGGTGGAGGGTTGGCGGGCCCCTTTATAGGGTGCCATAGTGGCGCCACTCCAGGGGGCACCAGGGCCAACTCTGTGGTCACTGCTAGAGGAAAATCTTCCAGCTGGCATGCACGCAGCACGCACACACCTGCTTGGAATGGACATGAACACCACATCTCGAAGAACAACAGTTACTAAAAGGTGAGTAACCGTTTTTTTCTATTGTTTAATTTGTAGTAGCATGTGCAGCACATGCAGTAGCATAGGTGCCAACTCCCTGCGTGCTCCGGGGCTGATGCACTCACAAAAAAAAATTGGAGGGTGTCAGCACCCACTAGCAGCTCCCCGTGCCCCCACTTCACCCTCCTGGTCCAGCTCACCTCTGCCTCTGCCTACTCTGCAAGCGCATTGCCATGTCCTGCTTCTCCCTCCTCCCTCCCAGCGCTTGCACTGCGAAACAACTGATTCACGGGGCAAGAAGGGGGAACGTGGTGCACTGGGGGAAGAGGTGGGGCTGGGGTGGGGATTTTGGGAAAGTATCCAATAGGGACAGGGAGGGGGTGGAGTTAGGGCAGGGACTTTGGGGTAGGGGGGTTGGAATGGGGGCTGGGCTGGGGTGGAGTCAGGGTGGGGCCAGGGTCGGGGCAAGAGGCACAGGCACCCACTGGCGTCAGATAAAGTTGGCTTCTATGTGCAGTAGCATGTTCTGGGGACAACAGCTGTTTGTTTTACGTGCTGAGCTTAAGTGCACCTTTATAAAAATGTAGATATAAAAAGGTAAGTGTATGCAAAACCTGTTCACAAATTATTTGTATGGTTTCTTTTGCTTACGTCTTTGTTTGTTGTTTTTGCTTCCTCTTTACAGGCCAGATCTAGTTCCCAGTACTTGTATCTTCCCAATTCCATTTGACTTTCCTATTCATTTGACTTTTCTGGGCGTTTTTTCTCCAGAACCACATGCTCACACTGTAGTAGGGTCTCTGTACAAAGGATAGTACTACTGGAGATATGTGTTAATTACCACATAATGTGACTCTATTACACCTGTATGCCATTCACCTGCAGCACAAACACTAACCATATACTCTCAGTACTCTGTACCACACTCAACATACATGTGCATTTACCATCCTTCCACTGCTTAGTACCTCGTTCATGACCACAGATTATTTTCCAATGTATCTTCCGTGACACGGTAGTATTTTTCCTGTTCCATATACATCAAAGAGCTATCCAATTCCCTTCCTGCCTTTCTGACATACTGTGTTTCTGTCATGCTAAACATTGGCAACTTTGCAGCCATTTCAGCCATTTACTACTCATAATGGTCTAGCTTCCTGCCATTGTGAACATTTTCCTATGTATGTGTGTATCAATAGCTATATAGCTATACACACCCTGGCAGTAAACTGTTGGGTGAAGCACAGGGGATATGGTTTAAGATCTCTGCAGGGGCTGGTGAAACTTAAAGCATATAAACTTTTTAAATGTTCCTAATCCACAGGGTTTCTGGCCAAACTATTAAGTGTTCAACAATGAGCAAATTTGATCTGGAAAGTCTTGAGACACAATAAACACAGAAATCCACAATTCAGTTTTGGCAGTCACTTTATCAATTAGAACTGCTCAGTGGAAGCTTAGATTCCACAGTCAAGTTATGAGGCATTGGACAATTCTATGGTTACAGAATTGTAGAAAACACAGGGGCCTGTCTATAGCAGTGGTTTTCAAACCTTTTTCTAGTGGCACAGTTGAAGAAAATTATTGATGCATGTGACCCAATGGAGCTGGGGATGAGGGGTTTCAAGTGTGGGATGGGCTCAGAGCTGGGGCAGAGGGTTGGGGTGTGGGGGTAAGGGCTGCACAGTGGGGCCAAAATGAGGGGTTCAGGGTTTGATAGGGGGCTCTGGGCTGGGGGATGGGGTTGAGATGCAGGAGAGGGTCAGGGCTCTGGGACGGAGGTGCAAGCTCTAGGATGGGACTAAGGTGTGACAGGTTGGATCATAGAAACCCTCTGGGAGCTGCCACCTGATGTGCCAAGACTGCCCCTGCTTTCCCTACCAGCTCGGGACTCCAGCACCCTCTCTTGCTGAGCCAGACACTCCCGTCTGCTCCAACAAAGACCCAGGGTCTGAATTACTTGCCCCAAAGCTGCAGGTTTACTTGAAAGCAGCTAACAGAAGTGTTCCTGTCTTTAACATCAGATGCCCAACCGCCAATGGGGTCTAAACTGAAACAATTCAGTTTTACCCTGTATAAAGCTTATGCAGGGTAAACTCATAAATTGTTCACCCTCTATAACACTGGTAGAGAGATATGCACAGTTGTTTGCTCCCCCAGGTATTAATACATACTCTGAGTTAATTAATAAGTAAAAAGTGATTGTATTAAATGCATAAAGTAGGATTTAAGTGGTTCCAAGTAGTAACAGACAGAACAAGGTAAAGTCACCAAGCAAAATAAAATAAAAAGTGCAAATCTATGTCTAATCAAACTAAATACAGATAATCTCACCCTCACAGATGCTTCAGTACGTTTTTTCCTCATAGTGGACACCTTCCAGGCCTGGGCACAATTCTTTCCCTTGGTACAACTCTTGTTCCATCTCAGGTGGTAACTAGGGGATTTTTCATGATGGCTCCTCTCCTCTTTGCTCTGTTCCACCCCTTTATATATCTTTTGCATAAGGCGGGAATCCTTTGTCTCTCTCTGGGTTTCCACCCCCCCCCCCATTGGAAAAGCACCAGGTTAAAGATGGATTACAGTTCATGTGACATGATCACATGTCACTGTAAAACCCCAAGCCCACTTGCCAGCACACATGTATACAGGAATATTTACAGGTAAAACACACTCATCTGCAGACAATTGTTCTGGTTAATGGGAATCATCAAGATTCCAAACCACCATTAATGGCCTACACTTTGTATAATTATAATAGACCCTCAGAGTTATATTTCATATTTCTAGTTTGATACAAGAGTGGTACATTTATACAAATAGGATGATCACACTCAGTAGATAATATGCTTTGTAATGATGCCTTACAAAAGACCTTTTGCATACAGCATAGTCCAGTTACATTCGACTCATTATCAAATTTTTATAAAATCATATAGACTGCAACGCCACACAGGGATAAGGAGTTTGGGGTACAAGAGGGGACTCTGGGTTTGGGAGTGCCTGGTGCTTGGGCAGGGGATTGAGCCTCGGGGTGGGGTGCAGGCTTACCTCCAGTGGCTCCCAGTCAGTGGCTCAATGGGAGTGCTAAGGCAGGCTTCCTGGGTACTTCTAATGGGAGTGTGGAGCGGGTGCTTGGGATGGAGGCAGTGCGTGGAGTTCCGTGGCCTCCCAGCCTAGGAGCTGGACCTGCTGCTGGCCACTTCCAGGGCACAGCACAGTGTCAGAACAGGTAGGAACTAGCCTGCCTTAGCCAGGCAGCATCTCCCGCGGTACTTTTAATGGCCCAGTCGGCGGTGCTGACCAGAGCCGCCACAACCTAGTGCCTTACATTCCGTGACCCAGTACTGGGTCATGACCCGCAGTTTGAAAACCACTTGTCTACTTAGATCAACCTCCTCTCTTTCTTCCTCCCTTTTCCAGGAGGTCACCTCCTAAAAGGTGCACTTCCCTTTATTCTGAAATGCAGAATACTATATAATCCTACAACTGCTTAAATATAACCTCACAACAAACACTTTGTTGAATGAATACTCCACACAGCTGAAAAAGACATACTTAGAGACAGATTGTGTTTTCCACAGTGGGTCTGTGTTGAGGGAAATGGAGAGCCATGCTGCCTCAGGAGGCACAATCCCTCTTCCTAGAAGGTAGAGCAGGACAGCACATACTGCACTATCCCTGCAGGGTTCCAACAGCTGCTGAGAGGCTGAGGTGACAGGAGAAGCCTGCCATTCTGTTACATTTCATGAATCCCAATGAAGCACACATGGTGCTTGCATTCAGGAAAATATTCATAAACCAGCCTCTCTTATTTCTGGTCCCGAAAGCCAATCTCAGCTAAAACCAAGTCTTTCAAGTATTTCAGACTCTTCACAAAGATTCATTTTGAGTTTGGTTCTAATGATGGGGAAAGGTTTGAAGGGTTTTTGTTTTTAACATCCAACCTAGTTTATCTGTGCCTAATTTTGATATCAATGAATTAATTAGAAAGGGTTGGAAAGCTATTACAAAGTAACTTTAGTTCTGTGGGGCGGTACTTTGGTAGTCAGCAATGACAGGGAAAGAAATACAGAAGCATTACATTCATATTTTCATACGATTTGAATGAGCTGTAGTTTTGTTTTGGTATATCACTGGCCCTTTCATGTGGTCTGCTCATGGCACCCATTTCCTTTCCATAGGCTAGCATCTCTAATCAGTACAGTACACAATTCTCAATTTTTTGTTTTCTTTTTATTCATCTCTAAAGTCTCAATTTTCATGTTGTTCAGGAGCTATGAAAAACACCAGATTAAACTGGTTTAAACAGAATTTTTATTTGCTTAATTAGCTTCTCTAGAACTGCTTAATAACCACACAGTCTGTACTGTGAACCATGTAATTATTGTGACATTACTTCTCTTACTGGGGTATTTTACTCTTGAGGTCATCAGCTCTCCTTTTCAAATTCTGGCTGGTGAGTTTACTGCTGCCATGAACTGAGCACCATCAGAAGTGTTCAGATATTACTGAATGTCCTCAATGCCCTTCCATGTGATGCAGAGATTGTATACATAAGCAGTAACGACATCCTAGTTATGTGGCATAAAAGTGTTTAAAATAAAATAGTAATAAATTTCAGCAAATACGTTAAAATCATTTCTAAGCAGTGCAATTGCTTACAAATTTGTCAAGGTTGGCTTAGTGCCCAAGTATGCACAAAACTCACAAAGTTTGAAAAGTCATGGTTCAACCCTGAAAGAAGATTTTGTCTGCTGCCCTTTAATATTTTATAGACTTCTTTTTAAGACTATATAGTCCTCATGCTTCCCTCTGCTTTAAGCTACCTTTGTGTTTCCCTGAACCTGGCCTCACCAAGTGTCAGCTCTGGTGCAAGGAAGCAGGCAAAGGCTTCTAAGGTGTCTGCCAGCAGCCATGGATTAGCCAGACACAAGTATTGTAGAAATATGTTTGTAGGAGACTACAATTTAGAGATGATTCCTCATAAGAGACAGTATTATGAATGTAGAAGTTTGCAGATGTGCCCTGGAGGTGGGGGTTGTGAACACAGCATGGCTGTGCGCAGCAGCTCACTGCAGAAGCTCTCCATTTTGTTTTATTAAAGTTCTATTCCTTTCCTATTCACTGGTTTGATATTTAATGAACCCTAAGATCATTACAAGTATGTCCAGGCCACACCCCTTTTTTCTAGGCATGACCCCTACATTGAGAGTGCCATTTGAGATTATCAAAGCTGTAATGCCTAAAGGCACTTGGGTGCCAGTAGATTTGGGGCTCAGTATAGATGTCCTTTGGCTCCAGAGGATTCTCTGAGATATGTAGTTTTGGGGAATGGAACCAGCAGTTTCTGGTTTTGTGGTAGAGAGCAAGTCTGCCTGCCCTCTCCCTCAGTTCTTGGAAACGTCTCATATGCATTCATACACTATACTGGTGCCTCTCTGAAGCTACGTGCTTGTTCTCAGCTTTCCTTTATCTTTTTATTTATTTTAAGTAAATCTCTGGCTGTTAAGGTTTCAAAGGAAATGTAAAATATTTGAACCAAGCACATATGATTCAGAGATGTCTGCATGAGTCTGCAAAGAACACAAACGTTCTGACAGATGTGAATTCCACCTACTGCCTCAGTCAGATGTTAACTTACATGCCCAGTGATGATAATGTAAACATCCACATGGTTAACTATTTATTCTTCATGTATGAGAGCAGAGGGAGGATGACAGATCTGCAAAAAATTACTGACAATGATGTCTCATTCCAGTGACTCAAGTGAGATGAGCTTACTTTGTGGGAAGAGCTTGGAAGAGTACCACCATCTCTCTGCACCCCACTTTAGTCTGACCCCTGCCTCCCTAGTGGAAGAATTAACTGGAAACTCTATAGAGTTGCATTCCTCTATGCACATTATTCCAGTCTAAGGTAAAATAGGTGCTAAGTATTTATTCCTGTTTATTATGTGGTATTCCTAAATTTCTAGGTACAGTTCATAATATTTTACTATAATGTTTGCTTTTAAACAACCATCTTAGGCTATTCCAGTATTAACTGATGGTGTTTTTCCACAGTATACATAATCAGAAATGTCTCTCTTCATTGCCAAGTCTTGTTATATAAATTTATATTGCCTGTATTTGGACTATTAAAATCTGATTTACAGTTTCTGCCCCCAAGAGGATAAGAAGTTGTGCCTACGTGCTCCACTGTGTATCCCTGAGAAACAATTCACTTTCTAACTGTGAATTTTTTTCATGGTAAATTGGTTCTGTGATTGAAAAAAATAAACAGTATTTGTTTTCATGCTGTAGGGAAAGACAAATCATCATTTTTCCTAGACAAAGGCATTATAATTGAACCAGTGTCTATATTAAAAGTGGACATTTTGTATTTTACATGAGAAATACAGTGGGGGTTTCACCTTTAAGTATTTGATTGCTAACAAATTCATGGGATGAACCTTCTGTATTGTTAAATAATAGCTGAACCATCCAAAAATAGCAAAGAGTCCTGTGGCACCTTACAGACTAACAGACGTTTTGGAGCATGAGCTTTTGTGGGTGAATACCCACTTTGTCAGATGCATGTAGTGGAAATTTCCAAGGTCAGGTATACATATGCAAGCAAGAAGCAGGCTAGAACGAGGTTAGTTCAATCAGGGAGGATGTGGCCCTCTTCTAGCAGCTGAGGTGTGAAAACTAAGGGAGGAGAAACTGGTTTTGTAGTTGGCAAGCCATTCACAGTCTTTGTTTAATCCTGAGCTAATGGTGTCAAAGTATCCAAAAATAATAATTCCAGTGTGGCAAAGCAACCATAAGAGAAAACAAGCAAAATTACTGTTCCACATGGAAATTCTAGGTACTGTGTTTCCATCACACAATATAAGCAGATTTTTCTTTTTCCAAGATGTCCATAGATCCTCTTTTCTGTGACACCTTCCCTAACAGAGCTACTTCTTTACCTTGAGTCTGAATGCTATTGAATATACAACAAGGAAGATTCATCCTGCAAAAAACATGTTGCATCAACTGTGCCCTTTGTCTTTTCACTTTCAAGGATAGTTAAGGTCATTCTGTGCAGGCCTTTACTTTTTTTAAAATAGTCTTTGCCTGCTGTGTTTAGTTAAACAAGAAAGAAAAAACATGTTCAGGAATAACAAGAATACCCAGAGTTATAATAGTTAAGGCCAATAACATTTTTGGAAGGGATATTAAACCTCATGCTCCAAAGTTTATATCAATTGCTAATTATCAGATGTAAGGATGAGAAATGAATGTGTGTGTGTCTGTGGTGGTGGTGGAAGAGGGGCCGGGAGAGGGACAGATTACACTGGTCTACAATTTTTGAGAAGTTGTCTGCTTCAGAGATAAAATGTGATATTTATTATATATTTTGATATGCTGAATTCAAATATGACAATTAAAACAACTGATTGGCTACTGTTTCTAAGGTATTTAAGTTTTTACATTTTATGTCTATGTATATTGTGTAGATAGTAGAGTTTTAATCATAAATTGTAAACCTAGGTCTTTTCATGTGTTTATGGTTGCTTTACATGATAATATTTCACCTGTCCTGCTTATGTAACACTTTAAAAATCAGCAAAAGGGTTATATAACTAAAATTTATTATGAAACAAAAGGCAAAAAACTCTTACGTACATAGTTTAGTCCTATTCGGTGTCTACTTGGCGCTTCTTGGCTTGTCTCTTGTATTCATTAAATGGAGCATCTCTTGTCACTGTCCAGCAATAGTCTGCAAGCATTGATAGGCTCCATTTGCCCTGATAGCCTGCCAGGAGATTCCACTGCTGTAGTGTGGAGCTCAACAGCTCTGCCTTACTCTTGGGTAGTTCCAAATCCCTGACAAGGTCATTCAGTTCACCTTGTTTTATGAGGTGTGGTTCAGAGGAGGAGGAGGGGAGAAAATGTGGGTCCTGTGACACTGATGGTTCAGGACCAGAAGTTTCATCCTCTTCCTCTTCCTTGTCTGACTCAAGTGAGAATGATTCTGGTGCATCAGGAACCGGCAGTCCTTCTCCGTGGGGTACTGGGCGTACAGCTGATGGAATGTTTGGATAATGCACAGTCCACGTTTTCTTCTTTGACACACCTTTCCCAACTGGAGGCACCATGCAGAAGTAACAATTGCTGGTATGATCTGTTGGCTCTCTCCAAATCATTGGCACTGCAAAAGGCATAGATTTCCTTTTCCTGTTCAACCACTGGCGAAGATTTGTTGCACAAGTGTGTAGCATATGTGTGGGGCCCACCTCTTGTCCTGATCTCCAATTTTGCAGCCAAAATAAAGGTGATAGGCTTTCTTAACCATCGTGGTTATACTGCGCTTTTGTGATGCAAAAGTCACTTCACCACAAATATAGCAGAAGTTATTTGCACTCTTCACACAAGTACGAGGCATCTCTGCTCACTTTGGCTAAACAGAAATGTGTCCCTTTGCAAAATCAAACACTGACAAAGAAGAGAGCACGACACTGTATGATTTCTAGAGCTGATATATGGCAGTTTGTTCAGCAGAGTGATGTAAGCTTCGTTAGGATTGCATCATCCATGACTTCTAGGAATAACATGATGCAATTCATATCATGTATGACGCAATACCAGCTTCAGATTGCATCATTCGTTGTTTTGCCTAAAAAGCAAGTACTGTCCAAACCCAGTCACAGATTTATTCATAGATCCAGTCAAAGATGTATTTTAGTCATTTCTGGTTTAAATTGAGATCCCTTCCTTTTATAACTCACTTATCCTCCACCATTCCCAAGTCAAGGGTCATATATACTGACCCAATAGCATATCTTGAAACCTAGAGCCAATCAACAATTTTAAGCATCATTTTCGTTCTCAGTGACCCAGAATTAGTAAAGTTGGACTACGTTTATTTCAGAAGCATTTTGGCTGTAGAGCAGTGTTATTTAGCTTAACAAAGACAAGGTCATGGAATGATATGATTGCTGTCTGTAAGTGACTACATGGGGAACATATATTCAATAACAGGATCTTGAATCTAGCATAGAAAGTTATAACATGATCCAGTGGCTGGAAACTGAAGCTACACAAATTCAAATGGGAATTAAGGTGTACATTTTTAACCATCATTGTAATTAAGCACTGGAAAAGAATTACCAAGAGGTGTGATGTATTTTCAATCATACAAAATTTTTAAATCAAGGTTGGATTTTTTTTTAAAGGTATGCTCTAGGAATTATTTTTGGGAAGATCTATGGCCTATGTTACATGGGACGTCATAGTAGATGATCACTATGGTCTCTCTGGCCTTGGAATCTCTGCAAAACAAACTGCTGAGAACATCAGATTAATTGGGTCTATATAATTCCTTATTCGCTATCTTCCGTTTTAACTTGACTGTACACAGCCAGAAAAGAAGAGAGTTTCCCTAAAACCCATAAATTTCTCTTCCTTGTTTTTACTCTTAATTCTAATATGACTAAAAAGATAGCTTCATGCTTTGGATGTGACGACCCCTGATCTAGAAGATTGTCTCATTTACAGGGTCTCCACAGCATTATTTGAAATAAGTGAGAATGTTGCCCTTGATATTAATGGATTCAGTATCAGATCCTTTTTGCTTGCAGTAAGTTTTAGTTTACATTCTCTAACCCCAATACACTTTTTCTTTCAGTTGCTCAAAATTTTCCTTGATTCTTGGTCTCATTCCAAACATTTGTGTTTTCACTTGCTTGTTTTATTTTTTGGAAATTTAGGTAAAATTCATTCACCCATTTTTGAGATATGGGCATTTGTTTTTACTGTTTGTATATTGGGACTGAAATTTCGCACCTTGTATAATTCAAAAGCAGTCAACTTTCTAAACACCAAGCTTAACTTACTTTTAGGGTCCTGGTAGTGTGAATGGAAACAATCCAATCTGGGAGAAGATCTGCAACAAAGAGTGGAAAAAGTGAGGCCTTGTCAACACTTAAAACAGACCAGCAGAGCTATGTCAGTTAGGGGTGTGACTTTTTACTGACATAGCTATTCCAATATAAGTCATCAGTGTAGATGCAGTTATACCAGTAAGAAGTCTATTTGCTGGTATAGTTTATGATGTTCCAAGAACTGGTATAAGCAATACCAGAAAACACTAATTTTTTTGCCATTATAAGATGCATCTACTCTAAGAGGGTTTGCCAGTATAGGTCTCTCCAGTGTAGGCGTGGCCTCAGAGACCTTATTCTTCCTTCACAGTTACGTCTAAGAATATTTGAAGACTTTAAATACTCAGTTTCTGAATAGAGCAAATCAAACATATACCAGGCATATAAGAAAGTATATTCTATAAGTGGATCCTCTTAGCTTTGGACTGAGAAACAAAGAGCTCTGTGCAATGAGATTTATAATACAGCTACTTGACATTTACAACTGCTTCATCAAGCACTGTAAGAATGACATTCTTTCCTCAGCTTTCACAGCCTTTCGGAAGCCTAGCATTGACTATGAGCAGCTGACAGGTTTTTAAGAGAGTTAAAAGCTGCCTACACTAGGTGCTAACATACTTTTGAACAGCAATTAATTAAAATGCTCCTAGTCTGGACAAAACATAATAAAGCAAATAAAATTCACAAGGAATTGGCTTGTATGGCTTGCTACTTCCCATGAGTAACTTCCAGACCAGTACACGTCCATGGTGCAGGAAATAAAATTTACAGATAAGGAAAGTAATTTTCATTTCTTATAATAGAGGATATTTACACTAATCTGGATAGATTTTCCCTAGAGATCAAAATTTTCTGAATATGAGTAATTTTGAAAATTACCCTAACTGACTAAGAAGCCTAATTTTCTAAAGTTACTTTGCAATTTAGGAGCCTAAGTCTCACTGAAAGTCAAAGACTTTCAAAGTTATTTAGACTCCTAAAAATACAGACAGATACTTTTGAAAACCCTATTAGGTTCCTAAATGCCTTTGAAAATTTATCCCTAAGTCGCTTTTGAAAATGGAACTTAGGCTCCTAAATCCTGTAGATGACTGAAAAATGTACTCATAATTTAGTTTGTAAATAGTATAGTTTTTATTCTGTTCATGCTAACATCTACAGGTGTGATACTTATATTTTCCATCACTTCTATGTGGTTTTGCTCTGTTCACTACCTCCTGGAGTCATAGCGTACTGCTGCAGTGGAAAAGAGTCTGAACTCAGAAGAAGGGACAGAAAAAATGTAGCTGAAGATGCCTCCATTATGGTGGAATAAGCATGTCTAACCCGTAATTAACACCCATACTATTGGATGTCATTCATTATAATATGGAGGCAAGGAAACTAATTCTCTTATCATACTGATTTACATTAGAACAGAAAGAATTTAGTTGTAAAATTTGATGTTTTCCATCTGACTGCAGAACATAAAATTGACTTTGCATCAATGAAGCTGATGTGCCAGATTGTCAGCTGATGTAATCAGTATAGCATCACTGACTTTAATGGATCTACACTGATTTACATCAGCTGAGGAACTGGACCATTTTCTTAGTTCATGTGAGTTTCATACAAAACCCAGTTCCTGTCAATCTGGCATTTACCATTCATGTGTAATTAATATGCAATTAACCATTATTAAACCAATCAAATGCCCTGGCTCCATTAAAGGATTACTTGGTGGTTGTTCAATCTATCATTTTAATATTGAGCTCCCTTAATCTACACTTTTGTCACACCATCAGCTGGCTTCCTCTGAAATGTAAAAATCTTTATGGCATTCTTTAATTGATTCCTTATAATTTCCTCTATTTGAGTTAGCTATTTATACTTATTAGTCTCTAGTGAACACTGTCACATTCTGGATGGCCTTTTCACATACAGTACCTAACAAGCTGAAGTTATATCTATCCCACTTCCTTTAAATGGGCCACAGTCTTCTCTCACTTACTCCAGTAACTATGGAGTTTTTCTGGATTCACAACAGAGCAACTGAGACTGGAACTGGTTCCTATAATACTTTTGCTGACACAGCCTGAGGAGAGAGAATCTTGCTTTATTTATCAGTAGTGGATTAAAGTTACTTCTGTCAATCATTTGTTCCCTCCCCAACACTGTTTGTGTGTCTGTGGGTGGCTGGTTTCCAGGGGCCATATGAACTGATGGTTCAAATGGTGAAAACTTGCTACAAAACAGTCTACATAATTCTACACAAGCCAAAAACTCCTACTTGGGATTTTCAAAACAAACTTACAGTACAAAAATGGAATTCATGCAGAGATCCACAGAGAATCTATAGACTTCAAAAAGGGGTGAAGTAATGATGAAATGTGGGGGGAATTAAGACAAATGAACCTACCATGGAAAACAAAAATTGGCAGCAAGTTAATGTTGTTCTAAGCAGCCCTGTTTGCTACCTACAAAAATTTTCTGTCATTGAAAGTATAAACTTTCCGGTGAATAGCTCTGCGTATGAGGACTATTTGGAAATATTGGGGATGTGGTTTTCATCTCTTAACAGTGCTTAAACAAGTTATCTGCCCATTTCTATACATATCCTTCCATTACACTTCCTGCTACATCTGTGGTACAGAAGCACTCCACATCTTTCCTACATAGCATCTGTGTCTTATAGTGTCTTAATTTAAGATATTTAGAACAAACTTCCACAGGAAATTAGGTAAATCCAGAGTTTGACTGTCTTAGGAAATGTTGCCAAAGATTCATTTTTTAAAAGGATTTTCCACCATAAGAATGACAGCCTCATTATTGACACCACCTTCTATTTAAAACTCTCAACCAAAAAAAATCAGAAACAAAATCCATACTCCATCCCCCAAAAAAGTCTATAGCTTGAAAACAGAGAAGTGCCAGAAATTTCATAAAGTCCACTAGGGACTTTGTTATTGCTATCAATTTTATGTGGAAAGTACTCAGATATTACAGTGAAGCATCAATATCAAACCCTAAAATTAGATTAGATTATATATACACAAAGGTACATATAAATTGGTAATATCTCACAATGGTGACGTGTTAAATTAATTTGCATCACAACAATATTTGTGTATATTTCTCATAAAATATAGAATACTTGTAATAATTGGAGGGCAAATTTTCCTCTTGTCCTGCAACCATCTGTCCCATTGACATTAATGGAATCCCTGATAAAGTGATAGAAAAGACTAGATCCCTACATTTCTAACTGCATAGTCCCATATAACTGGATAGACCTTGGTAGCAGTAGTGAGAGTTGGTTGCTTTTAACCACTTCACATTCTTCTCTCTTTCAGACAAATGGACCTTCATTTTCAAAAGTGGCTGCAGGTGTTCAACCTGAGACTCTTCAAAGGGGGCTAATTTTCAGAGGGCAAATGCTCAGCACTTTCAGGAACTCAGGCCTTTTAAGGTGTTCTGTTCATTCCAAAAATAAAAAGGAGAAATACATTAAACAGTTAGCTTTCTTCTATCATAAGTGATAGCCTCTTACCTTTTTCAGAGGACCATCTGATACGTGCTGTTTTGTACTAGGACTTTGAGGGGAGGCTGAGCAGAATGTAAGAGCTGACAGTCTGACAAAGAATAAAGACCTACTTCTCACTGCATTGAACATGACCTATACCATGTTTCTGTCTTAAGTGATGCAAAAGTTCACAACTGACAAATATTTCTTTCAATGTATTTATATGATCATTCCCAAGCTGTCCAACATCCAATTGTTTTGTACTGCTGACTCTGTACAGCAAAGCACTCTATTCTCTAAAGAATTATGCCCATGTTAGGCTGAATATAGTCAAAATGTTTCTGGGGTGTTGTTTGTTTGCTTTGGGGGTTGTGGTAAAGTTTGTGCATGTAAATGCAATTGGTGTTTCGAAACATGGCATAGTCATTGTACTATAGGCAATGTGTGGGAGGAGGCAAGCGCAGTCACGTTCCTCCCCCAGATCTCCCCGATTTCTGCCAGGGTGGAAGTCAGCGCTGTTGAAGGGACATGCCTATGAAAGGCACCAGCAGCTAGTGCTCCTGCGGAGCCCCACTAAGTGGTACCTAGAGCAGGGAAGTGAAACTGGACTGGCAGCATAGCTCTCTGCCAGAGGGGGTGTGGGGAAGCCTGCTGAGTCCTATACCTTTTTCACTGCCAGCCACAGTTACTTGCTCGAGTATGGGTCTGGAGTAGCCTGCCTTGGGTGTGAGAAGGGAGCTCAGTGAGTTAGTCGGGGCAATGTGGGAGAGGCAGTGGGGTCCAGGGCTTCTGGGAGGTGGAGTGGGGAGCCCAGGGAAGCAGCGGGGACTAGGACAATAGATGGATGGGTGGGGGAAGCAGTGGGGGCCAGAGCAATAGGGAGATGGGTGGGGAAGGCAGCAGGGAGGGGGGATGAGGGGATAGGTGGAGGGCTGAGGGAGGCAGCAAGGGCCAGGGTGCCAAAAAAAAGTTCATACAGGTTGCCAATTTCCCTAAGGCTGACAGTGCAGTGTAGTCAGGAGGGCACCGTGCTCAAGAGCGTGTTGCTGGAGGGTGCCTTGGCAGTCCCCAGGAAGTTGATTGTGGCTGTGGTGGCGAGGGGGTGGGAGGCTGCCATTGTGCCAGACCACTATCAACAGTTACCAGTCACCTGTGTATTGTGCAATGAGGATACTTATGCCATGCAAGGGTAGTTTGCAGATCCAAGAAGAAAGAGAGCTAATAAAATGTAATGGAAAATCTCTCATAAGCTAATAATAAATATGATTCATGAACACACAAAACATGATATTTCAAAACTTTGGGTGCACGGAGCAATGTTTCTCATAGGCAATTTTTTGCACAGAACTAATAAACACATAGATTTTAAGGTCAGGAGGGACCATCATAATCATCTAGTCTGACTTCCTGTACATTGCAGGCCACGGAACCTCATCCGCCCACTCCTGTAATGAACCAATAATCTCTGGCTGAGTTATGAAAGTTCTCAGATCATGAGGTCACTGTTGTGAATCATGTTGCTTTCTGCCAGTGTGGCTATTTGAGCAATATGTAGTCTAGCTATTGATCTCACACCACAGGTCTGATGGAAAGAAGTGGAAAATCCTTGGTAAAGAAGAGAGATGTAGAGGTACATACCAGTGCCCACCCCTTCGTGAAAAGCAGATAAATATTAGTCTAGCATCAACCATCCTGGGGCCTCTGTGAAAACAAGAAAAAAGTTGATATGTTGGCATCATCCTGCCCTCACCCAAGCCTCTTTGCAGATACTAAGGCCTGGTCTACACTACAGCTGCTGGTTGATCTGAGCTACACAATTTGAGTTATGTTAGTAGTTTAACTCAAGTCGACGTAGCTTAAATTTACTTACTGTGGGGTCCACACTATGCAATGTTGATGGGAGCTACTCTCTCGCTGACATTGCTTCTGCCTCTTGTTGAGGTGGAGTACAGAAATCGATGGGAGTGCTCTCTCCCATCGATTGAGCACATCTTCAATGTACTCGCTAAATCAGTGCTGCTGCATCGACTGCGGTAGCGCCGTTTTAGCTCCGTAGTGAAGACAAGCCTTAAGTTGGAAGAACATACTAGTGCTGTTTATATGGACCGTGATCTCCATGGAACAGGGCAGGAAAATCTGATATATCATCTTTTCTATCCTTCAGAGAAAGGGAGAAATTAAACTCTTATGTCCTTTCTCTGACCCCAACAGTGAACAGAAAGAGGACTAGCACCAACACTTATCTGAGATCCCTTTAAACGTACATCTACACTGCATGCTTCTTTCAGCAGCATGAAGAGAATGTACCTGCATATCCCCTCTCCCCCAGTATGGGTATTGTAGCAGGTTGAGCACCCGCTCCAGCCCTGGAGGGGCTGGAAAAGCCCTGCAGAGGGCTGGGGCTGGGCAAGGTAAAACCCTGACTGATTTGGGGGAAGTGGCTGCCTTTACTGCAGTGGCATGTTTGTGGTGCTTATGGATGGACTTTGAATATGTTTATGCTATTTTTTGGCACAAGTATGATGTAGAAGCAAAAGTCCATAAATAATGTTACTCATTTTTATAGAGAAATTTTCAGAAGAGAATTTTGCTTTAAGTTGTTAAATAGACCCCAAGAGAGACTGTGATCTACTGGTTAATTAATAGTTCTGGAAATCAGGATTGCTTGACTTCCTATTCTGCATTGACACTTTGTGTTAACAACAGATCAGTTAACATCGCTATGTTTCACCTTAGTCATCTTTGAAATATGCATAATATTACTTAGCTACTCTGCAAGAGTTTTGTGTAGCTTAATTCATGTTTGTAAAGTGCTTTGAGATCATTGGAAGTGAAAGCAATATAATCATCATATACATGAAAAATAGTCTTTTTGCCATGGTGCACACTAGTTCATGGGACACATCTTCATAAAAACTAAGCTTGCTAAAACTAATACTAATCTTTGGCACTGTTAAGTCAGGGAGAATATATGAATAATTAGTGACAAAAAATACGAGCAAAGAGAAATCTGTGCAGCCTTATCTACCCATCACTGTGCACAGTTTCCTGCCAAGTCCTAAATCAACATATAATCAACATGATAGAATATGTACTTTAAGAAAATGACATTCTTTCTGGGGTTAAAAAAAATAAAAAGATCAAATACTTGTCACTGCATCCATTTTCAGATACCCACACACTTTGCAGTCATATTAAGTAAAGATAAAATTAAAGACACAGCTACACTGGAACAAATGATTTAAGGGAAGCTGGTTTCTAAGTCATTAGCATAGCATCAGTTAGTTTGATGAAAGCTAATATAATGCCATTCTTTTTATTACCCTTAAAGTTTGTTAGCTTTCCTAAGTACTAAAATACATCAAACTTTCTGAAACAAGCTATAGAATCTCAGAAGAGTTGAAGATTTTTCTTTTGGCAGTCATTACAAGTCAGGCTGCCAGCAGAAAAATCTAAATAAGCTCAGTAATTTTATGAGCATTATCAGATGCCAAACATTCTATATCTAATCAAGCTCAAATCCTTTATGAAGTTTAAAGCCAACAATTTGTCTGACATCAATATTTATTTAAGTCTGGACAAATCCACTATATATTAACAAAACCCAATAATCTGACCACAGTGGCCCCACCAAAAAGTATTTATTAATGTTATATTTTGCATTTAAAATGGCATTTAATGCAAACTTGTATAATGTTCAATCCTATGCCACTGCTATCAAGGAGGAAAAAAAGCCAAACTTCCTTCTGTCACTGAAACAGCAAGATTATGCCTGCAGAAATTTTCCAAACTATACATTTTGTCATAATCCAAGACTGCTTCTACTCACCTCCAAACCACAGCATTTCTTACTGTGAGGATTTATTCTTATTTCACAGAGATCAACCACAACTGAGATGACCTTTGGGACACTAAAAGTAACAAGCCAAGAACAGGATGAGAAACACAACCTCTCCTTTGAAGAATTTGACCTGTTCCAACAAATAGTATTAATGGAAGAAGTGACAGCAATCAAGGTGATCACCTGCGACTCTGAACCTTATCCTTTCTAGATTATGAAAGTAGAGAATGCCTGGAGTAAGGCTACTAACACAGACTGTCACCCACCATAAAATATGCAATGGTATGACTAGTGCTAAAGAAACTATTATTTGACACAAGACACCTCATGAACTTCTTCCCAGTTTCTAATTAAATTAATCAATAAACTAATCTAAAAATGATTGTGCCAGCTATTAGCAGCAAGTATCTGGAACTATTCTCAGTCAAGATTAAGGGCAGGGCATTACACTGAGGCAGCACTTGTTTCTCTAGCAGACAACTTGCTGTTCATCAACAAGAGAAGGATAAGCATCCTCATCTGCTTTTGATACTGCTGCTCACCAGATATTCCTGTCCTAACTCCATGAAGCTGGAAATGAAAATGGAACCATGTTGCAAAGACTCAAGTCTTTCTTCTTAGACCAGAACAAGATGGACATTATGAGAAACAGCTTCTCTAGCTCTAGGATCCCCACCTGATGAGCCCTCCCCTCCCCAAGTTCAATCCCATTTTCAGATAAAAGTCAATTTCTATATGAAGCTATCAAGAAACTGGAGACAACACAAGTTGAAATGCGAATTGCATACATCTGTCATCTTGCTCTACATCAAACAAACAGCAGCATGTCCCAGCTCTCCCAATCCCTAGCCAAAATCATCATAAGGATGAAAAGTGTCATGGCTAACGTTTACCCTAGCCAATACTGAGGCAATACTGTGAGCAAAAGGGAAGTGCTTTGAAAAACTCTTTACATTTAGGAATGAAGCCAAATCTGCAGTTTGCCATGGCACATCAGGTGGGCATGTCAAGTATACAAAGCTTAAAAGAGTACCATTGCCTTCCCCCATCCCTAACCCCAAGTTCAACTCCATGTCTCCTTAACAGTGATGTTCTTAAATAAAGCCTTAACTCACGCTTTCTTAACTATGGAGAGCTTAAATGAGACATTTAGCTCAGAGAACCCTAAGCAGTCAAAGGCACCATAAAGGTAAAGCACTGAGTATGTACACAACAATCTAAATTTTCTGCTTCAGGCTGTAGGAAAAATAAAATATTGACAGAAAAAATTTTCCTGTGACTTGGGTCCCAGGAGGGCCATGCTGAGATTACTCAATCAGAGCAAACTGCAAAGAATGGGGCAGATAATCCCCAGAACTGGGGGTTATTCTAATACTTAGATTCACCAAGCCAGAACAAAACAGCTTCTACAATGGTCAGAAGCCAAAACACAGTTCCTTTAAAACAATCCGACCTTGGGCTCCCACCCAGACAGCAAAGTCAAATATGATGAGGATACTGAAAATAGCGTTCATCATATAAAAAGTTCTACCAACCCCAAAGAATCAGACACATTGCCCACCAGGTCAATGAATCTTACCTAAATACAGCCAATTCTTATTAGTTAAACTAAAATTTATTAAAAAAGAAAAGAGAGTGTATTGGTTAAAAGATCATTATACATACAGATATGAATAAAGTTCTTAGGTCAGTTTCACAGTAGAGGTGGTGAGCTTCAGAATTGCAAAGAGTTCTTTCAGAGTTAGTTCCATAGGTTATAGTCCAATGCCCAATATAAGGGTGATCCAGACTGGAGCTGGAGACCTCAGTCTTGTGACTCAAACTTCCCCGACAAAGCTTACGCAGATCTGAGATACAGGATCAGTGTCCTACCGTTCTTTTTATAGTTCTCTGGCAGCCTCTTGACAGCAGGCATTCCTTGGGTGCGGCATTGTGGCTTTGAAGTAGAACCTCCTATTTCCTATATACTGCAGCAAATTAGCTGCATAGATTAACATATTGCAACTGCCCATCTTCCACCATTTACAGATAGTTTACTACAAACTTCAAAAAAGAAATAAAGACAATGATATTGTTACACCAAACTTCATCAAAAGATTAATATTCTCTTTTGATCTTTGAATCAATAGAACATAGTGATAGACAGAAACCATCTGTTTACATGGTTTTCATCTAACAAGATATAAGTAAACACATACAAATAGCATTAACTCCAGTTCTCTAACAATGCAGGCATACATTTCAAAGCTTTAGTCTATCTAATTTGGCTTTGTTGGCTATTTATAAGAAATAGCCCTAATTACCATTTATATACTTTTCTAATATGGCCTTGAAGGTTGAATTTGGGTAGCCTGCTGGTTGCTTACTCTTTCTGACTGAGCGTCACATGTACTAATGTGTATACATTGAATATTCAAAGTGAAAAACTCCATAACTTTAAAAATATTGGACAGATCTTCTCCCAAACTGGATTGTTTCCATTCACACTACCAGGACCCTAAAAGTAAGTTAAGCTTGGTGTTTAGAAAGTTGACTGCTTTTGAATTATACAAGGTGCGAAATTTCAGTCCCAATATACAAACAGTAAAAACAAATGCCCATATCTCAAAAATGGGTGAATGAATTTTACCTAAATTTCCAAAAAATAAAACAAGCAAGCGAAAACACAAATGTTTGGAATGAGACCAAGAATCAAGGAAAATTTTGAGCAACTGAAAGAAAAAGTGTATTGGGGTTAGAGAATGTAAACTAAAACTTACTGCAAGCAATAAGGATCTGATACTGAATCCATTAATATCAAGGGCAACATTCTCACTTATTTCAAATAATGCTGTGGAGACCCTGTAAATGAGACAATCTTCTAGATCAGGGGTCATCAACCTCTGGCACGTGGCTTGGCAGGATAAGCACCCTGGTGGGCTGGGCAGGTGTTTACCTGCAGCCTGAGCAGGTTCGTCTGATCGCGGCTCCCACTGGCGGCGGTTCGCTGTCCCAGGCCAATGGGGGCTGTGGGAAGTGTCACAGTCAAGGGATGTGCTGGTCGCAGCTTCCCGCCGCCCCTGTTGGCCTGGGATGGCGAACCTTGGCCAGTGGGAGGCGCGATCGGCTGAACCAGCTGACACGGTAGAAAAACAAATTGGCCCAGCCAACCAGGGTGCTTACCCTGGCGAGCCATGTGCCAGAGGTTGCCGACCCCTGTTCTAGAGGTAACGCACAACTTAAATCTCCCAGCATCCTATATTAGATTTCTAAATAAAAAGCATTTTTATACCTTGTAGTGGAGGTAACAAAATTACAATTTCACAATAGTACCAATGTAGAAAAAATGTAAATTCCCTCTTGAGTTTTAACATTTGTAATGAATGGAATGTTTATTATTATGAAAATTTATGAGTATACTAAAAGAGCCTATTAACCTGGAGAGAATTGAAGAAATAAAATGAGAACTTGCTGTCCGAGCAGCTTTTCTCTGAGCTTTCACTGCTCTACCACATATTATAAACTAGTTATGAAATTTGTCAGCTTTACTAGTCTTTATGATTATGAGCCATTTGCAAATAATAAAACAATGACAATTTGCACTTAACTCCTGAGATTTCTTACTTTCTTCAGCAAACCCTCTCTTTCTATTCCATCCAAACTTTGAAAGTAGATGTGAGCAGTGGGGGTTTTATAAACAGCTTGGTCTGTGTTATGGAGTCATGATTTCCTACAGCTTTTTGAAAACCATGGTTTTCCACAAGAAGCTGGGAGACCTACCAAGTCTACATTACCACCAGTCTGTGAAGACTCCTCTAGCATTCAAGGCTACTCAACAAGTATAGCTGCCAGGTAATGCCAATTTTGACTTAAAAAAGACAAGACGGGTGAGCTACTTACAGCTACACAGATTTCTTCAGGACCTGAAGAAAACCTCTGTGTAGCTCAAAAGCTTGTCTTTCACCAACAGAAGTTGGCTCATTAAAAGATATTACCTCACCCACCTGGTCTCTATAATATCCTGGGACCAACATGGCTACAACACAAGAAACAATGTTTTTACTTAAGGTAGCAATACAAAAACTGTTCACTTCCAACTCAGCCCAGTTTGTTTATTTTATATATGAATTACATATTACTTTACACAGTATCAACAAGGAGTCCGGTGGCACTTTAAAGACTAACAGATTTATTTGGGCATAAGCTTTTGTGGATAAAGTGGGTTTTTTACCCATGGAAGCTTATGCCCAAATACATCTGTTAGTCTTTAAGGTGCCACTGGACTCCTCGCTGTTTTTTGGATACAGACTAACACGGCAACTCCCTGATACTTTACTCAGTATGACCCCTATCCTTAAAACTCAAATGTGCGTGTGACTTTTTGCACATGATTAGTCCCTCAGAGGACAAAGGGACTCTGCTGATCTGCAAAACTAGGATTTGTAAGATTAGACCCTATGCATATACATTTATGCATATGCAATTTATTATTTTGTGGTTTCCTGACTTGAGATATTTTAAATGGCCCAGATTCAAAGAAAAGAATTAAAAAAATACCTAATCCAGGCTCCTGTTCTATATTAACAATAGAGTCACAAAGAAAAAAAAAACCAAAAGTTTGTCCTCATTTCAAAATCAGAAAAATCCAGTTAGAGGTAAAACTCAAACCCAAATTTTATCACACCAATACTTGATATTTTATATATGTTGTACACACAAAGTACTATGTTAAAACAACATTAAGGTTGTGAAAAGTCAAACACCCAAAACTCAGGAAATGCCAGAATTAAAGATGGTTTATGCTACCTTAATTCAACTCCCTTGTGGGTATGCATTATGGCAATCTTTAATTACATAGAAACATAGAACTGGAAGGGACTTCGAGAGGTCATCTAGTCCAGTCCCCTGCACTCAAGGCAGGACTAAGTATTATCTAGACCAGTGGTTCTCAAACTAGGGCCACTGCTTGTTCAGGGAAAGCCCCTGGCAGGCCAGGATGGTTTATTTACCTTCTGCATCCACAGGTTCGGCTGATCGCGGCTCCCACTGGCTGCGGTTCACTGCTCCAGGCCAATGGGGACTGCAGGAAGGGCGGCCAGCATGTCCCTCGGGCCGCGCCACTTCCTGCAGCCTGCATTGGCCTGGAGCAGCGAACCATGGCCAGTGGGAGCTGTGATCGGCCGAACCTGTGGACACAGCAGGTAAACAAACTGGCTCAGCCCACCAGGGGCTCTTCCTGAACAAGTGGTGGCCCTAGTTTAAGAACCACTGATCTATACCGTCTCTGACAGGTGTTTGTCCAACCTGTTCTTAAAAATCCTCAATGATGGAGACTCCACAACCTCCCTAGGCAATTTATTCCAGCGCTTAACCACTCTGACAGTTAGGAAGCTTTTTCCTAATGTTCAACCTAACCCTTGTTGCAGTTTAAGCCCATTGCTTTTTGTCCTATCCTCAGCAGTTAAGAAGAATAATTTTTCTCTCTCTTCCTTGTAACGACCTTTTATGTACTTGAAAACAGTTATCATGTCACCTCTCAGTCTTCTCTTCTCTAGACTAAACAAACTCAGTTTTTTCAATCTTCTCTCATAGGTCGTGTTTTCTAGACATTTAATCATTTTTGTTGCTCTTCTCTGGAATTTCTCCAATTTTTCCACATCTTTCCTGAAATGTAATACCCAGAATGGACACAATACTCCAGCTGAGGCCTAATAAGCATGGAGTAGAGCAGAAGAATTACTTCTCATGTCTTGCTTACACTACTCCTGCTAATACATCCCAGAATGATGTTTGCTTTTTTTGCAACAGAATTACACTGTTGACTCATATTTAGCTTGTGATCCACTATGAGCCCCAGATCCTTTTCCACAGTACTCCTTCGTAGGCAGTTATTTCCCATTTTGTATGTGTGTATGATTACATACTACTTTTTACACAGGACCCCTGTCTCAGTATACAGAATGAACTGTACTTAATGAGCAGCTATTCTATATTTTGTTTTACCCGTGTTTTTCAATGGGTGACACATGCATTATTTACTGCACAATATTCAAACTCTACTCTGAAGACAGAGTTGTTAATTTCCTCATAACACTTCTTAGCTCCCATTTCTCCCCACTTCATCACAGCCTTGTCTCCCTCTCCTGCTCCCTTTCAGCTCCTTGTAACATTCGCAGTCTCCTCACTAGTCACACTATGGATACTGCCTATAACTCACATACACACACGCATGGAGTGTCAAATCTCGTACCTCTATAAAAATGAATATAGCATGTACATTTAACTGTCTTTTCTATCGTCTGTCAGAACATCTCTCCTAAGACTTACTTTAACATTTCAAACCACTAAGCAGTTACAACACCTGCCATCTTAAAAAAACAAAACAAAAAAAAAAAAACAAACAGCAACAACAACAACAACAAAAACAAAAAACTCCATCAAACCATTAGAAAAGTGTTTTTTCCTCTTACTCCCTCTATATGTGGAATTCCTCTCCCAAAATCAAACCTGGTCTATGCCCACAGTGAGCCTGTTTCAGTCCTGCACTAATAGCTGCTTTTTCATGCACAGATATAAAAAAGTCATAATGTTAAACTCTGTTATCTTATGCCCTATAGGACTAGAAAATGAGGCTTTACACCACTTTAAAGGGGGGTACTCATCTCCTAAGTGGGATACACAGTTCCTTCAAGGAATAGTCTTAAAGTCATGGCATATTTTGATGTAATTCCAACCTACTTTATTCATGAGCTAATAATACATTATTCATACTACTACACACACGTCTATTTGTGATTTATCTTTATCTTAGAGGCTGCTGGTAACAGATGTAGTCCAGACAAAGAAGAGGCAGTGGCTAGATGCACCACTTCCAAAGCCACCCTGAATGACAGCACAGCAATACTCCCGAGGAAGAGGGGTAGAAGGTAAACCCTGCAAAAGGGCAATAGACTCTGGGAGACTAAATATTTAGAGCTGAATATCCAAGGGCTACCTGAGGGACTGGCTCTCTTTCCAGACCAATCCTCCTCTCTTACAATGGAAAGGGAAGAGGAGGGGCCAACCCCTATTACTATTTTGCTAAATATGTATGCTTCTGTCTTTTTTCTAGGACACATACAGGACTCTGTACCTTTTATCCAAAAGGATCCAAATATACTCTTCTGATTTCTATGTTTATAAAAACATCTCAACATTTCCTTTTATTATTCAATTCATTATCAGCTCAGTTCTCCTAAGAGAGGGCTTGCAATAGATAAGAACTTTGGCTCTAGAGGGAAAAAAAGACATCACTGACTATCTAAACCTTACCAAGTCATCTTACAGCAGCGCATGAGCTCAAACACCACTAACTGGAAAGCAATCGGTAGGGTCAAACCAATTTGCTCAGTAACAATTTAACTTTAGTCATGACCCAACAGACAATCTTAGTCTGTTTACTCTGAATTTCAAGTTAAACAGAAAGTAAATTAATTTTTAATGCTAAATTAGTATAGAGTTTCTAATGAGGCACTTCTAGCAACCCATTGCATTAAATATTATCAGTGTGATTTTTTGTTAAATACTCCAGAGAACTAATACAGGGTGTCCTTTTTCCTGGTAGAAATTAAATTAGGAATGTGTAATGAGAATTTGGCATGATAATATAGATAAAATTAGAGTCAGCAAAGAAATACTTCCTGCTTGAAATTTTGACTATTATTCTTTTCCGGCAGGGAATCTGGCTTTTCTAATAGGTGAAATCTTACATATGTAATATTGGTGTTCCTGGTTGTTCCCTCCACTTAGTGGAGGGGAGCCTCCATAGGCTGAAATCCCTCATGGGGTGTGAAAGGGAGATCCTCTGCTAGGGAGCCAGCATGGGAGGAGATCCACAGGGTTTTTCGGGGGAAGGAAGGGGAGGGCAGAAGACCAGCAACTCTCCATGGCATCATGCATTCCATAGCTTCCAACACTCTGCGGAGATCCCACCTAGAGTTAATGCTGCTTATTGCCACTCCATACTCCTGGATTTGGTGGATTTTATGACAGTAGTACCAATTATAAAAGAAATGTATTGTTAGCATTGCTTTATTACACTCATGTTCATATCAGATCCATAGCAAGCAAAATGACAAGTATCTTAAATCTCTAGGTAATTCTTCCTTCTCCCTTCCCTTCCCCTCCTCCCTGCGATGTAGGAATAGTTAAGACATCAGCTAAATTAAAACTTTAAATAATGTAGTATGTTACTTCTGTACTAAAATCCCAGAATAATTTCTAAACAGATGTTACCATCTGGCTTCATTTGCTTATAAAAGAACACTTAGGAAAGCTTCAGATCAGGTTTCCAGCTGTAGAAATGAATCATCTATTTCCCATGAAAGTCACATATGAATCAATGGTGAAGCTAAAGCTACCTGAAAAGTTCTGTCACTCGTTCCCCCATGTTACACTCTGTGTATAAAATGCATCACATGATCTGCTTCTTCTATGGTGCCTGGAACTATCAGCTGTATGCTATTTCCCACAATACTATTATTATTACTTATTATTTACATTACTGTAGCACCTAATGGCTTTAGCTGACATCTGGGTCTCATTGTGCCAAGCATTGCAGAAACACATAGTAAGAGACAATCCCTGATGGAAGGATCATATAATCTAAAAACACAAGACTGAGAAAAATTTGGAAGAAGGAGTATGTGAAAATAAAGGCACACAAAGGTGAAATGACTGGCCCAGCCTCACACAGCAATTCAGTGACAGAGTGAGAAGCAGAATTCAGGTCTCCTAACTCTCAATCTGGTGTCATAACCTCTAGACTACATCTTCTCTCAGACACATACCAGTCCTTATTTGCTATTTCTAGACCTTCATGCCTCCTTGTCTACTGCCACTACATACACTGTTTATTTATTCTTATGCTAAATGTTCCATTGTTTGGAGTATGCTGTAAGAGTTGTATGAGCCGTATCTTCAAAAGTGGCATTATATTTTTGGGGTACTTCACTATAAAGCAGCAGTGTGCATACTTCTTGCTATATTAATTTTTGAAGAACAGCAGACAGGAATTCTCAGCAGGGATGGGCCTTAGGATTTTTACTGTATCACAGATGATCTGTCTAAGACACCACGATTACCGCCTGAAGAATGATCTTATGACATCATGTTACTGTTATTAATAATAATAATTTGTTTCTATTGTGGCAGGTACATCATGTTACCATTATTAAGTATTATTAATCATCTATTTATATTGTGGTAGTGTCCAGAGGTCCCAGCCAAGACAAAAGAACGTACAGCATACTACCATACCTTATGTAATCCAAAGTAAATTTAGCAGATCAGAGAATCTGTAGAGTCTGGGTTAAGATCACTTTGAAAATTTGACTTTGAAATATAAGTGGTTATTCAATTTCACTTCCTCAAATAAAAAGAACATCTTCATTTTAGTAAAGAGTAAAAGGAATAACCCTGGGCAAATATACACAGCTATTTGCATTTAAGTTACCAATGCCTTAAGGGTGCAGTCATTTACAAACCTCTTTTCAAAAGTTTTTGTTGTTTTTGGCTGACTCTGCTTTCACATTCAGGGCTGTATTGTCTCAGGACTTTTAAATGAGAAATTCCCACTTATCCATGGAGAGAAAAAAGATTTTATGACTATCAAACAAGCATAATTTATGCAGAAATGCCACTAAAAACTCCTTTTGGCATTTTTACTTGCATTAGTAATGTGGGAAGATTGAAAAGAAGATTGAAAAGAAGATTGGACTCCAATTCTGTCAGCTCATTCCCCTAGTTAATCTTACTTTTCATAGCTCAACACTTGTTAATATATTAACAACAACAATATCCTCTTTATTAGCTTCTGTTCAGGTTCTTGCTTCTTCTTTCTTTCATGTGCATTTACATTTTTTTATACACACATATATCTATAAACACATGAGGGGGGGTGAAATTGTGGCACCAATGAAATTAATTGTGGAACGCTCACTATCCTCAGTGAGTCTGGTATTTCATCCCAGAATATATAAATACTGAAAATACTAGATTAGCCTGTCTGTGAGTTTGAGGACAGAGTTAAGTTTTTGGGCAGACAACTTATGCCATTTGTTTCCCTTGATGGCTGCAGGTTTGCTTGGGTGCAACCATGCTAACTAAAACTTGGTCCTAATAGCTCAACCTATTTCTGTGCCAAAACACTTAGCTTCATATTTAAAGCAGTTCTGATTGTTATACTAGTCTCACTATACTGCCCTTTTATGTGCAACACCCTGCAGTGCCTTTATTTATAGACACTATACTTTAAAATGTGAAGACTTGTACACATTTTTCATATTGAAATTATGCTTGTTAAACAAGCTGTCATATCTCTCTGCATTATATAAAAAGGGTTGCTAATCTGCTTCTGTAACAGACCAACTGAAAAAATGGCTGAAATGTCCATGTTGAAAAAAATTGAAATATACCTCATTTGTTAAAACCAAACTCACAAGACTGTCAATATTATTCTACTTTCAAAGCTGGATAAAGTGTTAATTATCTGAAGATTTAACTATAGCTGAATCTTGTCAATCATCTTAATATCTATAAAAGCAGATGCATTAGCAACATATAGCAATTAGTATGTTTTAAGTCCATTACAAAATATATATTTATAATTAAAAGGAAGTAGAGAAAGATGTAAAAGGTCAATTCCGACTAGAATTTGGAAACCTTCAAGCGATTTAAGGATGGATTGAGATAATATCAAAAACACATAAGGTTAGATACTGGAAATTTCCCTTGAGGAAATGACTCATTACTTATAAGTAGATGAGGCAAATGTTGAGCTGAGTTATTTCCTCTTCTACCCAGGTCTCATTTATCCTTCACTTCCTGGTATATGTTAAGAACACAATTTATCTTTGCTAGAATTCTAGTCCTAATATTAATCTCCCATCTCCCAGCCTATAGAGCTTTGAGAATGCATGCGTCTATTTTTATGAAAAAATTATGGCATAATTAATTTGTGAATAATGTACTAAGTAATTATGATTACAATTATTCATTAAATAATCAACTTAATGTTATTAGTGTCTGCATTTATTTGCAGTCAAAGCAGTAACTTTGAGACACACACGTCAGCATGTGTGTACAGTGCCATAAGGCTAAATTCATTTCCACTTAATTCTATACTGTTCAAGCCAGACACTATCTTTCCTTGGGTATGCAAAGCCTTTCTCAAGACAGACACTCTATTATTCAGTTTGTTTATTTTGATATTAATGTACAGGGGCATAAACTGAAAGCAAAAGGGAATGTTTTCTGCTAAATGATGAATTATTCAAACAGTGAATGAAGAGAACAGTGATTTCATTTAAGTCACAGATCTCTGGAGCCACAGTATGAAAAAAAATGCAACTGGAACAGAGCTATCATTTAAGAAGTTAAGAATTGGGGCAGGTGCAAGCCCATTATTTCAGTGCTGTCATTGCCATCTGAATGGACTATTACTAGACTGATCCCAATAGTCTAACTAGTCAAAACTGTTCAGTTTTACTTTATTGAATCATACTCCCATGGGAAAAAGGCAAATGGGGAGATTTAGTTGATTCATAAAATTAAAAAGCCTAAAATGCTAAGGGTTGGCTTTGGTTTAAGTAGATATTTTCAGATGCACAGGAATACACATGCATGCTCCTGCATATGGACATACATGAATCATTCTCAAAACCCTTAAGTGAATGCCTGTTAACAATGAAAGACATGCAAAGAGAATATGTTCACACAACTCAACTCAGCTATATGTACATAGGCGACCCTACAGTCAGGGGTGGGTCTAGGTACGTTGCCTCCGCAAGCATGGCAGGCAGGCTGCCTCTGGCGGTTTGCCTGCGAGAGGTCCTCCGAAGCCACGGGACCAGTGGACCCTCTGCAGGCAAGCCGCGGAAGGCAGCCTGCCTGCCGCCCTTGCGGTGCCAGCAGAGTGCCCCCTGCGGCTTGCCGCCCCAAGCATGCGCTTGATGTGCTGGGCCTGGAGCCACCCCTGCCTACAGTGCATGCATAGTTTTGCTGAAATTTTCGATTTTGAGTGCCTGGATCTTAGGTATCTAAGTAATTCAGTTTTCACAAACCTGATGGAAATTGATGGCAGTTGCAGGTGTTCAGTTTAATCAGAATGTTATTTATAAGTGGCCATTCATTGGTTATTTTCACTGAAGAGGGAAAAGTACACCCTGCTTGACAAACTAGCTTCCATTTTTGTGGTTTACTGTCGCAATAAAATATTTGCTAAATGAATGTACTGTTCCTACTACACAACATATCATTCAGCCTGATAATGTGAGCTTGGTGCAGAGCACAGTTGCTGATCATCTTGATATTATTTCTAGCCCTGGATTTTCTAATGAGAAGCATATCAAACCACAGTACATAGTCCTAAGATTGAGATAATTGTTGTGTCAGCTGGAAGCACAGCTCTTTCTTATCCATTTTTCGCACCAGAATATAGATTATTACAATTTATTGCTTGTAGTGCTCCCAGATGTTTGCTTCAGTACCTAAATTTTTAATGAATCGGTAAACTCAGGGATTGTACCTTACGACTGGAGAATTGCTAACGTAGTTCCTATCTTTAAGAAAGGGAGAAAGAGTGATCCAAGTAACTATAGGCCTGTCAGTTTGACATCTGTAGTATGTAAGGTCTTGGAAAAAATTTTGAAGGAGAAAGTAGTTAAGGACATTGAGGTCAATGGTAATTGAGACAAAGTACAACATGGTTTTACTAAAGGTAGATCGTGCCAAACCAACCTGATCTCCTTCTTTGAGAAGATGACAGACCTTTTAGACAAAGGAAATGCGGTAGACTTAATTTACCTCGATTTCAGTAAGGCATTTGAGATGGTTCCACATGTGAAATTATTAGTCAAATTGGAAAAGTTGGGGATCAATATGAAAATTGAAAGGTGGATAAGGAACTGGTTAAAGGGGAGACTACAATGGGTCGTACTGAAGGGTGAACTGTCAGACTGGAAGGAGGTTACTAGTGGAGTTCCTCAAGGATCGGTTCTGGGACCAATCTTATTTAACCTTTTTGTTACTGACCTTGGCACAAAAAGCGGGAATGTGCTAATAAAGTTTGCGGATGACACGAAGCTGGGGGGTATTGCTAACACGGAGAAGGACCAGGATATCATACAGGAAGATCTGGATGACCTTGTAAACTGGAGTAATAGTAATAGGATGAAATTTAATAGTGAAAAGTGCAAGGTCATGCACTTAGGGATTAATAATAAGAATTTTAGATATAGATTGGGGACACATCAGTTGGAAGCAACAGAGGAGGAGAAGGACCTTGGGGTATTGGTAGATCACAAGATGACTATGAGCCGCCAATGTGATATGGCCGTTAAAAAAGCTAATGCGGTTTTAGGATGCATCAGGCGAGGTATTTCCAGCAAAGATAAGTAGGTGTTAGTACCATTATATAAGGCGCTGGTGAGACCCCACCTGGAATACTGTATGCAGTTCTGGTCTCCCATGTTTAAGAAGGATGAATTCAAACTGGAACAGGTTCAGAGACGGGCTACTAGGATGATCCAAGGAATGGAAAACCCTGTCATAGGAAAGGAGACTCAAAGAGCTTGGCTTGTTTAGTCTAGCCAAAAGAAGGCTGAGGGGGGATATGCTTGTTCTTTATAAATATATCAGAGGGATTAATATTAGGGAGGGTGAGGAATTATATAAGCTTAGTACCGATGTAGATACAAGAACGAATGGGTATAAACTGGACACTAGGAAGTTTAGACTTGAAATTAGACGAAAGTTTCTAACCATTAGAGGAGTGAAGTTCTGGAACAGCCTTCCAAGGGGAGTAGTGGGGGCAAAAGACATATCTGGCTTTAAGATTAAGCTTGATAAGTTTATGGAAGGGATGGTATGATGGGAGTGCCTAATTTTGGCAACTGATCTTTGATTATCGGCAGATAAGTATGCCCAGAGGTCGGTGATGGGATGTTGGATGGGATGGGATGTTGGATGGGATGGGATCTGAGTTACTGCAGAGAATTCTTTTTTGAGTGCTGGCTGGTGAGTCTTGCCCACATGCTCAGGTTTTAGCTGATCGCCATATTTGGGGTCGGGAAGGAATTTTCCTCTGGGGCAGATTGGCAGAGGCCCTGGAGGTTTTTCGCCTTCCCCTGCAGCGTGGGGCATGGGTCACTTGCAGGTGGATTCTCTGCAGCTTGAGGTCTTCAAACCACAATTTGAAGACTTGAATAACTCAGACATAGGTTAGGGGTTTGTTATAAAAGTGCATGGGTAGGGTTCTGTGGCCTGTTTTGTGCAGGGGGTCAGACTAGATGATCACATTGATCCTTCTGACCCTAGAATCTATGAATCTATGAATCTATAAACTTCAGTTTGTACAGTGTTCAATGCCTATGGTATTCTGCAAACGTAACCTATATAAACATCAAATTGATACTAAAAACAAAACATTGGCTTCCTGTCAAATCCTGAATTGCTTTAAAGATACTTGTACTGTACTGGCATATAAAGCTTGGAATGGCTGTCCCCTAACACAATGAACTATTGATTGTAACACCCTTACATTTACCTGTGGTGTCATGCTTGAGCCTTCTGAGTCTCCTCATGACATGACTATAGTTGTTTACAAGTAGCACTAAAACCTTTTGTTTTTACAGCCTATGGCTCTAAGGCACTTTGCTTTCCCAGAGCAAAAAGTTGAGATACTTGGTGTAACCTGAGGTCTGGGGTAGCCCACATAGGAAATGCCAAGGTCAGGGCTAGGGTTGCCATCTTTCTACTCGCACAAAACCAAACACCCTTGTCCTGCTGGTGCCCTGTCCTGCCCCTTCTCCGAGGCCCCACCCCCCTATTCATCACCTCTACCTCTGTCACTTGCTATTTCCCCCCCCCCCCACCGACTCACTTGCTTATTTTCACCAGGCTTGCTCATGGGGGTTGGGTACAGGAGGGCTGCAGCTGGGGTTGTGGACTCTGGGATGGGGCCAGAAATGAGGAGTTCATTGGGTAGGAGGGGGCTCCGGGCTGAGGCAGTAGGTTGTGATGCAGGAGGTGGTCAGGGATACAGGCTCCAAGTGGTGCTTACCTCAGGCGGCTCCTGGAAGCAGTGGCATGTCCCTCCTCTTGCTCCTATGTGGAGGCGCAGCCAGGCGACTCTATGTGCTTCCCTGTCTGCAGGCACTGCCCCAACAGCTCCCCTTGGCTTCAGTTCCCAACCAGAGCTGTGGGAACAGTGCTTAGACTGCAGGCAGTGTGGAACCCCTTGTCTGCCCCTATGCCTAGGAGCTGGACGGGGGACATCATGCTGCTTCTGGGAGCAGCACAGAACCAGGGAAAGTAGGGAGCCTGTGTTAGCCCCACTGCGCCACTGACTGGACTTTTAGCAGCCCAGTCAGTAGTGGTGACTGGAGCTGCCAGGGTCCCTTTTTTTCGACCAGACATTCCGACTGAAAACCGGATACCTGGCCACCCTAGTCAGGGCAGGCTGAAAAAGGGAAAGCAGATAGTCTCAAGACTAGTGGGTAACACTGAAATTAAGCTCACCAACCAGTCACAAACTGTGCTTCTGATCTCCCACACTGGTTATCAAGAAGCCAAAAAGAAATCACACAGCCTCTTCATTGCATTCCAGTTCTCTGGCTCTCAATCAGCACCTAGGTCCAGTACAAGGAGAAGTTATTTAAAAAACTCTGCTTACATATACAAAATGTTCTCCTGACCCCAAAGGGTCAGCCACGTTACCAAGTCAGTAAATGTTTGGTTCTTACTAAAAAAAATGCTGCTTGCCAACCCTTTAGTGTCTAAAATGAAAGGTTTATTATAAAGAAAAAAGAACGAAGAAGAAAGATGTTAAACAGTAAAACAGTCAGATACATACAAAGATTTCAAAGTCCATCAGGTTCCTAGCAGTACTGGTGAGTTTGCTGGCTTGAAAGTCCCTCTGGAATACATCCACAGCTGGATGGGTCATTCAGGCCTTTGTTCAGAGCTTTGTTTGTAGAAAGATTACTCCAGAGGTAAGAAGCAGGAATGAAGACAAAATGGAGAAGATGCAGCTGCCCTTTTATTGTCTTTTTGCCATGTGTCTGGTACTTCCTTTGTTTCAAACACAAACTCATAGCACGTGGCATTGAAAAGCCTTAGATTTTTCTCCATATGTATGCCCCTGTATGTCTTGCTGAGTCATAAGGTGTATCTCTTGCTTTCTCTCAGTGGATCAGTTGTATAGCTGATGTCCCTTAATGAGACATCAAGCAGGCTAGGCAGTGCTAATGCCATCTGACTGGGGGTGTCACTGAGATGCACAGCACAAGTTTGGAACTACAGACATACCATACATATATAACCCTTCTGCCAGGTGGAGCCAGCAGAAACCAGAGCCTGGTTCAATAACTAGGGATTCATTTCCATCGATACACTCAGAACTGACTCAAACCCCTACCCAGTGACCTGGGAAAATTACACACTACTCCTGTGCGCCTCTGAGAGACAATACTTCCTCTCTCGCAAGCACAGACTCTGAGTGTAGAAAAGAAACTTTTAATAAAAGGAGGAAACACTCACAGTTAATTTGGGAAACACAACAAACAGGTTCATAAACATAAACCATGAGTAAAAGACCCACCCCCAAGTAGATTGGGAGGTGGTCTTTTCCCCTCAGGTTCTTAGGTCCAGCAACCCAAAAGTCCCTTTCACATGCCTGACCCTTCTCTTCACCCCACTCATATTTGGTGTCCTTGGTCAGTGCAGACCCAGAGTTCAGAAGTGCTTCTGCAGAGTTTTACTCTCATCCTGGGTGGGGGTAAAGAGAAATTTTACTCATTCCCCTGGCATGCTCATCAGCCACCTGCTCACCGCTCTTTCTGCACTCTTTCACCAGCCACCCAACTGGCCACTTATCACACCTCTCTGCAGCTGCCCTGCTGGCTGCTCATTGCACCTCTCTGCTGCCACCTGCTTGCCACTCATCACACCTCTTCACCACCAAACTGCTGGTCACTCATTCGCCACTTGACTGTCAGTCACCTTCTGCCTCTCTGCTGTGACCACTACACATCAATCTCTCAGTGATTTTCAGCTCTTTTGCAGGCTGGGGAGAAACACTGCCCCATCTCAGGTGATTTCAGCTCTCAGTGATTTTAGCTCTTAGCAGGCAGGGCAGAAACAGAGTCCTACCACAATTGGTTTCAGCTCTGATTGAGCAATTAAAATAACAAAAAAGGCTCCTAATGAAGCCTATTTAGCTCTATTCTTTGAACAGTGGGAAAGAACAGATTAAGCCAGTCTAGAGAGGACCCTCGGGTGGGCAGGGGGAAATTGTTTTGTCTCCTGACCAGAACTCCTGTCCCCACCTTTCTTACTGTCACAGGGCTTTGGCAGTTGAGCCCCTGGCTCAGTGAGGTCATCTCTGTTAAGGGTGAGCCCCTCAGACTTGGAACAGGTTAAGCACAGTCCTGCTTCCCTGCATTCCCACAATAATCATACCACTGATAACAGCATTTCAGTACCTCTGAATTCAGTACTAATGCGATTTGTGACCCAACACCAGCCAAGATTATTACAATGAGCAAAACATCGCTCCATCTGCTGAATATCTAAGCAAATCTAAGCCCACGTCCAGACTAACCCGCGGCATCGGCGGGTTAAAATCGATTGCTCGGGGATCGATATATCGCGTCTAGTCTGGACGCGATGTATCGATCCCCGAGCGCGCTTACATCGATTCCGGAACTCCATCAACCCGAACGGAGTTCCGGAATCGACACGGAGAGCCGCGGACATCGATGCCGTGCCGTCTGGACGGGTGAGTACTTCGATTTTAGAAATTCGACTTCAGCTACGTTATTCACGTAGCTGAAGTTGCGTATCTAAAATCGATTTTAATACCCTAGTCTGGACGTGGCCTAAGCAAAGCAGGAGCAAACTATATTTATAACCACATCCAGAGTCTCTTCCTCTGCCAGCTAACTGTCAGGGAAGCATTCATTCAGACCCTGCTTACATATATAACTTACAATACAGAGGTGATACATACACATAAATGAGATTATCATACCTGGAAAACTATAACATTTTTGCAGATATCTTACCTGGCATATCTGGCATAACTCGTTGCTATTTTACAGTATTAGGCTTCATAATGTCCTAAAGTGTTCCCCAAATTCCATATAGCGTCACACTTGGATAGGGTAGTTAAACACTGGAATAGCTTGCCTAGGGAAGTTGTGGAATCTCCATCTCTGGAGATATTTAAGAGTAGGTTAGATAAATGTCTATTAGGGATGGTCTAGACGGTATTTGGTCCTGCCATGAGGGCAGGGGACTGGACTCGATGACCTCTCGAGGTCCCTTCCAGTCCTAGAGTCTATGAGTCTATGAGTCTATTTCAGTTACTATCTGTGGCAGCAGAATTTAGTCAACTGTGTTGCTCTAGCAGCATCAAGCAGCCCTAAAGCCAACCTATCTGGGCCCAAGAGGATCTTGCCAACTTATGGGAAACATTTAGTGGCGGAGAGCTGAAATAATGGCTCCTATGTTATCCCACTCTCTGCAGAGGCAATATCATTATCCCTTGCACCCTGGTGCCCCTTGGAGCAATAGACAGCTAAGAAAATGAAAGCAAGCCTCATGCTGTTCTAAGTTCTGCTGGAGGTCTGGATCAGTACACAGCAGTCCTGGGATCAGGAAAGAACAAATGTGAATTAAAGACACCATTGTTCCCCCCCTTCCTGAGATGCATTGTGTTCCTTGGACTCAGCCAGGATCAAGGCCTTCAAGTTGACATTGAAATCTTACTAAGTTTGACTATTCTCTTTTACTCTCAAGGCATCCTCATGCCGTGATCTAGTTAGAGTTTACAGTCCAGGAGGGCAAAGTGAATACTTGGCTAGGAGACCTCTATGGAGTTCCTAGGTACCATGGAAATGTCTCAGGGGATTCGCTCAGTATTGGTATCCTCTAGGAACAATAACTGAATCGAATTAAGTAAAGGGAAATTTAACCTGCATATAAGAAACTTTCCTACCATGTTATGGTCAGTCTAGGAAGTGGAAGATACCCCACTGATTGGAGCATGTAAAACTAGACTGAATACAACTAGGAACTATTCGAGTAGGGTAAACCCTATGCTGGCAGACAGTGTGACAAGATGACCTCATATTTTTCCCATCTCTAACTGCTGATTTTGTCATTTTACTAAACCAATGCCTAGGATGGTGAGGTTGCTGGAGCTGTAGATCATATGTGACCCTGTACAGGCTACCATGTGCAAGTCAAGACCACAAGAGGATTCCAGGCCACAGAACCAGTGAGCTCAACTGGTGACAGGAGTAGACCCAGCCTCACCCAGAGTGAAGAAAAAATATAATGACTTTTGTTTGACCTCACCAACATCACAGTGCTGCGAACACTTCATCTTGGGACATGCAATGTCAGCCATACCTTCCACCTTGGGAAAGTTCCAGAAAGGGAGCTGGTGTTGGAGGAGTCAGTGTTAGAGAGTGGGTGATTCGCTTAATTACAAATGTTGGTTTCTTATTAGTTAATCTTAACACCTTCCTTTCCCAGATCCAGTGTTCCTGTTCCCAATAAGATTTTCCCCTATGTTATGCTGTTATTTGTTATATGTCCTTCCTTTGTTGGGTTTGTTTTATTTACTTTATTGTCCTCTGCATACTGGGGTTTATTTTCCTTGCCAGCTTGTAGTAGGTATAAATTTCTCAAAGGACAGCACTCCTGTGTATCTGACACAGTGAGGAGTCACTGAGTGGAGGCCCTAGACCCCAAGGGAAAAAAACAAAACAAAACAAAACAAAAAAATAACAATCTATAACCCACACAAGGAAAGGAGAGGAAAGAATTTTCCAAATATTGGTGATAGCAAGCATGAGGGAGGGAGAGAAAAGGGATGAGGGTTAAGACACATCTCAGGGGAAGGGATGGCACTTACAGTTTGGTCTTTTTGAAACTGAGTGTGTATCACATCCTTTTGTTTAAATCTGAATATATCAGGGACAATAGTGATAATTATAGTGCTGGTAAGAGTGATGAAGAGACTATGCAAAATAAACTCCAGTATATGTACATGTACAGATTCTTACAACTTTTTTTTATAGGGTTCCTTTTAGAGCTGCATATCTGTGTTCTGGCTCACTTTATATTTTTTTATTGGGGGGGGTTGTTTTTGTGAATCACAACTCCAATTTCAGCTATTGAATCAATTTCTATATTTTTAGTGGATTTGTCATGTTAGCATCTTAGGTGAAAGAACATTCATTTTCATCTCCTCTCCAATAAGCACAGACCGAATCATTCCAGTCTCCACAGATGCCTACCTGGAAAGCCAGAGGAAAGGACACACCATCTTTGCAGCATTATTTTCCATTTTCCATGTGTCATAAACAGATGGTTAAGGGTTAATGCCTCTTTTATCTGTAAAGGGTTAAGAAGTTCACCTACCCTAGCTAACACCTGACCAGAGGAACCAATGGGGGGACAGGATGTTTCAAAAGGAAGGAGGGAAGTTCCCTTTGTCTTGGTCAGTTTCAGTTTCAGCCAGAATGGAGAAGATCAAGGAACCAGCCTCTTATCAAAATAGTAAGTTTTAGAAAAGAATAAATAGGTGTATGTTTATTTTCCTTTGTGACTTTGTGCAGTTAGAGGAATAATCAAATTGGGAATTCTTTCGTGCACTAAGTTTTGCCCAGCAGAATATCCTCTGTGTTTTGAATCTGTTGTCTGTGAGAGTAGCTGGTATGCTAATCTCTCCTAGAGGTTTTTTTCTTTTACCTTTTTTTTCCTTAATAAAAAGTCTTATTTTTAATAATCTGATTGATTTTTCCGTGTATTAGAATCCAAGGGGATTGGATCTGGACTCATCAGGAATTGGTGGGGGAAAGGAGCAAGGATGGTTAAATTCTCCTTCTGTTAAGATCCAAGAGGTAGGATCGGTGTTCACCAGTAAATTGGTGAAGAAGTCTCTCAAGACTACCCAGGGAAGGGAGTTAGTACTTGGGAGTGGTGGCAGCAAAACCAGATCTAAGCTGTTAATTCAGTTTAGGGGTTCACATGCAAGTCCTCATATCTGTACTCTAAAGTCCAGAGTGGGGGTAAAACCTATGACACCATGATTCACAGAAGCCTCTTGGAGGGTGAGAGGAATGGAGATTGGGTATATTGTGGGCTTGAGGCTACAGAAGGTAGTAGGAGTGTGTTTTATGTGATTTAATTCCTTGGAGATTCCACAATAAGTGTTTTCTTTTGCATGAACTTCTCCTATGCTGGAGAAAACCACATCCATAAGTGGGAGTTTCAGAGGCAGTGGCCTGTTGGAACATCCCTAGTTCCAGTGAAGTCAGACTGCCTTGGAGACAAAGCAGAGTGAGGGCCTTTACAATGAGTCAAGAGGCACAAGGACTTGGACCAGGCCACTGCCAGTACCCTGTAATCTGTGTGGTTTATAGACTGGATCTTTTGTTGATTCATAGGAGTGATAAATTCCTTTCCCAAAAAAGAACAATTCAGAAAATATTCTGTGAAAGTAGCCTGCCAGTTTCCTACCCCCTTTTCTGTACTAGGAGGCATCACTGAAACCCATTTATTTTGCCTTACTTACCACCATTCCCTCCCACACTTGTGTTTAGCATAATTGACACTGCAATATTTTTATCTCTCATCTCTTTGCCCTAGGCCTTCATTTGTCTACTATCTTCATTTCAACTGTGAGCTATTCAGGTCAGGGGCTGTGTCTATTTCTCCAAAGCAGCATGAAAGATTCAGCATTAAAAATATTTATTACTATTAATACAATATTTTGGAGGTATACATCATGTTGTGGAAAAGACCACCATATTGCAAATCAGCAAGCTATTTTAACATATATCATGCTTTTTGGCAGTGGGTGAGCTGGTCATTCTGTAACTCCACCTTGCAGTTACCGTAAGCAGGCAATAATTATCATGCTATATTTTGCTTAAAACTGAACTGGCACTTGAGTGACCCTTTGTCCCCTGCCCAGTTCCTCTTTTGTTAGTGCTTCAAACCCCATTTCTTTATACCTAGTTTCATCACACCCCAGCTTCTTTATGCCCCAGTGCTTAATATGCTGATAATTTCATGCGCAGTCCTCAGTTTCCAACAAACAAAATGTTTTTTATTTAATACCTGGCTTGTTAGAACTTGAAGTCCACACATAGGGTCTGTAAAAACAATTACAAAGCTTATCTAACTATAAAATAATGGCAAAGCTATATCTAACAAACCGGGGGTGGGGAAGTGACCCCTTGTACCCTTCCTAGTTCCTCTTTTGTCAGAGTTCCATACCCCGCTTTCCTCATATCTAGTTTCTCCACACCCAGTGCACACCCAGTATGCAGATAAACAAGTTTCTTTGAGAACTAAAACCATGGCCTTTATTTTACATTTATTTAGCTTGCATGGCCTGTAAACTAATAAAGCTAAAAGCATATAATTGTTACAATATTATATGTTAAAATCACAGATGCTTATATCAATGGCAGGGCCCTGCAGCAGGGACAGATAGATTACTATTTCAATCATGGCCCTGGTACAGTATCCGACCAGTGACAGCAACCTCCAAAAGGCTTTGGTGGCAAGACAAGATCCCATATAAACAGTTGCAAAGCTCTATGCAACGAGACGGGGGTGGGGGTGGGGGTTATGTTCTCTTACAATTGGTTGGTTGCTTAAACCTAGAATGTAAATTTTTTTTATTTTTTGTAATTGTGGGTGCAAATCTTAATACTTAGTCTTATAACTGCCTATTGCATGTAACTAGATGTACAACTGCAATTCCATTGTTCTTATCCAATGTAACGTATAAAAGACCTCCAGATTTCTCACACAAAATGGAACCTCTCTACTGGAGTGCATGTTAATGTGTACAGGGTCTAAGGCTGAGGTTCAATTGGGCAGTCTTATAGCAGGTCAGTGACCCAACACTATTTTTATTTACTTTATTTATTTATATATATTTTAGGCTGCCAGATTGTGTGCCAGTATTTCAGAGTGCACCAATACAGTGGTGTCCCCTTACATCTGAACATGGAACAAATGTAGTAATAAATAAATATTATGTACTCCAGTGTGATAAATGCTAATTTCATTCAATGGCAGCTTCTGTAACTGCTATTAAACAACCAAGACAAACCAGAAAAATACATGAGGCTGGATTTTCAGCTAGTGTCAATTGGATTGGCTCCATTGAAGTAAATGGAGCTATGCAGATTTACATGAGATGAGAATCTGGCAACGTATCTCAGACACGCACCACAAAAACAACTCTTTTATATTATTTTTCCTGAGTGTGTTTAATACATTTTGTTCATTTATTCTCTTCTTATAAAGGGAATGGGGAGGAATGGTGAGGGAAGATGGCATTGTTTCTTTAATTTTAGGTAACAGAAGATAACTTACTGAAGCTGCTCTCTGCCATTATGAAGCAATGTCTTATGTTGGGAAAGTAAGAGAAGAGGAACAAAAGTGTATGGGCCTATTTCTGTCCTGATGTAACTCTCTATAGACTTCCATGAGGTATTCCAGAGATGAATTTGGCTCTGCTTGCTCTGTGTCTGCATTGAAGGGGGCACTTTGGCAACCAGGAAAAGTGGTGTTACCTAGCAACTGGAACCTTTAGGCAGCACAGTTCTAAATGTCATCTGGATAACAGCAACTGAGAATAAGTTTAATAGTTGGCATAAAGGCACATAGCAACCAGTTGGTTCTGAAACCTAGTGCCAACAATCTACAGCATGGAATCAAAGGGTTAGATGCTTGGAAACTTTTGGAAATGATAAAGTGCAAAATGAGAGGTTGCTCAAACATAAATAATGAAGTTTGGAAAATTTATGTGGGAGCTTCTTAGGCTTCATTATAAAACTAAACTCCCAAAGGAATCAGCCCCCTTTCATGTGTGATGCTTTTAAGAAAGAAATCTCTGTTCTATTCTGAAAAATAAATTATCATTCTTTTGGGCTGAGGAAGGAGTTTTTCACTGATTATGCTTTTTTTCTCCCAATAGGGATTTCAGTGAATGTGCCCCCACATATGTGCCTGGAGGTGATTTTGCCCTCACCTGCCACAAGCTGTTTATCTATCTTTTTTTTTAAGTTGTTATGAAACCATTCCAGACAAGAAGCACCAGATTCATCCTTGATGTTTCTCTAACATCCCTTTTGCAACTATTTAAATACAGTTTAATATTATAACTGTGTTGTCATTTCCACCCCTTCTCAGTGGATGATGAGGACTGCACAAAATATACATTGAAAATATATGATATTTTTTAAACAGGGAAACTGTTGCAGAGAAGGACAACATAAACATGGGGAAATGTAAGAGTCTATTAAAAGACACACAAACTTTTGGATGGTTCTATAATGGATTGGAAAAACAGTCTCAATTTAGCATGCACTCATCAGACTGCTTATCAAGACACAAAATGGGCCAAATCTGTCTCTGAAGCAAACCCATTAACTACTTCTCAATATTACCCAGGAATGAAATCCTTTAAAACTATTTGCTTAGCCTGACAAAAGTTTTTTTTTTAAACCCTGTAATGGTGAGCTACTCCCTAAGTTAAAAGCCTCAAAAATGGCACCACTGTTTAGATACAATATCTGCATATGAAGGTCAATAGCAACTTGGACAAGGTAATATTTGGGTGTCACTCCATTAAAGTCAATGGAGTTTCACCAGGGGGTTATTTAGGCCAGTCTTTTATATGGAATTTTCTTGCACTTATAGATTTGTACCAGATTTTGTGTATTATTATTAATTATCTGTATTATTAGTTGAATGAGCTTCCTTGTTTTTTTATTGTTCATTTGTGTAATTCTTTTCTGTTGAAATTATTATAAATTTAGACAAGGGATGCAATTCCTCCTAATACACCTATTAAAGAAAATATGCAAAAAGGCAGCATTGGATGAACACTGTGTCATGAATGAGCAATTACTGTATGTGAGGCGTTTCACATCTAAGGGAAAATGTTCATGTTTGTCTCTTAATAATAATAATACCTAGCTCTTATATAGTGTTTTATAATCAGAAGATATCAAAATGCTTCATAATCTGTAATGAATTTATCCTCACAACACCCGTGTGAGGTAAGGAAGTACTATTATCCCCATTTTACAGATGGAGAACTGAGACTAAGTGACTTGCTCAACGTCAAGCAGGAAGTGTGTGGCAAAGCAGAATTCTCCCAAACCCTAATCAATGGGCCATCTTTCCTCTTGTAGGTATTCTTGGCAAAAGTCTAAAAAATCCCAGCATTTACACTTACCTTAGCTGTCCCTAAACTAAGATGAGGCAAAAAGAACTTTAGAATTCTTACATTGTTAGCCAGGGAACCATACACATTTGTTTTTGGGGTTTTAAACAATTTTATTTAACTAGTTTTATTTGCTTCTAGTTTTAGTTGCTTTTATTCTAGGGCTGTGTGAAAGTTTTCACCAGCACACTCAGCCCCTCAGCACGTACGTCAGGCTGGGGTTCCAGTGACCAGTTTTGATGGCTGTTGTTCATATGCCTTCCTACAACACTCCAGCTACTTCTTTCTTTAACCTTACCTTTGTGCTGTTCTGGGAGAATGACATCCTCAGACATGCTTAATGCTCCCTGATCTAAAAGCAGGCAGCATTCTCCACAAGATTGCCAAAGGGTTCTGGGTGGACGGCCATTTCACTTAAACTGTAGCTTCATGTGGTACATGAGTCATCAGCCACTGCTTGTGTTCCCTACCACCCAAGTGATTTGAAGTGTTATCTGTGTAGCCCATAAATCTAGCTTACAGGCTTGCTTTATTATGTCGTGCCTTCATTTATTGGTTTGCTGTTTGTTTTATTATATTTGGCTTGTATTTTCATATTGGATTATTCTATGATGTTTGGCTGTAACACAAGGAACCTACAGGATTATATCCTGTATGATAGCTTAAGCAAGTTAGCATAAATTTGGCTTGTAACCTTTGGCAAAGATAAATTGCCTAATAGTTACCCCTTTTAGATTTTGGGGAACTAGACATGTTTACCTAAAGAAATTTGGAACTTAACAGTAACTACAAGGTATACCACAAGAACATGGAAGTAACAACCAGAAGTTGGTTCAGGCCAGAAGTAATAGGTTTCAAGAATGAGCTAATTGGCATTAATATGTATGAATGTACCAGCGTATAGCATAAGTGATCCCCAATATTATGTGGGTAAGGAAATTAGAGTTGGGCATAGAAGGTTGAGCATTAACATGAATATTCAGTATAAAAATGTTCAGGCCCTGTAAGGGGCCAAACTGCCCTGTGGGAACAACATTTGAGCACTGAAGCTTTTTCATGCTTTTTCATCTTCTTTAGCTTTTAAGTCTTTTAGCTATTTATTGTTAACTCAGCTACTCCTCATTTGACCCTATAGCTCTATTATTCACCATCAGATGAGCAGTGAGGAACCTGGACCACCACATACCAGGGATGAGTTTGTCCTTTGTCTCTTACGACCAAATCCCCAAAGAAGGATGTGACTATGCTAATTTACGAAGCTTTTGTAAAGGATGATACCACAGATAGCCCCAGAACTGTATTATTTCCTTTTGGTTCTGTGGTTTGGAGATTAGATAACCTTTTCATTTATTTTAATATAAGTCTCTAAAGGCTTTGTTTTGTCCTCAGCATGAGTGTTCTTGCCACACACCTTGAGGGTGTCAAACCACAATGATTAGTTGATTATAATTCATATAATCATAAAAGATTAGGGTTGGAAGAGACCTCAGGAGATCATCTAGTCCAATCCCCTGCTCAAAGCAGGACCAACTCCAACTTAATCATCCTAGCTAGAGCTTTAAAAACCTCTAAGAATGGAAATTCCACCACTTCCCTAGGTAATTCATTCCAGTGCTTCACCACCCTCCTAGTGAAATAGTGTTTCCTAATATCCAATCTAGACCTCCCCCTCTGCAATTTGAGACCACTGCTCCTTGTTCAGTCATCTGACACCACCGAGAACAGCCTAGCTCCATCCTCTTTGGAACTCCCCCTTCAGGTAGCTGAAGGCTGCTATCAAATCCCCCCTCACTCTTCTCTTCTGCAGACTAAATAAAACAAGTTCCCTGAGCATCTCCTCTTAAGGCATATGCCCCAGCCTCCTAATCACTTTTGTTGCCCTCCACTGGACTCTCTCCAATTTGTCCACATTCTTTCTGTAGCGGGGACCCCAAAATGGGACACCAGATGTGGCCTCACAGTGCCCAATAGAGGGGAATAATCACTTTCCTCGATCTCCTGGCAATGCTCCTACTAATACAGCCTGATATGCCATTAGCCGTCTTAGCAACAAGGGCACACTGTTGACTCATATTCAGCTTCTCATCAACTGTAATTCCCAGGTCCTTTTTGGTAGAAGTGCTGCTTAGCCGGTCAGTCCCTGGCCTGTAGCAGTGCATAGGATTCTTCTAAATTTGCTCTTGTTCTTGTTGAACCTCATCACATTTCTTTTGGCCCAATCCTCCACTTTGTCTAGGTCACTCTGGACCCTATCCCTACCATTCAGCATATCTATTTCTCCCCACAGCTTAGTGTCATCCACAAACTTGCTGAGGGTGCAATCCATCCCATCATTCAGATCATTAATGAAGATGTTGAACAAAACCTGTCCCAGGACCGACCCCTGGGTTACTCCACTTGATACTGGCTGCCAACTAGACATTGAGCCATTGATCACTACCCACTGAGCCTGACGATCTAGCCAGCCTTCTATCCATCTTATAGGCCATTCATTCAATCCATACTTTTAAAACTTGTTGGCCAGAATACTGTGAAAGACCATATCAAAAGCTTTGCTAAAGTCAACCACTTTTCTCATATCCACAGAGCCAGTTATTTCATCATAGAAGACAATCAGGTTGGTCAGGCCTGACTTTCCCTTGATGAATACATGTTGACTGTTCCTGAATATATTCACTACATTTAATTCTGTGTAACTTGATTCCAGGACAAGAAAGTTATTATCTTCTGGTCAGATCAATTGGTGAACCTATAATATATATTAACCCTACAAAAATCAGACAATATCTGCTGCTGAGCTCAGTACAGAGCAAGCTCCAATGGGAAACATGGTGTTTCTTCTTCCTTGCTGCCCCACTGGGGGATCATTCTGCTTCTGCTCTCTGGAGAGATTTATGAATTTAAGAGAAGCAGTCCTGTAATAAGGGCCACTGCCCACCTTTCTTCCTAGGGCCCTCTGCTGCCCAATAAAGCACAGAGAGGCTTTTCCTTCTGCAGCACCTGTGGCTTTATTTACACATTTATCCCACCACCAGTGATATACTATATACAACTTGCAGGCCTTACAATCTCTTCTATCCAGAGTCTGCCCTCAGCCCAGAGACTGACCTTCCCCTGGCTATCTCCCTCCTTCTGACTGCCAGCCAGCCTTTATAGCCCTTGAACTCTCAGGCCCACAGGTGCAGCCAGTTCTAAAAGCCAGGCAACAGACTTCTCCCCAGCCCCAATCTATTTCTCGTGATTGGGGCTGGCTAAGCAGGGGCTAATTAGATGCCTTTGTACCAACACCCTGCTACAAGTCCCCTCTACCCATTGTCCCTCATGAAGACACAAGGATGAGTTTGCAGCAGAAACCCAGCTCCTCCTGAAATGAGTGTGGAAGGGGAAGATGAGATAACTAACTCCCCAGAGGACAACAAAAGGGAAGAATGAGGGAAGTGGAGAATTCTAGGTTCTGAACTGCCAGATCATTGGGGGCATTTTGAAGGCATGGGGGATCTCACTGAAGCTTTGCATTCATAGAACCAAAGCTGCCAAGCCTCTGGAATAAACCCTAGAAGGCAGATTCACTCCTATTGTGCACAACGGCAGCAGGGGCGGCTCCAGGCCCCAGCACGCCAAATGCGTGCTTAGGGCGGCAAGCCACAGGGGGCGTTGTGCCAGCGCAGCGAGGGCAGCAGGCAGGCAGTGAGGGCAGCAGGCAGGCTGCCTTCAGCGGCTTGCCTGTGGAGGGTCTGCTGGTTCCGCAGCTTCAGCCGAAGCCATGGGATCAGTGGAACCTCGGCAGGCAAGCCGCCGAAGGCAGCCTGCCTGCCGTGCTTGGGGTGGCAAAATGCCTAGAGCCGCCCCTGAACACAGCATGGGAGAGACAGTAGCAAGACCATTGGGGGGGGGCACTTTTTGTCTAAAAGGAGAAGAATCAAAGCCTCTAAATTTTTGTAGAACAGGGATGGAGAAACACCTTCTCCGCCTCCAAAAGCATTTGGCAGCCTGTGGTTTGTGGTCAGAAGCACAATCCCCTCCAAAAGATCAGAGATCAATGTGGCAGTATCGGATTGGTAGGGTGAAGAGAGATCTCTTGAGAAGCTCAAGTTCTGCATGCAGCAAAGTCCTGAGTGATGAGACCTTTCTTTCTGCAGAGCTGCTGTCCCTTCATACTGTTGCTGGAAAGGAAGAAGAAACAGAACTAATTCTCTATCAATCCACCGTGACCACTCATGGAGACTGTGAGAATCAATTCTTCTCCTCTTTGAAGGTCTCGAGAGGTAGAGAGAATGACAAGTGGACTGATCAAAAGATAAATCCTTGCTTATTATCCCTCCTTCCTTCTGTCAGCAGAGAGTGGTACCCAGAAGCATCAGTTCTAATGCTACTCAAACTGGGAGGCAATGTGGTAGTCAGTGCTCAAAGCTGGCTTCACTACGTGCATGAGAGGTATATGTCAGCTTTAGATATGTCTACACTGCAATAAAAAACCCGCAGCACCAAGTCTCAGAGGATGGGTCTGTCATAAACAGATAGTTAAGGGTTAATGTCTCTTTTACCTGTAAAGGGTTTACAAACCGGGAACCAAACACCTGACCAGGGGACCATTCAGGGACAAGATACTTTCAAATCTCGGTGGAGGAAAGGCTTTGTTTTTGTTTTTTGAGTTTTGTTTTGTTCTCTCTGGGTCCTGGAAGGGGCTACACGGGCAACCAGTTTTCTTGCCAATCTCCCTGCTACAGTCTTTTACAGTGAGTAATTTAGTAAGAAAGGCGGTTATAGTCTTTTGATTGTTTCTGTATTTGCAAATGTGTTGATTACTGGAAGTATTTTAAATTGTATTTTGCTGGGGGGAGGCTTCTTTCTAGTGTCTATAAGCTGACAGACCCTGTAATATTCCATCTTGAATTTACAGTGATTTTCTTTATTCTTTTTTCTTTTATTAAAAGTTTTGCTTTTAAGACCTGTCTGATTTTTCCCCTTGTTGAGGCTCAAGGGAATTAAGTCTGTACTTAACAGGGAAGGAGAAGGGAGGGGGGAGAGAAACGGGGGAAACCCACCTGATTTCTCTGTGTTGTGATTCAAGGAGTTTGAATCACAGTGATCTCCTAGTGTACCCAGGGAGGGAAAGATCTGGGAGGAAGAAAGGAGAAGGGGGAATCCCTTTGTTTAGATTCACGAAGCTTGAATCTGTGTATCTCCCCAGGAGCCCAGAGAGGGAACACCTGGAGGGGAGGAGGAGGAAGGGACATGGTTTATTCCCCTTTGTTGTGAGACTCAAGGAATTTGGGTCTTGGGGGTCCTCAGGGAAGGTTTTGGGGGAGACCAGAGTTTATCAGGCACTCTACTCTAAGTCCTGATTGGTGGCAGCACTACAGGATCTAAGCTGGTAATTAACTTAGGGGAATTCATGCTAGTACCCATATTTTGGATGCTAAGGTTCAGAATTGGAAATTATACTATGACAGGGTCAATTGACTTAGGCTCACGGGGCTCAGACTCCGGGGCTAAAAATTGCAGTGTAGACATTCAGACTTGAGCTGGAGCCGGGGGTGAGAGACCCACCCCCACATGGGATTTCAGATCAGGCTCAGCCTGAGTATAAAGATCTACACTGCAATTTTTTAGCTCTGAAGCCCAAGCTGTGCAAGCCCCAGTCAGCTGAACACCAGCTGCAGTCATGCCCTGGGTCTTTTAAATACATTTTCTTCCAGCAAATAGGAAGAATTGAGATTTAGTGGCAGGAACTATATCTACTAGTACGATAAAGACCTAAAGCTACAAGAAAAATAAATCAAATGAATTAAAAACAAGAATACTTTAGTCCATTACTCACTCTGGCCCTATTAAACAAGACTGAATAACCTAGAGGTTTTAACGTACCCTGAACAAACCTAATCTGAAGGTAAAAACCTTGATTCTTCTCCTCAAAAAGGGAGCTGGAAGACAGAGGTCTGATTATTTTCTCACCAAACATAGTATTTACACCTGTATTATTCCACTGATTTCATTACGTTTGTGCATGGTTTGAGAGCAGAATGAAGTCCACAATTGGGTAACCCATCATTTTCTAGGGCCCATTCCTGCGAACACTCACATGAGTATTGCCACTGAAGTCATTTGGCTTACTCAGATGAATAAAAATTACTGATGTGAGTAAGTGTTTGAGGGCTCAAGCCCTTAGAGAAACCCCGCTTGATTTAAACCTCTTATCCAAGCTAACATGGTGATTTTATTAAAAAGACTACTAAAAGGGGAAAAAAGAAAAGACAATAGGAACAGTGAGATCAGCCCTACCAGTCAGCCTCCTTTATCTTCCACCCCCCTTTTCCTCTTAGACATTTGTCTATGCACCAGTTCTCATGGGAATCACCAGTACTGGCAACTCCAGTTAGCTCTTCATTTTCAATGCCCCCCTTTGTTCTGTGAGGACATGTCCCTTTAAGGGTCGCACCCAGCTGAGATACATTAGGAACAGCTGTGAGCAGTTCTGATATGGCCATCTGAGCTGTACTCTGAGTTGCTGAGCTGGATCTGTAATAAATTATATATTCTGATCTTCCTTATGTTCTGACTAAGTCTTCTTATGCCAGCGGTCCTCAACCTATTTTCCACTGTGGGCCACATATGCAGCTCTCTCTGTGTTGTATGGGGCTCATCCACAATATACATAGTACTTCTTTGGCCTTGGGGATGTCACAGGAGATGCAGCTTTGTGTTGATTAGGCTGAAGGCTGAGAACAGCTGCCTTATGCAAAACCCATGGTACCAGAAGAGGACAGATAAGAGTGCTTGGAGAAGAGACTACAGGATAAAAGGGGTAAAGAAAATGGAGCAGCTGAGATCTCCACCAGAGTTTAAATTATCTGGCAATGCAGCAGATAATTGGAAGAGATTTCAACAGATTCAGCCTGTACATGCAAGTGAGAGGCTGCATTATAAAAGAAGATAAACATAAGGTTTTTTTTTTAACTATTGTGGGGACAGAAGTGCTAGACATTTATAATATTATGGAGGTAAGTCAGGCAGAGCAAGCATATTCTGAGATGGTTATAAGAAGTTTGAAGACTACTGCACACCCAAGACAAATGAAACTTTTGAAAGATATAAATTTCACAAGAGAACTCAGAAAAGGAAAGTCATTTGAAGAATTTATTTTGGATCTCAAACTTAAGCCAAATGTGTAATTAAGGACTGCTTGTAGATTCAATAATCAGAGATCAAGCAGTGGTAAGTATTTGATATCCAAAGATTAGAAAAAGACAGTTGGAAGATCCATATTTGAACCTGGACAAGATAGTAAGACTATGTCAAGCAGCAGAGGTTACCCAGAACAGGTTGACACTTTTGGAAGGAAAACTAGATATTGCTTTTGTGAACAGAATCGGAAACCCTCAATGCAAATGGAAAGCACCAAGGCAGTGCACAGCAGAAATGTACAACAAGCCTTCAAAAAGTGAGTTTGCAAGAAAAAAGTTTGTTGAAGACAACAAAGAATTGTACAAGGTGTGGAAGCTCAAACAGACCTTTGCAATGTCCCGCCTTTGATTTTTTTGCAGTTGTTTCAATGTTGTGCAATCATTCTGCAAGCGTTCAAGCAAGAACAGTGAATGCACAAAAAGAAACAATATATTCATGCTGTGTAGCAGGAGGAGAACAGTGCTAACAGCACAGAAGAAGAAGAGTTTTCTTTAGGAGTTTCAACTGAAGTGGCTGAATCAAATAATTGGACTATTGCCTTTGAAAGAAATGGAACTACTCTAACTTTTGAACTAGCAGGGGTCGGCAACCTCTAGCATGCGGCTCACCAGGGTAAGCACCCTGGCGGGCCAAGCCAGTTTGTTTACTTGCCGCGTCGAACTGTGTCTCCCATTAGCCACGGTTCACCGTCCCAGGCCAATAGGGGTGGCAGGAAGTCGTGGCCAGCACATCCCTCAGCCTGTGGAACTTCCTGCCGCCCTCATTGGCCTGGGATGGTGAACCGTGGCTGGTGGGAGCCCGTGGTCCGCCAAACTTGCCGACGTGGCAGGTAAACAAACTGGCTTGGCCCGCCAGGGTGCTTACCCTCGTGAGCTGCGTGCCAAAGGTTGCCGACCCCTGAACTAGATGCTGGTGCTCAAGCAGATGTGGTAGCGGTCTATACTTTAAAGACTTTAAAGAAAAAAATTGGGTACACTGACTGACCACCCAGGGAGGTGGAGGTGGGAAGAGGAGATGCTGCTGCTCCAGAGAGGTTCCATGGGACGAGAAAGACAAATAAACTTCAGGAAGCCAGCTTCACTACTGCTGCTCCAAAGGGGTACTGGGAGGAAGACAAAACAAATGAATGGCATTGGGCAAGTATTTGCACAAATTGATGCAGTTTATCTGATGCCAGAGGAAACTGAGGAATAATGGGCATTATTTTCACCAGTTAACTGAATATCTGACATCATCTCACTGATGTGGGCATCAACTAAACTCTGGTCTTTGTATAGTGGAGAAAGAACACTCCTTGCACCCAATGTGCCCTTGTGCATGTATGGAAAGAAGTAGGGACTATCTGACCCCTGGAGTTTGCCCCAGGACCTCCTCTAGGATGGCCCCCAAATCTGTAGAATTTGATTGAGTGGTATTGTGACCTGGTACATGTGGACAGCAGTGCCACTCAGGTTTGACCTGGCCACTCCTATGATGACAGAGAGAAGGCTGAGCCAAACCTATGTGGTTCTATTACCCTGTGTACCAGGTCACAATGCCACTTTGTAACAGCCTTCCAAGGAGCACAGTGTGTGTGTGGGGGAGAAAACATAATTTGTTTCAAGACTGAGCTTGATACGTTTATGGAGGTATGATAAGATTGCTTACAATGGCCCATCCACAAATGCTCTTAGGAAATATCTCCAATGGGTGAAGATTGGACTCTAAATGGGAAGTGCTTTGAGTTACTATAGAGAATTCTTTCCCATCTGTCTGGCTGGTGGCTCTTGTCCACATGTTTAGGGTTTAACTGATCACAATATCTGGGACCAGGAAGGAATTTTCCCCCAGGTCAGATTGGCAGAGACCCTGAGTTTCTGTTTTTGCTTTGTTCTGCAGCATGAGCCATAAAGTCACTTGCTGGTTTGAACTAGAGTAAATGTGGAGAACGGTGGACCTAAACCTCCTTTCCTTTCAAATGAAAACAGAGTAAACTGAGGTCTGGTTAAAGTATGGTCCTTTAGCTGTCAGCAGAGAAACTCAGAGGAAGTTGCATCCATGGCATTGTGGTGGAATGAACATGTCTAACCTATGAATAATATCCAGAATAGTGGCTGCCACTTTATGAAAAAGAATGATACTTGCAATATAGACTTGACAACATGAAACTAATTAGGTAGCTGCATTTGCTTGTTTCAAGTCCTTCAAGGGCTAACAGTATCATACAAGATGATGCACACCCTTATATCTCATTGAATTAGTGTAAGTTCATTATTCAGAGGAACTGCTCAGCAACTTACATGAAGTGCTCAATATCATCTATGGGTGAATACTTTTTTCACAAAGTGATCACTATATCTGCCTTCGCAGTTCTCTTACTCAAAGGAAACCTGCACAACACCTTCCAAAGACGAGCCTGGGAGCTTAAATCCATAACTTTGTTAGACATTAAAAATCACAGATTGAATAAAGACACTACATGTATGGGTTATTATAATATTTATAACCCATTCACACACACCCCTTTGTCCCCTTTCCCCTTATGACTGGAGAGGTGTTAACTGGACACTTCACTTTGAATGGTCCCTTGAAATATGTATTAAACTATTTATGCTAAACAATCTGTTCCACCTTGTGTTTAGCCGTGACACTGAGTACATTTCCTAGACCTGAACAGGATTTCTGTGTAAATTTGAAAGCTTATTTCTCTTACCAAGAGAAGTTGATCCAATAAAAGACCTCCCACCCACACACGCATCTTTTCTCTGTAATATTCCAGGAGATGTAGGTCTTGACTCTCTCCCGCCTTGAACCTTGTGGAGTCACGTATACCTGTGCAAAGTGAGTGTGAAATGCCACTATTCTAATATGTAAAATTTTACACACACTTTGCACAGTTGTAAATGACTCCACAATGTGCAAGGCAGGCTTGAAGGCAGCAACAGTTCTGGCAGCAGTAACTCACTTCAGTGTTCTTTCCTTTTGTATGCCAATGGTTGCAGTGGCACAGGAGTCAGCAAACAGAGCTGTAAACAGGGGAGTTTGAGTGGGACTTCTGTTGGAGGAGAAGGTATTTGTAGCTATTTGTAGTTGTAGTTGTATGTATGGAGGCTGGTAGGGGCAGTGTGCTGGGAGAAGAGCTGAGCCCTGATTAGGAGGCAGGGCTTCTCTGACTAGGGGCCCTATAAAGGTAGCCAGCCAGTCAGGCAGCCACAGAGGAGCCAGCAAACAGAGCTGTAAACAGGAGAGTTTGAGTGGGAGTTTACAGGGGGAGTTTGGGGGAAGACTAAGAGAAGCAGGCAGAGGAATACACAGGCTACTGAAGGGAGTGTGCAGTGTTCTAGCAGTGTCTTGGTGCTTCTTGGGGGGTTGTTTTTCTGTGAGTCGTGGTCTTTGGATTGGTTTGTGTTTCTCAGATTTACAGGATTTAGGTGGGTAGCCTATGACAGATACAGAGGCAGCAGTGGTAGTGACCCAAGCAGGGGAAGACACAATAAAGATGACTGGATGTGGAAGCTGTGGCATGTAGATAATCCTGGAGGGGGTACCTGAAAAGAGTTTTGTCTGCTTGAAGTGCTGCCTGATAGAGCTGATGGAAGAAAAGATCCGAGGATTGGAGATGCAGGTGGAAACTCTGGTCAAGTTTAGAAGGGGGTTCGAGCAGATGATGGAGCAAAGACATGATGAGGCTGAAGAGAAAAGCTCAGACTTGCAGATGGAAGCAGGATCAAAGAACTCTAAGGGGAGACTGGTGGATGAGGAAAGTGGACAGTGGAAGCATGCGACTAAGCGAACAAGGCAGAGGAAAAGACGGGCCAGTGAAGGAGAAACAGAGCTCAGGAACAGGTTTGCGGAGTTGGAAAATGATGATGGGGCACAGTAGGTGGTTGTTGAAGGTGAGGGCAAGAAGAGAAGAGTAGCTAGTCCTATAAGGAGAGGGGACGAGTCAATGGAGATGACACCAAACATGAGCCCCAGGAGGATACGGGATGGGTTGCCGAGGATTGCAAGGGTTAATAGGAATCGAGAGGACTTGAAGTCAGAAGGAACAGGGAATAGACCAGAGAATTGCACTGTCACCAGGAAAAGGCAGGTCTATTTGATTGAGGACTCCTTACTGAAAAGAATAGACAGGCCTGTAACCAGAGCTGATCCAGAGAACAGATGAGTGTGCTGTCTGCCCGGTATTAAGATATAGGATGTGGACCTGAGGCTGAAGAGGATCCTAACGGGAGCGGGAAAGAATCCGCTGATTGTCCTTCATGTGGGAACAAATGATACGGCTAGATTCTCACTGAAACATATCAAGGGAGAATATGCCAAGCTGGGAAAGACACTTAAGGAAATCGATGCTCAGGTGATCTTCAGTGGAATTCTGCCTGTTCCGAGAGAAGTGCAACAAAGGTGTCACAAGATTATGGTGATCAACAGATGGGTCAGGTAGTGGTGCTATAAGGAGGGCTTTGGGATGTAGGGCCGCTGGGAGGCATTCATGGATAGAGGACTGTTCTCTCAGGATGGACTTCACCTGAGTAGGGTGGGAAATAGACTTCTAGGATGGAGGCTGGCACAACTGATTAAGAGACCTTTAAACTAGGAATTGGGGGGAGATGGTTGGGAGATGTCCAGGTAATCTCCACTCAGGAATTTAACATTGAGAAGGAAGAAAACGAAGCAAGAAAGGATATTATCATAGGTAGGAGAATGGACATATGGAGGAAGGGTACTGTAGATACCATTCTAATAGGTGAAACTGGTGGTAGAACTTCTGGGGCTAATCGGGTAAAGACTGTGAGTGAAGCCAAACAGCAACAATTAAGATGTTTGTACACCAATGCAAGGAGACTAGGTAACAAAATGGAGGAACAAAAGTTACTAGTGCAGGAAGTGAAACTAGATATTATAGGGATAACAGAAACATCGTGGAATAGTAATGTCATAAACAGATGGTTAATGGTTAATGCCTCTTTTACCTGTAAAGGGTTAAAAAGTTCACCTAGCCTAGCTAACACCTGACCAGAGGAACCAATGGGGGAAAAAGATATTTCAAAAGGAAGGAGGGAAGTTTTTCCTTTGTTTGAGAGTTTCAGTTTCAGCCGGAGTGAAAAAGATCAAGGAACCAGCCTCTTATCAGAGTAGTAAGTTTTAGAAAGGAATAAATAGGTTTATGTTTATTTCTTTGTAACCTGTCTTATGCAATTAGAGGTGGAATCAAATTGGGTATTTGGGTATTTTTTTGTGTAACTAAATTTCTGCCCAGGGGAACATCCTCTGTGTTTTGAATCTGTTGTCTGTGAGAGTAGCTGGTATGCTAATCTCTCCCAGAGGATTTTCTTTTACCTTTCTTTTCTTTAATTAAAAGCCTTTTTCTTAATACCTGATTTATTTTTTCCTTGTTTTTAGATCCAAGTGGGTTGGATCTGGATCCACCAGGAGTTGGTGGGAGAAAGGAGGGGGGATGGTTAATTTCTCCTTGTTTTAAGATCCAAGGGATTGGATCTGGACTCACCAGGGAATTGGTGAAGGAGTCTCTCAAGGCTACCCAGGGAGGGGAAGGTTTTTGGGGGAAAGGGAGTGATCCAGACACTGAAAATTCTGGATGGTGGCAGCGATGCCAGATCTAAGCTAGTAATTAAGCTTAGAAGTGTCCATGCAGGTCCCCACATCTGTACCCTAAAGTTCAGAGTGGGGAAGGAACCTTGACAAGTAATCATGACTAGACTACAGGTATTGAAGGGTATGTGCTGTTTAGGAAAGACAGAAATAAAGGCAAAGGTGGTAAATTAACACTGTATATCAATGATGAGGTAGACTGTAAAGAAAAAAGAAGGGATGGAATGGATAATACAGAGTCTCTCGGGGCAAAAATTACATTGGGGAAGAAAGCAACTACAGCCTCCCCTGAGATAGTGCTTGGGGTGTGCTAAAGACCACCAGGATCTGATTTGGATATGGATAGAGACCTTTTTAATGAAGTAAATACTAATGGGAATTGTGTGATCATGGGAGACTTTAACTTCCCAGATATAGACTGGAGGACAAATGCTAATAATAATAATAGGTCTCAGATTTTCCAAGATGTGATAGCTGATGGATTCCTTTACCAAGTAGTTGCTGAACCAACAAGAGGGGATTCCATTTTAGATTTGGTTTTGGTGAGTAATGAGGACCTCATAGAAGAAATGGTTGTAGGTGACAACCTTGGTTCGAGTGATCATGAGCTAATTCAGTTTAAATTAAATGAAAGGATAAACAAAAATAGATCTGAGACTAGGATTTTTTATTTTAAAAGGGCTAACTTTAAAGAATTAAGGAAATTAGTTAGGGAGGTGGATTGGACTGAAGAACTTGGGGATCTAAAGGTGGAGGAAGCCTGGAATTACTTCAAATCAAAGTTGCAGAAAGTATCAGAAGCCTGCATCCCAAGAAAAGGGAAAAAATTCATAGGCAGGAGTTGTAGGCCAAGCTGGATGAGCAAGCATCTCAGAGAGGTGATTAAGAAAAAGCAGAAAGCTTACAAGGAATGGAAGATGGGAGTGATCAGCAAGGAAAGCTACCTTATTGAGGTCAGAACATGTAGGGATAAAGTTAGAAAGGCCAAAAGCCATGTAGAGTTGGACCTTGCAAAGGGAATTAAAACCAATAGTAAAAGGTTCTGTAGCCATATATATAAGAAGAAAACAAAGAAAGAAGAAGTGGGGCCACTAAACAATGAGGATGGAGTGGAGGTTAAGGATAATCTAGGCATGGTCCAATATCTAAACGAATACTTTGCCTCAGTCTTTAATGAGGCTAATGAGGAGCTTAGGGATAATGGTAGGATGACAAATGGAAATGAGTATATAGAGGTAGATATTACCACATCTGAGGTAGATGGCAAACTCGAACAGCTTAAGGGGATGAAATCAAGGGGCCCAGATAGTCTTCATCCAAGAATATTAAAGGAACGAGCACATGAAATTGCAAGCCCATTAGCAAGCAGTTTTAATGAATCTGTAAACTCAGGGGTTGTACTGTATGACTGGAGAATTGCTAACATAGTTCCTATCTTTAAGAAAGGGAAAAAACGTGATCTTGGCAACTACAGGCCTGTCAGTTTGACAACTGTAGTATGCAAGGTCTTGGGGAAAAAATTGAAGGAAAAAGTAGTCAAGGACATTGAGGTCACTGGTAACTGGGACAAAATACAACATGGTTTTACAAAAGGTAGATCATGTCAAACCAACCTGATCTCCTTCTTTGAGAATGTTCAGATTTTTTAGACAAAGGAAATGCAGTGGATCTAATTTTCCTCTATTTCAGTAAGGCATTTGATACGGTTCCATGGGGAATTATTAACTAAATTGGAAAAGATGGGGATCAATATGAAAATTGAAAGGTGGATAAGAAATTGGTTAAAGGAGAGACTACAACGGGTCGCACTGAAAGGTGAATTGTCAGGCTGGAGGGAGGTTACTAGTGGAGTTCCTCAGGGACTGGTTTTGGGACCAATCTTATTTAATCTTTTTATTACTGACCTTGGCACAAAAAGCGGGAATGTGCTAATAAAGTCTGCGGATGACACAAAGCTGGGAGGTATTGCCAATACAGAGAATCAGCGGGATATCATACTGGAAGATCTGGATGACCCTTGTAAACTGGAGTAATAGTAATAGGATGAAATTTAATAGTAAAAAGTGCAGGTCATACTCATAATGATCACTTGAAAGGTAGCTTAATGGGAATATTTACTATGTGCAAATTCAATTCAGTCCATCTCAAGAGGAAGTTGGAAGAAGTGATGCAGAGATTGGGAGGCAAAAAATTGGGGGGAAATGTATGGGAATACCTAAGACCTCATATTGTATTTCCTTAACATTGACACATATTTTTAAATGTTTATACCTCTTTTATTGCAGTCAGTCCAATGTTTCTTTTATGGTAATAAGGCTTGGGTGGATAATCTCTATAGCAAAATTTTTCTGGATGCTACTGTCATCACCACTAGCTCAACAAATGCCTATCTGAGCATGTGCAGAACAAATTCCAGTTGAGATATTTTAGCATATTTTGTTATACTCCTTTAATATGACTATATGAAAAAGTATAGAGAGCAGGTTAGTTTCCTTAACAGAGAACTAAAGGAAAGGCTTGAGAAAGAGAGATGGAGGAGAAGTTAATGGGAGATGGACAGATTTGTGTGCGGTGATCAAGAAACATCCAAAAGAAATGGGAAGTTATATGAACACCTGGTGGCAGCAACGCTGTAGCGGAATCTATGGGCCAGATACATAGCTGATGAAAACTGGTGTAGGATCTGGCCCTTCAGGTCATAAATGCTAGTTCAGATTATTATTTTCTTCTCAAAGAGATAAGTAATGGGGTATCCTGGAGAGATTGCAAAATTCTTCAGAACAGATAATTTCAGAAGAGTAGAAGATGTTGCTGTAGTGTTTTTCTTTTTCTTTTAAAGCTTTTTAAAAAAATGTTACACAGTTAAATGGGAAAAACCAAAAAAAAAATGTAATTTAGATCTAGCAGTAAAATTATGAATATTTTATTTTATCCTCCAATTAACTGTTCCATACCTCAAGATGCTTCTTACACAAATGACCCAGACAGTGATCTGCTTGTTTTCACCTCTGAGACATCTGATTAAAAAAAGAATTAAATTGGATTACCTCATGAATATAAAGTGACAAGAAATGGTTCTTCATAAAGCACAGCCAAAGGGAACGTAATGGTTTTGCCTCATCCACATCAGATATACAGCACAAGAAAGCAAAGTTGTCCTATTTCCCCTGAGCTTTTAAATGGTGAAGCATAGGTGAAAAGCTATTCTCTATTTCCATATAGTACTAGTAAGACTCTGATAGTTACAGGGATGGGGTGTGAAGAAGTGCCTACAGTTTAGGTTTAAAGCACCAAAGTCTGGATATTTCCAAATGTTCATGTATTTTGACAATCTGTAGAGTAATGTGGCAGTTTAAGAAACCGTAGAAACCATTAATCTTTCTGAGAAACTGTCCAAAGCTGAAAATCTGAAAAGAAGGATGTTGAAAACCTTTAAAGAGGACTTACTGGCCTTGGAGCCACTTGGAACTGTTTTGTGTACATGATTAACATCCAGCTAGAACATTAGGACTATACCAGAATTTCTTCTGTTGTTAATTTGATACCAACACTGATTTCATTGACTTGATTATATACTTATTATGGTTACGCTGTCTGGGCTCCCTTTGCTCCCACTGTCACAGGAGGTGTAAATACACACATCCATGGCAGTAAGGGTAGCTGACCCAAGAAGCAATGTACCCCCCACCCCCTCCCAGTGGAAGGCATGTGGCATTTGCACTGCTGCTCTCTTCTGTGGGTTCTGACAGAGGCGTGCATCTTTAACTTGTTAGTAGGGCGCCTATCCTGCTAATAGTGATTCAATACATTCTCTGACAGCCTTAACCAAATGTCTCTCTGATCTAAGCCTAAGTCCACCAAAAGTCCACTCAAAATAGCAAAGTTAACAAGATTTTGAACTTAAGTACAACCGCTCAACATGGGTATATCCAGTTAGTGCCTCATTGAGAGAGCTAAAGTAACCTATTTCATCAATATCCTCATAGGCTTATCCTTTAAAACCCTATTTTTGTAAATAAAAAGGAGATACTTTGCATGTCACCCCAAGTATCATAACAGTAATCATACCTTATCTTGCACCTGAAGTGCCGAAGTAGCCACTATTGCCCATTTTCACTATTTGATTAGTTGGATCGGAATCAGTTGTTTTGTATTTCTAAACAGTTGACAACCCAGTAAGACCAGGGAAAAGAAAAGTTAATTCTTCCTGCAGTACTTACACATGCAGTGGGGTCTAAAACCAACAGTAGAGGTATATGGGCCCAAATCCTCAAAATATTTAGGTACCTAACTCCCATTGATTTCAGTAGAAGTTAGGTACCCAAACTCCTTTGAGGATCTAGGCTATGGTTACCTTTTAAGCATGTACCTAAGTCCCATTGAGTGCATTAGATCTTAACCATGTGATTCAAGTTAAATACATAGTTAAGTGCTTCCTTGAATTGGAGATCCAGTCCTTCCCAATCTTTTCAGTCTCTCTTCATATAGAAATCTTTCCAGTACTGTAACAATTTTTGCTGCCAGTCTTTGAACCCTTTCTATTTTTGCTTTTTATTTATGTATTTATTGAGATGAAGGAATCAGAACCAAAGTCAGTATTCTAAGTAAGGACATACGATTGTTTTATATAATGTTGTTGTTATATCAGTGTATATCAAATATTTCCTATCCCATGCCTTATATAGCCTGAATTTTATTTATTTATTTTTATTTGCTTTTTTTATCCCTACTGGACACTGAGCAGTGGTTTTTCACTGGTGTGCACAGATGTTTTTCCTGAGTAATTACAGTTCATTTAGGACCAACAGTGTGTATAATTAGTTCAAATAATTACTTCCAGTACTTAGCTGCTCTCCATGAGGAGGCTGGAATAAAAGGGGCAGCTCAGGTACTAGGTATGAGGAACCCCAAGATGCAAAATAAATTTTGCAGCCTCTCATGGGATGTTCCTAAGTATCAAGTTAGGAAACCACCCTGTTTAGCTTTTATTGTAACTGATTAATAAACTCTCGTATCTGAAAGATCTTCCCCTTTTCCTTCCTGCCAGATGTAGTAAATAATCCTCTTAGCTCACCCACGAAAGCTCCAAAACTTCTGTTAGTCTATAAGGTGCCACAGGATTCTTTGCTCCTCTTAGCTGTGCATTTGACAGTTTACTAAGGACACACCAAGTAAGAGTTTGGGGGCTGAAGTGCTTATATGATGGAAACCACTCAAAATCAGGGACCTGCAGAGCTAAATGCATGTGTCTCCTAGCTTGAGCTAAAGAACCAGACTGTCAAGTAAGAGTTGTGATAGATCCATATCCTTGCATGGGTTGGGTCAGAGTGGCACATGTAGCAGCGCTGACTAGTGCTTGCTTCTGAGGTTGCCGTGTAGCTGACATGCTACCCATGCTATCTGAAAGGTTTTGCTGTACCATGACACTCCCAACATTCTCACTGGATGGGGCCAATTACACTAGTATTGCCACAAAAAGTAGCTTTTTTATCAATTTTCTATAACCATGACAATGAGCCCTTAAGAGAGGAAGCTTGTGTGTACCTTTTATAAGCTACTCCTTGTAATATTTCTGATCCTAGTGTCCAAACTTTAAGACTAGCCTGAAAGATCTGGGCTCTTTAATGTGCATGTGGTTTTGGATTTATAACCTAACTTACTGGATTCATTTTCCCTGTTTCATAATTGATCTGATTCTCTCTGGCATCATATAGAATCCTCAGGCACATCCTTTGAACTTAATAAAATAACAATGAGACCATTGCATTTATTTTTCCTTGGACATATATTTAAACAGCTCTGAGAAGTACTATTTCTAAGATTCTCTCTCTGGAGCTTTTTGAAAATCCTATGTACTTATCCATTCTTTTGAGGAGGTTAGAGTATTGGTGAGTCATAATGATGCATGGTGCTTGTCTCAGCCAGAACATGCCTTTCACTTGTCTGCTACTGAAAAATGTGCTTCATCCAAGTTTACTTTTATATTTGTTAGAGTGAAAGAACACCTTCTTGTGAGCCACATTAAATGATCAGAGAAGTACATCTTTGCTGTATTTTTATGTCCCTGATTCCAAGCTATCATGCTTGCTTTTCTCCTAAGGGAGTAAAACTGATATAGAACACAAACAGACTGATACTTACCAATAAATCTTCAGAAGCTTAATGAAGAAGAGAGAGAAATTCCTCCCCCATTGATACCAGGGAGCATAATTCTGAATCTCTAGACAGCAGAATGTGTGAGACAGACATTTAGAATGTCACAAAGACTAAAAATGAGAGAGACAACAAAAATAGCAGGAGAAGTTTGACATTCTAAAGGATTTTGAGACATAATAGCTAAGTGTTACTATTATCGGGCCAAGTTCTCAGCTGGTGTAAAACAGGTATAGCTCTAATGAGTCCAGGAAAGCTACATTGAATTACACTAGCTGAAGATTTGTTCCATTGGTATTATTCCTTTAACATGTATATATATTCCCCTATGAACTCTATAATCAGTTTCAGGTTTAGAAATGCATGATCTATTCTTAGAGATCTTTTCTGCCATGAATTATCCACAAACAGATGTTGATTTTTACAAACTTGTTCATTATTCAAAACCATTAGGCAAATAGTTTACGCACACATTTCATCATATTTTATTGTTAGTTAATTGTTTTGCTGTGAATTTTGTTTTGATGATTCACTCTTTTTCATTCTTGCTGTGTGATTGGTCATCTAAATACTTGGCAATGTTTAATGACTCCAAAGTCCACAAAGAACTTTCAAGATATCCACTTATTTGCTTAAGTGTTTGCAAAATTTTCTCTTGCGACAAACGTGTTTATGAACTAAGGATCACATTCCTGTTCCCTCCCCTCCTGCTCACAAGGCAATTCTTTACTTTTCAAAGCACTGGAGTAAGGGACTCCTAAAAATGTGAAAGTGGTGCAGAATATGGCCCTTAATTTCCGTAATGAAATGTGTATTAAAGAGCACATGTACAGCACTGGTGTGAAACTGTATTTTTTAAAAATTGAATCAGTGTTTACATAACCTTTTATTTGTAGTATTTACCCAACTCTGTTCTAATTTCAATAGTTTCTGAAATCAATAATGGTGAAATTATGTCAGTGTTGTGCTCAGTAGAGTTAAATGGAAGTAAAAAATGAGTGTCACATCTGGAAGCTCAGTATAACGGCCAGGTATCCTGTGCACCCTCATTATAGCATTAAATCATCTCTTTATTCTGATAAATGTCTTTATTCATATGTAAGAAACTCTGTCTATGTTTGGTTTACCACTTATCCCAATTTTTTTATGGTTCTTCTGCTTTTGACCAGATGGTTCCACTTTCTGCTAGCCAAGCTTGTGAACTCTTAATGGGTCCCAACAAGAGAGAGGCCTAACAAAAACACAGTACTGAACATGCCCAGACTTTGGTGACATTTTTATCTAGAGCTGAGCTTTGTTACTAATGCCCATCTCTTTGCCTAGCAGAATTGTCAAGGCCCTGAAATATCACATTATGACACAACATTATCAGACTTATGTCATATTTTAACACAATGTGTGCTGCATTGTGCCAACATATGATAGTGTAATGCTTAATGATAGTGTAAGGCTTAATGATTTTGGCATATATGGCAGCTCTAGATCCTTCTGACATAAAAACTAGGCACTTGATAGATTTACAAGAGAAGCCAAGGATACTCCCCAAAGGCAACAGTAATGTTAAATAAAGTAGCAACAGAATGTCTTTTTTGCCAGTCTCAACAGAATCCCTGGACAGTTGTGAATTTTGCACTGGATCAGTGAAGTATTATTGTTACAAAAGAATCTGTTTTCAGTTCATCAGCTGTTCTTTCATAGCTAGAGTTGGCAAACTATTTATAGCAAACAATGTAGCTGATGTATTTAGCCCTTTTACTCTTTCAAATTATTTGTGAAGAGATTCAGATTTTTATTATTTTGAAATTGTTCATTGAACACTAGATGTGAACATATGGAAGGCTATAAGTCATTTGAAGTATTCACTTTGAATATGTCTTCAGCTATTTGCTCCATATTATTCATGGTATATGACTAAACACTTAAGTCACATGACATTGCTTCTGCTCTCTGAGTGACTGAAATTTTATAAAAAGGAGGTGAGCATCTGGGGCACAAATAATTAATACCAATATTCATCCACAAATATCTTTGTTAACGTGTGAATCCAGGTATTCCAACTGTCATGTGAACAAAAATTAATTTGCACTAATTTTCATGGAAAAGCATAAGATTGGGGTCTGAAAAATAATGTAATTAAAAAAGAGATGCAGAATTAATCTCATCCTTTGCAAATAACTTTTCTCACTACCTTACCTGCTCTGTTGATAACTTTGGACTTCATTACAGTGAGGGCTATGGGCTGAAATAAACAAATTAGCTTTTTGTAATTTTGTGCTAAACTCAATTGTGTTACTGGTTTTAAAACTTTTTTAAAAAGTTTGAGATGGACCTTAGTTGTGGAACATATCTTGGCCCCAGACTCTCTGCTCACAACTTAATTCTTCATATCATACTTACATCTGCGTTACTAGCCTTCCTCCAGACTTCTCCATAGTCCTGTGGTGTCCTCTATATTGAAACCCACCATAGTTTCAGCCTCAACTGCTCCATGATCCCTGTTGAGATGTACACTTACATTTTAAAATGAGTTGGGGGGGGGTTGTTCCTTCCTTTTTGGCCCCAGATGTCTCCACTTTCCATCCTGTGCACAGTAGTGAGCAACGCAGTCAAGCTTGTATGAGGCCTGGACTGAAAGTGGAGGTAGTTACGGTCTAGGCAAGAGGCAGTTAGATTGTAGCTAACCTGAACAGGCATTGGAGAGTTGCTGACCTTTGGGGAGCATGTGGGAGGGATCAGTTAGCGTATAGGAGTTATGGATATGAGGGGAAGCAGAGTGAGGGGTTTTCTCAATGTGAGTGGCCAGTATGTTGTTCAGGCAGCTGTTTGGAAAGGTGAAAGGGAAGTATTGGACAGCCTCAAAAAAATTAGGGATTTTGGAAAATGCTTAGATGTTTTATCTTGGTCAAATCTCCAATCCTTTTGATGCTTGCCCATTATTAAAAAAGTAGGGAGGTTTGACAGGAGGGCTTTGGCTTCCTCCACCATGGGATGCTGTTCTGGGCAGAAGGTCTGCTGGGAAAAGATTGGGTCCACCTGACTAATAAGGGGAAAAACATCTTTGCTCACTGACTTGCCAATCTTGTGAGGAGGGCTTTAAATTAAGTTCAAAGGGGGCAGGTGACAAAAGCCCATGGGCAAGCATAAAAAGCAGTCTTAACAGAGGATTAGATATTGGGTATGGGGGGACACAGAAAATTACAATAGGGTCATAGGAGCAACAAGAGGGAAATCCATGGGGCAATCTGTTCAACAGTTTCTCTTTCTGTACAAAATGCAAGCAGATTGGGGAATAAACAGAACTGCAAGTATTAGTCCATAAACTAAATTATGACCTAATTGGCATCACAGTTTGGCAGATGCATCTCATTTTGTGCCTTAACCTGTCTGCTTTTGTCCCTGCATGCTTGCACTATTCTTTTGTACTCCTTAACATTCATCCATGTTTCCACTTTTTCTAATTTTGTTTTGAGCTTCATGTCATTAAAGAGCTTCTAATGGAGACATACTGGCCTCTTTCTTGTTCTTCCTATCTTTTCTTCACATCAAGATTCTTCGCAGTTGTCTTTAATATTGTGTCTTTGACAAACTAACAGCTCTCCTGAATTCTCTTTTTCCCCTGAAATTTTCTTCTCAGGTGACCTTACCTACTTGTTCTCCGAGTTTGTTAAAGTCTTTTTTTCTGAAATCCATTGTCCTTATTCTGGTGCTCCCTTTTCCTTTGAATCATGACATCTATACTGCCAAGAGACATGAAAGGGATAATCCCCATCATTGGATTATCACATTCTTAAGAACAGATTGATGAACCCTTGCCAGGGATGGTCTAGATTTGCTTGATCCCGCCTCAGTGTCAGGACCTGGACCAGATGACTTCTTTCTATGAGTCTGTAAATAACCCTCAAAATACTTGCCTCTCAAGTACAGTAATATGAAGATGCTGTTTGTTACATACAATCTAACTTTATGTGCATAACAAAGTTATGAGTGCTACAGTAAATGAGCTCTACTATCATTACTGAAAACAAAATGTGAAAACCCTAAGTACGTTCCAAACCTTATTGTCCTTCCTTTGACCCAAACATATATGAGGCTCGCTCTTGCTCTCTTTGAAGTTGATGGGAGTTTTATATTAGATTACAATGTTATCATGTTTGAGCCCATGGTTACTAAAGAGAAAGATCCCAATCCAGACAGGTACGTAAGCATGTTTGTAACATTGAGCACATTGCTTTCAGATGTGAGCTTTAAGATATTATTTATTGTGCAAAGTGATATTATCTTAGTTTCTGATATAGAATCTAAAGATTTACATTTCATTTGGTTTAAAATATTAAGACAGCATGGAGAAATGGATCCTCCAAGTGCTGTTTATAACAGCCATAATTTTCTTGATGTGCTGTTGTGATAAAAATAATCCTTTTGATTTGCTAATGTTAATGACTCTCAACTTTGTCTTGGGATATTATAGTTATATGCTGTTATTTAACGGCAAGTATGAAGATATGCTAAATCAAAGGGTAGAAGGTTTTGTTTAAGCATTGCATAAAAATGGGGCTATCTCAAAGGTGTTTACAGAGGTTAATGTGTTTAGCATTCACATCATTTGGTTGCGAAAGCATGAATATATTATTAATGTGCATTGTTCCCTGTGACAATTTGTTTTCAGAGTTAAAGCAAAAAATGTAAATAGATTTTTTTTAGTAATTGAATAATGCAGTCAATGAAGGCATCATGAATCAATTTCCCAAACTGATTGTTTGTGTTGCAGTTTTGGATTAGACCTTTCAAAGTTTAGCTTAATCTAACCAAATCAAATCTAAAATAAATAAGGTTGGCTAGAGTTTACCAGTTTGCACAGGTGCACATGAATTTGATAATATGGTGAATTTATAGAGAGCCAGGGGCATGGCTCCAAATTACAGAACTAGATGCCTGGCTTTTTTCTCTGTGAGATAGAACAAAAGAGAGAAACATAGAAAAGCCATGGACCAAGAGATAGTTCTGTTCTATAATCTAAGGTTTAAAGCAAGCACAAGATGTAAGAAAATTGGACATACAGATTTGCTTGAGCCAATGTTACTTTTAAAAAGATCTCTCTCTATTTTGTTCATGGTTTATCTAAGCTCCTGGAACTTTATTTCCCCCCTATTTTCCTACAATTCTAACAAGAGAGAGATCCCCTCCAGCAAAACTCCTTTTCTTCTTCATCCCTCTCCCTTGATCTCTAGTGGCTTGTGAATCTATTATGACACTCCACAGGAAACAAGATCATGTAAATTCACACTCTTTCATCTTTTTAAATTAAATTAACTTGTTTTGTTAGTGGCAGCATAAAAATGTATTTGATTCAGTTTATTAAAATCTTGCATTATGAATATGTATTTTAGATATACCTTCTTTCAATATTTTTGCAGATAAATTGCTTCCAGTAAAAAGAGAGAGAGAGAAGTAAAGTGAAAAGGAGAAGGCGGTTCAATGGATGAGATACAGACCTTTTAGTCCTCTAATTTGAATTTAGATTGTAGTGAGAAGTGGAAAAAGTGCAGGGTACTGTTTTATCCTTGCTGGACAACATCTGTTTTTAAAGAGTGCCACACTGGATGCATGTAGAACTGGATATAAATAAATGTATCAGAATGATATGTTTTATTATCTTGAGTTTCTTTCCTCTATTCGGTTCTTTACCCCACTCCATTCTTGCACCTTCTACAGTCCACTAAAAATAGCTTTCAATACAGTCTCTAATGACCTATTCCTCACCAAATCGCAGGGATCGTACTCTATCCTTATTGTCCTTGGGCTTTCAGTGGCTTTGATATATTCACCACTCCCTAGTTCTTTAAACTTCGTCCTTTAGTGGCTTTGATGGATCTTTCTGGTCACTTATCCCATCCCATCTTTCCCATTCTGTGGGTGCCTCTCAATCCTTCATCCTCTCCCCCCGCCACACGCACTTCTCTCACTACACCCTATATCTAGATCCTCTTTGTCATAAACAGATGGTTAAGGGTTAATGTCTCTTTTACCTGTAAAGGGTTAAGAAGCTCAGTGAACCTGGCTGACACCTGACCAGAGGACCAATGGGGGGGAAAATACTTTCAAATCTTGGTGGAGAGAAGTCTTTGTTTGTTTTTTTTTTTTGTTCATTGTTCGCTCTTGGGGCTAAGAGGGACTAGACGTACACCCAGGTTTCCTCCAATCTTTCTAAATCAGTCTCTCATGTTTCAAAATAGTAAGTACTAGTCAGGAAAGGCGGATTAGTCTTATGTTTGTTTTCTTAACTTGTAAATGTGTATTTTGCTGGAAGGATTTTTACCTCTGTTTGCTGTAACTTTGAATCTCAGGCTGAGGTGGAGGAGTCCCTCTAGTCTATATGAATCTGAATACCCTGTAAGCATTTACCATTCTGATTTTACAGAGATAATTTTTACTTTTTCTTTCTTTTATTAAAAGCTTTCTTTTTTTAAGAACCTGAGTAATTTTTTCCCTTGTTTTAAGACCCAAGGGGATTGGATCTGAACTCACCAGGGATTGGTGGGGGGAAAAGGAGGAAGGGAATGGTTAATTCCTCTTGGTTTTAAGATCCAAGGAGTTTGGATCTGTATAGCTTCCCAAGGCAACCCAGGGAGGAGAAAGTCTGGGGATGGGGGAAAGGAGAGGGGATGGTTTTTCTCCTTATTTTAAGACTCAAGGGGTTTGGGTCTTGGGTTCCCCAGGGAAGGTTTTGGGGGAACAGAAAGTGTGCCAAACACTATATTTTTGGCTCGTGGCAGCGTTATCAGATCTAAGCTAGGAATTAAGCTTAGAAGGGTCCATGCAGGTCCCCACTTTTTGGACGCTAAAATTCAAAGTGGTGAAGGAACCCTGACACTCTTATTCACAAGCATGTCTTTCAGCTAGTCTTTTTTTGCTGATGACTCTCAGATCAATTTCTGTAATGATGATCTGTCTCTCTTTATCCAATCTAGAATATTGTTCTGTCTTTCTGATATCCTTTCATGGATGTCCAGTCACCATTTTAAATTTAATATATCCAAAAGTGAGATCTTCCACCTGACTTTCCTGCTCCCTGCAGAGATGTTTGAGGAAATAGTTCTCCTAGCTTCAGCCAACCTGTTGTCCCTATGTGCATTTACCTGAATAGGTAACCATTAAGCATTGATGACCAACAATTATTCCTGGTCTAGCAAGTACCTGAAGCAGATCTTGTCAATCATGACTACACATTGAGGCATTCCATAATGCAGCAATTCTGTAACATCAACCAGAATTCATAAATTGTATAGAAACAGATTACCCAAATAGTCACAGGGCTTTTGGGCACTTCCATAAAATAAATATTTACTCTCATTGATTTTAGAAAGAAGGATTTAGTGTATAGCAGCATTCAATGTATTTGTGATACAGTAGTGAGCATATATATAACTTGTGAATAAAGAGGCATTTTTGTTCCTGATACACCCTTCTGACCATCCCACATACTATATCCTCAGCATTTTGTATGGAAGAATAAAAACATATTGAGCATTTAATGAAACAGTGATCTAAAACCTTTCCAATGAGAAATACATGACTGAATTTGTGTAGAAGTAAACAATACAAACCTGACTGTGCTATAGATACAATGGATTTTTTTCCTCCTCGTTCATGAGAAGGTTCAGTGTACATCACACAACATGGATTGCATTGCAGATATAACTTTAGTTCTTGCAGGAAATACGATGTAATTGTTGCCTTGGGACGTAATAGATAAGCAAGTAACTAGAGTTGGTAAGGAATTTTTTGATGAACCATTTGTTAACCAAAAGAGGCTGATATGTCGAAACTGAAGCCATTTGTGAAACAGAGATGGTTTCAACAAATCTCCAGATCTGAAACATTTTTTGGAGAAAAATGTATTGAAATTGTAAAAACAGAACATTTGACATATTCTAACTTTTTTATGTGTTAAACAACTTTTTATTTTGAGATTATAGTAAATTTAGACTAAAAAGAAGGCTAAAAAAGGTTAAAAATTGAAATTAAATGTTTTGAAATTATAGAAATAGGTGTTTTGATTGACCTGAACCAATTTTTTCCTGGTTTAGATTTTGACTTTTGTCCTTATTTGGGGGAGGATAATTTTTAAATATCTCAAAAATTTTCACAGTACAACAAAAACCTTTTCCACCTGGCCCTACAAATTATCTCTCTTAAAGACTTGAGGGTAAACAAAAGAAAGTAACTTTTAGGATATGTCAAAGTTAGAATCAGGACTCACAATTTGTCAGACCACTCTGTTTATTAGCGCAGCGCTCCGCCAATAACATTCAGAATATGTGAGTGGCCATGCAAGGCCCAAACAGTCTTATATATACAGATAAAAGAGCGGGAATTTAGACAAAGGGACAAAGAAATCAAAACAGTAAAATTCACCTGGGGCGCAGCATGCATATCCTATTTCCTTACTAACTGTTATCGATCTAAGGCTAATGCTTCACCAATTGCCCTTAAACGGTGCAATTGTTCTTTGTTAATGTCTGTATTCCTGACACCTGGTTGCAACATTCCAACAACTTTGCTTAAAGGTACAGACAACATTTCTTTAATCCTTTCTATTCTTACTATATAATTCATTCTACTTTCACAATCCCTCCTTTTGGTCAGGCGTACGCCATGACCAACAATTACTGGGTTCCACAAATTAACCGTTCCTTATCTCTTTGTTCATCTGTGATATTCAAAATCATCATATTAGCACTCTGTTTTGGGGCAGTCATCTGGGTGACACAATTCTGGATACAACAGGAGATTAACTGAAAGCATACAAAAATCATTAAGATTCCAAACAGGATAGTTAGGGCTCCCTGAAACAACCAGTTTCCTATGCCAGAGAAATTGAACAGGTTACTTAGCCACTTCCATAAAGAACTCAGCTCTTCATGAGGAAGATATGCGATTTGTTCTAAGTGGCTATAGCGATCTATTACCTCATTGGTATTGTATAAACACACAACATTGTTTTCCAGTGAGAGCACAGGTCCCTCCTTTGGCCATCAGCACTATGTCCAATGCCTGATGGTTCTGGAGGGCCACCTGTCCGATCGCCCCTGTTTCTTTGCTCAGGGCTCTTAAACTTTCTCTGGTTTTATTTGCCATTATTTAACTACTTAGGAGCCTTTTTTTTTTGCCTGGTGTATTGCTCCCCCAAGTGGGATAAAGGAACTGCCAATAGCCTCTTCCCAGGTGTCATGACTGTTCCATATTGTGTTAAACGGACAAGGTCCTCCAGTGAGGTCTGGGGAATTGAGTGGGATAGCCAGGACAGGAACACCAGTTTGAGAGTGGGCTGGGATGTGGCTGCAGACCCAGCATTTAGAAATAATAAGGGTCTGAGCTATCCACACTTGCTGCTGGATAAAAGAATTGTCATTGTGGATTCCCCAGACCTTAAGATACCAGCAGCCGAAGAACAGGCACCACCAGAGGCGCATGTTGGAGGCAGGGCCCTTCTGGTTCTGACAACCTCAACTGAGGGAACTGCAGTTACAGTTTTATGTCCACCAGGCAGCAGGCGCTAAGCTCACTGCTTCTTCTTCTTGGGCCTTGCTTTATGTAGTCATCTGCTTCTGGCAACCCTTACGAGAGCGTAGATTGTAAGTTATTGCAGGCTGTTCCTCTACGTCTTCTTCTGGAGTCAAAAAAAATTGACTCTGCGTGGTCCTGAGGTGGTGGTGGTTGGTTCACTGGGGGTGGTGCATTCTTACACCGCGAAGCATGTATCCACTCTGAGATGCCAGAAAGTTTAACAGCTGTCCCTTGACTCTGGCTGTAACAATGGCCTTCACACCTTGTTTTTTCCTGATGCATACATTCCTCATTCACACAAATAGATTGAGAATACAAACAGTAGTATTTTATATAGAACAAAAAAAGGCATTGCAAATTAAACCTTGCTAAGTTTTACAATTGATAACTAAGACAATTTACATTGAGACCCAGGCCTTCAATGTTTCTCTAATTTACTTAACACAGACACAATAGAGAATCCTGTCTCTTACTATTTTAAATACTATTTTAAATTTTAAAACAAAGAATTAGAGGGGGCCCAATTTGTAATGCATATGGGAAAACAGAATCTTGTAGTCCCAGGGGGTCAGTTCTTTCTGCTATTTAAAAAAAAATGGCTAGCAGGATGAAATCAATTATACTTTAGTTCTTATGGGACATTATAAAATCCTGCTCCTACATATCCCCCTTTTGACACTAAGATTATTAATCGCCAGTGTCACTTCTTATTTAGTCCACGTAATAGAAAATACTGGGAGGTGATTTGGGCCTGTGGCTTTAGCTTTACATACATTTGTTTTATCCACCAGCACATTTTAAACATTTCAATTAAACATATACAATGTAAAACCAAAAACAATTAGGGGTAGTAACATTAGTATGCCAGTAGTTGTGGGAGACCATCCAGAAAATGTTATACCAATGGTAAGCTGTTATGCTTTTCTGTAGTAGCAATTCTTAACATGTCCCCATTGGCGTGTATAATATGAATAGCCCAGTTTTCCACATTGTTTTATTTATTTATTTATTTAGGACCCATGTCACCTTTTTACCTTTTAACAGATGATTGGTAATTGTTTGCCATTCAATGCCAAGATTGATAGAGAACTCAGGTAAATCAGTGCTTACAGTAAGCTGAGACTCTTTTGTTGTTGTTGTTGTGGCAAATAGTAAATGTGATTATTGGTAAACACAGTACTTACATTACATTTACATTTCTCTTCTGGTGGGTTGCTAACACTTTTTAAACACTTTTCCCCAAGAATTAACACATACACATAGTCCATTATACAGTACTTTGGATTATCTGAAAGACAAAAAAAAACATTTTTCTACCCCTTTTGGGGTGGCATTAAAAACAAAATCAAAATCAATTTATCTTACACCTACAAAACTGGAGTTTTACAAACCAGATGTGCTGGTTTAGATTCTTAGAATTTTACATATTTTCACAGACAAATAGATGCATACATTTTTTTTTAAACATTTCTTTACACTACTTTGTTTTTACATAGCTGTATATATATATATATATATATGGATTATTTATAGGCACTCTTCTGGAAAAGGGCCCATTTTCCCTTCAGAATGGCTGCAAAGAATCCAAGAATTCTCTCTTTAACATGGTCCTTTTTAACATTTTCCACAAAATTTAACTGCTTAATTCTCTTCAGCCTCTGTAGAGTTAACTTTTCACTCTCTTCCCTTAAATCACTTGTTTATGTCCCAAAATGACACCTTTATCACCTTAGATTTCAACATTTTAAGTATTGTTCCAGGGATTTATGCCTGCACTTACTGCCTTTTTTTTTTTTTTTTTTTTTTTTTTTCTTCTGACACTATGCCCTTAGGGCTTCCAACCTGTTTTTCAGTTTCTTTATCTGTTGCTTGCCTGCTTGTCTGGGCCCGATCCTGCTTTTTTTTTTTTTTTGAACCATTTGTGAGTGATATTGTGGTCATTTCACAATTTTGAAAGAAATGTTCAAGGAAAGGGACCAGGAAGGGTGGGGGCTAGTTGAGGAGCTCACCCCGCCCCCAGCCTTGCTGAATTGGTAGTGGGAAACTATAAAGAATCAGTTTCTGAGGCAGATAACAAAGGGGAACAGAACAAGGGACTTTTTGTCCTTTTTACAATGAGATGGGAGTATTAAGGGGTTTGGATCGATCCGAGGTTTGGAGAACGGGGTAAAGGGGAGCGCTCGGTCTAGTGGTGGGAGAGGAGGCTTTTAATAAAGCTTTTAACTTATTATTTGAATAAGTGAGAGAGGCCAGTTTTCATTTTGTCCACCTATGATTTGCCTCTTGCCACCACTGCATGAAACAATTAACCTCTCCTTTAGCAAATTTAGTTTTAGGTTGGCCGAGTTTGTCCTTTAAGACGTCCACTCAGTCTTTGTTCCAAGATTTTAACAGTGGCCACTGAGTTTTTGGATCCCCCTGAGTTAGCCTAGACCATTTTCCCAGAAATTTACAGGAGTCTGGACCCTTTTTACAGGAGTCTGGACCCATCCTAAATACATAAAATGAGCCGGCGTTCATTTAGGGAACTGTCCCGACTTAGACGTCTGTTTACCAATACAGGAGGACTTCACACACCAATCACACAAGAAGGAAATTCAGGTTCGTCAGAGCGATGCCTGCTGCAACACACAAAAGGAGCCCACAGGCTACTGCCTCAATTGCCCTTGCTTTCACACCAGGGGTTTTACCCAAAGTGCGGTGCGGCTGCAATTGTGCAGATTCCACTCACTCAGACCGCGGGGACAGGAACCCCTTGGTCAGCCGATCCCCAGACAGAGACGGCACCCAGACTCAAACACTCCACAAGAGGACAGATAGACACAGAGACAGGACAGTCCTCAGTCCGGACAAAATACAGAAATAATTACCTGACCAGATTCCTGATGTCAGATCCCGGGATCCCTACCAGAACAGAGTGGGAACCAACAGGTTCGATGGCGTAGACCTCACTGTGGCTGTGCGCCTTTCCGCTCTAGTGGGGGACCGCTTGGGCCAAACGCCCAGGTGCCGGCTGCCACGGTCATCCCACAAAAACAGTCAGGAATCACACAGCCCCAGTGAAGACGGTTGCCATCTCGGTGGAACCTCCAAATTGTCAAAGTTAGAATCAGGACTCACAATTTGTCAGACCACTCTGTTTATTAGCGCAGCGCTCCGCCAATAACATTCAGAATATGTGAGTGGCCATGCAAGGCCCAAGCAGTCTTATATATACAGATAAAAGAGCGGGAATTTAGACAAAGGGACAAAGAAATCAAAACAGTAAAATTCACCTGGGGTGCAGCATGCATATCCTATTTCCTTACTAACTGTTATCGATCTAAGGCTAATGCTTCACCAATTGCCCTTAAACGGTGCAATTGTTCTATGTTAATGTCTGTATTCCTGACACCTGGTTGCAACATTCCAACAACTTTGCTTAAAGGTACAGACAACATTTCTTTAATCCTTTCTATTCTTACTATATAATTCATTCTACTTTCACAGATATAAGATCAAGCTAACTTTAAAACCATATCAAAATTAGCTTTTTAAAATATATATAAATATATATATTTATGTACATTTCTAAAAAGGAATAAAAAAGCTACTTGCGCAAAAATTTTAGGTGCCTTTCACATAATTGATATTACTGAGCGGTAAGTTCTCCCAATAGTCACCCAATAGAAGAAGCAGAAATGCAAAACATTTAAAAGTAGTAAACTAAAGTGGAAACATCAGTGAAGAATAAACTGACTGGAATGACCCTTTTTGGCATACATGTGATCCAACAGGTATTTTTATCCTTGAGAGGAATGAAGGGTCTATGAGCTTCATCCTAAGAGGTATTCTTAGGAAATTCTTTCCAAAACACCTAGCTTCCTGTTTTACCAATTTTGTCTTTGTGCCGTTTGCTTTATAGTTCCATAATGGGTCTCTTTTTCCTTTCTTGCTTTTCTTTTGTCCCAGTGTCAAACTGGGAGGACATATCAAGTGGGGTCCTGTAAAGGTCTGTCCTGGGTCCAGTACTATTTGATATTTTCTTTAAGGACTTGGAGGACAGAGTGCAGAATATCCTTATAAAATTTGTGGATGACAAGCAACTTCTCTGTTTGGATGCTGTAAACAACATACTCAGTAGGGTTTTTTTAAAACAGGTTTGATTCAGGGATATTCTAGGTATATTTGATTCTGCGTCAGCATGGGGGGATGGAGTAATGACTTTTCGAGGTTCCTTTCAGCCCTACATTTCTATGATTCTATTATTTCCATTTGTACACATCTGTTCTATGCTGTAGTACATATCTTATGATATTTATTCCTGTGAATATAGTTTGTTTTTGATACAGCATACATTTTACTGAGTCTGAAAAGTGCTCATGTTTAAATGTCAAGAATGCGCATATTGGAGTGCTGTGAACCAAATCTTGAAATCCCTTTTCCAATATGTGTAATTAAAAATGTAATAAAAAGGCTGAGATGGCTTTGAGGATTGGTAAAGGAATATGAACATTTTTGTTTCTAGGTCAATAACAATTTTAGACAAAGTTGGTAGTGACCTATAAGCTGTTGGCTGCAAGGTGACTTGATGGCTGCAGTCCAGTTGATAGTAGGCAAGTGTCCACATCACAAACCATACACTACAATTAGAACTATTTACTAGCCTTACTGGCCATTTCATCAGAGATACTTATAAGTGAATGGTCATGGAGAATGAACTACATTAAGAGGCTGATCCCTCTGAATGGGACATTGCTTCAGGAATCATGTTGAAACATGGACTGCCATTGCTTTTCACAACCTGTTCTGTGACTCACTAAAAGACTTTGGTCCTCAGTGCTGTCAAGCCACCCCCTTTCGCATGCGCACACACACACACACACACACACACACACACACACACACACACACACACACACACACACACACACACACACACACACACACACACACACACACAGTCAAGAGAACATATCTCTGATAGGTCTAGCCATACAGTAATTGTGATCTACCAATTAAGCCAATAGATAAATGTGGCCATACCTTCAGTGGGCAGAAATGAACATAGCTCTACTGAAGTCAATGGAACTGCACTGTAAAATGAAAATGTGCAATGCAGTCACTCAGCCAGTACAAAAGAAAGATGATTTCCTATATTTAATGTCAATGACAAATCTCAGAGCTTCAGGAAGCTTATCTAAATGTTGCTCTATTACCTGCGAGGTGAGTGGGTGAATGAGTGTACAAGCAGCCTTTTCCTTCCCTTTAATGCACTCAGGTAGAAGCAAGCTGGTATGATGTCTTTTGTTCTACTGAAACTTAGGGGAACGGATTAACTAATGTGCCATTCTTCACACCACTGCCCTAAGGTGACCTGGCCTGCTAGCTTGGGAGCATGGCTAGGGCCTGGCCTCCTCCATGTATGCCGCAGTCAACAGAGCACACTAAAAATCTCTGCAACCTGCTCTTTTTTAGAGCAGCAGTATGGTGCCCTCCCATACTGCCCTGTTGTGGGAGGATAGTTCAAGCATCTCCCAGCTCTGCTGTTCTCCTCACTCAGTTGCAGCCAGGACAAAGAAGAGAATTCTCCTATTGTAACTTGTCCAAATAATTGCAGCCTCTGTAAATAATGAGCCTAAGTACATGGTTTAAGAAATACTTTTTACTTTAATGTAACTGAACTTTAATTGACCTCATCACAATAAAAAAAAAATCAATCAGCTAGTCTGTAGGGAGGAGGTGGGAAGCTTAACACTTTTCTTTTATTCATGTAGCTATGGCCACAGCTTTTAGTCATGATTAGTGCATCAGTCACCGAAGTATCACTTTTAACATTTATTTTTATTTCAAGAAACTAAGTATGAAGTATTAAAAGCCTTTCAGTGTATGCTTTCAGTTAAAAAAAAGAAAGGAAAAACTAAAACTTTCATTCACGGAGTACAAATACATTCTATAATCCAGCAGAGGATATGTGTACAGAGGGATATAGCCCAGCCATAACTGCTATTAGCAAATATCTCCAATGGCTAGAGATGGGACACTATATGGGGAGGGCTCTGAGTTATTAGAGAGAATTCTTTCCCAGGTGTCTGTCTGGTGATGTCACCCACATGCTCAGGATCTAACTAATCACCATATTTGGAGCTGAGAAAGAATTTTCCCCCAGGTCAGATTGGTAGAGATCTTGGGAGTTTTTCACCTTTCTCTGCAGCATGGGACATGAGTCACTTATTGGTGGATTGTCTGTAGCATGAAGTCTTTAAATCAAGATTTGAGGACTTCAGTAACTCAGCCAGAAGTTAGGGGTCTATTGCAGTAGGAAGCAGTGAGGTTCTATGGCCTGCGATGTGTAGGAGGTCAGACTAGATGGCCATGGTGGTCCTGTCTGGCCATAAAATTTATGAGTTTATATCACAGATGGGGAAGCTGGAGATAGGAAGATAAGAGCAAAGTTTCTTAATAAAATGAGTGTGTAAAAATATTGTTTAACAAGTACTGAGATGATCATCATAACACAAACCACAGATTTGAAATAAAACTGATCAAAGAATAGCTCAATGAAGACCATTTTTCATTATAATATAATACAGATGTGATCTACAATGGAGAGGTGTATTTCAGAGCAAGAATAAAGAAAAAATATATAACCTCCCCAAAACCCAGTAAATATAGAGATGAAGAGAGACATTAGGATGAAAAAAGAAGTGAGATAGGAGAGAAAACAATGATGGAAAAATATTCAGAGAGTAAATAAAAGATTTTGTAATGATGGTCAAAGTAGTCAAATATAGGTGTTTAACGTAAGGAACTTAAATACAAAATTAGGCATTGAAGAAACTCAGGTAAATTGGAGATGGAAGTGCTCAATGTCTAAAAATCAGGATATTATTCACTTATCTAAATGTGGCATTAGTAAGGCGTTCGACACGGTTCCACACACGGAGCTGTTAGTTAAATTGGAAAAGCTGGGAGTGAATATGAAAGTTGTAAGGTGGATAAGGAACTGGTTAAAGGGGAGACTCCAGAGGGTCGTATTGAAAGGTGAACTGTCGGACTGGAAGGAGGTCACCAGTGGAGTCCCTCAAGGATCGGTTTTGGGACCGATCTTATTTAACCTTTTTATTACTGACCTTGGCACAAAGAGCGGGAATGTGCTAATAAAGTTTGCGGATGACACGAAGCTGGGGGGTATTGCTAACACGGAGAAGGACAGGGATACTATTCAGGAAGATCTGAACCACCTTGTAAACTGGAGTAATAGAAATAGGATGAAATACAATAGTGAAAAGTGCAAGGTCATGCATTTAGGAATTAATAATAAGAATTTTGGATATACGTTGGGGGCGCATCAGTTGGAAGCGACGGAGGAAGAGAAGGACCTTGGGGTACTGGTTGATAGCAGGATGACTATGAGTCGCCAATGTGATACGGCTGTTAAAAAAGCAAATGCGATTTTGGGATGCATCAGGCGGGGTATTTCCTGCAAGGATAAGGATGTGTTAGTACCGTTGTATACGGCGTTGGTGAGACCCCATCTGGAATACTGTGTGCAGTTCTGGTGTCCCATGTTCAAGAAGGATGAATTCAAACTGGAACAGGTTCAGAGACGGGCTACAAGGATGATCCGAGGAATGGAAAAACTGCCTTATGAAAGGAGACTCAAAGAGCTTGGCTTGTTTAGCCTGGCCAAAAGAAGGCTGAGGGGGGATATGCTCGCCCTATATAAATATATCAAGGGGGTTAACGTTAGGGAGGGAGAGGAATTATTTAAGTTTAGTACTAATGTAGCCACGAGGACGAATGGGTATAAACTGGATATTAGGAAGTTTAGACTTGAAATTAGACGAAGGTTTCTGACCATTAGGGGAGTGAAGTTCTGGAATAGCCTTCCGAGGGAAGTAGTAGGGGCAAAAGACTTTCCTGGCTTTAAGACAAAGCTTGATAAGTATATGGAGGGGATGTTATGATAGGATCGTTAATTTGGGCAATTGATCTTGAATTACCACCAGACAGGTCTGCTCAATGGTCTGCGGGGAGATGTTGCATGCGATGGGTACTGAGTTGCTGCGGAGAATTCCTTCTTGGGTGCTAGCTGGTGACTCTTGCCCACATGCTCAGGGTTTAGCTGATCGCCATATTTGGGGTCGGGAAGGAATTTTCCTCCAGGGCGGATTGGCAGGTGCCCTGGAGGTTTTTCGCCTTCCCCTGCAGCGTGGGGCACGGGTCTCTTGCTGGTGGTGTCTCTGCAGCGTGAGGTCTTCAAACCATTTTTGAGGATTTCAATAACTCGGTCCTGGGATAGGGGTTGTTATAAAATTGGATGGGTGGGGTTCTGTGGCCTGCCTTGTGCAGGAGGTCAGACTAGATGATCAGATAGGTCCCTTCTGACCTATGAGTCTATGAGTCTATGAGATGCTAAATTTTAGGCTCCCATATTTGAAAAACTTGGCTACCCAGTTTTGTTTTGGCAGTCTTCAGATCCAACTTCTGATGCTATCTTTCCTCCTTCCACCATACCATCTTTCTATATCCCTGACCCCAAACCTGTGAAATCTGTCTTTTTTGCAACTTGATTTCTGATCCTCTTCTCTGGTCTGATTTTCTCTCTCTCCCTCCTCCCACTCTGCCCCAGTATGTGCTGGTGATGCCTGTTCTCTACTTGATGAATTTTCTTTCCTTCTCTGTTCCCCTTCATCTCCCAGAATCTCAACAGCCCTCCTCCTACCCCCCTAACCTTTGCTGAAATCCTGCAAATCTATCCTGGGGTCTCAGTAAATCTTGCAGTGTGTGGTGGAATATATATGATCTTCCAATAATAAATAAAAATAGCTTGAAATTGCCAGAGTGGATGAGATATCACTGTGCATTTTATGGATCTTGTGGTGGTAGAAGTGACTTTTCTCCAGGGTGGGGAGAAGAAATATTTATCTGAAACAGCTGAACATTATAAAAGTATTGGTTTTATGTGTGGGTGCGTGACTCATGATCCAGACTCATGTTAGGGCTATTGCTTATTTTTTTCCCCTAAACCAGGTCAGTCATTTCTTAATATTTATTTTTAATCCTAATATATATGTTTTCTCTTAAAGGGACTTAATATAACTGCAGTTTCACTAGAGGCCATGCTTTTAATATGCCAGGCTCTGACTCCTCTGGGTGGATGTGTGAGGTGAGAGGATGAAACAACCTCCCTCCCATACACACCTTGCAGGTCTGCATGGGGCACTAAGGGTACATCTACACTACGGGATTATTCTGATTTTACAGAAACCATTTTTTAAAAATAGATTGTATAAATTTGAGTGCCCGTGGCCACACTAAGCACATTAATTCGGTGGTGTGCATCCATGTACCGAGGCTAGTGTCGATTTCCAGACCGTTGCACTGTGGGTCACTATCCCATAGCTATCCCATAGTTCCCGCAGTCTCACTCGCCCATTGGAATTCTGGGTTGAGATCCCAGTGCCTGATGGGGCAAAAAACATTGTCACCGGTGATTCTGGGTACAGCCTCACCCCTCCCTCCGTGCAAGTAGCAGACAACCATTTTATGCCTTTTTTCCTAGGTGAACTGTGCAGACACCATAGCACAGCAAGTATGGACCCTGCTCAGCTCAAGACAGAAGTCATGGACATTGTAAACACCTCGCACATTCTCGTGCAGTCTATGCTGATCAAGGACTTGCAAAACTAGGCGAGGAGGAGGCGACTACGGCAGCGCGGTGACAAGAGTGATGAGGACATGGACATAGAATTCTCTCAAACTGCGGGCCCCCACGCTTTGGAGATCATGCTGGTAATGGGGCAGGTTCTAGCCATGTTAAGCCGATTTTGGGCCCGTGAAACAAGCATAGACTGGTGGGACCAGATAGTGTTGCAGGTGTGGAAAGATTCCCAGTGGCTGCGAAACTTTCGCATGTGTAAGGGCACTTTCAGGGAACTTTGTGACTTGCTTTCCCTTGCCCTGAAACACCAGAATACCAAGATGAGAGCAGACCTCACAGTTGACAAGTGAGTGACGATAGCCCTCTGGAAGCTTGCAATGCCAGACAGCTACCGGTCAGTCAGGAATCAATTTGGAGTGGGCAAATCTACTGTGGGGGCTGCTGTGATGCAAGTAGCCAAAGCAATCATTAAGCTGCTGCTACAAAAGATAGTGACTCAGGGAAATGTGCAGGTCATAGTGGATGGCTTTGCTGCAATGGGATTCCCTATCTGTGGTGGGGCGATAGATGGAACCCATACCCCTATCTTGGCACCGGAGCACCAGGGCACCCACTACATAAACCTCAAGGGGTACTTTTCCATGGTGCTGCAAGCACTGGTGGATCACAAGGGACGTTTCACCAACATCCAGGAAGGGTTCATGACGCTTGCATCTTCAGGAACACTACTCTGTTTAAATGGCTGCAGCAAGGGAATTACTTCCCAGACCAGAAAATAACAGTTGGGGATGATGAAATGCCTGTAGTTATCCTGGGGAACCCAGCCTACCCCATGATGCCATGGTTCATGAAGCCATACACAGGCAGCCTGGACAGTAGTCAGGAGTTGTTCAACTGCAGGCTGAGCAAGTGCAGAATGGAGATAGAATGTGCATTTGGCCATTTAAAGGTGCGCTGGCACACATTACTGACTTCCTCAGACCTCAGCCAAACCAATGTCCCTTTTGTTATTGCTGCTTGCTGTGTGCTCCACAATCTCTGTGAGAGTAAGGGGGAGACCTTTATGGCAGGGTGGGAGGCTGAGGCAAATCACCTGGCCACTGATTACGTGCAGCCAGACACCAGGGCAATTAGAAGAGCACACCAGGAAGCTGTGCACATCAGAGAAGCTTTGAAAACCAGTTTAATCACAGGCCAGGGTACGGTGTGACTGTTCTGTTTGTTTCTCCTTGATGAACCCCCCTCCGATTGACTCATTCCCTGTAAGCCACCCACCCTCCCCCTTCGATTACTGCTTGCTTCCTAAGGAAATAAAGTCACTCTCATTTAAAAATAATGTATTCTTTTTTAATTTATTATAAAAAGAAGGAAAGAACTGACAAGGTAGCCTGGGTGGGGTTTGAGAGAAGGATAGGAGGGAAGGAAAAGGCCACTAAAAAAATGTCAAAATAATGACAGCCTTCTGGTTGGGCTGTCCACTGGGGTGGAATGGGCAGGTGCACAGCACCTCCTCGCACGCGTTCTTACATGTCTGGTCGGTGAAGAGGCTAAGGAACACGGTGAGCCGGGAGGGTGGTTATACAGGGGCTGCAGCGGCACTCTGTGATCCTGTTGCCATTCCTGAAGCTCCACCAGATGCCAGAGCATGTCAGTTTGATCACGCAGCAGCCGCAGAGTTGCATCCTGACACCTCAGATCTTCCTGCCGCCACCTCTCATCTCGAGCTTCTCTCCTCTCCTCATGTTCGTTCCTCCTGTCCTCATGTTGGTCCCTCCTGTCCTCTACAAGGTCGACTACAAGGTCGCATTTTGCATCTTAATATTGAATGCCTGTGGCTTTGGTGTTAGAGATCACAGACGCAAGTCCGGGCATCAGAATTCGGCTTGCATGCGGCCATGGTAAGCCATTGTCTTTCGGCTTCTGCAGCCTTCATATATCCAGCACCTTCCTTTCCCAAATAGCAAGCAAAGCCCGTTGAGTGCTCCTTCTTTCCTGTTAACGTGCAGCACCAGAACCGCCCCACATCCAGTTCTCTGGGAAGATCACTTTACCCCTCCCCCCACCACGTGGCTGATATCATGGAAGATCGCTGCTAGCCGCCCTCCCCCGCACCGCGTGGCTGGTAGCAAGGAAGATCCCAGCTAGCCAAATGCGAAAAAACTCAGCGCCAATCACCCCCCCCCCCCGCCCCTGCTTGGCTAAATGCAGGGAAGGATTTCTTTTAAGCCACAGGCAAACAGCCCAACCATCTCTGTCCCTCCCCTTAAGTAAATTCCTGTATTTCAACCAGGTTACCATGAATGATATCACTCTCCTGAGGATAACACAGCGAGATAAAGAACAGATGTTGCTTGAATGCCAGCAAACACCGGGACCATACGCAGCTAGGCTTTGTTATGCAGTGATACCAGATTACTTGCTACATGCATGGCGTGGTCAAGTGTCCTACCATGGAGGACGGAATAAGGCTGCCCTGCTCAGAAACCTTCTGCAAAGGCTTCTGGAGTACCTCTAGGAGAGCTTCATGGAGATGTCCCTGGAGGATTTCCACTCCATCCCCAGACATGTTAACAGACTTTTCCAGTAACTGTACTGGCCGCGAATGCATCCCAAGTCCTCAGGGCAAATTAATCATTAAAAAACGCTTGCTTTTAAACCATGTTTTATATTTATAAAGATACACTCACCAGAGGTCCCTACCATGATTTCATTGTCTGGGATAGTGGTTTGGGAGGGTACTTCTGTCAGGCTGAGAAAAAACTCCTGGCTGTTGAGGAGAATAGAGTGCTGTGTGCTCTCTGCAAGCTCGTCCTCCTCTTTCTCCTCCTCATTTTCCCTGTCTGCAGAATCCTCAGGCACGGCTAAGATTACCCCCACCTCGGAATCCATGGACAGGGGTGGGGTACTGGTGGTGGACCCCCCTAGAATTGCATGCAGCTCAGCGTAGAAGGGGCATGTTTGCAGCCCTGCCCTGGACCTTCCATTTGCTTCTTTGGTTTTCTGGTAGGCCTGTCTGAGCTCCTTAACTTTCACACAGCACTGTACTGAGTACCTGCTGTGTCCTCTCTCCATCATGGCCTTGAAAATTTTTTCAAATGTTTTTTCGCTTCTTTTTTTGGAATGGAGTTCTGTTAGCACGGAATCCTCTCCCCATATAGCGATCAGATCCAGTACCTCCTGTGCAGTCCATGCTGGAGCTCTTTTTCGATTCTCAGACTGCATAGTTACCTGTGCTGATGAGCTCTGCGTGGTCACCTGTGCTGATCAGCTCTCCAAGCTGGGTAAACAGGAAATGAAATTCAAAAGTTTGCGGGGCTTTTCCTGTCTACCTGGCCAGTGCGTCCGATTCCAGATTGCTGTCCAGAGCAGTCACAATGGTGCACTGTGGGATAGCTCCCGAAGGCCAATACTGTCGAATTGCGGCCACACTATTCCGAAATGGCAATACCGATTTGAGCGCTACTCCCCTCATAAGGGAGGAGTACAGATATCGATATTAAGAGCCCTTTATATCGATATAAAGGGATTCGTTGTGTGGCTGGGTGCAGGGTTAATTCAGTATAACGCTGCTAAATTCGGTATAAACGCGTAGTGTAGACCTGGCCTAAGAGACTTAAACTGCTTATTCTCTGATGGTGGTGCTAGACATTCCCTTGCGGGCAGGGCCATACCAGCTATTGAACCAGAACTGGCCTGGGGAAATAAACACAATATACATGTCCTCTTGAAAAGGGTGTAGCAGTTGCCACTCCTGCTTGCATTCCCCAGGTGAAACTCACTCCTTTGGAAAGGGATAGCACAAAGTTTATTGCCCCCCAGGTCCCCGTCCATAAGTAGAATTTATCTATTGCACAGGTTTTGTTCTACCCCTCTGCACTGGGGCAGATGTCACTCACCTCTTCCTCAGCTATGCCCCAGCTCACATTGTGCCCCTGTAAGTTCATCACTGACAGAATGTCTCCAACTGCAAGCCCCTTTCTTTCTACCATATAAACTTCTAGTGCAGCAGCAAGAGTTCTCATAGCCTACAGGATAGCTTTGTATGTGTCTATGAACCAAAGGCCAAGATTTGAAAACTTGCCAGCTCTTTGCTGCCTACAAAACGTGCATGCAAATATGTGTAGTCACAAATGCATTTACAAGCAGGAAGCATGGAATTATTTGTGTATTCAATTAGCCAATCTGCATGCAAATATGGGTTTTTATGAGTCTACGTGGCTGTGAGTGCAAATTAGCTGCCAGGATTTTAAAATTTAAACTAAAATAATTAACTTTCTACTAATTCCAGATCCCAAAGCTAGGGGTGAAGAGGAGAGCGAGGTGATGGTTTTACTTCTGGCATTTGGGAAGGCAAAGGAAGTAAGAAGAGAGGCTTATAAATCTTGATTCTCCTTTGCCTTGCACCTGTACCAATTGGGTGTAAAATACTACCATCCTGACTGATAGATTTTCATGCCCACTTTGCACAGACATAAGTACATAAGGTGAAGTGCAATAGGAAATCATGACCATTGTCTGCTGTTTAGTGTTTGAAGAGATAATACCATTCAGTTAAATGGAGTTGTTCTCACTTAAACCAGGGCTAAATGTATTAGTAAAGGAGAAAGCTAACTAACAAGAACCCCTGAAGAGATCAGTAGCGTTACTGACATATGCAGGGCCGGTGCAAGGATGTTTAGCGCTCTAGGTGAAACTTCCACCTTGCGCCCCACCCCCTGCGCCCCTGCCCTGAGGTGCTTCCTCCCCCCAGCGGCAGCTTCCCCCTCCACCCTGAGGTGCCCCCCATGGCAGCTCCCCACCCCCCACCCTCCACCCTGAGGCACCCCCGTGACCCAGCTCACCCCTGCTCTGCGCATGAACACCCCGAGCATGCCGTGGCTGCTTCACTTCTCTTGCCTCCCAGGCTTGCAGTGCCAATCAGCTTAGGTGCCGCAAGCCTGGGAGGCGGGAGAAGTGAAGCAGCCATGGCATGCGGGGCAGGGGTGAGCTGGGGCGGGGAGGTCCCCTGAGTGCCTCCTCCCCCTTACTTGCTGCACGCGGCCCTCCTCACGCCCCCCTGCCCCAGCTCCCTCCACCTAAATGCCGGTGGCGACCAGGGCGGCCGAAGATCCGGCCGTTGTGGTTGCTGCCGAAGAAAATGGCGTCCCCCCAAATCCCAGTGCCCTAGGCGACCGCCTAGGTCACCTAAATGGTTGCACTGGCCCTGGACATATGACAACCTGTATAGCCTCAAATCAGTAATACTTACTACTCTTCTGTTCAAATTCTGTGTTCCAAGCCTGCTTTTATTGTTGTCTCTTTTCGACCTGAGTGGCTAGTCAAAATACCGTGCCTTGAGGTTGTTCCGGCTGGAAGTAGACATTGATGGAGTCTGGTATTTTCTCTGATGTAATCTTGTTTATTACACAAGGAATATGTGAAGTCCTGCTTCTCTGAACACAGGAGGGACCTAGAACAAAAGGAGCAGTTTCTTAGTTTACAGACCAAAGCCTCTTTAGCCAGCAGACCCAAAAGCTCTCTCTAGCTTTTTCCAGGGTTACACTGTGCTCACAGGCTAATGCTTGGCTTTCCTGCTTTTTGCCTTCTTATCTTGCTCCAACCTCAGTTTCTCCATGTTCTGCCTCCCCTTACAAACATTCACTCCTTACCCACAACAATTCTCAGCAAAACTTCCTCCATCCACACAGTCCAAAACTCCTAGGTAGGTTCATTTATCTCTTTTTGTTGTAGGAGAGGGGAATGTGATTAATTTATCCTTATATGAATGTTAATTGAAGTGTGTGGTCACACCCATAAATCTCAATGAAGTTTTAATTCAACCCATTACAAAATTTCACTCAGCTCATAACAATATTAAGTATACATGCAAATAATAGGTTTCACATGCGCTAAAATGTTGAGATGTTTACACACAATTGTGCATTGTACTCGCAACATTTTTAAATATTTTACTGTACATCCAATGGGTCAGGAATTAATAAATTCCCCTCTCATTGGTAAATACATTTTTGAAATTTCAATAAACATATTTATGCTCTATGGGCATACAACATCCATATCAAAGTGCTGCACCATATGGCCCAGTATAAGCTGCATTTCACATTTTTGCACTATTTGAAAAGACTGCTGCTTTAAAGGCATAGCAATGGGCATTAACACAAGGGCTTAATGAGCATATTGAATTTTTTTTTCAAACTTAATAAGCTTTACTGAAAGCTGCTAAATATATTTTGGGAGATCTTCAAAGGATATTTGCATAGAAAATTAATATTCTGTGTGACTATTATAAAGAAACGTAGAGAACAAAATATAGGTCTCAGAAAGAAGACAACATTTCAAATCTTCAGGGAAAAACGGGATCTGTAAAGAAGACAAGTAAAAAATGTCTGAGAAAGCTAAACAACCAAGTAGAAAATTAAATCACTGGAGAACACAGGGGAGTAATTAGAATATTAAGCAAATTAACAGAAGTGAGGTTCAAAATCCCAGAAACTTCTTACCAAATAAATTCAACAAGAAAAAAGACCAAGGTTTCATGTCAAAAATGAGGGGTACCCAGCAGTGTTTAAAACAAAAGAAAAAAAAGTATCAAAGGGAAAAATCATGGCACTTTTTTTTAGAGCATCCTACAGAGGTATGTCTAAAACTAGGTTTCAGGCACAGCCAGAGGATAAAGATGAGTTTTTGACAGTCTGCCTTTGTCCCTATTAGACAGGTAGTACTGAGAAACTGTTTGGATTAAGACATCACAAAGAAAGAGGTCACCAGAGTAATTTCTAAATTTAAAAGTTACAAGACTCCTGAAGAAATGAATGGCAGTCCCAGCTGAATTCTGTAAAATATGCTCACCATATGATGTGGAGATTTGTAGCAAGGCTTCTCTTCCTTTGTCATGGGAAAAGTACCTATATCAGTAAGAAAGGGGGAAATTGCTCCTGTTGGCTAATGCCCTACATAAATAATAATTAAATCATCTCAATTCTGGGACCTATCTTCAGACATGGGAGGCTCATATGTATGTACCTAAATATGGATCTATCTGTGTAATTTTATCCAAACAAGTTGGAAAAGTGGGCCTTTTGTTAAGAATGGGCATGTGAGGACCTCTGCTAACACAGATTGGGTTTTCAACAGTGGCACGTCCGGAAGCTGGTTAGTAAACTGTGTACTAACAGGCTTCCTAGAGAAGATCATACTGTACCTTATACTGTGTTGTCTCCAGTGTCTATTTATTTCCATTTTCTTTTCTCTCACCTTTCCCCACCTCTCTCTCTCCTTTTCTCCATGATGTGTGATAGCTACCTCTTCTATATTTTCTCTCTTCTGCCTTTTCCTCATTCTTCCATCAGAATCTCTCTCAGTACTGTATTTCTGTTCTCTAGCTTATCCCATAAATCTTTCCCCCTCTCCTCTACCCTCCCCATACTACACACACACATACACACACACACACACAGAGGTCTTGAAAATTTTACTATACACATACCTAGCCAGAGGACCTGACCCACTAACCAAAGACTGTCATGAAAGACGGGAAGTCCCACTACCCAGGCAGGAAGGGTTAACTGCAGTGACACTTCAAGTGAGAAGTAGGTTGAGAAGTCAACCTACTCCTTTCCAAGGAGCTGTGAAAGGGTGTGGTGTTGGTTTCTACCAGACCGCCATCCATGAGCCCTGTATGGAGATCCATGCTGTTTATCAGCTGTGGCTAGCAGGTGTCTAACAAATTTGAAAACCACTCATCTCCTATCTGACTGCTGGAAAGCAAAAGAACACCCTCTGCCTTTTGACACTGCCAGCAGATGCTGTAGAGCCTCCTGGCTGTTCTGAGGCTGGTTGAATGGTGGTCTCAGTTATTATGTCAGCCTCCCAGCCTCTTGTTTGTCTTCTTGCCTTATAAATACCTTCATTGCCTGCCTCTGGTTTTGTTCATAGCTTTTTCATAGAATAGCAGAGTGAAATTGACCTAACTGGTTTTTGCATTTTGTATTATGCTTTCCACAGCATTGGGGCGTGGGGGGGAGAGAGGGAGATAGGTATAGTAGCATTGGAAAATTACTAGTTCTTGATAATTTCAGCCTTTTAGCAAAGCTCTGAGCAGCAGCAGAAGCACTTGAGATGTCTGTCTGCAGATTCAGGTAGACAGAACTTCAGAACTTTTCAGTGCAGTCATGTTTTGTAGGTTATATTCACATTCAAAGGAATGACACATTTTTAATGAAGATTTAGATTCTCCAAGAGTTGAAGGCACTTGCATTGGAAAGCTTCTTACTTTTACATTCACACACAACTAATCCTGCATCTTGGCAGGGCGTTAGACTAGATGACCCTTCTGGTCCCTTCTAACCCCATGATTCTATGGTTTTACATTGGATGTGTGAACTTTTAAAGATTTTTGTGGGGCCAAACTTTCAATGGAGTACTGATCCTAAACAGCTGCTCTCAGTGCTAAGTAACTGCATGGAGACGGAGGAGGAGAGAAGGAAGAATTGTTACCCTTGTGTGGTGGAGTTGTTCCAGATGATTAGGATCAATGACTGCAGTAGTATTCATAAGGACTGGATGATTCATGCTGTGTTGTTTCCTCAGGCTCTGATCCAACTGATTCTATAAGCCCTCTATTCTCCGCAGAGCAGGTAGTCCCTACAGAACCAATCTCCACAATACAGGGGGAGTGCACATCCCCATTGTGACCCCTTCTATGGTTCTTCCATTCTTGTACAGTACAACCATTCTGGCTCTGTTGCCAATGCACTTTCTGCTGCAACAGGTGCAGGATTTGTTTCATGATAAAATTAACCCACTGAGAGGACAATAAAATGCATCAACGATTCTCATGCATTAATGATTTTAAAATACCCTTTTTTCCCCTTGTGTGATTATCTGCAAATACCTGGACACTTCTGGGTCCATACCAGTTGTTAAAATCAAAGGAATAATTGCTATTCTGGAGGGAGAAACTCACAGAATATTTGGTTAAGTCTTTTTTTTTTAAATGGACACAGAAAGCTATTACATGTTCCGAGGGGATAAGATCCAGATCAAATTTAGCAGGATGTAGGAGTTAAATGGTGGCCTTTTGATAAATACAATAATTGAGGATAAAGATAAAACTAAGGGTCTCCCATTATCTATAATTGGTCATTTACAATTTTTTAAAATGAATGTGCTTCCTCATCTGCCACAATGGTGACAAGTGTGAACTGCTATTTTATAATGAAATAATGTGTCAATGTTTTTGTAGTGTCTCTGTCATTAATTTTTCATCTCACTAGTGATTCTACTTTTAAAGATTATATCTCTATATATCTATATAGATATCTATATCTATAGACATATATAAAAACAAATGTTGACTTTTTATCTATTTGGAGAGTGGAAGCAGTGGGGGAAACTTACTAATTGCTTCACATGCATTCCACTTATTTTGACTGGAGGTGGGCTAGACCAAAACTCTTTGACAATGTAAGGACAACCTAAATTATTTTTTTAAAGCTAGATTTTTCTTATGGGATTCCTGACTACAGACTTCATGGAAAGAGTTCACAGAGAGTGTTTTAATATGGTTCCATGGTAAAGAAAAGGAAAAGAAAAAAAAATCCACCAAGCAGTGAATAAAATCTTTTTTTTCCTTGTCTATAGAAATATAAGAAATGGAAAGAGTAGGTCATCATCCCCCATTTCTCACAATTATACTAAACAAAGGGCAATATTAATTTTAAGCCTGGCATTGCATATATATTTACTTGTTTAGAGGCAATTGTCTCTGCACAGATCTCCCTCTCCTCACATGGATGAAGGATGAGTGTAATCCACCTCTTTGGAACTGTCCTGCCCTTCCTCCCTGGAGAGGATTTTCACCTGCTGATTCCTGGGTACTGGAGTTGATAGGCTGGAAAACTAGGATTTGTTCACCCAGTAGCAAAAGGAGAGGAAAGTTTAGTTACAGGATGTAGCTCCCGAAAGCTATTTTAACTTTTACATGGAAATCCCTCCACTCTGGGAAATCCCTTTTAAAAGGAGTACCCTGGGCAGACAACAGCTGGGAAGTTACTGACATTGCTGCTTCAAATTAAGTGCAACTAAGCTGTGAAATAGCAAGACATTGTCCATCTTTATTGTGATGTTGCACTGCATACGCTTTATCAAAATATGCTTGTAATGTGAAAATAATGTAACTGGAATATGCTTTATGGAAAAGGTCTCTTGTGAGGTATAATTACAAAGCTTATAATCTACTAAGTATGTTCATCTTATTTGTATGTATGTATCATTCTTGTATCTACAACTAGAAATATGAAGATAACTCTGAGGTCCTATTGTAATTAGGCAAAGTGTGGGCCATTAATGGTGGTTTAAAATCTTAAGGGCTCCCATTAACCAGGACAATTGTTTGTGAATGGCTCTGTTTACTTGTAAGCCTTCCTGTCTTCCTGTGAGTCAGGCCAGAAAGAATGAAGAGTACGGGTCTCACAGGACATGTGACCATGTGACCTGGTACTGGAATCCATCTTAAATCTGGTGCTTTTCCATTTAGAAGGAGGGGTGGGGACTCAGAAGGGCAAAAGATTCCACCTTGTGCCAAAGCCATAAATGGAGGTTGAACAGAACAAAGGAGGCTGCCAGTCATGAGAATCCCCTAGTTACCACCTGGGCTGGAACTAACAAGAACTGTACCAGGGGAAAGCATTGGGCCCAGACTAAGAAGGAGTCTAGTCTGTGAAAGAAGCTTATTGAAACATCTCTGAGGGTGAGAGTTACCTGTATTCAGTTTCCTACTGTATTAGGCTTAGACTTGTGTGTTTTGTTTTATTTTGCTTGGTAACTTACTTTGTTCTGTCTGTTATTATGAAACCACTTAAATACTACTTTTTATATTTAATAAAATCACTTTTGCTTATTAATTAACCCAGAGTAAGTAATTAATACCTGAGGGAGAAAACAGTTGTGCATATCTCACTATCAGTGTTATAGAGGGCGGACAATTTATGAGTTTACCCTGTATAAGCTTTGTACACAGTAAAAAAGATTTATTTGGGGTATGGATCCCATTGGGAGCTGGGTGTCTGGATGCTAGAGACAGGAGCACTTGCTAAGCCGTTTTCAATTAAGTCAGCAGCTTTGGGGGCGTGGGTCAGACCTTAGGTCTGTGTTGCAGCAGGTTAGCATATCTGGCTCAACAAGACAGGGTTCTGCAGGCCCAAACTGGCGGAGAAAATGGGCTCAGAGGTAGTCTCATCACATCAGGTGACAGTCTCAAGGGGGTCTCTGTGACCGAACCCATCCCATTTATTCCCAGAAGTCTTCTCTGTTGTATGACTTTGTCTTGTGGTTTCAATTATAGGAATTAAGTTACTCACATGGAAGTGACTATGCTAATACTTACGTTATGCCCACCCAGTGTGAATTAGATATTTCTGGAAGACTGATCAGAGTCAAACTGAACTGAGGGTTCATGTAGTTAATGGAAAGTGCTATGCCTTCTATCCTGAGTGTTTATTAAACATTACAGGTGACTGTATGTAGCTGCACAATGGACATAATTTAGGAACTCGTTGACTTTAAGGTATTAGAGGACATACATCCTCACTGCATCTCCCCAAGACATGTTACCAAGTGTGAATATGTTCGTTAAGGATTGATCTGTCAGGTAACGTTATCAGAACAGAAAGTGTCTGTAAATAATTGAAGGGAAGGAATGCTGATGTCTGTTTTTGGTTGCCTCTGACTTTTGTAATTATTGTTGTCACTCCAGTTTCTTCTTTATTCCTCTTTATTACATCCGGTTAAGGGATCACATTCTGGCTCTTCTTTCGTGTATGCAGTTTGATGGATGGTATTCCTGTAAGGGCACCTTCATTGTCCCAAAATCACAGGGGTAGAGGGGGGAATGGGGTTGCCATTCTTTCTGTGCCATTTAGTACAAGTCTTTTTACAGAATTTATTTTGCAAGTGATTATTTTCACTATAGACCATTAGCTTCCAATTTTGCTCCAATACACATTTTGCAAAACATTATGTTGCCTGAGTTGTGGAAAGCCTTAATCAATCCTCAGCAATATACAGCCGTAACAGGCTGTGCCACAGTGCTAAGCTCTTGACTGGTAAGATTCACAGATATCTTTCATTATGAGGGCTTGTCTACATCAGAAAGTTGCAGCGCTGGTGAGGGAGTTACAGCGCTGCAACTTTGAAGGTGTACACATCTGCAGGGCACCACCAGCGCTGCAACTCCCTGTTTGCAGCGCTGGCCGTACTCCCGTTTTGTCTCGGGTGTAGAGGATCCAGCGCTGGTGATCCAGCGCTGGTAATCCAATGTAGACACTTACCAGCGCTTTTCTTGACCTCCGTGGAAGGAGGAAGCCTCTGGTAATCAAGCTGGTCTCCTTTCCCGGTTTGCTCTCTCGTTCCCGGAGCCCAGAGCAAGCAGGTCTCCTTCCCTGCGGTTTGCTGGGTGGCTCCGGGAACGCGAGAGCAAACCGCGGCGAAGCGGGTCTCCTTTCCCGGTTTGCTCTCTCGTTCCCGGAGCCCAGAGCAAGCAGGTCTCCTTCCCTGCGGTTTGCTGGGTGGCTCCGGGAACGAGAGAGCAAACCGCGGCGAAGCGGGTCTCCTTTCCCGGTTTGCTCTCGCGTTCCCCGAACCGCCGAGCAAGCAGGTCTCCTTCCCTGCGGTTTGCAGGGGGGTTCGCGGAACGCGAGAGCAAACCGCGGCGAAGCGGGTCTCCTTTCCCGGTTTGCTCTCTCGTTCCCGGAGCCCCGAGCAAGCAGGTCTCCTTCCCTGCGGTTTGCTGGGTGGCTCCGGGAACGAGAGAGCAAACCGCGGCGAAGCGGGTCTCCTTTCCCGGTTTGCTCTCTCGTTCCCGGAGCCCCGAGCAAGCAGGTCTCCTTCCCTGCGATTTGCTGGGTGGCTCCGGGAACGAGAGAGCAAACCGCGGCGAAGCGGGTCTCCTTTCCCGGTTTGCTCTCGCGTTCCCCGAACCGCCGAGCAAGCAGGTCTCCTTCCCTGCGGTTTGCAGGGGGGTTCGCGGAACGCGAGAGCAAACCGCGGCGAAGCTGGTCTCCTTTCCCGGTTTGCTCTCGCGTTCCCGGAACCCCCCTTGAAGCCGCCCAACAGCGCTGCAGTGTGGCCACATCTAACACCACTTGCAGCGCTGGTTGCTGTAAGTGTGGCCACTCTGCAGCGCTGGCCCTATACAGCTGTACTAATACAGCTGTAACAACCAGCGCTGCAAAACTTTAGATGTAGACATGGCCTGAGTCTTTGTCATCTTATTCGTCCACCCATAACACTGGTGCCATAGAATTCAATGTTTTAATAGCTTATGAGAAAGTTATTGACTAAATCACAGAAGCAGCAAAACAGACCTCAAAGAGTCAACGATAGTACCAAAATTATAATATAATATAATATAATATATAATATTGGCCAATTGGACATTTATTCTTAGTCCATCTGTCGTAGGTACAAAAGCACATATGTTAAACCCTGGATTCACATGTGCAACCCCTGTTCAGCAATACTGGAGTGGAAGGGTGAACAAAACACTTTCCCCTGGCTTTTGTGGCACAGAGGCTGGGAAGTCCCAGTACTTAAAGGAGAGAGGGGATTGCTTGGTGGTTCTCATCTCTGGGGAGCAGAATGCTGAAAAAGTGTCAGGGCTGTGGTCCTAACCCCTGTACACCATATCATGTAATGGCACTAGCATAGCAGGAGGATGCAAATCTGCCATTCCAGCCTAATAGATGAGACAGATTACTTACCCTTTGCTCGTAAGCAGTAGAAATTGTGCCTCTTTCTGGTGCTTCTTGGGAAGGGCTGCTATAGATTTCTCCCTGTGAGTTTAAAAAAATCTTCACTCTCGCCAATATTACTTTGATGTTTATCAATTAGTAATTCTGTTTCTTGTACAGTGAGAATATTAAATCACTATTTTTCTCTACTTGTTTGCATATCTGGGTAATCTCCATAGCAACTGGTATGTGCCAGGTGTCTGTTCAAAAAGAATTCTATACTCCCAGCCTCTCACTAGATTCATTACCTTAATTGCCTAGCTAATATTAAACCAAAATGAGATTCAACTGAAAGATGAAAAAGACACACTTTTTGATTAAAATCTTCATAAGTAAAATCTGTATAATATGTAAATGACATCAAATATATAAATTAGTTAAGTGCGTAAAAAATGTGTTAATGTGCAGACAAACCCATAACTACCACCGAAAAGAGGAAAAACACACACCATAGCCTACATTCTGGAGAATTCAATAGGTTGTGGCTCTGGCCCATGATAAACTGATAACTAGCTTTATGATTTCATCATCAGACTTAGGGTTTCTGGGAACTATAAGGTCAAAATCTTAGCTGTTATAAATCAATGTAGCTGTGCTCATTTACATCCAGCTGAATATCTGGGCCTACTTTGTTTCTCTTCTATACCGCTTCTAAGCAGATATCTAGAAACAGAATTTTCCTTAAGATAGTATGTAATAAATGGCAACTATTATTTTTAAGTGATGCTAAGAAAACATTAATATTGCACAATTAAGAACTCAAATGTCAGGAAACAACTGCAGTAAGATTGTCCATCCATCTTAATTCTGCCCTCTTGTGTGTGAATTATGTATGTTGTATGAATGAGACTTGAATTTCACTATCACATAACATACATTTTATCCAACCTTTAGATAGATATGCATGAATATTTTTCATTCTTGTACAGTTAGACATTTTGTTATTGTAAATTACAAACCTGATATTTTTTAATGACATAGTAATTTTTAAAAATCACAACTTCTCTCATCTTGTTTGTCAGTACTCATGTACATTTTCTCTTCAACTATCAACGCATCTTTCTTTAGATGCATTTCTGGAGGTAAGGTAATTCATTAGAACTAGTAAAAAAATCCAATTTTTAAAATGTTTGCAATTTAAAATTGTGGAGAATTTTAGGGTTTGTTTTTTTTAAAAAAAATCATGATTTTTACTATATATATATATTATATTGTATTACTTGAGAAATAGTCTAAGATCATTTAATTAAAAGACCATATTTCACAATGGAGTTGAAATTGTTCATGTAAAATTCATTTCAGCATTTTTTTGCCTTTCAGATGTTAAACTGTTCAATCTTTAACATTCTCTTTTGGTAGATTTCTAATGAAATATCCTAGTTTAAAAAGACAAAAAAGACATTCTGTAGTATGGAAATATTAAACACCAATAAGCCTACATATCCCATGAACATTACGAGATCCACACACATTATCTACATCAAGGTGATCAGATAGCAAGTGTGAAAAAATTGGGACACACTTTTTCCCATGGTGGGGAGGGTAGTAATTGATGTATATAATACAAAGGCTCTAATATCAGGATAGTCCTGATAATATTGGGATGTCTAGTCACCCTATCTTCATCAGATAATTCAACGGGATATTGATATTCCAAAATTCTGAATACTGGACAAAGTTGCTGCCTTTAAGCATTAATCTTTTCTATGAGAAATCCCTGGAAATACTGAACTTAGATTTAAAGCATATGACTTGTTTGTAAAAGTGCCCTTTCGTTCCTAAATACTCCAAAATCAAGATTTCAGCTTCTGCCAAGGAACCTTTATTTCTGTACTGAGCCCAAGAAATAAAGATTAAGGTTAGAAAAAAAGGGTTCCTCGAGTTAAACTCTTAGGTCCATACTTAGGTATCAGAATAGTTAATAATAGCAAGTTAGATACCAAAATATAGACCTAATTGTAGGCTCCCAATTAAAAAAAAATCTTGACCGGTGACATTAAATGACAAGCTCTTATCATATCTTGCCAAGTTTTTGGAAAACCTCCAGATTTAGAGATGCTTCTCCTTGTACAGTGACATTTCTAGACAGAACATTTAGCCTCATTCAAATATTCCAGGTTATACACTTCTGCGAGAGACAAAGGGCTGAAGTCTGTAATCAGATCTGACATCTTTGAGTGCACAGGTGCTAGGAACTGACCACAAATAGCCAGCAGAGAATTCCGCTGCTGGTGTAAACGTGCAAGCTTAATTCTCTGTGCCTCTGTCCCTCTGCTATTTAGCATAAGAAGCAGTTTTGGGGAGAAGAGAAGCATGGCAGAAGAATTCTGCTCTGCCACACCTATCCTCCACTGGTGTATGGGATCCATGAAAGATCCCTAAGCCAGAGACAGATCTTAGAGAATAACTCTAAGTGGTGTTGAAACAGGGAACAGCTCTGGTGTAGGACAGAAGGTGACTGAATATTTTTGGTATCATTGGCCATTATAACCCGCATTGATCAATTAGTCCATATAATGCCCCCTAACTATTTTTGGTCCCTTAGGTTACCAGTGTTTGTCCAGCAGCAGAATTATCTGTGGAATTTTGAACGTTTGGATGAACGTCCAAATGAACAACTCCAGTTTATTCTTATTCAGTTGTTCAAGCCACCTTTCCTGTACAATTAGACTATGAGACTTTGTAGAAACTATTTAGAGAAGTGAGAAGTACTATTCTGAGGTCTTGTCTTTCTCAAGTTATTAAATTAGATGCATTAATTGTTCTTGGAGGTATCGTAATATCTACAGGAGGGGTAGTTCACTACTACCCTTACATTTTACTTTACTGTTGTCCTTATTGCTATCATGTTTTGCTTCACAGGGTTCCAGGGAACTAACTAGTACAGCTGGAAGTTGGGTTCACAATTAGAAGGTTGAGTTTGAAGAGAACAATGCAATTTGACTGAGCATCATAAATGAAATTGAAATGACTAATTCTGATGCTCATCTGCACCTTAAATACAAATTAATGTAATATGTTACTGTGGATTTATGAAACCGCAAGTAGTCAGCAAACTGATATTGTTACGCTCAATGTATATTCTAGAAAATTAAAAATATTCTTTTGATTATGTAACATGCCTGTGATTTGTTCTAGTTTAAATAAGCAGTGTTTGCTTTCTCTTCACTTGGTAGACAAATGATTTTTCTTTCTCTAAGGGATTATCGATGCTCTAGCTGTCGTCTGAATCTAACACTCTATCTTTCCTTCATAGGTTCAAAATAATTCATAGACGCCAAATCCCGCTCACTTTACTGACATGAGAATTCTTGCCTATGCACATGAGTAAGATGGTCAGGATTTCCCCCTAGGAACTAGGTATAGTTTGTAAAAGACTGTTCTACTTGATTTATGAAACATCTAACCTTTGCACAAATGTACATGGCAGTCTCCCTGCAAAGAAAACGTAGGCCAGATTTTCAAAAGGACAATTTTTGTCCACCTATTTTAGGCACTTCTGTGACTCCCATCACCATAGTATCTGATAAATCTTTAATGTAGAAAGTATCACAACACCCTGTGAGTTAGGGAAGTGCTATTATCCCCATGTTACTTGCCCAAAATCCCAGAGGAGGTCTGTGATAAAGCAAGGAATTTAACCCCAATCTCTCAAGTCCCATACTAGCACCTTAACCACTGGACAAGCCTTTCTTTCAGCTGAATTCTGCAAGACTGTCAGAAATTGCAGGTGCACAAGCAGGTGACACACACAGCTGAACCTTTGAAAACTTGCTTCCTAATCACAGGGCCTCTCTCCTTTTTTTAATGTATTCAAATATATTTTTTTCCATTTTCTTTAATGGTTTGTTTATTTGGAGTTAGAGAACCTGCATTTTTGAATGGTAGAAAAGGATTGAGATTGCCGCATTGAAGTCAATAGGAGCTCTGTCACCTACTTCAGTGAGACCAGGATTTGACCCCCCAAAAGTAATTTTAAATTAAACCAATAGAGGATGCCTAATCAGGGCACCTGACTTGGTTTGAGCATTTCAGAAAATGGAGAAGAGGAGTGTAAAGGTTTAAAGAAGATAGGTCATGGTAAATCTCTTTTTGACTAGGGAAGGAGAGATTTAGTATGGATCTCAAAAAGAATGGACTCAAAAAGAAAAGGTCTTCTAGGGAGACAGGAAGTACCCTTTAGCGAGCAGAGGTATTTGCCCTATGTGGGGTGTGGGAGTAAAATGCCTGTGTTCTCTTGAGGAGGAACAGGTGTCACAGAACAGCATGAGAAGCATGAAAAGACTTAAGACTAGAGCTGATCAGGAATTTTTCAAGAAAACATTTTTTTACTGGAAGATGCCAAGTCATCACAAATGGAACTTTTTGTGGAAACATCAGTTTTGACTTAACTCACATTGGGAAGGTTTCTGAGGTTTAGGAATGAAGTCCATCCAATTCTTCATAAAATGGAATTCTTGTCCTCGCAACTTCAGCTATGAGAATAGTGTAGCTGAAGTCGATGTATCTTAGGTTGACTTACCTTGCGTCCTCACGGCACGGGGTCAACTGCCGCCGCTCCCCCGTCAACTCCACTTCCGCCTCTCGCTGCAGTGGAGTACAGGAGTCGATGGCAGAGCAACTGGGGATTGATTTATCACATCTACACTAGACACTATAAATTGATCCCCAATAGATTGATTGCTACCCGCCGATCTGGCGGGTAGTGCAGATGTACCCTTGGGTGGAGACCCACATCTCACTCCTTTCTGACCAAGGTGTTTCCAGGCTGCACGGGTCCCTGCCTTCACAGTCTTATTTCCAGCAGAGACTAGGATGCCCAAGAGCAACTGCATGTTTTCTCTCAGAGATGGTTAACAATGTGACTGTCCACCATTATAGTTACCACACCACACTTTTAAAGCAAGCCTATTTTATTCTTAAGGTAAAAGAACTACAGAGAAAACATATTAAAAACAATAAAAGAATATGCACACATGCTAATAAGTTTGCCAGACATCACCCCAGCTTTCACATGGGCTCTAGCAGGAGAAGTTCTTCAAAACCTCACAGAGGGAGTCTCTTCTATGATCACAAGTTCATAACAGCCTTATCCCAGAACTATCACCTATCCTTATGGGCTTCTGTAGATCCAGCCCTTCCAAGCCTTCTAAGATGGCCCTGTCCATCTGCCAGACCAGGAAGAAGGCCCTAGGCCAATTTAAAACCAGACTATTTATCCAGTACTCCTTTCTTTGTCGGTTGGTCCCTGGAGAATCCAGTCTGAAATATTTCCCCAGGCTTCAAAGGGTTGATAATGCAGGAATTACATTAGCATCTCCCTCTTACTAATGTAGGTACATATAATGACACAATAACACATACACAACTGCATTTGTAATAAAATGGACCCAAAGGTATTAAACAATATTCAGGTTTCAGAGTAGCAGCCTTGTTAGTCTGTATCTGCAAAAAGAACAGGAGTACTTGTGGCACCTTAGAGACTAACAAATTTATTTCAGCATAAGCTTTCATGGGCTACAGCTCACTTCTTCGGATGCATAGAATGGAACACACAGACAGGAGATATTTATACATACAGAGAACATGAAAAGATGGAAGTATGCATACCAGAACAGGAGGTTTAATTTAATTCAGTAAAATTTACCTTAATTCTATAAGGTTTGTCCAGGATATTACAGGATATTGTCAGTCTGTCACAGTACATATCTAGGAACAAAGAATGTAGGCCATCCTGAATGAGTGATGCTATCCTCAGAAACAATGTCTCTGGAAAAGATTTGTGGTGGTGGTAATGGATATTCAGCTGAATGTGAGATCCCTGTGTGATGATGTAGACAAAAGGGATAATATGGATGCATAAATAGGGGGATCTCGTGTAGGAGTAGATAGGTTATTTTACCTCTGTTCTTGGCACTGTTGTGACCTCTGCTGGAATTCAAGAATAATTTTGCAAAATTGGAAATGCTTCAGAGAAGAGCCATGTGAATGATTAAAGGATTGGAAAACAGCCTTATAGTAATAGACTCAAGGAGCTCAATCTACTTAGCTTTTAACAAATTAAAGGTTAAGGGTTGACTTGATTACAATCTATAAATGCCTACATGGGGAATGAATATTTAATAGAGGTCTTCAATACTTAATAAAGGGCTTTTGAATGTTAATTTACCACTAGAACAATTTACCCAAGGTCTTGGCGGACTCTCCAACACTGGCAATTTTAAAATCATGATTGCATGCTTTTGTAAAAGATATGCCTTTGAAATTATTTTACGGAAGTTCTATGACCTCTGTTATGCAGGAAGTCAGACAAGATGAGTACAGTGGTCTCTTCTGGCTTTAGAATCCATAAGCCAACTTCTGAGAACTGCCAGCTGCATTGTAGCTGATGGTCATGTTACAGCTTGTCAAAAAAATCTGATGAACAGTTTTCTGTTGGAAAATTCCATTTGTTCAAATTGAGATATTTTGGGGGAATGTGTTGATTTTGATGGGAAGTGGTTGAAACACATAGTTTTTACTTTCTCGTTTCATTGTGATAATGTTGAAACATTCCTGTTTATTTAGTTTTGACTTCAATGTTATTAATATTAAAGTTCTATTATATTTGTATATTACATGTAAATGTATTTCAGTATTATTAAAACAATTTTTTTAACCAAAAATGTTTCAATTGTTTCATGTAAGATTGGGGTTTTTTTGTTTGTTTTTTCAATGGGAAAGTTAAGATTTCAGCTTTTCATTCTGATTTGAAATTAAAACTGATTTTGAGGTGTCAGGAATTCCTGTGGAACTGAAATTCCAATTTCTGACCAGCTCTAATCCATGTTCTTGATGTGGTATAGAGGGAGATGTGGTCCTTTAGGTAATCATACCTGAGCTGAAGGAAGGTTTTGAATATGAGGTTCAGAAACTTGAATTGGATCTGATATTGGGTGAGAAATCAGTGGAGTGTGGAGAGTTACTGTCCCCCTGCCACGGCTGGCTCTAGGTTTTTGGCCACCCCACGCAAAACAAAAAATTGGCTGCCCCCACCTCATCCCTGGGCTCTCCTCCCCAACCTGCACCCCCTGCTAACCAAGCTCTGGGCTACTATACTCCCTCCCCCTCCCTTTCCTGTTGAGAGTGGCCAAGGGAATGCTGGGAAATGTAGTTCTTTCCCTGCTTCAGAGTTGGCTCTATAGGCAGGGAGCTAACTGAGGAACTACGGTTCCCAGAGCCCCCTGTTGGTTCTCAGCTCCCAGGCTGAATCCCTCCCAGATGCCACCCCTGCAAATGAGCTGCCTCAAGCAGCTGCTTGCTTTGCTGGTGTGTAGAGCCGTCCCTGCCCCCTGCCTTCAGGGAGTATCCCTGCAGCGGTTATTAAATTGTATTATAAAATGGGTCAAACAATGAGCAGTTACATATAATGCATGATACTGCATATTTCAGTGAAGTTGGGTGGCATTAATTGGGAGTCCTTCCTGTATTATTTAGATCTAAAATGTTGCATAATACAAGGGGTCCTGTTGATAGTTATCATTGTGCCTAAAAGCTATAGAGGGAATGTGTATGGTGCATACTAATAATATTTATCTTGACTGAAAAATAGACAAATTATAAAAAATGCTACAAAACGATGAAGAAATTTGACATATTAATGTGGTATCATCTTATTACACTATTTACATTACTATGTATTAGCAGCAAATTTTAGATGCTAAAATCGAGAGAGTTAAGCTTTCAAAAGTAAACAACAGTAATGAAAAATTAGAGACAAAGATGTCAATTTGGCAATAAAATGACCTGAGTTGGCCTTGTGTAATCATGTTTTCAAACCTGGATAATCAGGGAAATCAAACCATACAGAAAAAATTTTGCTACAGAAATGTTGGCTGTGTATGCAAACAGGAGATGTCAGTCATGGAAATTGTGGCAAAGGCAATTTTGAATTGAAAGCATAATTTTCCTTATCAAAATATGAAAAAATGAATTAAACAAGTCCCGTCACAATGTTTGAGAATTATGCCATGTTCTGCCTTCTCGTAAACTGCAGTGAGCTCACATAATAAAACAAAAACACAGAACCTCATTCTTCAGGCATTTTGCAGCTCCATTAGCAAAACAGAAACTTGGCTACTTGTCAATGGAGCAAACACAGTTACTGTATATTTTACCTTTTACTTTACCAGTAACTGTAGGCTCATAATTTGCAAAGATGTATGCACATTCTTTACTTTACATATTGCAAGTGTCCCTATGACTTTACAATGGACAGAAAACTCATCACAGTGAGAATTAAACAATATTATGTTTTGAGTGAAAACAGTCTGGATTGGCCAATCTGTCAACTACCCAAGACAGGACCGCTGGTCAGGATTTCATAGCTGCTATAGTAGAGGAAAAGAAGTTTACTTCTCCACTACCACAATTGCCATGGTATAAGTCTTAAAACTTTTCAACACCAAAATCAACCGGACTCAAAGTGTTATTTTCACCATTAGTGATGTTACATGTAGCACAAAATCTGCTTTCCTATTAAAGTAATCTGAAACACAGTTGGGCCCATTTTTTTTCCTATAGGCACAAAAGTTAAATCAATCTCTTCTGCTGAAAGGAGAAAAGATGTGTTCTGATCTCAGAACTGCAGATTACAGTGTAACTAAGAATAACGTGTAATTGTCACCTCCTCCATCACCAAACCAATCCTAAATTCAGACTCAGACAAAATATGAGTGGCTATATGGTAGTCTTGATTACCAGGAGCCAGCCTAGACCATGAGCCAACCCAGTCCAAAATAAATAAATAAATAAATAAATAAACTCACTACTCACATGGCAATTCTGAAGTGCAGCATAGTGGATTGTACAACACAGCTATTCCTATGTCAACTCCATCCTGGTACTCACAGAAGGTTAAAACACTAACAATTATCATTTTTTTTGAGAGTGAGATATCCCTTGCACTGTATCTTGTATCAGTTTCAAATTATATAGCTACACCTCTCCCCCCATCTCTTTCTTGATTCACTTCACATTACAAAATGAATTAAGGCCGTCAGTTCATTTCCGAACAGGTCACAAAATCAAATTGTATTCCAGTAGTATTTGATCAATACCAGACTAGGATATTTTCAAGTCAGTGGCATAGAGGTGAAATGGCTCCATCTCATTACCAAGTTTCTATGGCCACCCAAGTCCCCTCCCTTCTAGTTCTGAAATACAAAAGTGTGTTTCCTCCATGCCCTGTGCTATTCGTGCCTTTCATATTAGGAAATGTGTCTAGAAATGTTCCGCATGGATCTTCATACATCAAGAGTAGGAAAAATTATTCCCTGTCTGAGTGAGAGTGGGGGGATGGATTTAGGACTACTGCAAAAGATCACTTAAAAATGTTCATAGATTATTGCTCTGGAGATTTGAAAGAGGTCTCTACACAAATATATAATTGTGGAATAAGATTCTGTACTCTTTACGATGCTGTAAAAGGACACAGGGGAAATCAAAATAAATGGAGGGGAAGTTTTTCCTTAAATCAGCTACAATAAATGCATTTGTTCAAGGAAAAAAACCACTAAAACTAAAAGCCATGTATGCCTGCTGTTGAAAAAATGTCTGTTTGTACCTAGTACATTGCAGGAAATTGCTCACAAATCTTTTATGCTTGAAAAATGTTGTCCTTGTAATCCTGCCAATGTCAGTGTTTCACACAGAATGGACACAAGCAAGAACAGAATCTTCTATTTTTTTTCCACCTCAAAATCAACCCCATTGTAAAACAAATTCCAAAAACAAAATCTGAGCTTCCTTTCAGGATTCTTAGAGGACTTTCATCCACAGCAGGGGCATTGAGATAGTGGTCATGCTGACCAGCTGAGAGGGTCACGACATCCTGGGGTAAAGTCAAAAAGAACATGGTAGACAATCAGAGAGAGCTCGGATTCAGGTTTGTCTTAAGGAAAGAATATAAATGGATAAGGGCACTTATTGGAGGCTAGGAAGTTTCCTCCCCCTCCCACTTGTTTCTATAAATGATTTAATATTTCTCACCAATGGCTGTCCTGCCCTCTTCTCAATTCTAGGGCTGCCTAAAACATAACCAATAACATGACCTATTTTGGCTGTCTTCACCCTGTAATTGTAGAGTGAAAGCAAAGCTGATCAGATGCAGGTTCTTATTACTGATGAACTCAAGCAACAATCCATTTCTATTCCCCTGTTGATCTGGATACAAATACAAGTAAATATTGTGGTTGTATGCTTTTATTTTTAAATTATGTAAATATGTATACAAATTAGCTGCATCCTTTGGGGTTGTGCAGTTTCAGCAGCCCTGCTGTATTTCTTTTCCCTAATGACTTCTTGCCTTTCTTTTTTGTTTTGTTCAATTTTCTTTGTCTTTTCCCAGAAAAGATGTTCCATTTTTCAGTGTTTACTGTGGGTGCGATTGTGATCCAGGCTGCACACATGCACAAGGGGGGAGGGCAGGGCAGTATTTACTGCCTCAGAGGGATTATACATTTCATAGATCACAGTGCAGAGAGACATCAATCTATACGAGGCTGCCACTTCTGTTCTCACTCAAGGGGGTGGAGTGGATTGGCAGGGATGGGGAAGGGGTGCAGCCAGCCCCAACAGCTAAACCAGCAAAGAGGGGAATTAATCTGTACCAGGTTTAGGGTTGGCATGGATTACCCCTCTGGAGCAAGAGAAGAACAATATGGTCCCTGGTCTGCTACTGGGTCGTCATCATTAAGTATTGATGGGCCTGTGATAAAGCCACAATCTAGCCCTGTATCTGTATTTCTGTAGGTTCTTCCAATCTGAAGATAGGAAGCAGCAGCACTATTTGAGAGAGTTTGGCTGTTTAGCCATCCTCAGAGAGGACCAGATGAGAACCCTTAATCCTTTTGTAGGAGCTGTTAGTTCCACCAATTAGTTAGCTCTAATTGTTAGTTAGAACCACCAATTATCGATGAATAAAATATCACAATCTCAGATGATGTAGATAATAGCAATCTATGTTTAAGCAAGAGATGAAATTGATTTTTAGGGCTATAATAGCTGTGCTATAATGAGCACTGAGCAGAGGCCGGAGAGTCCTTTACAAAGGTCTGATCCATGGTATAATATTGTCAAGAAAACTGAAGGGATTGTTTGACCCATTTTATAATTTCAGTTAACCCGAGGTACAAGCCAGCACATAAGACATCAGCAAAATCTAGAGAAACAAGAACAAAAATTGCCAATTCAATTTTCTTTAGAAGAATAACTATTTAGGGGGATGTCTCATTCTCAATAAGCCACCCTCCATTGGGCTCCTCTGCCTGCAGCGTGAAGTTAATTCTGCAGTGGTTTTCTGTAAACCGGTTCAGGTCAATGTATCATATTTGAAGTTACATATGTCCAGCTGTTGAGGCCTTGGTAATGGTTTAAATATTTCCTTTTATGCAGAATAAAATGTACCCTGTGAGGCAGACAAGACTCATCAATGGATAGATTTTCCCTGCAGCACACAGAACTGCTTTGTGGGCCTCAGCCCTTGTCCCCTGCCCCCTCAATCACCCCTGTCAGTTATTATATTGCATTAATAGCACTGGAATGTAGGTTAATCTCATGCTTTTACACACAAATGTAATATTTTATATATTATGTCTGGGAAACTACAATCTCATTTACTGTCATATACTACAAAAAAATAGCTACAGTATTTGCAATTAGTCATACTGTCACAGTGACTGCCTTTGTATTGTTATGCTCACTTCTTTTAAGATACTGATCTTGGCAATTAAAATCTGTTTCTGAAGCAATGTTTATGGGTATTTTCAGGATATTGTATCAGAAAGGTTGCATTTCATCTATTATGTGTGGAAGTTCAGACAAATACATTGATGGTTTATCTGCAGGAGCCTGCTGTATATGTTCTTTGTAAGTCTTTATGGTACAAGGAGATTTAATTCTCTCTTTATTAAATCAGTATATGGATAGAATTAATTTATTAGTTTCAGGCCTTTTGTAGTTCGACGGTAGAAGGGGTACTAATGAAATTATTTGCAGAACTGCTGAAAATAATCAGGTGTGTGCTTTTTTTTTTAATATCTCTCATTTTCAAACATTTTCCCCAATATTGTAATATTTCCCCAATATTGTAAAGTAAATATAATTAAAATGTAAACAGGCAGATTAACAAATCTAATTGTATGTTAGCACGTATGCTGACGGGTCACACAATAACACTTTGCTGTTGAGTTTCTAGTTAAATACATGCCATAAGAATAATACTTGTAGCAATATTCTTCCCATAAGTCTACTGTTGATCATGATCCCTTATTTGGACAAACCACTACAAAATGAAACACACATCGAATTCTTTATTTCTCTTGCTGTTTCTAGCCATCGGGTTGTTCATGATTTTAGCAGCTGTTTCTTTTTTTCGTTGCAAGGCAACTTAATGAACCAGTTTTTCTTTTTCTTCCTTTTCCCTCTCTGAGGAGCAAATGCATTCAGGAATGAGATCTTTGCTATACTTTGTAAATCAGTTTTGCATGTTTCACCCATTATTTCCACCACAGTTGTACAGCAGAACTTATAATCTCACTATGTTATTTATGAGGACATTTAAATAGTTTAAAAATTTGTAAGCTGGGAAGGGTGCAACCTGTAAAGAGGACTCACTTTGTTAGCTACAATGCAGGTCTTTGACAAAGCTGCTGTATGCTGCAACCTAGAAAATGTTATCCAGAGCAGAAGAAAGATGGAACTTTGAACTACAGTAATACTTTAAAGTTTGTTTTCATTGGTATTTGCAATAGTTAACATCCGTAAACTAAAATTGGTATAAAAATGCAAGAATCTGGTATTTGTGATCCATATCAGAAGAAATCTATTTGGCTAGATTCACAGCTGGTGTAAATTGCTGTAAATCCACTGAAGTTAATGAAACTACAGTGATAGAACTACAAGTAGCTTCTATAAACAGTATCTAGATATTAAAAGACATACTTTAAAAGGTATTTAGGCACCTGAATATGTATGTATTGGGATTTTCAAAAGTTCCTAGGTACCTAATTCCAAGTTAAGTCAATGGGAGTTAGATGCCTAACCTGGTTAGGCAATTTTGAAAGTCCCACTGTGTGTCCTTTTTGATCTTTAGGCAGCCAAATACCATTAAAAATCTGCCCTTAAGAAAATTGATTGCTGTTTTGCAGATCCAGATCAAATGTAAAACAGGATTAATTTAAATACTTTTGTGGTTCATTGTAAACAGTTTTGTTTAGTACCTTGTCAGGCTGCATCTGGGCTGAAAAAGTTAGGGAATTCTCCCACTATTGGGCCAGCACCAGAGACAACAATATTGCATGCTTAAGGCTTGGAACTACATGGAAAATAGCACTGGTTTAACAAGATTGATTTAAAATCTAGTTAACTGATGCACACCTCAAATGCAGATGCACTTAAACTGGATTAATCTTTTCTTAAGATTTGACTTATCTTTATTTGGAATTCATAGAAACTAGCTAACTGGATTTAAAGAATGGTTAAACTGGTTTAATTATGTCTACATGAGGAGTTTGCACCAGTTGAATTAGATCAATGTACATGGATTTAGTTAAACTAGTAAAATTTTCTGCTACAGACTAGCCCTTAGTGCAGATTGTTTAAGAGCATTTTTACCACTGTGGAGAAATGCTCAGAGAAGTTATGGAGAACAGTGGGATAATAACCTTGTGGTTTGTCTAGATCACTACAGTTCCCACCATTTTTAGTATTAGTAACAGTTGGAGAATTCCCTGCAATTAGGGTAGCCAAGTATGCATTTAAAAAGTACTGGAGATTATCTTCATTTTGTATACAGCTGAGGGATTCTTCTCCCAATATAACACTAATAGAGATTTTAGTAGCTTTTTCTTTTTTTTACCCATTGCGGAGAAAAACAAATCCATATAATATCGAGTAGCTCTGCCAATTCAAAATAGTTCCTGAATATATTCATATAACTATTTACCATTTAGTTTTCAAATTTTAAATAAAACATTTTATCCTGCTCTGGCTATTTGGCCATATCCTTTATATCTTCTTGCTGTCTCATTTTTTCTCATGTTTTGTGGAATCCTTCCATTTAGCATCTCAGTGAAACTGTTTAAAATTCATTATATTCACTATTTCCTCTCCTAAATCTCTTGCCAGTTCTTATGAAGTACTGGATAGTCTATATACTATGAAAACGTCTTCTCATTTGTTTGTACTTCATCTTTTTTGTATCTGTTGTGTCCAATCTTTGTGATGGATGAGGAGGTGCACTAATCAGCCTTTATTCTGCCACCCACTGATGGGAAACTTGATTGGATCCACCAGGGGCCAGATGGCTTCATAATACAAGGAGGAGTGAATTCAGGGATAGGGTCCTCCTCACGCTGGGTGCTCTGCAGCTTATTGGCTTGTTAAATAGATGCAAGCTAATTGGCTATTGCATTATATAATAATTTATTTAAACCTTGGTCCAGGTTTACCTGGTCGCTTGCCCCATTTTTAACTGTAATCACTCCTCTTCCCTGTAGTTCTATAGTATAGGAAAGTGGTTCTCAACCTTTCCAGGTTACTATACCCCTTTCAGGCATCTGAATCGTCTTGTCAAGTTTCACCTCATTTAAAAACTCAAGCTTTGGCATCAGCCCTGTGCGGCAAGGCTTGAACTTTCTGTCCTGGGCCCCAGCAAATCTAACACTGGGTGACCCCAATAAAATGAATTTGCCCACAGTTTGAGAACTGCTGATATAGCATATATAGAACAGTATAAACAAGTCATTGTACGAAATTTTAGTTTGTACTGACTTTACTAGTGCTTTTTGTGTAGCCTATTGCAAAACTAGGCAAATAGCTAGATGAGTTGATGTACCCCCGGAAGACCTCTGTGTACTCCCAGGGTATAGGAACTATGTTTTTAAATTGCTGTGGGTCTGACTGATTGCCTATTTACAGGGTCAGAAAGGCCATTTTCCTGTCAGGGCCAAATTGGCTTTGGTCTAGTTTCCCCCCAACCCCCACCTTACTTTGTCACAACTTGCAACCCGTCTCCAGAGCAGGTAAAAATCCATATGACCACCGAAAAGAAAATAAGAGACAGAATTTAACTGGTAGACCTCTGGTCTGTGGAGGGAAAAAGGGAGACCTGAAATCCTTGAAGACTAGGATCCCTCTTTGGTACCTTATGTCCCCTTTGCAGCAGAGAAAGCGAAGTTGATTACAACAAAATGTTAATACACCATTACCTCGATATAACGCCACCCGATATAACACGAATTTGGATATAACGTGGTAAAACAGTGCTCCGGGGGGGAGAGGGGTTTGCGGGGCTGTGCACTCCGGTGGATCAAAGCACGTTCAATATAACACAGTTTCATCTATAACACAGTAAAATTTTTTGGCTCCCAAGGACAGCATTATATCGAGGTAGACGTGTAGTTTTAGGTTAACCCACTCTAAAGGAAATCTGGAAATTGTGGACTTTGAGCTCTGAAATGAACAGCAGCTTGTATATCTATAGAGTAAATCCCTCTTCATAGTCACATAAGGTTCATTTTTGACATCAAGATAGGGTTTATGACTGTCTTCTCCAAAATATACAAAGAGCCAGATCCTCAGCATGTGTGAATAGAATTCAATAGAGCTTGGTTAATTTACAGTGATTTTTCATTTCAGCGGAATTATGCCGCTTTATAACTGCTGACTATCTGGCTTGGCAAATTTTCTGTCTAGAAATAACTCATTGCCAGCTGACAGTTTTTCCATGCAGTCTACCACAGACATGCAGGTATGATGCATCATGATAATGATGGCTGATTTTATATAGATAAGCAATATACTATTCTATGTAACTAGACAGTAAAGATTTGGCCAGATCATGAAAGACTAATCTCTTTTAGTCTTTTAAAAATGCATATGCATTACTATTCATCATCTTTATTATGATAGTCTCTAAGCACCAACCAAGAACAGGGCCCCATTGTGGTACGCATTGTGCAAACACAGAGTAATAGACCGTCCCTGCCCCCAAAAGCTTGCAATTCTAAATTGTTTTTCTTAATTGGAACACTTTCAGAATGCAGTAGTCTCACTCTTCTTTTTATTGTCATGAATCATTCAATAATACCCATAAGTGTGCTAGATATTTCTGAGTTTCACAGAAAACACGTCAAAGATGCATCCTTGCCCCCAAAGAGTTGACCATCTTAAAGATAGACTAGACCAAGCAAATGAGACTGGTAGCACTGAAGAGAAGGGAAGGGGAGAGGGAAGGCATGGATTACAGATAGATGGTTATGTGGCTGTTCAGTTTAGGCATTTGTGTATCTTAGTTAAAATGTGTACTTTTTGTTTTGCTTTAATGTAATCACTTACTTTTTGTATGAGGACAGGTCAGACAGATTTTTGGAATGATTTGAATGAGTCATGAGTGAAGGCTTGACTATTAGATGCTGCAAGTTGTTTCAAGCAATTAAGGCATCATGAAAGAAGAGCCCGAGACTTTGGTGGGTGAAAGACACAAAGGAGTTATCATGGCTGGTGTTATTAATGGAGGAAAGAGGGGATATGTTCATTAGGAGAATATGAAAGGAGACTAGGTTCAGAGGTGGGTAGAGTCCCTTTGGGAGAAATGTATTTGAGGTGAAATTAAGCTGGTACAGCCAGCTTTGACATACCAGCAAGAGTCAGTATGCCGTGCTGGACCTGACCAGCTGGTGATTTAAAGCGCATGGGGCTCCACCGGAGCCCTGCCACCACAGTGGGGCTCGGTTGGTGCTTTAAAGGGTCAGGGGCTCCTCTGCTCTGGGGAGCCCCAAGCCCTTTAAATCCCCACCCGAGCCCTGCCACTGCTGTCTCGGGGCTCTGGCAGCGGGACTCAGGTGGTGCTTTAAAGGGCCCAGGGCTCCCTGCAGCAGCGGAACCCCTGGCCCTTTAAAGTGCCACTCGAGCCCCGCTGCTGGAGCCCTGAGGTAGCGGCAGCAGGGCTCACATGATGATTTAAAGGGCCCGGAACTCTGCTGTGGTAGTGGTGGGAGCCCCGGGCCCTTTTAATTGCCCAAGTCTCAGGGCTCCCAGCCACCTCTCCAGCTGGGAGCTCCGGGAGTGATTTAAAGGCCCCAGGGTTCCCAGACGCAGCCAGAGCCTTTAAATGCCCTGCCTCTTCTGGCTGAGCCCACACACCCTGCTCAGGACTCCGGAGTTCAGGTAAGTGCTTTAAATTACTTTCACCGCTGCCAACACTATTCTTGTGTCTACCTGAAAGTAAGTGTTGAAGACTTTTAGAAACACCCACCTGTTTTGCAAGAGTGGGTCCCAGAGAGACAGGGGACTGGCTAAACCAAAACAAAACAAAAACAACCCCCCCCCCCAAGATTTTCACAATAGCATTTTCAGCCAACTGGCAAGCCAGTGAGGTTAGTATAAAAAAGACCCAAAAGACATATACAGTACATGGAGAAAAAAACAAACTATTCTGCCTATAAATAGCAGTGCTAGGAAATGAGAGGGAATAACAATGCACAGATGGCTAAGAGCATATTTTTTCCCCTTTTCTCTAAAGCAGCAGGTGTCTCCTGCTAGAAGCAGGATATTAAACCCATTGGCTTGGTGCTTTGATCCAGTATGGAGAAGCATAGGTTATAATATCATAAAACAATATTCACAAGAACATAAAGATAATCTCCTTGAATTCTCTACACCACTTTTACCAGTTATTTGCAGTTCTGAAAAAACTCAATATGTGTGGATAATACTGCTTCACATCCTAATAAGTTTTGTAGAAAAACAGTCCAATATTCAAGTAAAGATCACTCTTTTTTCCTCTTTAAAGATTTATCAATTTAGTCACTGAACACACCAAGAAAACGCTTGCTGACTCCTCGCTTGATCAGTGACCAAAGATGCACTATTCAAGATTAAGTTTATCATATACATCCAGCCTACCATTTAATATATTTCTTCAAAATTAGAGAGTATGGCTAGTCTTGGTGTGAAAACTCTAGACTGGAACTCAGGAAGTCTGGCTTAAATTTCCTGACTCTGCCAATAGGCTTCCTGTGTGACCTTGGACAAGTCATTTAAGCCTTGATCCTCAAGGGTATTTAGGTACCTAAATCAACTGAAATCAATCAGAGTTAGGTAACTAAATACTTCTGAGAGTCTGGATCTTGATCCCTCTGTGCCTCAACTCTCAGCCTGTAAAGTGAAGATAATAATACTTCCTTGTTTCCCAGTTGCTTTGGAGGATGGACAGTCTCTTACACTAGGTGTATGTACAGTGCCTAATACAGCAGAGCCCTGAGCACGGTTATAACTTCTAGGCTATATTATTAAACAAATAAATAATACACTTGTTTGGTAGGACATTCCTAAAGCATCTGAAACAGCATGCCAGGATCCTCCTTCTTATGCCAAAATTTAAATTCTTTTCATTTGCATACTTGGCGATTGTCATGGGCCTTAGAAAATGTCTATGCTGTATTTTGTTATTAATTCATTTTAGCTTGGAGACCCCAGATGTTCTTCATTCCTCATCTGTCTTTCTTTGATTTTTTTATGAAGGGCTATTTGACACTGTTTAGAGACAGGGGACCTGCAGAAAAAGCTTAAAAAATTTTAATTTCTATTCCTTATTGCATACATGTTAATGTTCTGCAAAATACAAATTAGTTATAAAACGTAAAGGCTTTCTCCATAGCAAAACCAACAGAATACAAATCAAAGAGCTCATTCAGGGAGGTGCTGAGCCCTTTGACTTCCATGGGAGTGGGATCTTACAGGGTGGGATACAAAATAATTACATTTGATAACCATGAAAATGAGAGGTTGGAGCACTGGCTGCACTCAGATGTAGTGAGGACATGGGAGATGCAAGCTTTACCACACAACTTGAACATGCCTTCATCCTGGTCAATACTACTCATGCTATCCAAAGCCTGAGCTTTGCTTGAGCAGAGCCTTCCAAGTATATTAACTTGTGACTACCTTATAATTCCTTATTTAGAAATATAAATTGCTATAATCACAGATGTTAGAAATTGAAAGGACTTTTGTTCTGTCAATTGATTTATTGGCATCACAATACAAAGTCACAGCTTGAAATGACAAAGTTTGTCTCCATGATGGTATTGGAGTTGAAAGGGTATTGATTTAATTGTTCGTGTGGATGATGGGCCCAGTTCACCTACATTTCCTATATTATATTTTCCTATATTATAACTAACTGAGTTACATTCAGGTAAAATTTTTGTATATGTGAGGAAACTCAGGTTTAAAGATTGCTGGCCATAACACAATTCTTGGGACTGCCCCTGGTGCTCTCTGGCAGGATCTCCATGGCCATATTCACTCTGCAACTAGTGTTTGCTCTGGGATTGGAAAGACTTCTGTTGACTTCAGTGGGCTTTGGATCAGACTCTATCTAGATCATCATCCCCAGTTGTAGAAGTATGCCTTTGGCTTGTTACTCAGACTCTTAACAGAGAAGTTTTGCTGAGTCTTCAGTTGTTGTTGGATGCCTAAGTTTTAATGGTTGCCAAAGGTCTTTCATCATTTGCATGTGGCATAAACGTTTACATCCTGTTCTTTTGGATGTAGGGTGTCACAGACACCCATATTTTTGTTATCTCAAGGATTATTACTGTAATAACCTTTATGCAGGAGTTTGTATAGGAAGCATGTTGAACGAGTATTCCATATTGTCCAGGTGGTAATCTCATGTTTTTAAATGTCATAAAAACACCAGTTCCTGTGAGATTTTATCAACATTTGAATCAGAAAGTCAAACCTTTCTGGTTTGGGTTCTAAACTGAAACTAAAATTTGCAGATTGGAAGAGTCAAATCCAGCTCTCTCCATGACTTCTGAAATTTGAAGGTGGTTGAAAGCTTATTCAAAGCTTATTTTATTATTACAAATAATAAATACTAAAATAAAGGCCAGATCTTCAGCTGGTATAAAGAGTCATAGAACCATTGAAGTCAGTGGATATACAACAAATGAGTATCTGATCCTGTGTATTTTATGTTTTAAAATACAAATGTACAAAAACTAAACTGTCTAAGATACACATATTTTTTAAAACCTGTCAGTAGTGTATGCCTATTGTTTTCATGTCTTCTTTAGTCATGAAATTAAGATCACTTGCCTGAGAGATGAGATAGCTCTTAGCTATTAGAGAGAGGGCCATACAACAGTGAGCTAAAAGGAAATATTAACTTAATTAGGTGTTCAGGGATATCTGAGTCACCAGCAAAATACTGTATGTTCTGATAATAGAAGTTGAAGTACTGCCATGGGTCTCTCATTAGATGCTGTTTTCTTAAAATTAACACAGTATTTTCAAACTATGAGTTCTGACATTATTCAAAGGCCAGTGTATTTCATATATATATGTATGCCTGATGTATTGACATCAGCTTCATTTAATAGATTATGTTCTTATCTACACATACACTAGTGCACTTCAGATTTGGAAAGATAGGTCCATATTACAGCATGTTATGCTGTTTTTAGTAGGAATTTGGATCTCATGTCTGGAATACTATCCTTCGCTATCATTCTGTTTGTCTGTTTAGGTTCCTATATTACAACTCTCTCTGTGATATCTGACTGCCTTGCAAATTCATTAGCATGCATACAAAGATCTCCCTATCTGCCCCTCTACTCCTGTTAAGTTAAACTTTTTTAGAAAGCTACACTTCTTGGCCAACTGAAATATTCAGGATCAAATATTCAAAGTAGTTTCATCCCAGATTTTGAATCTTATATACCCAAGTTTGTGAAGACATAGTTTTGGGATCCAAATCATTGCATAGGCAAGTTAGTTAATATGTTGTTTGTTTACTCGGACACACAGGTGTTGTTTGAAGGTGTAAACTGAAATGTTGGGGCATAAAGTTTCCAATGCTTACATTTCCATGTGCTCTAAAAACTTGGGCTTGAAGTTTAGGACACTCACGCTTACTCCCATTGACTTCAATGGGATTACTCAAGTGAGGACATTCTCATCATTGTGATTATCCGATAAATTAAAGGTTTTCCCAAAGCTTACATTTTCCAGTGTTGAAACTGGGAAGTGCAGAACTAATGCTGAGAGAGGTTTAAAGTACTTCTATAGCAGAAGAGCCTGTTTGTTTATTTCCTCTCCAGCAGAGGTCGGATCTGGTTCAGAATACTTTCCCTATTGGAAATCACTCTGGGATGGGAAGGAGGTGGTGGGTTGAGCAGTTTGGAGAATGTCTGCTCGGAAGTCATCTTCCATGTAAGTCTGAAATTCTGTTTCCTATTTATTTTGTAATGTGCTGTAACTTACCCATTTCACACTATTTATAGTTTCAGAGATAATAGCCCTGTGTCATTTAGATGCACCGGCTTTTCCACTTGCGTTTTTGCAGTTTGTTTTCAACTGTCAGACTTGGGTAGGGCTTGCTAAATGTCTGTTTAGTGTGTTCTGATGTGGAAATAATAAAATGGTTGTGTGTATAAATATATAATTTACCTTTGGAAGTTGCTTTGTTAAGTGAATTGTTCAGATATTTCTGACCTGACTTTACCACAGCTACCATTTTTTATTGTTATAAACATTGTTGTAAATGAGAACAGATTCAGGTCCTTGAACTCTGAAAGCTGAAAAAAATGAGATTACGTAGGTGAGTTAGATTATTCTCTTCTATGTATGGAAGAAACCAGAAGTCCGTTATGTTGGAAATTTTCACTATACAAGATGGGTAAAGTTTTAATACACAGTTTATTTTTATGTTCTTATGAATTATTGGATTTGTGCTTTAATATGAGGTATTTATGAAGTGGAATTGGTTTTAGAGGTGTAGCACACATGATTTTCACCATGTGCATCCAAGCCTTGTGTCTACTATCCAGATATTTACCCAGTGATGACAATCCCAAGTCTGCAAAAACTCATAGAATTGTCTTAAAATCTGAGGTTTTTTTTTAAAAAAATAATATATTTGGGGTTCTTTTTATTTTCTTTCTGGTTTCTTTAGGGTGCATTTCCTTCACATTTTCTGGCTTTTCTTGGCAAACATGTAGGCTAAAAACTTTTTTTTAACGACAACTGAGTTTCTCATGCGATATATTGTGAGTCTCACAATAAAAGCATGAGAGTTGCTAATAGAGCTGGTTGGGAATTTTTCAACTAAACATGTTTTCATCAGAATATGCTGATTCATCAAGGCAGAAACTGGGAAATTTTCAATTGTAATGAATTTCCCAATTCAAGTGGGAGGAATAAAGTTCTTGTCTCCCAGTTTTCTTGTTATCTTTCTGAAGGTACTGATCCTGCAACTGATTCTATATATCCACAACCCCGCATCTGTGCAGAGGGTTGGTGCAGACAACCAGGCCCTGCTTCAGCACAGATGCCTGCCCACATGGAGTTCGTTGCTCCAGTCAGCTGACTGAAGACTGTAGCTGTTTGTGTTGGCCAAATGCAAAGGGATGTCTATCTTAAAAGCATGCTGAGAAAGGCCTCTATAAAAGGGTGATCTGTGCTGGTAAGTTTCCGTAGTGACCAGTCAGTCACAAAGAAAAGTGCTTCTAGAGATGGCACAAAATTCCCACCTTTGGGAGGGCCAGAGAACAGGTTGAAAGATATCCCCAGAATGTCAAGGTTGGAACCAGTGTTTGAAGTAAAAAGTAGGGGCTCAATTCTCAGATGGTGCTGGGCTGACTAGGGGGTGGACTCAGAGGTGAAGAGGACAGATGAGGTATTATGCCATCTTCCAACCCACCAGAATCCTGGAACTGCTGTACATTAGACCTGGTCAGGCACTGGCTGGAGCACTTTGTGCTCTAGGCCCACTTTTGCACGTCCCTACCTCTCCCCCTGCACTAGAATGGGTAAAGCTAGATTTACACCAGACATGGATTCTGCCAGACTGTGGGACATCCTCCATTGCTTATTGAAGACAGCTTTAGGTCTCTATTGGGCTACTGGAGTCATGCAAAAGTGACTTTTAGCAGGACAGTATTGAGGCATATGTTTCTGGAATAAACATTTAGCTGCAAGTTGTATATGAAATATTTTCTGCATTCTGTATACCATCCCCACAGCACAACTTCTGAAACAAAACTTAGCCAGGAGGCATCTGTCAGATGGCCAGCCAAAGTCACAGACCTATTACATTATCTGCACTGAATATTGATAAAACTGGAATTAAAGAGGCCTTCACAGATTCTCAATATTGCCAGAAAATTGCTTGTAATGTAATTGTTGAAATGACTGTATCACCCCTGGTAATGATTAGCCAAATGTATTTTCCACAAGTATAATATTTATGTGACTAACTCTAACAAGCACAAATATTTCTCTGTCTGGTATTAATGTAAATTATTTTGTGTACAACCTAAAGCAAAGATGTTATTTTCCATTACTCAAAGGTATCTTGTCAAATACCCGTGTACAAACCAACACATATGTTATTGACAGAAATTGAAATGGGGGGAGGGCACACTTTCTGCTCGTGTACATTGACACTGCTACTTTGAGTATAGTGGAGCTGCATCGATTTACATCAGGTGAAATTTTGACTCTGAGCATGTAGTAACAAAATCATATCACTATGTGACCTTTTCTAGCAGCACATCAAATAGCAGCTATGTTTGTGTTTGCAGAACATTTCTGTAATTCCATAATGTACAACGTATAGTATCCAACAATATAAACAATTATTGGATGGAATAAAGACCATCTGACCTATCAAGTCTCAAAGCTTCTTCAGTACTCCAGGATTCTCATCTCATTATATGCGGAGTGGTAGGCTATTACAGATATTTACGTTTTCTGTTTATAAAATATCCATTTAAGACATGTTTGAGTTCTGCTTAACATTTTTATTTGATACTCAGTTATTCTACTATTTTTATGAGAGTCAGTAGTACTGAAAAGAATCACCACTATTACAATTTAGATGGAAATTGGCAAGGTTGATAGGCCCTAAAATTAGTCTCCTTTTTCATATTTCTTTGCAAACTGAATGTAATTTTTATCAATACAAATGTTTCAATTACATCATTATTTTCCATTGCAAAATTTAAAAAATGATTGAAACAAGCACAAAACATCTATTTCTGATAGATTCACATTATGTTATTGCAAGGATTCTTACACTAGGGTGTATGCATGAGGAAAATGTTTAGTAAAGTAACATTTTTTGAGTGGATAGGATTCTACCTCACAAAAAACTGTAACACAATGGGCATCTTCATTGCTAGCTTGAATGCAGAGGCCAAATATTGAACAGACCTGAAAAAATAACAGCATTCTTAAGCCTGCAGGTGCCTCTTTGGAACAAGACTGAAATACATTTGAAAGCTAGTATAGGAAGTTTGCACTGCAGGTGCTTGGATTCTTCTTATTGTTTTTAAGAGGAAGACACAGTGCTGTCAGTCTGGCACCTTCCATGAACAAGAAATTCATTCAGAAATAAGGAAAAGAAAGAAAAAAAGCAAGCACATTTCCTTTTGAGTTTACTGTTATAGTAAATGATGGTGCATTATCAATTATCTTTAAAATGATGGCACATTATGTCATTCTTTCAAAATGCAAATAGCTGAAGCTTCTAGTTTTAGAAATTCTATTGTAAAGGTCAGCAGAGTGCTTTTTAAAAAGAACAAATTGTTTAAATTCCACAAAGAACAAGAAAATGGTTAACCAAAGTTAATTTGAACTTTATAAGTAAATTTATACAACACAGTTTTTAAAAATTAATCTCTTGCCAGCTTCCTAAGATCCCAGTTCAGGGTTCTGAATTTCCCTGGGCAAATTCCTGAGGCCTTTACTCTTGTTTTGTTCCATCATTACTCAGGCAAACTTAAGTCAATGGCAGTTTGTATGAGAGTGGCTGAATAAAGAATTTGAGACACTTGCTCCATTCTGAGTGCAGAGACAGCCTGCTCCCACAGAAGTGGGTAATGGTGCCTAAGTTGCATGTGTCTTCTGGAGCTCTGTAAGATTCCATGTATTAGAAGTGGTAGTGTAAGGGTCCGGTGCTGGGGCTCGTCCCTCTCAGGCACGGCGGGGAGCCAGGGTGCCTCCCTACAGGCAGCAGTCCGTGTAGGCCAACCCCTCAGCAGGGCCTGAGGGAATAGAGGGTCTGTAAACAAGGCAGAATCCCAGCCCTTCAGCAGGGTCGGGTACACACAAAGTTTATAAGCCCAGGCACTTGGGCAGGGCGGGCAGGAGGCAGTCAGGCTCAGGCCTTTCAGCAGGCGGAGCAAACACAAAGTCTATAAGCCCGGCCCTGGGGCAGGACAGGGCAGTAAGCAGTTCAAGCTCAGGCCTGTCAGCAGGCTGAGCAAACACAAAGTCTATAAGCCCAGCCCTGGCTTATAGACTTTGGTTCAGAGTCCCCTGCAGCCAGACTGGTGTCGGCTACCCCCGGGCCACTTCCAGTCTCCCCCTCTCTAGGTACTGTCCTCCGCTGGCATTGTCCGGCGGGTCCCAGACCATGGGTTCCTCTGGATACTGGGCGGCGGGAAGCTCTGGCAGCTCCTCCGGATACTGGGCACGAGGCAGGTCAGGCCAGCGCTCCTCCAGGTAGTGAATACGGGGCAGGTCAGGCCAGCGCTCCTCCGGATACCGGGCACGAGGCGGGTCAGGTCAGCGCTCCTCCGGGTAGTGAGCGTGGGGCAGGTCAGGCCAGCGCTCCTCCGGATACCGGGCCCGAGGCAGGTCAGGCCAGCGCTTCTCCTGGTAGTGAGCACGGGGCAGGCTGGGCCCAGCAGGAGCTCGGGCACCAGCATCTGTCCTCTCCGACAGCCTGCGGCCAACTGAGCGCTGAGGCCGGGCGTTTATACTTCCTGTCCCGCCCCTTGACTTCTGGGGGGCGGGGACAGGCAGCGGTGACTCTGCCCACTGAGGCACCTGCTCTGGCTCGTCCCTCTCAGGCGCGGCGGGGAGCCAGGGCGTCTCCCTACACCACCCCTGCCTCAAGGCTGGCTCCCGGGCAACGGGGCCAGGCTCGTCCATACCTCCCAAGCAGGAAAGGAAGTCCGCGTTGGCATGGTCCTTTCCAGCCCTGTGGCGGATGGTGAAGGCATAGGGCTGCATAGCCAAGTACCACCGTTGGAGTCGCATGTTGTGGTCTGTCATGCGGCACAACCATTGAAGGGCAGAGTGGTCAGTGACCAAGGTGAACGGGGCCCCAAGGAGGTAGTAACGCAGGGTATTGCAGGCCCACTTCGCCACGAGGGCTTCCTTTTCGACTACTGCATAGTTTTGCTCTCTGGGGAACGGCTTCCGGCTGATGTAGAGAACCGGATGCTCCTCCCCATCCACCTCCTATGAGAGGACAGCCCCGAGCCCTACTTCTGACCATCCTGCAGACAGATGCAATGGTCGATGGAAGTCAGGGCTAAACAAGACCGGCTTACTATAAAGACTTGCCTTAAGCGACTGGAAAGCCTCGTCACATTCGGAGGTCCAGCGTACTTGTCGCGGGCTGTCCTTGGTGAGGAGCCCTGTCATCGCCATCACCGCAAACTGGGGAATTAACCGTCGATAATATCCCGCCAGCCCCAAGAACTGGCGGACTTGGCGTTTTGTGGTCGGCGGAGGACAGGCTCCTATGGCCTGAACCTTATTTACGAGAGGTTTCACTTGCCCATTTCTGATAGTATACCCCAAGTAGGTGGTCTCATGCCAGCCGATGCTGCACTTCTTAGGGTTGGCCGTTAACCCAGCTGCCCGCAAGGACTTTAGGACAGCGGCGACCTTTTCTAGGTGGGTTTCCCACTGCCGACTGTAGACGACTACGTCATCTAGATAGGTTACGGTGTAGTCCTGATGCGGTTGGAGGAGGCGGTCCATCAAACACTGAAACGTGGCGGGTGCTCCATGAAGGCCGAAGGGCATCCGCGTGAATTGATACAGGCCGGTTGGAGTGACGAATGCGGTCTTCTCCCTGGAGGCCGGTTCCAGAGGGATCTGCCAATATCCCTTGCTTAAGTCCAGGGTAGTGATATAGCGGGCCTCTCCTAACCGGGCCAGCAGCTCATCTATTCGGAGCATGGGGTAGGCGTCAATCTTGGAGACGACGTTAATGCGCCTAAAGTCAGTACAAAATCGCTGGGAGCCATCGGGCTTTGGCACCAGGACAACTGGACTACGCCACTCACTTTGCGAAGGTTCAATTACTCCTAGGTCTAGCATAGCCCGTACTTCGTTGTCAATGATCCGCTTTCGGTGATACGGCAGGGGTCTGGTCATGGCCCAGATCACCACCCCCGGCTCCGTCTGAATTCGATGATATACCATGGAGGTTTATCCCGGCTGGGCCGTAAAAGTACGGGGGAACGCTTGAAGGATGCAGCGGGTTTGCTCGAGCTGTTCTTCCATCAGCATCTCCCCAAGCTGCGGTCCCTCAGGGTCTTCATTGGGGTGTACCTGGGGCCCTAGCTCGGGTTCCGGTGGATATGGATTAATCAACAAACCTTGTTCCCGCCAGGGCTTGAGGAGGTTGATGTGGTACCGCTGGAGCTCTTTCAGCCGGTCAGGCTGACGAATCTCATAAGTAACAGGGCCTACCTTTTGAACCACCTCATAAGGGCCCTGCCATCAAGCCAGGATCTTGGACTAACTGGAGGGGAGGAGGAGTAAGACCCGGTCTCCAGGTTGGAAGTTGCGGGTGCGCATGTCCCGGTTGTACGTCTCGGCCTGCATTTCTTGGGTGGCTTTCAAATTTGCTCGCGCCAGGGTCCCAGCCTGTTTGAGATGCTTCTGGAGCTGGATTACTTATTTTAGGAGACCCTGGGCGGGTGATGGGGTTTGCTCCCAGGTTTCCCTCATTAGGTCCAAGAGGCCCCGGGGTCGGCAGCCATACAGTAGTTCAAAAGGCAAGAACTTGGTTGATGACTGGGGGACCTCTTGCACCGCCAAGAGCAAGGGCGGGAGTAGCTGGTCCCACCGGCGGAGGTCCTCTGGGGGAAATTTCCATAACATGTCCTTCAGGGTTCGATTGAACCTCTCTACCAACCCATCGGTTTGGGGATGATACACCGATGTCCGCAGTTGCTTGATTCCCAAGATCCCGCACACCTGCTGCCACAACCGTGAGGTGAAGTTGGTCCCCTGATCCGTGAGGATCTCCCAGGGCAAGCCGACACGGGCGAAGACCTTGACCAGTTTGCCTGCGATGGTGCAGGCGGTGACGTTACGGAGCGGGATCGCTTCGGGGAACCGAGTGGCATAGTCCAGCATCACTAGGATATACTGAAACCCCGCAACACTCTTAGGGAGGGGTCCCACCAGATCCATGGCCACACGCTCGAAAGGGGTCTCTATTAGTGGCATCGGGACCAGCAGCGCCTTGGGGACTTTCTTGCCGGGGCGGTCAACTGGCAATCCGGGCAGGAGGTACAATAGTCCGTCACCTCCCAGTGTATACCTGCCCAATAGAAGCGTCCCAATATTCTGGCTAGGGTCTTCTCGGGACCCAGATGTCCGGCAGCCGGGACATCATGGGCCAGTTTCATGACTGTCCGTTGATGGCATCGCGGCACGAGGAGTTGAGTTTGGGGCTTCCTGGTATGCGGGTCCCACTTGACCCAATACAAGCGATCCTGTCACAATTCAAAGTGTGGCCACCGGGCTGCTCAACCCGGATCGAGGATGGTCCCATCCACTGCAGCCAGCTGCACATATGCCCCGCTGAGAGTGGGGTCCGCTCGTTGATCCCGGCAGAAGTCCGTGGGGGCTGAGGGATCCCCTACCTTCCCTGGGGAAACATCCTCCCCATCTTTTATCTGAGCGGGGGGCTCGGGTGGGTCCTGTACATCCTCCTCTGTTTCTGGGACCTCCCGCTCATCTTCCTTCACCTCTGGGGTCTCCCCCTCCAAGGCCGATACAGGACCCGGGCCGCCTCCGGTATATTGGCGTAGGACGGCCGGGAACTCGGGCCAGTCCCGGCCCAGGATCACCAGATATGCCAGCCCATACGAGTGCGAGACCTACTACCATCTGTCGGGTCACCCCATCGATTGTCAGTTGGGCCTGGGGGCTGGGGTAAGGCCAGATGTCGCCGTGGATGCACTGCAGGTGGATTTCCCCCAGGCGTGCATCTGCCTGGGGACCTAAGCGGTCGCGGATCTATGTCTGTCCGCAGCCTGAGTCGAGGAGGGCCACGGTCAGGTACTCCTCAACCACCACGGGCGCACTAATCTTGGCTTGCTGTGGGCGACGGGCACGAGCCTCCCCGGAGCAGACTTGGCCAAAGATGCACTCCATTTGGGGGCAGTCTCTCTGGAGATGTCCTGTTTTGCCAAAAGAGAAACAAGGCCCCAGGTCGGTTCGTTCCGATCGGGGCCGGATCCTGGTGAAGTCCCTAGAAGGGCTCCAGCGCATCTTCCGGGGTGTGGGAGTCGGGGCTTGGGCCGGCCGCGCAGGTGGTGCTGCAGCCCGGGTGGGCGTTGCCTTCTTCTCGGGGTTTGGGTGTTCCAGCCCTGGTGGGGTTACTCGACCAGTTGGGCCCACCGGGGCTTCCGCCACTAGGAAGTCCTCCATCAGGGTGACAGCGGCGGCCAGGGTTGCCGGTTGATGACGGAGGACCCAGGCCCTTCCTCGTGATGGAAAGATGTGGGTGAACTGTTCCAGGATCACCTGCTCTGCTAGCTCTTCTGACGTTCGATGTTCGGGCTGCAACCACGGCCGGCAGGTCTCCCGGAGTTCCTGGGCCACCATATGTTAGGCCCCTGAACTGCTGCCGGAAAGTCTCCGGACTCACATTGAGGGCGTCCAGGATAGCAGATTTCACCTGACTATAGTCCCGGGCGGCCTCGGCGGACAGGCCTCGGTAGACCGCCTGAGCCATTCCTGTCAGGTATGGGGCCAGGATGGAGGCCCATTGGTCCGGGCTCCACCCCGCGACGGCCGCCACCCGCTCGAAGGTGATGAGGAAGGCCTTGGGGTCATCGCCGGGGCCCATCTTTGTCAGCCGGATCGGTGGGCTGGTGCGCGGGGCCCCATCGGTGCCTCCCGACTGGGACCCGTCTCGTGGGGCACGCTCCGCCGCGAGGTGCTGGAGGTATTTCAGCTGAAACTCCTGCTGCTGCACGACCAGGTCCTTGATCAGCTGGTGCTATTGAGTCCCCAGCTGCTCGATGAGCTGCTGCTGCTGCTGGAGCTGGGCGACCTGCTGCTCCTCTTGCTGCCGCGACTAAGCCGCTTGCTGCCGCTCCTGGTTCTCTGTCAGGAGGGCGACGAGTTGTGACATGTCCATCTCAGGGGAGGGAGCTCTCTCTTCCGCAGCCCCCCGTTCACCGGAGTTAAGAGTCCGCGCCCACATCCTGGGCAGAACTCCCCACTTCTGGTACCACGTGTAAGGGTCCGGTGCTCGGGCTTGTCCCTCTCAGGCGCAGCGGGGAGCCAGGGCGCCTCCCTACAGGCAGCAGTCCGTGTAGGCCGAACCCCTCAGCAGGGGCTGAGGGAATAGAGGGTCTGTAATCAAGGCAGAATCCCGGCCCTTCAGCAGGGTCAGGTACACACAAAGTCTATAAGCCCGGCCCTGGGGCAGGGCGGGGCAGTAAGCAGTTCAAGCTCAGGCCTGTCAGCAGGCTGAGCAAACACAAAGTCTATAAGCCCGGCCCTGGGGCAGGGCGGGGCAGTAAGCAGTTCAGGCTCAGACTCTTAGGCAGGGGCTGAGCAGCAGTTTAAGCTGTAAGTCTATACAGAAGGCCTCCTCAGGCCAGAGAGAGGGGGAAGTCTGCCACCCTTGGAAGGGTGGCAGGGGGGACGCAGGCTCTCCCACTCCACTGCATCCCAGCCTGGGGCCCTAGCAGCGGCAAGGGTTTGCTGCAGTCAGTGGGGAATCCTGGCCACAACACACTGACATTGGTTCAGGGTCCCCTGGAGCCAGACTGGGGTCGGCTACCCCCAGGCCACTTCCAGTCTCCCCTTCTCTAGGTACCTGTCCTCCGCTGGCGTTGTCCAGCGGGTCCCAGACCATGGGTTCCTCTGGATACTGGGCAGCAGGAAGCTCTGGCAGCTCCTCCGGATACTGGGCACGAGGCAGATCAGGCCAGCACTCCTCCGGGTAGTGAGCGTGGGGCAGGTCAGGCCAGCGCTCCTCCGGATACCAGGCACGAGGCAGGTCAGGCCAGCGCTCCTCCGGGTAGTGAGTGCGGGGCAGGTCAGGCCAGCGCTCCTCCGGATACTGGGCCCGAGGCGTGTCAGGCCAGCGCTCCTCTGGGTAGTGAGCACGGGGCAGGCTGGGCCCAGCAGGAGCTCAGGCACCAGCGTCTGTCCTCTCCGACAGCCTGCGGCCAACTGAGTGCTGAGGCCGGGCTTTTATACTTCCTGTCCCGCCCCTTGACTTCCGGAGGGCGAGGACAGGCAGCAGTGACTCCGCCCACTGAGGCACCTGCTCTGGCTCGTCCCTCTCAGGCGCGGCGGGGAGCCAGGGGGCCTCCCTACAGGTAGGGAGTGGCAAGCCAAGTGGAGTTGAGGATGAAGGATCCAGGTGGATTTCGTCAGATTCTCCCCAATAAAACCCATAGGTGAAAATAGCAAAAGTTAATATAGTGCCTTAGCATATTCCACCAGTTTGTTCCTCCATGCTGTCTGTAATCATTGGGATGGGGCTCCAGGACAGCTGCAGGTTGTGAGTCCCTAGCAGCACTAGTCTAATAAATTCAAATTGGCTAGGAGCTAAGGGGAGAGCAGGAAGCCCCAGAGCCAGTGGAGATGCCAGTGCTATACAGATGGTTCTCTGTTATCAGCAGATCACTCAGTCCACACAAATATTTCAGGATCCACACAATCCCTACTGTGTGGGACTATGTGAGAGGTGATACAAGCCTTGCCTCTTCTGACTGAAGAATGCATAGGAAATACCACTATCAACACAGGTGGTGTTTCCTGTGCCCTGCCTGGGTTATTCTCATTTAGGAGGAAGGGTTTCCAGAGTAAGGACTTCAGGATGTGGCCCACTATTAATGCTACGACTAGAGACATTAAATCCTGTGCGTCAGAGGGTAAATTGACTGCTTCTGGAAGTCTATAGGGAGTATTTGCCACCATTTACCATACTGAACAAGCGGTTAGATTGTTAAGCCTAGGGAAATAATGATGATATACCATACTGCCAGATAAGACATCTCCTCAGCAAGTCTGAGCCCTGATTATATGTATTGTGGGGCAAGAGGGAGGGTGTTTAAACTTACTCGGAGACCTCAAGTATTGGCCAATGTGCACAGGATACCAGATTTGATAAGCCAATAGGTTAATCCAAATACTATGCTCCTATCAAATATTGCAGGGGAAATGGAGACAATTCTGGACTGTGCAGGATCCAGAAAACTTGTAACTTTCAAATGTTTAGAACACAAAAACAGCATTAGGCATTACTGAACATATCTTTTGGGCTCTCACTTAATCAAAGTTAACATGAAATTTGTGATTAAAAGTTTTAAAATAATGGGGCAGGGAGAGGTCAGTGGTTTGAGCATTGGCCTGCTAAACCCAGGTTTGTGAATTCAGTCCTTGAGGGGGCCATTTAGGGAACTGGGGTAAAAATGTGTCTGGGGATTGGTCCTGCTTTAAGCAGGGCGTTGGTGATTAGATGACCTTCTGAGGTCCCTTCCAACCCTAATCTTCTATGACACCAAATTTAAAAATGAAGAACTAAAGAGGAATGACTTGAGGTATTTTTGTGTGTGCACGTGCATTCAACTATACTGTGTGTGGAGTACAGGAGTCTTGTCCTATTGGCATCCAGTGGGGGTGGGCGGGTGAAGCCCGCCCACTTCTAAAGGGCCTCCCCCCAGCCTAAGGGGAGGACCCACAGGTCTGGGACACCAAGTAATTACGTGGGACAACTAATGAAAAAACAGGATTGGGAGTGAGGTCATAGGGCTAAACAAAGGGAACCTGATGGGGACACTGAGCAGAGAACCCCGGACAACGCCCACTGCTCCTCGAAGGCGGCAAGGGAGCCAGTGGACGCCGCCCAGAGGAACTCTGCCAGGATGCGTGAACAGACGGAGGAACGGAAATAGTCCCTACAGTCACAGGAAATCCCACCGGCCAACCTCCTCTCCCTGGTGTTGTAGATGGCTAGTTTGGCCAGGGCCAAGAGGAGGTTGATAAGGAGATCCTGTGACTTTGTGGGGCCACAGATGGGGATCATGTAGATAAAAAGGTGAGGGGAAAAGTGCAACCAAAAACGCAAGAAAATATTCAAGAGGAGCCAGAACAGGGGCTGCAAACTGGCGCACTCCAAATAAATGTGCGCCAAGGTCTCCTTCTCGTACAGGAGTCTGGTCCTATTGGCATCCAGCGGGGGGGGGGGGGGGCGAGTGAAGCCCACCCACTTCTAATGGACCTCCCCCAGCCTAAGGGGAGGACCCACAGGTCTGGGACACCAAGTAATTACAGGGTACAACTAATGAAAAAACAGGATCGGGAGTGAGGTCATAGGGCTAAACAAAGGGAACCTGATGGGGACACTGAGCAGAGAACCCCGGACAACGCCCACTGCTCCTCGAAGGCGTCAAGGGAGCCAGTGGACGCCGCCCAGAGGAACTCGGCCCGGATGCGTGAACAGACGGAGGAACGGAAATAGGCCCTACAGTCGCAGGAAATCCCGCCGGCCAACCTCCTCTCTCTGGTGCTGTAGATGGCCAGTTTGGCCAGGGCCAAGAGGAGGTTGATAAGGAGATCCCGCGACTTTGTGGGGCCACAGATGGGGAGCGTATAGATAAAAAGGTGAGGGGAAAAGTGTAACCAAAAACGCAAGAAAATATTCAAGAGGAGCCAGAAAAGGGGCTGCAACCTGGCGCACTCCAAATAAATGTGCGCCAAGGTCTCCTTCTCGTACAGGAGTCTGGTAGAGGGCAAATACACTGGTCACTGGATGAGTAGTTTTCTGTTCCCTGAGTGACCATAACAAGGGCTGCACTAGAGTAATCAGGAACCTGTTAGAATCAATTAAGGCAGACAGGCTGATTAGAACACCTGCAGCCAATCAAGGCAGGCTAATCAGGGCACTTGGGTTTAAAAAGGAGTTCACTTCAGTTTGTCGTGTGCGTGTGAGGAGTTGGGAGTGCTGCTGAAGGACTAAGGAGTACAAACGTTATCAGACACCAGGAGGAAGGTCCTGTGGTGAGGATAACAAAGGTGTTTGGAGGAGGCCATGGGGAAGTAGCCCAGGGAGTTGTAGCTGTTACAGGAGGCACTATAGACAGCTACAATCCACAGGGCCCTGGGCTGGAACCCAGAGTAGAGTGCGGGCCCAGGTTCCCCCCAAACTTCCCAACTCCTGATCAGAGGAGGAGTTGACCCAGACTGTGGGTTCCACTACAGGGGAAGATCACTGAAGTGAGCAAATCTGCCAATAAGCGCAGGACCCACCAAGGTAGAGGAGGAACTTTGTCACATGTTAAAATTCTAAGGTATTACAATGACTTTCAATAGCAATATTTATCACTTACAGATTTTTTTTTTAAAGAAAATCCTCCACCCTATCTTCTCTCCCTCCTCCCCGTGAACTAGGTTCGCACTAAAAGAAAAAACAGAACTTTTTGTTCCTTAAAATAACATTGAAAGCATTTAGTCTGGCAATGCAGTAAGTGCTCTAATTAATATAATCAAAACTATAAGTCATTATTGCAAGCCTGAAATGGAGAATTTAATGGACTGAGTTTCATGCAGTTTCTATTGAAAGTTGACCTCTTTGATTAATCTAAACTCAGAGTAAAACAGCGCTGTCTGAGGATTGCATAAAAATTCTTTACCTGCAGTTGGCAACCAGACTATGGTCAAAGGATGGGGGTGTGAAGGGCAAAATAAAAGGTAAAGCAATAAATGTCCTATGTTCCACAAGCTCAGAAAACTCCATCATACACATTTATCCAGGTCAGTTAAGTGACACAACTCCATATGAGTTTAAAATAAAAAGTTTCTAAAGGAATAAAGAAGGCCACAATTGAAATGAAATTCATGGTAATATTATATAGTGTAAGTGCAGCAATCCATCACCTCCTGGTTTATTAGCTCTATTATAGTTCTATTTAATCTTCAACTAAACAGTTATCAATTAAGCAAAAACCCATGAGCAACAATTCACAGCAGAAGGAATATTTCATGCCTCAAGGGTAACTAGTGAGATACAAATTTGAAGGGCTGTAATAATGATTTTTATTTTAATTACTTTTACTTTTGTAGTCAAAATTTTGAATGTTAAGCAAGAGCAAGGTAGCTTCATATCAATCATAAGATTGGCATCATAAGTACAGCAGTTTCATCAATCACAAGTGTTAAAAAGTCATGAGATGGTCCTCAAAAAATAATGAGATTGACTTAAAAATTAAGGTTTAAACAAACAAATGTAGGTGGGGGATAGGGAGGAATTTGAAATCCTGTCTCCAGTGAAATCGAAGGACATTTTAGCACTGACTTTAGAGGGGCCAGGACTTCACCATAGGTTCTTTTTTATTGGCCTTATGGTTTCTGAGCCTTTTGAGTACGATTAATTCCCACTTTCAAGCTTTACTAACGAAAACTAGGATTCTCACATCAACACTTCATTCCATAAGTGAGACTTTAAAAAAAAAAACCACAAAACCAGCAAATATAGTGAAACTCATGATCAAATTGCTGGCAACACTGGCACAGTCTTCTATTTTCTGGGACAATGGTGATTGCTCTTTCCTTACTGAAAATAACAACAGGCCTGCATTTGGAGGCCAACTAATAGTAATATACTAAACTAGTGGCTGATGTTGCAAATACATTCTTGAGTAATTTTACTCATATGAGTAGTCTTATAGTTCATACATACTGTTCCTACAAACACTTACACACTTCAGAAACTTTGCTTCCTTGACTGGTTATATTTATGGAAGTGGTGTGACTAGCTCCCCTGCACGGCTTTGAAAATCTCAACTTTTCCTCTTTGTAGGTTGCATAGGGAAAGGATGATGCATGATTTTGATGAATTTAAGCTATGCAAAATAACGATCAGAGGGGTAGCCATGTTAGTCTGGATCTGTAAAAGCGGCAAAGAATCCTGTGGCGTTTTGGAACATGAGCTTTCGTGGCTGAATACCCACTTCGTCAGATGCGTGTAGTGGAAATTTCCAGGGGCAGGTATATATATGCAAGCAGGCTAGAGATAATAAGATTAGTTCAATCAGGGAGGATGAGACCCTGTTCTAGCAGTTGAGGTGTGAAAATCAAGGGAGGAGAAACTGGTTTTGTAGTTGGCAAGCCATTCATAGTCTTTGTTTAATCCTGAGCTGATGGTGTCAAATTTGCAGATGAACTGAAGCTCAGCAGTTTCTCTTTGAAGTCTGGTCCTGAAGTTTTTTTGCTGCAGGATGGCCACCTTAAGGTCTGCTATAGTGTAGCAATATACAAAAACCTGCAGGAGAACACTTCAAACTCCCTGGCCACACTATAGCAGACCTTAAGGTGGCCATCCTGCAGCAAAAAAACTTCAGGACCAGACTTCAAAGAAAAACTGCTGAGCTTCAGTTGATCTGCAAATTTGATACCATCAGCTCAGGATTAAACAAAGACTGTGAATGGCTTGCCAACTACAAAACCAGTTTCTCCTCCCTTGGTTTTCACACCTCAACTGCTAGAATAGGGTCTCTTCCTCCCTGATTGAACTAACCTCGTTATCTCTAGCTTGCTTGCATATATATACCTGCCCCTGGAAATTTCCACTACATGCATCTGATGACGTGGGTATTCAGCCACGAAAGTTCATGCTCCAGGATGTCTGTTAGTCTATAAGGTGCCACAGGATTCTTTGTGCTTTTACAAAATAACAATAATATACACCATCACCAACAACCAATCACAAACCATGGACAATAGCTCTTCAACCATATCCAAGATATTCAATAAATTTTGAAACAAAGCTAGCACAAGAATTTAACTGTGTAACTTCCATTACATCTCTGGGAATCCTGACACCAAATTCTTGATCTTTTTCCTATAGAGTCTACTTGAGTTTTTATTGTTTTGGTTTGGTTTCTTTGTGGTGCAAATAAAGGAGTAGGTAACAAAATGACAATTGGCTCCAACCAAAGGGCAGCACAAGAGGGAGACTGTAACTTCTGTTTCTCTTGCAGCTCTGGGAAGTATGACAGGAGTGTGTGCCTGGGTGCACAGCATATTTTCTGAGGCACTGGCACAGCTGCGTTGCTGGACCCATTGGCAGGACAGAGCATTTTTTCTCTCCAACGCTTCCTTTTGCCCACCTGCTCTTGAGGGATATGATCACAGCAGCTCGGTGAAGTATTTCCTCTGCTACACTGCTACCTATGATGCCATTATCTGGCAAAAGGGAGTAAGGGGCAATTTATGTCCCTAAAAATCCCTTGTGCCGGCATAAGCAGGCCATCATATGACATTAACTGAGTACAATTAAGCATATGAGAAATACAAAAATAACCACATACATGAAATATGACTGGCTTCAGCTCAACAAGGTCAAAGTGTCCGATTCTGCCTGACCCTTAAGTGGTGTGCAGTCAAGGGAAAGGCTGTGCAAGTAATCTTTCCCTTGGCACAGCTCCATAGGAACAGGGCAAAATGTTAGTCCTTGTACTCATGGGAATCTATGGGCTGCTTCCTCCTTTATTCTGTGGGCATATGCAATGACCCAAAGGAGGTAAGGGAGAGAAGTGTTACTATGTCTTCACACACACATCCATTCCCCTCCAAGCCCTTCACTTTTTGACAATTGAACATTTTTCAGGCTTGTTTTATTAGGCTTTCTTCTCCTTGTCTTTCTTCCTTCATCCCTTCCTCCTCCTCCCTTCCAGAGGAAGTGGGGGAGGAGAAAACCTGACCAGAGTTTACATTTTCCACCAAAATAATTGATTCTTTTAAAAAGCCATTTTTTGTCAAAATATTGTTCAAATGGTTCTCTCCACATAAACTTTACATATTACTATGAACTGAATTCAGTGTAATTAGATACACACCAGATGTCCAGTTGAGATGACACCTAACCTCTCTGAGCATTCCCAAAAGAATGGGTAATAAGATCTTCATATCTTCTCAAATTTTATTTTAGAAGTATTATCATAAGATTGTAGCACTTAAAATCAGTATATTTGTCTTTGGTTTAGATGTATAGAGTAGCTGGGGATTTAAAAGCTGAGTGTTTTTATTTATAGCATCATGTTGTACACGTCACTTGTTATTTTCTTAATGAATAACAATGAAGTTTGCACAATTATCTAAATTTACCAGGATTGATTGGGCTAGATGGGAAAAAAATCAGATTCTAAAAGTGGCTGATTTAAGAACTGTTTCATACACTGTCAAAATCTTGAGCAAATGTAGTTTGAATATATTTTAGTCTCACCAATGATGCAGAAGTTGGGATGTCCTGGCATGAATGCCTCTGTTAGCAATGGGATTTTCAATGATGATTAAGATCAAGGAGTTAATTCTTAAATACTAGTAACTGGAAATATTTTGCAATCTAATATATTCTTTTATATTTCAGGAAACATTTATTGCATTTGTGCAAGTCTAATCTCAACAGAGCATCCTGCTAGTTAATTTAAATTTTAAAATGAATTCTTTAAGAGAAAACAAAAACACAAAGGGCCAAATTCTGCTCTTAGTTACACCAATGGAAATTCAGAGTATCTCCATTCACTTAGTGGCATTCCACTGAATTTACACTGGGGTAACTGAGGGCAGAATTTGGCCTATTTCCCCTAATACAGAAACTACCATAAGTTTGGCAAAGAAAGCTGTCTCCTTGCCAGTTTGTGCACTTTCTGCACAGTGCATCATAGAATTCCTGGAATTCCTATAATTGTCAAGTGACTTATATTAATTGTTTGTTTGCTATTGTCCATCCCCCTCGAACTCCCCACCCCGATCTTCTATTTTTTGCTGAATTCCTGAAGAGACTGAGATTAGAAAGGGGCCTGTAAAGGCAAAAGGTAAAGGTACAGGAAGAGCAGGGGATATATTTCAGCATCACTATTTGATGTTAGTTTGCATTTACTTTCACTTACTTCCATGAAGCAGAAACCTTTATTATTTGTTCAATTATTATTATTATTTTACTAATTTAAGCATATGACTAATTCCTCACCCACTGATTGTAGGCACTGAGGGTGGGAGAGAGTGTGAGGTTGGGTTCAATGTGTAATTCTAATGCTGTTGCGCTGCACCTTCATCTCCCTTTAATGAGAGCAGGCAAGGGAGCAATGCCACAGTAATAAAAACTTCTGTATTTTTTGTTTTAAAAAGATTATATTCTCTCAGATGGCCAGTGAAAGTGGATGATAACTTCTTTGTGCTCTTATTTCTAACAGAGTGGAGAGAAGCAAAATGGGCAAAGACATATAGAGGGAAAATGCAGTAACTGTTGTTCAAGGAAGATTCAGTCAGAAATGTACAGGATATAAATACTCTTCCTCCTGGTGTTCCTGGTAAGTCAATAATCCCACCTGATCTGGGCTTTCAATTCCTTGTTGCCCCCTTTTGCCTTCCCCTCGGAACTCAGTGTAGTGGGGCTCCTTACCACGACCCCTGTTCTTCCTGTCACCCAGTCAAAGCCCCATTCTATTCACGACAAAGACACTGTCACGTGAATCAGGAGAATAGTGCTATCTGCTTATACTTCTTTCTCTCTGACTGTTTTGGCTAGAATTTACATCAGTCCCCTGGTGTCCTGCTGCGTATTTAAAGAATCAGCACTCATATCCTCATGTCTGCCATGGCTTATGTGTTAGTTCTGCTTGAGTGGATTTCTGCAACATATTGAGATGTGCATAGGGACACTAACTTGGTGCCAGGGCTGGCCTTACCATGAGGTGAACTGAGGCGGCTGCCTCAGGTGCCAGACCGTGGGGGGGCATCATTAGGACCCAGAGTGTAGAAAATTTTGTCTGCTGCTGATGCATATGTAGTCTCTCTGCTCTAGATGCACAAAGATGGTAGAGTGCTGTGCTGGAGGAATGAGGGCACAAGAGACATAACAGGCAGGCAGGAGAAAAGGTGAGAGGGAATAACAGAAAGAGCAAGAGGGAGGGAAAGAGAGGAGGAGGACGAACCTCTTATGTACCTCTCTAGCACCCTCAGGAGCCTGGATTAATTAACACCAGCTTCTCAGGGACCTTCCTGTTTCCTGCTGCTTCCCTGAACCCACTTGAGGAGAATAGGCAGCCAATTGAAGTAGTAGGAATCAGTTAGGCCCTTAAGATGCTGATATCTTCCCTCAGTCAGGCCCTGCTACCAGCCTGCTTATTTGTCCCCTTCAACTGAGTGTTGAGAGCCACTGTGGCTGGAACAGAACAGCAGTCATGAGTGAAAGAAGAAAACACCATTCAGAAAAAGAAAGAAAAGCTTCCTTTGCTTTCTATCTAAGCAGGAAGGAGCTCTTCTGAGATACATAGACACAAATGTTCATGGTGAGCCTTCTGGCCCCAGTGAGGATGTGAGAGGTGAGGAGATACCTGATCTTTCAGTTAGTCAGAGTGCAGGTGACCTGGAAGCTGCTTCACCATCCCTATCTCCATCTCAAATGGATGTAACCATGCACATTCCTGAAGAAAAGTGTAGATCAGAGAAGAGTGTGGTGGAGGTGCAAGAAACAGCTGCTGCTGAGTTTAGTTCCTTAAGTCTAGAATCCAGGACTGTGGACCCACTTGATCAGTAGCCTGAGGGACTTCCTTGTATTGCATGGGCCACAGCAAGTGAAAAACTTCATGTTCCTCAAAGACAATGAAAATAGAAGTTTCCATCCAACACATTACTGGTGTGAAATCCCCAATGGTGACAAAGTGGAGAGGCCATGGCTTATGTACTCAAAAACTCACAATGCTGCATACTGTTTTGTTGCAAACTCTTCAAGTCTAATTTTCCAGCCACATTGGGAAAATGGACTGGAAAAATCTGGCATGCCATGAGAAGGCAGTGAATCCATAGAGAGCATTCCATAGGTGGAAAGAGCTTGAGATGAGACTAAGCTTAAAGGCCATCATAGATGATCAGCACCAAGAGAAGATTGCATCAGAGTCTCTTTACTAGCAAAATGTTCTGAAAAGGCTCACTGCCATTGTGAGAATGTTTGTTTGCTACCCAAAACCTAGCATCGTGTGGCACTTCAGATCAGCTACATGTGCCAAACAATGGAAACTGCCTAAAAATTGTGGAGCCGATGGCTGAGTTTGATGCTGTACTCCAGGAGCATCTAAGAAGAGTCACCACCCAAGAAATGTACACACACTGCTACCTTGGAAAAACAATTCAAAATGAGATCATACAGTTACTGGCAACAAAAGTCAAACAGAAGATTGTGGCAGATCTGAAGTCGGCAAGATATTACTCTGTTATTCTGCACTGCACACCTGACATCAGCCATACGGAACAAATGACTTTAATGGTGTGTTTTGTAACAACAGCAGAACCTAGTGAAAATGTCCCTTCGATGGTGACTGTCAGAGCATTTTCTAGAATTTACTGACATTGATGATACTACAAGAGCTTGTATGACAAACATACTTCTTAAAAAAGCTGCAAGATACGGGAATTGAGATAGCTGATATGAGAGGTCAGGGCTACGATAATGGTGCCAACATGAGAGGAAAGAACAGAGAAGTTCAGACATGGATCCAAGAGTTAAACCCTTAAGCTTTTTTTGTCCCATGCAGTTCTCATTCATTGAACTTGGTGGTCAGTGATGCAGCATCAGCTTCTAGTGAGGCTGCTGAATTTTTTTAATGTAATTCAAAGCATCTGTGTATTTTTCTCTGCATCAACTCATTGATGACAAATTTTGAAGCAACATCTGGGAACATCCTCTGACACTGAAACCACTGAGTGCCCCACAATGGGAAAGTTGAGTGGAGGTGATAAAGCCTATCAAACACCAAATTGGGAAGATAGATGGTGCCATAGTTGCCATTATGGAGGATAATGCTATGATAGGAACTGTTCGTGGGAGAACAGCGGCAGAGGGAAATGGAATCACCAGAAATATAAATAACTTCACATTTCTATGTGACTCCGTGTTGTGGCATGACATACTGTTTGAAATAAATGTTGTAAGCAAGAGACTCCAAGGTGTTGACCTTGATATATCTAGAGCAATGGAACAACTGAACAAAGCAAAGTCATACCTACAGTCTTACCGATCAGATGAGGGATTTCAAAATGTTCTGAAGAGTGCACAGAAGTTGGCAGAGGAACTTCACACTGAAGCTCTTTTCCCACCCGTTCAAGAATACAAAAGTTACTGAAGAAGATGACATTTTGATTACAAGGCAAGGAATAATCCCATAAGAGGCCCCAAACAACAATTCAAAGTTGAATTCTTTAACCAGGTGCCAGATTGTGCAATACAGTCAGTTGAACGTTTCATGCAGCTCAAGGATGTTGTATGATATTCCAAAACTCCTCACTATATCTGTAGAAGACCTATACCAGCAATGCAAGTCATTAGAGACAGTTTTGACACGTGCAATATTGACGCGAATGATTTAGGTGCTGAACTGAAAGCCCTTTCAAGATACATCTCTACCTTGATATAACATGACCTGATATAACACTAATTTGGATATAACGCAGTAAAGCAGTGCTCTGGGGGGGGGCGGGGCTGCACATTCCAGTGGATCAAAGCAAGTTTGATATAATGCAGTTTCATCTATAACACAGTTGTGGTTTTTTTTTTGGCTCCCAAGGACAGCGTTATATCAAGGTAGAGGTGTACATTTCAGCAGGATCAACTCCAAAGGTTGTTCTGGAATATACATGCACAAATAAGATGACCATCCTTTTTCCAAATGCTTTTGTTGCTCTGCACATACTTCTAACACTTCCTGTAACAGTTGCCAGTTGAAAAAGCAGCTTCTCCAAGTTGAAGTTAATAAAAACACATCTATGCTCCACAATGACACAGCACAGGCTGGTCAGCTTTGCAACCATCTCAGTAGAGCATGAGCTGGCCCAGACTGTGGACCTTCAGCAGGAAGCAGTTCAAATCTTTGCAACCAAGAAGGCATGGAAAGCACAACTCTGATTATTCAAACAGATAAAAATGCCAGTGTTTACTATGCAGACAAGAAAAGTTACATTTGCTGTTCAGGAGTTTGAAAGTTTAAATCTTACTTAAAATTTTTGAACAAGGCATTTTAAGTTGTTAGTTCTCCTTTATTGGGGTAGGCAGCAGAGCAGTCCCATGAGAGGAGTAGAACAGGAAGAAGGCAGAATTGAGACCTTTCAAAGTTTTGGCCCAAGTGAGGAGCCATGGGAGTGTCATTTGAGCTCCCCACCTCAAGTGCCAAAATGTTGTGGGCTGGCCCTGCTTGGTGCACTACACAAAGGCTTAGGTTTTGTTCAAAATGAACGAATTTCACCAGAATGTATATTTTGGGTGCCATGGGCCAGGTTGTGATCACTGTTACACAAAGGTAAATCCAGAGCAACAGAACTAAAATCAATGGAGTTACTCTAGTTGTAGACTGATGTAAGTGAGATCAGAATCTGGCTCCTTGCTGTAAGTTTTCCATTCCTTCTCCTTCATTATTCTCACACTGTGCTTTTCTTCTAGTTTTGTTTAAATAAAACTTTTCATCAGCATCTCTCTTTCTCTCTCTCATTCTCTTTTCTAGAGACATTCATAGAAGAAGGTTGAGAGGCTCTTTATAAAACAATCTGTTTCTAATACATTCATCTTCTTCAGGAATATTTCAGCTATCTCTCAAAGAAATCACTGGTATAAAGCAGATGTGTATTCGTGGGTGTGCATATTATAGTACATTCACTGTCAAAGAAAGACAAACTAACTTTCAGCTCTATGCAGCTGAAATGACAAATGCCCAGTGTTTTTAAATATACATCTGTCAATATAAGCTTATTGTGCAAATATAATTAATCTAAATGTATTATGCAATCAGAGAAAATCATTTTGCTCTTTATGTGAGGGGAGGGTTAATCCCCAGAAAATTGGCTAGAAAATATTGCTCAGTAGGAATTGTATTGGTTATAGAGTGAAATATATAAAGCATAAGATTAAAGGAAAAATTATTAGTTTTGATGGTGTTCTCTAATGACTGGTTTGTGTCTCAAACTTTATAGGTCAGAGTGTAATTGTTGTAATGCTGTAGAAAATTTCTGGGTGTATCATCAGAAGTATCTTATGCCTAATAATGTGTCCTAAATATTATTTTTATCAAATTAAAATGTTTGTGTTTGAGGGGTAAATTTCACCAGGTGCTCTCTGAGTAAGGCATGTGCACCATCTAAGTTGGGCCTGAGGCCCTGAGACCGGTTCTGAGCATGTAAATCAGACTTATGCTGTGGATCAGCATGGTATATAAGCACATACCTAACGCAAAGCATATCAGTGGTTCCATGGGAGTACAGCTGAGTTTTCTAATGTTGTTGCAAGTCACATGACATTTGATGTTCTTCTTACAGCCTGTAGCTCCTGGAGTCATGCGACTGTGCATGAGACTCTCAGTTGTCAAATTTTCTGAAAGTAATTTTCTAGCTCTCATGGTTGCAGAGAAAAAAATTGAAAACAAGGTCCCTTTAAGTCTAAAAAACAGGAGGCATATAAACAGAACCCCAAATGTATTGTTTATAACATTTTTTTATGCTTATGTAAATCTCATGAGTTTGGGGGCCTCACTTTTGCATGCTCATTGTGGGTGATACTACTCACATGCTTAACGTTAGACATGTAGTTAAGTATCTTAATAAATTGGGTCTTACGTGGTGTATAGGCCTTGTTGCAAGTCCCCCATGAATCCGGTAAAACAGGGCAGTTGTCCCCAATGCGTCTCAAGTAACATGTGTTACTGTTAATTTTCTACTTCATTTCCTTTCTATGCATTGGAGAGATGTACTGCCAGTGCCTTATAATTTATATGAAAAAATATGCATCAGTGGAATATAGATTTTCCATTAATATAATCCATACTAACATTGTTTGAACTAAGCTGCCTCTAACCTCCATGCAGCTGCTTTTCAATGTTTCTAGCCTCTAGAGGGAGATATTCTGATCTGATAACCAGAGAAAGAGGCAAGCTGAGTTTCAGCAAAGCAAAGCAAAGAAGTTAATAGCAGTCGTCATGCTGTAAAGGATACTGGATCAGAACATTAATATGTAAAGTTTATCAAATGACGATTTCACAGTACTTTGTGGTTTCTGACATCAAAGTGAAAAATTGCTCTGTTTCAGAATAAAAGTAATATAGTTGAAGATGGTACTAACTAATAGATTATTTTGCATAACATTAAACCTCCAAATGCTTCCAGGAATATTTGATGCTACAGTACTTTTTAAACAACTGTGATAAAATTAATTTCTCCAACTACATGCACCAGCAGCTAATAAGGATGAATATACTACTCAGGCAGTTGTACTGATAAAAAACATTTTTTACAGTGCATCCTAAAGTAGAGTGTAAATTTATTTCACAGGAATGGCCCATAATTTCTGCTCATGAACCTTGCTATTTCCACTACTGGTGATGTTTTATTTTGTATTATCATAAAATCATAGCTATTAGGGTTAAGAATGACCTCTTGGTTCCTCTAGCCCATCTCTCGTCATCTCTGCAGGATTATATTCACACATTTGTACAGACTTCCCCCATTCGTTCTCTCTCTAGCTCACTGTGAAAACTTCCAGTGATTGTGACACTATGACCTCCGTTGGCAGGTTATACCATTATCTAATTGACCTCACTGTTATAAAGGCTTTTTACTCTTTGGCCTCCATTTATACCTTTCTTAATTTTAGGCCATTACTTCTTGTTTTACCCATAAAGACAAATGAAAATAACCCCTTCCTTTTCTTTTGTATTAATTCCTCACAGGTACTCATAGATACTTATCATGTCACTCTTTGCTTTACTTTTCTCTAGTCTGTACCAATTCAGTGCTCTTAGCCTCTCTCCATAGGTCATGTTTTCGAAACCTTTCAGCATTTTTATTGCACTTCTCTCTACATTAATGATGTCATTTTTTTTCATAGTACAGAGCGGCCCTCACCAGCGTTTTATATTTTTATATAGAAAAATAATAATACTTCCCACCTCAAAGCACTTTCCAGCTCAGGATTTTAAAGCATTTACAAACATATATGAATTGGCCATGCCAAGACTTGAAGTAGATATGTATTATTGTCTCCATTTTAAAGACAGGGAAATAAAAGCCCAGGGAAGGTTTCTTGATTTTCTCAGTCACACAGGGAATCTGTGATACTGATTACCAGTTGAGTATGTTAACCTCAAGAGCCATCCTTTTACCTCCTGAGTTCTGCCTTTGTTCATATATCACAATATAGAATTTGCCATACTGGGGGAAGCAGTGTCACAACCCGTGTTCAGTTCTTGGGTTATACCATGTCCAGCTCCTATTCTAAAGTGCTACTCCCTAAACCATATCCTCATGTGAAGCACATGGATTCTTTCTTTTGAAGTGAAATCTGGCTCTGGAATACTTGCAGAGCAGCCACAAAGCTCCACTCTCTGTGCAGCCCTCCTGTTGGGGTGGTGATGGTGGAATGGATCTGCACAACTGTAGACCCTTGATACTTGAACTTTCCTGGCACATGATTGCTCCCTAAGCCCTCTATTTGCTACTGCCCATAGGGCTTGTATAAAATAGGTATCTCCTGCACAGCTCTCCCACATCAAGCCCCCTTTTAGTGCAGTGGAACGACACTTGCTCCATTGCATAGAGATTCTCTAGGGCTGTGAAAGAGGCCTGCACTGAGGGCTATTTTGATAGGATGGAATAGTGGCTGAACACAGACTGTGCTGCAAGAAAGCATCTTTACCAATAAATCTATGTATCTTAGGTTTAATACAGTGGTACCTGAGGACTGCTTCTGGGTATTACTTTCATCCTCCCAATCTCTCCTTAGTTCTCTGCAGAAAGTACATTTACCTGGGCAGTGCTTGGGAGGAATGGGTGAATTTATGTTCTCTGCATTATTTTGCAGGGTGAACTTTTACTAAGCCTCAGGGGACACTTTTTGGAGGCCTGAGATCCAAAATTATGGGTGGATCAAGGCCACAGTTTCACTTGTAATTACTACACTTGCATTTTTGTTTAATTGAAGGTGCCTAACTAGCTATATTTTTTTGAGTCACTCAGTTTCCTTGCACAGTCATAGTAATTGCTTATGCAATTGTATGGGTATATTTTTGAACATTACTCCTGGGGGGATTCTGCACCGATGCGGATACACAGAATTCATAAGACAAGCCCTACTGCCCTACATCTAGACCCCTCCTGAACTCCCACATCCAGACCTCCCACAACCGATCCCCATCTCCCCAAATCCAGACCCCCCTGCTGAGCCCAACCACCATCACCTGGATCCCCTGCAGAGTTCCAACAAGCCCCTGTGCATCCAGATCTCCCACTGAGTTACCCACACTCAGATTGCCCCACACAGACATCTATCCCCTCACACTAAGCCCCTCCACACTTGGATCCTGCTGGGCTAAGCCTGCCTACCCACACCTGGTGTGCCTGGCACAGAGGGACAGGGCCCCAGGGTGTTTCTTGGGCAGGCCCAGGCCTTGTGCTGTGTAAGGGTCAGGTGCAGCCTCACTGCCCCATCCCTGTACTGGGGGATCTGGAGGCTTCAGAGTGAACTCCCACCTCAATGCAGCCAGTTGCCTGTGCTCCCCACTGCCATGCTGGAGCCACATTTATTTATTGACGAAAATTAAAGAATTTTAAAATATTGTGTCCTTGATTTTTAATTTATGGTGCATAATTCCCTCAGGAGTAGAAAATGTGCTTTTAGTGTGTAGACGCTGGACTTTCATTTTCTATGATGTCTGCATCATTATGATAGCTAATACATGAACTTTGAGATAACCAAAATGACAGCTGAAGAGACTTTCTTTTTTGTCTCACTTCAGAGAAAATTTGTAAGGGCTTCCATTCTTAAATGTAAAGGTGTCTGAAGTGGGAAACCCAGTTCTAAGGATTCACAAATGGGGAGAAGCACATAGATGGCTTTATTCTTCACTGCCTTGCACCTTCTATACTAATTTACACTAGTGCAAAGTAGTACAGATCCTCAAACCTATTAAAATCTGCTTATTATCACTTCAGAGGTACAAAGTAGCTTTAAAGATGGCATCAGTGCAAAGTAGAGGATTCCCGCTTCATTTGGGGATCTCCCAGAAGTGCAGATTTATTGAGGTGGCTCCCATACAACCTTGCTACCAGTCCCTTGATGTAGAAGGACTGGATAAGAAAAGGGAGACTGTCTGGAGTGGCCCTGTGCTCCAGTGATCCCTGACAGCTGGGCAACCTACTGGGGATATTGGAATCCGGGCAAAATATAGAGCAGTCCCGAGTCAGATTTATGTTATTCAAAGGACTGAATTGACCATTTCCAGGATCAGGGGATCAGAAACCTGACTTAAACCAACTTTTGCTCTGCTTCCACTTCTCAATAGCTGAAGATCTACCCCAGAATATGCAAACTGGATATAAAATGCTACCATTCTCACCTGGTAGCATTTTACACTCACTATGCACAGGTGTAAATGATTGAGGAATCAACAAACTTTAGCAAATGTGCACCCAATTCTCCCTACCTTGCACGGTCCTTTATACCCAGGCAAACTGGGTATAACATGCTATCACCATGTTTTTGTCTGGGTGTATTTTAGATCCACTTTGAATTTGCAAAGTGTAGATGACTACGTAAACTGTAAGGGAATAGAGAATCAAGCCAATATAGACATTTTTAATTGTTTGGATGATTTGATTAATTTGAAGCCATTCTAGTTGATGTGGTCATAGTGTGTATTTGAGAACTGTAAAATTTCAGCTATCTTTCTCCAAGGGGAATATAATTTTATTTAGACTCATAGACTCATACACTTTAAGGTCAGAAGGGACCATTGTGATCACCTAGTCTGAACTCCTGCACAATGCATGCCACAGAATCTCACCCACCCACTCCTGTAACAAACCCCTAACCTATGTCTTAGTTATTGTGATTTGTGTAACAAACCCCTAACCTATGTCTTAGTTATTGTGGTCAAATTGTGGTTTGAAGACCTCAAGGCTCAGAGAATCTTCCAGCAAGTGATCCGTGCCCCATGCTGCAGAGGAAGGCGAAAAACCTCCAGGGCCTCTGCCAATCTTCCCTGCATGAAAATTCCTTCCCGACCCCAAATATGGTGATCAGTTAAACCCTGAGCATGTGGGCAAGACTCACCAGTCAGCACCCAGGAAAGAATTCTCTGTACTAACTCAGATCCCACTCTATTTAAAATAAGAGGGTTTTCCACTCCCCTCTGTTGAACAAGACCTGTGTCATGTGCCTGGGATTTGTCTATTTCTGTTTCAAATTCTTCAGCAGTGCTGAGTTATTTAAAAAATAATCAAAGACTTTTAAAAAAAGTCATTGAACTTGTGTAATCAAAGGGATTCATTTGGGAGATTTTGTGCTCTCTCTGACTCTGTTTCTCTCTATTTTCTCTGACACCATACATCAGACCCCAAAATGAACATTGAACTGTCAAAGCTGAAATAACATGACACTTTTATACAAACACATTTTCTCTTTCCTCAGTCTGGTAGCGTTAATGGAAAATCCCTAAGTGGATTTTCAGTCACGTCCATTAAATAGATGTGTTAATTCTTTGAATAGACATCAGACAGCATTTAAAGCTGAAATGTAAGAAACCAGGAGAAAGTATATGTATTTTTTTTTATTTCTTACCAGCTTTTCTTCTTATGTAGTTAAGTAACTGGATGAAAACTATTTAGATTAGTTGGAAGTATATGCGGGGAGACTATAAGATCACAGTCATGCTATGAGTAAAAAAAAAATGTTGCTGATATTACTGCAGGTGGAAATTTTATAGAATAAGTCTTTGATAATATAGGGTAGGAGGCTGCTGCAGTTATTAATGATACTTCTGAAGATGAGACCAGCAGTTAATGCTGCATCTGTTTCCCAAAATATGAAAATTATTGCCATTCTGGAAAAAGCCTGGCAGGGATAATAGTACTTGCTATTGTGCTTGCATAGAGCTGGCGGAATAATGGAATAATGTAACTGAAAATAAATATTTGATGAAAACATTGCCAAAACTCGCTTTGAATTATTTCATCAGCTCTACTCTTGCAAAAGAAATATTGGAAATACTGTGACAATTTCTTGTTCCTTACATGACGCCATGTTATTTCTATTAGTGTTCCATGTACTAATAATTCCTGTTGCAAATCACACAAGATTCTTTCAGAGTTTCAACCTCTGGTGGTGTTTCAGGCTGATTACACAGTCTAGATCAGGGATCTCAGACTCAAATCACCAAGAGGGCCACAAGAGGACTAGTACATTGGCCCAAGGGCCACATCACTGACATCTTTTCATATAAAGATACAAAAGCCCCCCGTCTTCCCCCGGACCTGCCCCCACTCCACCCCTTCCATGAGTCCCCGCCCCTGCCCCACTTCTTCCCACCCCTTCCCCGCCCCAGGGCCGGCGCTACCATTTAGGCAGCCTAGTCAATCGCCTAGGGTGCCAGAATAATTGGTGGGTGCCGTTTTGCCAGAGGGGGTGGCAGGTGGCTCCGGTGGAGCTGCCGCAGTCGTGCCTGCGGACGGTCAGCTGCTCGCGCGGCTCCGGTGGACTGCCCGCAGGCACGACTGCGGCAGCTCCACCGGAGACACGGAGCGCCGGACCCTCCACAGGCACCACTGCAGCAGCTCCAGCGGAGCCTCGGGACCAGCGCGCGGGGTGGCGAAATTGCCGTCTGCCTAGGGCACTCAAACCCCTAGCACTGGTCCTGCCCCGCCCCCATTCAACTCCCTTTCCCAAAGTCCTCACCCCAACTCTGCCCCCTCCCAGCCCCTATTCCAACCCCTTCCCCAAATCCCTGCCCCATCCCTGTTCTGCACTTCCTCCTCTGAGTGCACGGCTCCCTGCTCCTCTCTCTCTCCCACCTGGAAAGCGCTAAGCACCACCAAACAGCTGGCAGGAAGGGCCTGGAGGTAGGCAGAGGAGCAAGGGCATGGCGTGCTGTGGGGGGAGGGGCAGCAGGTAAGGAGAGCTTGGCAGCCACAGGAAATAACTCAGCAAACAGTCAACTGTGTGTTGCTGATGGTAATTTTTGGTTTGATTTAGGGTTTCCCAGGCACAGGTTAATACATGACTTCTGTCTATTTTCAGATTGATTGTCAGGCAGTCTCAGCAAATCTGTCCATAATCTATTGTATCTCTTTCAGAGTATGTGCCTCTAAAGCATAGGTACTGACTCCTTGGGTGCTCTGGGGCTGGAGCACCCACAGGGAAAAATTAGCAAGTGCTCCGTACCCACTGGCAGCCAAGCTCTCCATCCTTGATTCCTTCTCCCCCTCTCCCAAGCGCATCCCCCCTCCTCCCACTCTCTCCCAGAGCTTCCCTCCCCGTGCTGCCTAATAGCTGTTTGGCAGCGCTTAGGACTTTCCAGTGGGCGAGAGGGAGTGGGGACGTGGCGCACTCAGAGGAAGAGGCAGAGAAGAGGAAGGGCAGGGACAGGGACCTGGGGGAAGAGGGTGGAATGGATGTAGGGCAAAGGTGGTGCAGGGGCAGGAAAGGCACGGGTGGGGTGGGAAAACACAGGGTGGGACAGGGACTTTGGGGAAGGCATGTAATGGGGTGAGGCAAGGGCAGTGCAGGCAGGCCAGGGGGGTTGAGCACCCACTAGACAGAGGGGAAGTTGGCGCCTATGCTCTAGAGCACAATCATCAGCATCAGCAGCTCATAAATAGTTGTCTCAAAGCAGGGGCAGCTCCAAGCACCAGCATGCCAAGCACGTGCCTGGGGTGGCAAGCCACAGGGGGCACTCTGACGGTCGTCGCAACGGCAGCAGACAAGTTGCCTTTGACGGTATGCCTGCGGAGGGTCTGCTGGTCCCTCAGCTTCGGCAGACCTCCTGCAGGCATACCGCCGAATCCGCGGAACCAGGGACCTCCTGCAAGCAAGCCGCAGAAGGCAGCCTGCCTGCTGTGCTTGGGGCGGCAAAATACCTAGAGCTGCCCCTGTCTCAAAGGTCTTCGTGGAAGCACACAGCCTGTTCAAATTCAATAAATTTCCACAGGGTCAGAAATGTATCCTGATACCAGCATTTTGGTCTCTTTTAGCATCATCAAGCATTGTGGCATAGAAGAGATTAAACAAGAGTGAATGTATTACACAGCCCTGGTTAATACCTTTTGTGATAGGAAATAGGTCAGACAGAACACGATCCATTCAGGCTCATCCGAGCAGTCCATCATGAAATAGCCTCAGAATGCTGATGATTTTTTTCTGGCCAATCAAACTTACTCAATAATTGCCAAATCCCAGGTCTACTGATAGAGTCAAATGCTTTAGTCAGGTCAGTAAAGACAGAGTAAAAGTCCTGTCAATGTTCTCTGCAATTCTCCTGCAGCTGAAGAGTAACAAATATCGTGTCTGCTGTTCCTCTCATCGGCCTAAAACCACATTGTGACTGTGGTAGCACGTGATTAGCGATGTTGTGTAGCAGATGATCAAAGAGTACTCGTCAGAACCTTTCAGGGCTGGTGGGTAAGAACATACCACAATAGTTACCACAGTTGGACTTTTCACCTTTCCTCTTGCTTATGATGACTATAGTATCTTCAGAGTGTTGCAGTACATCTTCAGTACTCCATATATTGAGAAATAGTCCATGCAGTTGCCTCATCAGGATCTCGCCTCCATCCTTGACTATTTCTGCTTTCAGATCCAGAAGCCTGCAGTTCTCCATGGCATTGATTGCAGTGCTGATGTCATCATGGGATGGGGCTGCATCTTGCCAGATCTGTGACTCTTATTAGTGCTTCATCTGTAACATTGGAGAGTGTGTGCAAAAGATCACTGAGAAGCTATCACCATTATCAGTGAGTACTATAACAAGACTCAAATACAATGTATAATTGTTGTATCAATTTCATAGAACACTGAACTCTTTTTACAGTGTGATCATTGGTGTCTTTGACAGATAAAGGAGAGAAAACAGTGATGATAGTGCTAGCAAAGGGCTAATTCTGGTTTCAGAAATGTCTTCAGCATTGTCTGCCACATCCCTAAAACATTTCTTGCTGACTTTAGGGCAATGGTTTATGAATAAAGTTCTGAAGTGCTGAAGGGTCTCTTCCTCTGCTTATGCTTTTCTGATATATTGCAGATGACATAGCAAGGATCAATATCTTGATCTAAAAAGGATTCATGTCTCATATCTTGATCTAAGTCTCACGAGGTAGAGGAGGAAATTGTTTTCTGTAGATAGTGATCTCCAGGTGAAGATGTGAAATTGTAGCAGAAGCAGAGAAAATTCTCTTATGCCCAGTCCTCCAGAACACCTTGAGTGTAACTGATGTTGCTGCTTGTTGATGCTTGCAGACCTGATTGTTTACTTGAGTGCATGTGACTTGCTCTTCCACACTGACTGCAGGATTGAGTGTTAACAGAGTGGCTTTTTACCTTTTTTATCACATTAATTGCAGAATTGAATGTTCTTAATTAGGCTTTCTTACTCTCAAGTGGTTAGGTAAGGGTTAACAAATGTTTTAGCAATTGCCGTAGCTCATTGTGTATTTAAGCACGGGAATAAATTGACTAGGGAGCAGGGCCGGCGCTACCATTTAGGCAGCCTAGGCAATCGCCTAGGGCACCAGAATAATTGGTGGGCACCGTTTTGCCGGATAGGGCAGCAGGCGGCTCCGGTGGAGCTGCCGCAGTCGTGCCTGCGGAGGGTCCGCTGGTCCGCGGCTCCAGTGGAGCTGCCACAGTCATGCCTGCGGACAGTCAGCTGCTCGTGCGGCTCCGGTGAACCTCCTGCAGGCATGACTGCGGCAGCTCCACTAGAGCCGTGAAGCACCGGACCCTCCGCGGGCACCACTGCGTCAGCGCTACCGGAGCCGCGGGACCAGCGCGCGGGGCACTGAAATTGCCGTCTGCCTAGAGCGCTCAAACCCCTAGCACCGGTCCTGCTAGGGAGGTTGTGGAATCTCCATCATGGGAGATTTTTAAGAGCAGGTTAGACAAACACCTGCCAAGGGATGGTCTAGATAATACTTAGTCCTGCCATGAGTGCAAGGGACTGGACTAGCTGACCTCTTGAGGTCCCTTCCAGTCTTATGATTCTATGATTGTTGCTAGTTTGAATGTAATGTTAAAGCTTGGCGCACCTGGGAAATATTTCACTGCAACTGTCATAAGAAGATTATAAATAGTTAAATGGGAGTGAGATGGATGAAGAAAAATCAGCCTGAGGAAGGAAAGTAACATGGTGAATCTATCTCAGCCCACTGAACTCCCCAGTCAGTATACAGTAGGACTTGTGTTGACCGTTAGAAATAGCTAGCTTATAGTTAGGGAAATGATTTTACGATTGTCTTTTGGTGTTAAATAGAGATTTAAAAGAAGATCTAGACCAGGGGTCTCAAACAGGCGGTGTGTCTGTAACTATGACAACACACAGTTACAGAATTCTACCTTGTTAGTACACTGTCAAATGAGGCTACTATAGACAAGGAATTGACAAGTCATATCAACAAAGCCAGTTCATCATTTGGCTGACTGCCAGGCAGAGTTTGGTAGCAACATGTTATTAAGCTTCCAATAAAATTAAAAGTCTATAAAGAGGTTGTCCTGTGCAATTGTTGTATGTGTATGAGACCTGGACCTGCTATAGGTGTCATATTAAGGTTCTAAATAGGTTCCATCTATGACAGCTATTTGCCATACTTTGCATGAAATGGCAATATAAAATTACCAATAATGAGGTTCTGGAACATAGTCACTCCACACACATCGAATCATTGCTTGTCTCATAACAGTTAGGCTGAGCTTGTCATGTGTTGAGGATAGTCGACACCAGAATGCCAAAACAGTTGCTGTATGGTGAGCTAAAGGTGAGCAACCACATATGGTGTGGCCAAAAGAAACAATTCAAGGACACCCTGAGTCAAGGACACACTTGAAACAGAGCTATATTGATGACAGCTAGGAGTTGTCGGCAACAGATAGATCACACTGAAAAGCAGTAGTCAACTGAGGAGTTACCCAGTTCAAGATTAACCACCATTATGGATCTTGAGGCACAGAGCATGAGTCATAAACAGCAGCAGACTTAGCCGGCACACAGACTGTAATCCCCTCCTTGGCAGCAAGCTATCTGTGCACTTCATGCAGAAAAGACTAATGCTTGTCCTTTGTTCTTTTTAGCCACAGCCATATTCACAAGATGCAGTACCATCATCAGCATCATCTTCATTCACAAAGAACAACAGCAACTGCTCATATGGTATTTGGAACATTACTTTTATTTTCTTATACAGGAAGTCTGTGGAATTCACCCAGCCATGAATAAACCTACTCTGGTTCAGAAAATGATTGACAAGTGGCAGGGTAAAGCTAAGTTAACAGTTATCAGATCCACACAGTGTGAGCTTGCCACACAAATGGATCCTCTGTTCGACGTTCTACAGCTTCCCCATGGCTAGAAAGAAGGCACTTTATAACTAAAGCAGGGCAAAGAGGAGTAGTTTTTTTCCTGGCAGTTCTGAAAAAACAAGCAAATGAAAAAAATAGTTCATGTTGAACCAAATCCATTCTTTGCAGAATTTTCCACAAAATGAAGACTCCCACTTTGAGTTGAAAGAAGCGTTTCATTTGACCCAAAATGTTTTATTTTCGGGCATTTTTAAAAGGCTAGATACATAAAATGGCTGGAGAAGGAGCCCCTCTTCCCTGTTTTGTGAATCTAGTCCTTCCACAATTATATATATATATATATATAGCAGCAACTATCTGGTGAGCAGGGCCAGCGATACTGTCATAAACAGATAGTTAAGAGTTGTGAAAGTAGAATGAATTATATAGTAAGAATAGAAAGGATTAAAGAAATGTTGTCTGTACCTTTAAGCAATGTTGTTGAAATGTTGCAACCAGGTGTCAGGAATACAGATATTAACATAGAACAATTGCACCGTTTAAGGGCAATTGGTGAAGCATTAGCCTTAGATCGATAACAGTTAGTAAGGAAATAGGATATGCATGCTGTGCCCCAGGTGAATTTTACTGTTTTGATTTCTTTGTCCCTTTGTCTAAATTCCCGCTCTTTTATCTGTATAAATAAGACTGTTTGGGCCTTGCATGGCCACTCACATATTCTGAATGTTATTGGCGGAGCGCTGCGCTAATAAACAGAGTGGTCTGACAAATTGTGAGTCCTGATTCTAACTTTGACAGAGTTAATGTCTCTCTTAACTGTAAAGGGTTAACAAACAGGGACCCCAAACACCTGACCAGAGGACCAATCAGGAGACAAGATAGTTTAAAATCTTGTGGGAGGGAAGCCTTTGTTTGTGGGTTTTGGGTTTGGCTTTGTTCTCTGAGTCCTGCACGGGGCTAGAGGTGTAACCAGGTTTCTGCCAATCTCCCTGCTACAGTCTCTTATCTGTTCAGAATTGTAAGTAGAAAAGGCAGTCATAGTCTTTTAATTTGTTTTCTTTTTTATTTGCATATGTGTACTTACTGGAAGTAGCTTAAATTGTGTTTCTGCTGGAGAAAGTTTCTTTCTATTGTTTATAAGTTGAAAGACCCTGTAACTTTTTACCATCTAAAGTGCAGAGATAAACCTGTTACTTTTTTCTTTCTTTTTTTAATTAAAAGCTTTGCTTTAAGACCTGTTTGAATGTTTTCTCCTAGTTAAGGCTCAAAGAAGCTTGAGTCTGTATTGCCTGAGGGAGGGAATGGTAAAGTTCCTCTTTGTGCTAGATTCACGGAGTTGAATCAGGTGGTCTCCTAGTGTTCCCAGGGCAGGAAGGAGCTGGGGAGGAAGGAGGGAGGGGGAAGGAAATGGTTTATTCCCCTTTGTTGTGAGACTCAGGGAATTTGGGTCTTGGGACCCCCAGGGAAGGTTTTTTGGGGAGACTAGAGTTGATCAGGCGCTCTACTCTAAGTCCTGATTGGTGGCAGCCTATCAGATCTAAGCTAGTAATTAAGCTTAGGGGAATTCATGCTAATACCCATATTTTGGACGCTAAGGTCCAGAATTGGGAATTATATTATGACAGCTACCATTTAGGCAGCCTAGGCAGTCGCCTAGGGCGCCAGGATTATTCAGGGGGTGGCATTTTGCCGGGGAGACGGCAGGCAGCTCCGGTGGAGCTGCCGCAGTCATGCCTGTGGAGGATCCGTTGGTCTGCGGCTCCGGTGGAGCTGCCACAGTCATGCCTGCGGACGGTCGGCTGCTCGCGCGATTCCCATGGACTGCCCGCAGGCATGCCTGCGGCAGCTCCACCGGAGCCATGGACCAACGGACCATCCGCAGGAATGACTGCAGCAGCTCCACCAGAGCCCCGGGATCAGTGCAGGGGGCGGTGAAATGGCTGTGCGCCTAGGGCGCGAGAAACCCTGGCGCTGGTCCTGTTGGTGAGTGTTTTGTCAAATTTGAAAACAGTTCTGGGTTCACCAAAACTGCATTTTCTGGTCAATAAAGTATGTGCTTGACTTGGTAATAGGAGTTATATCAATATCCTAGAACTGTGGAAGGAACCTTGAAAGGTCATTGAGTCCAGCCCCCTGCCTTCACTAGCAGGGCCAAGTACTGATTTTGCCCCAGATTCCTAAATGGCCCCCTCAAGAATTGAACTCACAACCTTGGGTTTAGTAGGCAATGCTCAAACCACTGAACTATCCCTCACTTCCTCCAGCTGCAAGCATAGGAACTATGGGTATGCAGGGAGTACAGGAGAATAACGGGCACAGTAGAATCTTCTAAGGAAAAAGTCACAGTACTAGCAATGGGATCTGCTTCTGCCACTTAGAGGTCCGTATTGCAGTCAGTGTTTTCTAGCAACCATTCTCTGACCACAGATTTTATTAGATACTGGACTATAAAGAAAACTAGTGCATATGGGATAGATTTGACATCTCTGTCTGTTCTTTTTGCATCTGATGAAAAGGAGCATGTCAGGATAGCAGAGAGGAATGGCCAGAGTGTACTTTAGTCCTTAGGGACTATTGTCAGCTGGTAAAGGTTAGAGCAGCTCACAGGCTGTTCTACTGGCAACACAACTAGGAACTGACCAGAAAATCAGGGAAGCTGTAGCCAACCTCCTCATACCTATTCCTTCTGGTGCTTTGCCAGATATAAACTCAGTAAAATAGTGTGGCCTTTTTTTTTATACTTCAGCCTACCCCGAGGCTAAGCAATGTTTTCCAACAGAGATACACTTTTGCCTTGATGAACCCCTGTAAGACACTGCAAACCATCTATTTCCATACTATCATTTAAATGCGGTAAATAATAATAGTCACGCTGACCTGATCTTGCCTGCTTAGCTTTTGTATTTCTAAGTTGTCCACCAACAGGTGCACATTGTGAATTTATATTTAGCACAATAGGAGATAACAGACCTGAGATCTAGATGACTAACCAGATATTGTAGAAGATCTAACATGTTTTCAGGTGAATCTCACCAAGTTTACATCCCAAGTGTAGCCCTGCTGCAAACACACTCTGATTATTTTTTGTGTGTTTCTAAAATGCCCATTCCCACAGTATCTCAGAGATTTTACATATATTTTTCATGGACAAAGAATGATCCCTCCCAGGAGCCATAGCTCACCACCTTCTCATCTCCTTTGTATTCTCATTTATTGAATCAGATGGTGCTGTCTAGAATACATTAAACAATCTGTCAGCAGTAAACTGCTCTTAAAAGCCCATTCATTGCTTGCCCTATATGGTGTCCAGGTTCAATTTTATTTCTTCTTTTCCTTTACTGGATACCTGTATTTTCCAAATAGAGATAACAACTGATGATAGCAGCTTGTTTTGTCCACTCTATCTAGCCTATTATATGCTGTCTGTCAGGAGTTAACAACTGTTTGTCTTCTTGCTTTGCCCCATGTGGCACCCAGCCAATGCCACTCAGTGATGGGGAGTAGGCTGGGTCATACCCCAAAGTCTGTGCTAGTCCCTGGAGTAACATGCAACAAGTCACACTGGGATTATGAACCCCTCGCCTTCTAATCAGGCACTGTAATGGCCCACACACATTTACAGACATTTAAACAAATCCCCAGGTTTATACTGACTTGAAAAAAGAAAAAAATTATTCAATATTTGCATTTAGACTGAGTGCACTTGGGGAATGCTTTTTTAAATAATCTGATCCTATGGCCACAGAACCTTAGCATTATTAAAAAGTACGGTAGCAATGAGAAAAAAGAGAGAGATTGCCTAGGGTACCTCAAAGAAAGGAGATAATGTTACAAATTTATGCATGAGATTAACTATAAATATATAAAATTCTTCCAACACAAAAGCTTGCAAGTATCCTTAGCAGCACTGGAGCTAAAAGTGGAGTTTAAGATTCAACTTTTATTGTCTCTGCTTCTGTGGGTATAAAATCCTTAACTGCTCCTTAATGTGGTTTTGTAATGATTTGGTAATCCTCCCCAAAAGGAAAAACAGTTATGCTTATGCATAACAGTCAAATGTCTCCAAATGTTTTCACTGTTGTGGTAAGTAATTCGCCTTCTGTAGTCATAGCTAATTATACATACATGTAGCTACCAGTAAGAATTACTTTATCTGCCTTATAGTAATTAGAGGAGTAGGGGAGAACCCTGAAGAAACAAAGTAAAATCACATATGGATTTTTTTCAGTTTGTAGATGTGTGAAATGTTACAAATAATTATTGATAAAATTAATTAATTTTGTTGAATCCTGATAGTGAAGGACATTTCACGAGCTGTGGTGCTGTTGACTTTTGTGATTTGATTTAATTGATCTTTGTTGACTTAGTAGCTATTGGCGTTGTAGGTGTAAAAAGGACTACCTTTGTGCAAATGTGTGTGTGAGTAGCTTACAGACTCACAAAGCAAAATGGATGGGCTGTGAGAGCAACTCGCTTTTGGCTCAACAGAATGGTTATGAGGGTATATATTCTTAACAAGCCTAAGGATTTGAAACACTTTTTAAATCTAAGAATTTTATAGAAAAATAGTATTATATAATAAAACCTGTGTGGCCACAGTGAACAGAGAGGCAGAATTCAGGCTGCACAGACAACCTGAATTCTGGAATTTGCAAACACAGAGTGCTTGACTTCATAACCTTAATAACATAATTTTAAGTTTTTCTGGGAGTTGTTTGTGTGTGCAATTTCTTAGATTTTTAAAAAATATTAAACAAATTCTGTTCTGTGCAACTATAATGTCCCACATCCTTCCCCATGAACACCAGGTGTGTAACCTAAAGCATCAGCATTGTAGCACAGATGTGTGCCTTTTGAGCTATTGGGTTATAATTACTGTAGCTGGCAGCAGGAATAAGCTGCTGTCCTCAGTGGACCAGCCATTAGAGGAAGATACAACTGACAAAGTAGGTCACATATGTATGACATATATTTACATACAGTAAATAACAATCATTCAGAAAGTTCTTTCTTAGAGGCAGTGTGGCTGAGCCTACCATACACATTTGTGTTCTATTCCTATTTATGTAACCTCTTTAAAGGGTAAGAGTCCTTGTTCCATAGTGAAGGTTGTGAAAGATGCAATGAACGTACAATAACTATGGATAACTAGCTTGAAAATGTCACTCTTAAAGCTCCAATTCCGCAAATTCTTTAAGCATTTTAGTTGTTCCATTGACATCAATGGGATTGTTCACACACTTAAGGCTAAGTGCATGCAGACATGTTTACAGGATTGGGGCCTAATATTCCAGCAAGGATAGGTTAACTGAAAATAACTAAAAAGAATAACCAGAGTATATGTCCCTATAAAATTGTGAAACCTTTTAAACCTTTTCTCACTATCATTCTTCAGTGCTTGGTTGAGACAGACAAACGTAGATTTAGTGAAACATGGCTGGCAAAAAGAGATGTTTCCTAAGCAATATAACAATGTTAATGCAGCCCAAATCCCTGCTTCTTAAGATACTGTACTGCTTCACCTTTTAGAGATGGAGGTTTTATAAGAGGCTTTTTTTTTTTTAACTTAAAAATCAAGTTCACAGAAGAACAGGGAAAAAATCCAACCCAAACCTACTGTATCTAACAATCAGAAGTCAGTGGGTGATTGGGTGAATGCCCAAATATACTTTTAGTAGCTGAACTGATGTCTTCCATAAGTAGCCTAATACATAAATGTTCTATTAGTCAATATGCTATTGAGACTTCCCTTCCTAATGCATTCACATTTCATAAGCAGCATTAAAAACTTTTTCCCCTCGAAGGAGCAAACAGTAACTATTCTTCTTCTTCTTAAGTACAGATGATTAAATACAGAAGCAATTTTATAAATAAATTGGTTGCCAAGAGATATTGTGTAGTTTGGTTTTCGTCTCCCTGAAAACCCTAGTTTCAAAGAGAATTAATATTTCTGATGAGTAGAACCTCTAAAAGATTCCTGAGGCCTATCTGAACCATGGAGGCTACCCTTCTTCACCCTACAACTTTTTTCTAAGGTCTCAGTATGCAAAGACACCTGCATTTATTATCAATGGAATTAAGAGTGAAGTTAGAAGCAAGAGTGCAGTAGCCTGATAGTCAGACCTCACAGCTGAAAGCTTTATAGAGAGGTTATAGTGTATTTGGTGTGTTGCCACACTGTGGGCTTAATCCTGAGGAGCACCAGAACAGTGCATGATTTATCTGAGGTAAAAGGTGGGGGGTGGCTTTATGTCACTTTTCAACATTTCCCTGGTCCTGAGAGTTGTGTGATGTCAATTCACCCCATAGAAAAAACTTAGAACAGGTTCATGACTGCTCTAAAGAGTATATCTATGTCGTAATGAGAGATATGATTGCAGTTTAGGAATGGTGTACCTGTGCTAGCTTTAATCTAGCTAGCTTGGCTAAAACAACATGAATCTATGGCAGTATGGGCTTCAGTGTAGGCTGTACAAACACTCTGGGAACCCTGGGAATATACTCACGTTGCTAGCCAGTGCTGAAGCACATGCTGCCATAGCTTCACTGCTATTTTTTAGGCAAGCTAGCCTGGTATGACAACCTGAAATCACATTTCCAGTACCAGTATACCCTTAGACACACTAGCAAGTAACAGTTTCCCCATGAGCAAATATTCAGGCCAGGGACAGTGGGAGGGCAGTGCTTTCTTATGCACTTGCTGACTCAGGGCAGGAAGGAGGGAATGGCATAGAGCCAGCCCATTTAGGGCAGGTGAAGATTTCCTTGTGTTGCCAGAGCAGCACAAAGAAGCATTAGAGTGAGTCAAAATATGGACCATCATGTTCTCATCCAACTCAGATCAGCTTATTTTATGTTTTGGGCACCCTTTGTACATAGATTGAAAAATGAGCCATTTAACAGGGATATGCATAGAACAGCTTAATAAACCAAATCACCTTTGTTTTACTAAGCTGGATAGCACCTAGTTCTTTTATTAAGGATACATGTCTAGCCCAGTATAATGTATAGAAAAACCAAGAACTTATCCACTGAAGTTGTCTTGTTGCTTTTTTATGTTGAGGCTGCATTTTAGTGCATTTATATATTGTTTTGAATAAAGTCTATTTTTTTCTTTCTCCCCTATTTCCAGATCTCCTAGTTCCCAGTACTGTGATTTCATCCCAAAATTAATTTTTTCCTCTCATGTAGACCAGGGGACTGATACTCCACTTCATTACACCACTTTATACACGTGTAAGTGAGAGGAGTATCAGCCTCATGCATCTAAAATTTAAGCTACCTCCGGGCAGATCTTCAGCTGAAGTCTATGGAGCTCTGACAATTCATACTAGCTGAATACATACCACTTTATGTTTTTCCACTGCCGTTGTCTATGTGCCCCTCATACCCTTCAGTCTTGTCATAAATGTTGACTGGAGACTTTGCTGATGAACTTATACTACAATTTCCAATTCTGTGCCTCCACCCTCCCTGCAAAACGTGCACATATATAATCAACCTGGCCGTTTTTGTGTCCTCACTCTGTTCCTATCATCTGCATTCTGAGCTAACCAAAGTTTATCTAGAGAACATTCTTGGTTGTTGGCTAAGTTGGCTAACTATAATAGATTAACCTTGTCCTAACCTACCACATCTTGAATGACAATTTCAAGATTGAACTCTGCACAGCCAGAGAAATGGCAAGATTCAACTAAATGAAACCTTAAATGGAAAAAACATATTCTGACTACATAGTTCAGATACTTATTACTTATCAAAGAAAAAAAGTAGGTCTAGACAAATTAAAAAACAAACAAAACAAGCAGACCTCAACAAGTCTGAAATGCCAAAGCCTGAAGAATTTGGCTGCTATTAAAAGGAATACCAAGTAGGAGGAAGAACGAAGAAAATATTCAAGACCAAAGTGCAGCTGTTCAGTACTACTGGAATTGAGTCTTTTAAAAAAAAACGTTGTCCGACATCCAAGATTAGATGTCTGACACATATGTCTATAGACTACAACCAAAGTGTTAGTTTAGAGACAGAGAAACAAATCTGCTCATCATCTGCATTGCATTGATAGTTCATCTCATGATATTGACAGATATTTGAGAAAGACAACCAATAAATGTGAAAGTGCAAATAACAATAATAAATAAATGTAATTAATTGAATAGCATGGCGAAGAAAGCACAGGATCCAGTACCATGTCCTCAGGCAAGAGCCGAAGGGCAACTCTCATTGGTAATAAATATATTTAACTGTCATATGTGGAAGGTAAACAAAGCAAGGAGATAATTCAAGAAGCCTACAAGGTGTTGAATGTGCCCCTGGTATTTAAAGCTACCCTGCCCAAAACACTAAAAAATAAACTGTTGATAAATCTGTAACTGATGTCACCTATCATGCATATTTTATAATTGTCTCTCTATCTTTCTCCACAGTATACTGCAGATTTTCCAAGTCTTTGCAGGACTAAGGAAGAAAATCATAATAAATGGTATAAAAAGGAAATGAACAACAGTGTCCTAATAGGGGGATAGAGTAGATGCCCACATTATTATTGGCTACTACTTTTGCCCCTGCAGTTTTGCATCACAATTCACGGTGGGCAGAAATAATGTTTAGACTTGTAAATCAGGTGAAATTCATCCTGCTTCATGCGCCATTTAAATTCTAATATTGCCTATTTTGTGGGCTTAAATGAGATTTCAGTGGGAAATAAGTCTCATGCTGGCCCTCTGCAAAAGGGTGAATTTCATTTACAGAGAATTTCATCTACAGTTAATGTTGAACACAAAATGACAGATACAAAGCATAGGGTTAAGCTCCTTTTTAAAAATGTCACATAATAGATATGTGCTATCTGTGATCCTACAACTCATTTCATCCCTGGTACATACTCTATATTGCCAATAGATCAATCTTGGACTGAAATAACAATATTCTGAGCAAGGAAAGAAGCATTTGTGGCTTCATTTAAGGGAAGTCAAATATAGGGGCATAGGGCCAAGAATGTCTCTAAGGGCTTGATAATAATGAGACAAATAATCAGAACAATGATTACAATAATATATATCAAGTAACATTCCAGGATTCCAGGAAATATATATAAGATCCATTACTAATAGCAATTAGGACTCAAAATGATAACAACCCACTGTGCCATCATTACAGGCCTTGCCAAAAACTCTCCTATACGAAATAAATAGCTACTTTTCAACTGCTTGCAGGCTATCCTGATTCCCTTCTCTGTGAAAAGACTTCATGGAACCAGAGGTGAATTACAATTTATTGGGGCCCTAGGAACAAAGACCATTATGCCCCCCACCACACTCTGGAGGGTAGGGAACCCCAGAACAGGGGCCATGGCCCCTGTCCACATGGCCCTGTCCACATTTTACATGAGTGTAGCCTTGGGCACGTGCAGAGGGGCAGTGGCACTGGCAGGTGCTGCTCTGCATGGCCAGGGAATTGATAATGTCATCACCTCCCCTGCTATGAAGTGCAGCCCCTGCTAGCAGTGCCAGCCTCTTCCCAATGAGGGGAGGGCTAAGGTGGACCTTAGTCCCCCTCTCACCATGAGGCCCTTCCCCCTGCTCCTCATCTCCTCCTGAGGCCCCTAAGAGATACCCAGGGAGCCTGGGCCACTGTGGGGAGCCACAAACCCTCCATCTGCCCTGGGCGGTGCACCCTGGGGGGGGGGTGGAAACATGGGCCAGGGACTGCTCTCAGGCCCCCTGCTCAGGGTTCCCGGGGTGGCTCTTACCTTGACCTGGTTCCAGCTTTCAGCCTGGCTAGGGAGCGTGGCCTGAGGGAATAGGAGGAGCAGGGGGCAGGGCCCTGTAGGAAAGAGGAAGTGCAGGGCCGGGTCATGGTTCCAGTGCTGGTGGTGCTCCCCCCTTCTACACAGCTTCTGGCACTCCTGGGGCCAAAATTGGCTGGGACCCCTGGACACAGGCCACAAAGGCTTGTGCGTTAATTCGTCACTGCATGGAACTATAGTCTTCTATTTCCCTGCCTTTGCAGCGCTATTATTATGCAGTGAGATAATATGGTGTAGACTCTCAGTCTTTGGTCTGACTTGAATCTTTGCTATGAGATGACAGAGAATGTTCTCTGAATTAGGATATACCTGTAGGTAGCCTGTTATCATTTCAGCTAGTAGGCTATCACTGCAAGAGGACAAGTAATGTCTTTATGTTATCACACCATGACATTACTTGGTGCCATGGGCAACCATGATCAAGCTGCCATTATAAATGATCCTGAACAAATTTGTATTCTGCTGAGAAGGTGGGTGTGACGGTGCGCGGCCGGGGCTCGACCGTCCCTGGGGAGGAAGAGAGCCACACCGCCTCGCTACGCTTCGTCTGAGGGCCTCTGCCCTTGGGGTTGAGCAGTTAGCAGTTCAGGCAGCTCGGGCCCTGCAGACAGGACCAAGCAGTGGCACAGTCAGAGGGGGCCCAGCCCTTGGTTCGGGCGGGCACCAAACCCACAGTTACAATAGCTCAGACTCTTGTGGCTCAGGGCTGAGCAGTCACTAGGCTTGATGGCCTCCTTAGGCTGTGGAGAGGGAGAGTCTGCCACCCGGGTACGGGTGGCAGGGGGAACGCAGGCCCACCCACTCCACTGCGTTCCAGCCTGGGGCCCTAGCAGCGGTTAACGGTCAGTGGGGAATCCTGACCGAAACACACTGACATGGGTTCCGGCATACTTGCAGTCTGACTGGGGTCAGCTGCCCCCGGGCTACTTCCTATCTCCCCCTCTGGTCCTACCTGATCGGGGCCATCCGTCCCTGGGAAGCTTAGTAGCATGGGCTCCTCCTGGCCAGTGTTGGGCGGTAGATCCAGTAGCACCTCAGGAAAGTCCGGCCAAGCCTGGTCTGGGGTTTCCTCGGGGTAGTAGCAGGGACGGGGCAGCTCCGGCGGCTCCTCGTCGTAGCGCGCGTGAGGCAGCTCTGGCAGCTCCTCGTTGTAGCGCGCGTGAGGCAGCTCCGGCGGCTCCTCGTCGTAGCGCGCGTGAGGCAGCTCTGGCAGCTCCTCGTCATAGCGGGCGTGAGGCAGCTCCGGCAGCTCCTCGTCATAGCGGGCGTGAGGCAGCTCCGGCAGCTCCTCATCATACGGGCATGAGGCAGCTCCGGCAGCTCCTCGTCGTAGCGGGGAAGTTCTGGCCAGTCAGGGCAACGGCCCTGGGTCTCCACAGCTTCCCAGGCAGGAGCACCCTCTAGCAGGTCCACTCCCGATGGCGGTAGGGCTCCAACTGAGGGCTGAGGGCCTGCTTTTATACTTCCGGGGCGCCTCCTGACCCTCTGAGGGGCGAGGCTACTGCTCACTGGCCCCACCCCCTTTGGCGTCTGACGGGGCTTGACCCTCCCTGGGGAGGAGGGGAGCCACACTGCCTCGCTACAGTGGGTTATCTTCTTTTCTGAGACTCTGCAAATGTACGTACTTCTTCAAAGATCCTTCCTGATGCTGCACAAAAATTGCATTTGTGGGTAATATAACCTTTATGAGCTGCAGAAATACACCAAATTAGATACATTAAAGAAAACAGCACCCAATGTAGTTTACTTGTTTGCACAATTTAGTGCTACATCCATCAAGTATTCTTATAGATTGCATATTTCTGATTCATTTGCTTTGTTATTGAAGCAAAAAGTCTAAATATTATTTGACCATTATCAATCTTCTATTAAAAGTTTACTTTTATTAAAATTGTTCTTTGTTCAGCTCAGAATTTTATTGTTATTTAAGGGGTCTAATATTATCTTAGAGATCAATTTAACTTCTTCCTGTCAAACAGCAACTACTTAGGGGTGAACAAAATGGTTTGGATATAGTAAGAAATCTCTAGAAGGGAGAATTTTATCCACATTGAAAACTTTAAGGTCATGATACATCAAAATATGAGTTTTAGTCCATCTTACTTAGCAAAACACTACCTCTTTATACACCCCATCATGCAATCTTCCCCTCCCTTACCTCCCATCCATCTCTTCTTCTTCTGCCTATATCAATTTCTCATACACACCCACCCACTCACCCACCCACCATTTCTGCACTCCACAACAGATCAATCAATTAAGGGGCAGATACTCATGTGGTCTAAATTACCATAATTCTATTGAAGTTAATCGAGCTATGACAATTTACATCAGTTGAAAATCTGCTTTTATGAAAAAAAGTTTAAACCTTGCTTTCTCTAAATGTGTAACCAAACAAAATACAGTATCCTGCCACTTTAAAGCACATCTCTGTGCGGAGCTTTTCAGTACCCTAACTTAAGGTAAAGAATCCAAACTAGAACTTTTCTCAGCCTGATCCAAAAATACAGCCAAGAAACAGATGGCTCAGTTTTGCTTCAGTCAGGGCCATAACTACTGATATGATGAGAATTTTGTCAGAGACAATTCTCCAAATAACCTGAGGCCATGGCAACTGATAGGCTTCAAGGTGCCAGAAAGCTCCTGGAGAATTTTAGGCTATCATCTTCTCAGAAGCTGAGAAGAAGAGAAAAAGACTAAGAAAAATTACTTAGAATCCACTAACATGGACATAAAACCCTTCAGCACCCCCGGAGTTATTGGAAAAATCTTCCCTTTGTCAGTGGGGGATAAGATATAAGTCCACCCCTAAGGACAAAGACTTCAAAAGGATGGATGTAATCGAGAGAAAGATTTATAACTCCACTTCTCTGCAAATGTGCATTATGAACCAGCAGACATTGCTCTTTGTGAATTGGGCAGCAGCCATGCCTGAGTTCACGGACATGCTGCCAGAACGTTCCAGGGAAGAGTATATAGAATTCATTGTGGAAGTCTGTATGGTGGCCAAGACTTCATTGCAGTCAGCTCTGGATGCGGCAAATACTGGGGCCAGAATTATGACATCAGCTGTAACCATGAGGTGAGCCTAAGGGTTCCAGAATTCAGGCATTGCACTCGTTGTGCAACAGACCTTTGAAGACTGTTTGATGGCTGGGTTTTGTTTTCCGAAAGAAAAAAAACAAAGAAAAAAGAAAGAAGAAACACTGCCCTCTTTTAAATACTCCTCAGCTACTTTACATATTTTGGGACTATACACTACAGCTGTCATAACTATAAAGGGAAGGGTAACAACCCAACTGTATACAATACTATAAAATCCCTCCTGGCCAGAGTTCAACAAAATCCTTTTACCTATAAAGGGTTAAGAAGCTCAGGTAACTTGGCTGACACCTGACCCAAAGGACCAATAAGGGAACAAAATACTTTCAAATCTTGGGGTGGGTGGGGGAGAGGGGAAGGCTTTTGTTTGTGCTCTTTGACTTGGCGGTGTTCGCTCTTGGGACTAAGAGGGACTGGACATCAATCCATGTTCTCCAAATCTTTCTGAATCAGTTTCTCATATTTCAAACTTATAAGTAACAGCCAGGTAAGGTGTGTTAGTTTATCTTTGTTTTCTCAACTTGTGAATGTTCCCTTTGCTATATGGATGTTTATCTCTGTTTTGTTTTAATTTTGAAACTAAGGCTAGAGTGGGTTCCTCTGGGCTCTTTGAATCTGATTACCCTGTAAAGTTATCTTCCATCCTGATTTTGCAGAAATGATTTTTACCTTTTTTTTATTAATAAAATCCTTCTTTTAAGAACCTGATTGATTTTTCCATTGTTCCAAGATGCGGGGGTTTGGGTCTTTGATCACCTTGTTACAAATTGGTTAGGATATTATTCTCAAGCCTCTCTAAGAAAGGGGGTGTAAGGTCTTGGGTTCATATTTTGGGGAAAGAGGAACTCCAAGTGGTCCTTTCCCTGTTTCTTGTTAAATCACTTGGTGGTGGCAGCATACCAGGTTTTAACCTAAGCTGATAGAAATAAGTTTAGGGGGCTTTCATGTGGGTCCCCACATCTGTACACTAGAGTTCAGAGTGGGGAAGGAATCCTGACAACAGCTGTGAAGAGAGACCACTACAGCGGTCAGTAGCAACAGCAGCAATACCACCCACACATTTTTTGGGACAGTCTTCCCTTCCTATAAGGCAAAGGGACTACTCCCAGAAGGGCCACAGATCCCAGAGGAGAAAGTCCTCTGTTTCTGAGTTTAACAAGCCAGATCCAGCAAGCTGTCCAAGTCAGCAATCCAGTGGTGACCTCTCCTTCTCTATGCCCTCTGTTTGGGGGCACACTGGCTCATTTCTATAGTGTTTTGGACTCAGTTACCACGAGGAGACAGGTCCTAAGCACCTAAGCACCGAGTTATGGCATACTTTTCCTCTCCATCTCTCCTCTGCTACCTTTATTCTGTCTCTTTTCAGGGACCCCCTAACAAGACACTGTTCTTTGAGCAAGTTCATTCTCTACTGACTCTAGGGGCTGTAGAAAAAGTCCCCCTACAGCACTTGGGACAGGGGTTCTTCTTTCAGTATTTCCTGGTCCCCAAGCCCAAGGGAGAGATGAGAACTATCCTTGACTACTTCAGTCTTAACAAATATGCTAGATATATGAGATACTGAATGGTCACACTGACAACTATCCTCCGTGCCTTAAATCATAATGATGGGTGTGCTGCCCTGGTCTTTCAGGACTCTTATTTCCACATAGCAATCCTTCCAAGTCACAGGAGTTTCCTCAGGTTTGTCATGGCTGGCCAGCACTACCAGTACACTGAGCTGGCCTGTCTTCTGCTTCCATATGTTTTACCAAGTGTATGATTGTGATAATGGCATACTTCAGGAAGACAGGAGTTCATATTTTCCCTGTATATAGATGTTTGGTTACTGTGCAGCTTGAGGTCTTCAAACCACAATTTGAGGACTTCAATAACTCAGACATAGGTTAGGGGTTTGTTATAGAAGTGGATGGGTGAGACTGTGTGGCCTGCATTGTGCAGGAGGTCAGACTAGATGATCATAATAGTCCCTTCTGACCTTAAAGTCTATGAGTCTATGGAAGTCCAGAGAAGAAGTCATTTGTCATGTCCACTTCATACTATGCCTACTCAATCATAGGTCTCATCCTAAACTGTGGAAAGTCATTATTGGGTCCGAGTTCATTGGTGCCCAGCTAGACCCTATTAGTTAAAGAGCATTTTTACTGATGGAGTGATTCCAGGTAATTCACCACCTATGTCTGGAGATGAAGTCTCAACTTTCAACTACAACCCGAGTACGCTTGAGATTGCTTTGCCATATGGTGGCATGCATGCATAGAGTCCAATATCCTGTCTGTTCTTATGCCCTCTTCACATGTGGCTGAGGTCAGTCTACCATCCAAATTGTCATCCCTTGGACAGACTGGTCTGACTTCTTCTCCAATCCTGGGATCACTTATGGTGTTGGATGGTTCAGGGCAATGTGTGCAAGGGTATTCCCTTTGGTCAGTCCTCACTAGCCAGGCCGACTGTCACTGATACCTCCTTAACAGGTTGAGGAGTGCAACTGGGATCACTGAAAGTTCAAGGCCTGTGGTCAGAACAGGAAGCTTCTCTGCATATCAGTGTGCTGGAGCTTCATGACATCTGCAATGCCTGTCAGGCACTTCAGGATTATATCAGAGTTTCAGCAGTGCAAATCCTTATTGACATTGCCACCATGATATATTACATGAACAGACAGCGGGAGCACACTCCAATGTGATGTTCAGTATTGCATCAGGCCACTGTGGACAATCACTTACCTGGGATCCAGAATCACCTGGCAGATCACCTTAGCAGACATTTATTCCTGAATCACAGTGGCTTCTGAAGTGTAGCATTAGGTGGTCCATTTTTGCTGTTTGGGGCATTCTGACAATTGACCAGTTCATCATGAGAGATAACAGAAAATGCCAGCTGTTTCGTTCCTGAATGGTTCTCAATCTGGGGTCCTTGACCAATGCTTTTCACCTGAGCTGTGAATTGGCACTCCTGTTTGATTTTCCTTCAATTCTAATCATCTTGCAAGTCTTTCTCAAGCCAAAATTGTACCATGCCAGGCTCATTCTCAATTTTCCAGTGTGGTCTAGACAATACTGGTTCTCCAACCTCTTTGTGTTATTGGTTTGCCTCCCATATCCCTTTCTCTTCACTACAACCTCCTCACTCATCGTCACAGTTAGACTTTTCATCCAGCACTGAGCTCCCTGCATCTCCCAGTGTGGATGGTGAATGGTTAGATAAGGAGGAAGAGGAGGAAGAATGTTTGATCAACAAATCTTGCTTAATAGTAGGACTCCCTCCACGAGGGGAACCCATTCGGCCAACTGGAGACAGTTGATATGGTCGTTAGCCCAGGAAGTTCATCCAAAGCTGGCTGGTATCCAGGACATCTTGGAGTACCAGTTACATCTTCAGTCTTCTGGCCCCATTCTTAGTTCACTGAGGGTACCCCTTGTCATAAACAGATAGCTAAGGGTTAATGTCTCTTTCACCTGAAGCACCTGACCAGAGGACCAATCAGCAAACCGGATTTTTTCAACTCTGGGTGGAGGGAAGTTTGTGTCTGGGTCTTTGTTTTCTGTCTGCCTGCTGTCTCTGAGCTTTGGAGAAGTAGTTTTACTTTCTAATCTTCTGTTTCTAAGTGCAAGGACAAAGCGATCAGATAGTAAGTTATATGGTTTCTTTTCTTTGGTATTTGCATGAATATAAGTGCTGGAGTGCTTTGATTTGTATTCTTTTTGAATAAGGCTGTTTATTCAATATTCTTTTAAGCAATCGACCCTGTATTTTGTCACCTTAATACAGAGAGACCATTTATATGTATTTTTCTTTCTTTTTATATAAAGCTTTCTTTTAAGACCTGTTGGAGTTTTCTTTTCTGGGAAATTTCAGGGAAATTGAGTCTGTACTCACCAGGGAATTGGTGGGAGGAAGAAATCAGGAGGAGATCTGTGTGTGTTGGATTTGCTAGCCTGATTTTGCATTCCCTCTGGGTGAAGAGGAAAGTGCTTTTGTTTCCAGGACTGGGAACGGAGAGGGGGAGTCACTCTGTTTGGATTCACAGAGCTTGTGTCTGTGTATCTCTCCAGGAGCACCTGGAGAGGGGAAGGGAAAAAGGATTATTTCCCTTTGTTGTGAGACTCAAGGGATTTGGGTCTTGGGGTCCCCAGGGAAGGTTTTTCAGGGGGACCAGAGTGCCCCAAAACACTCTAATTTTTTGGGTGGTGGCAGCAAGTACCAGGTCCAAGCTGGTAACTAAGCTTGGAGGTTTTCATGCTAACCCCCATATTTTGGACGCTAAGGTCCAAATCTGGGATAAGGTTTATGGTACCCCTGGCAGTGATTTTAGCATTTAATCTTCCCATCCATGGGAAGTTGGTGTTTTCCAATCCTTCCTGTCCTGTATCCAGTAGGGAGTTCAGCACAAAGGAAAGAAAAGAGATGACTAGGAGGAGATGCTGCAGAGAAAACCTCACTGCCTCCTCCGACTGCATAGGACTGTGAACAAGACTAGAAGTAGTTGGAGTGATTGTTTCAAACCCATCAGTGGGATAGTTAGCAACATAGCAGGGGAAGGGGAAAAAAAAGAAAACCCTTCACATACAAAGTCTCTATTTAGCAGTGTTTGCTATTTTAATTTCCCTCTTCCTACTTTCTGTGTAAGCTCTTCCTTGTCCTCTCAGAGCCCCTCCTTTAGTATTGTAATGGCTTCTTTCTACGAAACTGCTGTAATGAGCCTTAACAAGCCTTTCTATACTACCTAATGAAGGGATATCACACTGTATTTCTGTAAATTCCCCACTTGAATCTCTTCCTTTCCCACCCCTATGCCCCCAACAAACAAACTAACTCTCCAAAGTAAAGGGTACATCTCAGTATAGCCTACAACCCAATACATTTGGATTTTCTAGGCCAAGTCATTTTTAATATATTATGAGCCAAAAAGTTAGACACATTTCAACCTCAGATAATTTTTCAAAACACGGTAATTTTAAAATTCCTTTTCTAATTTTCACTGAAATTTCCAACAAAATGCTACCATGAAATGAGCTGCAGTATGTGAATTTTCATATAATTTTTGGGGAGGAAGCTGGTGTGGGATATGGGGAGCTGGTATTTGGACAGTATCAATCAGGGATTTTTTTACATTTAGAAATGCAACTCTTCTTATACTATGTATTACTTTATGTACCTCAGTCAGAGTGCATGAGTTACAGGTAATCCACAAGAAGAGGTAACATGTTGGAATGCTAACAAGGAATGTTGGTATCAAGGGACAATGTTGTAATAGTATCAGGAGACTCACTAAAAGATGATTGTGGGCTAAACTTTTCTAAAATTAGATTCTTTAAAATAAAATGGTAATTCATTCCACATCCATATCACTACTCTTCATTTATTTTGGGCACAGAAGGATGGATATTTGAATGTGAATTGTACCTAAAATTTTCCAAGGAAGGTTAATCTTGGGAGAGTTCAAGTCCCAAATTGTAGATTCTAGATCAGCTGCAAAGAAGCATCCAGACTTTTGATTATTTTTCAAAAAAAGGGTTACTTTTCATTTGAGAGTCATATTGATAACTATAGTGCTACTAATGTCATTTCATACCAGAAGTCAAACAGTTGAACCCACTAGAATACTGAGTAAAAGATAAATGAGTGGTATCTAACCTGAAACCAAAAGGCCAGGTCATAAAATCTCTTATCTTGGTGTCCCAATGCACTCAAAGTGGAACTGAAATTGTAACTGTAGGCAAAAAACTGGCACAACTCCATTAGATTGTGAATATCCAGCTTCAGAAATATGTAGCACATTTTGCAAAAGATTTAAAGCATGTTATTCATTTCCAGAAGCATGGAATTACTTTTCTTTCCATTACATTACATACTGAAGCATCTTAATATAAATCTTTTATCTGCTCAAGATTAAACTTTTTTCTTCTGAATGATTCTCACTTACTAATTTGGTCAAGGTTATAATCAAACTTGGCTCCTTTGGCACAAATGAGCACTAAATGAAAGTAGAAAGCTGAAAAATGTTGCACTTCCTAGAAGAATCTTTCATGGGGGAAAAACATAATTTCATTTTAAATGGGTTTAATCACAGTTAAATAATGCTGGAGCACCAGGATATTTGTTTTATTGAATAGAGACATAAAATGTATCAGAGGTAATTTGTCAGGCAATGAAAATTCAGATGTGATTAAATTTTACAGAGAGAGAGAGAGAGAGAGAGAGAGAGAGAGAGAGAGAGAGAGAGAGAGAGTATCTACCCTCCATCTTCTTCAGAGAAAGCATATTAATTATCCTCTTGGCATTGGTATTAGAATGTCAATAATATGTACTGTTTGGTCATTTCACCAAGAGAAGCTTGGCTGTAAGAACAGTATGAATGACTTATTCTCAATTCTCTGCCTTACATGGGTACTGCACAACTTGAAGATTAAATTTGCTAATTTTAGACTACTATTGATTTTTATTTTTTTTTAAAAGTCTAATTCCTACAACATAACAATGCCTCGGTGCTGGAATGAAAAGTAAAATTTGTCAAAGGAAAGTGATGAACAAATTGGGGACTATATTGTCTTTTCCCACCCCCACCCCCAAAATGGAAAACAATTAGATTGTCTTTATGAGGATCTGGTCTGAAAGAGTAACTATACTGTTCCTGAAAAGTAATAAATATAAAATCTTATTTAATTAACAGCTATCAACTTTCTCCAAAGAGATTATTGATAATAACTTACACTAAGTTTGCATCCTCCAGAAAGTTTTGATGTTTGTTATTTGGCTTAGAGGACTGGAAATGGGACATACATCTTAGTTTTCTTCTGAAGTCTGCCAATTCAAATCCATCTCAGGGCAACAATCCTACTGAGGAATTCACCTCTATGGACCTCTGCCCTGATGTTCAGTCACATTAATAGGACGAGGGCTCAGGTTAATAATTTAAGCATATAGTCACCATCTGGCTAATAGCTTTAGCGAAGTTAATTTGGTGATTTTATAGTCCATTCCCTAATGGACAAGTTTCACATCACAGAAATCACTACTGAAGTAAATACTTCTTGTGATGGTTGGGATTCTCCTCAGGCAGAACAAGGATATCATGGCATTAAGACTGAATTCCTCTGCTGAGTTCCAAAAGTAGCCTCTCTAGGTGACTGAAATACAATGGCAGGACATCGTGAAGGAGCTTGCACTGCCCCTACATATAAATGGAGAATTTCAGTGTCCAAAGTGCTCAATCTAGCACCTTTCATGAGTGCTAAAAATAAGTAGAATTCCATACTGTGTTTTGTGCTGTAATGGAGTACACTATTAATTTTGTCCTCTGTTACATGACTCAGTTCCCTCACAATGGCAAAAGTTCCCAAGTACAGCTCCTAAATGCACTTTTCACATCAGTATAACTGCACTGGCAATATGCACACAGAGACTTTTAAGATTGAGCATGCTAGCTGACTACGGATGACTACAGAGGCACCAGAGGAGGAAGGAGAGCTGTGAGGAAGAGAGAGGCCACTAGCCACTTTAGGCAGTAGATGGTGCTCCAACTCTGACATAGGTCCCCTGTCCATTGAGGTCAAGAACCAGTATACTGTATTGGCAACAGGACAAAAGGAGCAGACCCCAATTGCTAAGGAGGAGAAGCCACCTTCTCCCAAGAGAAGATGACAGCCATCACACCCAAGAGGAAGGGATGTAGGGTGGATGGTAGTTACGGATGCCTTTCTGAGAGGGACAGAGATATCCATCTGCCAACCTGACATAATGTCCTAGAAGGTGTGCTGTCTGCCTGGAGTTTGCATCCGAGACATTACAGAAAGGTTGCCAAGGCTCATCCATTCCTCTGATCACTATCACATGTGGCTCATGCATATGGGTGCTAATGATACTGCTGCATATCTTGCAATTTGTAGAGACAACTAGTGCCTCGCCTGCTCTTTAGATTGGGCAGGTTTGATCCAGAGTGGAAAAGGGGAGTATAGGGAAAAGATTTTCTTTTTTTCTAAAATAGTATATAGCCGAACATATTGCATATCTGTCTACATCTCTCGTGGTTACTGGAAACTATCATCATCATTTATAAATAAAGCTGCCACCATATATTCCTAATTATGGAAAATTCTTTCCAATAAGCTGCAGTGAGAGTCTTTCTGGGTAAAACTTTGCAGACTAATTGTTTAAAGGTAATCTATATGTTTGTCACCTACATAGCTGTTTTTGTACACCACTTGTGAAAGCAGATGATGTCATTCATACACATAAAAAGTCTTATTTGGGGGTAACAAATCAATTGCTAACAGTTAATGTGCTTTTGAATTCTGTGCTTGTGTGCAGAAGGGAATATGTGTACTCACGTAATTTGCATGTACTGAATTGTGCATTCACCATGAAGGTTAGGATGAGACGCGTTTGAAAATGTTGCCTATTATTATTAAATTCCTGTCCACATATTGTTATTTTTGCCTAATAATTACATGGCAGATAAGAAGAGAAGGAGAGTAATCAGAGAGCAACCTAATATTTGATCCCTGAAATTCAATATTTCTTAAATACACTAACTTCCTTTAGAAGCGGATTTCTGGTTCTTTAATTACAGATTGAAAGGACATGTCTGGATAATGACTTGTTAGCAGACAATTAAAATGATAACTTCTACCACCTTGTGCTTTGACCGCCATCAGACCTCTGTTTTAAGCAGTGTGGGGCCTGGCCACTGCTGGGAAGAGAGAGTTAAAATGAACACTTTAATGTTGTAGAAAGTGGTATTGAAGTTAAGCTTATAAAGTACAAAATAATTTGTTGGGATGAAAGATTCTGTATTAAATGTGAGATTGTTACCGTTGTTATAACCTCTGAGCTAAGGAAGACTACTTGAATAAAAGGCTATTTAATTCAGTAAAGATTCACCACTACTCACTCTCTAAGCCAGTGCATAAACCTTGTTACCTCCCCTATTTCTTTTTCCTTTATGAATTATTTTGCTAATTCAAGTCTTAGCTAGTTTAATTTCATTAACTAATTTTTTTTTCCCATGGCCAAATAAAGGGAGTATCTGGTCCTATTGTATATTGTGCTTGGCACTGCATGAGAGAGAAACATTCTAATGAACTTATTTCTTTTCTTACTCCTGTCACACTGTCTAGAGTGGCTCACTACTGTGAGTGCTCACCTCAAGGCACACTGTCAAAAACAGGGCAGACACCTCAACCGGTGGTTCTATAATTAGATTTCACCAAGCCAGTGACAAATGTGAACTCCTGGATCACTGTAACAGTCTTACCATGAAGTCACAGACAGTCCCCTTAGACTCTTCACTCTTATCTTGCCACCAATACAAACTGGATTTAGTGATAAATGGTCACTTACAAATCACACCATATTTAGACTGCTTCCAGGCCCAAAAGACTAGTCACTTACACCAGATCAATTGATACCCTAGATCTTACACCAAAGATAATACCTCTAGCCAATCCTGTAAAAAATTATCTAAAGGTTTATTAACTCGGAAAAAGGAATAAGAGAGTTATTTTCAGGTAAAAGCAAGCAAACATATAACATAAATGAATTATCATGTAAATCCTAACAGCGACAAATTGTAGTGATCTGTCAATTCAAAATATTTTTCAGAGTGGACCCCAGAGGCCACAGGATCTCTGCCTTTAGAGTCTCAGGCCCTGTCAGAGTTCAAACAGCTAAAAAGATTGAAAAATTTCTTGTGACTTTGTTTTATTTTGTTCAGTCAGCTTCTGATCCACAGGATGAGCTTCCTTGGAAGCAGAATTTTCCAGGTGCAATAAGGCCATTAACAAGTCCTTTGCATTGCAATGTTCCTAGATGATCCATCTGATTTAGATAGTAATTCTGTATGGGTTTGCGGTACAATCCCATGTCTGAGTGCACAAGTTCAGAGCAAACATTTTCAAAGTTATAAAGCAAAAAATTACACATTTTCTTATAGGATGGAATACCGATGTTACAACTGAGATTGATGCATGTAGCAATTTACAAGCATTTCACAGAGTCTAAACACTAAATACATTCTTATAAGACTAATACCTATTTTGAGCAAAACTAACATAAAATTAACTGGTCTAGTCTCCAGCTATAAGTTTGTCAGTTCTCGGCTAGTGCCTGCAGCCTGGGCAAGAGCTGGCATCTGACCTACCAGCATCACAACTGCAAAAGAAAGCTGTTGTTTGTTTGTTTGGTTTTAAATACCTGAAATCTTGCCACTTCAGTCAGCTATAGTGTTATAGTTAACATACTGTTAAGCATCAGAGGTGAATCTATAGTTAATTCTGGGGGTCCAGAGCCCTCTGGCATTCACTCAACCTGGTCACATTATACAGTAGAACTCTCTACTCAGAGAGTTCCTAGAACCCTGGTGCTAGTTTTTGGGCAGCTATAAATTAGGCTTTGTTTTAGGTGTGGGTTCTCAACTGATTCTTACAAATAACTTAAATGGGGGATTCATTCAAACATTGGTTTAAAGAGGTTTTAACTCAACCTAGGGGTCATAGTAGACCACAAGCTTAATATGAGTCAACAGTGTGATACTGTTGCAAAAAAAGCAAACGTGATTCTGGGATGCATTAACAGGTATGTTGTAAACAAGACACGAGAAGTCATTCTTCCGCTTTACTCTGCGCTGGTTAGGCCTCAACTGGAGTATTGTGTCCAGTTCTGGGCACCGCATTTCAAGAAAGATGTGGAGAAATTGGAGAGGGTCCAGAGAAGAGCAACAAGAATGATTAAAGGTCTTGAGAACATGACCTATGAAGGAAGGCTGAAGGAATTGGGTTTGTTTAGTTTGGAAAAGAGAAGACTGAGAGGGGACATGATAGCAGTTTTCAGGTATCTAAAAGGGTGTCATCAGGAGGAGGGAGAAAACTTGTTCACCTTAGCCTCCAATGATAGAACAAGAAGCAATGGGCTTAAACTGCAGCAAGGGAGATTTAGGTTGTACATTAGGAAAAAGTTCCTAACTGTCAGGGTGGTTAAACACTGGAACAGATTGCCTAGGGAAGTTGTGGAATCTCCATCTCTGGAGATATTTAAGAGTAGGTTAGATAAATGTCTATTAGGGATGGTCTAGACAGTATTTGGTCCTGCCATGAGGGCAGGGGACTGGACTCGATGACCTCTCGAGGTCCCTTCCAGTCCTAGAGTCTTTGAGTCTATGAGTCTATAACATGATTTCACACAGCTGATAACAGTATGCAGGTTAATGATGGCCTAGGTACCAATGGGTATTTACTTTGGTAAGTTCAGTAGCAATTGTTTCAACATTTTTAAAAGCACCCAAAGTAAATATAGGAACTGTATAAGAAATCGAGGAAGTAAATAAATGTTCTTTCATTGCAATAAAAATAGTTATGTGAGACTTATGTTATTCTAAAGTGTTCATTGATCTTCTGCTGCACATGATTGGGCAGGCCAGTAGGTTCAGAATTATGTTCACCTGCCATTCTGTAAGCCTGTGCATGCGCCTAAGAGCCTCACAATTTTGTTTTTTTCTGTACGAATAAATAGTTGATTATAAGAGTCATTCAAAATTCACTGGGTTGCTTGTGCTGTCAAATTGTTATATTTTTCAGATTTCTTTTCTAATGATTGTTCTACAAATTGTCCAACTGTTAAAGTGACTGTGTAGAAACAGAAACATGGCTGGAACACTTGGACATATGGTTACATCGGATGAATTACTTGAGCACTGGACCATACTGTATACATACAGAGATTTTTGAACACGTTGTTCAAAAATGCTGTTATGGAGACAAAAGTACTGAGCTTGCTCTGGGGAAGTATATTGCTGATTTAAAAGTGTAATGGCCCCTGACAAACCTATTCATAAGTGTTACATACAGTTGACACAGTAGGAGTAGTTGAAGAACATTTTCCCTAATTGCTTTTGGTTGTTGTTGACAGGTTTTGTTTTCTCAAACAAAATCAAGAAAAAATAAGTCTATTATCCGAGTACATAGTAGACAAGAAGCCAATTATTTTGGCTTCTGCTGAAGATTTTAAACTGTATTTTTTATCAGCTGTGACTGCACTGGTAGGTAGGATATCCAAGTTTAAAATTACTGTAAATGAAGGTAGTTTACTCTTAAGCTCTTGGAAGTTGTCAAAATAGTCTTCTCTGCAGAGAAGTGGATTCATAAGTATTTCATGGGGATGAACTTGAATTGAGGTTTATTCCTCTCTTGGTTCATTTCCCTGCCTTATCCAGATATTTTTCTTCAGTTACCTTTGTCCAGCCCTTATCCTAAATATTTTTGCCTGTCTGTTTCAATTAGAATTGGCTGAATTGCAAATATATATATAATCTGCAGAATTATGCCTTTTTATTCTGTTATTCTGTTTATCAAATGATCTTCATTTCTACAAATGCATTTGCTATTCATAACTATTTGCTGAATAGCCTGGATCAGCAATTATTCAGCCTGTGGGTATTTGTGAACTGTTCTCTGATTATTTCCTATTTATAATTTGTGGTGTGCAGCTGGTCATGCAAGATACATATCTTTGTTTGGATGACCCTTGATTTGAGGATTGAATGACTGACACCTTTTACGCAAAGAAATAACAAGTAACAAATAACACCACCACCCTCTTAGAAGTAAGAGACAGTGGCCAGGATTTGCAGGTCCATGGTGACCTACTTGAGAACAGTTAAGACATAACTTCTCTGAATCACAGACTTCCAACCATCCTTGAGTACATTACTGAAGTTCTGAATAGCATCCTGGCTGAGCTTATTGCTATTTTAATATGATAATATTCTTCAGTTCTGAACCTCAGAATGCTGTATATAGTAGACTTGTTTGTGGAGTAAGGGTATTGCCTAATCTTTCACCTCATCTTCCATCCTGCCATCCTTCAAAACACAGAGGGTCAGCATTGTGGACTGCTCCCTAGATGGCCTCCTTCCCTCCTTGAGTCTGCTGGAGTTCAGCAGAAGAGGTATTCTGGGGCACTAGAGCTGGTACAGAGGCAAACACCCTCCACACAGAAGTCCTTGTGCTTTGCTAGGTACCCAAGATCATTAGGATTTGAGGACCCTTTCTTCTTTCTTGGGGAGTGTGTGGGGGCAAACATTAGCTAACATTTTTTCACATGTGACAATTACCTGCAATCCCAAAGAGAGCTTTTCAGGAAACAGATTTTAGCCACACATTTGGATAAAGCTCATTTAAGTGTTGCATGAATTGCTCAACCATGCAATTAATGAGAGATAATGGGCCTCAATTTGTTTCCAAACAGCTCTGTTTTCCTTTAAACATAAGTGGCATTCTGTCACCCTGCTACAAATGCCTGACTGAAAGGTTTGAACACATTACAAAAAGCAGACAAAAGAGAAATTAAAAGGAAAAGTTTGGGATATTTTAAAGCTTTCCCTTAAGATAAATAGTACTAGATGCAAGCAGTCGTCACAGTGTCAATCTCTTACAAATGGCTGGGAGAGTTCTCAAAATATGAACTAGGCTGTGGAAGGATGTGACACTGTCCACCAGAAGCTGATGGCTTTTTGGTTTGTTTGTCATGAATTTCCATCCAATAAATAATTAGTCTCTCTCTCTCTTTTTTCCCCCGGTTCTTTTATCTAATACAAGCTTTGTTCCTGGAATGAATATGGAGAGGTAATATGATAAAGAAACAAGCAACCTTTTTCACCAAAAGACAAATAATTCAAATACATTAGCACTGAGTGGCCTGTGCTTATTTATGATTATTTGAATTAAGTCACTACAAGGTGGAGACAGAGGGTGGCACAGAGAGAGGGTTCCCCAAACTACACACTGCAAGGTTTTGTTAAGGGGAGCCTTTATTTTATAAATGACTTGATGTCCTTACCTCATGACACTGCCCTGCAAACCATTAATTAAATGCCATCATCTTCTGGAGATTGGTCTTGTGATAAAGACACTAGACTGGGACACAAGTGACATGAATTAAATTCCTGGTTCTGCCACAAATTCCTCTGTGATCTTGAGAAAGTCTTTTGCCTTAGTTCCCCATCTAAGATAGTGAGACTTCCTTTGTCTGTCTTGTGTATTTAGACTGTAAGCTCTTTGGGACAGGGACTGTTTCTTATGACATATGTATACTGCTTAACAGATGGGGTCTTCTAGGCACTAATGTAGTATAATTAATAACAATATGCTAACTTCAAGATTTCTTGCTGTTTATTACCAAGGAAGTGAGTCAATTGTTGCTTCATGAAGCTGAAAGAAGTTCAGAGCACGATATTTTTCTTTTTTAGCTCTTCAAATTCTGCTCATGATTAACTTCATTTACAAAAGGTAATACAAGTATTTCAAAAATGTTCAATTTCTCAACAAAATTTGAGAAACATTAAACATAAAATCACAATTATTTTTAACACCTCTTTTTATCTTTGGCTCTTTCAGCTCTTTCTGTCAATTGAATGTTAAGCCAAGATCTGGAAAGTAACTTCACTTTGTTTAATGCAGTATTTTTCTCTAAGCTGCTTTTTCATTAGTAATTTGTGAGAGTGCAAAATTCAGAGATATTTAATTCCTCCGTGACATTGTGAAAGATTCCTTGAAACTTAATGGAAGCCATCATGACTTTCATAATTAACAAAGGGATCAAGGAAGGAATTTACAGCCCCCTACAGGATTTGAGGATAGGAAAAGTCTTTGGTGCCAAAGGTATCATATAGAACAATATTAAGACAACAATTTCTTCCAAGTCTTCAGAGATGTTTAAAGAGAAGGGCAAGACTCATAGACTTATAGACTCATAGGTCAGAAGGGACCAATATGATCATCTAGTCTGACCTCCTGCACAAGGCAGGCCACAGAACCCCACCCATCCAATTTTATAACAACCCCTAACCCAGGACCGAGTTATTGAAATCCTCAAAATTGGTTTGAAGACCTCAAGCTGCAGAGAATCCACCAGCAAGCGACCTGTGCCCCACGCTGCAGGGGAAGGCGAAAAACCTCCAGGGCCCCTGCCAATCTGCCCTGGAGGAAAATTCCTTCCCAACCCCAAATATGGCAATCAGCTAAACCCTGAGCATGTGGGCAAGACTCACCAGCCAGCACCCAAGAAGGAATTCTCTGCAGTAACTCAGTTCCCATCCCATCCAACATCTCCCCGCAGACCATTGAGCAGACCTATCTGGTGGTAATCCAAGATCAATTGCCCAAATTAACGATCCTATCATAACATCCCCTCCATATACTTATCAATCTTTGTCTTAAAGCCAGAAAAGTCTTTTGCCCCTACTACTTCCCTCGGAAGGCTGTTCCAGAACTTCACTCCCCTAATGGTTAGAAACCTTCGTCTAATTTCAAGTCTAAACTTCCTAATATCCAGTTTATACCCATTCGTCCTCGTGCCTACATTAGTACTAAACTTAAATAATTCCTCTCCCTCCCTAACGTTAACCCCCCTGATATATTTATATAGAGCAAGCATATCCCCCCGCAGCCTTCTTTTGGCCAGGCTAAACAAGCCAAGCTCTTTGAGTCTCCTTTCATAAGGCAGGTTTTCCATTCCTCGGATCATCCTTGTAGCCCGTCTCTGAACCTGTTCCAGTTTGAATTCATCCTTCTTGAACATGGGACACCAGAACTGCACACAGTATTCCAGATGGGGTCTCACCAATGCCTTATATAACGGTACTAACACCTCCTTATCCTTGCAGGAAATACCCCGCCTGATGCATCCCAAAATCGCATTTGCTTTTTTAACAGCCGTATCACATTGGCGACTCATAGTCATCCTGCTATCAACCAGTACCCCAAGGTCCTTCTCCTCCTCCGTCGCTTCCAACTGATGCGCCCTCAACGTATATCCAAAATTCTTATTATTAATTCCTAAGTGCATGACCTTGCACTTTTCACTATTGTATTTCATCCTATTTCTATTACTCCAGTTTACAAGGTGGTTCAGATCTTCCTGAATAGTATCCCTGTCCTTCTCCGTGTTAGCAATACCCCCCAGCTTTGTGTCATCCGCAAACTTTATTAGCACATTCCTGCTCTTTGTGCCAAGGTCAGTAATAAAAAGGTTAAATAAGATCGGTCCCAAAACCGATCCTTGAGGGACTCCACTAGTGACCTCCTTCCAGCCTGACAGTTCACCTTTCAATACGACCCGCTGGAGTCTCCCCTTTAACCAGTTCCTTATCCACCTTACAACTTTCATATTCATCCCCATCTTTTCCAATTTAACTAACAGTTCCCCATGCGGAACCGTGTCGAATGCGTTACTGAAATCTAGGTAAATTATATCTACCGCATTTCCTTTATCTAAGTAATCCGTCACCTTCTCAAAGAAGGAGATCAGATTGGTTTGACACGATCTACCTTTAGTAAATCCGTGTTGCAATTTGTCCCAGTTACCATTGACCTCTATGTCCTTAACTACTTTCTCCCTTAAAATTTTTTCTAAGATCTTACATACTACAGATGTCAAGCTAACAGGCCTATAATTACCCGGATCCCTTTTATTCCCTTTCTTAAAAATAGGAACTACATTAGCAATCCTCCAGTCATATGGCACAACTCCCGAGTTTATCGATTGCTTAAAAATTCTCGCTAACGGGCTCGCAATTTCACGCGCCAGTTCCTTTAATATCCTCGGATGGAGATTGTCCGGGCCCTCCAACTTTGTCCCATTGAGCTGTTCAAGTACGGCCTCTACCTCAGTTGCGGTAATATCCACTTCCATATCCTCATTCCCGTTTATCATCCCTCCATCATCGCTAGATTCCTCACTAGTCTTATTAAAAACTGAGGCAAAGTACTTGTTTAGATGTTGGGCCATGCCTAGGTTATCCTTAACCTCCATTCCATCCTCAGTGTATAGCGGTCCCACTTCTTCTTTCTTTGTTTTCTTCTTATTTATGTGGCTGTAGAACCTTTTACTATTGGTTTTGATTCCCTTTGCAAGGTCCAGTTCAATGAGGCTTTTAGCCTTCCTCACTTTATCCCTACATGTTCTGACCTCACCAAGGTAGCTTTCCTTACTGATCTTGCCTTTTTTCCACTCCCTGTAAGCTTTCTGCTTTTGTCTAATCCCCTCTCTGAGTTGCTTGCTCATCCAGTTTGGCCTACAACTCCTGCCCATGGTTTTTTTCCCCTTTCTTGGGATGCAGGCTTCCGACAGTCTCCGCAGCTGCGACTTAAAGTAATTCCAGGCCTCCTCCGCATTTAAATCCACTAATTCCTCCATCCAATCCACTTCCCTAACTAATTTCCTTAACTCTTTAAAATTAGCCCTCGAGAAGTCGAAAACCCTCGCCCTTTCTCCTTCAGAGAAATCAGTCAGAGAAAATAATAGTGGCAGGTGACAACAGAAAGGCAAGCGATATAATATTGTGTACCTAAAAGATTATTACTAAATACACTACTGATGGCAAACATCTCAGGCTAGATTAAATTATGTATTGATTTAGATTTTCACTAGTCTGCAAAACAAACAAACAAACAAAAAAATAATCTAACATTCTGGGTATAGTTGACAATCTTTTAATAATACAATAATAAACAGACCAAGATAAAATCAAGTAGTCCAGTGGCAGCATAAAGTAGGGTACATCTACACTACCCACCTAATCAGCAGGTAGTGATCAATCTATCGGAGATCGATTTATCGCATGTAGTGTAGATGCAATAAAGCGATCCCCGATTGCTCCCCCGTCAACTGCTGAACTCCAGCAGTGCGACAGGCAGAAGCAAAGTCAACGGGGAAGCTGTGGCCGTCGATCCCATGCCGTGAGGATGCGAAGTAATTTTAATTAGATTGAAGATATGTTGACTTCAGCTATGCTATTCTCGTAGCTGAAGTTGTGTATCTTAGATTGATCCTCCTTCCCCCATGTAGACCAGGCTTTAGACAGGAATGAATTAACCTTCTCAGCTAATCTCTATCAGAGTTACATACTGCCTCTACCCTATCCTATTCAGTTCCACACAGGTGTGAGAGAAAAGATGGTCCTGGCATTTAAACTTTTCAATTTCACAGTCTGCAATTATAAGCAAAGCAAATGGTATATTAGAATGTACACTTACTAGAAGAGTAGTTCTCAACTTTCTAGACTATTGTACCCATTTCAAGAGTATAATTTGTCTTGTGTACCCCAAATTTCACCTCACTTAAAAACTACTTGCTTACAAAACCACATATAAAAATACAAGCATCACAGCACACTGTTACTGAAAAATTGCTCACTTTCTTATTTTTACCATACCATTATAAAATAAATCGATTGGAATCTAAATTCCACACTTCACATTTCAGTGTGAAACTTGAGCCTATTTTTCATTTATGAGCCTTGTCTGAAGCCAAAGCCCTGCAGCTTGGGGCTGAAGCACATAACTTAGCTTCACGGGGCCTCCTGTAATGTGGGGCCACACGCAACCGCTTGTAATGCCCTAATGCTGGCCCTGCACTTGCCACCTCTCTAAACCCATCCCATGAAACACTCATCTAGATGAGTTGATGTAACCCTTGGAAGACCTCTAAGTACTCTCAGGGACTCTGGTTAAAAACCACTGTACTAAAGAACAAATTCAAAGAAATCATCATGGCACTGTCCACATGAATCCAGCGATTGTACCATTTAGCACCCTGGAGAAGAATTAAACCCAGCAAATTTATATTGAGGATAGATTAATTGCTTGAGATAAGAAAAACTGACCTTAATATATCCTTAATGTATTACATATCACATTTCCTAGCAAGTGCTCCCTACCAGCTTTCCACTAGGATTGCTGTGAGGGAAATCCAAAACCTCTGTACTCTGGATCTCCTGGGGTGTGTTAAGTTTCTGGAAACTCAGCAGGCTGCAACATTTGTTTATTCTTTGACCTCTCTGGCACATTTCCTGAGCACTGACTTTGTCTCAGCCTACCTGCCCTGGACCCCAGAACTAGTGGCAACCCCTGAAAACCCCAACTACTTAAATACATCTTTGGCCCAGATCTCCATCTTAAACGTGTGAAGCTTCTGGTTACAGTTTAACTCTCCTAGGGGCAAATGATAGTTGTGAAGCAGTCAACACATACACTTTGCACAGTCTAACACCTTTATGTAAAGGGCAGGTCATACAAATCAATTAACATTTGACATTGCAGTGTCCCTCACTTCCTAACTCTCTCTTCCATTGTGAGTCCTGGGTGAACCATCTGGGTTCATGAAGGCAGGAGGGGTATCTCCTGCCTTATACAGGTTGTTACAAGGTGTGTGGCCTCTCACGGACTAGAGAAAATGTTTCTCCCCTGAGCAGATCAGCTTTAGCCCTTTTAACACCTTCAGCTCCCTGTATCAGGTGACACCCTTGCCAGCTTCCCCAGTCAAGTGACTTTATTGCCAAGGTGACTTCTCCACTGCTAACCAGTTTCCCTGTACAGGGACTGTCTTTTGTCTAGAGTGTATAGATTCCCAAGCAGTGGGTATGTTGAGAGGCCAAAAATTGTTATTCTTTTGCCACCAACCTTTGGAATTTTCAACCCAACATAGAGGCAAACAGACCACAGAAAAGGCAAAAGTCTGCACATTCAAAATGGAGTTTGCAGCCTGAAACATAAACACAGGGTTCATAATATCACATATAATTCATGCATACATAATTTGTATAGACATATTCCCAATTCATGACAATATCTAGCTTTCAAACTGAGTCCAAACTGCTGTTTTGACATTCAACAAAATAACATATTTTTATTTTCATTAATGTGTTCCAGAAACAAGACATTGAAAATTCTATGAGAAAATGTTATGATACTTCCAGCCCAATCAGTGATAGGAAGTTGTGACACTGAGTCAGCAAGAGTTAAACAATCAGCAGGCTAAGTGACCCAAAATCAACCTTTATGGATATATTAGAAAAGTATTGAAGTGGTAATGAGAGCCATTCTTTGTAGATAGTTATCAAAGCACTGTTAAATAGATGAGACTTCTGTACTGTTAGAGTATTGAGGGAGACACCTATTGTATTTGTCTGTGTTTACCTATATCTGTTAGAAGTTTAACAAGGTGATCTAATTAGCTTGTAGATGCTAAACTTCTGTTCTTGTCTATGGTATTTTATTACTATATTCTACTGATTCAGAGATCAAAAGAGGATATTAACATTTAGATGAAACTTGTGGTGTAATAATATCATTCTCTTTATTTCTCTTTGAAGTTTGTAGTGAACGACCTATGAACCATTTGAATGGCTAATTGTCTTACACTATCAATGCAACTAGTTATCAATGTATGCCTAGGAAATAAATTTGCTTCAACGAAACAATATATATTACCTATTCTTCCTTGGTAGGAGGTCCTGCTGAGACAAGAGACTTCTCAGCCTCCTTAGGAAAGAAAAAAAAAAGTTCCCTGGCCTGATCCCTTTTGTTTCAGATCTGCTTAAACTTTATCAGGGGACGTTCAAGCTGCAAGACTTAGATCTCCAGGTATGTCCTGCATTATCTGTGATATTTCTCATGGAAGACTTTGAACAAACTCTGCCCATGGACTACCTATACTATAACCCAAGGGTAGTCAATTATTTTTTGTCAAGATACAGATTTCTTGGTCAAAGTATAGTCAAGGTCCAGACTCCAGAGGATATGTATTTAAATATACTTAAAAGTAATGATCATAAGTAAATAAAAAGATTCTGGGGTCTGTTCAAACATATCTGGTGGTCTGTATTTGGCCAATGGTCCGCCTATTGACTACCCCTTCTATAACCTGTTAAACTGATTCTGGAAGGAATTTTTTTTTTTAATCAGCAGCTCACAATCTTTGCTATGAAAGTGCCCCAAGAACTTTATTCATATCTGAATGTATGATGATCTTTTAACCACAGTCATTCTTTCTTTCCTTTCTAAAATAAATTTTATATCAGTTAATAGGAATTAGCTGTAAGCATCAATTTGGGTCAGATCTGAATATTCATTGGTGAGTAATATGTCTGATCTCTTGGGATTGGTATAACTTTACATATGGTGTCATAACCTTAGTCCCAGATTTGGACCTTAGCGTCCAAAATATGGGGGTTAGCATGAAAACCTCCAAGCTTAGTTACCAGCTTGGACCTGGTACCTGCTGCCACCACCCAAAAAATTAGAGTGTTTTGGGGCACTCTGGTCCCCTTGAAAAACCTTCCCTGGGGACCCCAAGACCCAAATCCCTTGAGTCTCAAAACAGAGGGAAATAATCCTTTCCCCCCCCCCTCCAGGTGCTCCTGGAGAGATACACAGACACAAGCTCTGTGAATCCAAACAGAGTGATTCCCCCTCTCTGTTCCCAATCCTGGAAACAAAAAGTACTTTCCTATTCCCCCAGAGGGAATGCAAAATCAGGCTAGCAAATCCAACACACAGATCTCCCCGATTTCTTCCTCCCACTAATTCCCTGGTGAGTACAGACTCAATTTTCCTGAAGTAAAGAAAAACTCCAACAGGTCTTAAAAGAAAGCTTTATATAAAAAGAAAGAAAAATACATATAAATGGTCTCTCTGTATTAAGATGATACAATACAGGGTCAATTGCTTAAAAGAATATTGAATAAACAGCCTTATTCAAAAAGAATACAAATCAAAGCACTCCAGCACTTATATTCATGCAAATACCAAAGAAAAGAAACCATATAACTTACTATCTGATCTCTTTGTCCTTACACTTAGAAACAGAAGACTAGAAAGTAGAAACTACTTCTCCAAAGCTCAGAGAAAGCAGGCAGACAGACAAAAGACTCAGACACTAAATTCCCTGCACCCAAAGTTGAAAAAATCCGGTTTCCTGATTGGTCCTCTGGTCAGGTGCTTCAGGTGAAAGAGACATTAACCCTTAGCTATCTGTTTATGACATACGGTGAATAAGATTTTAAGTAATCCTCAATATATTAGACTTAGCTGTCTGTGTGGGAGCCCAAGGCTGGATTGTTTAAAGGGAACTGTATTTTAGCTTCTGGGTAACTGGTAAATTGTTACAGAAACTGTTTTGTTGCTAGGTTCATGAATCTAATTATTAGAAGAAAAACAAAAGTTTGGGGAATCATGTGCCCTATTTTTTGCAGTTTGCCCCGACTGAGCATTCTCAGTATAGCCCCTCCAGCCACCACGGTCACAAAAATATTGGAAAACTCATAAGAAAGATTGTTCTCAAGAGATTTCTTCTCCAATTATTGATAACTAAATGTTCCATTTAATTCAGATAAGTTTCAACTATGCATCCTAATTTTTGATTGCCTATTGAAACTTTGCTTGAAGTTAGACCATGCTGACTATTTCATAGAATTATAAAGCTCTAAGAGCCATAGACCTCCTAATTTCTGGATCATCACTTAACCTCAGTTGTAGATAGCTGTATTGTTTAAAATCATAATGAGAAGATGGAAAAATATCTTTAGGTGGTATCTTCAGTCAAACACAAATGATTGGACTCAGTGCAGGGGTGATTCTGTAAAATCCTGTTGCCAGTGTTATAGATAATGTCAAACTAGATGATTTGCCCTTAATATCTATGAATTCGAATGAATCTTGAATTTCATCTGCAAGTAAAGCAGATGTAATTCTAGGACCTTCCTGCTATGGTCTCTGTGGGTATTAGTCACCATGGTAATTTTACATCTTAGAATTTTGAGCTTCCTATCTTCCCTCAAAATCTGCTTTTACTTTAGGATCTCTAGTGGCTGGGATCCTCACTTTACATTGGCAGGCATTCTACAAAATGGAGTTCCAATCCTGAAAAGTCCTTTCTCACATGAGCAGTCCTACTGATGTGTATGACGTGTATTACATGACATGAGTAAATGCTGTAGAAGAGACAACCTTTTCATGCAAAAACAACAGTTGTGAATATTGTACAGATTTTTGACCTGATCACAAACCTGAATATATTTTATTTAATGTCAAATGTATAAAACTAGTCTTTTTTTAAAATACCTGATGGCTTTTGTAAAACTTACACCTAAGACTGAGCTTCAGAAAATATACGAACGAAATCCTGAATAAAGAGCAAAACCAAACAAAAAAGGGCTTACATGTGGTATTTATTTCTGATGTTAAAGCAAATGTGTACATAATATTGGAAGATCACTACAAACAAAATAATGTAAAGTGTGGATTGATTTTGCACATAATCAACATGGATGATATTTACTAATTTGGATTAAATTCAAGCCATTTCACTGCACTGAAATGGTCAATTCCAAAGCTATGTATGTGTTCCACTTTTTTTCCTTTCTTCTGTTCTATTGCAAGCACTGTTTACAGTTGTGCTCTTTTCATAGCTGAGGCATTTTCAAAAAGTGAACACCTTCAATATATTGTCTGTTACAAAAGCATTCTAAGTGATAGGACACTTTTCAAAACACTGGGCCTATGAAGTTCTTTTAATGGAGTTGAAAGTGAAAGTATTATATTCACATATCAAGTTAACCTTCTAACTAAATCAAGTATAAATAATCATGACAATGTTCAAAAGCCTTTATGTTATATATTTAAAATGTAAATACTTGATATCTGTTTAATTCATGGCCTTTTGGTATCAGCAGCAAAAAGAGGCAGAGAGTTTCTATCAGAAGCTTTATACTAATTACTTTGTCCATAGGTTTCACTACAAAACATACATCAAAACAATTGTTTTGAAGGACATTTATTGCTATACTTAAATTTCACTTAGAGAGAAATTAATTCCTGTGCAGAGGACCAACACCTCTTAAATCCTTGGAACAAGGCATCGGTGATGTATGGCCCCATTTGTTTGGACCCATGAGGTGAATTTAACTTATACGTTTTTGTGAAGTTGTGACAACTACAATATTTGCCATTACCAAGTTATAAAACTAGCCTTGTTTCTTCGTCCTAGTCTATACTGTGAGGATATATGGTTAAGATTTTAAAGCAGCAACAATGGCTAGATATGTGTATCTCTAAACTCACTTTAAAGGGACATATTTCCAGAAGTCTGTACTAATATTACATCCAGAAAATGTGTGAATGAAAGTGAAAATGGATAGCCTTTACATACAAACATGGTTAACTGCACAATAAATTGGGTACTTGTTTATGTGCCCGTGTACCTAATTTGTACATACATTTATCCTTTTGTCCACATAGTATCCTAACCTGCAGAATATTCCTCTAGCACAGTGGTTCCCAAACTTGTTCCTCCGCTTGTGCAGGGAAAGCCCTCGGCAGGCTGGGCCGTTTTGTTTATCTGCCGTGTCCACAGGTCTGGCTGATCGTGGCTCCCACTGGCCGTGGTTCACTGCTCCAGGCCAATGGGAGTTACTGGAAGCGGCAAAGGGACGTACCGGCCACCGCTTCCCGCAGCTCTCATTGGCCTGGAGCAGTGAACCATGGCCAGTGGGAGCCACGATCGGCTAGTAGGTAAACAAGCCGGCCCAGCCTGCCAGGGGCTTTTCCTGCACAAGTAGTGGAACAAGTTTGGGATCCACTGCTCTAGCATCATTCCTTACAACTGCCGGGAGTCCCATTGCACTCAACAGAACTCATTCTAGCAGTAAGGAAACACCACTACCTGATCCCGTTGCATGATTAGGGCCATTCTTTGTACATGAAATTAAAGATCTGATTTTTTAAAATATAGTCCGATTAAAACATTATTTCTCCTGGTCATGTACACATAGTTGTGCTCTCTCATGAGCTAGTGTTAGTATAAATAACAGTGTAGCTGCAGTGGCGTGGGTAGCAGCCATGCCGAGTACAGCATGAGTATCGCAGCCAAGTTCATAGGTATATATAGCCTGAGGGTATGTCTAGACTGCAGTTTGAGCCCAGGGTTAGTGAGACTTGAGTTAGCTGACCCCATGTTAGAAATCCCCAGGGCTTGAGCATCTACACTGATTGTTAACTCTCCATTAGGGATTTTCTAACCAGGGCTTGAATATGGGGCTCTGGAATCCACACTGCAGTTCACATCCAAGTTAAACCAACTATATCAGAGACTCTCTACTGTCCTCCTGTGACTGTTCTAGCCCTTTGACAAAGGTGCATGATGGGAAAGGTTTATTGCCTATCCTGCGCATTATGGGAAGTTTGAACAGCCCCCCACCACCACCCAACACAGCCTGCTGAGCAACATGGAGAAAACACTTTTCATAGTTTTCTCTTGTTTCCACTTTCACTCTTGTCAACAAACAAGCAGAGCTTCCTTGAGGTGCTGATGGATATTTTAGTAGTATTTTCTGATGCACCAAAGGCATCTGGCGCAGCTTATAATGGAGCAGGAGGAGGAAGCAGAAGAGGAGGAGTAGTCATGCATGGCAGATTTGCACTGGCCAATGCTGCTCAGGACACTCAGTGCTGTTGCTGATGCCCCCTACATAGACCGCTGCTTCTGGGTCAGGGCCACAAGCACAGACTGTGGGATCAAATCATCATGCAGATCTAGGATAACCAGCAATAGGTCCAGAACTTTCGCACAAACACAGTTATATTTCTGGAGCTTTATAAACAGCTTGCTCAGAGCCTCTATCTTAAAGAGACATGCCTGAGGCCATCCTTCCCAGTCCAGAAGCAGGTTGTTCTCACCATCTGGAAGCTGCCTACCACAGACTACTACAGGTTCACTGCGAACCAGTTTGGTGTTGGATGCCAGTGTCATCAAAGCTTTCCACATTACTGTGGCTTGCTGTGGTCTTCAAAAGCTTTGTGAAACCAGAGGTGAGCATTTCCACCTACATGGACCTATGACAGTGAGGTGTTGCTGAATAGGCACACTCAGCCAGAAAGTGCACCTGTCACAGCGGAACTGGATACACCTGGGCAACAGAAACTAGGGATGCTGTGTGCTCCCACATTATGGACTTGGATGGCTCAGTGGAAGAGGGGGAATAGTACATTAATCAATGTGCTTTTGGGGCAGATGAGGCTAACTGATGGGGGGTGGTACAGTGTTTGGAGGGGAGTGGGGGATTGATTGCCATGAAATGTACTTATGGATGACATGATTTATGAAATGGGGGTGAGGGATAATTCACAGTATGGATTCATACAAGGAAGTGATTGAAATGTGAGTTCTGTACCCAACTGCATAGGTGAATAGTGTTTGCTTACTAATTCCTAATAGTTCCTGATCATGTGTTCAGCATTTTTATTTTAAATACTGATTGTATGATGAGAGGCAGTGATAGCAATAAATCTTCCTGACTATATAAAAAGCTGCCAATACAACACCAAAAGACCAGTTACAATGCAACCTTTCCAAAACACACACACAAAGTGCATGAACAAGTGAAAACCCAGTGAAAATGTCCTATGGCTTCATGGTCCCTGGTCGTCATTCTCCTTTCTCTTCTTTCCATGTTTTGCACACACTTGGCACTAGAAGGATCCACAGGAGAGGGGTCAATATGGAGTGCTGTATGGGGCTAAGTTGACATGCCCAGCTGTAGGGCCGGCTCTAGCCATTTCACCGCCCCAAGCGCTCCGGTCCCGCGGCTTCGGTGGATCTCCTGCAGACTGTGCCTGCGGATGCTCCCCCGGAGCCGCGGGACCAGCTATCCTCCACAGGGACGCCTGTGGGAGGTCCACCGGAGCCACCTGCCACCCTCCCGGTGACCAGCAGAGCGCCCCCCGAGGCATGCCGCCCCAAGCATGCGCTTGGCTTGCTGGGGCCTCAAGCCGGCCCTGCCCAGCTGCTCATAGGACCTGACTGCATGAGCCATCCAACCATAGAATTTTTTGAGTTGTTTCTGGACGCAGGGTATGTCACAGGGGAATCAGGCAATGATGTGGGAGAGGCAGCAGGAACCAGTACTCTTGAGGCCAAGATTGAGATGAGCCGTTCAAACAGTTCTCTCCTCTGATCTTTATCCTCCTCCCTTAGCTGCCATTCCTATTTCAGGAAGTATGTAGCAAGTGCCTGCTCCTGTGCTGAAATCATCTCCTTAAACTGTGAAATGAGCCTCAGACTTTCCTCCTCCATCCTAGCATACCTCTTCTCCAGTCTTCAGTTCCTCTTTTTCTGATACTGGTCTTGCTTGTTGGTTCTTTCCAGAACTTCAACCATAAGTCCATCACAGAAACATTTCCTCTTGGAATGGTCCACGAAGGTACATTTGACCAGGCTTGTTCTCCACTATGGTGAGTTGTGGAGGTACAGCAGCCAGTAAAGGTTGAGGGGCCTGCCGCAGGAAAAGACGGAGAGGGTTATTTTCTCAAATAGCTCAGTAGAGGAGCACAGAAATAATGCTTCAGTCCATATAATCTTCCTGAATGCAGCCTGGTTAATCTCAGTTAAATAGTTAAAGAACTACAGAGACAATGGAAGTTAAAAAATCTAAGCTATTTTTGTTTTATAAAAATTACATTACTACTTGGATGGGTGTGTGTGTGTGTGTGTATGTAAGTAAATGGGCTTACTACATAAAGATTTTTCAGGACTTTCAACATTTTAGAGGACATAACTGTTGTAGTGGTGCCCTATCAGCAAAGGGACATGTTACAAGCTGATGGTGGAAAACCAACAGTGTTTGCAACTGAAGCATTCAAATGAATTGTGACTGAATAGTGCATCTGTGAGTGGAGTGGGCTGATCAGCCACTGAGGTAATGGTGGAAAATGTGTCCTTCCTTGCAATGTGACTACCAATCTGGAGTTCCTGCTTCAGGAAAAGTTGCAGCTATCAGCACACAGGATTGAGTCACAATTCATGAGGGAATCAATCGGATTCTATGTTAGCCTCCACATGGCTTACCCTGTTTTGGCAGCATGCAAACAAAGAGTACTCCATAGCCTTCCTCCTCCCTGCCCCCAGCATGTTTCTGGACAAAAATCCAAACCCCAGTTGTACTTGGGACACATGATTTTGTCACCTGTGGACTTCATGGACTACCTCTAACTGAAATGGACTAGATTTGGAAATGGAATGTATTTTCCCAAACATACACACACAGTGCTGGCTCCACGGGTTGTTGAGTGGTTACAGGGTGGCAAATTTAAAGACATGGCAATCTAAGATCATTATTTTTAAGAAGCTGGAATGTTCCTATCAAAAAAACAGTGTCTTGCCAATAAAAATATTCTTTAAAGATGTTCTTTACTGTTTGCATTTCTTGGTTGCCATTTTGAACTCCGTGTGATGGTGGCGTATAGGAGGAGGGTTGCCAAGGGGCTGGGATACAATCTGCCATTAATGGATAAATGCTGCTAGCTGGGGCTTCTCATAACTTTTGCATTGGTTTGTAGAGCAGAAATCCCTCCCATTATTATTAATAAACACTACAATGGAGCCAGAAGCTTACTGCACTCAGGAGTAGCTTTGATACCTTCCACAACTGCTGTTGTGGGCTGTTGCTTGGGGGTTATATCAAGCACCTCCTTTGAGCTTGGACTCAGAATTTGCTGCTGCACAGTTGGCTCCATGCTGGTTGCAATTCCCAGCACCCAGTCAAACTCCTCATGAAACAGACACAATGTCAGCAAGTTTCCCATGGTGTAGTTCTGGGCCTTGACTTTTTGGTACTCACTCCTGAGCTGCTTAATACACTCCCTGCACTGGCCACTGGTATGAGCTTCTTCACCATCTTCTGGTACGCATGATCAATTCTTGTACCTTTACTAAAGTCAATAGTTTTGTTTACCTTGAACCAGAGATTCACAAAATTTGGCTGTCCTGTGACCATGAAGCAGTGCACTTTGAAAAAGGAATCTTTCTGGTCATTCTCCATTTCAAACACAGCAGGCTTTCTGATGGTGTGTTTGCAGTTTGGTAGGCAGAAGACAATGGAAGGGTTAATGCTGACTCACTGAGTTGCTACTGTACATCAAGGGCAGCTGTATCTGTTTTCAGTTGAGTTGACTGGAGATAAAGAAAGTTGACCATGGGGATTGTAGGATACTTTTGGCTGATCCCATGCCCTAAGTCAGGGGCTGCATCTACACTGCAAAGCAATAGTGCTTGAACTCTATGTCCTGGCTTGACTCAGCTCTGACTTTCCATCCCCACACAGTTTTAGGTCCGAGCCCAAGTCTGAGCGATTTGTGTATAGACCGAAGAGGGATTTTGGGCACAAGCCTGAATCTGAGCCAGGGCTTACATTGCTGTGTAGCCAGACCATTTGAGAGTTTCCAGCCTAGAATTATTAACACCATGTATGAGAGAGAAAAAGGCAACAGTTAAGATTTTAAATATACATCTTACATTGTTATTGGGTATTTTTATGTTGGTGTTTTCTGAAAATAAATTAAAGTAGAGGCCAGTTTCAGAAAATCAAAGGGACATAAAATGACTATCAGGTAAATAATCCATGTAAAAGAGAGACTATATCTGGAGTTTTAAAATTGCAATGAAAATGCATTAGTGGTGTTTCTGTAAAAGGGTTTTTATAAATTGTAAGGGGAAAGGGATTTTATTTTCAATATCGTTTTCCTCATGTTCAATTTTTTTCTATAACAGCTGAGATTTTAAACACCACTATGGAGATTTGGATGCTCAATTCTCATCAATTTTAATGGGAACTGGGTGTTAAAATCCTGTGAATGACTGAAAAGGTCATCCAGGATTCCCCTTTGTTCAGGAGATCAGTCTCTAAAACCAACAAAGCACACAAAAACCTTACCCTATTTGGAAATCTTTGAGCATTCCTGTTGGATCCCCACTGCACTGAGTAGAATGTAGAGTGTGGTTTGACTCCAGTTCAGAGTTCTGACTCTTGAAACATGGAAACAAAATTACCTTGCAGAAGCCATGATATAAACTGGACAATGAGAAGTTTAGACTTGAAATTAGACGAAAGTTTCTAACCATTCATAGACTCATAGACTCATAGACTCTAGGACTGGAAGGGACCTCGAGAGGTCATCGAGTCCAGTCCCCTGCCCTCATGGCAGGACCAAATACTGTCTAGACCATCCCTGATAGACATTTATCTAACCTACTCTTAAATATCTCCAGAGATGGAGATTCCACAACTTCCCTAGGCAATCTATTCCAGTGTTTAACTACCCTGACAGTTAGGAACTTTTTCCTAATGTCCAACCTAAATCTCCCTTGCTGCAGTTTAAGCCCATTGTTTCTTGTTCTATCATTGGAGGCTAAGGTGAACAAGTTTTCTCCCTCCTCCTGATGACACCCTTTTAGATACCTGAAAACTGCTATCATGTCCCCTCTCAGTCTTCTCTTTTCCAAACTAAACAAATCCAATTCCTTCAGCCTTCCTTCATAGGTCATGTTCTCAAGACCTTTAATCATTCTTGTTGCTCTTCTCTGGACCCTCTCCAATTTCTCCACATCTTTCTTGAAATGCGGTGCCCAGAACTGGACACAATACTCCAGTTGAGGCCTAACCAGCGCAGAGTAAAGCGGAAGAATGACTTCTCGTGTCTTGTTTACAACACACCTTTTAATGCATCCCAGAATCACGTTTGCTTTTTTTGCAACAGTATCACACTGTTGACTCATATTAAGCTTGTGGTCCACTATGACCCCTAGATCTCTTTCTGCCATACTCCTTCCTAGACAGTCTCTTCCCATTCTATATGTGTGAAACTGATTGTTCCTTCCTAAGTGGAGCACTTTGCATTTATCTTTATTGAACTTCATCCTGTTTACCTCAGACCATTTCTCCAACTTGTCCAGATCATTTTGAATTTTGACCCTGTCCTCCAAAGCAGTTGCAATCCCTCCCAGTTTGGTATCGTCCACAAACTTAATAAGCGTACTTTCTATGCCAACATCTAAATCATTGATGAAGATATTGAACAGAACCGGTCCCAAAACAGAACCCTGCGGAACCCCACTTGTTATACCTTTCCAGCAGGATTGGGAGCCATTAACAACTACTCTCTGAGTACGGTTATCCAGCCAGTTATGCACCCACCTTATAGTAGCCCCATCTAAATTGTACTTTCCTAGCTTATCTATAAGAATATCATGCGAGACTGTATCAAATGCCTTACTGAAGTCTAGATATATCACATCCACCGCTTCTCCCTTATCCACAAGGCTCGTTATCCTATCAAAGAACGTTATCAGATTAGTTTGACACGATTTGTTCTTTACAAATCCATGCTGGCTATTCCCTATCACCTTACCACCTTCCAAGTGTTTGCAGATGATTTCTTTGATTACCTGCTCCATTATCTTCCCTGGCACAGAAGTTAAACTAACTGGTCTGTAGTTTCCTGGGTTGTTTTTATTTCCCTTTTTATAGATGGGCACTATATTTGCCCCCTTCCAGTCTTCTGGAATCTCCCCCGTCTCCCATGATTTCCCAAAGATAATAGCTAGAGGCTCAGATACTTCTTCTATTAACTCCTTGAGTATTCTAGGATGCATTTCATCAGGCCCTGGTGACTTGCAGGCATCTAACTTTTCTAAGTGATTTTTTACTTGCTCTATGCTTATTTTCTCTTCTAAATCTACCCTCTTCCCGTAAGCATTCACTATACTAGACATTCCTTCAGACTTCTCAGTGAAGACCGAAACAAAGAAGTCAATAAGCATCTCTGCCATTTCCAAGTCTCCCGTTACTGTTACCCCCTCCTCATTGAGCAGTGGGCCTACCCTGTCCTTAGTCTTCCTCTTGCTTCTAATGTATTGATAAAAAGTCTTCTTGTTTCCCTTTATTCCCATAGCTAGTTTGAGTTCATTTTGTGCCTTTGCCTTTCTAATCTTGCCTCTGCATTCCTGTGTTATTTGCCTATATTCATCCTTCATGATCTGACCTAGTTTCCATTTTTTATATGACGCCTTTTTATTTTGTAGGTCACGCAAGATCTCAAGGGTAAGCCAAGGTGGTCTTTTGCCACATTTTCTATCTTTCCTAACCATCGGAATAACTTGCTTTTGGGCCCTTAATAGCGTCCCTTTGAAAAACTGCCAACTTTCCTCAGTTGTTTTTCCCCTCAGTCTTAATTCCCATGGGACCTTGCCTATCAGCTCTCTGAGCTTACCAAAATCCGCCTTCCTGAAATCCATTGTCTCTATTCTGCTGTACTCCCTTCTACCCTTCCTTAAAATTGCAAATTCTATGATTTCATGATCACTTTCACCCAAGCTTCCTTCTACTTTCAAATTCTCAACAAGTTCCTCCCTATTTGTTAAAATCAAGTCTAGAACAGCTTCCCCCCTAGTAGCTTTTTCAACTTTCTGAAATAAAAAGTTGTCTGCAATGCAGTCCAGGAACTTATTGGATAGTCTGTGCCCCGCGGTGTTATTGTCCCAACATATATCTGGATAGTTGAAGTCCCCCATCACCACCAAATCTTGGGCTTTCGATGATTTTGTTAGTTGTTTGAAAAAAGCCTCATCCACCTCTTCTGCCTGATTAGGTGGCCTGTAGTAGACTCCCAGCACGACATCACCTGTGTTTTTTACCCCTTTTAGCCTAACCCAGAGACTCTCCACCCTTCCGTCTCCTATGTCCATCTCCACCTCAGTCCAAGTGTGTACATTTTTAATATATAAGGCAACACCTCCTCCCTTTTTCCCCTGTCTATCCTTCCTGAGCAAACTATACCCATCCACACCAACATTCCAGTCGTGTGTATTATCCCACCAAGTTTCAGTAATGCCAATAATGTCATAGTTGTATTTATTTATTAGCACTTCCAGTTCTTCCTGCTTGTTACCCATACTTCTTGCATTTGTATAAAGGCATCTAAGATACTGGTTTGATTTTGCCTCCCAGCTTTGCCCTGACCCTCCTTCCTCTCTGCCATTATAGCCCGTGCCCCCTCCTGTTTCCAACCCATCTCCCAGGTCTTGTTCCCCACTTACCTGTGGGCTTTGCTCACCTGTCCCCGTCGAACCTAGTTTAAAGCCCTCCTTACCAGGTTAGCCAGTCTGTGCGCAAATAAGGCCTTTCCCCTCTTCGAAAGGTGAACGCCATCTGTTCCTAGCAGTCCTTCCTCAAGTAGCATCCCGTGGTCGAGGAAGCCAAAGCCCTCCTGGCGACACCATCTTCGCAGCCAGGCATTCACCTCCACGATGCATCTGTCTCTGCCCGGACCCCTACCTTCAACAGGAAGAATCGAAGAGAATACCACCTGCGCTCCAAACTCCTTAACCCGTACTCCCAGAGCCCTGTAGTCACTCTTGATCTGCTCAGCGTCACACCTCGCAGTATCATTTGTGCCCACATGGATGAGTAGCATGGGATAGTAGTCAGAAGGCCGGATAATCCTCGACAAAGCCTCTGTAACATCTCGGATACGGGCCCCTGGCAGGCAGCATACCTCCCGGGATGAACGGTCAGGGCGACAGATGGGTGTCTCCGTCCCCCTCAGCAGAGAGTCTCCAACCACCACTACCCTACGTTTCTTATGAGTGGTGGCAGCAGACCTCCCAGCCTTAGGGGTACGAGGCTTCACCCCCTTAACTGTTGGGGGTGATTTCTTCTCTCCTGTATCTTTTACCACAACAGGAGGGTTCGCAGCAGCGGTGGAGCACTGCCCGCTGCTAGAAGTAACCAGCTGGCTGTGTCCACCCTGAGCCTCCTCCTCCACTGGTGTGTCAGGTACACCCTGAGGCATCTCCTCTTCCACTGCAGTGTCAGTAGTCCTGTCAACTGGGACAGCACCATCAGCTGTCTCCACATGGATACTGTCCAGGAATTGCTCATGGACATGGATGTTCCTCAGCCTGGCCACCTCCTCCTGTAGCTCTCCCACCTGCTGCCTGAGAGATTCCACCAGTAGGCACCTTTCACATTGGATGCCACCCCCAGCCTGGATATCAGTAAGTGGAAATTGCAAATTACAGTCTTTGCAAGCCCACACCAGAATCTGGGTAAAAGCATCCATGCTTTTAGAGGAGTGAAGTTCTGGAACAGCCGTCCAAGGGGAGTAGTGAGGCAAAAGACATATCTGGCTTCAAGACTAAGCTTGATAAATTTATGGAGGGGATGGTATGATGGGATAGCCTAATTTTGGCAATTAATTCACCTTTGATTATTAGCAGGTAAATATGCCCAATGGTCTTTGATGGGATGTTAGATGGGGTGGGATCTGAGTTATTACAGAGAATTCTTTCCTGGGTGCTGGCTGGTGAGTCTTACCCACATGCTCAGGGTTTAACTGATCGCCATATTTAGGGTCGGGAAGGAATTTTCCTCCAGGGAAGATTGGCAGAGGCCCTGGAGGTTTTTCACCTTCCTCTGCAGCGTGGGGCACGGGTCACTTGCTGGAGTATTCTCTGCACCTTGAGGTCTTTAAACCATGATTTGAGGACTTCAATAATGCAGACATACGTTAGGGGTTTGTTACAGGACTGGGTGGGTGAGATTCTGTGGCCTGCATTGTGCAGGAGGTTAGACTAGATGACCATAATGGTCCCTTCTGACCTTAAGTCTATGAATCTATGAATCTATGAAACAGTACAGACAGTTAAAGCTGGATTATTTCCCCCACTTCTTTTGTAAAAATGTGATATTTTTGGCAAACAGGGAATATCAGAGGCTAGAGAGGTAAAAGGCTTTCAGATATACATTGCAGAAATGGCTAACGTCCTGAGTAAACCAGTCTAAAATTTAATTTACAATAAATTGTGACGTGGAAGATGTAGCTGTCAATAGTGGTACTGATAAATTCCTTATGTGATTAAGAGATACTTTGGGTTAATACACTAAACTTTCACTTCTGGCAATCTGAGTTCAAATTAAGGCTTAGATGTCAAGATAAATGGGAAAAAAGCTGAATAAATTATTTGTAATGAATAATTTGTCCAGCTCTAGTTTTAACCTATTTTTATGGGATGTTAGTGCTCATCTCAAAATGTCTATATATTGGTACAGAAATTTAGCAGAATACAGCATGAATTAGTATTTCACTACAGCTCTTTCCTAAGCAGGTCACCAGCTTCAAATTATCCTTTCACACCCAGCAGGGAATAAGGAGCACATAAAAGAGAAAGACAGAAATATAATGAACTCTTCGAAACAGGGATCTGGTCTTCCTATGTATCTGTATAGTCTCTAGGATAAAGGGGCATTGATCCTGACTGAAGCTTTAGGGTGCTATTAAAATATAAATAAATTAATGAAACAACAGAAATTATTATTAATAATATGGTGCCCGGGGATAGTAAATGGTATCTTTTTGGGGAAGGCATGACAAGACAAGGTGTATCATAGATTTTCCACTTAGAATGGTTGGGGATTGTGGGTAACAAACTTTTGCCCATTTTGTATTCATGAAGGTCCTGATTCAGGAACCTGAAGTATGATTTATAGTTAAGCCCACTTAAGTATGGACTTAACTATAAATATGTCCATAAATTCCATTGAGTTCAAATGTTTTTCATCAGTAAAGCCCTATATCTTTAATCTACTAAGTATTGATTTGGATATGAAAAATTAAGAGTCAGGGAAGGCCATCTAACCATACGTATCTAAATTTCAATGTCTACCATTATAGAAACTATTATTTGTACTTTTCTTAGTTTATAAAATACAATCAGTGTATTCAAATGAGTAAACAGTATTTTGCTATTGCTTTGTTGAAATTATTTTGATTTAAGTTAATGAACTTAAATCAATCCCTTTTTTTCCTCCAAGTATTTTTATAATTTATTGTGGAATACTAAACTACCAGGATCATCAAGGACATTAATCTTTAATAGAAGGATAATGTAGTTGTCTTTCCAGAAAATTTTAATTAGAATGTACTCTTCTGTTGCTCAATGCCAGATAGAATTCATCATCTTAACGTTCAATTTATCATGTTTTGGCAAAAAAAAAAAAAAAAAAAAGGTAGCATTTCTGTATAAATAAAATGCAAAGAAAATGTCTTCCCTCTTGAAGAGAAAAAGATGTTTCAAACAACTGTTTTCAATCTGTTCTGAAATACTATAGGATAATATATTCCACTTTCCACTTTTAGTCAAGCAGTTTCAATCTTCACTTGACTGGGAAAGTCTTTGGAATAATTTTTGCTGTCTGTATCCAAAGTCTATGTTCTTCTAAATCTACCATCTGGAATGAACATGGTGTTGTAAACAATTCTTCCCTACAGACTGGCATCAAACCAGTACATCCATAAACTCTCTCCTTCATATCAGCAACAGGCTCTGTCAACATCCAAAGATCTTATTACTTCTATAAACAGTTGCTATCAGTCTGATAACCTTAAAATATACAGTCATGTCATAAAAAAGCATTAACATTCAAATCTCTGAGGGTTAGGCTGAAACTTGGAAAATGCACATATGCAAATGAGTAAAGGGAGCAATTGGGTGGGCTACTCAGACTTTGGATTAGCATGGGTAGGAGGAAGGAAGTGCTGCATGCCTGTTTACTCTCCCACCACTGCAGGTGAGTAGGGAGGGATGTAGAATGAGCAGAGTCTTGGCTCCACCCCTGACTTGTTGTTAAGTGTAGCTAAGATGACATTCATGGTATGGATGGAGGGAACATGCTGTATTTTTGACCAGCAGTGAACCTGCAGTGGTAAGAAGAAAGTAGGAGAGGAATGGTGGTGCCCCTGTGTTAAAATGCCTCCATGAGCTCCATGTTGCTTATGCACCAGTCTTTGCTCAGGGTTGTGCCTAATATCTCATACCAGGCACTCAATTACTGTATCACAGGGATGGACATGGTATATAACCCTAGAAAGAGAGATAGGGTAGTAGTGATGGTTCCCAAGTTTGTAAGGGACATGACTTGCAAGACTGATTGTCTTCTATCATGAGATAACTGGCTCTGTAGATATGGGGAAAGTAGTGAACATGATATATCTTGAATTTAGCAAAGCCTTTGATAGGGTCTCCCACAGTATTCTTGCCAGCAAGTTAAAAAAGTATGGATTGGATGAATGGCATATAAGGTGGATAGAAAGCTGGCCAGATCATTGGGCTCAACGAGTAGTGATCAATGGCTCGATATCTAGTTGGCAGCTGGTATCAAGCAGAGTGCCCCAACAGTTAGTCGTGGGGCCGGGTTTGTTCAATATCTTCATTAATGATCTGGAGAATGGCATGGCGTGCACCCTCAGCACGTTTTCAGATGACACTTAAATGGGAGGAGTAGTAGATACGCAGGAGGGCAGAGATAGGATACAGAGGGACCAAGACAAATCAGAGGATTCAGCAAAAAAAAATCTGATGAGGTTCAATAAGAACAAGTGCAGAGTCCTGCACTTAGGACGGAAGAATCCCATTCAATGCTACAGACTAGGGACCGAGTGGCTAGACAGCAGTTCTGCAGAAAAGGACCTAGGGATTATAATGGACAAGAAGCTCAATATGAGTCATCAGTGTGCCCTTGTTGCCAAGAAGGCTAATGGCATATTGGACTGCATTAGTAGGAGCATTGCCAGCAGATCGAGGGAAGTGATTATTCCCCTCTATTTGGCACTGGTGAGGCCACGTATGGAGTACTGTGTCCCTTTTTGGGCCCCCCACTACAGAAAGGATCACCAACAGATGTTTCTATAGTTTGTAGATCCCCCAAATTGTTCAGCCCACTTAAGATTGTTATGCAGTTGAGAAGCACTATTCTTTGATTTATAAACTCAGTAATAGTCTGATTTGAGATAACAGAAACAAATTAAGTAGTGAGAGACTGGGAGTTATTTACTTGTATTTTCTGTCACAAAGCATGGTTGTTGAAATGCAGTGCATCTGACAATATGGAGTGTTATTTCTGTTGACAAAATTCAGAATGTCTTCAGGATGTCAAAAGGCATATTTTAAATCTCCTGCAGACTGAGGAGTTACTGATGGGCATTGTGCACCTCTTCCCCAATGATGTGAGGAAGGGATGAGCTATGTCCATCGGTAGCTCTCCAGCTTCCAACCAGATTTCAAATATATCTGTTGCAGAGTGTGTGTATGTGTGTGTGTGTGTGTGTGTGTGTGTCACTTGGCCTGTAGTGAAGATGAGTCCTTGACCTCTCCATCCCCACGCACTAATTGTTATTAATTAAAGCCTCCCAGCATTTGAACCATAACTTTCTGTCAGAAATATACTAATTTGATGAGGGGTACCCTTTTTGTTGTGTTATTGTGGATACTTCTAGGAAAAATAGAAATGTCAAACAACCCAAGCCTGAGTCTCCAAAGAAAGGTTAGGCATAGTAAACCTAGCAGTGCATAACTTTGCATTGTGAAGGAGTTTCTAACTACCAGATTTGATCTTTAATTTCAAGATATACATGAGCTCTCTGAAGATATGGGAGATTTCAAAGCTTGTTTGACCTACCTACATAACAAACCAAGAAAAACTGCCATAGAGCTGAAGAAGGTTTAAATGCAGAATGTTTCTTTAAGGCAAAGACTATCCAGTCTTGAGGAGAAACCAGAAGATATTGAAAAGAGATCATACAATTTATAGTTCCTGGGGGTCCCTGAAGGGCTGGAAGGGGAGGAAACAACCACCAAGATCGGCTTTCCCCAAAACACACTCTCTGCTGTACTGGGATTGGATTCCAGTTTGCCTATCCTGGAAATGGAAAGGGTTCATCAAGTGGCTGGGGCCAGAAGGAGTGAGAACAATGATAACCCCAGGCCCATCATCTTTAAATTGCTGAAATTTAATAACAAAGTTAAGCTCATGTCGGCTGCTTGGCAAATTGAACTCTTCAATATAAGGCTTTTAAATTTTCTTTGTATCCAGACTTCTCTGTAAATTTAAGCAAGACGAGAGCAGCATTAAATGACATCAAACGAGCCCTCAGGGGATCAGATATTAAATATAGCCTTAAATATCCTGCAATCTTCATAATGAAGCTGACAGTCTATGTGAAATATTTCCAAACCCTATCGAATGCTTGGCAAGCACTACAGGAATTGAGCCCAGATCTGACTAAGGGTAAGAGCATGATCCTCTCATAAAGGAAAAGAAAATAGAGAGTATAAGCCCTGAAGAAAAGGATTAGGAAAACTAGGCCACTCATCCACAAATCTATTTGTCATATTTATAGTGTTTTAGGGTACAATTAGTACTATTAAACAAGATATTTAGTGTAGCTTGATAATCAGTACTTTCAGTATATTGATTAGCCAATATATAAGTATATCCATATATTCATATTTATATTATCTCCTTATTTCTACTTATATTTACAGTGATATACATCTGTTTATGTTTATAATATGTACACAAGGTTAATATATTCATAACTATTTACTTGTGTGGTATTTGTGACTACATGCATCATATAATGGGTATTTGCATATTTATTTTTTACATTTCTACCCATACTTAACATTTATATATTTATAACATATATATGATAATGTAATCATATTTATTTGTTTGCACGTATTATCATTTATGTCAGTTTATGTTTACCATTTCATTAGTCTACTGGTATAAATATTTATATATCATATGTATATTTGCATTTTATACTATTACTTATCCATTAATATCTATGAAGCAATAGCTTTCATTCATTGATATACCTTGGCATATGTAGGTATTTTGATAAATATATGTATATTTCTGACAGACTCCTAATTAATTCATATTATATGTGTGGGGTGGGTTCAAACATATACCATTTCAGATATGAACATTCCCATTGTGGAAGTCTGGGATATTAAAGACAAGATGATATATGTTTTGGTATGGTTTCATTTGGTTTGGGATTTGTTTGTCTGTAGAGGTTCTTGGAGACTGTCAAACTATTGGGTGCCAATTAACAGCTAAACAACCACTGATTTTTCATGAACTCTATTAAGCTTTGTTCCTGGAACATATTTCTTAATGGATCCCTTTAAGAGAATCAAAACCTTGAGGCATTTAAAATCAAATGAATGCCATATAGCGTTCCTCCAGAAGACCCATTTAAAGAATGAAGATTCAGACAAAACTATGGAAGGGATGTAAATGTCACTCCTCTTTCAACTCCAGAAGCAGAGGAGTAGCAACAGTAATCCACAAAAGCCTAACTTTTCAATTTATTTTGTCTTCAGATCCAGAGAGAGTATACAACATAATCGAAGGCATTTTCAATATTAAGAAACACCTTTCATTGCAGAAATAATGGACCTTTTTTCCAACAAAGCTGATATTCCCATGGTACTAGGAGGAGATGGAAAGTTGTCATGCATAATATCATAGACATATCTCAGTGTTCTAGGCAAATTATCTTTGCAAACTATCTGTTATCCCTACTGAAGGAGTTTGGATGAATGGACTTTGGAGACTAGAGCATCCTCTGAAGTATGACTACCCATATTGGTTCATGCCTCCTAGTCCAGATTAATTGCATTTTATGTTATCTAAAATGTTAGCTCCTGCATGTCTGGAGATGGAAGTTGGTAATATTATCATCTCTGATCATGCTCCAATTTCTCTTCATATAGATACTGGTCATAGTACTACATGATTATCAAGGTGAAAGTTGAACACAAATCTACTTAGAGACCCTACATTTCTTTAGTTGCCAGCTTCTAGAAGGAAATACAAATAGTGTCTCCTCTATTACAACTTTATGGGAAGCATTGAATGCTACTTTAAGGGGAGAATGCATAGAAGAAAAGAATGAAGAAGAAAAGAAGAAAGAAAAGAATGAATTACTTAATCCTTTAATGGAGGTGGTTGATAAGTTTGTAGTGAGGGAAGAAGAGATGACTCATAGCAGCTCATACTGGGGACACACAGTGTAAAGGTGTAGAGGCATGTGACCGCCCCATGTGTCATCTCTGGGAGGAACCTTCCAGAACCACCACCCAATCCTGCTGGCTCCTAGGGGACTGGGTCCACAAGAGTGGGGAGCATGTGCCTCTGGGCCAGGGCCGGGAGACTCACAGCACCACAGTATCTCCCCAGAGCTCCCGCAACCTCAGAAACATCTTGGCAGGGGAAAGGGTACAAACCATAAGTCTAACTTGGAGTAAGCAAAGGGAACCTGCCTCTGGTGCCTTTCCCAGTGATCCCACATCCTTTGCCTGGCCCAGTGCTGCTTCACTCTGCTTGCTAAATTTACCTGTGTGTGCGGGGGTATCTTTATCCTTTTCCCACTGAGCTTTCCCCCTCCCCCTCCTGACTGTTTCCAGCTCACTTGGCCCCTCTCCCTGGCAGATGGGCTTGGGCGGGGAGTGGAGAGGATGGGACACAGAGATGCTTCTCACGCTGGCTGAGGGTAGCCATTTCATGGGTGCTGCCTCTGTGCAGTGTGGTGGCTGCCTGACAGAAAGTCCAGCTGGGGAGGTGGCAGAGTCCCACGCTTTCTTCTCCCTGCCCAAGCCCGGCTGCAAGGGACAGGCGCCAAGTGAGGTTGCCAACTTTCATTCTGTAAATAAGCACCCGAATTCCACAATAAACCAAAAATAAAGCTAATTCCATTTCAGAACAAGGCTAATCCCTAAGAACTACACTCTCTATGTGACTAGATCCACACCGGCGTGCAGTCTGGGACTGTGGTGGGCCTGCTGTGCACCCCTGACTCTCTGCCCCCCATGCCTCTGCTTGCCTCTGCTTCCCCCTCCTTGCCCCTGCTTTCCTCCCCCACCCCCATTGCTCCTGCTTGCCAGGAGCTGATAAAAAAAATAAAGAAGAAGAAGCAACAAGCTACAAACCAAAAACTAGCCAACAACCAACTCACAAGCCAATTAAGCCAAAAACAAGCACAATTTCTGATTCCTAAGCACATTCCCAGCTTGCTCAGCCCCACTTCCTGCAGCCAGACCGGGAGCGGAGGGGCTGGGTTGCCACTGCCTCCCAGACTGCCTTTTGTAGGCAGCCGCCATGATACACAGAGGTAACAATCTGCAGTGGCTACCCTGGTATGAGAAGCAGCTCCATCCGACCCCTTCCACTCCCTGCACGGGCTTGGCTGCCAGGGAGAGTGACCAAAGGAGCTGGAAATGTGCTGGGGGTGGGAGGTGCAGCAGGAGAAGTAAAGAGCTTTCCTCCCCACTCCACTGGTAGGCTAAGCAGAGCAAGCCCTGCAACGGCAACTTGACTCTCGCAAAAATCTGGGGGGCACCTGACCGTGGTGACCTCCCATGATGCATAACCTCTGGGAGAAGCATAAGAACTCCCAGAATAATGAGCTGCTGCACTCTGTCATTACTTCTAAATACAAATACAATGAATGCATGTCCACCCATATTGAATTCACGCTTAATAGAGTGAAAAAGAGGCATTATGAATGGAAGGATAAAGTGGGCAAACTCCTGGTGAGGAAAGTTAAAATGATTTAATCCAATAACACTTTACCTTCTTTTGTATAGAACAATGGTCTTTCAGTACTAGAACTTGATAAAAAATAACAGTTTAAAGACTTTTATGAATCCCTTTACACATCTTATAGTGAGGTGAATTCCAATCTATTTGAGCAATTCATGGAGGGATTACACTTAAATACATTGTCACTACGTCAGACTGGTTATATGGAGAAAGGTATCTCTCTTGTCTCACTCAGCGCTGGCAAAGCAGCTGGATGCAGTGGCTTTCCAGAATAATTTTTAAGACATTTATCAATCAATTAGTACTAAAATTGTCAGAAGTCTATAAAGAAATATTTACAAAATAAATAATGTCATGGGACATGAAGAATACAATAAATTACCCTAATTCTAAAATAAAAGACAAGATGGTCTTCAATGTGGCAATTAAGACCCCTCTCTTGGTTGAACACAGATTATACAATTCTCACAAAGATTCTGGCTTCACTTTTAAACAACATTTCTCCATCAATCATTCATATAGACCAGATGGGTTTTATATGTAGCAGATTAGCAGTGGACAATGCTCAGAAAATTCTCCACTTAACTGCCAGGAAAAAACAACTGATGCTCCAGCTGCAATACATCATGAGATGCTGAAAAGTCCTTAATTTTAAGTGGAATGGACATATCTACAACAATCCTGAGAAAACTGGGATTTGGACCTAAATTTCTTACCTGGTTTGATATTATTTACAAGGGTCCCTTGCCTCTTTTCTGACAAACAGTGTTATCTCCTCCACATTTTAAGGAGCACTTCAGGGATGCCCTCTATTCCCTCTATTATTTGATATAGCCATGGATTCTCTAGCAGAGTATATCAGGCAGACACCATCCATTGAAGTAATTATCATTTGGGACAAAGAGTACAAGAATAGTCCATATGCGGATGATATTCTGTTCACTCTCAAAAATTCCTCCTTTTTGATTCCACTGCCACTACCAGCAATAAATTACTTTGGTGAGCTATCAGAATTTCAGATAAATAAAACAAGTCTCATGTGATGGATATTTCTCATAGACTAAATCCATCTCAAACACAATCATTCTCCTTTCGTTCATACAAAGAGATAACGTACATAGACATCAGGATTTGCTCTGATTTATCAAAGATAGTCACTGCAGACATGGATGTCATAATGAGACAAGTAACAAAAAACATGAAGAAATGGCATTCACTACCAATATCTTTATTGGGAAGGGTGGAAGCTATTGAATGTAGGACCAAGATCAATGTACACGTTTAGCTTAATTCCGCAGAAATTTCTTGCTTCAACTTTTACAAGAATAAATACAGTTGAACAACAATTCTTAGATAATACATAGTCACAATGGATATGTCACAAGATAATTAATAAAAAATGGGCAAATGGAGAGCTGGGGGAGTGGGATTACCTGAATTATATTTATATCACCTGGTTTTTCAATTTAATTGTTTTAATAAGACTGTTATGTCCATCCAACTCTTCCCAAGCTCCAGTGTGGCTTGAGATTGAAAAAAAGAACGATTCACACTTCTGACTCTCTTTCTGCACTTACATTTTTAGAACAGTTCCCTGCGCCTTTAAGGGAAAACACAATATTTACATGCTCTTAAATTGTTCTTTGGAAAATCAAGTCCATTACCACTTCTGATCTCACCAACTCTTTTTCCACACCAATCTGAAATAATGCCTGATTTAAATTGGTTAACACTAATCCACCTAGCTAACCAAGGGCATAATAACCATATAAGATATTAGTGAATAGATAATTTTAGCTTCTGTCACATATCTTCATGATAAATACCAGTTACAACAGAGCAAGATGCTTTCTACAATATGCTTAGATTCAAAATTACAAAGGAGCTGGGAAATTGTTGGCAGGCGACAAATAACACCTCACTCAAAGTGCACCTTTAAAAGTATGTTAGCCAAAAACATCTTGTTGGTAACATATTCAAATGGCTGAACTCCTTGATTTATCCTGCTGACAATACCATAAAAGAAAAATAGGAGAAGGAGCTAACATTTCCATTTCCTCTGACAGTTGGGAAAATACCTTGTGTAACAGTTTTCTGTTTTTGCGTTTCTTTCAGGACAAAATTCCAAATAGTTATTATTTGACTCCTGAGCAGTTGCATAAAGCTGGAATTGCCCCACATAGTAAATGTTGAAGATGGGGCAGCTCCAGTGCAAATCTGTCTCATATATTTTTTGATTATCAAAAACTATATGAGACAAGTTTGCATTGGAGCTGTTCCATCTTACCAAAACTATATCCACATTTTGGAATGAGTAGTGAGGTGCTCTTCCTAAGGCATCCAAGCTACATCATCTCTCTGTGTTTTGGACTTTCTGGATCTACTCTGTTCAAGTAATGCCAGGAAATGGATTGCTGAAGCATTTATTTTGGCCAAAAGAGTCATTATACAAAAAAGAAAATCTGCTATTCCCCCTGCATTCTTTGACTGGCTAACTAAGCTAACTAACATTGCCCCCATGGAAAAAAACCTGATGATCTATAGAGACACAGGATCCACCTTATGAAGACACTTGGTCTTTCTTTAAAGCATTCCTGATAGAGTGGGTTTTTGATGCATCTCCTTTTTTGGAGGGGCTGGGGAATGTGGGGAGGAGGAGGCATTGTTAAGAATTATTTATCTTATAACATTCAGGAGCATTTATCTACAGATATTTCATATTGTGTTATTGTTAACCTGTACTCTGGCTGTGTTTTCTTTGTCTTTGTATTTGAATATGTCTGTATGGATAGGTTAAAACTTCTGAAAAATAAAATTAAAAAATAGATATTCTATATGTTAGAATTCTGCTACCTTCACCAGGGAGTGATAGTGAAGTTCTAAGGCTACAGAGGCAAGTACTCATAGTGTGTGCATTGCTCAGTGCTATTGGAGGGCATGGTGACCTGGTTCCTACCTGTTTCCCTCACCAATCCAAAGCTCTTAAGCATGTGCATAACTCCAAACAGGAGACTATGATATATGAGATGTACTCGAGCTCTTTGTAGGATGATCCTACGTTTCTGACCCAGGAACTGGTAGTTCAAGTTGTCAAGGGTTTATGTGGTAGACAGACACACCTTTTGTGCCAAAGGCTATTATGTCTCCCTTGGGAACAGCTTCCCCCATGGACATTAGACTTGAAGGCATTTCAGTCTTCCTTGTAATGGAATGATACCAAAGCCATCTGCTAAGGAATCTGATTGGGCATCCTAAGACTGGCTTCTTACACAAGTGCGTTCAAGCCACTAAAGGGTTTTCCACACAATTTCTGCACTCTGTTCAGTAAGTTCTATTTCTCATTAATGGAATTGCTGAACTGCAGTGGCAACAATTGTAAAATATGCACACACAAAACTGGCCAATTGCAATTTGGATTCAGATTTAATGCTTGACCTCGGACTGTGAGATAACTTTGAGAGAATAATCCATATGGAGAAGATGAGATGAGGAAGAAAATAACACAATAATAATTAATATCAGAGTTGGGTTAAACTGATGGAGGTAATAGTTGCCCTTATCTGAAACAGTAGCAGCCTCCATCCAAAACACAGGCATATGTCACTGCCCAAAACAGAAGGGTTTGGCTGGGTACTGTTTAGTGAAGGTTTGTATGTCTGTGAAAGAGGCAGAGAGAGGAATATTGCAAGGAAGCACCAGACACAGACAAAGAAGAATTGTAGCATTTCCCTGAGAAAGAACTAGAAGAAAGCTTTTGTGGTAACAGCTGGCTAGAAATAAGCTTGGAGCTGTGAGCAAAGCAATGGTCTCGTGTTTGATTCCTTCTGTTTTCAGGAAACAGGACTTTGTATATCCTTTTTACAGGAATACAACTGTATCAAAGATCATTGATTCATCATTAGTTTCTCTTCGTATCTGAAACAACCCACAGGATGCTCAGTTTGGGCCAACCTCTCAGGTTAAAAGGGGGTAACCCTAACAGTAATCATACTTCATGCTTAGTTCTCCATTTGTCTGCTTAAAAGCTACAAACATTAACCACCAACCATTATGCTGGCCAATGACTGAGAGAGGCTTTTTTTTTTGTTTGTTTTCCTGAGCCTAAATGCCATCTTAAAGAGCATGACAGTGAAAGCTAGAGTAATTGATTAAAGTTAATAAATATTCCTGCCTTTGATCTAAAGTTGTGAAAACGTAGGCACCAAAACTAAAAATGCTTGCAAGTGAACATAATTATGAATGTTTGTAGTCCCAATGGACTATGCATAAAATGACTTGTGCAGAAGGGACAGCAGAATCAGGGCCTGAATTGATATGGAGCAAAGGGACATAGTTTGTTGTTTTAAATTGCATAATGGAACAGATGGCCTGATTTTCAGAAGTGCTGAGCACCTGCAGATTTCAGTGAAATGAATAAGCATGGTGAGCACTCAGCTGAGGCAATGTGGGATGTGGTGGTGGGGCATGTGGAATCATGCTTTCCCTCCCCACCTCCCATTTGCTGCTTGGCTTCTACTGAATGTGCTCACACTGACTGAGCATGCTCAGTAACACTGCTGAAGCTGGCTGCCCTCATACCCCTCCCCACACACATTATTGTCAGGCATGGGTTGTCATGTGGCATCTCTGAAAATCAGGCCAAAAGCCATTATTTCTTTCTTTAGTCATTGAAATTCCCATATCTTGGAACTGCTAGTGAACACATTGCTCCTAGGGAACCTACAACACTTGAGGCTTCCATTGTAGATTAGCTTCCCAGAATGAGCTAATGTCCAGAGGCTTGTAGAGCTTGAAAAGGTTCATTGGCAAATCTGAGTTCTGAAAAGACAGCAGTCATGTGATTTTTTTTATTTAAGATTTTATTATTTTAATAGTTACTGTGGATGGTCACATGATGCTTGTTAAATCATGCTTGACCTGTTTCTTTTAATTTCAATATTTATGAGGCAGATGTAGTCAGAATTTTTCAGTCAATTTTTTTCTGAGGCAAAATGGGAAATTCTACCATTAGAAAATACTGAAAATAAATGTTGTCATTTTCAGTGCAGCTCTATAGTGAACATAGAAGCTGTTAGCTCCTTGAGGCAGGGGCCATCTTTTAGTTCTGTGTTTATAATGTGCCTGGCATTATGTGGTCTTGGCTTATGAACTGGGACTTCTGGACAGTACTGCAGTAGAAATGATAAATGATAAAATATTTGTTTTTAAATAAAATAAATGGGTAACATTTTCAAACCTGGGGGTGAAATCCTGGCCCAGTGAAGTCAATGGAAGATTTGTCATTGGCTTCAGTGAGGCCAGGCTTTCATCTAGATGACTAAAGTTAAACTCTGAAATCCATACTTAGGCAACTAAATTCTGGGTGGCTGGATTCAGTGATGAAAAGCTAGTTCCCTTTAACCTCAGTGAAAGCTGCAGAGTCCTACTGCCTCTAAGAATAAAGTCATTTTTACTGAGGTGCCTAGATGTAAGAGCCTAACCTTAGACATCAGGTTTGAAATTTTTTGACTTTATGAATTGTTGTTTGTGAGTGGTACGAAAGGTAATGCCTATTGACTTTCAATGAGAGTTGGGTGCCTAACTCACTTAGGCACCTTTGAAAACCTGACTCGTCCTTATTTGTCCAGCTTCTATTAATTACCATTATTAATTCATGGTAAGATGATCACTGGACTCACTTCTTCCAAGGAGAACATTCGAACTATCCTATGGCATTTCAGCAGTTCCCAGACTACTTTACAAAATGCTGCTCTCCTTCCTCCTTCACATACCTTTAAGGTACAATTGCAACTGCAAGTTTCTGTTACAAAGATTTATTTTTCTAAAGTTGTTTCTTGTAAAAAAAATCCACACCAGGAAGAGTCCCTTCAGAGTGCTCTAACCATCATCTGACTTCAGTATAGGCACATACTAGATGAACTAATAGAAAGCCAAATCCTGAGGTCTTTCCTCAGTTTTCATTCAGGGTTTGGATCCAGATCCCACTGAAGTTAATGGAAAGTCTTCAGTGGGATTTGGATCATGTCTTCAGTACTTATTTAGGTAAGTGAGAAACTGAAAATATCTGTTATAACTCAAGGGTTATGTGCACTTTACCTGAAATATGAAACTAAAGGCTAATAGAAAAGAATCTATGTCCTAAAAAAGAGAATTGCAGTGAGCAGCAGTAGAGACAGAGTTGACACAAGGCAATATCACAGGAAGGGGTTCCTGTTTCCCTTCTCACTAAAGAGAAATGGAGAAAGAAATCAGCCAGGCCTTTGTATATTTTTTCTTTCTGTGATTTTACAGGCCATTAACATGTAATACATCTTAAAATGGTACAAACAGTAGGGGTTAAGAGAAGCTGGCTCACTGAAGTTTCAATAATTATGCACTGGCACTGAGTTCCTTAAAGAAATGAGTAAAGAGACAGTGGGGTGGTTGACCTCTTCTAAAAGCATGGCATGTGGCCTAAAGGGACTGCAAAAATAATTCTCTTGGGAACCATGAAAGTTAATATCTAGGGATTAAAATAAATCTCTGCACTGAATGAAAATATGAATACTTTTTTCATTTGTATTTTCCACAGTCTATGCCATTGTTAACTTTGTTGAATATTTTAGCTTTAACATTTATTTTAATGATGTGCTATAAAATACTAACTATATGTAGAACATTAAAAGTAATTTCTTTGAAATGTCTTATATAAAGCTTGTTTGTAGGTTCAAAGGAACTGTAAAAAGCAATCAGCCAAAACTATATGTGATTATTACTTTTAGTTATTATTTCTACTCCAGAAGTAACCATAAGGCCTCAGGATCAGGGCTCCACTGTGCTTACAAACATATAGACAGTCACATGGTTCCATGACTGTTTTTTTCTTTGTGCTACTTTACATTATTATTTTTTTCACAGAGCCTTGGAGCCCAATACTTTATGGCAGGGTAAATGTATAAATGTGTGCAGGGTGACAGAAAATTAAGCTCTTGGAATTGTTCTGATGCCAATAATAGAAAGTCCTATTGATATCAGTGAGAGAATTTTGCCTGATTGCCAAGATTCGGTCCAAAGAGAATGCAGAAGAGTCCGTATGATAGTCAATGGAATTGTTCCTGGGTGTAAAATTAAGCAAATTCCTGAGGGCTTGTCTTCACTGCACAGTTAACTTCATTTGTTACACAAGTGTTGCCCCTAACATCCCATCTATTTATAAACAAGATAAAACCACCACCATATTTTAGTTAAATCCAGTGGGCTGGCCTGCCAGGGGATAGGTTACTCTTCAAGTTACTACAGCTTGTCAGCTGCTGCCAGAATTACTCTGTATGGTGACCCAAACACTTTGTGAAGCTCAGATATTATTTTGCACTGTAGCTGCTCTCACTCTAGCTAGGTTAACTCAGAGGATTTAAATTGAGCTAACTCAGCAGTGAAGATATAACTTGAGTCTTTGGAAGATCAGGACCTTAAACAGTCAGATGAATATCTGCATAATAAAAGTTTGGGAAGTGACTGGATTCTATATAAACACATCTGAATTATATATAAAATGATGTGAAGGAATGAACAGGAAATAAGATGAAATCTGCAAAAGAGGACTGTTAAAAAGAAAGTCTATCAATTTCAGAGTCACTCTCAGTGTTAGCTCATGGGTCGTGTCTATTATGCAAGTGAATGTAGAAAAATGAAAGGCAATGAGGCTATAGGGAGAAAAGCACTAAAAATGAATATACCCCCTGTATACAGCTCTATTCGGCATTGGTGAGGCCTCATTTGGAGTACTGAGTTCAGTTTTGGGCCCCACACTACAAGAAGGAAAAATTAGAAAAAGTCCAGTGGAGGGCAACAAAAATGATTATGGGGCTGGAGCACATGACTTATGAGTAGAGGCTGAGGGAACTGGAGTTATTTAGTCTGCAGAAGAGAAGAATGAGGAGGGATTTGATAGCTGCTTTCAACTGCCTGAAAGGAGGTTCCAAAGAGGATGGATGTAGACTGTTCTCAGTGGTAGCAGATGACAGAACAAGGGGCAACGGTCTCAAGTTGCAGTGAGGTAGATTTAGGTTGGATATTAGGAACATCTTTTTCACTAGGAGATTGATGAAGCACTGGAATGGGTTACCTAAGGAGGTGGTGGAATCAGGACTGGCTCTACAGTTTTTGCAGCCCCAAGCAGTGCACCGAATTGCCGCCGCAGATGGCGGGGGCAGTCCCTGTGCCCTTAGGGCGGAAGGTGCATTTCCACGATGGCAGCAATTCGGCGGCAGCTTCTATGTTTAGCTGAAGCCGCTGCGGACAGCTAAATATAGAAGCTGCTGCCGAATTGCCGCCACAGCGGAAACGCACGTGACACCCTAAGGGCACACAGACTTCCCCCAGCGTCACCGGCTGCAATTTGACACACTGCTGGGGGCAACACAACAGGGACTGCCGGCCCTTGAAGATTGCCGCCCCAAGAACCAGCTTGGAATGCTGGTGCCTGGAGTCGGCCCTGGGTGGAATTTCCTTCCTTAGACATTTTTAAGGTCAAGCTTGACAAAGCCATGGCTGGGGATGATTTAGTTGGGGATTGGTCCTGCTTTGAACAGGTGGTTGGACTAGATGTCCCCCTGAGGTCCCTTGGAACCCTGATATTCTATGATTCTATGATTCACTATAAAAGAAAGGGCTAAATAATTCCAAGTTATCTCTCTCTGTCTGTCTGTCTTTCACCTAAGAAGACAAAGACACTAGAACCTTTGGGCCTGTGGGAGAGATCCTGACAAAAGAAAGGAAGGCTTTTGGTGAGAAAGGCCATATTAAACAAAGACTTGTACCAAAATATGGTATATTAAGTTTTAAACATTTAGATGCATGTTTTCACTTTAATTTGCTTTGTAACCATTTCTAACTTTATCGCCTATATATTAATTAAAATTCTATTTTTTATTAATAAACCTGTGTTATTTTTTAAATCTAATTCTATCCAATACTATGTTTAAACTGAACTGTCTGGTAACACCAGTTACAGTAGCAAACTGTTGAATATTGACTCTTTATAAGAGCAACAAGGCTTTCGTATCTGAATTGTTCAGAAGAGAGCTGGACAGTACAGAATAAACATTTTGGGAACAGGAGTGCATTGCGGTCACCCTGCAAGTAATAGCCAAGTCTGGTGGAAGCCAGTGTTGCTGATGGGCTTCTGGGATCAGAACTACTGGACGTAGGCTGCAGCTATACCTAGACACTCAGGGTGTGCCCTGAGTACTGGAAGGCTGTTTGTGAGCAGCCTTAGTTGGGAGCTATAACAGCACAGCATTATGAAGGACCCAAAGTTGCAGGGGAGGCTGTAGCAAAACCCCTATTGGTATGGTTTGCACTCCAGAATGTGATAAAGGTCCTTACCTGTGTACTACCCCTCTATCCTGTGCACTGAATGAGGCAGGGATCTTGTTGAATGTGGCAGGGACAGTATGAAACCATATAATTAAAGAATGTATCAAAATGCAGACACATGCAGAAGAGGGGCAAATTAAGGGAGTGCAGGCCACCTTAATTCTGGAAATGTCCAACTTCTGAATGCTTGACTTTGCTTCCATAACACTTTTAATGTAATTTTTTCCTACACAATATAAATATGTGTTTCAAAACTTGTATTGATCTTGAATAGGAGCATTGTACTACATGGTTTGATAGTAACATTTTTTGTTTGATACATAATGTGATATGTGGTGATCAGAGCTTACTTGTATTGCTTGCTCACAGAGACAAAGTTAAGGTTACCTATTGCCACCTTGGCGTTTCCTGCTTTTGAGTGACTGATCATGCAATCATAATATTATATTTTTTGATGCGCTATTAATTTCTGCTCTACGGAAAGTCCGAATTACTCCTTGTATATGTGACTGTGTTGTCCTCTTTGGGTGGCTTCTAAAAATGATAAAACTTTTATATGTATACACACTGAGGTTAAAGAATAGAGGTTTACCTCTCTCAAGAGAACTTTATTTAATTATTGTTAAATTAACAATCATACATGCAATAAATGTATCAAATATTTGTTCTTTATAAACATGACCTTAAATGCCTATGTGTGTATATGTACTAATGTTTTGATATTTTTACAGTGGATGCATAATTATAATTCCCCCATTTCAGCTCTCCAGGAAGGGGTATTATAGTTTTCTTTTTTTCTTTCTTTCTTTTATTGTTGCATGAAGGTCCTAAGGATACCTACAACTATAAAGTCGATAGTCAAAGGTACGTATGTGATTTAGCTGTTGACCCTGGTGTCAGGAAGCAAATGTCAGTTTTTGACATTGGATTCTTTCTGTCTCTTATATACACACTCCTTCTTGTCTCAATTATTTAAAAACTATGGGCCAGATACATAGCAAGTGTAAGTTGTCACATCTCCACTGAAGTCAGTGGAGCTACATCAGTTTACCTCAGCTGAGGATCAGACCCATAAGTTCTTTAGACATTATTTTTTCTGAGTGTGAATCATTTGCAAAGTGATCCTAGTTTCTCCCAATGTTCAACCAATAGTTTATACAAACAAATATCATGTGAGGCGTTATTTTAAAATTGCTATTTGCTTCGATTATTTGCTGTTTGTAGAGTGTGATTGGTTGTCTTAGTTACAAGGTAATATTTCCACTCTGTGACCTGAAAATCCATAAACAGCAGAACAAATAATGCTGAATAAAGAATAATGCACATTTGTCCAAATAATCATCTGTTCTAAAATATATAGCACTTTAGGGTGCACAAACATTTTTACAATTAAATCAGATGTCATGTGAGTTCTTTCAAACAATTAACAATGTGATTCCTTGAGTAATCGTGAACTGAACTCACCATACTATTTGCCAATCGCTTTCTATGTCACATGACCAGCCCTAAAGATGAGGCCACAATTAGGTTTCACTTGATTCCCCTCACCAGTTTATCAGGGTTCCCTTGTAGGGTACGCGATGGAGTATGTGTCAGGGTTCACGTTAATCCTAAGTTAGAGATGACTCTAAATCGCTACTCCATTTATAATGGCACTCTTTAAAGAGATATTACATCTTACTATAGATGAACTGTTCTTTTCATAATGCCTCTTATTATATGTGAAATGTTTTGGATGATATTATCTTCACCTCTGTGAAACACTTCTCAGAACTTGATATGAGAGACTGTAAATCAAAAGTGCACAAAGAGTATTTTTTTCCACTTCAGAGAAGCTGAGAGGATTTGGAAGAAAAAATCATAGCTGGAAATATTTTTAAAAAAACATTTTTTTAATTGGGAAAGACAGTAACCTAAGGAAATGGATCTGGGCAAATTAAGATCTGAGAATTTATTTTCCTAGAAACAAGGATTAGTTCTCATTAGACTGGTGTTGGTGAAGCCACCTCAGGTTACTTTTTAATTAAAAAAAAATGTGATAGCTCTCATGTGTAAAATGTGTGTGGCAGATTAAACAATCTGCTGTAGGAGAAAATTTCTTAAAGTTTCTTTTTTTCATTAGGTTTTAGATCTACTCCTTTATATGCAGAAGAAATGCACGGCATAGGGATCTGTACACAAGTTTCAAACTTGAGGACAGGACAAAAAGTAGAAAAGAAACAAAGGTGTGTCTACAAATCTGGAACCCCAAGTTCTTGAGTAGGATAAGCATTCATGACACAGTCAGTTACCCCGATCTTGAGCTACAGTGCAAACCCTGTGTGCTGCACCCCAATATCCACTGTGAGGTTCATCCCACTCTAGGAAGACCTTCTGGTGGCTTATGAATGGCGTGCCAGCTTTTGCGTCAACCCCTCCCCCCACACATATGGAGGAGGTACGTCTGGAATAAATGAGGTGTGTTGAGACTTCTCAGCACTAGTTGCTGAATTGGCCACTCAACGTCATTAGTAGCCAGTGTAAATTAGAGCAGCCCTTAATTTTAGCAGCGTTGGCTCACCATGAACAGGTAGCACAGGATTAGAGGAGGAGAACAAAAGTGGCTTAAAGTCACCTTAGTGTGCTCTTTCCCCATCACTAGCTGCCTGTGCACCTCTTGACCATGGCTGCAGACTGGGGCCAGCAGTGGCATTTGGGTCTTTGTTGCTTTGCTTGAAGCAACTACTATCTTTTTTATGTAGGATTTGTGAAGATTTGGTAGGTCGGTTCATGGAGTGGTCACTAAGGATAGGACTGAATTCAATGCTTTTGACTCAGCCTTTACTTCATAAAATATAGATATCCCTGGGAAAGCTGCATTTTGAGAGCATGTCTTTGTGTTGACTTAGATGTCTAAGCATCATGTTTGAAATGCCTAAACTCCCTCAACCACTGCTCCAAATGCAGACGAATTTAATCCAGTCCTTCAGCAGTGGTTATACAGAGTGTTGTACAGCCTAGTGTATGCATGATATTTGGGATGAAACTGTAAAATCCATCACCACTGAAATACAGCCACCTTTTGGGTGAAGGGTGGTAGTTAAGTGATGCAGTGCATTCTCCATAATAGCATGTGTAAATGGGTGCAGGTGAAGAACATTTTTTGGCTAAGAAAACCTAGTCAAATCCCAATTTTTCAAAAATTGTATGCTATATTTAATGGCCATATACTAGTGCAAATAAGGCATTGTTTTTTAAAGTCTCCCACAGTGGGTGATGGGATGAAGGGCCCTAGATAAATGTAAGATATATGCAGAAAGAGATTATTTTTAAACAGAACTGCTTTTTACTGATGTAAACAATGAAATAATGTTTGTGGTCAATTTAAATAATTTATTATGAATACATTTCTTTTAAATATGTGTAACTTCAGCTTCCGAGGAGAATAACATAAGACTATAGTCCTCATAAATTCCTATATTTTGCCAGCAGGTGGACAGAGAACTTTATTTTTGTTTCATGAAAGAGGCAATACATATGACTTTAAAAGAGTAACATATTCCAGATGTATTTTTTTTTAATAGCTCCAAGCAGTCATTCTATAAACTACTCTACCTTTCCCAGGAGCAATATGTATAAAAACTGCTTTGGTTATTCATAATTTAAATGTTTAAACTGAATCATGTTGAGAGAACATGAGCCATTGATATTATTTATATTAAATCTAGCTAATCACATTGCATTATAATTAGCTTTTACGTAGGATGGAGACTACAAAAATTGTGCTGGAAGTAGGAGTTCATGTCGTTTTCTTATGATCTCCAAATGGCTTTATCAAGACTCTAGTGTGGAGAATGATGTCGTCCTCGGGGGGATCACGAAAAATAAATCATTATTAAAGATACATAAAGAGAGCTCAGCTTAGAAAGATGCATCCATTAGAAAATTAGATAGGTTGCTTTATCTTCATTAGATCCCCCTAATGTTCCAGTGCAAGGTTTTTGATAATGAAACAGTCTCTTTAGTTGGTGCAATGCTTAATGTTAAGACATGGCTAATAACCCAACTCAGTTTTTTAAAACATTAATTTTTGAATTGTCTTACAATAAGAAAAAACAACGTGATGTCCATGTTCATCTCTGATGATTTAATCACAATTGTCATGTTTGAAATATAACTATTATAGTGCAAGCAGTGTTAAGCGCTTTCATTTAATTGCCATTTTATGGAGTGTTTAACTCATTAAACATATTCCTGTGGGCTGAAAGAGAATACCAACCCTTGATCAAGGAAAGATATATTTTGTACAATTTGATATTTTTAAAAAGTACTCAAGTCAGTTTGGATTTTTTTCTTGAATAAATAAACTTTTATATATATATATTGTGACAGACCCAGGCCAGTGTAGTACAGGAGTCTGGTAGAGTGCAAATATACTAGTCATTGGCTGAGTAGTTTTCTGTTCCCTAAGTGACTAGAGCAGGGGCTGCACTGGAGTAATCAGGAACCTGCTAGAACCAATTAAGGCAGGCAGGCTGATTAGAACACCTGCAGCCAATCAAGGCAGGTTAATCAGGGCACCTGGGTTTAAAAAGGAGCTCACTCCAGTCAGGGAGGGAGGAGCTACAGGAGAGGAAGTGCATGTGAGGAGCTGGGAGCAAGAGGCACAAGGAGCCGAGAGTGAGAAGCTGTGCTGCTGGAAGACTATGGAGTACAAGTGTTATCAGACACCAGGAGGAAGGTCCTGTGGTGAGGATAAAGAAGAGGTTTGGAGGAGGCCTTGGGGAAATAGCCCAGGGAGTTGTAACTGTCATGCAGCTGTTACAAGAGGCACTATAGACAGCTGCAATCCACAGGGTCCTGGGCTGGAACCCGGAGTAGAGGGTGGGCCCGGGTTCCCCCCAAACCTCCCAACTCCTGATCAAATACAGGAGAAGCTGATCCAGAGTGTGTGGAAGATCACTGAGGTGAGCAAATCTGCCAATAAGCGCAGGACCCACCAAGGTACAGGAGGAACTTTGTGTTTAGGACTAGGGGCAAAAAAAGAACATTTCAAAAACATGAAATATATAATAGGCCCCTTCCAAACCTGCAAGTTACAGATCACCTACAGAAGGGCTCTTACATGGTCAAGAGGAAGTTGGCTACATGTAATGAAAGAGGCACTCATCTCTTTCCAAATATGTTGGAGAACATACACACACACAAGTCTCTTACACTCTCCTTTGTATACTAGCTCTCAGGAGAACACATCCAGTCATGCATCAAAGGACTTTCTATTTACTTCTTTGGGCTCTGATTCAGGTCATAGGGGCCAGATTTAAAAATTTTTAGGGGCCTAAAGATTCAGATAGCTATTCAGTGGGACTTACAAAAGTGTTTTTCAGTAGAAGTTAGGTACTTCATCTAATTTTGAAAATCCCATTAGGTATCTGAAATACCTTGGAAAAATTTGGCCCCACATTCTTTATAATACAGTTTTCTTATTTCAAGATTTGATTCTGTTGTTAAGTGGTCAGATAATCAGACTCAATCAATTTATTACCAAAGATTATTAGTCAAAGATTAATCAGCACAATATAGGAAGGCAAATACCTTACTGATCAGGGGAAGCAGTTCCACCGTCTGCTCCATTTTAACTATCTTTCAGAACCTCACCAATTTATACATCATGGTTGTTTAAAAACAAACAAAAAATAACACAAGCAAAGAAAATTCCATTCTTGTGACCTGTGGAGTTCTTTTCATGGCATCTCCATTTACAAAACTGATAAGCTAAAAACATCTGTCACAAGTGATTATCTTGTCAGTCACAAAACACCTGTAACAAGAAGCATTCTGTGGCTTGGTTTCATGGACATCTGGACATTTTCTAAGAGCCAGTGGGTCAGAGCAAGTGATCACACACAGCCCATCATTCAACAGCACACTAAGATTTAAGCTGACTGCAAAAAATTATAAATACAAAGCATACTGGATGTTGATCATTTACAAAGGATCATGGGAGTCTGGTTCATCTGCTAACAGCCTGTTTCTTATTTTCTACTTATGTATGTGTACACACACAATGTATATGTTTTTATAACTGAAAAAAACATTAAAACAATGACTATTCTGAATGATGAAATAATTTTATTTTTAACAGTTAATGGATCAAAGCTACATAATATTTTCTGCACAGAAATAAAGGAATTTAAGTATGAGAAAAAGAAATGGGACTGTCACAGAGTTCCTTTGTTGCTACTCAGCGGGCCATGCTGCCTGGTCAATTTCTTGGTTTCTTAATCACAAACACGGACGAGGTTGTTATCTTTCATCACATATGTATTCTTTGCTTACAAGTATAACAGAGCATATGGCAGGCTTACAGCAAGAGAAGACTTCCACACAGCCTTCTCTTTTCAGCCCCAACTCACCCTCTGAGTTTTGCCCTGCTTTCTGTCCCTCCCAGTTACTGAACCAATTGCCCCATTGACTTACCAATTGCCACCCCAATACCAATAAACCCCAACAGAAATTGGCTTCTGTTAAGCCTGCACTCTTCCCAGTGCTGCAGCAACCTCAGTGACCAGGGTGCTTCTAATAGTGCCCCTTCGCAGGGACCAAGCAGGGTTATAAAGCAGAAATATTTAGGGAGAAGAACCAGAAATATTTTGGATATTGGCAAAGTGTAGAAGTAAAAAACTAAGTGTGTAGGAAAGGGAGGGTTTAGTAAGGTTAAAGAGAGGCAAAAAAGGAATTTACTCTATAGAAGGCTCACTACAAAAACAGGAATTTTATAATCAATGGATCTTGGTGATGGGAAAAGAGGGAATTAGTTGGTATAAGAGTAAACAGCAGAAGTAGCTTGTCATGGTATAAACCCCCACTCTGAACCTTAGTGTCCAAAAGATGGGGTACCAGCATGAATTCTTCTAAGTTTAATTACCAGCTTAGAAGCTATAGCGCTGCACCAACCAGGAATTCCAGTGCCTGGTACACTCTGGTCCCCCCCAAGACCTTGCTCGGGGAACCCCAGGACCCAGACCCTCTGGATCGTACCACAAGGAAAGTAAACCCTTTCCCTCACCGTTGCCTCTCCCAGGCCTCCCCTCCCTGGGTTACCCTGGAAGATCACTGTGATTCAAACTCCTTGAATCTTAAACAGAGAGGAAAATGCACCTTCCCCCTCCTTCTCTCTCCCCCTCCCAGACTCTCCCTGAGAGAGACACTAATCCTAACACAGAGAGAAACTAGCCTCTCTCTCCCCCTTCCCTCCTTTCTCCCCACCAATTCCCTGGTGAATCCAGACCCCGTCCCCTGGGGTCTCACCAGAATAAAAAAAAATCAGGTTCTTAAACAAGAAACTTTTAATTAAAGAGAGAAAAACAGTAAAAATTATCTTTGTAAATTTAAAATGGAATAGGTAAAGGGTCTCTCAGCTATAGACACTGGGAATACCCTCCCAGCCTAAGTATACAAGTACAAATTAAAATCCTTTCAGCAAAATACAAATTTCAACTCCTTCCAGCCAAATACACATTTGAACTCCTCCCAGCCAAATACACATTTGCAAATAAAGAAAACAAACATAACCTAACTCACTTTATCTTCCTAGTACTCACTATTCTGAACTTATAAGAGCCTGTATCGGAGAGATTGGAGAGAAACCTGGTTGCACGTCTGGTCCCTCTGAGCCCCCAGAGTGAACAACAACCAAAATCTAACAGCACACACAGAAACTTCTCTCCTTCAAGATTTGAAAGTATCCTGTCCCCTGATTGGTCCTCTGGTCAGGTGACAGCCAGGCTCACTGAACTTAACCCTTTACAGGCAAAAGAGACGTGAAGTACTTCTGTTCTATTAACCCTTGACTATCTGTTTATGACATAGCTTAACTACCTTAAAATGTTTTTTTTTTCTTTCTTTCCCCAGTAGGTAAAATGACCATGTTGAGTCTTCAACATCTTGCACCGATTATTGTAAAAGATCTAGAAGTCTGCTTCTAATGTGTGCATCTCAAGTCTCTACAGGGAACTACAGAATAGTTTCGCTGCAGGTTAGTCAAAATGTAACTTTTTTGTAAGTGTCTGAAACTATTCTACTTGTCATACAAGAGTTTTATATGATTGTGTTAAGTTAAATTGGTTTGGGTTTAGTTGTTTATATCACTATTTAAAAGTTTGTATTGCCAGAAGGCAAGTGAACTAGAGAACATTTTCTGTGAACTGTGAGGGTAGAAGTAATAAATGGACTTGAAAGATGACTATTCAGAAACTACTCATAATCACCAGCAGAGTATCCTTTTATTTTCATATTAAGCATATAATAATCCAGAATGGTGCAGGGGAGGAAGGGGGCTGAAGGGAGCAACAAGATTCAGGAAAGGAAAGACTGATGAGTCAGATGGATTGAGAGGCAAAACCCATCCTGGCAGTAAGTGAAACAGGATGACTGTGTGTGAATTTGGCCCAGAGTCAAACAATTTGAGCTGTGTTGTAGGCTGATTTGGCTTTGAGGAATTAAGAAATGATGCTTTCCTGATATTAAAGGTAGAAATTGATGAATCTGTACAAAGTTTATGCAAGATGCCTGCAAGACCTGGCAATAATAAAATAATTATAGTCCTTCGCACATACAGTGTTCAATCTTCAGATGCACAGAGCCTGTGCATTTTGCAGATGAAGAACAGAAAGCAAAGCTAGTTGAAGTCCACCTTTCCATCTCCCACAGTTGTGGATCAAGTTTGGGACTGATCACACCCTGAGTATAAGTTGGAGCACACACTGGCTGAAATGGTCTTTGTGCTTTTCTGCCAGTCTACAATTGCTAGTTCCCCATCTCTCCCCACACATACACACTAGATGGGAGAGTGGGTGTTGTGAAGTGGGCTGTGCTGCTTCACACCACTAGGGGATTCCCCTATGTCAGGAACACCACAAAGGGGATTTACCCTGGGTTAAAGATCACATATTCAAAGTCAGCATTGTGGGGGTCAACAGCCTCAAATCTTCAGTTTGCTGATGACATTGATGGCCTGGCAGGCAGTGAAGGTGAACTTGCCATGTGAAACAATTGGATGAAACCACCACAAAATATGGCATAGAAATCAGTTAAAAGAAAACTAAACTGATGGCAAACAAACATGATGGGATCAGCTCACATATCACTGTTAGTGGACAAAAGTTGAAGACAGTGAAACATTTCAAGTATTTGGGGGTAGTCATCACTGATGAAGGATCCGAGGCAAAAATCTGGACAAGAACTGCACAAATAACAGCAGCAAAGCTAAAGCCAATTTGGAGGAATAGGAACATCTCCCTGAAATCCAAACTGAAACTGTTGCATGCATTGGTCATCTCCATTTTTCTGTATGCATGCAAGACATGGACCTTTACAGCAGAACTTGAACGGAAAACAGAGATAGTAGAGATGAGGTACTTCCATAAAATACTGGACATCTCCTACTTTGACCACGTCACTAATGAAGAGGTCCGCAACATCCTCACCCAATGCGCTGGGTTATATGAAGACCTCCTAACGACCATGAAGAAGTGCAAGTTGAAGTGTTACATCCATGTAACAAGATCATCTGGCCTATCCAAGATCATCCTCCCAGGGACAGTACAGGGGAAGAGAAGAAGAGGTAGACAGAAGAAGAGATGGACTGATAACATAAAAGAGTGAACAGGAATGGTCTTCATGGAGACTTAAGCACTGACACACAATCATCAGGGGTGAGAACAATTGGTTGATTCCTCATCAATGTTGGTACCTGTAGCAAAGTGAGACTCACCAGCATGGCGCCTCCTGCTGGTTGTCCTGGGAATTAGCTTGATTCCAGCATGGAGCACCCTCTGCTGGCCGGTGGCTCACCTGCCTTAGGCCCCCGTGTCCTCCCAGACCTTGGTGCCCTTTTCCTGGGGTTCTGCCCCAGCAGTACCCCACTCTCTGGGTTTCCCCTCCTAGGGGAACCCCCAAACCTCTGTCCCCACCTTGCCTCAGTGGCTACAGCCAGTCATCATCTAGTCCCGGTTCACTGGGGCAGATGGAAGTCTGTAAACCATTCATCACTGGCAAGGGGTTAGGACCTGCTGCCTTTGCCTATCCCCAGACTATATCTCTGCAGCCCCAGTACCTCTGCAGACCTTCAACAAGGCCTGCAGTCTGGGGTTTTACCAGACTGGAGCTCCTCAGCTCCCTTGCCCTATTCTCCACCCCTGCTCCAGTTCAGGTACCTTCCTCTCAGGCATCTAGCCCTTATCCCTCCAGGGCTGGAGAGAGAGACTCCCCCAGCTCCTGGCCCCCTGCCTTCTTAAAAGGGCCACTGGGCCCTGATTGAACTGGCCACAGCTGTGGCTGCTTCCCCAGTCAGCCTAGCTTGGCTGCTTTAACTCCTGTTCTCCAGGAGTGGAGCAGCCTCCCCACAACCGTGCACCAATGACCAATGCTGTTGTGGGAGTGATGATGATGATGAATGAATGATCTGGCCCACAACCAGGGCCAGCTCCAGGCACCAACGCGCCAAGCACATGCTTGGGGCAGCATGCCACGGGGGGCGCTCTTTCGGTTGCCGGGAGGGTCTGCTTCTCCCACGGCTCCGGTAAAGCATCCGCAGGCACGCCTGCGGGAGGTCCACCGGAGCTGCGAGACCAGCAGATCCCTCCACAGGGACGCCTGCGGGAGGTCCACCGGAGCTGCAGGACCGGCGAGCGGCAGAGCACCCCCCGCGGCGTGCCGCCGTGCTTGGGGCAGTGAAATGGCTAGAGCTGGCCCTGCCCACAACATATAGAGCCCTTCATCAGAATAGCTCAAAAAACTTTATTAAAGGTAGGAAGTACTTTATTATTATACCCATTCTATAGATTGAAACATTAAACAAAGGGAAGTTACGTGATGTGCACAAGATCACACAGAAACCAGAACCGGAAAGTAGAATACAATCTAGGCCTCTTCTGTCCCAATCCCCTATTTGAAACTCTAGGCCATGATACAACAAAATGCATTTTGACTTTATGGGTACAAATATGTACACATCATGGGGTAAATTCTGTCATCCATACTGAAGAAAAATTCCCATGGACTCAAATGGGAATTTAGTTGAGAAAGGATTGCAGAACTGGACCTTAAGGGAATGTGGCTTACTGAAATAAAAGATGTGAAGGAAATGGCAGAAAAATGCTGCTAATAACATCTGAATTATTAGGCAACTATGATTGTATTACCGGATCTCTGTCATGTACTTTTGCTGTGTTCTAAATAATGTTAGCCTGTCTTTTAACACTCATGAAAGAAAATGTTTTGCATTGTCAACACATTTGTTTGCTATTCATAATGGATGATAGCTAAAAATATAATGTTCTGTCAAACAGAACTGGCCCTCCAGAGCAGGTAAGCAGATGGAAATGGTGTTGTGACAATGAATGCACTGTAATTCAAGTCATTTTGCTTTTCTGCAATCAATTATCTTTTAGACCCACCCATATAATTTACTACTGTTAAAGCAAAAAGAACATATACGTAAGTTTAATTCTGTCCTTATTTACACTGGTATGAAACCTTTGTAACTCCACTGACATCAACCTTTTTTTCCTGATTTGCATTGGTTTAAATTAGGGCCCAATAAGCAGAAAATAATTAAAGTGCTTTAAATACATTTAGGTAGCATGGCCTAGTAAAACACTAGACTGGGCCTCAGACTTGGGGTCTGTTCCTAGCTCTGCCATTGCCCTGCAAGGGACCTTGGGCCAGTCACTTCACTGCTTTCTCCCTCAGTGTTTCCATTTGTAAAATGGGGATAATTATACTTTTGTAAATTGCTTTGATATCTACTGATCTACTAAATAAGAGTGAGATATTATTACTCCATGTTCATTAAAGGGTTTATTCTCCCCAGATGAGTTCTATCTAGTTCCAGTCCAAGAATCTACCACTTGCTCTCCAAGGCAGGGATGGATTAAATCAATCCTGGAAATGGATCGATATTAATTAAAAGGTATATTTTTAATTATGCTTCTTAACAAAAAATGAAGCTGAAACATTTTCACAAATTAAGCCTTGTGAATCTGCTTTTCATAACTTTTTTAACCAAATATTTGTGTGCCAAAACATCAGTAGTCTTTGGGTTCCACAACCATATAAAAATACACCTACATGTTAATTTTGTGATATGTAGGTCCATTCACACCCCCAGTGGTATTATAAAACTTACTCTCAATATGCAAAACGCAGAAAAAATATTTTAAAGTTGATAGATATCTACCAAAAGCAAATATAGAACATATTTACTGGATGAATAAATACACCCCATCAAATTTGGTGTTAGTGGGATAACCTCGGTAAATAACAATATGCAGGATTGGGCCCTTATTTTGTTATGGAGAGCCTGAATCTAATGTCATGTATATCTGCTTTACATCTGTGTAACTCCATTGCCAGCAGTGAAGTTATACCAATGTCAAGCAAAAGTAAAGCAAGGGAAAGGTTGGTCTGGAGACTTAATTCTCCTCCCTCTTAATATGACATAAATTCCATTCCTGCATAAAAATTGGCTAATACAGGCCCTTGTGTTAATTCAGAGTCCCACTGAGCAAGAATCAGCCATAAGGTTCAGGTAGGGGTACCCCATACCAGTTTCTGCAGGCTCTAGTGGATCTCAGATCATGTTGTCTCTTATGTCTATTCCCTCTGACATTTTGCTAAATGTTTCAAAACCAATTTAAAAGAATGATCCTTTAAAAACAATGTTTGGGTTTTTTTTATTTTTCCTTTGAGATTTTTTTCTCTCTCCTTACTAGCATTTAATGCAATTCCTGACTGGCTTCTGATCATTTCCTAATTAATTCTAAGACAGCTGTAACTACAAAGCTGCTCATGGGAACTTTCAGTTCCTTTTACTTCCAGGAGGAATTTTTATGAATAGGGTATTCGCACAGAGTCACTTTAGGATTAGATTCAGTACTTGGTAAATTAATCAGGATTTCTTAGCGTGGCCGGATCTGATCCTAATGTAAGATTATGGGGAAAAAATCCACTGATAACAAATGTGGGTTCCCCACAGAGTCCTATCAATGTGTCTATGCTGCACACTCTTTATGGTGGTATATAGAATACATACACTCAGACCTCCTTACCAGAGGTATAAATAGTAGTGTAGATGATGAGGTATATCTTAGGTGGGTAAAGACACCTTAGGGTATATTCCCTAGATGGCATTCTGTGTGTCCAAGCCGTGCATCCTCTGGTTACACTGCTATTTTTAGCAGAATAGGATCCTGGGGCCTTCTCGTTGCTGGAGCTTTTCCCTGCCACAATGAAAGGGTCCAGCAGTGGGGAAAAGCTCTGGAAGGAGAGATGCAGAGAGGAAAGGCTCCAGCAGCAGGGAGCTGTTAAAGCCTTTCCCTGCTGCCTCACCTCTTCCGGAGCCTTTCACTGACACATGTAGGTATATGTGGTGGTGGATGCAGCCTAGAGCCGTGCATGGATACAAAAGGTATATCTGCAGATATAAAGTTCCTGGTAGAGCCCTGCAGCTTGGCAGATATCCACTTTGTATCTGTGGATATAAATTTTGCATCTGTGCAGGTCTCTACATGCAGTCTGCTTATCAGTGCAAGCATGTATCTATGTATCTCTACCAGGGGTGTATAATGTAGAGATATTAATAGGACTCAGTCATGTCTTTGCTCACCAAAGCACTGTTCCACTGCCTACACTGCTGTTTATACCCATAGGGGGGAAGTGCAGTGTATGTACTCTAACTGCCACCATAAGGTGTGTGCAGTGCAGACATAGCCAAAGTGATAACCAGTATCTGTTAATGAAAACTGATTTCTTAGAAGGGCCAGCTCTCATTCCGCTACAACTCTGTGACCAAAATAAGGTCAAATATTTGTTTACTACTCAGTTAAATGAGAGTCGGATCTTACCTTTTCTTATAAAATGGAGATAGTTTCTATCCCAAAGGGAAATGTTAATAAAGAAAGGCAGTTAATCAAGAAAGGCTATACCTTGATTATAATAAAAGGACCTAGACAGATCATCCAAAACAGATCTTTGTACCAGAAAGAACTGAATATTTTTGGCCAAATTGTCTGCTGATGTATCTTCATTAATTACTGTGCAAAAAGAAAATATCTGTACTTGATGTGCTTCAGAAATGGCTTATAATCCTTGCTATATGGCAGGAGTCAGTCTCTACTGACGCCAGAGATTACTGTTGTACTGTCAATATTATTTCTGTTAATGAGTTTAGGGACCTTCCATTTCTACAAGCAACTAATCCTGGATCTATCAAGCAGGGCTGAAGTAGCAGGGTTCAGAGGTGATCTGCCTATCTCTTATGCGGTTTGCTTAGCTCTTTTTGTGTTTCAACCATGGCCTGCTGCAAAGACATCTGTAAAATCAACCCAGAGAGGGTTGTCATTTTTTATGTGTCTCTCTTCACTGTAGGTGCTTCTTCCCCTTAAATTTTATTCTCTCATCCATTCTGCTTCCTAGAAATTCCACTTCCCCCATATCATACCTCCACAACCCAGATGACAGATTGACTGAAACAGTGCAAAGATGCATTTCTTAGAGGGCTAGAGAATTACAGTATTTCTGAGAAGTGTTAATGGCATTGGTTAATTTAAAAATAGCTCATTTAAAATGCAGCGTTGTCACAACTCAGATGCTTAACAAGTTAGCGTATAAATAACACTAGTGGTCATAGTTTAGTTGCTACTGTTCTTTGAGAGAAGTATATAAACATATTTTGGTGAAGCTGCCTCTATAGAGGTGCAGTATATTGATTTAGAAAGAAAAGACTAGGAAATTAGCATGACAGCTTAATTTCTGCAACGGTGGTCCTTAGGGATTGTAGTTAGCTTGCAGAGCTGGAACAGGCCCTAGATTGCTCTATCCCATGGGTGGGCAAACTTTTTGGCCCGAAGGCACATCGAGTTTCCAAAATTGTATGGAAGGCCGGTTAGGGGAGGCTGTGTCTCTCCAAACAGCCAGGTGTGGCCCGGCCCCCACCTCCTCTCCAACCCCTACTGTCCCCTAACGGCCCCCTCAGGACTCCTACCTCATAGAATGATATGCAAATTAATCTTTAGGGGGAAAAAACATTTCTTCTTGTTTGCTGTAAGATCATACTTGGACAGACTCAAAAGTCCTTTTGGAAGTTCTCAGGGTTTTACTCATCACAGGCTACTGTGACCAGCATATTGTCCAAGTGGCACTGAGTACCAGAAATGTCTTGTAATACCTTGTCCATGGCTCTCTGCCAAATAGCCAGCGTGGCCACTGTTCCAAACATTTATCTGTTATACTGAAATAAGCTATTGTATGTATTAATTGTGAGGTGATATTTCTCACAATCTGCATTTGTGGATAGGCTTAGGCTAGGTCAGTCTTGGAGAAATGTTTGCTACCAACTAATGAGACAAATAAATTCTCTGTTCTAGGAAAAGGATACTGATCTGCATGCAATATTTGGTAAAAGGAAAGACAACTCACCACAGATACAGACAGCGTCATTCTTCTTTCCAGAAGACTGGGACTATAGGTGTACTCCAATTAAACCTGAATATAATTCTAGAGTCCTGTAAGTGCTGAAGTTCTGCCTCTATTTTTGACTGTATTGGAAATGATACTGGACAAGATTCACAAAATTGCGTTCTCTTCAAGCACAGTTTTTGCTTTCAGATATTTTAAGGCTTCAGTATCATCCTAATTTACCTTGACCAAGAGTTTAATTAATGCTTGTTTTGGGCTCAAGTAGATGTCTTTTTTGAGGCCTGCAGGCATGTTATGCTTTACCACTCAGGCTGAATCTCTCTCAGCCATTCTTTACCAAATAAAGTAATACATGATGCTCTTGCTCCACATCATAGAAGTTTAGCATATGCTGTTTACAGCTATGTTACCTTCATGCCACGAGAACTGAGAACTCCCCCCGTATATGTTTTTGGCGCACTGAGGTTTTCTGAAACCTCGCCTTTTTAAGTAGTTTCTAAATATTCTGCTATGAAACTACAGAAAAAGACACTTAATCAAGGTCCATTTTAAGTCTTACTCCTTCCACTTATAAAGAAATCCAAATGACAATTCATTTATCTTTAGGGCTGGTTGGAACATTTTCAACAAAACATGCTGTTTTCTTGAAGACAGAATGTTTCATGGAGATGTATCAGTTTTGATGAAGTTTTAGCCCAGAAGGTTTCTGAGGTCAGTGGTTGACCCTGGTCGCTTCTTATCAGAGACAGAGGGAGAGCCAAATTGAAAAATCTGATGTTTTTAATCTGGAAATGGACTTTTTGGCACAATTCTCTTTTGCAAAAACATTCAAAGGGCTTGGTTTTTGTTCCAATGAGGAACACAAACAAATTATGAAAACTCAGACGTTGTGAAATGAAACTGTCATCCTCCAGCCAGCTCTATTAATTGTATTCTAAATTAAACAGCTGCAGAGATGCTACAGCATTCTCAGTGTACTCCATGTTGTGACCCTGATGTCCTTTTATGATGTGGTGGTTGTTGCTTTTTGCACTGACCTGCATATTTTCCATGTGTGCTCTAATGCCTGCAGTTTCTTCCAGGTTTGTCTTTGAACCAACAGTCATTTTCATTGTGAGATTGTTTCCCAGGATAAAAACAGTCTTTAATTGCTTCTATGTTGTGCTTTCTGCTTGACCCAAGTTTATTTATTAGATGCACAGACCACAGGATGCTGTTGTAGGTCTTTGATATCTCTTTAGTAGCAGTCTCCATTGACACAGCAATTTCTAGGACAGCCTCCATCATCAACAGGTTTTGGGTTGTTTCATTTTGCATACCATACATGAAGTGGTCCCTTAATGCCTCATTTAAACTTTCTCCAAACTGGCAGTACTCTGACAATTACCTTTAATCAGCCACATATTCAGGAAAAGAGCTGGTTGAAACTTGGAATTTCCATTCCATGGAAAATTCTGACATTAAAAAAAATTGTTCCTAACTGAAATAAAAAGTTGAAATTTTAGATTTTTCCAGAAAACAAGAAATTTCTAAATAATTTCATTTTGACTTAACTGTATTCATTTTATTTTATTTTTATTTTAAATGTTTTTTATATCACTTAAATTGGATTAATAATTATTTTACTATTATAATATTATAGAAAATTAAATAAATTAATAGCATAACAGTCTCATGGTTAAGGCATTTAAAGGCTGCCCTAGAGAATTAGATTCTAACCCTACCCTCTGCTTCAGAGATCCTAAGTGGGCAAGTCCCTTGAGCCAGACTTTTCAGAGGTGGTCACTACTTGTGTGTTTCTCATTTCCTTGGTGCCTGGCTTGAGCCACTATGGTCTGATTTTCAGAAGCTTTTTGGCAGAAGCAGATACAACTGGATCTGATGTCAATGGGAGCTGTGCTTTGAACATGTTAAGTCCTATGTAAAACTAAGTCCTCAGTGTCCTAGATAGGGCACTCAACATTAGTTGAAATTTTTGACCTTACTGTGTTTGTGCCTGTGTTCCCCACTTGTGAAATGGGGTGTTACGAACATTAATGTTTCCTGAAGCATTCAGATACTATTGTGATGAGTGCCATAGAAAAGCCATGAGGAAATTAAAAATGTTCTATTCAGAGTAGTGTTTGAATAGTGTGCAGCGAATAAGACCTGGGATCATACACTGAATAGTGAGTAGAAAACAAAATATTGAATAGGTGCTCATTAATTGAGCACCATCCATTCTGTTCATTGAACGAGGCAAGGGTCCTATGGAAAAAGTAATATGTGATCATGTTATTAAAGACGGTATCATAATGCCTATGCACAAGGGGGACAAATTAAAGTAGCACAGGCAACTGTATTTCTGGCATTTCCTAATTTCTGAGTGTTGCTTTTGCAACCTTAATAATGTCCTTTTAACTTAGGTTTGTGTGTATATATGTAATTCAGCCTATGCACAGTGCCTAGCATCATGAAACCCTGATCTGGGTGAGAAATTTTGGTTTCCTGGTAATATAAAAATAAATTGATGATAATAATAATAATAAAAGGAAGCTGTGTTGATCTGGAATTCTTTACAAAGATAATTTATCTGTGGCAAGTTAAGTTTTCTTAGAGTACCCATAAGCATGCACCTAGCTCAGGTTCACATTTCCCTCTCAGATTCATAGACAAACATACAGTATATAAAAGTAGCCTGAACCAACATTGTACAGATTTGTGTACATCTCATCTCAGAGCTGCCTCTCCTTTGTCTGCTTTCCTGCCATTCTCAGCTGTGCCTCCTTTACTGTTGTACTGAAAGAAGAAGAAGGGGAGACATCCATCGAGGGGAGAGGCAGTAAGGAACCTGCTTCTGACTGGACAAGAGATTTATAGTGCCCTTTGTTATATTGAGGCAAGAACGTCAGGTTTACTTGGAAAAAAATATATTAAACTTTGTTTGTTACTAGAAGTCTAGCTGGGCTGGCTGTAATGGAGCAGGCAAGTTATATCCCTCACTGCTTGTCTCTTGTGATATTTATGAGAAGGGAGTTGGTTTAAACAGGAAACAAACAGGATAGATTTCCTACTTCCTCTTCATAACCCCCCCTCTCACTTTGTGATGACACATGGCCCCAGGTCATAGCATTTGTCCCAGGCTAGAGAAAAAATATTGGGTTGAGGTGGGACTTCTTGTTGGCTTCCATGCTAGTTTGCAAGCCCAAACATCTGCCTTCATCTTGTCCAGCTGCCTTAAGGTTTTATAGTTTGAAAATCTCACTCTTGCTAATGCAGATGCATAGATGTTGATTCGGCATGGAGTTGTGCTATGGTAAACAATGGGAGAATCTCAAAAGTCTTGGAGATTCAGCTGAGTTTGGATATTTAAACAAATCTTTGCCAAATGTGTAAGAACTTCTGTGGCCTGGGAAGCAGGCTGAAAACTCTCAAGGTTTGATGTGCTTTTCAGTGGGGCAGTAGAAAATGGTAAGATCAGAGAGATGAATAAGAGAGTTCCTAAAATCAGGATAGCAAAGGGGGAGGGGGAAGGATGAAGAACAGAAAATAGCTAAGTACAAAGAATTGTACAGTACCTGAGAAGAAGAGGATAGTACTTGAGGTACACCCAAAATAAACAGAAATGATAGGAAAATAGGGAACAACTACTCTTAACTAGCGGAATTAACATTAGTGCATCATCTTATGTACAATGATAGAATAACCATTTCATTCAAACACCGATAGCATCTTTTGAACAGCACAGATATTTTACTGTCATATCCTTTTGCAGACCTAGGTAGAGAGAGATCCAACATGGTGAATTAATAGGAAATAAAAAAAAATATTAGGGCCGTCGATTAATCACAGTTAACTCATGCGATTAACTCAAACATTTAATTACATTTAATCGCAGTTTTAATTGCACTGTTAAACAATAGAATACCAATAGAAATGTATTAAATATTTTGGATGTTTTTCATATATATTGTATTCTGTGTTGTAATTGAAATTGAAGTGTATATTTTTGATTACAAATATTTTCACTGTAAAAATGATAAAGAAAAGAAATAGTATTTTTCAATTTATCTCATACAGGTACTGTAGTGCAATCTCTTGGTCATGAAAGTTCAGTTTACAAATGTACATTTTTTTTTGTTTTGTTACATAACTGCACTCAAAAACAAAACAATGTAAAATTTCAGAGCCTATAAGTCCACTCAGTCCTACTTCTCGTTATCCAATCGCTAAGACAAAGAAGTTTGTTTACATATACAGGAGATAATGTTGCCCTCTTCTTATTCACAATGTCACCAGACAGTGAGAACAGGCATTCGCATGGCACCTTTGTAGCCAGCATTGCAAGGTATTTATATGCCAGATATGTTAGACATTCATATACCACTTCATGCTTCAGCCATCATTCCAGAGGACGTGCTTCCATGCTGATGGCGCTCGTTAAAAAAAATGTATTAATTAAATATGCTGAACTCCTTGGGGGAGAACTGTATGTCCCCTGCTCTGTTTTACCCATATTCTGCCATATATTTCATGTTAAAGCAGTCTCAGATGATGACCCAGCACATGTTGTTCATTTTAAGAACATTTTCACTGCAGATTTGAGAAAACACAAAGAAGGTACCAATGTGAGATTTCTAAAGATAGCTACTGCGCTCAACCCAAGATTTAAGCATCTGAAGTGCCTTCCAAAATCTGAGAGGGACCAGGTGTAGACCATGCTTTCAGAAGTCTTAAAAGAGCAACACTCCAATGCGGAAACTACCGAACCTGAATCTCCAAAAAAGAAAATCAACCTTTTGTAGGTGGCATCTGACTCAGATAATGAAAATGAACATGTGTCAATCTGCACTGCTTTGGATTCTTATCAAGCAGAACCTGTCATCAGCACGGATGCATGTCTCCTGGAATGGTGATTGAAGCATGAAGGGACATATGAATCTTTAGTGCATCTGGTATATAAATATCTTGCAATTCCAGCTACAACAGTGCCATGAGAATGCCTGTTCTCACTGTCAGATGACATTATAAACAAGAATTTGGCAGTATTATCTCCTACAGATGTATACAAACTTGTTTGTCTGAGTGATTGACTTAACAAGAATTAGGACTGAATGGATTTACAGGCTCTAAATTTTTATATTGTTTTATTCTAGAATGCAGGTTTTTTTGTACATAATTTTACTTTGTAAGTTCAACTTTCATGATAAATAGATTGCACTACAGTACTTGTATTATGTGAACTGAAAAAATACTATTTCTGTTTTTTCTACAGTGCAAATATTTGTAATAAAAATAAATATAAAGTGAGCACTGTACACTTTGTATTCTGTGTTGTAATTGAAATCAATATCTTTGAAAATGTAGAAAACATCCAAAAATATTTAAATCAATGGTATTCTATTATTGTTTTAACAGTGTGATTAATTTTTTTAATTGCTTGACAGCCCTAAAATATATTCTTCCCACTCTTGAGGAAAAGGTGTAATATGCACTCAAAGATCATGGGGGGCGGGGGAAATACTTGGGGAGGACAGTAGTTCTATTTATACTATAAGACAGTGTTTCCCAAACTTGAGACGCTGCTATGTAGGGAAAGCTCCAGGTGGGCCAGGCTGGTTTGTTTACCTACCGCATCCGCAGGTCCAACAGATCGCGGTTCCCACTGGCCGTGGTTTGCTGCTCTAGGACAATGGGAGCTGCTGGAAGTGGCAGCCAGTATGTCCCTCGGCCTGCGCCACTTCCAGCAGCTCCCATTGGCCTGGAGCAGGGAACCGCAGCCAGTGGGAGCCATGATCGGCCGGACCTGCGGACGCAGAAGGTAAACTAACTGGCCCGGCCCACCAGGGGCCTTCCCTGCACAAGCGGCATCCCAAGTTTGGGAAACACTTGCTATAAGAGACAAAAATTCCAGTAGAAGAATAACCATCAAAATAGCTGAAAGAATGTTTGAGAAAGACGAAAAATTCAGAGAAATGAAGTAATACAATGCAACTATTACTATCTATCTGCACACAAAAAAAGTAATATACTAGCTACAAACTTCAACTTATAACCCCTCTGCCTGTCGAACACTAAGTTACTGAGCAATAGTATCGCTAGAACAATTATGAAAGCAGATAAGCTTTTGGCCAAGATACCCCAGAGTGAGCTACCCCACTTCAATAAATGAGCTACTGAGAATAAGAATGAATATTACCAGACACAGTCTAGAATTTGTTAACGTTAAGAAGGTTCTTGGTTCTGTGGGAAAAGATTATTAAAAGCCTTGCAAAGGCAAGACATAGGCACAGGTATTCTGTAAGAAAAATCTATGTTTTTTCATGAGCCAATTGGAAAATAGAAGTGGCTTATTATGAAAATATCAGAAGGAAATGGACAAGGTAGAGGGAATTCAGAGATGACCAATAAACATGATCAAGTGGCTGGAGAGACTGGATGAAGAATTGAGGCCTTTCTTCTCACTCAATCAGGTAACATGAAGATACTATCTGCTCTGCCACCTCTTAAAGGAGGACTATCACAGGGCTGATATTGCAATCACTATTGCAATGGCTCAATTTTTACCTGCTCTCTTACCTTTACAGGCCCTGCTGGGGGTATAGGGATTTGCATTTACCACTCACAGCATTGGCTTCAGATCTGCAGAGCCAAGGTTTCCTTCATATGTCCATATTCCCCAATAATATGTCCATAAGCTCAATTACCATAGGGGACGGTAGAGACATAGAGACCATAGGTAGTTCTCTGCTGTATATCAGTAAGTACATTTCAGTCAGTGTCAAAGCAAACACCTCCTTGTACCTTCACTGTACATCCAATGAAAACTAGATAGGGTCAGAATCTGCAGTGCCTTCCAATGGATACCAAAGGAGAACAGTGTGAAAGGAAACTTTCACATACACCTGAGACAGTGCTCAGGGTCAAACGGTCCATGTATCCTGGGAAGGAAAATCACTACTATGGTTATGAAGCCATACAGCTGGGTACAGCAAGAAGAAAAAGCTGCACTGTCATAAAGGATAAAGCAGGCTGTGCATTCCCTCTGAACACTGGGAAGTTTGTGTGCCTCCTGAGGGACAGGGTTTGGCCAGTTTTCTTAGGTGATCATTAATTGTATTGAGGGTAAAGTCCTGACATTAGTACCAGTGAACACAGGGTTTTCTTGGCACTAGTAGCATGCAAACTGCGTCTTGTGTGAGCAAAACAGCATAGAATGTTGAAAATTAAAATAGTTATTCCACTGAAACCCATTATTTTTGCCATGTTTTAACCTCTGTGAATATTTTCTCTCCCATGTGTAACAACATTCTGACTTGGTGAATTCAAAGGTAAGACACACAGCGTCACCTCCCACTGACTTCATTGCATGTGGCCAGCTGTGCATTATGGAGTAGGAATGTAGGGCATCTGCAGTGCAATGGCCCCATACCTGGACAAAGAGACTTTCCTGCCGAGTTCTTGTAGTGGGAGCTAGAGGAGAGGTTTGTCTGAGGAATGGAGCTTTAGAGTGGTGTGTATGTGTGAAATTAATATTTTGGAACTGAGTTGAGGGTGCTGAGATGATTGCTATGATGATGTTTCCATAGTGTCAGAGGAAAGAATCTACAGCTTAAGATGTCCAACATGAGGAGATATTGGCAGATGGCTGGGGGAGTGGCACAACAGAAAGGGCCAATTCATGTTGTCCCAGCAGCACAGGTAGGGGCTGTGTATGGAAATAGGAAGATCTCATGGGCATGGCCAAAATGTACTGCACTGTCTTTATATGCTGTTTGCCAGGGCCCAGAGAAGGGCATGGGAAGTTAAAATTTACACCAAGAACTGGGCAGGCAACTCCACAGGCTCTAAGAACAGGACATGCTAAAGTAGTTTAAAGCCACTTACACAGAAATAGAGTAATATGAGCATCAGATCAGGCTAAGTGTCTCCTTCTACCAAATTGAAAGCAAAGGCTCTCATTTGTCCTTTTATTTGCAGCACAGTATTCCTCTGTCTGATGTTTAGGAATTTCTTTTTCAGACCATATTAATCTAACTCAACTAATCTAGTAGCTGCAGTTCTCCACTTGTTTCGTTGCTTTCGATACAGTATGCAATTGTCAGATTTAAATACCCATTAAACTAACATTCGAATCCCGCTACAGCACAAAGCAAAATAAAACATCAGATCCTCTATTTTCTTCTCACTGCTGGAGCTTCTAGCAATCCCATGAGAGCTGCTAACGTGATGAATAAACATGTATTGAATTGGTTCATTAGGGTGAAACTATAGATCTTTCCTGATGTTTCCTTTATTCTTTGAAAAAAAAGGAGTTTTATATTTGGTTGTTACAGCTGTGATACTGCAAAGCAAAACACAAATGTCATACAATAAAATGCTATTGCTTATGGAAAATGCAAAAATAGAAAACAAAAAAGATAAACTGGATGCAAATTGAATGCTTTATCTTGCTGACTGCCATGCATATTTACTTGCAAAGGAAATTCTTTTATAAGTTATGAAGTGAAGTTACAATGACTTGTTGGAAACACTCTCATCAAAATCACAGCTCAGTAATTACAGACTCAAGAGGACTGCTAATGTATAATATTTACTCTATACTGGAATTAGAGACAATAATAAAGCACCTCTAAAATTTTCTAGCAGATTTCTGTTAAGGATCTCAAAACATGTTACTAGCAACTAGGAACTGAGCCTCCCCCTCCCCCCCAGTAAACAGATATTTGTCCCTGCCTTTTCACAAGTGGGGAAAGTCATTTAATGACATGTTAAAATGTTCTGCTATGTACAGTCAGTATATAATAATGTCATCTTCATCTCAACAGGTCTGCTCCCTGCGTGTACTCTGTCATACATGCTACTTTAGTATCTAAAGACAATTTTTACTACTTTTTTCTTCTGTTAGCCCAGCACATATAGAACTGTAATAAAATATTTGTATTTATATTACAGTAGTGCCTAGCGATTTCAACTGAGATTGCAGGCCCATGCTTTAGGTGCTTTACAATCACACAGTGAGGGTTAGTTCCTGTCCCAAAGAGCATGTCATCTAAATAGACAGGACAAGTGTGTGGATTGGGAAGGAGGTGACTGGATTTGCCCCAGGTCACCCAGAAGGTCAGTGGCAAGACGGGGACCCAGCCCAATGACCAAGAAGTATTCTAGTCTTTCCTTTGCTTCATTAACAGAACTGTTTACTAAGATCAAATCAGTTACCCCTGTACAAACTCATGAAAGGCAAAGAGGACAACATTTACTAATGTACTGAAGGAATAAATGGAAAAACAATTTGAAGACAATCCTTTGCACAAATTCCACGGAGGGCATAATGTGGCCTATAAAACCTTTGTCACAAGTGAAGAAAGCATCGGGGAGGGGGTGAGGACAACCCAACTTAACTTTTAGATCCCCCTGAGTATTATAAAACATATTACTAACACCACCACTGCTAGCCATTTATGCTAAGTCTCCTGTGCTGACTAGGGGTATATGAGTTGATGTTAAAAATATTAGCAGCATATTTATGGTAAGGGTCTCAACATTGTTAATACCAGTGTAAACAAGATGTATATGGATATGCATGTTCCTCTAATTCCTTCCATGTCCTCAGATCATCCTTACTTGTGGATTCCAGCAATGATGATGTTGTTGATATGGGTAATAGAATGGCTACAACAATGCCTGTGTGGACTGTGATCTCATTAGATCTCATAATTGATTGTAAATTCTTAGGCTGTGTCAACACTCTGATGGAAATATTTTAGATTGGTGCTGGTGATTCAGTAAGTGACATCTTCTCTTTTGAGTCTGTTGTTGCACTGATGCCCCACCATAATATAAGGGGATATTATGCTGCATGAAGTGCTTTTGTTCATGTGAGAAGCAAAACTGAGGTTTAACTACTTGAAGACTTGCTTTTTCATAAAAGTAGGGTCATTATATAAAGTGTTCTAGACAAATTCCATCCCAGGTAATTATTGTATGGCTACTTAAATTCCGCCATACATCCTATTGCAGAAACACAAATATCTTCACATTTTTGCCTTAAATGCTATCGTTATACAGTTGCCATGTGTCATTCAATAGTATTAGATAAAATAACACCTATTTATAGTTTGTACAGTATAACAGATTGAGAAAGCACTTTGTGATTTTTCTGGATAAAAGGTGCTATATAAATATGATATTTCCATTGTGTTTTTCTATTTTAAAAATTATTTTTCATTAATACATAGAAAAAAAAAACACTAACTCAGGAAATTGCTTACAAAAGCAAACAATATATGCTGATATCAATGGCCTTAGTTTTCCGCTTCCTTAATTGATATAGCACATAAATGACCGGGATGGAATACAGAACGTCTTATCATTGCAGTTTAATGCTAAAAGATCATTAAGATTTTCATTGCCTCTGTACAGTCTGTGCCATGCATCTGAAGAAGTGGGTTTTTTACCCATTAAAGTTTATGCCCAAATAAATCTGTTAGCTTTTAAGGTGCCTTGTTGTTTTTGTGGATACAGACTAACATGGCTACCTCTCTGATACTCTGTACAGTCTGTTAATTTATGAAAATATGCACACATCTTCTTGTCTGGAAAAAAGACACATGAGATATCAAGACTGGTATAAAAACTCATGGTGTTATAAGTTTGTGAACAAGCAAAACAGAAATAATTCTTGCTTTGAATTTCTCCCAAAATGGAAAGACAGTTATTGCACAAAAAAACCTGTCTTTTCAAAGTCAAAAGACATTTCTCTGCAAACTTAGAGAAATTGTGACTGGGACAAATTCATAATTTATCCCAAGAAACGTTGAAAAATCATCTTTACCAGCTGTGACAGAGTGCTAGTCATAGTACCCTGATCACTGACATTACTGTGGCAGAGAAGAGGCAGCTGCCTCAGCTGGGAGCAATTAAAGATTTTCTGCTGGGAGATTATAAACACCAGGGTGGCACTAGCTGGGGTAATAATGATACAATTTGCAGTAATTGGGAGGCTGTAATGGGGAGGAACAGAAAATGGTGTGAGTGGGGGGAGGGAGTTTGGAGGGTAAGCTATGCAAAGGAGAGAAGCTGTGTAGAAGTCTTCTCCTGCTATATACTTGTATCATATTTTGTTGGCTTGTGAACTGAGGAATAAAGGTACATATGGTGAGAGGGATACAGCCTGTGTGAGTGAGAGACCATAGAAGCAGGATAGGCAGTGAGGCACAGCAGATAGCTTAAGAAATATCCTGTTACACCAGCAAAAAAATGTGAAGTTTAAAGCTGGATTTAAAAATGGTGCATACTTTTCTTAATTCAAATATTAGTGAACACTGGCACAAGATGTGGTATTCTCTTTCTGTTCTTCTCGTCTTCCTATCAGAATATCTTGTTTAACGTCTTCATTGGTAGATGAAGACCTTCTTTTCTGTTTCTTTCTTCCCTGTTGCGTGTACTCTCCCCCAGCCCCACACTTCAAATGGGGGAAATATGCTGCCTCTTGTATTCATCTGGACAACTTCATGGGATCTGAAAACTATGAAATTAGGTGAAACATTCAAAAAGTGGTTCTAAAAACACATGCTTCAAACTTATAGGTAAAAAGCCTTTGTGTACTGAATTACAGCAGCTGAATCAAGGCCCTTTTCCAAAAATTGCTGTATAGATTTACACCCCCACTTAAAATACATGTCTGTGATGAAAACTTTCACTAATTTCAACAGCCTGCCCTAAATAGATAGCTGGGTTTGGTAATGACCTTTAATGACTGTTCCCATCTTCTTCTGAGAATGCTGGTGTTCATCGTTTCAGATTGCAAACAAGTTGCAATTTTTGGTCCCTGGTGTTATTCATGTGGCATTAGTGGTGCAGCTTCACTGGAATGTGACAACAGGGGATACACTCAGATGTTGCTGAATTGTGATTAGTGAATGGTGTAAATAGCAAACAGTACTTTAAATAGAGATGATAGTTTTTGAAAGAAGTATCCAAAAGTAAGTGTCACTAATAGGAATTACCATGGTAAAGTTTTTCCCAGAAAATGTCAAGGACCACATTATATATCAAAAATTTCAAATAATAATCCATCACTACAGTCTCTGGAGGAGATAATGAACAACATGGGGGACCTGAAAAAGTTTTAAGTCTGCCTTGTAGTTTATTGGTGGTGTTCTGCAGTGGTGCATCTGAGACCTAAGTTCACTTTCCTGATCTTGTACTTCACTCTGTGTACAGGAAAAGCCTTGAAACACAGATGAGGCAACAAGTCTGCCCTTTGGATAAAGCTGCATACTCTGATATTGCATGTTGACTAGTAGTGAAATTGAGCATTTGGGATGAAATTTACCTGTGCCAAGAGCCCACATAAGGCTTATGCACCAGGTAAGTCCTACATAAGCTATCAAAATAAGACTTGAGGGTTACACAGGCTTTGTTCAGGGCTGAATTTCACCTTTAGTCTACAGTCTTGGAAGACTCTCACACAGCTGTGAGTTTACACACTGTGAGTAGTCCCATTAACTTCAATGTCAATTATACTGCATAGCCAAGCTCATGCATAAATCACTGAAGGACCATAAGCCTGTACTCTTCCTGCCACCTAGGGAGGCTTAATACTGTTAGAGATAGCATGGAGCAGAGATCTATCCCCAGCTGAATTGCAACAAGAGGAGGAAGGTTCTTTGTAGCCTGTTTCCCTAGCAGGACCAGCCAGAGTCTACCCCTTAGTGTTTTAAAATATAAAAATATATTGTACTGGGCTTCCACCCTGTCAAGTGTTCAGCAATGACCAGCATCTGTAGGAATCTCAGAAATGACAACTATAACTGAGCAGAAGGCTTTCTTTTCAAATGCTTTCCATGCAGTATTCATGTGAGAAGCACTTCTTACCATTGAAACTTTCAGATTGTCAAGCAGCAAAAAATAGATGGAGGTTTCTTTCAGGATTGCATGTCTCATACTGGTGTGGTGCAGTTCCTTTTAGACAAATTAGTGGAAAGAGAAAATCTTGGCAGCCTTTTGACAGAAAAATGTTTTGTGTTATTCCTGGGCCTGAAGAAAAAACACACACACACACAGGGCCGGCTCCAGGCCACAGCACGCCAAGCGCGTGCTTGGGGCGGCACGCCCCAGCGGGTGCTCTGCCAGTTGCTGGGAGGGCGGAAAGCAGCTCCGGTGGACCTACCACAGGTGTGCCTGCGGACGGTCCACTGGTCCGCGGCTCCGGTGGACCTCCCGCAGACACGCCTGTGGCAGGTCCAAAGGAGCTGCGGGACCGGCGAGCGGCAGAGCGCCCCCCTCGGCGTGCCGCCGTGCTTGGGGTGGTGAAATTGCTAGAGCGTCCCCCCCACACACACACAGAATGGTATTTCTGAAGTATAGTAAAACCACACTTGAAACACAAGTCTTTTCCAAAGATATAAAATATATTCATGTCAACAGGAAGGATCTCAGTTAGTTTCAATCAAGTCAATATTGAGCAGAAAAACATCTACATTGCTTGTGTTAAATGGTAGCACAAGCAGTAACTAATCTGTGCTTGGTAACTGGGGAGAAAAAGGAGCAATTTCAAAGATGATAAGCATGAAATAAGAACAAAAATGACAAGGAGTGCAGTAAAAGACAGTGGCAGATAGAGCTGGGAGTAGAAAAAGAGTTAGAAAAGAGGTTTTGATGACAGTCCACCAATAGAAACAACTCAGCATGTCATCTTTTCCTCTAGAAAAGCAGACGATCTTTCAAGAGAGGATGAGGGATTTCAGATCAAGGATTTGGTACTTCAGCCCTCTCAGGCAGCATTTGCACTGAAATCAGGCCTGAAATGTGCTATGTATGTTTTATAGATAGTGTGAAGTCTTCTGATGTCTATCCGGACACTTGGTGGCACAATGCAGTTTGGGGGATAGTGCATGTTTCACTATTGGGGAAAATAAAACAGGTCTCACAAGGGGCTAATGTCAGAGGAAGAGCAGATAAGCCCAGCTAAAAGCAGAGGAATAATTCCCCCTCCGCTCTTTCTCTTGTTCCCTTGGGAGTCCAGATTCCCCACCTTTTGACTCTTCACAAGTTGATGAAATAAAAACAGTAAAATTTAGGAATCATCAGATGAGAGAATTTGAAGTGGGAACAGTAGAAGGAACTAGTATCTGACTGGGGAGTTTATTAGACTCCAAGGCTTTCTTACTGGTGGAAAGAGCAGCATGATGATCTGACGGGGAGTTAAAAAAAAAGAGAATTGTTCAAGATGGGAGTCTCCTATCTGCCTCATTGCTTCTACAAGATTTGTCCTTAGCTACTCTGCATCCCTTCCAGCGGGCAGAGAACAAAAGGAAAACCTTCCATCTCCTGTTTTCCATCCCCTCTGGAAAGAAAGACCTTGCCACTGGTTTCTTCTCACTTAGCCAGAATCCAGAAGAAGCAAAATGACCTTGACAGTTCCTTCTCCCAGCCTGAAACTCCACAGTGGGTGTGTAAGTGAACTAGCTCTGGCGAGACTGATTATTGGGAATGTGTGAAATGTTCGCCTACACAGCTCCACACTGTGAAAAACATGGATTTTCTTTCAGATGCATGTATTACTTCTTTTCTGTTCTGTTCTTTGTGCCATTTCCCATCATGCAAATTAATGTAAGTTGACTTCAGCAGATGACCTGGATAACCTTGATGATGTGCACGCAGCAAAATTGATGAGATTTTCCCCCCTCTGACTTGGATCTACTTTAACTCCCAGTTATCACTGCCTCAAAGTTAACTCTTTTTTTTAAGTGTTTCAGTTAACTAGACCTAAGGGTCATCTGTTTGGATCCCACTCTGAATACTAAGCAATGTCCTGTGAAGATATTCAAAGTAGATTCTTTCCTCCTTTTGGTGTATTACTGGTATAATTTTAAATGTCAGTCTTCACTAGGCAGGAAAAGATGGATAAAATGATAAAATATGGTTACAGAATCTAATTAGCAATGGGCTATAGACACACATTTATTTACAAAATAGAAGAGTAAAATTGAACCAAGCTCAAAAGTATAACAATAAGAAACTATAAGAATCATCACAGGAATACAAAACTACATTCATATTCAGCAGTATGTGTTTTATTTTACTCCTAATAATTATTACTCCTAATATTTATCTTGAGAATTGGAGAAATTATCCCTTTGACACATCAACAGTCAAATTTGTAGTTTGGCCATTCTCTAGAAGGGACAACTAATTCACTCGAAAATCTCAGCCCTTCAGGCCACTCCCTGGACAAACATAGGGCTTTGCTCCCATTCAAAGGAAAGTCTTTTTCCGGACTGCTCTACTGCTTTCCTTTTTCCTTCAGGAAGACTTCTAGAATGTGCATTTCTTTGGCAACTGACAAGCTGCCAATGTAACATTCTCTGGCATATGCCCATTAGCTTCGCAGAAGGAATCAGTGTTGTTGTCTTGATTGACAATGGAAATTAATTAGGATCACAAACTGCATGACTCAGCTGTTACTGAACTTCCAAAACCCAAGTATGATCATCCCAATACAGAAGTATCATTCATAAATTCAGCAGCAATGCAATCTACAGTCTCAAAAATGTAATAGTGGTCAAGGCTGTTATCTTCCCAATGTGCTCATGCAAAGGGATAAGGGGGCATATTTCACTTCTTTATTTGCTGGTGTACATTACTTGGGTTGTTTTTGAAATCATAGGGAAGCTAAAAAGCAGCATGGAGCCTTCTAAAGTAGGCTTGGATGGGAAAGGGCAGAACCTCAATTCATATCCCCAAAATGTTTTAGTGAGCCGATATGATCTGTCCCAGGATGAAGTCCTCCATTATTGGCTAGGAGCGGAAGCAGATCACTTCCCCCCTCCCCTCAAGAGCTATGGGAGAGAAACAATGAGTGAACTGAGGCTCAGTTGAACACACTTCACTCCCTGGCCTGCACTTGGAGCAGCACAGCTATGTGCTGCCCCTTACTCAGGGACCGTATGGCGGACTGTAATGTTGTGCAAAAAATAGCTTCTGTGCTAAGGAGAAAACCCTTGCTTTCAAGATAAGATGTTGTGGATTTCAGAGAGATGTACTGAAATGCAGATATCTTAAAAATAGCCAAGGCTAGAAATCAAATGACATCAACTCAGGAAACTTCAAAATTCAGAAGGAAATGATCTGCTGGCGTGTGTGTTAAAAAAGAGGGGGGCAATCGACAAACTGCACAGAAGAAACAAGACCAGATGAGGTTCTGAGGAAATGATGGTTATTTATCTGACAGAGATTTACTAAGAGGGCTAAAAAGATACAGTAACCCTCACTGCAATTCTATCAACTTTGATCTGTCAAAAGTGGTTAATGTAATCCAAGGCAAAAACAAACCCAGCTGGATTTTTGACAATGTGTAACCTCTCTAACCCACAGTGATCCAAGTAATGACCAGAATACCTGAGGTAGTATAACTTAGCTGCTTGAGGACCTAATCTTGTGACAGACTGGGAACTCTCAGTTCCCACTGAAATCAAGAGGAATTGATGTAACTCAGGACCAGATCCTCATAGGATCCTCCCGTGGGATTGGGCAGGAAGGAATAGAAATGGGCAAAGCCTCTACTAACTTCTCATGGAAGTTAGGTGCCCATATACTTTTGAGAATCTGGGCTTCAGTGCCTTGCAGGATCTGGCCTCCTTTTATTAATGATGGCTTTTTTGACTAGTAACAAGCAATAGCTGTCTAGCCATGCAACAAAAGTACTTCCACACTTAAAAATAAATTCTTAACTTGATTATGGACAGCAGCATAATATAGTTTGCATCTTAACCAAGTAATGAAATATCATGGGAAATACTTCCTTACCTATTTCAATATATCTTAAATTCTGCAACTCAGTAGAAGTTCATCTCAGATGGATCATTATGGACCAGTTAGAGATAATTTAATATTGGGATACCAGACAACTTTGAATTCGGTCCCTATTATGGTAGTTGCTGTTCAAACCTATTAAAAAGACATACTATGTAGATTTTTACAATATAATTAAGGGATTATGCTCCTTTCCTTCATTAGCATGGTTACACAGGGTTACTAGTGCTCTGTTCCACTGGCTTATGAGAACCACTGGCTACAATGAAGAAACTTTCCCCATCCCTAGCTTCCCCCTCTGTCCCAGGAGTGGGTTTCTTGGGTGTGAAAGCTTTTGGGAACAAGATGAGAGGCAGGTTGACTCAGGTGAGCATGTCCTCAAGCAGTTTCTGGTTTCACACAATACAAGCAGCCTCCTTCCCCATTGACAAAACAAAATGAATCTGAAAATAACCCGACGTTATTTTGAGGTTTGGAGCAAGTCTCTCTTACTTCTCTGCTGAGGACTCTTGTATTGTATTTCCAGAACTGCCACTTTCAAGTCATTTAATTTCCCTGTTTCTCAGTTACCATACCTGTAAAAGGGGATAAAGAGTTATCTGTGTCACAGAAATGTTTACATCCTAATCAGTGTTTGTACTATATTTTGAGACTCTCAGAGGTGTAAATGCATAGTTATCATTGCGATTTCTGTCATTTTCATGCTAATTTTCACACAGTCTTCAAACATATGTACTTTGTGCTGGAGATGTTCACCTGTCTCCAGCTCTTGCCTGAAAAATCCTTATACAAGTTGACCCCTGGACTCAAGCAGGACTATTTACAGGAGCAAACGTTCCAGGATCAGGACCAATATATCTTGGCACAGATTCTGCTATAAGATTCTGTCCATAAAGGGCAACCTGATAATTTCCCTCACACTAGGGAACTTCCCACTGGTAGCTTATGGAGCTAGTGGCGTCAGCTCCAGTATCAGCTGTACCCACTCTGACCTAGGGTACATAGTGAGAGAGAAAACTGTGGGCCAGGCAGGTGGGATGCATATCAGATCAAAGCTCCACTGTGCTAGATCTTACATGGCATAAATTAGAGCAGCCCCCAGGCTGAAGACAGGCAGAGAGTTAAATCAAGGAGCTCAGAAGCAGTGAAGAGTTGAGTTTATAACAAAAACCCTGTCTTTGGAAAGATGAAATCTGAATATAGAATCACTTTCGCACCTCTCGTAACTATGCCTGGCCTGATCCTGTGAGACACTCAGTACCCTCAACTACTATTGACTTCACTGAATTATTTTCATGATGCAGTGGAGGGCATGTGAGCCAGTAGGCAAAGGGGTCTTTTCAGGATACCAGCAAATAGTACTCAACGTTTATAAGTAGCAAATTATAATTTCTTTTCAAAAACTGTACAATATAATAATATTGTGAACAATTCTATACTCTGGTGAGTGTTCTGACCTTGACAGCTCCTGTTACCATCATCAAACACTACAGATGTATGTATGTCAAGGCTTAAATTCAATAAAATATCTCCCAAGGATTTATTCTATTTTGTTTAGTTATATGGGGGAATATTATACATTTTAGCTTCCTTTAATGCTACATTGGCATACTACAGTTATGGATCAAGTAACAAATGTTATTTACATGATTTTTAAATGTATTTTTCAAAGAAAAATCAGGCAGCATGTCTTTCATTTAAATTACACAATCAGTATTCATCAGTGTACACACATGAGTTTGTGCATTATTCAGTTGGCAGAGAGCATGCAAACTTTAAAAGAAGCAGAAATCAAGGAAGATAGGATGATGGTGGCAGAGACAAATGAGGGAGGATTTTAATATGGGGAGGGTGGATGCAGATGGCTGTCTCTTTTGAACAATTATATTGACCCAGCATTTCCAGATTATAATTAGAGAGGAGCCTGAACCAAAATTCCAGCTCCAAACACCATTTGTTTTATCTCCCTCTTTGGGTGGTGAGAGAAGTGAAGAATCTGAATATAGACCCAGTTCTGGATTTCACACCTGGATCCCTGCTCCATAAATTGGTCTAACTGTAATACCGGGTCCATTCACCCTTCAAATTTACACTCATAGCATAGCATAATACTTAACATTTATATAGTATGCTTTGCCAATGTATCTCAAAACATGTTAGTCATTAACTAGATAAGCCTTAGTACATCCTATTTGATAGGTAAGTACTGATATACTCAATCCATGGAGTGGAGGCCAGACTCTGTGCCCTGATCTACTCCCTTTCCATCACTCTGTGACTCAAAAGGAATGAAAATCTGTCTCCAGTCTCCTCCTAGGGATTACAATGTATGTGAGTCCTCAGAAGCCTGGGTTGTCCAAGCCGACTTCTACACCACCTTTCACTCAGCCCCTGGTGCAGGGAATGGGAGTGAAGAAGGATGTGCTGGTGGTAGCGAGAGTGGTTGAAGCACAATTCTCTCTAGCAATCATCAGCTGGCATATGATTCAGTAACCAGCTGACACAATTTAGAGCTGCTCCCAAGCTGTTTTAACCTGGATCAGGGCAGAAAGAGAATCAGGGAGACATAACTAGGTCCCTGATAGCTTCCCCTCCCCCCCAAGTACAATGTGAGCTGGATTCAGCAGAGAATTAGGCCTTGTGTGATTTGTGACACAGGAATGTTGAAATTTCAAAAGTGTGCACTGATTTCATGTGCCTCAATTTTTGCATTCCCAACTACAAATAATGCTGACTTTCTTCAAGGGTGTTGAGCACCCACAGCTCTAGTAGATTTCATTGAGAGCTGGAGCAGCTATTCAGTAATTCTGAAAATCAGGCCTTAAGTATCTCAAACATCAGTGGATCCTTCTGAGAACTTCAGCTTAAGTAACTTACTGTAGGTCATATGCTGACCTACTGATCAGGAAAAACATGGAACTCAGAAAATCTAATTAATGTTCCCTGATATCCTATTAAGTCTCTCCAAAGCACCCATAACCGGAAGTATCTAATCTCTGACCACACTCACTCCCTATTTGTATGAATGCAACTTATAATTTAGATCATTCATAGCCAATAAGTTAATTGACAAAACTATGACATGGTAAAAAGCCACCATAGACTTCTGCACATATAATCTGTTGCGGCAAGGCAAGCAGTTTTAAGTCTGTTGTGTGAATCTTTCATTTTTCATTGCTACGGAAGCTCAGCAAATTTCAAAAGCTGTGGACAGAACTTCATCATTCTGTTAATGTATATATTTATCAGAGCATGATAGTGAGAACTTTTCACATCAGTTTCACTGACAAAGTGAGGTAACAATCCCAAACTGTAATAATGGTGCATAGCAGAGAACAGCACCTTTTAAAATACAAACAGACAAGTAAATACTTAAGTTTTCTTCCCAGGAGCTTTTGTCACGGGTCTGGTTGACCCTCTGAGAAAGATATAGGTTGGACTTCTGTAGGTGAATTCAGCTGTGATGTTTCTTTTAACATGTCATTCTTTCTGCAGTTTTCTTTCAGGGAAAGTACCTGCCATGCTTCCTTGAATGGTACGGTAAGAGATAATCAACATCTTAACAAAAATCTGAGGGAACATAATGTTCTTTGTCAGTCGTGGTGTCTTTTGATACTGTTGGAAAGTATTTGTCTTCTGCCTGAAACTTGACTCCATCATTCCATTACAAACAATGACTTCTTTAATCCTTCTTTTCTGAGCTCAGCTATATATGTGAAGAACTTTCAGATGCATGAAACAGGAAAAAAAACCAAAAATATATCCTAGACTTTCATAGATTGGAGTCTACAAAGCATAGTCAAACATAGTATCATATATATGGTTCTTTTCTAACAAGCACTGTATTCTTATTTTTACTTTGGTACTTCGTCCTCTTGATCCTGTTCATAGTTATTTCCTTGTCATAGGCACATCAATTTATAGTTAATCCAAGGGAATTGTTATTGTCTGTCAATTTAATTTCAAAGACTGATCTAAAATAAAGTAATGAATGAAATAGTTGATGTTTACCCATAAGTGTATATCGAGGGGGAGGGGTAATAATTTTTCCAGGCTTTCAGAAAGCTCAACAACAAGTTTATCCAGGGAATAAAAAGAAAATCTCAATAGCATAGTTTGTTTTACCTCCTGCTCAAATGCATCTTTAACAATTGTAATTTCCAAAATACTGTACCCACCTCAAATATCAGGTTTTGATGAATCAAAAGGGCTGGGGAGGGGCACAAGCATTTAAAATAAAGATATTATAAATATTAAGATATGAAAACTACACTTTTTTTTTTAAAAATCGCCGCCACATAAACAGTCATGTTAACTAGACAGTGCTGTAAAGAGTTTAATGGTGAATGTATTGTGATATAAGCTAAGGCTATGGCTACACTGGTGCTTTACAGCACTGCAACTTTTTTGCTCAGAGGTGTGAAAAAACACCCCCCTGAGCAGCAAGTTACAGCGCTGTGAAGTGGCAGTGTAAACATTGCCCCAGCGCTCAGAGCTCCGTACTCCCAGCATTGTAAACTTGTCCCCTCGTGGAGGTGGAGTACCTGCAGTGCTGGGAGACCTCTCTCTCAGCGCTGGCTTTGCGACCACACTAGCACTTCAAAGCACTGCTGCAGGAGTGCTCCTGTGGCAGCGCTTTGAAGTTTTGAGTGTAGCCACGGCCTAAAACAGAACTAATTTCAGCAAAGGTGTGTAAGAGACTTTATTTAAGTGCAGCTTTGTTCATGTGGCATCAGGCTAACTTGCCACATTTTTCGTATCTTAAAGATCTAAGCCAAAATTTTCAAAGCTAAATGTATAAAGTTATGCTTCTGCATAAAAGCAGCTTGATTGTCAGAAATACTACATATCCAGTGGTACATAATTCAGTGGGAGCTATAGATACTCAGCACCACTGAAATCAAAGTGTTTTTAATTACACATCTGTATTATACACAGGACACAAGCATTTCTCCCTTCGTTAATTTTTGCTTCTCACTGAGTCTTCCTAGTTCAGGCTTGCTCTCTTAGAGGTTTTTGTTTTTTTGTTGTTTTTTTTTAAAAGCATCCCTCAGTGGGGCTGGCCCTTTCACAGCTGCTGCCCTAAAATTGTCAGTTTGTAACTGGTTTCTGCTTGTTGCATCTTCCCCTTTTCTAGCTAGTAAGTACTCTTAATAGCTGTGATGCTTTTCTTTTCATATTGCTGAAGTACCAGACCTTCTCACCTGAATACCTAAATATGGATTTAGGACCCTAACTCTGGGTACCCAGATTAACTAAAGGCAAAACTTTCTATAGCAGTGAAATTTGCTCTGATGTATACATTTCCTGAACTGGTTTATTCACTAACAAAGGTCATAATCCAAAGGCCATACCTCTCTTACAAGACTGATAAGATTATGCAGTATATTTGCTTATATGTCAGGAAATAGAACCACATTCTTTTTCTACATTTTACTTAAGATGTAAGACACTAAGGAATTCCAGTTTCCGCTATAAATTATTTATCAAATCATGAAATATATTACATTCAAAACTACATTACAAGAATATTAAAGTTGAAAAGTCAAGCATTCAGAAGTTAGGAAATGCTAAAATTAAGGTTGCCTATGCAAACAATTCAGCCCTCTTGTATGTATGCATCATGATACAGTCTTTAATTACATGCTCACATACAGTTCTTTCAACAGAACCCCTGTATTTTCTGTATGGTCATTTTTCAATATTTCTTTTTATCTTCTTCATTCAGTGTATGATCCCAGACCTTATTTAATGCACACAAAATACATTATTTTCCTCTTGGGTGCTTTTATGGTGCTGTCACCATAATATTGTCACCATAATATCGTTGTGGTATTATTTCTTTTTTATGGATGGAGGCCCACAGATAGTAAGGCAAAAATTGTCAAAAGTATTCATTAATTTTGGGTGCCCAATTTGAGATACCTAGAGCCCGATTAGGTACTCTGAAGAGAGTACTTTACAGTACATTTCCATTTATCCAAAATCCTATTATCCAAATCCCTTCTCCCTCCCTCCCCCTGCATATGTGACACATGCTGCAGAAGGCATGTATCTCATGCTGGGGGGAAAGGAAGGGATTTGGATACTGTGGAGATTTGGATAACAGAGTAAAGACATATCCCCAGTCAGGACTGTAAGGAAGAGGCAGAGGAGGGCAAGACCATGGCCATGTGGGATGCTACCCCACTGCTGAATGGATCCTGCGGCAGTGCAGGGAGCCCTCTCTAGTCCCACTGTTATGGGCTTTAGTGACAAGGGCCATGACAGTGGACCTGCAGATGGCTTCCTGTGCTGCCAAAGGGACAGTGACACCTGATCCTTGCAGACGCAAGGTCCAGAGGGGAGGCTGCGGTACTGGCAGGGCAGAGGTTCCAGAACTGGTGGGACAAAGCAGAAACCCTCAACCAGGACTGCAAAGAGGAAGAGAAAGAGGAGCCCCCAGCCATGCCAAATGGCCCTCATCTTCTTGATTATCCAAAATCCTGATTATCCATGTAAAATATTTGTGTCCCTGCCTCCCCCCCCCCATGCTATTTGGATAATCAGGAGTGTACTATGTTAAAAAAGGCTACTCTCATTGACTTCAGTGGTGAGCACTTTGTACTTCAAAAAAACCAGAACCCAATGATCTGACACTGGATACCCAAAACTGAGACGCATACTACTAGTGAACATCTGAGAAAAGTTTGGTTTAAGAGACTTGCCCAGAATCACACAGGATTTCTGTGGCAGAGGCAGGGATAGAATTCAATTCTCCAGGGCAGTATTCAACTGCTTTAATTCTGAGACTTCCCTTTCTTGTCCTTCAATCCCCTGCTTCATTCACTCAGCACCTTCCAACTTTGGCAACAAATGAGGCAGGGGCACAATAAACAGCCTCTTTCAGTACACAACCCTGATTCATCCCCATAGCACCTTCCATCTTGTGCTTTGAATGAAGCAGGGGGACCTGTGTGTGTGTGTGGGGGGGGAAGTATGTGGACATATAATTAAAGAATGCATCAAGATGGTCTGAATTAAAGTTGTAGGTGCAATCTTAAATCTGACATTTCCTAACTTTGAGTGCAGGAGAGAAAATGGATCTAACAAAATTCATTACAATTATGTTAGCTTATAAAAGGTGATTTTAAAACCAAATGGAAAAAGGGCTAAATATGCTGAAGTCTTCTAAATGAATGGGAAAAAATAAATAAGTTAGTGAGTTAATTCTTTGGAGTTGGCCTTTTCAGAAGGTTGGTTGGGGATGAAGGGAGAGGGAGGAAATTTTACTTCATCATTATCTAAGCCTTTGAAAAATGTGGTTAGAAATCTCGAGAATATGCATTAGGTTGAGATTTCTTGCACTTTTGTTTCTTGTCATAGCTAAGAGTGTGTCACAAAGCTGTCTCTTGCGGTATCTCAATACTGCTGGTTCCGGCTCAGTCTGCAAAGCTTTTTTTTGCAGAACATCTTTGAACGGTCAGGCCTACTCAACCTGACTGTCATTTATGTGTGTGTGCACAACTTGATGTGCAAACAAACAAAAAGATAGGTATGCCCTTCAATTGTATGTGCTAATGGTATAATTTTTTCATTCAAATCCCTTCTCTTTCAAGAAGATAGTAATAAGCCAGCACAGCAGCATTTCGCTTTCTCAGACATTTTAGGCCACTTTGCAGTCAGGCTTTAGAGCAGATTATAGTGGTGATTGAATCGATGGATGATCTCATTGCCATAGGTGATAAATCTGTGGGAATAGTGATGGAGCCACCTTTGACACTGGCTGATCGTATAATGTGGCTGACTCACTACAAAACTTTGCAGTGGTGGAGCAGCTCACACTTAAACAGTTGTGAAGTGGTAAGTACAGCTTGCTATGAGTGAGAATGAGAGTGGGGCAAAGGGACCTTTATAGATTTGGGTAAGGCAGGAAAGGATACGTGTATTGTGGGAACAGGACTGGAGGACTGTTGAACTCAGGACCCAGTACGTGCCCCTTACTGCTGTCCAGACTGCAAACTAGCGCAGGGCTGTGCCACATCCCGAGGCATGTTCATACCCATATCCCTCAGGTATGCTAGCATTCTTGCCCCAGCACACTTTGAAACCTGTGCTTCTGGATGGGGGGGTGTTGTGCATGATATGGGGGGTTCTGGCACAGTCGCATGCATGGGTCTGTGTCCAGTTGCCAGTGTAGGCATAGCCTACATAGGATGTTCTTATTCCACTATGGTTGATCACATAACAGGGAAGCTCTCGCTTCTCCCTGAACATTCTCACCTGTGGAGCCCCATACAATTCAATCAAGTTAATACAACAGTATTTATTGTTTTTACTAGAATAGTAACTTTTTTTTTCTTATAGCCTCCCGACCTCCTCCTCCCCCAATGTTCTATTACAGTTTGTCGTTTTTCAGAGGCTTCTGTTAATTTTGTAGTGAACGAGCTGAAGCTTTATGTATGAAAGTCTCATTTTCATGTATGCTGGTATGGTGGCAAGATTTTCTGTTGATGATGTAACATCGGCAGGTTTTTACATTTAAATCTACGTGAAACTTTTAAAACTATTTCATTATTCAGAATGTTATTGAAATACAATAGGGCATTTCTTCATTGAAAACAAATATTTTCAGATCAAAGTGAAAGGCAGGAAATAACATCATCTTTTTGATCCAATATAATTCTTATACCCTGGATCTGACTTTCCTCTTGATATTGCTTTCTGAATGAGAAAGGCAAAAGGTGCAAAAAGGGAGAAAGAAATTAATTTAAAAGGATTTAAGAGTTCCTTTCCATTATGATTCACAGCTACTTTTGGTATATTGCTGCTGGACACCATCACACTCTACCTCCAAAGCTATAGACTGCTTCTTTCAGAGGACAAATTTATAATTACAAAAATGAGATAAAGCATAAGGCTAATTGCCTAACTCTTAATGATAAAGGTATTTAACATGATCTATTCTTTGTTAGAAAATTGGCAATACATTACATCTTTTATTATATGAACATTGGCTTTATGACCCTCTTAGCACTACATTCAGGTCATTTAAGTTAAAACTTCAGTACTCATTTTTTTATTAGCTATTGTAAATTTAGTGTACATAATATCATGCTTAAGTCAGAGTTTTAGTACAAATTTTCTTTTTACAATAGAAGGCTGTTAAAAAAAGCAAAAAAATAATAATTTAGGCTTGTGTAAGCAAAGGCAATGAAGCCTACACGTATTGCATTTGCTCATCTTTGTATCTATTTTATTTGTCATATATTGAATTCAATCAGGTTCAAGAGTTACAATGTGTATAATTGCATCTTGTAGTGTATGTTTGGTCAAAAATATTAAAGGCAAAAAGAAAAGACTGGAGCCTTTTTCTCCTCTCTTTTGCACAGTGGTAAATCAGGAGCAATTCTATTGAAGACAGAATTATACTGGAGTAAAAAGCTAATGTGACAAGAGCACAATAAGAATATGGAGTATTAACAGGTTATATGCATAGGTGTGTGTTTGTGGGGGGGCTTATCTATATGAAATATTTGGGTTATAAAAATAATTCCATCCATTTTATTGTGTTGTATTCTACTTGTCTCTCTGACTTTTGTCCTAGGTATGCATTTCCCTCATCTTGGGACACATGCTAACTCTTCACATATAAATAATCTGGAAAGTAAAGCATTTGCCCAAAACTGAATAAGTTACCACATGCACTGAGTTACCATCAAATGTTCCACTTCAGGCAAGAGTTGCATGGGCAATAGTCCTGTGGATCTATTGTGAACTCCATGCACAGATCTGCACAGATCCTGCTAAGGGCCATCCCCTTCACCAGCTGTTGAGCCTTCTCTTTCCTAAGCAGAATGGCTCTTTATGAAATATGCTACCTTGGCTTATGGTCCTTGGACCTTAGGCAACCTGTCCTAAGTCAGAAAGTGGTCAATAAGATTCTTTGTTTGTACAGCCCTTACCACTATGGTGGCCATGACTAGGGCTCCTAGTTGCTATGGTAATATAAATTATAAATAATATAGAAAGTAAATCTGAAAACTACAGAACTTGCTATAAAAAGTAAGGAATTTATAGAAAACTACATTTTCTGTATCTAATCTTTAACCCACCCTACAGAATTCTATAGCATGGTTATAATTCTCTATTAACTTCCATATGACAACTTAAAATTTCTGTAGAAATGATTTCATTATTTAAATACAGTAGGACTTGCACATAATAATATGAGAGTTAGCTACTCGGTCTCATTTGAGTAACCCATGCAGTTATTAGGAAAACATGCTAAAGAAGGATTGCTACTCCATAACTTCATAGCTCTGCCCTCAGATTGATGTCCTCCTCCCTAAAACCAGGGCTGGCTCCAGGCACCAGCATTCCAAGCTGGTGCTTGGGCGGCAATCTTCAAGGGGCGGCAGTCCCTGTTGTTTTGCCCCCAGCAGCGCGCCAAATTGCTGCTGCCGGCGGCAGGGGCAGTCCGTGTGCCCTTAGGGCGGCACATGCGTTTCCGAGGTGGCGGCAATTCGGCAACAGCTTCTATATTTAGCTGTCCACAGCGGCTTCAGCTAAACATAGAAGCTGCCGTCGAATTGCCGCCATCGTGGAAATGTGCCTGCCGCCCTAAGGGCACAGGGACTGCCCCCACCGTCTGCGGTGGCAATTCGGTGCGCTGCTTGGGGCGGCGAAAACTGTAGAGCCGGTCCTGCCTAAAACCCCAGAATATGGTCTCCTATGTGACTGGAACCCAAGGAGGTACATACAGTGAACTTCCATCTGCTCCAGGGTTTGTCTACCATGGGTTTCTTTCCTTTTTTTCCTGTTAACTGGAAGGGCACGTGTGATTCTTTGTTACTTTCCACTGTTGTCCTTGGTTTCAGTTTGCTTGGTTTTCAGCAAAGTAGTTTTGATTTTCAGTTCATGTAGGCTTGCCCATCTTGAGTTTTGCTTTGAAATTCAGGCTGGAATGCACCCAAAAATCTCAAAACAAAATGACTGAGTTTTGCCTGGTTTCATTCCAAACACACAAATCCCAAGGGAATGGAAGAGATTTGTTCAAAACTCAGCTCATGTTTGCTTGATATGCCTCCAAACCTGACATCAAATCTTAGAGATAGTTATTACTTATTACTTGTCAAGCATTGCCAACATGCTTAGTACTATAGAAGATGTGACATGAATACATTCCCTGCCTCCAACAAGCTTGCTCGGCTAAAGGTTATTTTTCCTGAGCTGCTGATCTATAGCTACACCAGATGATTTTTGCCTATTTTTTGTTTTGTTAACAAAATTGTGCAACACCTCTAGTTATGATCATGTATAACCGGTGGCATGAGGAAGGTTGCAGCCTAAATACCACTGGTCACATACTGCCGGGACAGCGATTTGAACTTTACAGCTGAGCCTTGCACAATTACGTGAACATCTGCGTTTATTACTTTTGTATTTTCCCCTGCTTTTCAAACATGAATGTTTGTTGACTATTATGTGCTCAGTTGAACAAAGCCACCATTTTAAAAAAAATTTTCACATTCACCGCAGAATGAAATCATTTTCTTTTCTCAACAAACAAGCTACATAATTGGAGCACTTTATAGTGATCTGTATCAAACAATGAGTATATTAATTGCTGAGGGTTGGACTACACTAGTGAGCATATAAGCAAAATTTTGTAAACGTGATTACATTGTTCAAAATGTAATGAACAGGAATGGCATTTCTGTAGACAATGAACCCTTCTCTCTAGAACCAAAAGCAAAGCTTTCTGGTTTTCATTATAGATAGAAAGTTGTTTATCCTCAAGGGAGATTTTCCTTTTCTATATCTCCAGTTTTCTTCTTTAGATTCAAAGGGCCTGATTCTGATCTATCTTATATGGATTTTACACCAGTGTAAGTCAAATTATTTCAATGGAGTTAATCTAGATTTATGTCACGATAACCGAGAGATTATTTTAGCCCAAAGATTTTTCAGCAACCTTTATGAGTTGGAGAGTATTCAATGTCCCTTTCTCTCTCTTGTGGTTTTTTAAGGTGTAAAGAAGAGATGAATGTCAGCATTTAAGTGCGTGTTAACAACCAGTTACCATATTATTAATCATTACCACATCAGGGTTTCTGCAGTGCTTCTGATATGTATCAGGCTTTTGTACCTGAATGACAAAGTATCTGTTAATTAAATATAGAGGAGTGGATTGTGCTTTTTAATGTTGCCAGACTGTAGATATGTTGTTAGGTAGAATTCCTCCTGGAGATTAGGGTTGCATGAGGCAGCAGCAGCTCTACCCTATCATACTTTAAAGTATACAGTATGTGCTCCCCTCTGTGAACATTCTAGCTCTAATGGCCAGTGATTAATAGGGACAAGATCTGAACCCACCCTGACCCCATCAGTGTCTAGCATTGCTAATAGCAAGAGTATGCAACTGATCCCCAGCCATGCACTAGACAGCACCTGTGAAGTCACGATGTGCTTTGTTACCCACTCAATCTGTCCCTATAGTATCTGACTTTTATGCATATTGCAATCTCCAAAAAATAAAGCTCTTATTCTTCCTTTTTGCATGGTGAATAAATTAGGCATCTGGATATTAATAAATGTTCCCTAGAGAGCAGGGTGAAGGACTGGGGCTCTGGAACTCTTTAGTTACCAACCCTGTCACTGTGATGTTGAGTGAACCCCTTATGGATTGATTTTTCAGTGATGCTGAGCTTCCAGTGAAGTCACTTCGACTTAGTCAGACCCAGGTCATCTCTCAAAAACTGTCTTAACAAAATGGATTAACTTTGTGAGGCCCTCAGATGCTGTGGGGATGGGGACCAGAAAAATAGCTGGAGATATTTATGCTCCCTGTTTCAGAGAGCTGAATCCAAAGGTTTTACTACTTTGAATGGTTTCATGGCTACCATTACAGGGCAGTCAGCTCCTATAGTAGGGGGATCTTCAGAGGCAATGTCGTGAAGGAGAGCATAGAAGTTTCTGTTTCATTTGCCCCATCTCAGTTTTCATCTTTTCTACCCCTTAGAAAGTGTGGTGATTAAAATAGTCAAAGACCAGCCCAGTGACAGTACAGTGTGAGGCTGCACAAATAACTGAATGTCAGGTTTGCTGGTGGTTGTGAACAACAACAAATACTTGGCAAACCAAAAAGTCAAAAAATATTTGTTTCAGTTCAAAGGAAGTGTTTCATTTTGATCTTTGCTTTTTACTTTTTAAATTTCTTTTAAAATTGAAGGAAATATTGAAAAGAAAAGTCATTTTGAATTGAAAAATGAAAATTTCTTTTATAAAATGCCAAAATAAAATGTTTTGATTTGAGGGATTTTTTCCCCAAAATCAATTTGAGGAATTTGACACACATTCATGAAATGTTTGTTGACTCAAATCTGCTGCAGTATGGATGTCATAGAGACAGTTTATATGTGCACAGACAAGAGCCATGCATCTCCTAAAACTTAAAACTGGATTGCTGCAAAATTCACGAAGGCAAGGCAAATTCTTCACATGAGAAAGAATGTGCAGCATTAGATGAAACTCAGGCAAAAGTATCGGGGTTTTTTTTGAGTCTATCCCTGATCAGAGGGGAATTTCCATCAATTTGCAAGATTCTTGAGCTCTGCTGCAAAATTTCTTGAGGAAGACCCCACCAGCTCTAATTGACCCTTTTATCACTCCAAGATACAGGCTGTGTAAGGCAGTGATTCTGAAATTGTGATCCGGGGACAGCTGGTAGGTCACATAGTGTTGGCTCAACCTCATTACTTCCATGAGTTTTGAAAGATATCCACCCTTTTTATTGCAAAAAAGAGTGTGGAGGCCTTTAAAAGCAGTAGGAAACAAGTTGAGATGCTTAGTAGTCACTTTTTCATGAGAGCGGCTGTTACAGATGCTGCCCTCAGTGACACATACTGAAGGGTTAATAAATAAACATTCTACTAACATGATTTTTCTATGAAAGCAATTGCTGTGGTTGCCACAGGGGTGTTGCCTGATCCTGAGGAGATTCATGAGGCTGCGATAGGGAGGGAATGTGGTCCACGACAGCTGCTCTATATAAGTTTGAGAGTCCCTGCTGTAGGGTATGAAACCAATGGAGTTATGCTCCCACTTCTTCATTAACTCTATAATTCATCTGTTGACATTTGGTTTTACTATTCTTGTCACTGAAACAAATGGGGTTTGCTTACCGTAGAGCAGCATGACATTCCAGAATGGAAACTTGTACAAGTAACTGCTGTAAAAAATTGTGAAAATTGATCACGTTCACTGATAGTGATTTAATACCATAATCAAGTTTTCAGTTTAATCACTTTCATGTAGTAAATTAGTTATAAAATATGATATTTATATCCAATTTCAGGTATCACAATATGTCAATTTAACAGAAAATGTTAGTAGATTTATTGTGAGATTATATTCTGGCAATAAACACCTGATTAATTATCACTTTCTTTTTTGGAGATGTTTTCTGTGTGAGATATTACAGTACATATATCTCATGGGACCCAAAGGCTTCTCATTGACACTGCACATTTTTTCCTTGTTGTGTGTAAAATGATCAGTACAGTTAAATATATTTTCAAAAACTATTTGAGAGAGAGTATGGAATCAATGTTATTAAGTTCAGCTTCTAGCTGTGCCCTTGATTCTTCAGCCTTGTCTACATCAGGGAATGTTTGTTTATTTATTTAGGTAAAGTTATATGGGAAGATAGCAATGGAAGCGACCTCGTGCTTCATCAAGTCCCCACAATTGCCAGTGCAGGCAAGCCTGTCACATAATCTCATTAATAAATTTATAATTTTTTAAAATTTATTAAATGTATTACGACTAGTTGTGTAACCCACTCCATGCTCCTATTGGAAGCCTGTTCTAGAACCTCACTCTTGTGACAATTAGAAATTTCGTAATATCTGCCTACATTTAGATATGACAAATTTAGTGTAGATGGTTCTCTAGGTCTGGTAGCCATTTTCAGTACCATATCAATAATAACTGGTCTAAGTAATTTTTAGCTGAGATGATGAAAATGGCTGCTGGAGCCGGAATGCAGCTGTGTATTTGAAGAACCAGGGCTATGTGACTGGCAAAGTAAATCCTCTGGACTTGTATATGTTTTTTTTAATAGAGCTAGTTAGAAAAAAGTGAAATGTTAATGAAAAGGTATTACCAAAATGTGTACAAAATACATCAAAATTCCTGTGAAAATAATCATCAGTGAGCTCCAGTTTCTAGTAGAAATTATTTCTTCTGTGGTAAGTCAGGGCAGAATTATGTTCTGTGCCAATCTACAGAAGTCAGTGAGGTATCAGAGGTACATGTGAGAGCATAATGTGAACCTTTATTTATAATGTGGACCTATAATTATAAAAGAGACTGTTACACTTGTAAAAGTATTTTTCATCAAAAGTGTTCAGTGACTTTTTAACATCAGGCCTCACTGCACATAAACTACGTTGACAGAAAAGCACATAAAGAGCTCAGTAAAGCATTACAGCTTACCATGATAGACTGTTATAGCCCATAAAAGTGGTTCACAGGCTTTTTTTTTTTTTTACAAAACCATCCCTTGTGATGGATTTGGAAATGGATGCTTCCAGCTGGATTTGACTCTTACTGATGCTGGTGTAATTCCACTCAAGACAATGGAGTTACTTGGGTGAAAAACAGGTATAAGACAAAGGAGATTACTCTGTGTCTCAGCATGCCAAAGGAAGATCTATGTTTCATGAATCAAAAATCTTCCCTTTCTCCCCTACTTCTTCATTTCACAATTTGTCTCACAGTTGTTGACTTTACAGTCCCTAGGGACTCTAGCCACGATCAGAGTACTGAAGTACTAAGAACTGTACAAACGTGTAGTAAGAGACAGTCCCTGCCCCTAAGGATATGTTTACATTGCAGTTAGACACCGGCAGCCAGCTGTGCCAGCTGACTTGGGCTACGGGGCTGTTTAATTGTGGTGGAGATGTTCAGACTTGGGCTTCAGCCAAGCTTTGGGACCCTCCATCTCGCAGGGTCCCAGAGCCAGGGCTCCAGCCCAATCGCAAACACCTACATCACAATTAAATAGCATTAATTGTCCAAGCCCTGTGAGCCTGAGTCAACTGGCATGGACCAGCCATCAGTGTGTAACTGCCATGTAGAAATACCCAAAGAGTCTAAGACTAGACAAAGAAAGAATGGGAGTAAATAAATATTATTACTGTCATTCTGCACAAGGAGAACTGAGGCAAACCAAGATTAAAAGACTTGCCAAAATCACACAGAAGGCTGGCTTAACTAGGAACCTAGGTATCCTGCATTTGTTTAGTGCCTTAATTGCACAAGCCATCATTCTTCTCCCTCTCTCTTTACCTGCTGCTATTACAGGAAGAATTTTAAAGGTAATTTACTACTACCTTAGCCTTTCTTTTTATATCCCTTCCCAAATTCCTGGTCTTAAGGCCCTGTCTACCTTTTACTTGTGTCTGTGACAAATGTGGGGGTGCTCTTTAATAATTAATTCTATATTTGGATTTCTTACTAGCATGGTGCTTCCGTACCATATTAGGGGTGGATATTTCCTCCTAGGGTTCTGTTTGGGTAGCAGAATCAAGGGAAAGGCTGGTAAAGAGACAATGCTAGAGCAAGTAGCTTTAATGGCTGTTTCCTGCGGTCCTGAGGAGCACCCAAACCAGTTTGAACAGGTAGATCAGAGAACCAGACAGACATTTAAGAGGTTATTTGCTATCTCATAGAATGTATTAGGATGCTACTGTTTCTGTAACTTAAAGGAAACACCTGTCCTATATACACAGGATTTGGGGTGTTTTTAAATCCCTTTTTCCAGTGCTTTATTGTAACTGCTAAATAAATACTTAATGTGAAAAAGATATTGGTCACTGTCACTGTTTGCAAAAGGAAGAATACAGGTGCTCAAACTGTGATGGACCTGCAGGGTGACAAGCAGTTGTACACATGGGTCCTAATCTAAGAGTAGAAGAACTAAGCAATTCCACCCTAAGACAGGTGAGGCAAGAGGCCAACACATGAGGGGTACACTTGGGGCCTAAAAGGAGACAGAGGTATAACTAGTGCTGCAACCATAACAGCATCACTTACTTCAGTGTGGTTGATAAGTGGGGGATGGCTAAAGGCTAAATATGTTTTTAAGTGGACAATTATTTCTGACTGAAATTGACCTATTTTGGTTTAGTTGAATCTGGTCCTAATCAGTATAAACTGAACTCTATAAACCATCCTTAAATCAAAATCAGACTATCCACACAAGGGTTTACACTGATTTAACTATCTGGGTTTGACATTGATGCTTTAAGTTAAACTGATAAAACTTTCTCCAGGAGACAACTCTTTAGCTTCACCAAAGTGTTGGAAATGAATTTCTTGCTGTCCAAAATTATTTAAAGTTTAGTGAAGTAAGATATCATTGTAGTTTATGAAATGAGGTTTCAGTACATCAGATTTATGTGTTATAATCTGAGTTACCCTGGATATATCAGAGGAACATAAAAATACACACTTTCCTGAATAAGTAACCATTTCTTCCCATCAGATATAACACTAAACTCAGCTCTAACCCACCAAGGAGGAGAAAAACAGTGAGGGTTTGGCATAATTCAGAATAAAAATCCTGCCACCAATAACTTCACAAATACCAGAAAGCAAGTCTGAGACACAAAACACTCTCTCTGCTTATGGACAAAGTCCTATATTATTTAAGAGGGTTAAATCCAATAGGGTTCTATAGAATTGAATAGAGAAAGGGAATCCTTTCCATAGTGTTTTTTTAAACAGCCTGTTGAATTCTAGGTCCATGATATAATTAAGTTCTTCATGATAGCTGTCTGTCTTTCTCCGATATAATATTTTTTCAATAAAGAAGTTTTCTGTAAGCGTCTGCCTGAATCTATGCCTCAAATTAAAATCCAATAATTTGGATGACTTGTTAAGTATGTTTTTTAATGCATCTAAGAGTAATCTACAAATTTCCACCTTGTCTTTATAATTAAGATTTGTTTAGCTATTCCAAATGATCATGAAACTTCTTGGGGTAAAACATCTGTTTTAGACTCCATACTCAATTTTCTTTTTAATATTTAAAAAAGACATAGCAGCAACTTCACCTTCTTCTGAACTAGACCCTCCTGATACCTATGCTTGACATAAAAGGGAAGACTGCACTGTAATGGAGCAATAATCTATCTATCTATCTATCTATTGCACTTTCATAGTAACGTTCGCTCAACCATCTCAAAATGCTTTTAAAACAATTAATTATGCCTCATAAAATCCCACCGCAATGAATAGATGGTATTTTCCTCATTGTATAAATGGAAAACTGAGGCAGAGAGATGTTAAATCACTGGACCATAATTACACAGAAAGCAATGGCAAAGATTGAAATATAACCCAGAACTCCTGACTCCTAGCTCTGTGTACTGGTCACTGGATCACTTTCATATGAGAAAAGGCATCTCTGCCCCTCATCCCTTCCACGAACACATCCAGGCTGAACAAAAATACTGTGCTATAAAATTTATGGGAGATGCTATCCTAGTGAGATTTCCATTCTATTGTCTATACTTGTAATGTGAACTTTTAGATGTTTATCTGAACTGTACCCCCAAACATTTTCAGGGTTGCCGATCACAAATCATGTCATAGCAATTGGTTAAAAAATGATTCAAGAAACCAGAAGTCACAGCTCAACATGATAAACAGCGCTCTCTCAACTGTTCTCCTTCACTCCCTTCCTTCACTGTTATCCGGTGTAATCTGAATGCTAGGAGCACAGAATTTGAAATCTGCCAGTTTCCAGACAGCTGATTAAAAAACATTGAGATAATCTCTGCTGACTTGTTGACCTTTACAATAGAGTTGGCTCACATGATTTGGCCAAGACTGTGGAGAAGGAGATATAAGCTGCCAGCTGGGGTGGGGAGAGAGAGCAGAAACTAGACTTTGGGAAAACTCTGGTGTGGGAGACAAGAAGTTCCCTGGGCATCTGTCGGGAAAGATGTAGAGCAGATTAGTATCCAGAGACTGTAGGAGAAAGAAACAGGCACAAGAGGAGATGAAAATCCAAGCAGAACCATTCAGAAGTACCATAATCTCTCAGTGGAGATCTTCAACAGATGGTAAATGTATATCCTAATTCACACTGAGACTTGCATGTCTCTTTTGGTGACTTAGTCTCTGTCAGATTGCTGAGCAAAATGTTTCTGTTCTATTTTGATTTTTGAGAGCAATCCCATTAAAATTGGTGTACAATTATGTGTTCAGTATTAATTATTCAATAAATTTTATTTTGTGTTGTGTCAATCTTATCTTGCCATTAATTTTAATGTGACCCAAATCTGGGCAGAGCTGTCATTTTAATTAGTACAGCTGGTAACTGTGACAGTACATAAAATTTTATACTTATGTAGAATTGTAGATATAATTTTGTAATTAAGAATTGCAGATTTAAAGGGGTGATGGCAATTTGCAATTTTTTAACATGAATTCTCTGTGTTTAATGCTGTGTGATTAAGGACTGGTTTGAGAGTTCTATATATTCCAAAATATTAATATTACTAAAGCTAAATCATTTAAGTTAAGTCTTATTGCAGTAATGGTTTACTGTCTCGTCCTATGCAGCATGCATACTGGTCTTGTGTTTGAAGATGAGTGTGCTATAGAGGGATTGATAATTTTCTAGCAAGTTCTGTAGTCACTGCTTCATAGATATTATACAATCTATTTTGAAAACTAGAGTAGTATTATGATTACCTTCATTTACTCACATTTTCATTTGTTAATTCCAGCAGCATAAGTGTTAAAAGACTAAGCAAAATCAAAAGCTCAAGATTTTCAAAAGTGACTAGTTATTTAGGAAAAAACAAACAAACAAACAAAAAAATGAGGAGTCCTTGTGGCACCTTAGAGACTAACAAATTTATTTGGGCATAAGCTTTCGTGGGCTAGAACCCACTTCATCAGATGTGTGAAGTAAAAAATACAGGAGCAAGTATAAACACATGAAAGCATGGGGGGTGCTTTATCAAGTGTTAGGTAAATCTAACGGAGATTAAATCAATTAACAGCAGGATACCAACGGAGGAAAAATAACTTTTGAAATGGTAAGAGAGAGGCCCATTACAGACAGTTGAAAAGAAGATGTGAGTAACAGTAGGGAGAAACTAGTACCGGGGAAATTAAGTTTAGGTTATGTTATGACTCAACCACTCCTAGGCTTTATTCAGGCCTAATCTGATGGTATCTAGTTTGCAAATTAATTCCAGTTCTGCAGCTTCACACTGGAGTCTTTTTGAAGTTTTTTTGTTGAAGAATTGCCACTTTGAGGTTATTGAGTGACCAGAGAGATTGAAGTGTTCTCCTACTGGTTTTTGAATGTTATGATTTCTGATGTCAGATTTGTGTCCATTTATTCTTTTGCATAGAGACTGTCCGGTTTGGCCAATGTACATGGCAGAGGGGCATTGCTGGCACATGATAGCATATATCACATTGGTAGATGTGCAGGTGAACGAGCCCCTGATGGTGTGGCTAATGTGGTTAGGTCCTCTGATGGTGTCCCTTGAATAGATATGTGGACAGAGTTGGCACTAGAGTTTGTAGCAGGGTTTGGTTCCTGGGCTGGTGGTTTTGTTTTGTGGTGTGTAGTTGCTGGTGAGTATTTGCTTCAGGTTGGGGGGCTGTCTGTAAGTGAGGACTGGCCTGTCTCCCAAGGTCTATGAGAGTGAGGGATCGTCCTTCAGGATGGGTTGTAGATCCTTGAAGATGCGCTGGAGAGGTTTTAGTTGGGGGCTATAGGTGACGGCTAGTGGCTTTCTGTTACTTTCTTTGTTGGGTCTGTCTTGTAAAAGGTGACTTCTAGGTACCCTTCTGGCTCTGTCAATCTGTTTCTTCACTTCACCAGGTGGATATTGCAGTTTTAAAAATGCTTGATAGAGATTCTGTAGGTGTTTATCTCTATCTGAGGGATCAGAGTAAATGCAGTTGTATCTTAGAGCTTGGCTGTAGACAATGGATCATGTGATGTGGTCTGGATGAAAAGAAAGGGAACAAAGAGTAGGAATTAATGGTAAATTCTCCGAATGGAGAGGGGTAACTAGTGGTCTTCCCCAAGGGTCAGTCCTCAGACCAATCCTATTCAATTTATTCATAAGTGATCTGGAGAAAGGGGTAAACAGTGAGGTGGCAAAGTTTGCAGACAATACTAAACTGCTCAAGATAGTTAAGACCAAAGCACACTGTGAAGAACTTCAGAAAGATCTCACAAAACTAAGTGATTGGGCAACAAAATGGCAAATGAACTTTAATGTGGATAAATGTAAAGTAATGCACATTGGAAAAAATAACCCCAACTATACATACTATATGATGGGGTCTAATTTAGCTACAACGAGTCAGGAAAAAGATCTTGGAGTCATCATGGATAGTTCTCTGAAGATGTCCACACAGAGGCAGTGAAAAAAGCAAACAGGATGTTAGGAATCATTAAAAAGGGGTTAGAAAATAAGACTGAGAATATATTATTGCCCTTATATAAATCGATGGTACACCCACATCTCGAATACTGCTTACAGATGTGGTCTCCTCATCTCAAAAAAATATACTGGCACTAGAAAAGGTTCAGAAAAGGGCAACTAAAATGATTAGGGGTTTGGAGAGGGTCCCATATAAGGAAAGATTAAAGAGGTTAGGACTCTTCATCTTGGAAAAGAGGAGACTAAGGGGGGATATGCTAGAGGTATATAAAATCATGAGTGATGTGGAGAAAGTGGATAAGGAAAGGTTATTTACTTATTCCCATAATACAAGAACCAGGGGTCACCAGATGAAATTAATATGCAGCAGGTTTAAAACAAATAAAAGGAAGTTCTTCACGCAGCACACAGTCAACTTGTGGAACTCCTTACCTGATGAGGTTGTGAAGTCCAGGACTATAACAGCATTTAAAAGAGAACTGGATAAATTCATGGTGGTTAAGTCCATAAATGGCTATTAGCCAGGATGGGTAAGGAATGGTGTCCCCCGCCTCTATTTGTCAAAGAATGGAAATGGATGGCAGGAGAGAGATCACTTGATCATTTGCCTATTAGGTTCACTCCCTCTGGGGCACCTGGCATTGGCCACTGTCGGTAGACAGGATACTGGGCTAGATGGACCTTTGGTCTGACCCAGTAGGGCCGTTCTTATGTTCTTATGTTCTTATGAAAGCTGGAGGCATATAGGTAAGCATAGTGGTCAGTAGGTTTCCAGTATAGGGTGGTTTTTATGTGACCACTGCTTATTAGCATTGTAGTGTTTAGGAAGTGGACTTCTTGTGTGGACTGGTCCAGACTGAGGTTGATGGTAAGGTGGAAATCGTTGAACCTTAAAGGACTTGAAAAGGAAGGTGGCTCTCACTGGGTTTGTCCATAACCGCTAATCATTTTTTCAAAGGTTGTCCAAAGCTATTTTTCAGAGGAAGCATAGGTGGTTAAAATTATTTTACAGGGTCAGATTCTGTCCTCAGAGATATGTACAACTCTCATAATCATGTTAGTGAGAATTATAATGTGCACTCTCGGAAGGCATAATTTGGCTCATAAAGTGTGCAACCAAAGGGCCATGTTCCTTAATACTGTGGCCATTCTTATTTCAGTATGCTGGAAAATTTCAGACACTTAAGAGATGGTTCAGAGTCCTGACAAGCCATCTGCCCTTCATTGATTCTAAAGCTGCTAATAGAGCTGGGAACAGGAAATACAACTGATTATAGCAGCTCCCAGGACAGACAAGTTAGTTAAATGCATCTCCTGTGGAATCAGCATCATAGCGACACGAGATATAGAGTGAGCCGTAAAGAATTACCAGAAGAGAGAAACAGGAGTCAGGTGAACTAGCTGTAGCAAGTTTAAAAAAAAAAGAAATCATGGAAAGACTTCAAAGATGTTCCTACTGTGATTTTGCAGATTCATAGGCCAGAAGGATCCACTGTGAACATCAAGTCTGTCTTCCTGTATAACACAGGCCATAAATCCCTCCCTCACTCAAAAAAAAAAATTCTTAGGGAATATCTTTTAGAAAAGCACCCAATCTTGATTTAAAAACTGTCAGTGCTGGAGAATCCATCATGGCTTTTAGTAAATTGTTCCAATTGTTAATTACTCTTCCCATTAAAACTTTACATCTTATTTCCAGTGTTATGTAAGATATGGAATTCAGTATCACAGTTCCTTTTTGCCCAGTGAATGTGTAATGGCGCTAGACAGTCAGAGATACCAACACTTCTAAAGCTGGCTGTGGATAAACAAACCCTAAATACACTGTTGAGTGAGAAACATGCTGGCTCCTTATTCAGAAGGTGCTGCTATTGAAGAACCTAGAAAATATATATGTTTTAACAGTAGCTGATGCATGAAAAGCAACACTTCTGTCTATGCACTTCTTCCTTAAGGACCACTGCAATCAGTGGGGGAAAGCCATCTTGATTTTTGTTACTGTTGCAATAAACCTGTAGACATCTGTCATATATGTGTATCTGAGATACTCTAATCCCATGCCCATTCATCACTTGCTTGTAATAAAAAACTGGATCCTTGAATATATGTCTGTGATTAGAACATAATGGAAGGGGAGCCATGAGGGGTCGTGGCTGTGATTCAAACACTTTCATATGTATTTCTGCTAATGAGGACTGACACATAATGTAGCTAATGTGCTATGAATGTGAGTCTTCAAGAGGAGTGCCAGGTGTAAATTTAATTGAAAGATATTACAGCAAGTAGTTTACAGGGGCAAAAGAGATTACAGGAAATATAAAAATCTAGATCCTATCATACAGAAACTATATTTTTTTCAAATTAACGTGTATACTGGCAATTTTATTACAAAACATATCAGAAGAAAATTGTGATAATTAATTAACTTATCTCTCCCACACCCATATCCTCCCACAGCAGTTCTAGAGGACAAAATCTCCATGAGGATTGCCTCCCAGTCATCCCCCACATCATCCCATTGGGGGCAGGCTTCCTTTCCCTCTTGCAGTAAAGACAGTGAGTCATGTATTTAATGTTAGTAAGTCCCAGGAGATCCACTGGGGAGTAGGGGTCATCCACACAGAGGCCTTGTATCTTTGCACCAATGCTGACTGCTAGCATGGCACCAATAGGCAAAAACTACAATGGCTTCCCCAGTGGAGTTGGGGTGGAGGGGGATGCACAATGTGAATCCTACTCTGTAAGCAACCCCATCAAAACCTTGTTCCACAGCATAGATCCTAGCCCATAAGATAGACTTCTGGAGATTCCATAAGAGACAGGAGGTGCCTCAGAAGTTACAGAGGCAGAAAGAGCTCTGTGTGTGGAGGATTTGGAGGTGGAGATTATCTAGGTTTTTATGCCCAACTCCTGCTTCTGTTGCCAGGAATCTGCCTAAGCCACGTCATTATCAATGAGTAGCCTACGTGTGGTTACTCACTGATAAAACATGTATAGTTTCTATTTGTTTCTGAAATACAGGTCTGAAAATCACCTATATGCCAAGTTCCACACACTAGTAGTAGAACACATGTATGATAGAAAAAGAGTCTAGTCGAAGTTCTAGTGCCCTTATCTGATGCTGTACTCACTAGTAGAACTTCATCCCTTAAAAATCACTACTGCTAAAAACACACCAGCTAACACATACACATGTATCTCTGTGAATTTAGGATTTAGTGAGAGTCATTTTTTTGATTCCCCAAGGAACTGGGAAACATAAACTTGCTATTACCCAACATGAGTATTCTCAGGACATTTCAAGAGGATGCTGAACAATAGGTGTATCTTCACCTAAAATCCTTCACAATAATCATTGCTCAACAGGGAATCCTATTCCTGTAAGGATTATGTTTCATTCTTATACCATAAATGGTAGAAGAAATCAACCACTGGCATGACAACAATGGGCCAGTGCTAAGTAGGATGCTTGTCCAAGCTGGATGATGTTGTTGAGAAATCAGTTTGTCCTCTGGTTAATTTACTTTTGGAATTAAAGCTTTTATGACCACCAATCTTCATTACCAAATGTAGCATGATAACATGTATATATTGGCCATTTTCAGAGATATAAATAAATTGAAGTGAATCAAAAGGTGTCTATACTAATATAATGTATGCCACCTTCTGGCCCTATGAGCCTGTGATTTACATACCTTAGATTCTTCAGATCAAATAGACTGCCTTTGACCTCTGTTCACATGCCAATGAGTCCCTTACATAGTCTTACATTTCATCTCTAGATTTGGCCCACTGAGCATAACAGAAACAAAGTTGGTATAACTACCATCCTGAATGAGCAAGAGATGGAACTAACAGAAAGGAGGAAAAACTGGTTTAATTTAAAGTAAGAATTGACTAACACAGCCTGAATTGCTATAATTTAGGGCTTGTCTACAAAGTGGGGTAATGTGCTGTATGGGGATATGATTTCTAAAGCATGTTAACATACTGTACATTAATTGGACCACATAGACCCTGCTGGTGCACGCCAAAGGTTTCCTAGTGCATTTTAATAGAGTGCTATAGTACTATGTTAAAGCTCACTTGGGAACCTTCGGTGCTCACCAGAACAGCCTACACAGACCAATTAATGTGCAATATGTTAGTGTGCTTTAGAAATCACACTCCTGCAGAGCACATTACTCCACTATGTAGACAAGCTGTACAAGTGAGGGGCCCAGAAGAAGTGTAAATTATCATTTAAGGCTAACTTAGACTCACCTCTGACTGTGTCTCCTTAACTCAATATGAAATGAACAAAAGGTAGGACATTAATTGTTCCCAGGTAACCTTGTCTTATCTAAATGTTTTAATTTTTTTCTGTAAATATGACCAATTCCATTTAGCTCTGTCTAGCTAACAAATCTAGTACTGCACTCTGTGAATCAATCAATTTTCCCATACTATAATACCTTTTCAGTGGCTGATTTCATCATGATCTTAATGTATATTTCCTTAAACTAACAATATTTATCTTAATCTTGGTTTCATTCTAGAGCAGTTATTTCCCTTTGGTAATGATCTATGTAAGCACAGGACTGTGTTTCAATGATCTGTATATAGACCCAAAATTTATGACAATTATAATCAGATTAGAATGTCAATTTAGTGCAACAGTGTATGGTGATTCCATTCTGATATATTATGTTCTCAAAATACGTTTTATCACTTACTACAAACAGCTACTTTATATGTACATTTCAGTAATATTCTTCCATGATAGCACATTGTATTCAGATTAGGGATTTTTCTAAATACATAAGAAAGCTCATTTCATCCTGCAGGGCCAAAATATGAGGATAAATTGCAACCTATTTTGGTTCATTTTTCTCTAATCAGAAGCTGAGTGATTTATAACTTTTCGCAGCAGGAACAATGATTTATGTTAGTCTCTATATAATATATATATGTTAGTCTCTATATAATAGTTTAAAAAAATAAAAGTATTTGATATCTTCATTTAGAAGCAGTAGCTTCTGTTAAATTGAATTAATTTCCCTTGTTGCTTTAAATAGAAACCAGCTTCTATTTAAGGAAAGGAATACAAGAGAGACACAACACTGATCTTCTTAATGAAATTGATAATAAGGTGAAAAGGATAAGTGTGATGAACTTGGCAGCAAAGAGGAGAGAGAATGGACTTTTTATGGCAATGAACTTTTTTGGAATCTTTCATTGAGGTAGGAACTGATTATTAAATGTAATTAATAGAGACTTTTATGCTTGAAAAAGTATCATAGCCTTTTCATCTGGTTTTGGCTGGAAGGGCATCTTCTACTAACAATTGCTTGGTAATGCCCCAATCCTGCTAACACTTTGTACTCATGTGTGCATATGCTTAGTTCCAGTGATGACAATGGGATTACTCATGTATGTAAAGTAAAATATGTATATAAATGTTTATAGGATCAGCATTTTATGACCCCAAACCAACAAACCAGTAAAGCACATGCTTAACTTTAAGCATGTGCTCTGGATCAGGGTCTGTATGTACCACCACAGACTTACTTCCATAACATTCTACCCACTTCTCAGAAATCATCCTACCACATCAGGAAAGATTTTTAAGTGAAAAGCTCAGAACCCTACTGAACCTGGAAATGTCTGACAGAATTTCCTAGGGGATGGTTCTTACAGGTTTTCTGAGACACATTATTTAACTTGAAAGAAAACTATGTACCTGCTACAGACGTCTATAGGGTGATTAAAAAAACCTATAGATTGGTTATAGTACTTTATTAAACTCTATAGAGCTGTAATTTTTACACATCCCTATGCATTTCTCTAAACCTTTTAGTTTTATTTCTTTCAAAATCTATAGACATTTTCCATAAGGTTTGTGCCTGGTATTTGTACCTTGTGGGCTATATTCACAAAGAAACTTAGACATGTTGTGGCTGCACATTGCCGTGCCTAACTTTTAGGTGCCTAGAAAATCACTGTGATTCATAAAATCTGAGTTAGGCACCTAGGCATCCTTGCACAATGAATGGGGAGAGATAGGAGCCTCAGAACTGGATTCTGAAGCAAGAATATTAGGCAGCTCCTGCCCTAAAATGGCATCTCTCATTAGCTAGGCACAGGGGTGTGTGCTAAGCCTTGTTCTGCTCCCAGATACAGGTACACTCACATGGGGGATCCAGTCCTCCTGTTCCAGTTATTTTTTTTAAATTATTTATCCAAGGGGCACAGCCTCACCAAGAGAGACTGAGACAGTGCCCCATCTCACACTATCCTGTTTCCCATTGGTTAGAACACTCACCTTACCTCAGGTGGGACTTGAAATGGGGGTCTCTCACATCCCAGGGGAGTACCTTACCCCCTGGGTTAATATTTTTCCTCCAGCCCTTTATGCAAGCTTGCTTATAGAGTCCCAATCTAGTAGGTGATCTCTAAATTCGACAGGATCAGGTCCCAAAGGTGCTTTAGGAAGAAAAGCACTTATCTTCCCCCACTATGAGCATGCATTTGGTGCTTAGGCCTCTGGAAGACTGGCATGGGGCTGCAGTGAGCATGCTCAGAGGCAGAAGTATAACTGCCTAAGGAACTTTTACTGCAAAAATTTAGGCACTGAGTGAATTTAGGCACCTCCAGGTTTTGGTTGCATCTATGTGGGGGTTTTGTGAATCCCAAAGTGGCAGTTAGTCTCCTAAGTCTTCTATGAATATAGCTCTTCAAAAACTACCCAGCATACTATTCCACCTGCACTTGATTTTACTCATCTGTGATCAGGTCAAGAAAACAGCATAAAACAAAGCCATAAAGAAGTTAAGATAATGTGGCACATTCTTTTTACCCTAAAAGAAATGTCCTATACCAGGGATTGGCAACCTTTGGCCTGTGGCCCACCAGAGTAAGCACTCTGGTGAGCAAGGTCAGTTTGTTTACCTGCCATGTCCACAGGTTCATCCGACTGCAGCTCCCACTAGCCACAGTTCGCCGCTCCAGGACAATGGGGATGGTGGGAAGCAGCGCAGGCCGAGGAATGTGCTGGCCACGGCTTCCTGCAGTCCCCATTGGCCTGGACCTGTGAAGCGCAGCCAGTGGGAGCCACGATTGGCCGAACCTGTGGATGCAGCAGGTAAACAAACTGGCCTGGCCCGCCAGGGTACTTACCCTGACAGGCCATGTGCCAAAGGTTGCTGATCTCTGTCCTATATCATTAAATGAAGATGAAATCAATAGGATTCTGTAGAAATTGCTAAATGATGTCCTTTCTATATTTAACCAATTTATATAATTTTATCACATGGCTATTGTTGTCTTATAAGTTCTTTAGAATGGTTAAAAAAAATTAAAATGTTGCCATTCTATAAAATTCCATAGGATGCTTTCATAAGAATCATTAATCTCCGTTCAGATAATTTTCAAGGTACATTGACAGCTAAACATTCATATTTTGTAAACTATTCTTTCTTAACTTCAAATAATGGTAATATTAATTTATATTAATATTAACAGATATTACAAAGGAAAAAAATTTAAAAATCTGATTTACAGTACTTCAGCTATTTTTGCTCTTTGTTTACTTTTTTCATTTCATTCAGTTTGGACCTAAAAATAATACTAGTTTAATTTTTTCTAAATATTTTCACTTGCAGGTTCATAGCACTGCAGCTTTTGGATTTCAGTTTTCTTTAAAAACTGTTTTCATGAAACTTGTGAAAACATTTCCTTATCATTTCTGTTGGACTTAGGTTTTACTAAAGCTGAGTTTTACCAAAGCTGGGTTTTACAAGATTTAAATTGTCCCAATTTTATTAAATTAAAAACCATTAAATGTAATGCAAAATTTAAGTTTACATTGTCCTTTTAAATATCCATCCTTCATATTCACGTGCAATTACTGCATTGCTCAGCTCCATGAGAAGCACTATCACATAAATAATTCCAGGGGCAGATTTAAGGGTCAGATCATAGTCAGCAAACATACAACCCTGGGCCCAATGGTTACATCACATCATGTCACATGACCTGAAGTAGACCTCTGTGTAGCTTGAAAGATTTTTTCCTTCAACAACATAAGTTGGTCCATTAAAAGACATTAGGCTTTTTTAAACATAAACTTTCACAAAAACTCACACATAAAAATCACAGGCCTAAATTAAAATGGAATCTTACCCAAATTGTGTTGGCTCATGCATGTCCAATTACTGGAACCCTGGCAACACTTTTCATTGGCAGATTTTTCTGTGATGCTGTCCAGCTCCAATCATGCTGGTTCATCTTTTTTCATTTGCAAGGAGAACAAGATCATTCTGCCATGTCTGTGATAGTGTTGAATGCACATAGTTTTTGACACGTCTTAGTGAGTTCATTACAAGTTCAACATTAGGTACTCCAACTGGTATGGAGAGAAATAGTTGATACAATGTTTTAATTTCTGGTAAAACATCAAGAGAACTCAGCAATATGAAATTCAAGTACCTCGGGATTCCAAAAGACAAATTGAATACTTCTGTGTCTTTTGTAAAATAATACATATGGAAAGATAAAGTCTCATGAACCAAGTCTCAAGAAAAATGAATATTTTCCCATGAGTTTAAGAAGTTTTTCCTTTGACTCTTCTAAAGTTATATTTTGAAGTCTCCCGGGGATGTAGGAAACCCAAATAGAACATCTACCTCGTGAAATCCTCCACATTGAGATTTTAGCTCACTGATCATATTGTCTAAATCCTCAAAATATTTTCTTGAATAGCTATCCTTTGTTTCTAACACAGAATCATGTCCAAATTCATCATTTATGCTGAGTACACATCTCTTCCTGTGGCTTGGAAAGTTTGCATTTTCAAAATCCATTGCTACCTAACTGTTCTGAGATTTTAACAATTTCCTCACACTTTTCTTCCAGTTTGAGTTTGCTGAGATCATTCACTGTGCTCTCAAATGTCCAGAGAACTTAGAACAGGTCCACTTTATTTGACAGAAGTATTCCAGACTCTGCAGCCTTGACAACTAAGATACTATACAACCATAATAGATTACGGTAGAGCATCCACTCCACAAAAATAGGTTGGTTTTCGCTCAATGTGTGTTCTCCCTGATCCTGCATTCAGTGACAGTTTAATCTTCTAGGCATTCAGTTATACTCTGAAATTTACTATCGTTGTCTCAGTGGCTTTCATTAGAGCTGCTCATCTACTCTTTCAGAGTGCTTTTAGGTGTAAAGGCCCCCTTTGTTCTTCAGAAAGCTGTTCAATTTAATCCTTTGCATCAGTCATGTCAACTTCTTCAGGGGCCTGAATTGCATCATCAAGTTCCTCTTCTCTTGGCAAAACTGTACTCTCTTGAGCAAGAATTTGCCGATCAAAATTATTTTTATACTTAGTCATTAGTTTTTCCCATGGGAAGAATCTGAAAAGATTTATATATTTCCTGCAAAATTGCAAAGAAAACCTTCATGTCTGTACAGGGGCGGCTTCAGGCCCCAGCATGCCAAGTGCGTGCTTGGGGTGGCATGCCACTGGGGGCGCTCTGCCGGTCACCAGGAGGGCAGTAGGCTGCTCTGGTGGACCTGCCACAGGCTCCACCAAAGCCATGGGACCAGCGGACCCTCCGCAGGCACGCCTGCGGGAGGTCCACCGGAGCCACCTGCCGCCCTCCCGGTGACTGGCAGAGCGCCCCTCTCGGCATGCTGCCCTGCTTGGGGCGGCAAAATGTCTAGAGCCACCCCTGTGTCTGAACTGGCTTTATCTTCAGGAATATGCACCAAAACTAAGATAATTTGATGTGTTGAACAATGAATATTTGGTGCGTATAGTTTGTTTCCTTTGCTTGAAACATATTCTCTCATTTTTGTTTGGAATCCTACATGAGTTCTAGTTCATAACACTGGCCTCATCATTTCTCTGTTCAGACGTATTTGGGGTCTTTCAGAATAAAACGGTTAACTGGTCATACAAGGATGTATCATCTGCCTCACTTAGTGCCACAAAGCTTAAAAAATGCTATTTTATATCTACTTTTCCTTTGATATGATCAATTCTAACAAAGCTAAGCAGAATGGGCATTTGATCAATGTGGCTAATATCTGTGGTTGCATCTGCAATGACAGGGTGAAAAACTTATTTGCAACTAAGTATGCACTCCTGGTTTCTGATGCTGAAAGACTTGTAAGTTCAGCAGTAATTGTCTTGCTCAAGTATTTGATTATTTTGGTGTTAATGATATGTTGGGCAAAAGTTGTGTTATGTATGGCAAGTAGGTTAATGATGCTCAAATAAATACCACTATTGTTGCTCTCCAACACTTTATGATGGTCGTGGGAAGAGGAGACCTAAGCTAGCTAAAGCGAGCAATATTTTATTACATCTTGCTATTTCCTGATGTTTTCACACACTTTTTTTGTCAAAACATGCATTGATAGTGTGACCCTTCATGAACAATAAAGCAGCCATATGTCACTGCTTATGTTATTTGCTCCTCCAATGAACAGACATTGAGATGTGAAAAAATTATCTAAGTTATATCTATTCATCCAGTCATTGAAACCTGTTATCCAAGTTTATTTTCTGTATCCAAGTGTGGTGGGGGAACGATTCACTGGCGCAGTGCCTCCTGCGGGTTGTCCCAGGAATTAGCTCCTTCCAGCCCAGAGCGCCCTCTGCAGGCAAGTGTCTCACCTGCCACTGGCCCCATGTCCCTCCCAGACCCCGGTGCCCTTTGCCCAGGAGTTCTGCCCACCGCAGTACCCCCTCACTCTGGGTATCCCCTCCCAGGGGCACCCCCAACCCCCTATCCCCACCTTGCCTCAGTGGCCATTTATTTCTCACATCTCCATCTGGCATGGGCCCACACCTCCGGCATCTGGCTGGCCCCGTTCTCAGATCACCACTTGGTGACCATGACAGCCTGTCTCAGTTCAGAGAGACCAGGGATGGCCTATTGGCATTTTAACAACAACTTGCTGGAGGACATGGGCTTCATGGTGTCCTTCCAGGAGTTCTGGCTGGCCTGGCAGGGGCAGCAGCACACCTTTCCCTTGGCAAGGCGGTGATGGGATGTGGGGAAGGTGCACGTACGGCTCTTCTGCCACCACTACTCCTGGGGCACCAGCCAGCAGAGAGATGCAGTGATAGGGCAGTTGGAACTAGAGGTCTTAAAACTAGAGAGGCATCTGGCCTTCGGCCCCAAGGATCCACCCCTCTGCAAAGCATACTGGGAGAAGTGGGAGGAGCTCTGGGCCCTGGAGGACCATCAGGTGCGGGGTGCCTTAGTTCAATTCCGCATCCGTCTCCTTTGGGAGATGGATTGTGGCTCCTGATTTTCCTGGAGAAAAAGAGGAGGGCCAAAAAGCATGTCACCTGCTTCCTGGCAGAGGATGGTGCCCCCCTCACGGATCCAGAGGAGATGTATGGAAGGGCCAGAGCCTTCTGTGCCAGCCTTTTTTCCCCAGATCTGACCAATGCCAAGGTCTGCAGGGTGCTCTGGACCGAGCTCCCAGTGATCAGTGTGGGCAACTGAGACCGGCTGAAGCTGCCTCTCTCTGGCCGAGCTCTCAGAAGCCCTCCATCTCATGCCCACCAACAACTCCCTGGGCAAGTATGGGCTGACCGTGGAGTTCAACCGAGTGTTCTGGGACATCCTTGGCCCAGACCTCGTCACCATCTGGGCCGAGTCGTTGCAAAGCGGAGTACTCTTTCTCTCGTGCAGGCAAACTGTGCTCGCCTTATTGCTGAAGAAGGGGGGGACCTCCACAACCTACAAAATTGGCATCCCGTCTTGCTCCTCAGCGTGGACTATAAGGTCATAGTGAAGGCCATCTTGCTATAGCTAGTGTCTGTGCTGGCGGACATGGTCTATCCCGACCAGACCTACACCGTCCTGACCAGACCATATTCAATAACTTGTATTTGGTTCGGGACATCTTGGAGCTGGGGTGTAGGGATGGTCTGTTGTTCATCCTCCTGTCCTTGGACCAGGAGAAGGTATTCGATAGGATGGACCACGGGTATCTCCTGGGCACTCTGCGGGCATTCAGCTTCGGGCCCCACTTTGTGGGCTTTCTCCAGGTGCTGTATGCTGACGCAGAGTGTCTGGTTAGGCTCAACTGGACCCTGACCGAGCCGGTCAGCTTCGGGCAGGGAGTAAGGAAGAGGTGCCCCTTCTCAGGCCAGCTGTATCCTCTGGCGATCAAGCCCTTCCTCTGTCTCCGCCGCTGGAGGTTGATGGGGTTGGTGCTTCAGGAGCCAGAGTTGAGGCTGGTCCTGCTGGCATATGCTACGATGTGCTCCTCGCAGTCCAGGACCCAAGTGACTTGGTGCGGGTGGAGGCCTGCCAGGCCATTTACTTGGCGGCCTCCTCCGCCCGGGTCAACTGGGTCAAGAGCTCTGGCCTGTTGGTCAGGGACGGGTGGCAGGAGAGCCATCTGGTGGAGTACGTGTCCCCTGCTCTATTTTGGCGTTTATCTATCTGCCACACAGCCTTCTCCGCTGGAGAACTGGCAGGATTTGGAGGCCAGGGTGGGTGAGCGGTTGCAGAGATGGACAGGACTGCTCCAGTGTCTCTCCCTGTAAGGGAGGGCACTGGTGCTGATCCAGCTAGTCCTGTCCATGCTCTGGCACTGGCTCAACACCCTTAGCCCAGCCCTGGGGATCCTGGCCAGGCTCCAGAGGTTGGCCCTGGAGTTCTTCTGGCTGGGGCTGCACTGGGTCTCTGCAGGGGTTTTGAGTCTTCCCCTGGAGGATGGAGGGAAAGGCCTAGTCTATCTTTGCAGGCAGGTCCATGTTTTCTGACTCCAGGCCCTATAGAGACTCCTTTATACTACAGGTAGTCCAGTGTGGAGCCTTCCTTCGCTGCCTCCGAGGGCTCTGATATGACTGGTAGCTCTTTTTTCTCCACTCGAGGGTTCTTCCACGAGACCTCTCAGAGCTGCCAGTCTTCTACCAGGACCTCCTCCAGACCTGGAAGCTCTTTTCAGTGACCAGGTCCTTTGTGGCCACTGAGGGGGCGGACCTCCTTGCAGAGCCCCTGCTAAGCAACCATGATCTATGTGTGCAGTTGGTACAGTCTCCCTTGGTGCGCCGGAGGGTGCTCCTGGCAGAAACCACCAGAGTCGGAGACCTCTTGAACTACAATGGGGGGACTGGGTGATCCCCATGTTCTCAGTCAGTGTATGGGGCTCTCCACCCTTCCGACCCCCCTGCGCGTACTCCAGGAGGTGAAGGCCACCTTGTCACCCTTTTCTCTCATCTTCCTGCAGCGAGCTCTGCAAGAGGGCACTCCCCGTCCACCCCGACCCCAGGCCCTCCGGGCATTTTTATTTGGCCCCTGTTTCGTGAGCCCTCCTCTTCCCCCCAGCATCCCCACTCCGGTACTCCAATCCGTCTGCACACCCTGCAGCCGGTCTGGTTCCTAACCGCGCCTAGAGACCAACTGTATACGCTCGTGCTCCACACACTGCATTTCCTCACCCTCGAATCCTGCCCCAACACCAGGTGGCAGGACTATCTTCCATTTAAAAAGGATGAGGAATCCTGTTGGGCCAGCCTTTATTCCACCTTGGTCCCACAGGCCACTGGGTACATCAGTTGGTGGCTCCTTCATGAAGCTGTGAGCATGGGCGTGCACCTAGCATGGTTCATCTCTACACACAAAGCCGGTTCCTTTTATGGCATGAGGGAGAACCTGGTGCACGCCTATCTTGAATGTGCCAGGTTGCAGCCTCCTATTCCAGCACCTCCAGAACCTCTTGTCGAGGTTCCAGCTGCACTTTTCTCCACACTTGTTCCTTTTTGCACACCCCATCTGTGGCCCCATGAAGTCGTGAGACCTCCTCATCAACCTCCTCCTGGCCATGGCCAAAGTTTCCATCTTTAATACCAGGAGGCGGATGCTGGACAAGAGGGTGCTCTGCAACTGTGGGGTCTATTTCTGTTCCTCCCTAGTTTCACACATGCAACAGAGTTCCACTGGGCAGCATCCACTGGCTCCCTTGACAGCTTTGAGGAGCAGTGGGCGCTGTCCGGGGTTCTCTGCTCGGTGTCCCCATCTGGTACCATCATTTTGGACTTATGACCTTCACCTCAGTCCCTGTTTTTCTCATTAGATGTTCCCTGCATTCATTTGGTCCCTGGGTCCAGTGGTCCCTTATGCTAGGCTGGGGCAGGGGCCTTTAGAAGTGGGCGGGCTTGTGCCTGCCCTCCTCCCAGGTTTTCCAAAAAGACTACATCAAGAACAGCCAACAAATGTGACAGTATGCATGATATGAAAGATACGAGCATGCTAGCCACTTGACGTAAATCTTCGTATGGTGTATTTTTCATTCTGTACAATGAATAGCAAAAAATGGCGATTTGTAGGGAAAAAGAGAAACTGCGCATTTGGCATATCACTTTCAGTGGACTGGCAAGGAACAATTCATATAAGCATACACAATTGCTCAGGTGATAAAACTGAATTTTGAAAGTGACTTTTATCAGATGGGAAATTCAAACCTATTTTATCACTAAGGTTGCTTTGACCTACTTAATTGTTGACCTGCTCATCTACAGGCTCAGGGTGTTTGTTTTTTTGGTTTTAAGATCATCTATGCGATTTTTGGCTTTGTTGGCTTATAGCTTAAAGAGTCCTCATTTGTGCTGGTTTCAAGCAAAGTTTCTCTAGAAACATCATCAGCCACTATTACAGGTGCAAATTCAGTGGTACTGCACTAACCATTTTCCTGACTTAAACCTTGACACAATGACAGATTCAGGCTTGCTGAATTTAGATATGGTTCTTGACTTTCTACTTCAGACTGCAGAGGAGAATTAGGAAGTTTACAAAATGATAGTTTCTCCTGCTTAGGATACTTGGAGGCAGTTTGTGATAATAACATCTCCTTTTCATTTTTTAAAACCAGACTTGTATTTGTATATATGGTTTTCATTTTCAGATCTTTTCCAGTATGAGAACAGCTAAGTGTATTTTTGTGTTGCTTAATTTATCCTTCAGTTGTGTGAATAACCATAAAAAATGTTGATTTTTCTCTCCAGAATCTACCAGTGATAGGCAGAATTAATGTGGGGGTGGGTGGGGAGAATGTTGTAGGGTGGGGAGAGGCAGGCAGACACATACCTTTCAATGTCCCACAGCAAGAGGAGGCTATGGAAAAAAACTTCATATCACAATGGCAACCCCTTCAGAATTGGAGCAAGTCTAGCGGCTGCAACACCTCCAGGACAGGGTAGGAAATTCCTTCTACTGCCAAGCACTCCTAGGCATCATCAAATGCTGTGGAAATTTTGCAAAGGCATTACAGGACTGGTGGGTGAGTTCCTTGGATCCCTTTTAAAAAAATGTCGATGATGGCCTGGGTTTGTGTTATACACATGCAACCCATGCAATTGCATCAACTCTGAGGCAGTGAGGGGGACTCTAGCCATGGTAATTGAATCAGTTACTTGTGAGGGTGGGGCCCCAGAATCGAGGGCGGGGGGTGCTGAAAACAGTGGAGGTGGAATAGCTAGTACAACTACTTAGGGGCCCATGCACTTGGAGGGTTCTAGCAGGCTCAGGGCTGCTTGGCCACACAAGGTATACCCAGCGCAGGCTGCTGCTGTTGCTTGTGGCCTTCTGGAACTTGCAGGAAGAGCAATGCACTGGTCCCCACTGCCCACATTTGAATTTGCCTGGGGAGGGAACATCCAAAGGGGTGGTTCTGCCATGAATTCTGATTAGTGGGACTGCCTGTGGCAGTGCCTCCATTTTGATGAAAGGCCCCTCCTCCCCTCCCACTCCTGGGCAAATTCAAATGTGGGCAGCAGGAACCAGGATGCTGCTCTTCCTAGTGGCTCTTGCTGCTCTGGCTCCCGTTACAGCAGTTCTGGCTTTAGCAGTGGTGAGAGCGGTAGGCACAGCAGCATCGGTGCGAGGCCGGGCCAGAAGGAGCAGACAGCACAGCATTTGCTGACCTTCCTGACTGTAAAATCTGCCACTGAGTCATTCCTTTTGGTTTATACTGTAACTTTGTTCAAGGTGTGGTTCTAAAACCTATCTATTGCTTGAGCTCCCTTCTCTGTGTGAATGCAAACTGCTTTCAGATAGACTGTTTGCTTAAATTGCCAGCGTATAGGGTGAGGGACTGCACATAGTGACTTACAATAAAAACTTACTCTTTGCAACCAGCCATTATATGTAATATTTGTATTAATAAGAAATTGCTTGCATTTATATAACTGTTATGAAGAAAACAAATCTGTATGTAGAATATTGTTTTCAGTGATGATGTATCCATTTATTTAATGAAATGTTTTAATAATAAGCATAACTGCAAAAATTTGGAAATAAAGCAACATTTGTCAAATGGTAGATCTTTGTCTAGTGTGAAATCTATTAAGATCAGAAAAAAAAATCAAGATCATATTAGTTGACTAATAAAAGAAAATAAAATCAGTTAGAATTACTGAGGAATAATGTCAGTCATGAAATCCAAAAATCCCCCCCGCCTCCATCATTATTTCCCAATGAGAGGCTCTTTAAGAGGAGTTTGTTGATATAATTAAGTTTTGGGTGTAAGAAAAGGTGAAATAACTAATACAGAGTATATTTCTTTGTTTTACTTATATACATTCACTTAAAATATTATCTTCTCAAGAGCATTCTTTTGTTAGGAGACAAGTACATTCCTCATAACACAATCATCTCTTTACACATAAAGGAACAAAAAGGGATTTCATTTAATCACCACCTTAAAAATCAATTGGAATTCTTTCACAAATAACAATGAAATTATTGTTGGTATTATTTGAGTCCAGTCACAACGCTGTTTTCCCCATATCTTTCAGGAGTTCAGTTGTTAGCTGTCACCCTTGACTATTATTCATCTAAGACCCTAGTTCCGCTATCCATTGAACATTCCCAGTATGACCAAGGCAAAGATCTTTTTATTTTGAATAATATATTATTGGATTGATTTTCAAGTATATATTTTATATCAGCTCCATTATGAGCAGACAGGCATAGTGGTAAAACTCTCTCAGAAAAATATGTTTTGGACAAGAAGAATTTTTTTCTCCAGGTATCTGTGTTAAAGTTTTTACGCTTTTTCCATTTTATAAAAGGAGTTTCAGAAAGGAAAATACATGTAAGAGTAAAAAAATTATGAAACTAAAATTACAAAATGCTCAAATGTTATTTTTCTTGCAATGTTGTAGTTTAATTATTATAATGTATTTGTTTAATTATGACCAGATGGTGATACTCTTACTCACCATGAGTATTACCTTACTCCACAAGTATACCCACTAATGAAATAAAAGACCATGTTGAATTGTGGGAGATGTATTCTTGCCAGTGAGCCCAACCCATAAGGCATTGCAGCATCATAGGAAAATTCAGTTTAATAATACTGAACTGACACATTACATTTTGATTGTCAATTTCTATCATAAAATTTATCTACATTGTAACAAAAATGATTTTGAAGAAGCTGCATTTTCTGCTGAAAATTCCTGACTAATTCTAACTCAGCACAACTTAAAATCAGGCTACAGATATAGGAGCTAACTTTTGCTCATAGTTTTGAAAATTGTGGCCAGATTGTTTTGTTTATTTATAAAATTCTGTGTTGCTACATATGTCTTTTCCAATTTACTCGTATAGTTAGTTTCAAAAATATAGTACATTTTCATATCTGATTTTACCTTGATGTTGCATTAAGCAACTGTACACAGCAAAAGATGTAAAATTTAAAGACATCTTTTAAGATGGTTATAAAATATGAATATAAAGTATATCTAAGACACATTGGGCTAGATTCACAAAGGATGTAGGTGCGTAACTCCCAGCATTAGGCCCCGCAGGGATTAAAATACACCTCCACTAACCTGCTGCCAAACCCTAAACTCACTTGGTATCTGGTTTGTTGGAGTAAAAGATCCCTAAAGGCCTATAATAATAGAAGATATACCTATCTCCTAGAATGGGAAAGGACCTTGAAAGGTCATCAAGTCTAGCCCCCTGCCTTCACTAGTAGGACCAAGTACTGATTTTTGCCCCAGATCCCTAAGTGGCCTCCTGAAGGAGTGAGCTCATAGCTTTAGGTTTAGCAAGCTAATGCTCAAACCACTGAGCTATCCCTCCCACTATAGGTCTTCCTAATCACTGGGCTAAAAGTAACTACAGAGATCCTCTTCCTCCTCAGCCCCCCCAACCCAGCATCATGCAAAAATGTTTAGGAACCAACACTAAGAGGGGGTTTGCAACTAAGAATCCGAAGGAAAGGGAGGCACCAACCGGCAGCCCAGATTAAGGCACCAAACACCCTGAGAGGCTCAGGATTTAATATACACCCATTGGTTTTGCATCTCTCATTGGCTAGATTAGACAAGGAGCTGCCTAGAATGCTGGCTTTTGTGAATCCCATTCTGAGGAGCCTGTATGTCCCCATTCATTGTGCAGGGAGCCTAGATGCCTGAGTCTGGTTTTGTGAATCTGGTGATTTTCTAGGCATCTAAAACCTCCACTTCACCTAAATTCCTTTGTGAATGTAGTCTGTGGCTGTTATGTCACTCAATGGCTTTGTTTTATAGATGTTCGTAATTGTGTACTTTTTTCTTGAATAATGGTGTTAAATTATTTGAAAAGATGTGGGTTCTTTGACAGAAATCTTCATTTGATATTGTACTTGTTTAGACATTTCCTAAAGGCTTGGTGTACACACACACACACACACACACACACACACACACACACACACACACACACACACACACACACACACACACACACACACACCAATTATACTTGAAACTGCTTTTGACTTCCATAAACCATTACATGAATTGCATCAATCTTTCAGATGAACATTTTTGTTTTTTAGATAATACCATTTTGTTCTGACACAGAAAGGAGCTTTAAAATTAATTAATTTAAAGCACAAGGAGTTAAGTTTCTGCAAATTATGCAGTACTATGTAGCCTTGAATGTCACTTGATAATACTGCTAAAAACATAGCGATCAAACTTTTTAAATCTGAGTACAGAAATAAAATTAATGTTTTTAATTCATACATTGGAAGAATGGGACTAAAAGACAAATGTCTTCATATAGTAACAACAATTTTTGCTGCTTCCACACATAAAAATAATAAAATAAAATCTTTCTAAACCCTGCTTCAGTAGCTGACCTTCTATTGGATTTCCATTAGCTGTGTGGTTGAATCCATATTTGATTAATACATTTCTGTAGAGGTGTTTCAAAGGAATGCCAACCATTTCAGCTGCATACTATGTATTTCTTCTTGTATGTTCTTACAGCTTATGTATTGTATCAGTTTGAGAAGATTGTTTTACAAATTAAGTAACTTCTAATGTTTTTAATCTGTAAAACACAATGTCCTAATTTCCTATTTCTTTATAAAAGATTCTTGTGAGGGAGGGAAAGGAACACCACACAAGCTCTGGTAGTGATGAAGTTAAAAGTAGTGCTCAAATAGCCAACCTCTCATGTAATATGGGCAGTGAGGGATTATCAGGTGCCTTGGCCAGGCATGCATTGTCTCATTAGCAACATGCAGTTGAACTGCTACTGGAGGGAGTGATATATAAAGGAGCACAGAGGGGCTTATCAGGCAAAGTCTGTTTGAGGGGAGTGGAGAATGGTGAATAACACAAAAAGTAACTTATTGTTAAACCTGGTGACTTTCTCTGATGTTATTTGTGGAGTTATCTTATTTGTTGATTGTGAGCATGGGGATGCTTGAGGATTTATTTGTAAAAGTCTTGAAAAGTTTCAAGAGGTTTCAGCACCAATCATTTGTCTGAAAATTCATAGCTTATTTCCTATTTCTTATTGTTATACTTCAGTTTAAAAAGCTTGAATCATCCAGTGAGGGAAGAGGAACAATATTGTATGTTTAGATGACTAATTGTATTATGAGGTAATGCATAGTCAATAGCTGAAACAAACTGCTTACAAACAACTTACAGGCAGCAGTTTCATTGCTAAATGATTTAACATGTTCTTAGAGTTAAAAAATATGTTCTGGGACACTGGGATTGGTTTGCAGACAGGAGAAAAAAAGGTTCATTGAGTTGTATGATTTAATTTGTAGATGAACAATTAGACACCTCCAGAGCTGAAAGAACCACCAGGAGATTGTTGTTTCTTCTCTGATACAAGTTATACCTCAAACTGTTTCCTCTGGATTACAGCTGATAGAAGCTCTTTTGTCTCTGAGGCCTTGTCTGCATGAGGAAAAAAGTGAGTTCTTACTTTGTCAGCTAATTTGAAGTAAAAGTCTAATGAAGATGAGACAGTGTGTAGCAGGTGTGGTGGAAAATCCCTAGAAGTCAGGGGACCACTGATGCTTGAACTGTGGCCCTCCTCCCCCCAAGGCTCTGTTTCCTTCCCCTTGCTCGCCCGTATGGCCACTAGAAGTGGGAAGACAATGGCCTGCTGCCCCCTTCCCCAGCTGATCTGATGCCCCTAGTTTTCACAAAAGTTACCTAGTCAAGCTAAAGACCATGATGGATTCTAGGGTTTATCTTGACCTGCTTACTCATGTGAAAAATACATGCTGCCTTTTTCTTTACTAGATTTTACCTGACGCTAAGTACGAAAATTTAGCTAATGCAAAATAAGAATGCATCTTTGCTCCTAGTGAAGATGTACCCTCAGCCTACACTGGGCAAAATGTTTATAGATTTAACTTATGTTTATTTGGTGTCAATAAAGTTCTGCACGTCTTTAATTAAGGCTATGTCTACACTAGCACTTCTGTCTATGAGGAAAAAAAAACACATTTGTTGGGGATGGTTTAAATATGCCGGTGGGAGAGCTCTCTTCTCATCAGCATAGAGTGGCTACATGGGAGATCTTACAGTGACACAGCTGCAGCGATACACCTGTGCCACTGTAAGGTCTGTGGTGTCGCTGTAGGCTAAGCATATACCTCTGGCCTGTTCAGCCTGTGTAACACTGACCATTCTTTGATACATAGTGAAGTATGATGAAGTGATAATAAAATATGGATAAGATATAGCTCACTCACCGTTTTATTTTAATGACAGTGTTTACTGATATTTTTAATGTTCCTCAATTTTAATAGATGCAGGAAAAAGTCAATCCACCTAAACTAACATGACTTTAAGAGGAATATATATAGTAGAGGTCTTCACCTCAAGTCCCTGAAATATATTTTGCTTCACATCTGAAGTTGTTTTTTTGAAATGTTTATGCTATGAAGAGTGTAGCTTAATTTCTTCACTCATTAAATGAGTTCTAAATATGTGTCAATGTTCATTCTAATCGGGAGTGCTTAGCGATAACTAGTTATGAATACATATTTATAAGTTCAGCAATAGGCCAAAGGTGCAGGCAAAATGTAGTTTTGAGTCACTCATATATGATATTTTGTGATTACTCAGCTGCAAAGTAAGTACATGAATTTAAAAGAAGCCATTTAGCCTACTTTATTAATCACTGATTTAAACCTAGTTGGTTCTATTTATCTAGCATATAGAAATGTTGGTCAACTCTCAGTTCTCTCGTTTTAGCACTGGTGTTATTCTGCCTGCTCCTGGTTTCATTGATATTAATGGGAAGTGCACCATTCACTTTTCTAGGAAGAGGATTGGGCCTTAGTTGTAGAGTATCGTATGTGATTCCTTAATTTATGGCTCAGAATTTGTTTTGACTTTTGTAACTTCTTTTGGGAAAATTCACCATCAAGAAAGTAGAGAGAAAAGAGTCTGTAATTACTAACTCTCTTCATCATGTAGAATTCAGGGATCAGATTCAACTTTCAGTTACCCCCTGTGTAAAGCTAGTGTAGTTAGCCTGTCTTACGTTAGCATTAAGAGAAGAATTTGGTCCTTTCCAATTTAAGGGCATCTGCTTGCCAAGCCTATATTCCTGAAAATCTATTTTTCCCTTTTATGAACAAGCACATAATAATGTATTTCCAAGCATTAATTAAAGTGTCTAGTACAATTTGATTTGACTTTAATTATCTTGTGTTTACACTTTTAAAATGTCATAATAGTTCCATGTGGCTAACCCTATTGCCAACCTGTTCCACCTGCTTCTTCTGTTTACACATATTTTGCATTTTTGTTTTGTTTCCCATCTCAGAATGTCAGAGCACCTTTTTAAACCTTAATTCATTTTTTACACTAACCCTGTATGGTGAAATGACTTGCCTAAGATTACAAGCAAAGTCTACGCCAAACCTTGGAACAAGCCCTACATCCCTGGTCCTCTAGTCCTACTCTTTAGAAAGCAGTCACTTGAGTCATGGCCTCACAATGAGGTGAAGATATCAAAACCAAACTATGATTTAAGTATACTCTAAGTGCAAACAAACAATACTATTCAGACCAAATGCAATTGAAATATATATTTTTATAAAAGATTTGTTCCATGCAGCAAACTCCCTCATCAGGTCCCTGACCTTCTTGATTTTGTTACTACAATCTTCTCTTCTGCCCTTCCACGGGGATCCAGACCACCCCATTCCAAACAAAACGCAGCTGCTGAAAACTCTTCCTACTTCATAGAAAGGTATAGCCAGGTCAATCTTGAATCCTCTCCACGAAACAAAATTCAAGTGTCTTGTTGTCTTCAAGGCCCTCCCTAATTCTACTTCTCCCTACTCATCCAGCTCCTTAGTCTGCTACGTTGTATCCCCCCTTCAACCATTTGATCCGTTAATGAAACCATCTTTTATGCACTGTTTGTTGTATCCTTCCCAAATTATATCTGTTTTTGTCTTTTACAGTGTAAGTTCTTTATTTCCGGGGCTGGGCATTCCTTTTTCTATAGACTGAGTAATTCATTTTGGAATGTTAATGTATTAATAATTACCAGGACTGGCTCTACAGTTTTCGCCGCCCCAAGCAGTGCACCGAATTGCCGTCGCAGACGGCGGGGGCAGTCCCTGTGCCCTTAGGGCGGCAGGCACATTTCCACGACGGCGACAATTCGGCGGCAGCTTCTATGTTTAGCTGAAGCCGCTGCGGACAGCTAAATATAGAAGCTGCTGCCGAATTGCCACCACTGTGGAAACGCACATGCTGCCCTAAGGGCATACGGACTGCCCCCGCTGGCGGCGGCGGCAATTCTGTGCGCTGCTGGGGGCAAAACAACAGGGACTGCCGCCCCTTGAAGATTGCCCCCCAAGCACCAGCTTGGAATGCTGGTGCCTGGAGCCAGCCCTGATAATTACTGCTACTTTGAATTCGCATATTGACTATTTTGTTATAACTGATATGAACTCGGATTTGCAACAATACATAATGGAAATACATCAAAATATTATATTGTATAAATCCACCAAACATTTTTACTATATGTATACTTTATTTTTTATTTGTTTTATTTTTTTTCCAAATACAACAAATATACCAAAATATCAGATTCCTCATAATACACCACATAAGTAAACAGGGTTAGGATAAAGGCAGGAGAGGGGAAGCAATATAATACATTAAGCACAGGTCTCTAAAAGCTGGCCCAAATCACTCTGAATTTTTTCGGCATTCCCTTTCTATGGAATGCCAGTTGTTCATTAGCTACAAGGTCAGCCATATTACTGAGCCAGGTATCAATGTTTGGTGGGAATTGACTTTTCCAGTTTTGCAGAACTGATTTTTAGCACCCAAAGCTGCACATTGGAACCATGCTGCCGTGCTACCAAGTAACCTCCAAGTATCAGGAATATATCCAAGAACGAAACTTAAGGGAGAGGGTTCCAATTTTGGATCCAATATCAAATTGGTCCTTTGACCCATTTCATACCAGAAATTCTGGATACAAGGGCACTCCCAAAACATATGAGCTAATGTAGCACCAAGTTTATGTTTCTAACTGTGGCCAGAATTGATAAGACCTATTCAAATTAGCCTAAGTGGGGGCCAGAATATTAAAAAAAAGTGTATTTTGTGAATAAATGATAGTCTCCAGTCTTTAGTTGCTTTTTTAAATATTAGCTATAATTGTATTCCATTGGGTCAGAGATAATTGTGTGGAAATACCTGTTCCAAACAACTCTCAAGTTACCAGGCTTTGCAAAGTTTTTTGGCCAAATCACGAAAGGATGCTGCTGGTCAAGTAAATCCAGGATGATTTCTCCAGAATAATAGAATTTCTGGAGGTTCTGGAACTCCCGGTGTATCTAGTCCAAATAGATTAATAAGACTTAACTGGAGATATTTCCATGCTTTGGAGCAGGACAAAGCAAATTGTTGCTGAAGATCTACAAATGGTTTATCATCGTCAATTAGCTGGCAAACAGACATAATTCCTCTCTCCATACAATCCCTCCACATCCAGGTTTTGCCACCAATTTTAAGGATAGGATTGCTCCACATGATCATGTCTACATGGAAGGATGGATGTAAGCAAAACTTTCTAGCCAAGTTTGACCAAGCTTGCCTCACAGCCATTATTGTGGGCACTCTGGAGCCATCACATCTATAATTATTTGATCCTACAATGCCTTAAAGGAGGAGAGGGTAATCAATTCTCATTCAATTTAAACCTAAGGTGAGGTTTCTGTGATCATATCTAAGACCCACAAAGATGCCTGGATTAACAAAAAAGAGATTAGGAAAATGAAATCCAGCCAAAGACAAGGGAAGCTGTCATTTTGCTCAGATAAGTCTAGATTTCTTACTCTATACCACCTAAGGAACATTCTGAAAATATTGAATATCTTAAAATAAGAGATGAGGAATAGAAAGAAGGGGACCCCTCAGGATGTACAAATTTCTGGGATGGACATTGATTTTCAATATATATATTTTACCCGCAAATTGAGGGTAAACAAGCTCCATCTCCCCAAATTGTTAGCCACTTGGGCTGTAAAATGTCCTGATTATTATTGAGAATCAGTATTCCTAAATACTTCATGTAAAACGTTTGCCATTGAAAGTTCTAATATGAGAAAAGACCTTCATTAGCATATTTTGAATGCCTCAGGTGTCTGATTTACCCCCATATCAAACAGAAGAGGAGAAAGGGGGAAGTCCCGCCTCAGATCTCTCTGTAAGGGAAATAGGGCAGAAATAATACCATTGGTAACTACCTTGGAAGATGGGTTAGAGTATAAAAAGCTCAATCTAAGCAATACATTGGTTACCAAATCCAAATTTTGCTAACTCATGAAAAAAGATAGTCCCAAACTATGTGGTCAAAGGACTTTGCAGGATCTAAACGAATAGCAGCTAAAAGGATTCTTCAGAATCTCTTGAAGCAACAATAGTGTCAATCAGTTGACATATATTATCTGAGCCATGTCCATTATGAAGGACCTGATATATGTGTATCTTGTGTAAGAGAACTTTGTCCAATCACATAGCAAGAGCTTTAGTTAAAATGTTAGCATCACAATTGACTAAAGATATTGGCCTGAATTATCACATAGTCCAAGATCCTTCACAAGTTTAGGAATTAGAGAATTTAAAGCTTATTTTAGAGTCGGAGGGGGGAGTGTTTGGTCATTCTTGGCCTCATTGACTGTATTTAATAATCTAGGTATTAAAGTTTCACAGAACTTTTTGTTAAATTCACTTGGGAACCTGTCTGTGCCAGGAGTCTTTCCAACCTTCATTTCTTTTATAGCCTGAGCCATTTCTTTGATTTTTTAAAGGAGCATCTAACAGTTCCTTCTGAAAGTCAGAGATCTGTGGCAGAGACAATCCACTAAAAAAGTTTTCTAAGGCATCTTTTCTGATTCTCTCTTCATCTAAATACAGTTTTGAATAAAACTGTAGAAGATTGTTTAAAATATCTGACTGTGTTGTATATAATTTATTGCTACTATCATGAACAGCAGCAATCTTATTTCTGTCAGCTTTCTCCTTAAGTCTATATGCCAACAGATAGCTCTCTTGCCAGATTCTCAGTAGTTTTGCTTCAAACAGAATGAAGCAAACAGCCTTTTGAGTCACAACTTTCTTGATTTAATATCTTAGATGATTTAAGGTTCTGAGTTTCTCGGTGTGGAGGACAGAAGCATAGTCTATATCCAAGATCTTAATTTCTTTCACAAGGGTATCAATTCTCCAGTTTTTTTTAAAACTTGTCTTAAGAGATGATATAGCCTCTGACAAAGGCTTTAAAGACTTCCCAAAATGTGGTCGCTAATGAAGCAGTGGAGGCATTTGTTTTTTTGTTTTTGTTTTTAATTCTAATTCCTGATGGATAGAGTTAAAAAATGATGATGTATCAAACAGGACATGTGTTTATCTCTGCATTTTAATTAGAAGTACGTCCCCTGGGGTCCAAAGGTCACAGTAGAGGAGCATGGTAAGATATAGCAATGGTTCCAATATCACAATCCGTGCCAGAATTTATTAAATTCTGTGACACTAAGAAATAGTCTAACCTTGAACATGTTGAATGAACTTCAGAAAAGGAAAGGGGGAAAAAAAATTCTGTAGTCTCTGGTTGTAGGATTTCCCAATCTTCACACATCATGTAAACTTAAACCAGGATTGTAAGAATGATATACCTGACACATATTACTGTTTCCATGTGGCAATGGAGAAGATTTATTAAGGACTGCATCTAGAGTTTTGTTAAAATCACCAGCTATGATAGAATGGAGACCTATACCATTTATAATTACAATCACCCTGGTTTGGCCTGTAGAGATTGACAAGGGCAATTATAGAATTGCCATTTTCAGCCTTTAGGACAGTAAATCTGCCCTCGCTGTCAGACTCTGTACTCAAAATATCAACTTTTTATGTATTAGTATAGCAATGCACCTCGCTTTAGAATTAAAGCCACTAGAAACTTAAAGGCCTACTCAATATCTATTCACTTTATAAGCTTTAAGTTCTATCAGATGTTTCTCCTGAAGAATGGGAATGTCACCATTCACTTTTTAAAACATTGAGTGTAATATATATATATATATATATATATATACACACATACACCTATATTGCTTATTAGGGTTATTAAAACCCTTTTATGCCAGGAGACACATTAAATTATTGGAGCCAACATTGTTAAAATGTACTGGATAAAATATAAAGTCGCTTTGTGAATAAATGAGACGTTGCAGATTTTCTTGTGCAGCATACAGTTCTTGCATATGTAAGCACCATATGTTATATAATCCAAGGGTACGTGTCTCTTCCTGATAAACACTATAAAGAAGTGGGAATAAATTCCCAGCATGAGAGGGCAATTGGAAGGGGACAGAAAGGGGAATTGAATATTGAAAAGAGAAATATGTAAGTACCATATAATCAAATAATCTGTTAAACAGTCCAAAAATACACACTTGACACAGAGGGCTGGGGGAGGGAGGGTGGCTGGATCAAGTGAAAACTTGGAGATTCTCACAGCCCTGGAGACTCAAAGATTACAACTCTAGTGATCACCTATTACCAATAGAATTTTGATACATTAGTTCAAAAGAATCACCATCTAACAGAGCAATGATAAAATAAAATTACTAATATATTGATTTTACACTGGTACTTCTTTCTTGTGAGTCAAGGTAATAGGGAGTAAATTGATAACCCTTCAGCCCCAGTGAGAGTTAATTTTCTTTTTTTCCTTTCTCTCACCCATCACAGAGATACCACATCAGATCTCAGAGAGCAATACATACATTCCATAATGTTGCATCATTCCATAGATGTCTCCACTTGTGAGGGAGAAGTTTGCAGATTTTTTGAAGTATTCTTCTGCCTCCTGAGGGCAACAGAATGATATTATCTTCTTGCCATTCTTAATATGGAGCAATGCTGGGTTTTTTAATTAAATACCTTGGGAAAGTTTTTAACATAAACTGGTAAAAATAAGCTTGGGGGTCTTTCATGCGGGTCCTCACATCTGAACCCCAGAGTTCAAAGTGGGGAAGGAACCCTGGCAAGCTCCTTAATGGTAAACTTCAGGAACTTCACAATGAATGTTCTAAGGCCTCTCTCCTGGAGCTGGCTTGCGGGTAAGGCCCAAGAGTGTCTAAAATCTAGCAGATCTAACAACTTAATTAGCAGTTTAGGAACAAATTCAGAAGATTTACCTTTGTGTTCCCTGAGGGACATCCACAATCCTGATGTTACATTTCTGTGGGTGTCTTTCCAGACCAATTCGCTTTGTCTTAATAGTCATGATATCATTAAAGTTCTCTATAACCTTTGTTTTGTTCTCTTTGAAATCATTTTCCACTTCATAAATTCTGTGTCTTGCTTCACCTATCTGTCTGGATAGAGCTTGTAGTGCATTCTCAATCTCACTCATGGTGGTTGTCAGGTTGAAAGCGTAGATTTAATTTCAACATATAGTTACTGTGGTTCTTATTCTTGGTAAAACGGTGGCAGGAGATAAATCAATGGAGATATGCCTGGCTGCTCAATAGGTGGCTGGCACAAACAGTACAAGTGTGCCTTCACTTAAATCTTCATTTTATTCTAGTCTCAAGCACTTACAAGTCCGCAACAGGTTAGTAAAACACCCAAAAAATCAATAATTACCTAAGTCTTCAAGTGGTACAACAACCATCTGATTGGACCATGTTTTAGCTGCCTCTGGGGACCTTAAACAGTGTCCCTGAAGTGTCTCTAAAGAGTCACTTTCTCTCCTTGGTTAGTGTAACAATAACATATCAATAAAAATATTTGTTAAGCAAACAACTTCAAAGTTTAAGCAAGAGGTTTCCCCAAATCATTCATTAGACAGATGTGTTTTTGCAGAGTCCACATGTCTTGAGGGCCCTGATACACAAATCCCAAAGGACAGATGTAGATAAACTTCCTGGGTTTTTTTTTTCCAGAAGACGTACCTCAGTAATTTCAACAGATCTTATCAGGGAGGGCAGAGGGTCAAGCTCTCCCTTCTATCCCCTCCCATCCTGGCTTCTTGCTTAGATATGTTAAAGCCATTCTAGACATCTGCTAAGACCTACTGATTTAGCTGCTTTGGGCAATAAGCATGATAATCGATATTGTAGTTATTGGAAGTGGCTCAGGTTTTTTGTTGGTCCTCCAAGATCTTCCTATATTAGGGTGACCAGATAGCAACTGTGAAAAAACGGGACAGGGGTGGGGGGTAATAGGTGCTTATATAAGAAAAAGTCCCCAAAAGCAGGATCGTCCCTTTAAAAATGGAACCTCTAGTCACCCTACCCTATACAGTATCTGTGGCTACCTGCTATTGTACAACCACCAGCTCTGTTCCATCAGGCTCAGGCATCATTTTGTTTGTGGAAGGTGGGGAGGCGGGTCTCCTCTTTTTTTGTTCTGTACTTTCAGATTCAGAAAAGATAATGTAGAGCCTGATGGCTTCTTGGGGGTTTCAGTGGTTGGATGCAATATTTCTCGGCACTGGACGGTGGAATTTAGGGGATGATGTTTGGGGAGTCCCTGTGGGCCACTTCAGAGCTCAGCAATATGCATCTACCTCAGACACACAGCACTCTGGTGTCCCCCCTATATACTTTAAAGACAGTGTCCAAATAACCAATGGTATCAAACAATCCTCTCAAAATATGAGCCACACTAGCTTTAATAATAATAGGAGATATACCAATCTCCTAGAACTGGAAAGGAACTTGAAAAGTCATTGAGTCCAGCCCCCTACCTTCAATAGCAGGACCAATTTTTTGCCCCAGATCCCTAAGTGGCCCCCTTAAGAATTGAACTTACAACACTGGGTTTAGCAAGCCAAAGCTCAAACCACTGAGCTATCCCTCCCCCTTATTTCCCCTAACTTACTTCCATTAATAAAATAAAGGTAGGGATGCAAATAATAATCGTGTAGAATAGGCAAAGAAAAGGGATTTGTTTTTCATTTCATGAAGAAGAATGTATGCAATATTCAAATAGCACAAAACAAAACAATTTGGATGGAAATGGAAGAATCTTGTGAAGGTGGTGGTTTTTACAAAAATCTTGGGTGCTTGGGATTTATGTAATGTGTTCACATTGACAGTCTTTTTTACTTGTACTTTGAACTGTGGGGATTTCAATGGTGATTCAATTTAAAAGAAACAAAACTTTTATTAATAGCTTAAAGGTACCCTCCCAATTAATAAAGCGTTCATATGATGTAAAACTGAAAACTTTTGGCTGAAAAAAAAAGTTTGGAAATCTCATGAGGGTGACTCATGGATAAAGTATTAATGGTACATCATACCCCATTTTCCCCTATTTGCTGGGCCTCCTAGCTGGACTACATATGTCATGATGCACCATGACTATAGGACTCTCATAATGTCTCTGCAAAAGGGAAGACCATAGTGCATCATGTGAGATATAGTCTGGTGAAGGAACATTGAAGATAATAGGGAAATAAGATACTCAACTACAACTACCAAAAGGAACCTTAATGGCATTTCTAAATTGAAAGTTTGCAGCTTTCAGGCAAAAAAAATCAGTTTTTTTTCCCCCAAAAGTATTTTATTCTATGGGAAATCCCTCCCCTATTTTATGTCGAGCTGTACACCTAAAATGATGTGTGTGTGTGTGTGTGTGTGTGTGTGTGTGTGTGTGTTTCATTTTCAGGAATCAAAATGTGTAGGATATAATAAAATGCTTGTGCAAGATGCATTGCCATACTGAGTAGAATTCACTCTGTTTATCAGGACCAAAGATGTCAGTGGAATGAGCGTTAAATGTGATAAATAGTGTTTGGAGTGAAGAGAAAAGTCAAAAAGCTGTTCTTTTGCTTATTCAGATGCCTGTTCCTGAGGGGGAAAAAAAATCCTCCACTCCCGGAAACATACACTTGTTGCTGTTGTGTCAAAAGCTGGGAGGAGTAACATAAGCAATCATTTTTTCCATATACCATTTTCTTTTGTATGAGTATTTTGTGGCCCTCAAATGACCTAAAAGTATTGTAGGTTTTTTAATTTTAAAATGTGGTCACTGTATATATTAGAAATAGAGGAACCTCTGTCTGTAAGCACCCTACAAATGGCTGTGTATGTATTGTTCATTAAAATTATTCTCTCTCTTCCTCTCCTTGTGTTCTCAGACTCTATGCATGTGCTTTTCAGGCAACTTCATTTTTCACCTTATTTTACTTTCTTTTTTCTTTTCATCCTCTCCAAAACAGAATGCAAATACAGCAAGGTTCAAGTCAAACTTCCAGACCCAGGATGTTTGAAAGGGTTTGAAATGAGGCAAAATGAATATCCCCATCTCTGACTTCCAGTTTATAAGAAAAGGCATGATGAACAGCTGGAAAAAATCCAACAGCCAAACAGTTTTCAAAGTGATATTTTGTATCTAAAAGGATGGTACAGAATTGACAATCAGCAACTCTTGTTTATTTGGCAAGTTTAATTCTATGTTGGTGCATATGGAAGAAAAAGGCTATAACAGGAACTATGTACTTTACAACAGTTTAGGAGAATAGTAAGTTATTTTCATAGATCTGAAAAAGCAGATTTTACGGTTTGAATGTCTGGATTAAACAGCTTAACATTTTAATAGTAATTTGAGAAAAAAACAGAGGAATTTGCAAAACTGTAAAAGAAGCTAATGAGAAGATAGAATTACAAAAATATAATTCACACCATCTGGGACGCCTACGCAGCATTGTCTGCTAGATTCAGATTGATTATGTTTGTGAAAGGCGCTGAATTGGCAGCATTGGGTAATATATAGTCACTATCCATTCTGAGGTCCTCTGTGTATCCAAAGGAGAGTGATAGTGTGGTCTGGACCAATGCGGCCACTGTGTTGAGCCAACAGTATGCCTCAATCCTATCCTCCAGTGATCAATTGTAAGGTGAGAAGGATAGTCCAGTCTTCCGTCTCTCCTCTACATTGAACAGAAGTAAATCTCAAACCCCTTCTCCATCTTCTGCCTTCCTCAAAAGGCAAAAAAGAGGCGTGGGAGGTGAGTTGAGAATGAAAATAATATATGGGTCTAAGTTTGATTCCCTTCAGAATGTTTTCTGTTTCTCATGGCCCCATCACTGTGCTATCTCAGCTCCTCTGGGTCTTTAAAAATGATAAGAAATGAGGCGCTGAGCTATGTGCTCCTGTCTTTTGGGTTTCACTTCTGCTATGGGGCACAGGACCATTGAAAGCTGTGCAGTGGAGCTTTCTTAATGCAGCATCAGATTTCCCTGCATTCCCTTACTCTGCATCCACAGGGTAAGGTCAAGCTCTCCATTATCTCTTAGTTCCCTATAATTTCCTTGTTCTTCGTCAAAACCTCAGCAGTTGAAGTTCTTTGTTTAAAAATGAACAAATAAATTGGCCATGTCATCTTAATTGTAATAAGATCCAGTCTTTGCTGAATCCTAAATTAAGTCAATGAGAACTAGAGACAGCTGCTTGTCCACTAAATTGAAACTTCTGTATGATTTTAAAATTATAGGGTTTTTCTTAAATGGCATGAGCGTAAATCTAATTGTAGTTATGCATGATTTTCAAATAATATATTTATTTGGTGTGTGGCTACGCAGCCGCACTGCCATTCTAGATCCTTATTCTGCAGAATATACATCAGTCTAATGCAAGTGCTATAAAAGGAGGGTGCATGCTAACATCAAAACTGCATATCAGAGTGTGCATAGACACAAGTTATGAGTTGATTTCCAGTTTGAAGATTTAGAGATTTGGCCTGTACCAGTCACAATGGTTTGCTCACCACTTGTTTCCAATTTTCCAGTCCCCATAATGAAGAGGAGATAGAAGATTGGAGGAGACACTGACAGTGGTATTGAAAGATAAATGATTGAGGGAAGTGATGAAGGTCCTCAAGAGTCATGCTGAGTTAACAGCTCACTCTTACCTCAACCTGCAGCTTCTTTGCCTCCTTTCATTCCCTCCTCAATCCAGACATTAATTTAGCTGTTGAACCCCCTGAAGGCTCCATAAAATGTGGGTGAGCACTCATGTTAAAGTCATTTCTTTTAAACTTTTCAACTCCTGGGTTAAACTCAGACAACTACGATAAGGATTCCTGCAATAAAAACAATGCAGAGGAAAATTGGAAATTTGGTGGTGACTCTTTCACACTGGGGTCAGTCATCAGCAGCAGTTCCATGAAATCTGCTAATGTCTCCCTAGAGGGGAAAGAGAAAATGTTATTGCCTGCAAACTGTGTTACCATAAACCAACACAGAAAAACTTTTTAAACAGGCAGATTTTGATGGAAACCTCCTGAATTTCACTGTAGTTTTGAGCTTTCAAACATAGCTTCTCTGATATATACTGTCAGTGTTTTCATGTGTATAAACTTGAGCTACTAATTAATATGTGACTGATGCATCATTCTGATGTTCCAGGAGGAACATTGGTTGGCAAACATTAAAGGAAAAACACCCCACATACTATACCCACTATTCCTTGGTTCTCTAACAGTCACTTTTGTTCCTCTTCCTCTTCTCCCCCTGAAATCACATTATTCACCTGTAACTCATTCTTTTCCCCTGAGCCATGTTCTTGTCCACTGCTCAATTACTTTGGCTCCTCTTTCTGTGGTTTTCTTCTCTTTATTCCTCCACCCTTCTTACCCGTTTCTCTTTCCAAGTCATTGTCCTCCTTTTTCCCACTCATGGGCCACTTCCGTGCACTATCTTCCACTGACTCCAACTTCCATGTCAGCTCTTTTGGCAGCTTAGAATAGGTTCCTTTTCAACAGTCGCCCCCATTCAGTATGCGTTCCCAGCCATTGACTTTCCAGCTAGCACACTCTCTACCTGTCTAACACTCCAAGTCAGCTCTCATCCTAGCTGTCACCCAGCTCAATGGTGCATAACTTCTGCATAACTCTTACGTTAAGGATGGATCCTCAGAGCTGATATAGTCAGTACGTCAGGCTGGCAGAAATTGCCAGAAGCACATAGGCCCAGATCCTCAAATGTATTTAGGCACATAACTCCAACTGATTTCAATGGGAGTTAAGCACTTAAATACTTTTGAGGATCTGGGTTGTACTGACTACAGTGTCCCAAAATAAGGACTAGGATGGATCTTTGGTCTTTATACCATTTTTTCCTGTAGCATTTGTATGTTTTTTTCCCAGTGTTCTTCTGACAGTCTTTGTATCTCTAACATTTTCTCAGTAAAATTCAGATCCTGAATATAAAGGCCCAGCAGTGGATGTCCAGCACACTAACTATACATTGTAGCTGTTTGAAAAGATGTCCATTGAAAAGATCAGAAATAGAAGGTAAAATTTGCTTCTCTGTGGTCTTAATCTAGAACTTCAGTGCTGATGAGACTAAGAGAGCCCTGCCAGCTAACAGGAGGACAGATATAAAATTATCTCCTGAGCTTATTTTACAGGTTATCTCCTCAAAGGGATGGAGAATTTGCATTAACTATGTCTGTTCAATTTCTGTCTGTGCCCGAGTCAGCACCTTGGTTTTAGGTTCTTTGAAATTGAAACCAATCAGAGCCCACTTGTTCCCGTTCAGCTATCATTTATTTTAATTATGTCAGTAGCTCTATAACTTTTCATTTTGCTTTACAGAGATTTTTAAAAGACATCCTTCCCTGCCCCAAGCAGTGTACATCAGAGACAGATAGATGAAGAAGATAAAAAAGGAAGGTGTAGGCAAAGAAGGAATGTGGGTTAAAACAAATAAAGATATGAGTCATATTACATTCTGAGTGAATTGTGTGTCTGATTTTAATAAAATGACACTGAGATAGGGCAAAGAGGGAACAGCAGATAACACAGAAGTTGGGAATGATAAGTAAGATATGAATTTTGAGAAGTGCTCTGAAGGAAGAGAGATGTCATTCCAGGTGTGGAAAAGGGCATGAAGATGACAGTTGATGGAGAAGACAAAGGGAGGGACTAAGTGGGAAGAGTGGAGAAAAGGCTGAAAAAAGAGTGTTGGAATGCAAAAGAGGAAGGATCAGAGCCTTAAAAGAGAGGACAAGGGATTTAAACTTTATGCAGAAAAAGATGGTATGGTCAAAATAGCAATGGAGGGAGATTATGTCATTTATGACTAGGTAGAGACTGGAGAGGCGTGGGTCACAGCATCCTAATAGAGGGAGCCATTATATGAACCATGCTTCGGGGACAGAGATGGAAAGGAAAGGAAGGAATTATAGATTGTGAAGCAACATGATTTGGCAAGAGGTGAGGTGTTGGAGAGAAAGCAAAGCAGGAGTTAACGGCATCTCCAAAAGTTTGAGCTTCAGTGATAAGGACAGTAGAGTTGTTAATGGTGAAAGAGATGGGGCAGAGGAGAAGAGTTAGGAGAAAAGATGAGAAATTCAGGTTTTGCAATGTTTATTTTGATTAAGTGATAGGAATATCCAAGAAGACTGAACAGAGAGAAATGAAGACAAATGCAAGCTTGGACAGAGATCAAAGGTGGTTGGTTGGTGGACTTCTAGGTATGTGGTGAAAGAAAAAATATGGGAGCAGATGAGGTCACCTAGAGAGCAGGGCGTAAAGGGAAAAATGGTGGTGACAAAAGTCAGGCCTCTGGGAATAAAAGTAGAGTTGGGAGAAAGGAGGAAGAAAGTCCTCCAAAGACAATGCTGGAGTAATGGAGTCATAGATATTCACATAAGAAGGAGATCACAAGGAGAACAGGGTGGTCAGCATTATCAAATCACGAAGCAGGTCCTCAAGGGACCCGTTTTGAAGCACTTTGAGTAGAGGAAGGTGATCACGAACAGTCAATGTGGATTCACCAAGGGCAAGTTATGCCTGACCAACCTAATTGCCTTCTGTGATGAGATAACTGGATCTCTGGATATGGGGAAAGAGGTGGATGTGATATACCTTGACTTTAGCAAAGCTTTTGATATGGTCTCCCACAGTATTCTTGCCAGCAATTTGAAAAAGTGTGGATTAGATGAATGGACTATGAAGTGGATAGAAAACTGGCTAGATCATTGGGCTCAGTGGTTAGTGATCAATGGCTCAATGTCTAGTTGGCAGCCAGTATCAAGCGGAGTGCCCTAGGGGTCAGTTCTGGGGCTGGTTTTGTTCATCACCTTCATTAATGATCTGGAGGATGGGATGAATGGCGCTCTCAGAAGATTTGCAGATGAAACTAAGCTGGGAGGAGAGGTAGATAAAATGGAGGGTAGGGATAGGGTCCAGAATAACTGAGGCAAATTGGAAGATTGGGCCAAAAGAAAATCTGATGAGATTCAAAAAGGACAAGTGCAGATCCTGCACTTAAGACAGAAGAATCCCATGCACTGGTATAGGCTGGGGACCAGCTGGCTAAGTGACAGTTCTGTGGAAAAGGACCTAGGGATTACAGTGGTTGAGAGTTGGACATGAGTCAACAGTGTGCCCTTGTTCCCAAGAAGGCTAATGGCATATTGGACTGCATTAGTAGGAGCATTGCCAGCTGATTGAGGGAAGTGATTATTCCCCTCTATTTGGCACTGGTGAGGCCACATATGGAGTATTGCGTGTAGTTTTGGGCCCCCCGCTACTGAAAGGATGTGGACAAATTGGAGAAAGTCCAGCAGAGGGCAACAAAAATTATTAGAGGGCTGGGGCACATGACTTATGAGGAGAGACTGAGCAAACTGGGGTTAGCTAGTCTGTAGAAGAGAAGAGTGAGGGGGAATTTGATAGCAGCCTTCAAGTACCTGCAGAGGGGATCCAAAGAGGATGGAGCTCAGCTGTTCTCAGTGGTGGCAGATGACAGAACAAGGAGCAATGGTCTCAAATTGCAGTGAGGGAGGTCTAGGTTGGATATTAGGAAAAACTATTTCTCTGTGAGGGTGGTGAAACACTGGAATGGATTAGGAGGTGGTGGAATCTTGACAAAGCCCTGGCTGGGATGATTTAATTGGGGTTGCTGCTGCTTTGAGCAAGGGATTGGACCAGATAACCTCCTGAGGTGTCTTCCAACTCTAATCTATGATTCTATGAAAGGCAGCAGAGAGATTGAGGAGAGTGAAGACATAGAAGAGTCCCATAGACTTGACAAAGAAGATGGCACTAGTTACATAGTCAAATTCCATCTTGCCACTATATCTTCAGGTGCTTGAGTTATGATGAGACCCATTTCCACTTATTGTCAGAGGAACTTGGAGACATCTGAAGGTGAATGCTCAAAACACGTGACCAACTTTTGTCCAAACGTGAGCATTTCTTTCACACAGACTAGTTTTAATAAAGCCCCTCATAACAAACATATTACACTTACCTACAAGTTCTCTATATATACCCTGTGCCGTAGGTTGCCTACCCCTGCCTTAGAGGGAGCCATGAAACCCAAATAGCATTTGTAGCTGTAAAAAAAATTGAATCCCATTGGTTAGCTGGAAAACATCACTTTCTAATGATTTTAATATTTTAATATCTATATTTTAATCTTGCAGAGTCAAGAGATATCAGACTTCTTACTACCTGAAGCTCTTTTCATACATCCTCCAATTGTAATATTCAAACTTATATTCAAATCTGTTGATGTTTTTCTAAGGGTTCTTTAAATTTTGTTTTTTACCTGCATGTAAATCACTGCTTTAATCTCATGAACAGTTTCTCTTGGATAGTTTCCCACACTGGAGCCATTCATATACAACATTTTCTCTTTGGTAGCAGAAATACTAAGTAAAGTACACAGCTTTGATTGTTCTCGTCATAAAACTAAGCAAGTGCCAAAAGAAATGGAAATGGATGATAATACAATTGCCCCAAGAAGCAGATTTAGAGTGGAGTATACTTATGAGATAAGATCCCACATATACCATATCTGAGGAATATTTCAATCTTGATATTGTAATAAGGATGATTTCCATTTGTACTATTTCAATAACAATAATTGTCTCACTGGGAAGTTAAATATGTCAAGTTCTGTAATTGTTACTTATCTTTGACACCTGAGCAAGACACTAGAATTGGCATTGTCCAAATATTCCATAAAATACTATTTTTAATCACGGGCCAAATACTGCTCTAACTGAATTTCAGAGGCCCCTTACCTGCTGGTGTAAATAGGTGAAACTCAGTGGAGCTGTGCTTATTTACACTACCAGATGATTTGGTCCAGGTGCCATTTGGCCATCCAGTTCTTCAGGAAATTGCAGCATCCTGTGTTTAAAATATTCAGGCCCAATTCGCCTATCATTTATACCAGTGGAGCTCCATTGAGTTTGATGAGGTTAGAACCCATTTGTAAGTGAGGGGACAATCAGGCCCAATTTTTTTTTTAAATTTCATTAATTTCAATTAGAGAGGGTCCAGCCAGATTTGGAGAACTGAATGTTTGGAGTCTCATAGGTAGCAAGGAATAAACAGATAAGTTTGCATTTGGGAGGGTGTGGGGAGTGGATACATATATTCTACTTGGGCCTGTGGCATTGGGAGGAGCCTTTCATTGCTGAGCTCCTATTAGTTTTCACAGCTTAATAGCCACTGTTTTGGATCATATATAGAAATCTGCAAAGATTCTGATCTGGTAGCATTTTATACTCCTTTGGCATTGGTATAAAGAACTGCACAATGTCTAAAGCAGTGGAGAAATGCTTTCAGTCTTACCACTAGTGAATTGCACACACTCTACACCTTGAGATGATTCTCCTTTTGTGCAGAATCTGCATAGCTGAAGTTAAACTGGCTTGCTCTGGGAGGTGTTGACATAACCTTAGTCCCAGATTTGGACCTTAGCGTCCAAAATATGGGGGTTAGCATGAAAACCTCCAAGCTTAGTTACCAGCTTGGACCTGGTACCTGCTGCCACCACCCAAAAAATTAGAGTGTTTTGGGGCACTCTGGTCCCTCTGAAAAACCTTCCCTGGGGACCCCAAGACCCAAATCCCTTGAGTCTCACAACAAAGGGAAATAATCCTTTTTCCCTTCCCCCCTCCAGGTGCTCCTGGAGAGATACACAGACACCAGCTCTGTGAATCCAAACAGAGTGAATCTCCCTCTCTGTTCCCAATCCTGGAAACAAAAAGTACTTTCCTATTCCCCCAGAGGGAATGCAACATCAGGCTAGCAATCCAACACACAGATCTTCCCTTGATTTCTTCCTCCCACCAATTCCCTGGTGAGTACAGACTCAATTTCCCTGAAGTAAAGAAAAACTCCAACAGGTCTTAAAAGAAAGCTTTATATAAAAAGAAAGAAAAATAAGTACAAATGTTCTCTCTGTATATAGATGATACAACACAGGGTCAATTGCTTAAAAGAATATTGAATAAACAGCCTTATTCAAAAAGAATACAAATCAAAGCACTCCAGCACTTATATTCATGCAAATACCAAAGAAAAGAAACCATATAACTTACTAGCTGATCTCTTTGTCCTTACACTTAGAAACAGAAGACTAGAAAGTAGAACTACTTCTCCAAAGCTCAGAGAAAGCAGGCAGCCAGAAAACAAAGACCTTAGACACTCAATTCCCTCCACCCAAAGTTGAAAAAATTCGGTTTCCTGATTGGTCCTCTGGTCAGGTGCTTCAGGTGAAAGAGACATTAACCCTTAGCTATCTGTTTATGACAGGTGTGAACACAAAACCAGGAGGAGGATGCGTAAGAAAAAATACACAGCATATATTTTCAGTCTGGGTGCCTTGGTAAAGTTATTGTAAGTGGCTGGTATAAACTACAACTGCAATGAAGCAGCTGTAGCTACAAAGGCAAAGTTGTTGTATGGGAACTTCCCTTGGTAACAACATATATCAAGGCCACATTCTGTCTCTGCTTGTCTGATGGTATCTTGCAGCAAGTCACTGCTTTTCATGCTCCCTTCCGTGCACTGCCTTTGTTTGTGTAAATTCATTATGTGGATTATAGATGATGGAAAACGCATTCTCTTTGCCTTTATGGAATATGGAAGGTCACCTTCCCAGAACACATTTGTACAGAGTCAGTGTGTGTTATTGTAGCTGTATTAGCCTGAGGATATTAGAGAGACAAGATTAATGAGATAATATGTTTTATTGGACCAAGTTCTGCAGGTGACAAAGATATGATTTCAATTTTCTTCAGATCTTTGTGTAAGCTCAAAAGCTTGTCTCTTTCACCAACAGAGTTGTTCCAGTAAAAAATATTACCTCATCCACCTTATGCTCAGGCTTTGGGCAGACAGAACTTAGGAGACAGAAGAGAAGGTGGCAAAGAACCTGAGGCAATTGCTAGCAAAATAAGTGGACAAGTGTCACTTTGCAGGCTAGTAGGACAGTATTGTACTAGTACAGATTTTAGGTAACTTTTATTACAGTGGCTGTAGCACGGGAACGAGGACTTTTCCAATTTACTTGGCATTTTCCTGTGTCTGTTTTCACATATTCAACTGGAAATCTTTTTTTACTCATGTATTATACAAGATGTCCCAGTAGCAGTGATGAGTCCATTAGTTCAGGGATTAGAAATGCACCTGTGAGCCACAGAGACAAGGAATAAATAGAAATAAATAGCTTTATGTAACATAATGATAGTATAAAACAGACACCAAAGCAGATGTTTTTTCTCCAATAATAACTTATATCATTGACTACCAGATCCTACTAACTCTCCCAAACTCAAGGTTGCCCTATTATAGGAACTTTTTTTCTCAGCATGTCTTTCTGGAGATTGCCCTTTAAATTTGCCAGAGCCAAGCAGCTGCAGCCCTAAGTAGCCATTTTGCAACTGCTTTGTCTTGCTGCATGTCTCCCTCCTTCAGCTGGGCAAGGCTCTTTAAGACTGTTATCTTTTTCCTTTATTATTCCTTTGGAGATAATACATTCTTACAGGGTGTAGTTGCTGATTGCTCAAAGGAGCTCCTTTCAGCATCTGTGCATTTTTTGTTGTAAAAAACTATTGGAGAATCAGGCTGGTATAATTTTAGTCAGTTGCACCAGAATTACTGTGGCAGTTTTCACATATGTCCACCAGACTCAATCTCCAAGGGCTTATGTTCTCCAAGGGAACAAAGGGTAGGAATAAACGGTAAATTTTCAGAATGGAGAGGGGTAACTAGTGGTGTTCCCCAAGGGTCAGTCCTCAGACCAATCCTATTCAACTTACTCATAAATGATCTGGAGAAAGGGATAGACAGTGAAGTGGCAAAGTTTGCTGACAATACTAAACTGCTCAAGATAGTTAAGACCAAAGCACACTGTGAAGAACTTCAGAAAGATCTCACAAAACTAAGTGATTGGGCAACAAAATGGCAAATGAAATTTAATGTGGATAAATGTAGAGTAATGCACATTGGAAAAAATAAACCCAGCTATGCATACAATAAGATGGGGGCTAATTTAGCTACAACATTTAGGAAAGAGATCTTAGAGTTATTGTAGATAGTTCTCTGAAGATGTCCACGGAGTGGACAGTGACAGTCAAAAAAGCAAACGGGATGTTAGGAATAATTCAAAAAGGGATAGAGAATAAGATGGAGAATATCTTATTGCCCTTATATAAATCCATGGTACACCCACATCTTGAATAGTGCATACAGATGTGGTCTCCTCATCTCAAAAAAGATATACTGACAGTAGAAAAGGTTCAGAGAAGGGCAACTAAAATGATTAGGGGGTTGGAATGGGTCCCTTATGAGTAGAGATTAAAGAGTCTAGGACTTTTTGGCTTGGAAAAGAGGAGACTAAGGGGGGATATGCTAGAGGTATATAAAATCATGACTGGTGTGGAGAAAGTGAATAAGGAAAAGTTATTTACTTGTTCCCATAATATAAGTACTAGGGGCCACCAAATGAAATTAATGGGCAGTAAGTTTAAAACAAATGAAAGGAATTTCTTCTTCACACAGTGCACAGTCAACATGTGGAACTCCTTGCCTGAGGAGGTTGTGAAGGCTATCAGAGGGTTTAAAAGAGAAATAGATAAATTCATTGAGGTTAAGTCCATTAATGTCTATTAGCCAGGATGGGTAAGGAATGGTGTCCCTAGCCTCTGTTAGAGGGTGAAGATGGATGGCAGGAGAGAGATCACCTGATCATTACCTGTTAGGTTCACTCCCTCTGAGGCATTGGCCACTGTCGGTAGACAGGATACTGGGCTGCATGTACCTTTGGTCTGACCCACTATGGCCATTCTTATATTCTTATTTTTAACTTTGGAGGTGTATTTGATTGATAAAAAGTTATGTAATTCTGAAGGTTTCATCTAGACATGGGGCTGGGTTTTTATTGCATGGTTATATCAACTGTGTTAGCTACATGGGAAATGGATTTAATTACAATAAAGGTTTCCAAGTTGAAGAGATAATAAAGATTCCTGTCCTTTAACACTTTGCTGCTCTGTGGATATTAAACCTGTAGGCACTCTTCAAAATATGTACCATTTTGAAGGATTCTACCATTCCTAATAGAATACCGTATTATTCTTTCAAAATTGTAGAAATATTTATGTCCCCACTCTACATTTATGGGGCCTGTTAGTGTGTATGATTCATCCTTTTTGGTAAGTTTTATGTTTCAGATCACGAACAGAGTGCTGATTCTGAAGAGGTCACCTTAAAGGAAAGAAATACAGGAACATAGGACTTGCCACAACAATTTAGCTAAGAAGTCTATCTAGTTCATTATCCTGTCTCTGGCATTTGCTGATGCTTCAGAAACCCTACATTGGATACTTATGGAATAACCAGCCCCCGGGGGAAGCTTCTTCCTAACCACAAGCATTCAGTGACCAGTTAAAATGCATTTGTTGGTTTTGTTTGGAAATGCTTGGGTAGCAGGTGGGGAGAGACAGCAGGGGAATCCCTATGTGCAATTTTCACTATTTCAGAAATTGTAGTAAAGGCAGCATCTCAACTTTGTCTCTCTTCTGGCTACCAACCTGAGTCAGCACCATGGCAGCAGCTAATTCTCCTGGCTTCTTATTATGCACCAAGTTGTTTTCCCTCTTTCATGTGCAACTAATAAGCTGCTCCTTTCAAAAACTAGTCTCTCTCTCTATATATATTGTGATAGACCCAGGCCAGTTGGGTATAGCAGAAGACAGATATACTGGCCACTGGATTAACAGTTTTCTGTTCCCTGACTGACGCTGTGCCAGGCTAATGTGACCACCTGACTCTAATTAAGGCCCCGCTGATACTATAAAAAGGACTCACTCGAGTCAGGCAGGGAGAGCCAGGGAGCCACAGGAGAGGAAGTGCGGCTGAAGGGCTGGTTAATGAAGATATCCCCAAACCATCGTTAAGGGAGCCTTAAGGTAAGGGTGAAGAAGGGAGAAGCAGGAGAGCTGTGGGGAAGTGGTCCAGGGAAATGTAGCAACTCTGACAGTGAAAGGTTGGCTGCCAACAGCTGCTACCATTAGGGTCCCTGGGCCGGAACCCGGAGTAGAGGGTGGGCCCAGGTTCCCCCCAACCCACCACTACAGGAACATCTCCTGTAAGGGGAAGTCAGGACCCTATCAGGACAGGAGGCTAAACTGTTCTGAAATAAACCCCCAGAGACAACAGAGACTGTGGGAGTTCTCTCACCAACCTCCTTGCTGGCCTATGATGAAAAGGGCTCAGTAGACTGAAACCCTGGCTCTGTTTAAATGTAGAGTGGGAGGCAATTTGAGGAGAATGCATGATTTTTAAACGAAATGCTCATCATATAATACAGAATGTAAGTGAAATAACTGAAAAATAGTCAGAAATTGGCTGAATGGAGAGAGAGAATCTCACCCTAAACCTTTCTGATATGCTTTCAAAATGGGTTTTAGTTTTACCACTGATTTTCTGATATTTGGCCAGATCTATTATCTGCCAAAAATAACTCTTCACCTTATTGCTAGTCCAAGTTCAGTCCAGATTTCATTTATCTGTAAATAATGAACACTAATGAACAAAAATGAAACACTAAACAGCGTCTGTGGAATTGTTTGTTTATTCTACATCTCAGTAAAATCTCTGCTCCATAAACCCAATGCAATAGGATTCTAGTTTGGAATAAAGCTCAGCCTAAGGGCCCATTTCTTTCCTTCAGATGCATGTGCATGACTCCTATTGTTTTCATTGGGATCAGCCTGTGTTCATCCAAGCACAAAATTTGGCCCTGAATGGAAAATCTAATGGCACAATCTTAAAGGGGATAGTGGATGGCAGCAGCAATGATAACTGTGGGCCCACTACCAAAGGCTGTGTAAGCTGGTTCATCAACCAGCCCTGAGTTACAGTGATGTGTTCAGACTTGCGGTTCTTTCATATTGTTCCTTTGTCCTTTTGTATCATTGGGAAAGTAGCTGGGGAAAGAACGCTAAAATTACATTGCTGGTGTGTATAGCTAGATGGGATCAAAATGGCTCAACTTCGTACTGAAAAAGTGGATTTAGGACAAAATGAGGCATCCTACTGAAATAGTGGAGCTTCACTCAGATTACAACACGTTATTGCTAAAGAACTGCACTGGCTGCCTGGGAATTCTTGGGTAGAAGTGGAAGGATGTATTTAAACCTTTAAAGCCCTAAATGCTTGTACACCAAATTAACTGAGACAGTTTATTTCTCTATTATGTCATTCTTTTGCAATTGTAAGCAGGTACTTGAGCTGGAGTCTCATCCTATATGGGAGGAAATTGCTGACCAGGTGTTATCTGTCATGGCCTCTCACCTCTGGAGTTCTCTTCTCCCTTGATCATTATGATTTGTTCATGTTCTTGACATTTTGCAAAGCTCTTGTTTTTCTTCAGGGATTTAGGGAAGAGAGAGACTGACAGATGGGTGGTTGGGAAGGTGGGTATTTGTGTTTGTCTAATGGTAGATGGTTATCAGATTGTGTGCTGTCAGCACTATTTATTTTGAATTCTACTTTAATATAATTAATTTTAAAAGAGTATTAAGAGCACGGGTGTAGATTTGTATTGATGCTTTCCTAAATTAACCTATTAGAACCAAACTTAGAAGCATAGGTCCTATACTTCTAATAACTTCTGTGGATTTCTCATAGTTTGTTATTTTGGTCAGGAAGACCTGAGATTTACACCTTCTGTTGCTAGAAGGCTCTGAGTGACCATAATTTTCAATATAGTGACAGCTGTGATACCCTGGATGGTTGCAGATTTGTTATAATACAGAGTTTCTCAAACAGGGGTTCCCACTTGTGTAGGGAAAGCCCCGGGTGGGCTGGGCCAATGTGTTTACTTGTCCTGTCCGCAGGTCCGGCCAATTACAGCTCCCACTGGCCACTGATCGCTGCTCCAGGCCAATGGGAGCTGCTGGAAGCGGCGGCCAGTAAGTCCCTCGGCCTGCACTGCTTCCAGCAACTCCCGTTGGCTCGGCGCGGTGATCCGTGGCCAGTGGGAGCTGCAATTGGCCAGACCTGTGGACGGGGCAGGTAAACACACTGGCCCGGCCTACCAGGGGCTTTTCCTACACAAGTGGCAAACCCTGTTGGAGAAACCCTGTTATGATATGTTCAGAAGAACAGTATTACCAAATGACCAGAGGAGAGCTAATGTGATGCCAATTTTTAAAAAGGGCTTGAGAGGAGACCCTGGCAATTACAGATTGGTGAGCCTGACTTCAGTACCGGGCAAACAGGTTGAAACTATAGTAAAGAACAAAATAGTCAGATACATAGATGAACATAATTTGTTGGGGAATGGATAACCTAAGGGAAATCATGCCTCACCAGTCTACTAAAATTCTTTGATGGGGTCAACAAGCATGGTGACAAGGGGGATCCAGTGGATATAGTGTATTTAGATTTTCAGAAAGCCTTTGACACATTCCCTCACCAAAGGCCATTAAGCAAAGTAAGCTGTCATGGGACAAGAGGGAAGGTCCTCTCATGGATTGGAAACTGGTTAAAAGATAGGAAACAAAAGGGTAGGAATAAATGGTCAGTTTTCAGAATGGAGAGAGGTAAATAGTGGTGTCCCCCAGGGGTCTATACTGGGCCCGGTCCTGTTTAACATATTCATAAATTATCTGGAAAAAAGGGGTAAACAGTGAGGTGGCAAAATTTGCAGATGATACAGAACTACTCACAATAATTAAGTCCCAGGCAGACTGCAAAGAGCTACAAAAGGATCTCTCAACACTGTGTGACTGGGCAACAAAATGGCAGATTAAATTCAATGTTGATAAATGCAAAGTAAAGCACACTGGAAAATATAACCCCAACTATACTTATAAAATGATGAGGTCTAAATTAGCTGTTACCACTCAAGAAAGAGATCTTGGAGTCATTGTGGATAGTTCTCTGAAAACATCCACTCAATGTGCAGTGGCAGTCAAAAAAGTTAACAGAATGTTGCAAATCATTAAGAAAGGGATAGACAATAAGACAGAAAATATCATATCGCCTCTATATAAATCCTGGTATGCCCACATCTTGAATACTGCATGAAGATGTGATCAATCCATCTCAAAAAAGATACATTGGAATTGGAAAAGGTTCAGAAAAGGGCAACAAAAATGATTAGGGGTATGGAATGGCTGCCGTATGTGGAGAGATTAAAAAGACTGGGACTTTTCAGTTTGGAAAAGAGATGACTAAGGGGGGAGATGATTGTGGTCTATAAATTCACGACTGATGTAGAGAAAGTAGATAAGGGAGTGTTGTTTACTACTTCTCATAACACAAGAACTAGGGTTCATCAAATGAAATTAATAGGCAGCAGGTTTAAAACAAACAAAAGGAAGTATTTTTTCACACAACGCACAGTCAACCTGTGGAACTCTTTGCCAGAAGATGTTGTGAAGGCCAAGACTATAACAGAGTTCAAACAAAAAACTAGATAAGTTCATGGATGATAGGTCCATCAATGGCTATTAGCTGGATGGGCAGGGATGTTGTCCCTAGACATTGTTTGCCAGAAGCTGGGAATGGGCAACAGGGGATGGATCACTTGTGATTACGTGTTCTATTCATTTTCTCTGGCGCACCTGATATTCGCCACTGTTGGAAGACAGGATACTGGGTTAGATGGACTTTTATTCTGACCCAGTATGGCCGTTCTTATCTTAAAAAGTTATTTTATAAAAGCAATATGTCCCATTATGTCCTTATTTCAACTCAATGGACTTTATGTTCATTTTGTTATGAATGGCTGTCAAATCATGGGACAAAAATCATCCATGGCATAGCTCCATTGATTTCAATTGAATTGCAGCAGGGATTAATCTGGACATACTTTTTTTTCTGCCTTTGCCATAAAGCAAATAAGATTAAGGTATGGGGAAGCTATTATAAATAAAGATGAAGAGAAACTTGATCTGATGTGCAGATGCTATGAAACCATGTCTAAGATATATGAGAAACTAGCACCTAGATCAGGAAAGGGAACTAGTCTCATCAGTGTCATTGCACAGCTTTTCAATCTGGCCAGTAGCTTGGCAGGTAGCATATGATTTGAATGAAATAAAACTTATGGCTAACCCAAACAATAATGATGCAAATGAGCCTACTTATGTGGAATCTGAAAGGAGAGCTAAATGTAATGAAATTGCTTGATATTAATGTTGTTTATGTAGAGCAGTGGTTCCCAAAATTGTTCCGCTGTTTGTGCAGGGAAAGCCCTTGGAGGGCCAGGCCAGTTTGTGTACCTGCTGCGTCCGCAGGTTCAGCCGATCGCGGCTCCCAGTGGCTGCGGTTCACTGCTCCAGGCCAAAAGGAGCTGCTGGAAGCGGTAGCCAGTACATCACTCTGCCCGCGCCGCTTCCAGCAGCTCCCATTGGCCTGGAGCAGTGAACTGCAGCCACTGGGAGCCGTGATCGGCCCAACCTGCGGATGTGGCCGGTAAACAAACCAGCTGGGACTGCTTTCCCTGCACAAGTGGTGGAACAAGTTTGGGAACCACTGATGTAGAGGCTTCCATCAGATGTGGACCCCATTTTGCTGGGCACTATATAAATGGATAGAGTCAAATTTTCAAAGGAGCTTGACACCGACAGTTGGGGACAGGTTTTCAAGACAATTGACTCCTATTTAGGCACCAACACAAGTGGCCAGACTTTCCAAAGAACTCAGCATGTTAGGTGCTGAATGATTTGGAAAATTTGACTCCATTTAGGAGTACATACCCCCCCATGTGGTCCTGAGCTTTTTTTATATCTGGGCCATAATAAATGACACTCCCTGCCCCAATGAGCTTACAAACCTAATAAGACATCACCAAGTGGAGGTATTACAAGAACAATGCTGCTGAAGCGGTATGTAATGCCAGGCTGAATTAAGCCTAAGAGAATGTGAGCAACCTATGCACTGGTAAATGAGAAATGACAATATTGAGATTCTGATTTAAAACCTAAGCTAATGTTCTTAACTTAAGAACCTTAGTGAAAAAAGGAGGGAATAAACCTACAATGCAGAACTAAATATATTTTATGTTCTTTGTGTATGCCAAAAAAATTCTGACTCTGCTCTATACAAATACAGATGACAAAACTTAAATATTCAGTCTTGTCCTTAACTCACTAAATATGTCACCCAACAGGTTCTATTTAACTAAAGAATTAATTGAGAATTGTATTTCTCATACAGAGATGAAATGACTCTGGATTGCTATAGTGACAGCAAAATCTTTGGTGAATTAACAAACAGACAGTGTTTATAATGAGCACTGTTGCTAACTAATGGAAATATGATGCCTAGTTTACAAATGATCAGATAAAATGGGTGCATCCGTGTTCTGTAAATGATAAATAAAAATTCTTCAATTAACGTAATCTCCAAACTAGTAACAGCTAGCAGCTATTCAGCTGTCCTTGGACACAGGAAATGAGATGCATTCAGCAGGTTTGTGTTCTTTTATGATATAATGGGGCAACTTTCAGTCTCCTCACCTGGAAATGAGATGATGTTACATCTCCTAAGTTAAAAAGGAGGCATTCTTGCACTCAGCAGGCCATCTTTCTCAGCTATGGTATTTTGACATTGCAGATGCCAGGTTTCCTCAACCCGTCTGTGGTCACTCTGGAGTGTCTTAAAGATCCATTTGTTCTACTTCTTCCAGGGATGATACAGTGACTTTTAAGTCCCACATATGAGGAGCTTCTGGAAAGCAAAGGGTTAGGGTTATTTGTCCATTCTTTCTCTTGCATGCTAAACTGTAGAGTAGACGATGCCAGGAGAAAAATTCTTGGTTTCATTCCACTTCTCCTGGTCCATTTAAAGCACACTCCATTGCCTTCCAGAGTACATTAGTTTCAGGGCAAAATATTTTTGTAAAGCCTAAATTTAGGCTACTAAATCTGTATTTAGGAATTTGCTTGACTGATTTTCAAAGCAACTCCAACTGAATTAATATCATAATTCCCATGGGAGAACTCAAGCACATCATTCCTTATATTCTGTTTTCCTGAAGCCTGTATAGTCATATATACCAATGTAAATGTGGATGTAAAATGCTACCAAATGAGATTTTTATATGCGCTTTGCTGTGGTACCTTTGTCTAAACAAGGTGCACATGGAGTTAATTAGGACCATCTTTTCTATTTGATGTCCACACAGTATTTGTGATGCCAAATAGTCATACTTTTCACTCTCAGCCACCAAAGAACATGTATTTGACTAATATAAATCTGAACAATAAGGATCAATGTAACAATTTACATGTTTGTGTCAAAATTCTGTGGCTCTTATGTCTGCAAATGGCTACCACATGCTTATATTAGTGGGCTCACTTGTGGTGTGGAATAAGCTGTTTGTGTCCTTAGCCATGCATAGATTGAGTATACACAGGAAATGACACTGGACATCTTGCAGGTTTGTATCCAACTATAAAGGTTAGTGTGCCGCCTCATAGTGCCCCCACAATCTCTTGCTGCCATTGACTTCTCTCAGTTAAATCTGCATCTGAGACTTTGAGGAGGTCAGGGAGAAGCAGTGTAATTAAGGCAACTTAGATCATCAGTGACTCACAAGGCTGTTTTGGTGTCCATTGTGTATCACAGAGTAGTTATTCCCAAGCTCTGTCAGTTTCTTCAGGTCATACTCTTTTTTCATCCTGACATAAATGCTCTGCTGAATGGAGGGGTTAATAGCAGCTATGCAATGGCAGGGGATCTTTACTGAGTGCTAAAAATGTGCTTGGCTTCTACTAGCACATTGGGAGAGGGAACTTGCTTTCCTTTGTCATTTTTTCCCTTTGATTGAACAGCACAGTTCTTCATGAATTTTACCTATGTGCTCTCCTCTGTATAGAGCAAAGGAGTGGAGCAAATAGACCAAAGAAATTTAAAAGCAGTGAAGAGTTCTGTGGCACCTTATAGACTAACAGATGTATTGGAGCATGAGCTTTCGTGGGTGAATACCTACTTCGTCGGTGCCGACAAAGTGGATATTCACCCACCAAAGTTCATGCTCCAATACGTCTGTTAGTCTATAAGGTGCCACAGGACTCTTTGCTGCTTTTACAGATCCAGACTAACACGGCTACCCCTCTGATACATAGACATGTAGTTGTTTAACAAAATGCTTGCTGAGATGAAGATTTCAGTTCTCAGAGTTTCATGTCCTCTAATAAGCCTGTGCTAAGAGATGACTGCTGAAGTGTGACCTGCACATTCCTTTTAGGTCATCACAGCTGAATGATCTCTGCACAGACTATTCAACTTTCAGATTATGCATTGGACAAGTGAAAACTGTCTTTGAAACCATGTCAGTTAAAAAGGTTAAACGTTTCTCTCTTTGATTAAGATTCGTATGTCTCTAGATTTAGATTCCTACCCAGCACCATCGAGTATTCTGTATTCATCACAAGCAATTGAAGATTTTTTAATAAAGTTTGGAAGCGGTCTTTCTTAATATAATCTTATCCTTCAGCCTAATGTAAGTTTTTCTGTTTTGGGTGGTGGTGTTTTTTGACTACTGCTTCTAAGCTTGTTGGTATGAAGGTTTTGTATAAGTACAACATTGCTAATACTGTAATTCAGCTTCAACTATTTTGAAATTTTTATTTTCACTTTCAACCATCTAAAAGATGCATTTGCATCCTTTTCACATGCCCACATAATCCCTGTCCACATGAAAATGTGCACTTAGATGTGATGACATCAGCTGTTTTCTTACGCAATAGTTAATAAAGCCACATCATAAAACTGAAAGTATTTATTTATTTATTTAACCATTTACGTGTTCACATAAAGCTCCCTTAGACTACTTTGGACCATTGTAGTGGTAAATGACAAATGAAATGATGACACCCTTTTTTTAGTGGTGCATGTTAACCAAACTAGTACCAAAGCTGTAAATTTATGTTACTTTCATTGCTAACCATCTCAGTAAGCAGTTCTTTAAAAAAAAAAAAGGCAAGAGAGACAAGATAAATTATTAATATTTTATTTTATGGCAGTAATAAAAATCATTAAAATAACAAAGTGTGATACTTATTTATATTTATTTCTCCCTTCCCAACCGATAAAAATGTTCCTTGGTTTATTTGTCAAATTAAAAAAGTATTTTTAAGGCTGCTCTATAGTCTCAGCATAATGTAGTGTTTAGATAGGTCCATACATTTACAACTGCCTTTGAGTTGGCCACTAACAGAGCTCCATTCATATATATTAAGGTAAATAAGCATAAGAAGTGGTTAAAAAAATAGTAGAAGTACAGTTGGATGGCTGTTTGGCAAGAAATGGAAATATTTAAATACAATGAAATCCACTTAATGGTTTTTGTATGTCCATCAAATGGTTTTGCAGATTTGCCACTTGAGACAATGCCAGGTTTAGAAAAGCTTGCTAGCATTTGTCTTTTGATCTCAGGAAACACGGCTACACTGAAAGCTGCCTATAGCTGTCTATTCAATATTGTTCATGCATGCACGTCCATATGTATAGATATAAGAGTACATGTAGTATATAAACATTTTGGTTTGGTGGATTTCTCCAGAACTGAAATCAGTCTTTGAGAGTCCTGAGCAGAAGAAAGACATTTACTGTAACTACTTTTGTCTTTTTGTTATTGCTATAGATTCTTTCAATAGTCTTGCAGACTTGGACAACTGAAAAAGGGATGAGAGGAAGCTAGCTTGACAGACAGATTGCTCTCCTACACTGGAGATTATAAACCAAATAGTATGTGGTGTTTTAATGGGATATAGCATCTTTTATCTACAGGTCATTAGTTCGAATTTAGGCCAGGAAGATAGTGACCCAAGGTAATTTTCTTCAGAGAATTGCTTAATGACCTTTAAGTCGGTGTTTTCAGCCCATTTTCTTGCAAGCAGGGTTCTAATTCAGGATGGTCAGTGAGTGCCATACTTAATGGCAATCTGAAAAAGGCTTAGGTTTAAGTGAGCATGGAGTGAGAGCTACCCTCTCAACCCTAAAATTTGTTCCTCAAGGTTACATTTGAAGTGCATTGGCTGAGAAGTGATTGTGTACCTTGCACTGCCACTGCATATGCTGTAATCTTTTTGTGTGTGTGGCTGAAAGATTTCAGTCTCTAATCTTGTCATTCTAACACTATTTCTCTCCTTCCCCAAAAAATAAATTCAGTTAAAACTTTAAAAAGTCAGCTCAGGCCAATCTATATTAAATACATTGATTAGTCTCAGTCCAGTTCATAATGGATAGCTGTCCATGTCAGAACGTCACCATTCCAATTGGCATTAATTATGACCCTTTTCAAAAGACTCAGCAGAGTGCATACATCAAATGGCTTTGAAAATTGACTTGTGCTCTCTGCCCTAGATCTGAGCCCAGTTGTTACCAGTGCTGAGTAAGGGCCAGATTCAGGGCAGGCTCCAGGCACCAGCATTCCAAGCTGGTGCTTGGGGCGGCAATCTTCAAGGGGCGGCAATCCCTGTTGTTTTGCCCCCAGCAGCGCGCTGAATTGCCGCCGCTGGCGGCGGGGGCAGTCCGTGTGCCTTTAGGGTGGCACGTGCTTTTCCGCGGTGGCAGCAATTCAGCAGCAGCTTCTATATTTAGCTGTCCGCAGCGGCTTCGGCTAAACATAGAAGCTGCTGCCTAATTGCTGCCGTCGTGGAAATGCGCCTGCCGCCTTAAGGACACAGGGACTGCCCCCACCGTGTGCGGCGGCAATTCGGTGTGCTGCTTGGGGCGGCGAAAACTGTAGAGCCGGTCCTGGCCAGATTCCATAATTCTTACAAGGAAATTGATGAGATTGCATGCGGTTTAAAAGTGCCACTCAGTGTTAGGAAGAATGGCCAAATTTGACTTTGAGTAAATTGCACTTGATGTCCATCTTCTCTTACACGTATTTAATTCATGTACAAACAGTATATTAAAATTTGTTATTGAAACAATCTACAGAAAAAATCAACACAAGATTGACAAGCATCAACCTACTAAACTGAACAAATGAGATGTTTATAAGCAGAAGGGCCAGTTTCTGTTGCCCTCATTTTGAGAAATGCCTTATTTCCCTACTGGTCATTTTGAATTCAGCTGTACTACCAATACACTGAGTGAGGGCGTCAGAATGTCTGTCTGTATACACAACAATTTTATTTGTAATATACTTAGAAATGACGGTGACCTTGGATTCCATTGTTTGGAGAGAAATAGAATCTCCCAGGAAAGTTTAAGAAATTTCAATTCTTAGTCCTTTGCTTAGGTACCGTTGGTCCATTTTAAGGAAGTGTAACCCATGTTGTCGTCTAGCAAACACCTCCCTGCCATAATAGTGGAACATGATTTGATTAGACATCCCTCTCATTAGAACAGCGTGTATAAATTGTTTAGACATTCAAGTAGGATGCTATTAAATTTTAAAACTGTGTCTGATTCACAAAGATGCTGATTTAAGCAACCCCATACTGTTCTAAAACAAAACAGCATAATTTGAGACAGAACTCATAAAAATGCATGTCTTAATTATGCAGAAAAGCAGAAAAATAAACACGAATAAGAAGCTTGCAAGAGAACCCCCGTTGGCTGTGTACCAATTTATTTGTGCTTCTTGGTAAAGTATAACTTGAACACTGATGAATCTGTCGAGCCCACACTGATGATTAATACACTTTTGTGAAGACCAGTGGCCCAAAATGACTTTCCACAGTAGAACAAGATTAATTCTCTATTCAGAGTGGAAGATCATATATATTAAACGTGGTGGTGATGAGGCATAAGTAAGAGAAGAACTGAGGGATTATCTTTATCATCACTGTTGACAGCTCATCCATGTACTTGCTAAAAATAGATTTAAAGCTATAGTCAGCATTTAGGTGACCAAAGTTGCTGCACTATAACTTTTTCTTATATTTAAACAGTTCCCATGCTCATCTTAATGGTGATCATTTTGCGTTAGGTCTGCATCTGTTTGCGCTCTAATTTTCTGCAACGAGAATCTTTTGAAAATATGCATTAGAGCTGGGTTTGGCCTTTATATTGTTCAAGCTTAGTCAGCACTTTAGGAAATTTTGTCCCCTGAATCACTGCAATTAGAGATGGAAAATGTACTTGATCATTTGTGTTAATTCATTTTATGGAGAGGTCTGAATTCAATTTTGGATTATGCTCCTTGGGCTGCATTGCAAATAGAGGATCAATCAACATGTGTTAAATAGCTATTAAATGCAAAATTTGCTCCAAAGACCACTAACCATTCTAGTGCAATGTTACTTTTATAAATGAAGTGCTTGATCCAAAGGCCACTGAACTCAAAGAATGTCTTTCCATTGATTTCAGTGGGCTTTGGATCAGGCTCTTAATGAACAAAAAAAGAGTTAAAGCTCTCATAGTAACATTTGTTCACCACATTACATCATAAATGTATATCCAAAGCTATCCAGCAGATAAATTCATTGTGTTTATGACTCAAATGCAACTCCACATTTTATTAACAATGTATTATGGGTAAGCTCAATAATAACATATCGTCATCACCCTCTTGTATGGGACAGGAAACCGTTTGGAACTTGATAACATTTGACAGGAGAGGTTTTTTTTTATAACTTTACATCTGCGTCATTTGATTCGTTTATATTGGATGTAATGTATGTATATAAACCAATATTAATGAATGGTAAAATGTACTATATGTTGGGTTATTGATTTCATTTTCCACTTTAAACCTTTTCTAGTAGAGAATATTTATACAGATACGTGTCTCATAAAATTATCATGGATGTTATTGCTTTTCTTCCTAGATATGAAGCCAAATTCTGGCACTAAGATAAAACAAATAAATGTTAATATGAGCAATGGTATATATATCTTATATAGAACTTGATCTTGTGAGGTAGTGCCGAGTTCCCTCAATTCTGTGACACAGCAGAAGATACTCAGTACTTTGCATGGCTATGCCCATGGTGCATATCATAGCACATTTTCAAAGTATGGGTGAACTTGTTCAGGTTAAAATAACATCCAACTCAAACCTTGAGCAGAACTCAAATTGTGTCAGGAATCAGAATCTGTAACAGAGCCATTCTCCAGGCAACTTAACATGTGCATCTGGCCTGTAGTATCTACCTGTTTGGCTATTCTGCCTGACTGGTGGGAAGTGTCAGCAGACCAGCTCTTAGACCCAACAGCAGCAGCTCAGAGGATGGTCAAAGCATTCACCCATAGCTGTGATAGCTCTGGCTCCTGCCTTGCTCCTGCCTTAGACCCAACCCTGCTCCTGCCTTGTGCCATGCCAGGTAACAGACCCTCAGCTCTGATGCATGAATTCTGATTTTGGCTCTGACCATTGGCTCTGGCATTTGACCTCTGAATCTGGCTATGACCCATCACTCTTCTTCCTGACTATCAACTCCTGCTCTAACCACTTGGCATGACTCCTGCTCTAACCACTGGAGAAAATGCCCATGTCCTGGTCACTAACAAATGGAACCTTTCATGAAGGTTCAAAATATTCACAGTATTTTTTCCTCATTATTGTTCATTTCTTGCATATTCAGACTTCTAGCCAGGTTTAGAAGTGAAAGTCTAAAATACAAGAAGAGGGATTTCCAATCGGACTGAGAACAGGGAAAATCTTGGCAATCTCAGGTAAGTAACTATTTTGTCCCATGAAATTTATAGCCCAGTCTTGTAGGCGGACATTGATAGATTGGATAAGGTTCGCATCAGAATCCTAACATGAAAGCGCTTTTCAACCCCCTCACCCTTTATGGTTTGCTCTTTGTTTTTATATTTTCATTTTGAAAAGGTATTCACAAATGTATGTTGCTGGACACTTTTAATGACCATATTAATTATTTCTATAATTATTCCACAGAAACGCAGCATAATCTGCTTACAATTTTAAACCACAAGGGCTTTACTTCGGATAGTAACTCTATCAACATCTTAAGTTATATAGAGAAAAATAATAAAACTGAACAAAAGGGAGAGTGATATTCAGAGTATGAGGGGAAATTATTGTTAGAAGAATTTAAGTAGTATATTCGATGAGTTATGCAGATTCAATATTAGACTAGGACAGATATATAGGATGGGGTAATACTTCACGATCTTCCTAAACATTTTTATTAGTTTGTAAAACATTGCAGATGTTTTGGAATGAGCTCTTAAAAATGAAATCCTGTTTGCCCTATATGAATGCTAAAGATCTCACTTTTAATATGAATAGGGTTTTTATTTTATTTTATGTGTCTCCTTAGCTAAATTTTCCCTTCCTCTACTGTTTGAAGTGTGTGGTCTCCTGGTTGGTTTCCATCATCCACCTTGGTGGCGCTGATACAGTAGTTGGGATATAAAAGAGATCGGGATACTTTGAGATTAAATGAATTATACAAATGGAATATATTTTATTTTGTTTTGTTTTAAAAGTGTCATCTTAACATAAAATTACTTCAAATCCAGTAAAAATGTAATATTTGTATTAGTTTGATTTTTATGTTTGCAGCATAATATAAAATTCAAAATTTTGCTGGTCACAAATTTGGCTGGCAAATGAATGGGGTTTTTTGTCTGTAGCTGTGCTCTCTCATAGGTCTTTCTCCCTTTGTGTATGTGTGTGTGTCTTCCACACCACCTTGGGACCTCTTCTGTGTTGCCAGCAGCCTTCTCTCTATCAGCCTATTCTCCCTATTTCTGCTGTTCCATCTGCACACATTTTTTTTCCTTGAAAGTGAATTGTAATGATTGTGAGAACTATCAGAGTTATATTACACACTGAAGTTCTCTCTAGTGCTTTTGAGAACAATCTGAAACAATATAAAAATTCCTACTGAGCTCAGTGGTGTGAAGGGTACAATAATACTCCAACTTACCTATGAATCACATCCCCTCCTTAGCTCATTTGTTGCACTTTATGGCAATATTGATATGCATATGTAAGCAGATAAACATAGACAAATGATACTCTGTTTATATGTGTCAAGGTTCCTTCCCCACTCTGAACTTCAGGGTACAGATGTGGGGACCTGCATGGACACTTCTAAGCTTAATTACTAGCTTAGATCTGGTATCACTGCCACCACCCCCAAGTACTACCTTTTTCCCTGGGTAGTCTTGAGGGACTTCACCAATTCCCTGGTGAACACAGATCCAAACCCCTTGGATCTTAAAACAAGGATAAGTTAACCACCCCACCTCCTTTCTCCCACCAACTCCTGGTGGATCCAGATCCAACTCCTTTGGATCTAAAAAACAAGGAAAAATCAATCGGGTATTAAGAAAAAGGCTTTTAATTAAAGAAAAGAAAGGTAAAAGAAAACCCTCTGGGATTTTACACACTTTGTGGGTTTTAAATGCCTCTATTCAAAAGCTCCAGTTTTGGAAAAAAGTCACCTACTTTGTAAAGAGAAATCATGCTTCACCAATCTATTAGAATGCTTTTAAGGGTTCAACAAACATGTGTACAAGGGTGATCCAGTGGAAAGAGTGAACTTGAATATTCAGAAAGCCTTCAATAAGGTCCCTGTTCCAAGGCTCTTAAGCAAAGTAGCTCTATCCAGACCTCTACACAAGGGCTGGGAGCAAGCTCAGTGTAGAGTTCTTATTCCAGCTTTACTTTAATTGGGGATGCCTCTACTGGGGGTATCTTGATGGTGTTGTTCCTATCCCCTAAAGCCTGCAGAGCAGCTGACAAATAATCCCTATGAGTTTACTTTAGACCTAATAGCAACACATTTCTCCTACCCTTCAAATAGGAAAAACAGAATTATAAAATTGCTGCATTCAGAAAACATTTTTTCAGCACCTTGATAATACATGCAGTCAATCAGAAAAAAAATTGTCCAACACTGACTGACATCAAACATAACTCACTATTCAGTTAAGCATTTGGTTTATCAATCACTCGCGAACCATGCGTATCGTGTTAACTCAGATCATAATTGCCTTCTTGCCAAATGCTATGCCAGATTTTTGACTGTATAGATGGATATGTGTGATATGCTATCATTCCCTCTCTGCCAATTTAACTGCCTTCTCTTTTGAAGAAAAGAATGACAGGGAAGGTTTGAACACATTTTTTGTGAATTTATATGACAGTCATTAAAAGTAGCTGTGTATGCTAGCAGGGTACATAGGTTTAATAGAGTAGAAGTCAAAGCTATATCATATTAATCGGAAAAGTAACTATTGGAATGACATAGTCAACAAAGGTCAGGAGCATCGGGACAAGAGGAAAAACAAGCAGCTCTAGTGGCGATATTAAGAACAGCCCATAATAGTAGAGGCATAAGCCATTGCTTTCCACCCTCAGAATAATAGAAAATCAAACTCCACAGAGAAACTATGTAAGCAAAATGATCTTTTCTGCACTCATACTCATCACTTCTTTGCAAAAGTTAAATAATTAACATCAAATCTCAACCGGATATTCAGATTGTCACATTATTTGACTGTTACATATATTGTTTGCTAAATAATCCTGGTAAAACTGATTATTTAATGTGCCAAACATATGGCAATGATGGTCTGATGATCAGAAATGTCTAAAGACAGCATATTATTATAACAATTTATTCTGTACATTAAGAACTGACAAAATATTGATGGATAATGCTGCACATTGAAATGTATGGGAGACATGCCACTACCCACCAATCCTCTTGGGAAAAATCTGAACCAAAAGAAAAAAGACTGAACATAACATATTAGGCCAAATCTTGACCATGCATTGAACTGTCAAGGAACAAAGCCAAACCAGTTAGGAGCTGAATCTTCAGTGAGTGGAGACATTAGCAGCAGTTATAGAACTGTTTTACTTTAACCAATACCAACCCCTGTTCCTAGTTTTGGAACCCCTGACTCCATGCTGCGTTATGGTTCCAGGAAACTTGGACCAGTCTGATAACTCTGAAATAGAGTTACCAGCTGGGGATGGAAGTAGAGAGGGACAGCAGAGTCTCCTGCAATCTCAGTGGTATGCCCACACACATACCATGGTGGTTTTTTGTTTGTTTGTTTGTTTTCTTCAGGATTCTGAGTGAACACTGATCCCTAAAACCCTCTGATTTTCCTTTGTTTTCCCTCTAAAGTTTCCTCTGTGAGTGTATACTGCAGCTTCTGGAATTCAGTAAACTTCTGTGGCATCTGGGCAGTTGAGGAGGAGGGTTGAAGTTAGTGCCAGTTGAAAATTTTCCATCTGAATTTTTTTTAATTGAAAATTGGGGGTGTTTGACTAAATTGCTTTGTCAAGTGTCAGCTTTTTGAAGAAAACTTCAATTTTCCATTTGAAAAAGGACACCCCAAAATCCAAATATTTAGTTTAAAAACCAAAATATTTGAATTCAGATATGTTACCACACTGACTTATAGGAGTTGTATCTTGGTTTCCTCATATTCCTATTCTTCTCTATGGCCCTAGCTTCCAAGTTGGACTACATCTCCCATGATGATACCCAGTGAAAGAGTCCCATGATGCACAACCTCCCCTCATTAAAAAGGAAGACCATAGTCCATTATGAGATATATAGTCCAAGTAGGGAGTCCAGCCCATAGGGGGGAAAGGAAGCATGACATACTTAAACCATGATGTGGTCCAATGAGGCACTATAGCATATTTTTGAATTGTACAATTCCTGAATGATAGTATTTTGGGTGGGGATTTTTTGTGTCTCCCTCGTGCACCTCCCCCCCCCCCCAGTTCCCCCCTTGCCAGTCACAATTTTCCTCAGGGGAAAGAAACATTTTCCCATCCAACTAGTCAATGCAGGGCTAGTTGAGAAGGCAGGGAACTCTATCTTTTTGGGAACCATAGTTCCAGATTACAGAGTAGCTGAGGAACTTCTATGCATTCCCTTCTCTGTTGGTCTGATTCTCATCAACACATGGCAGTTTGGCACAAAGATCCTCTTCATGAGAGTGAAGGGCCCGAGCACTTTGCAGGATATGACCTATAAATATTCATTATGTAGAAGAACTGGTAAATGTGTTTTTGAAAAGGTCTTGATGCTGGAGGAAGGGACAGAGGAAATGAAGAGAGAAAATTTTATCAACAAATAATGAGCCAGAATAAGAACGAAGGATAAACAGACATTAGCCATGGTATAAAAACACATCCCTACCATGAATGAAAGCACAAACATAATGGGAAAAATACATATGAAATTATGAACCAATAATTTGAAGAACCATATTTCAAAATGTAGAAATGTACAGTGTGCTTGAAATGGAAAAAAATTATCCCGCATCATTAAGCAGACATTTACAAGAAAATCCTGAAATCAAAACAGAAACTAAGAGGCAGATTAACAACAGCCAAAGGCTTTTATATCTTATTACCATTGACATTGAATAGAGAGTAGGACTTTGTGTTTTAAAACTCTGTTTGTTAAGGCTATATCACTACTTCTTGGGATAGGCTTGTACAATGTCTTCTGTTCCAGGGATTGTTTTCAGCATAAAGTAATTTTGAGGCTAATTTCCTTTCACTCAAGTTACTTTGTACTTTTTTCTATGTTGTCTTTATTTTAAAATGAATTGCACAATCCCCTGTTATATTACTTGAAAGAAAAATGCCAAAGGTGGAGGTGTTATAATCAAATGGATATCAGTGATGACATTCAGATCTCAATCTGAACAAAGTGGCAAAGTTTGGGACAGTTCTGGACAAAATCATCTCTAGTTTTAACATGTTACTTATGTAATAGACAATTAACGAATCAAGTTGGTAACTGGATGCATAGCCACTTAAATATATGAGAATGAGATTGAGTAATACAATTAAAAATCAACACTTCACCTAAATGAAAGTGCCCTAAAATAGCCCTAAAATTCAACTGCAAAGCGATTAACATACTAGATTTATCATAGAATCATAGGACTGGAAGGGACCTTGAGAGGTCATCTTGTTCAGTCTCCTGCACTCATGGCAGGACTGAGTATTATCTAGACCAGGGATAGGCAAGTTTGGCATGCGGCTCACCTGGCAGGCGTGGCCGGTTTGTTTACCTGCTGTGGCCACAGGTCCAGCCGATCGCGGCTCCCACTGGCTGCGGTTCACCACTCCAGGCCAATGGGGGCTGTGGGAAGTGGAAGCCAGCACATCCCTTGGACCGCGTCGCTTCCCGCAGCCCCCATTGGCCTGAGACTGTGAACTGGCCAGTGGGAGCCGCGATTGACTGAACCTGCCAACACAGCAGGTAAACAAACTGGCCTGGCCTACCAGGGTGCTTACCCTGGCTAGCAGCATGCCAAATGTTGCTGATCCCTGATCTAGACCATCTCTGACAGATGTTTTGTCTAACCTGCTCTTAGTAATCTCCAATGATGGAGATTCCACAGCCTCCCTAGGCAATTTATTCCAGAGCTCAACCACCCTGACAGTTAGGAATTTTTTCCAACCTAACCCTCCCTTGCTGCAATTTAAGCCCATTGCTTCTTGTCCTATCCTCAACCTTTAGGAAGAACAATTTTTCTCCCTCCTCCTTGTAATCTTGCAAGTACCTTTTACGTACTTGAAAACTGTTATCATGTCTCTTCTCAGTCTTCTCTTCTCCAGACTAAACAAACCCAATTTTTTTAAATCTTCCCTCAGAGATCATGTTCCTAGAACTTAAATAATTTTTTTGCTCTTCTCTGGACTTTCTCCAATTTATCCACATCTTTCCTGAAATGTGGTGCCCAGAACTAGGCACAGTGCTCCAGCTGAAGCCTAATCAGCATGGAGTAGAGTAGAATTACTTCTCATGTCTTGCTTGCAACAATCCTGCTAATACATCCCAGAATGATGTTTGCTTTTTTTGCAACAGTGATACACTGTTGACTCATATTTAGCTTATGGTCCACTATGACTCCCAGATCCTTTTCCACAGTACTCCTTCCTAGGAAGTCATTTCCCCTTTTGTATATGTGCAGCTGATTGTTCCTTCCTAAGTGAAATATTTTGCATTTGTCCTTATGAATTTCTTCGTATTTACTTCAGACTATTTCTCCAGTTTGTCCAGACCATTTTGAATTTTAATCCTATCCTCCAAAGCACCTGCAACCCTTCCCAGCTTGCTATCATCCGCAAACTTTATAAGTGTAGTTTCTCTGTCATTATCTAAATCATTGATGAAGATATTGAACAGAACCGGACCCAGAACTGATCCCTGCGGGACCCCACTCGTTATGCCCTTCCACCAGGACTGTGAACCACTACTCTCCGGGGATGGTTTTCCAACCAGTTATGCATCCACCTTATAGTAGCGCCATCTAGGTTGCATTTCCATAGTTTGTTTATGCAAACTTAACTGCAGAACCAAATAGTGTAACATCCAGTTTAGTATCCATGTAATAAGTGTCAGACTTAAATCAAGAAAAAATATACATGTTTAGTGTTGAAGTTTAAACTCTTAATTTCTTTATTTGTTGGAGCTCGGTAGCCTGACTTGATGGTGAACTTTCAGCTCAGATTTTCAGTCTGTTGTGCATTTTTTTCTAAAAAGAAACCTTTAAAATTTTGAAATTCCTAGTTAATTGATAAAATAAGAACCATTTAAATGCAAATGAATACCATATGTAAAAATCCAGGTAGAATTATGAAGGCTGAATAATTTTTCTCTTTGTACTTCATATCAGTAAACGCCAATGGAAAATTATTAACTGCAGAACAAAATAGTGTAACATCGAGGATTAAGGTTCAGCTGTATCTAGAGAAAAAATGTAACTTTGAACATCTTCCTTCTTTTGATAGAGTGTGACAATTCACACAGCCATACTCCACTGTTCAAGCCAAACTGAGGAAGTCTTTTACTCTAATGATCAAGGGGAGCAGGAAGGTGAATTGCAACCATACATTCTGGGTGCATGAACATTTGTTCATTTTTTGTATTGATGTTTCATTCAATCATAGTACCCATCTGCTTTTGCAATTTTGTTTTTTTGCCATACCTGTCATATAGTTGTCGACCCACATGTCATCCTGTAAAATGTGCACTCAACAAGGTCCCTTAACTTCTTCCTTTAATCGTATGGGCTTTCTCCTTTAAGAATTTGATGTGTGGTAGTATTCCTGGACCTTTCTCTCCATAGTCTTTACTTATTTCCTGTTATTCATCTTCCCTCAAGTTTCTTATCTAGACTATTTTTAAAACAATCAGTTTTCTCTGCCTGAGTCTATTCAGAGCACTTACAACAGACTAGTAAAAATAATTAGTAAAGTAGTAAATAACCTAGCAGTAACATTCGTGGAATTTTTTAGGAGTTCAGATATGTACATGATTTTCTTTTTATAAGAGACAGTCTTTGCTCTTCAAAAAACAAGAGTAGAGATACATTTGAACTCCTAAGATTTCCTCTGAGATAGTGTCAGCACTGATGATAAATGGGCTTGCTGCTTTCAATAATGCTAGTGAATGCAAACACCCAGATACTTGCTTGGTTCAGGGGGTAAAAAAAGGCTTTTTGCTATATTTACTATTAATTTTTAAAGTGAATTTAATCTTGGTAAAAAGTTCCCGATTGAGCTCTCCAGAAACTGAAGATCTCTATTTCAATAGTTCCATTTATTTGTATTACAGTAGCACCTAAAGGTGTGCCAACCTATACAAGAGCCACAGGCGTCGGCTTCCTCTGGGCCCTGGGGGTGCTCAACCCCCCGCTCTGCCCCTGTCCACCACCTTCACCCAAGCCCCCACCCCTACCGTGCCTCTTCCTGCCCCCTGTCCTCTCCAAGCCCCGTCCCCACACCTTCCCTCAAGCCCCAACCCTTGCCCCACCTCTTCCTGCCCAATTCTGCCCCTGTGATAAATAAAGTGGGGGGATAGCTCCCTTTGATGGATACCCAGAAAGCCACTTAGCAGTAAAATCCCTCTTGTAGCTGTTTTTTACTTGCTTTACCTGTAAAGGGTTAAAAAGTCCCCCAGGTAAAGAAAAAAAGTGGGCACCTGACCAAAGGAGCCAATAGGAAGGTAGAACTTTTTAAAATTGGGAAAGAAACTTTCTCTTTGTCTGTTTTCTCTGGGCTGGAGGGTCAGAGAAGCCATGCTATAAGCAGCTGAGCCAGGTATGATTATAAGTCATCAGATCATGCCTAGAACTACTTATCTGAACTCCAATGTGTAAGTAGATCAGAATGTTAACTAGATGCAATTAAGGTTATTTCTTTTATTTCTTCTTGGCTTGTGGATTTCTCTGTGCTGATCTCAGAGGCTTTTGGTTGCTTGTAACCTTTAAGCTAAACTCAAGAAAGCTATTTTGGGTGCTTGGTTTTTGGAATTGCTCTCTTAAAATCTAGCAAAATACTAAGTTCCAGATGTATTTCCTTTCTTTTTTGTTTTTAATAAAATTTACCTTTTGTTAAGAACAGGACTGGATTTTTGGTGTCTTAAGAGATTTATGTATGTTGTTTGATTAGCTGGTAGTCACAGCTAATTTCCTGTTTCCTTTTTCAGTTCTTCCCTGCAGCAGGGGGTGGCGTGAAAGGGCTTGAGGGCACTCCACAGGGAGGAATTCCCAAGTGTTCCTTCCTGGGTTCAAAGTGGGGTTTGTTGCATTTGGTTGGTGGCAGCATTTACCAAGCCAGGATCAGAGAAAAGCTGTAACCTTGGGAGTTTAACATAAGCCTGGAGTGGCAAGTATCATTTTTTAAAATCCTTGTAGGTCCCACTTCTGCACTCAGAGTGACAGAATTGGGATTCAGCCTTTTGTGACACAGACTGTCTTAATTTTGTGTCTTGTACTGTGCTAAATATGTTATCACAGTTTAACAAATAAAAAATAATATGCATGCAAAATATTATGACATAATAAATCAAATTAATTGATGAATGTTATTTAACCAGGCCTTATGACAGGCAACACTCATTAGTTAAGTCCTAATTATATGAAAGATAGAAGAAGCTATGTTATAAAAGTCTCCTATGAACAGGCATCTGTTATTTGTTTTTGAGATTCAAGGACAAAGACAGAAACTTTTAATAACAGGGAAGAGAGGTTGCTGCTTTCTACTAATTTGGCACAGATAGAAAGATTAGACAGTTGGTTCAAATAACAGATTGCAGAAATACTGTAAGGATACAAGAGCAGGTCCTCATGGTGATGATGTATCTGTTGCAAAGAGCGATACAGTCTCTATCTTTGTATTAAGCAAAAGTAATTGCTTTAATCAAAATAAGTTTAAACAGAGAAAACACACAGCCAGCACACACAGATCTTCCTGCCCAGCATTCCACCGATTTTGGTTTAAAGTGATAAGTATTTCTACAGCAGAAAGGCAACAAGTGCTCAACGTGTTGTTCACATCTATTGCTTTCTGAAGCAATAAAACTATGAAGGAGGTGTTTATACTTCCTCCAAAAGTAGTACCATGTCATGATTAGGGCTTGTGTGGGTATCTAAGCAGGGAGATGGAGAGAGTCCTGCACAAGGGCCAGTCACAGTGGTAGTCCCTGGGCTTGTGTGTGTGTGAAGGTGCTCCTCCCTCTGTGTACCCTTCCCCAAAAGGGGAAGGCAGAGCAGGCCATAGCTGCCTATATACTTTTCAAAGAAGGGGCTGAGCTCATAGGAATGAACTAATTGCACAGCCTTCGTATTCACCAGAGAGCTCAAGGAGGGATTGTGCTTCTCAAAGACACAAGCCCACTCAGGGCACCACCATTTGGAGCCATGAAGCACTATATTTGTCCCTAGTCCATGCTATGCCTTTCTGGCATAATCTAGGCATATGACTACTCTAACTACAGGCTATATATCTTGTAAACAATCTCCTTAAAGTTTTCTGAAACACCTAGTCTAAGAGCTAGTGCCAAGGTCTGATCAGTTTGCCACGCAGCCATGACTAATTTTGGTTTCCAAAGCTAAAGAGGTTCTTGTCTTTAGGGCCCATTGATTAGGATTAGTAGACGTTTTTCTGTTTGTTTTTTTCAGAGGAAAATTGGGTTTTTGACTAAATTAAAACTTTTGCGTGAAGTGTCTGGCTTGGTTGAAACATTTCAGTGTTTGGCAGTTTTTGGCCAAAATCTTTCTTTTTTTCTTGGTGGGTTTAAAAAAAATGATTTTCCTCCCAGCTCCGACATTCATTCTCACAAGCAGATGTTTTGAAGCCAGCCTCAGAACCTAAACTAAGAACACTCAGTCTTGCAGCTTCCATGAAATCCACTTTATTAGTAGATAGCACTGTGGTTTCTGTGACAGATGAAGTGGTTATAGTAGTGCCTGGTGGCAGAGAAAAAGGCAGTCTCTAAAGTGCCAGAATATTTAATTTTATCCAGTTTCAGTGAATGACCAGTACCAGGATAATGTGCATCACATCATCTAGTGTTGTTCAGCAGAACAGATGGGCTGCTACTTTTGAACCAGTTGGAACTTTTCACAGCTGGTGTTGTTGTTCATAGGAACAGTGCACTGCAGTAGCCAAGCCTGGCTGTCACAAACCTGATCACAGTAGCCACATCATCATCCAGTGAGATGGAGTCTTGTCTCCTGGCCAGTTACAGACAGAGGAAAGCCAGCCCAGCTGCTGTTGCTATTTGTGAATCCAATTTCAGTGCAGAGTCTAGAAGGAGTTTCTGGGCTGTGCACTATGTAGATGGGCAGAGGACAAGCTCCCTCAGCTGAAGGTGGTGATATGTTTTTTGCCCGATCTTCAAATTGTTTGCGTTTTCCTACCAATGCAGTTTCCAATGTTTCTAGTTTCAGTTTCAGCTAGCAGGCTTCCATCTCAAGGCATATCCCAATTAGCAAGGTAGGTTTTTGGAGCGGGGATAGTAGTAGTATGTTATGCAAAGGATAAATATGAAGTTGGGTCTTTTCTGTATGTTAGGCGTGTTTTAAAAGTATAGCATCTCTCAATCTCCTCTAAGTGTTTTACATATCCATTGAAGAGGGGAGAGAGAAGATTACATAAGATTAGTGGCCCTTTCTCAGGTGTGGGCTGTGGACGTCCATTTTGACTTTCTGGGATTGTCCTGAGGCCAACGGTTCCTATCTGCTTTTGCCTGCCAGATCTTTGAGGAGAGGGGCAGGGTCTCTCCCTCTTGGATCAGTTTGAAGAAGTAATGACCATTGACAGCATTACCATTACATAATCCTTGAGCTCAGAAGAAAGCCATATTAGTCCAGATCCTACACATATACAAAAACAGCTGAGGGACATCCCTTATAACTTTTAGTCCAGTAGTCAGAGTATTTACCTGGGAGAGGTGGACATCCAGTTCCAGTGAGTGAGAGAAGGGATTTGAACAAGTGTCTGCCACCTCTCAAGAGAGTGATCTAGCCACTGGGCTGTGATATTCTGATGAGGTTTTCTCTCAATCTCTCCTTTTGAAGCTGTTCCACTGTAGATTGTTTTAAAGTCATTGGCACAGGGGGATTGGATCTTTGAGCTCTCACCTCTCAGGTGAGTGCACTAACCACAAACTACTAGTCATTCTCATGCTTGTTCTGTCTCTGGCCAAATGATTATTTCATTATTTATCCTCTTCCTCCTTCTGCCCACAAACTCGGCTTCTTGCTAAAATAGTGTAGGCATCTAACTCCATCCGAAGGTATGCAGCTGAAAATCCCAGCCAAAGGGAGGTGCCTCCTTTAAGCCCAGATTTAGGCACTGATCTCACTGACAGCTCATGCTCCCCAGGCTAGGCGCTTTCTCTTGGCTATCTTACACAAAGAGGTGCCTATCTCTCCCCATTCATTGTGCAGGAAGCCTAGGCGTCCAACTCAGGCTTTGTAAATCCGAAACATTTTTCTTGGCACCTAAAAGGTAGATGTCACAATGCTCAGTGTCACCATTCATAAGTTCCATCATTAATCTAGTCATTAATCTTTCTGTGCCTCAGTTCTTCATCTGTAAAATGGGGATAATGGCACTTTCTGAGCTCTTGAAGGTGTTGTGAGATTAAATACATTGAAGATTGCGAGGTACTTCAACACTCTGGTAATGGATGCCAAATAAGAATGTAAGATAGACAGGAATCATAGAGTGTCCTTTCCGTGAGACTTGATTTTTATTTTTTCTTACTGCTTTTCTTAATCTAAAATAAATCATTGATACCCTTTTGCATATGGAAAAACTAGCAGTATTCATAGATTGGTGTTTGGTTTGAGAGAGAGAGAGAGGCTGAATAAACTGGAGGATCATGAAAGATTATCCATCTGCTGTATGTGCCCAAAATAAAGCAATAGCACATGAACATTGAGACTTAAGACTGAGATATTGGAATGACATCACATTGGTTCCCAGTAAAACCATTAACCAATGTCACTGCTGCAAATCCTTTTAAATTAAGAAAAGCAACTTTAAACTCTGAGTGACTCCTCAAGGAACTGACAACACAAAGCACAGCCCAAACCCACTTTATTAAAGACTGTCCTATCCAGCACAGTTTCTTTTGTGTCAAAAGTGCTCTCAGTTGGAAAGATCACTAACATATCACAGTATATAATAGCACCAATATACAGTAAAACATGTCCTGCACAGCTTGCTTTACAACATATTCATCTTAAAGAAGTGCTTAGTCTGTCTTACTTCTTCCTTACAGCTTACCTTATCATTACTTCTTCATTACAATAAGATGTTTTTAGTGATACTGCCCTAGATGAAGTTGATATCCAATGCATAATTGGCACAGTAACAGGCTATTTTGCTTTGAAAATCATTAGATTAAAAAAAAAACTGCACTGACCTGTGCTATGTAATATCTTTCACTAATGTAGCCAGCATTATGGTGAGACAGAAAGGGATTTTAACACTAGAAGGCAGACTTAAAATATCAGGAGTCTCATTCTCCTCCATAGCACCCTGAGCCAATTATCACATCTGGGGCACAGTTTACATTTGATAAAAAGTTTGCAAGTTTTATCTAATCACCTCATGTTATACCAAAAAAAGGTGTCCCTTTATAGTTGGGGTGGAGGTGGGAATAATGCCATGCACAAAGCCTACTTACCTTTGGGTACAATTTGGCCAAGATCCCTCCAAAAAGGTGTGACCAGAGCCAAATCTCATACCTTATTCCTCTCAAAGACCAGCATAGTGAAAAGGTTGTGTTACAGCTGGTCAAGGCAGGCTTATCTTGAACCTTAGTTATTCTGTACATGGAACCACAATAGATTAATATTGATCTTTGACCATTAATAAATTCTGGGTATCTGTGGCAGATGTGTAGGTGATTACTATATCATATGTTTTATCACTGACATGTATGTAGTAGAACCCACATATGGGCCAAGTTTTGTTCAGGAGTATTCAGCTGAGATTGAGTGCACAAGATTTATCTCTAACGGAGTCAGACATTTTAGGGATATGATTCCTGTTGATTATACAATGATTCTGAAGACTTCTTGAGTGAATGTAACCCCTAAACTGGTTTTTAAAGGCATCAATGAGAAGCAAAATACTATTCTTGAGCTGACAGTTGAAATAATACTCCATTGCTAAACATTGTGCACAGTAGCACAGTTGTATGTTCACATCAGTGTCAGCTGAGCTTTTTTTCTTGCGCATTTCTGATTTACTGCATTTATCAGGGGATTTTATTTCTCCTGGGACTATGGATTTCACATTATCCAGCCTTTGTCTATGTTTGTGCTGTCTCTCTACCTGTTTCACCTATTGCCATCAGCTGCTATTTCTGTCACATTCAGTTGTTTACAATGTGATGGACAGAGTAGTGTACATCCTGGGTCTCCCAGAGATGTAAATGAAGGATTCTTTGCAACATTTTAGTAAAGATTGTCTTTTCCTTGTGGGGAACATCCACTTTCTCTGAAATCATAACTATTGGGTGTTGGTCACATAGCATATTTCTATGGACTTGAGGTGACAGGATACAGTTTCCTGTTTTGTAGTAATATTTTTAATGTTCTTTAAACCCCCTTTTCCTCTTCTTGCTTGGTTTTTCAATCCGAAAGGGGATGATTAGACCCCAAAACGTTTAAACTAGATTCATGTTAGGGTCTTACTGTTTGAGTTTCAGCCATTGTCACTTTCGGAGATTTTGACTGTGTTGTTTGCTTCATATCACAAATGGTGCTTTGGATTCTTGTTCATGCTAACTGGTGCAAACCAATGTAGAGTTTTTGGAACTATTATAGCAGGAAGTTGCACTGTTAGATATAGTCTTATCAGTTCTTTTTAGCATGTGAACAAGTTTTAGTGTTTGAAGTGTAAGCAGAGTCAGGATAAGCTCTACCCTGACATCTGGTGGAAAGAATTTCAGAGAGTGTATTTGCATAGGCACGCCTACCCCATCCCAGGCTGCCGAGCTGTGGGACTGCTTTGTGACAGAAATGACTCACCCTCAGTTGGGTGGTACTTGCTAGACAAGGGACATGGGTTCCAAAACCCAGTGAATTGAGAGAGGCTGGGGACAGGTATCTGTGCCTGGTGGTGCAGTCTCCTTGTGGAGCCAGAAGCACCAGTTCCACCCCCTCCTCTGTCCACTGTGGAATGTCAGAGTTGATTTTTTTATTCCCTCAAGAATCTAAATTCAGGTTAGTGAGCGGAATTCACTTTGGGCTAATGGTGCACTAGCACTGGGGCTCCCCTACTAAGAGCTGAGATCACTAAGAGTTGAAATCACTAAAGAGCTGAAATTACTGAGCTGAGAGCACTGAGTACTGTGCTAACTAGTGGGGGAGCCTGAAGATATACTGTGGAACAGAGCGGCTGGTGGAGTGGAGCAGCTGTGGGGACGGCTGGAGCGGATCACGGGACAGCTGGTGGCAGCGGAGCGGCTGGCCGAGTGGAGTAGCTGTGGGACGGGTGGAGCGGCCCACAGAGTGAGCGGAGCCAAGCAGTTTGCAGGGAGAACTGGAGCAGCTCATGGAGCAGAGCAGCTGGTGGAGCGGAGTAGTTTCTGAGGACGGCTGGAGGAGCAGAGTGGAGCGGCTGGTGAAGCAGAGCAGTTCGTGGAGAAGGCGGAAGCAGAACCCATGGAGAGGCAGGGCAGTTGGTCCCAGACCACGTAAGGTGCCCCTTTCTACCCAGGCTGGGGGGAGGGACCTCTACAGATAAACTCTCGAACTCTGGGGTGGCATTGACCAGAGACTTTTGGATTGTTGGACTTTGGGGTGATTGGACTTAAAACCCTAAGGGGAAAAAGGACAGTGCCAAACGTACTTGGAGGTGGGTTTTTGTTTATGGTTTGTGTTATAACCCTGTTTGTGGTGTTTCTCCAGTGGGATGCCGCATTGATTCCTTCTTTTATTAAAAAGATTTTGATACACTCAGACTCCGTGCTTGCGAGAGGGGAAGTATTGCCTCCTAAAGGCGCCCAGGGGGGTGTGATATGTGAGTGTCCCAGGTCACTGGGTGGGGGCTCGAGCCGGTTATGCATTGTGTTACTGAAACGGAACCCCTGGATACTGAACCCAGCCCTTGTTGCTGCCAACTCAGAGGGGCAGAAGGGTTACAGAAGAAATGCTGTATTGTAGTTAGCTTTTTTATGCAGTAATCCTTTGAGGAAAGCTGTGGAATGTTAAAGAGTTTGTGCCCTACTTTAGATTTTATATTTGTGGGCAATTCTTGGGATTGAGTAGCTTTTGGGGAACTGGGTATTGGTGTGTGGGCTGAGACTTCTAGAAGAGGGGATTGCTTGTGTGCTATTTGTGACCACCTTTGTCCCAGGACTGGGATAAATAAAACAAGCTGCACTCAGATTATACCCAGGCTCCATGTCACAGATTTCTCCTCCACCAGGAAGTCAACCTGCGAGGCCCCAGAATTCTGCATCCACTCAGCAGTTTTTTCACTTGTTGAAGCTTACATTTTTATTAGCTTTCACAGAGTCAGGGATATGTGCCATTTATGATGTTTATATCTAAAGTAATAATTAAATAAAACAGTTCACATAATCAGAATTTTTCTCTACTTCTCTTGGTTGAAGATGTAATGTAGATATATTTTCAACAAGAACTTTCTTACTCACACTTAGCTTCTGCATGATCCTCCAATATGTCACAAGGCTACTTCTGTTCATTACTTCACAGTATGAATGAATGGAGATGATTGTGATGTTTCGAGGTCTCTATCATTACCTCATTTCAGACCAAAGCAGGATGGAAATTGGTTGTGAAAAAGAATTTCAGATAGTTTATGCACAAAGCTCCTCCTCATTGATGTACAATCAATACAACGTCAATTAAGTGACTGGGATTTCATTGGTTGTAACTCTATTAAAATCAGTGGGACATGTAGCCCTGCAAGCAAGAGTATTATTGGTTATTAAGGCTCTAACTGAAGACAGATTTTGGCCAAGTAGAGAGCTTTTAAATGGTGTAGTTCAGACACAATTCCAATAGTCTTTGTATGCTTAATATTTTGTTTGTGTGTCACTCTGAAAGAATGCCTTGTATTGTTTATTTCACATTAATTCAAGTATACATTTGTGTGTATGTGGGTGTATGAATATATTAAAATGTGGAAAAAATTTCAGAGAGAAATCTAAATACTGAAATAATGCTACTAATTCCTATTTTGTTCATATGCTATTATTGTTATATTAATGCGTTCATTATTTGCACTCTGATCCCCACTCTTACTTCCAAGAGTTTTGTTGACAGTCTGAAACAGAAATTTGATCTAAATAATTATTTTAGCTCCCGATTCATAACAAACATATATGCATAAAATCAGTGGCACTTAAGAACATGCATAAGCCCTTTTTTCTGAATTGAAGCCTCTCTGTTCTTTTGTTTCTGTCTCTGTTTTTACGTGTACCTTGCTTCTCTGTTCATACTGGTCTATGCTATTGGCACACACATCTATCCCTCACCATTCTGACAGACTAAGTTGTATTTAACCAGCATTTAAAAGAATAAAAAATATCTTCACTTTGGCTATATTATGTGCATTACTGTAACCCAGCATCTTTGAATGATACAATTTGTTTGTGTGGTCATGTAAGAACTATTTTTTTTTCCATATTAGGTGCTAGCAAATTCAGATGTTGGGTACTGTCTATTCAGCGCTATCTGATCCAGGCTCCAGTTATCTCAGAAAATGCCTTACCTCTCTGCCTTTTCAAAATACCTAGAATCAGCAGAAACCCTTGAGCTTGTCTGTTCCAAATGTGAAGCTAATGGATGCAAGGGGCAGTTTGGATTGTGTCACAGGCCTTCACCTCTGGAACTGGCTTTCGAATCTGGCCATGTTTAGTATATACAATCCATCTCTTCAGGCTTTCTTCTAATTACAGATCTTGGGTAACATAAGCCACTAAGGAACTCCGGTCCGTGCTCCTTTTTAGGGTATTGGTTTTGCTGAAGTTACAGCAGTGGTGTGTAAACTTTTCCAGTCAGGCCCTTTGACAGGGCAGCCCCGCCCTGCACTAGCCCCAGCAGTCTCAGACCAGTAGCTCTGATGGAGAAAGTCCCGCTCTGTTCATACTGGGCATGCTCCAAGTGCTATAGGAGTATAAAAGGAGGGAATTCAGCTCAATCTGGGTGGGTGGCTGCAGGGGAAAGACCTACCTGAGAAGCTCCTGCAGAGAACCAGCCAGCACCCTCGAACTTGCTGGGATCTGAAGCTTCCCCTGGCCGGCATGAACCCCTGCTGTGGGAGGAGCCTGAGGAGATGACGGACTTGGAGACATGTGGAGAACCTGGAGATTCATGGGAGACTCCAACTCTCAAGATGGTAGGAAGCTACTCGGTGGGGGATGGACTGGTTCCTTGCCCTCAGTAAGCTTCAGTGTGTTTCAGTAGGAACCCCCTGCTGAACCAGTGTCAAGGCCCTTCAGTGCTGTAACCAGGGGCAATCCTATGGACTACAGCCATTAGGCTGTGCTGCCCTGTAACCAGGGGCAAGTCTATGGACTCTGGTCACTGGGCTGTGCTGCCCCATAACTAGGGGTGTAAACCCTCACATGCCCCCATTCATGGAATTTGTTACACACACACAGATTATGTGTAATCTGAAGTAATCCCTTACTTCTGTGCTGCTGGTAGTGGTGGTACTGCCTTCAAAACTGGGTGGCTGGAGACTGGCTGAAGGCTGGGGAGTTCATGTGAGTTTGTGGCACAGGAGGACTATTTTTTTAATCTCACTCCCATCCTGCCCTGCAATACCCTCTCTCTTTTTATCCCGCTATTGTGACAGTGGGTCCTGTGAGACCTCTGGGATCCCAGTTTCCTGGGGCTCCCCAGTTGGGTGCACGCTCCTCCCCAGGTTGCACACCACTGCCTTAGAGTGTATGCTCTGTAATTTAATTTAAACTGTGTAAAGAGTACATATGATGATGATTGCATTGTAAGGGTATGTCTTCACTACCCGCTGTATCGGCGGTTAGCAATCGATTGCTCAGGGATCGATATTTGCGTCTCATCTAGACGTGATATATCGATACCGAAACGCGTTTATATCAATTTCCGTAACTCCACCAACCCAAACAGAGTTGCAGAATCGACAGGGGGAGCCGCGGACATAGATCCCGTGCCTTGAGGTCGGTGAGTAATTCAATCTTAGATACTTCGACTTCAGCTACGTTATTCACGTAGCTGAAGTTGTGTATCTAAGATCGATTTTCCCGTTGTGTAGACCAGCCCTAAGTGTGCACTAGGATAACAATAGCACTAGAGATGGGTGAGGCAAATAATGCATTTGCTGAACAGCGTGCATGTGATAAAGTGTATCTAATGTGCCAAATGTTTCCAAATAATAAATGAAAGACATTTGGGGTGCACTGAGAGGTCAAGAGTTAATGGCAGAAGTTAGATTTGAGATTTACAGGTTGCCTGAGAGAATTGCAAACAATCAACTCTGTCAGTTCTGATCTAACTGCCTCTCTGACTTTCCAGTCATTCCTCACTTGTTTGAGGAATTTTTATAAGCAGGTTGCTGCTCTCAGAGGGGAAAAAAAATCTCCTTACACTCACTGTTGTCAAATTCCACTCCTATAAAAAACATTAAAAAGTCCCTTTGCAAAAAATGTGTTTATTTTTTTGACACAGGAGGATGAAGGAGGGGAGTCAGAGGAGAACGTCTCTGTCAAATAAATGCTTATTTCATCTCCTCTTGCTTTGACAGCTATCTCTGAGTAGGCCATTGCATCATGTCTGCCTTTTTTCAGGGGGTATAATGCTTGAATTCTCCTGTCTGATATCCATACTTAAAAAATCAAAAACAAATCTCAGTTCTCTTATCCTCTTAGTTTGCTCTTGTGAAGCTGATACTGACCCACTGCTCTGCTCTTTGTAGAGAACTTTTAAGCCCTATTACTTTCTCACTAATTTCTTAAGACCAGTTTAGTTCTATTTTCTTTATTTTTTTCCCAATCTTAAACCAGTCTCATTGTTTTTCAAATAGGATGCCTGAATATGAATATTATTTGAATGTGAATATATTGGTATTCAACCATCTTTAGTATAGTCTTCACATACTATATTTAATATGTAATGGTGATTTTCCATTTACATTCCTAAAGTGAAAGAATAATGTATAGTTATTTCAGCCCATTCTATACATAATTCTTTTTTGCTGGCTTAGCTATTTTTGTTAAAAGTGTGTATGGGGGGAGGGTGGGGGAATTCACACCACTAGTTGATATACCTATGCCAGCAAAAACTCATGACCTTTTTCCAGTATAGCTTATTTCATTTGGGCAACCGGTATAAGCTATAGTGGAAAAAATAACTGTTTTGCCAGTGTAAGTTGTGTATTTACAAGGGACATTGGTACAGTTGTACTGGCAAACTCTTTCTAGTGTAGATAAGGCCTGGATCTGCATAAAACCAGCAGCTAACAAATTTACATCATCTATAAAATATCTATATTGATAGAATCTCTGACAAATACTTTTGCACAGCATTTTTCATAGTATGTGACTGGACTTAAGCCAAGAATGAAAATTTCCTGTGAAGTATAAATAGTTACATATTAAATCCTTTAATTTTAATTGACTCATGAAAGCTGCAAGCTAGTTAGATGACTAAGTTTTTTTATTGTCAAATTCTCAGAAACACTAAATACTGGACTTTGTGCTTACAGTTGACACCAATATTGTTCAATTCATTATGCAGCTTCCATAACAGAACTCATTGGCAGTGATACTTCTGTCATGGTATAATTCCCCACTCTGAACCTTAGCGTCCAAAAGATGGGGTACCAGCATGAATTCCTCTAAGCTTAATTACCAGCTTAGAACCTGTAGCGCTGCCACCAACCAGGAATTCCAGTGCCTGGTACACTCTGGTCTCCCCAAAACCTTGCCCAGGGACCCCCAAGACCCAGACCCTCTGGATCTTAACACAAGGAAAGTAAATCCTTTCCCCCACTGTTGCCTCTCCCAGGCTTCCCCTGCCTGGGTTACCCTGGAAGATCACTGTGATTCAAACTCCTTGAATCTTAAAACCGAGAGGAAAATCCACCTTCCCCCCTCCTTCTCTCTCCCCCTCCCAGACTCTTCCTGAGAGAGAAATCCTAACACAGAGAGAAAATTAACCTTTCTCTCCCCCCCTTCCCTCCTTTCTCCCCACCAATTCCCTGGTGGATCCAGACCCAGTCCCCTGGAGTCTCACCAGAATAAAAAACAATCAGGTTCTTAAACAAGAAAAGCTTTTAATTAAAGAAGGAAAAACAGTAAAAATTATCTTTGTAAATTTAAGATGGAATATGTTACAGGGTCTTTCAGCTATAGACACTGGGAATACCCTCCCAGCCTAAGTATACAAGTACAAATTAAAATTCTTTCAGCAAAATACAAATTTGAACTCCTCCCAGCCAAATACACATTTGCAAATAAAGAAAACAAACATAAGCCTAACTCGCCGTATCTACCTAGTACTCACTATTCTGGACATATAAGAGCCTGTTTCAGAGAGATTGGAGAGAAACCTGGTTGCGCGTCTGGTCACTCTCAGAACCCGGAGAGAACAACAACCAAACACTAACAGCATACACAAAAACTTCCCTCCCTCAAGATTTGAAAGTATCCTGTCCCCTGATTGGTCCTCTGGTCAGGTGACAGCAGGCTCACTGATCTTGTTAACCCTTTACAGGCAAAAGAGATATGAAGTACTTCTGTTCTATTAACTCTTACTTATCTGTTTATGACAACTTCCCAGAGAGTTGTCATTCAATATGGCATCAGGCACTTGATCTCCATTAGGATGAGGAGTCAAGAAAGTTGAATGAATCTGTGAAAACCTTTGTGTTTAGAGGTCCCAGAACTTCTCAGAACTGATTAAGTCCTTGCTAAAAACTGCTGCAAAGTTGCAATCTATTCTGAAACATGTTGAACATAGTAAGTGTTACAGCCAGTACTGAGGAGCCGCTAGTCCAAGCTCTTATATTGAAGACAATATCCTGTAAGGTGAAAGCATCCTAACTTCTATTAAAATTAATGCCTTTGTGCTGGCTGAATGGCACCTTCCTCTCCATTCCTGATAGTGTAGCTGCCCAAAGCTTCTCCCTCCTCCTATTAAAAGTGATCTTCATCATAAGGAAAATGGGGGTCTGTGAAGAGAAAATACAGCCTGTGGCTTTATTAGCTCCCCACCCAGAATAGGAGATGATGCCTGAGTCTTTCTGGTCCCACTTCTGGCTAGCTATCTCCCTGCCTTGTGGTAATGAGGTTGTTTCACTTTCCCTCCTATGAAAATCCTGAGAATCCCTTATGCATGGGTACCTTGGGAAAACATTGGAAAGTTTCCCATAAAAATGTCCTATTTCTCTTGTAAATCACAACATCCAGACACATCAGTATTTTTTTACATGTTATTTATCTCTAATCTATCAAATCTGGGAGTAATATTGCAGCAATATCAGGAATTTCAACTTTAATTGTTCAAAAATCCTGAATTGCTTAAAATCATGAGAATTTTAAAAATTATCTATTCTACCTTTTATTTCTGAGCTCTTAGGGTACACTCTGGCCATGTTTTTAAGCTTTCCTTTTTTTTTTTTTTTGGTTCTGTGACCATGAGGGATAGAAACTTCCTTTTCCTTTAAATGAAAGCTGAGATTCTCAAATAATCACTTGACTCCAGGAGCTGGGCTTTAAGAAGAACACAAAATATTATGAGATTCACAATAAAATTGTGAGAATTGGTAACACTTCAACAAGGTCTAAAGTGTGTCTCTCATCCTCTGTTAATTTGCTCTCACAGTAGTATTGACATGTGCACTAGGGGTCCTATTAGTCTAAATCACTCACAGAAATTCCACAAAAACTAAGACTCTGGTGGCACCTTAAAGGCTAACAGATTTATTTGGGCATAAGCTTTCATGGGTAAAAAACCCACTTCAGATGCATGGAGTGAAAATTATAGATACAGGCATAAATACATATTGGCACATGAAGAGAAGTGGAGAATCAATGTTGAAAGCAAATTTAGTCAGGGTGGATGTTGTCCACTCCCAATAATTGATGAGAAGGTATCAGTACCCAGAGAGGGAAAATTGCTTTTGTAGTGAGCAAAAGTGTAGTAGCCTCAACATTAAAGAATCAAAAAGAGCTCTTGTGTTCTAAAAATGTATCTTATCTCAAAAGCCATTCTTAACTTCACTGCAGCACTTCCTCCCTAGCAATCTCTTCTTCTCTGGCCTGGCTTCCTGCTACAGATTTAAAGACCAGTACAAGGGAACTTTATCCTCACAGCTTACTGCTGGTCCCTCCTGTTGTTTCCACAGGATACCATACAGTGTATGACCTCAGCATAGAAATAATGGAGATGTTTTGAGCCAAGATGTAAAATATGGTAAGAAATGCAAGCAAGGAAAAAGTCATTGGCCTGAGATAGTATAAAGGAATAGTAGCCATGAGGTTGTTCTGTCCCACAAAGTTTCAGTTTATAACAACCTTTGGCATGTGGCTGGGTAAGCACACTGGTTGGCCAGGCTAGTTTGTTTACCTGCCACGTCGGCAGGTTTGGCTGATCGCGGCTCCCACTGGCTGCGGTTTGCCGTTTCAGGCCAATGGGGGTGACGGGAAGCCACGGCCAGCACATCCCTCATCCCACGCCACTTCCCGCCACTCCCATTGGCCTGGGACGGCAAACTGCGGCCAATGGGAGCCGCGATCGGCTGAACCTGCTGATGAGGCAGGTAAACAAACTGGCCCGGCCCGCCAGGGTGTTTACCCTGGCCAGTCGTGTGCCTGAGGTTGCTGACCCCTGGTTTAAACCTATCTCTGTTCCTTCAGTGAGTTAGAATATGGTCTTCAAAGCTTTTCATCTGGTCCATCCAGTTGAAGTGTCTCTCCTAAACCAGCTGACACATCTGTTGGTGTATTCTGTCAGGTCACATCTTTTCCATTCCCTATATATGGATCCTTCTACTTCCCTGTATGGGGCCTGATTCAACATGCCAAGAACTGAGGGGACAGACTATCATTTATTTTAATAGTCATTGGAATGAGGTCCTGGTGCCTCCTCACTTCTTTTTTCCCTAATCTTAGTCCCCACCTATACTTGATCTAACTCTTCCTACTTAATCATAATGCTGCATGTATATATCACTAACTTCTCCTTCTTCCTTTCTCCTCTTCTGTTCCTAATTTCTTTACAAAATCAGGAATGAAGGAGCAATTCCATTATACTTGTTTGGATGATCAGATGAAAATTGCCACATCCTTAAAATTTTATGTTAGTTTTCTTACCACTACATAAACAGGTTCATACTTTATCAAACAAAATCACTTTCTTCTAACACTGATCATGGAACACAATTAAAATAAGGAAAATGGTATAATCCTTAACACTATTTGATGCCTCTGTTTCTCTGCTTCATTAACAGTTTATTTTTGTTTTTGTTTTTTTTACATTCTATATAGCATATGCCTTTTTTTTCTCATTTAGCTAATTTCAGTTTCCTTTTGTTAAATTTTGCATTAACCGTGCACAGCCTAAATAAGCAGCCTTTGTATAGGTGACATACCCAGAGGTTGGCAGGGAGATGTGTGTGGATGGAATTGTCCTCATAACCTGGAGCGAAATCATGGAATATCTCTGCATCCATTCTGTGGTCATTTTGTGTCCGTGCACTGCTGCCACTTGCCCTATAAACTGGATTTGTGGCTAATGGATCTACATTGTTCATGGACTCACTGGCTGGACCCTGCCGATCTCCTCTCTGTGCTCCTATGGTGTTAGCGACTACAGAATAGCACTTCATGGCTCTCAGGAGATATGGACCCACACCCTGCATTACATGTGTATGGCCTTTCCCCCTCTGCAGTGGGACCAGCCGTTGTGTGATCATTTGAGAGCAAATACAAGATTTGTACTCAGTTCAAACACTACTGTTATACAAGACTAGATTTTGTTCTTGATGGTATTGAACCTGTTTTCTTTGCATTTGGGTTCCAGTGATGTCATGTGAAGAATTGCTAGTTGTGTGCTATCGATTTAAAATTTAATAATATGTTTGGAGCGTCACTTCTAAAACTGCAGCGAAAACTGATATTTCTTCCAAAACTGACGGTAACAAATATTGTGTGTCTAAGGGTGAAGGTGAAGGGCTCAGTCCTGCTTCCATTAAAATCTATATCAAAACTTTGATTTGTGTCTGTGGGAGCAGCCTCAAAACACAAAATTCTACCCTGCCCTCAAACATTTGTGCAATTTCCACAGCTGTATATGAGAGTTACATGAATGTATCAGAGACAGAGCGTGGCCTAAGAAAACTGAATATAATAGTGCATCATCAGCACAGCAAAGGGCTCTAAGTACATTGTACTTTTTTATGTAGATGAACTGCAAAATTTTACTGCAGTCTAGCAAATGTACCCAATATGCCTCATGACCCAGTAGTGAAGGCAAGCCCACAGTAAAACAGACATAAGAATATAGACAGTTCATAAAAATCAAACTTGAATTTATAAGGGCTTGTCTACCTTGAAATGCTACAGTGGTACGATGCAGTGCTAGAGACTACCTATGCTGATGGGATGGGGTTTTCTCATCAGCATGGGTAATCCACCTCCTCAAGAGGTGGATTCTATCGACCTAGCACTGTCTAAACTGGGAGTTAGGTCGTCATAGCTACGTCTCTTAGGGATGTGGATTTTTCATACCCCTACTGATACAAGTTTTTAGTGTAAACCAGACCTACGCTGTACATAGTTTGATTCCCCAAATCCTTCCAGTTTCCATCAACTGTTTGGTAATCGTCCACTGCAATTTTGAAAAACTTTTTCTTGTATCGCTACTCATCCATTCTGATAAATAGACTGGAGATAGTATAACTGTATGGTATCCCCAACCCATTCCAAAGTCTGAGTCTGCCTTTTTATGAAACAAATGCTAAACAGCACATGAACTTTATCATGATACTGTCTTCTTCTTTTTTTTTTAATGGAAAATTTTGAACTAAAGAAGGTTGACCAACTTGGAAATCTTTTAAAGTAAAAGTGGAGTCATCTGTAACCTTGCTAATAATTTCTGTGGGGATTGCATTTTGTTTTGAAAATATACCATACAAGATTCTCCAGCTGTGCAAACCCTCCCTTTCAGGAAGAAAGCATTTAGTTGCCACAATTAAAGATTTATTGCATTGCATCCTCTGTTGCGAATCCCAGACTGAAATAACTTTTATTTCCTACCACATACCAACTCTAACAAGACTAATCAATTAAGGTAGGCTATTATCAGCAAGAGGAAAAAAAAACTTTTGTAGTGATAATCAGGACGGCCCATATCAAACAGTTGACAAGAAGGTGTGAGTAACAGTAGGGGAAAAATTAGCATGGGAAATAGTTTCTACTTTGTGTAGTGACCCATCCACTCCTAGTCCTTATTCAAGCCTAATTTAATGGTGTCCAGTTTGCAAATTAATTCCAGTTCTGCAGTTTCTCATTGGAGTCTGTTTTTGAAGATTTTTTTTGTTGAAGACCTGTGACTTTTAGGTCTGTAATTGAGTGACCAGGGAGGCTGAAGTGTTCTCCGAATGGTTTTTGAATGTTATAATTCTTGATGTCAGATTTGTGTCTATTTATTCTTTTGTGTAGAGACTGTCCAGTCTGGCCAATATACATGGCAGCAGGGTATTGCTGGCACATGATAGCATATATCACACTGGTAGATGTGCAGGTGAACGAGCCTCTGATGCTGTGGCTGATGTGATTATGTCCTGTGATGGGTCCCTTGAATAGATATGTGGACAGAGTTGGCACTGGGGTTTGTTGCAGGCTTCAGTTCCTGGGTTGGTGTTTTTGTTGTGTGGTGTGTAATTGCTGGTGAGTATTTGCTTCAGGTTGGGGGCTGTCTGTAAGAGAGGACTGGCCTGTCTCCCAAGATCTGTGAGAGTGAGGGATCATCCTTCAGGATAGATTCTAGATCCTTCCTTAATTGATTAGTCTCATTAGAGTTGGTATGGCAACCGCCATTTTTTCGTGTGCTCTGTGTGTGTATCTTCCTACTGTATTTTCCACTTCATCCATTTGATTAAATGGGTTTTAGCCTACGAAAGCTTATGCCAAAATAAATGTGCTAGTCTCTAAGGTGCCACAAGTACTCCTTGTTCTTTTAAATTAATAAATGATTGAACTTCTTCAGTCTGTTTTTTCATTTTATTTCATCCTTTATTACACTTTGAAATGTGGAGTTGGATTCTTAAAAGGGGAAATAGATGGATTATACCAGTGGTTCCCAAACTTATTCCGCCGCTGTGCAGGGAAAACCCTGGTTTGTGTACCTGCAGTGTCTGCATGTCCGGCTGATCGCAGCTCCCAGTGGCCACGGTTCACTGCTCCAGGCCCATGGGAGCGGCTGGAAGTGGTCTGAGCCAAGGGACATACTGGCCGCCGCTTCCAGCAGCTCCCATTGGCCTGGAGCAGCAAACTGCTGATGGAGCCACTGGGAGCTGCGATCAGCCGGACCTGTGGACGCGTCAAGCACACAAACTGGCCTGGACAACCAGGGGCTTTCCCCGCACTAGCGGAGGAACAAGTTTGGGAACCACTGGATTATACGATTGTAAACATTGGAGAAGGGAAGGACTTACTAGGCCATCTACTGTGTCTCACTTCCAAAGCTAAATTGATCACTATGGTCTGTATATTTTCATATGCTTTGTCCAGCCCAACTTTTTAATGAATTCTGAATAGGGCTTCTTTTGGGAGAGAGTTCTTCATCAAACACAGATCATTAAAGGGAAAATGCTCTTGACATTCAAACTAATTTACCATTGCTAAATTTCATGCTGCATAATTCTTATTTTTGTTTTACCAAATTAAGGACATTTCTAATCCCATCCCTTTTAATAAATTAATAAAATAAATTGTACTGAATATCTATAGTGGTCATGTCTAGTCTTCATTCACAGAAAAAACATATACAGAAAAGACAGTACTATTTTCTGAATTTTTTTTTTAAAGCATGTCAGCTGCATTTTGTTAAACACAAAGAGAATGTCTGTAATTCCAGCATCTGATCAAGGTTGGACCAGACACTGTGTTAAAAGTGGATTTTCATTTAAAAAAAATGAACACAAAGGATTTCTTCTTCTATGAGCAAGGTAAGATATGGAGCTAGTCTTACAGTGAATCCATTAGACTCTGCATAAATCTCAGTGATTTTTAGTGGGAGTTACTTCACCTATTGAGGAGAGGACAGTCACCTTTGTATGTTCAGCAACAAAGCAGCCATCATTTCTGTGTTACTAGTGACAAATAATAGTTGGTTTCTTAGTAAAAAAGAAGAGAACTCTTTTAATAGAGGCTGTTTATACTCAGAATCTTGATGCTGTCAACTTTGATGAGCTAAAATCTATCACTCTCACTTTCTATATTGCTGGTGTCATTGCAGGCTTGTAGAAAATGAAGCAAAGGATAAAGTGTGAATCTCAATATACAAAGAGAAAATCAAGGCTTAGTCCTCAAAGATGGACAGCAATTCAGAAGAACACTGCAAATGTTACCATTATTGGCCCCAAACTATTTAAGACAAATCCTACAGAAATGAGAAATGACCAAGAGGAGATCCTCTATGGTATCAGTATCAATATCTCATGATGTTACAAGCCATTATGTTCAGGAATTTCTCAAACAAATGTAAAGGATGTGAGTTTCTTCATTGTCCATAATTTTTATTAAGAAATAAAAGGTAAAGAAAAGCAATGCAGATACTGTTGTGTTATATTAAGAGAACAGTGATTTATATGGTCTGGTACGTTGACTCCCAGAACAGCCCAGTGCATCAACCCACACATGCGACAACAGGAACAGGCAGACTCTGCCATTACAGGTTTCAGAGTGGTAGCAGTGTTAGTCTGTATCAGCAAAAAGAACGGGGAGTACTTGTGGCACTTTGGAGACTAACTAATTTATCTGAGCATAAGCTTTCGTGGGCTAAAACCCACTTAATTGGCGGGGTGGTTTCAGGCACCAGCACACCAAGCATGTTCCTGGGGTGGCAAGCTGCGAGGGGCAGCCTGCCGGTCGTCATGAGGGTGGCAGTCAGGCTGCCTTCAGCAGCATGCCTGCAGGAGATCCACTGGTCCCGTGGCTTCAGCAGAAATTCAGTAGCGGGTACACTGAAGGCGAGGGACTGGCAGACATCCCTCAGGCATGCCGCCGAAAGCCGCTTGACTGCTGTGCTTGGGGCGGCAAAATACATGCACCCGATGAAGTGGGTTTAAGCCCATGAAAGCTTATGCTCAAATAAATTAGTTAATCTCTAAGGTGCCACAAGTACTCCCTGTTCTTCTTACTGCCATTGCAGTTGTTGACTATCTATTGAAAATAATGTGCACACATTCACATGGCAGCAGTAGCATGGAAACACTCAATCTCCTATGACACAGCTCTGCTGTGAGGATGTGACCCTAAGAAACCCTCAGTGCCAACTGGCAAAGGATTCACTATTCTGTAACAGCAACTCTTATCAGGCCTAACAAGCTCACTACATCTATCAAACTCTTTTCATAGTATTTACCCACGAAGGGTCATGTAAGGTATCTAATGGCAATTTATGTCATACTGATCCTCAGTTGATGTATGATGCATGTATGGTTGATATTTAAAAAGTTTTATGTACATATTGAAAATATATTTTAGGCTCTGTCCCCCAGGCAGAGTTGACAAACCAGTTTTTCCTAGACAAAGGAATGTTGATTTATCTGTCTGCCTAGATGAATTAAGCATTGTAAGGCAACACAATGGAAACACCATTTACAAATGTTGACCTGCAGTGGGATGTGAAATCAACACAGGAGAGCACACAAAAGTGTGAACTCTAGGGGGTTAGACTGTATCTGGTAACAAAGACAATTAACTCTGGGAAACATAAGGAAAAGCAAAAGACCATTCTGGTATCTATTTCATTGAGCAACACGCTTGGCAGACGGGAAGTGACAGATGAATGTTTTGTATCTTTTTCTGCAGAGCTTGCTAGTTTTCAGTCAAAGTTTAAATGAGACTTTTAATGAAAGGATTATAGCCTGCGAAAGTGACATTTTAGTCTAGTAAAAGCATGTTATGCTTTTGCTTTATTTGTAACCTGTTCTTATTACCCTTGTTCACTTTCTCTTAAAATCTTTACTTTCATTAACACAATTTTCGTTTGTTTTCAGCATAAGTAGATTACAGTGCTTTGTTATATTAGAGCTGATACTCAGTTGAATCAATCAGGCTGATGTGTGTTACTATTCCTTTGTGAGTAGCAAACCTGGTAATTATTGTGCTGACAGGGGCTGGACATGACAAGAGGATGCTTCTGAGGTGTTCAAGGACTAAGGATATACCAAGTGTTTACCTGCGGCTGCAAGGCAAAGTGGGAGATGGCAGATCCCAGAGGAGAGTGCTTGAGTGGCTGAAGGGCTGGCAGTGTATGAGAGCTGACATCAAACTACCATAAGAAAGACTCACTTTCATTAGAGGCAGGAGGCTAGCAGAGCGACCCACGGTCCTCGATGCCCCAAGAAGTGTCACAGAACATGAGGGTATATGTGACCTATAATCCGCTATAGTTTCCTTACCAGTTAGATGCTAGGAATTACAGGTTGTCCCATCTTAGTGACTCTGGCCCATCTCTGAGCTTTTGTGCTTAAAGGATAGTTGGCAGATGGTTTGGAATTGGAAATGTACCCCTGCTCCTGCTGTTCCGTGTTGGGGCAGTGCATCCTATTTCTGTTCTTGGGAGAATTAGGGTATACCACAGAAGCTGATGGTGAATGGCCAATTGGCACTTCTAGAAAACTAGGGGAGAAACAGCTGAGTCAAGGTTAGAGGCAGTCCCAGGGTTCAGATATAGGAAGGTGATTGAAGGAGGATGGGAGCACTTATTGAGAGGGCAGAGATGTGATGGATGTTTGGAAAATGAACCTTAGTCCATTTTTGCAAATCATTCATAGATTTCAAGGCCAGAAAGGACTATTACAATCATTGAATCTAACCTCCTTTATAACACAGGCAATAGAATTATCCTTACCTGCCATATGTGAGAATACTCTTAAACCTAATAGCATGTAGTTGAACTAGAACATATATTTGAGAAAGACATTCAGTAATCACAGTAAGGCTCCAAGAGATGGAGAGTGTATCCCATCCCTTTGTGATATGTTCTAATGATTAATTACTCTTTGATAAATTCTCAACAGTAAGGTAATTAATCTTTTTTCCACTAGGCATTTGATCCAGTTATGCCTTTGTGTGTCTTATTAAAAAGCCCTCTAATACCTGATGTTTTCTACCTGTGTAAATACTGATACACCATGATCAAGTCACCTCTTACTCTTTTCTTTGATAAGCTAAATTGCCTTAGGGGACACTGTGGTCATGAATCCAGGCTGATGTTTGTTTATACACAAATTCTTGAATCCACCTGGATTTCAGGTGGATTTTTGGTTCTTTGTGAAAATTTAATGTAACCCTGATGCATAACGTTAGAACTCCTAACAGAGTATTCTTGAGAAGCCTCCATACTGCTATAATGGTTTTTAATTTTCTCCTTCAGGCAGTTTCTATCTAATTCCTTCATTCTCCTTTTTCATGTTTTATACCACAGAATCATCTCTACACTACCGAGAGGGTGATAGTGAAACATGAAGACATATCATGCTCTAAACCAGTCTCACTGGTTCAAATTCATCTCAGTGTAAACTCCATTGAAGCTAATGAAGTTACATCATGGTTGCATTTGCATTTGATTAGACACAAGGTCAAATACATTGGAGAGACAGTTTTCAAATAGCTCATTCTCAGGAAAGTGTTACCCTTACCATTTCCATGGCCAACATTAGTTTATACTCTCCCACTTCTCCAGAAAGAAAAGAGGAAGAGATCTGTCATGAAACTGTCCAGGATAGAGTGCTCCCTTTAGGCTGTAAGGAGAGTGAGTGAATGTGGGTCCAATAACCCCCACACTCAAGTGGGTGCAGTGGGGTGTCTTTCTATTGGGCTATAGTGCTCAACCCTATTTCCAAGACCTCTCGACCATTTTATCTCCTCTCGGGGTCCCAGGTGAGACCACAAAACAGGCTGCGGTCAGCAAATGGGAATAAAAAAAAAAAAAAAAGTAAGTTAAAGAAAAACCTGTAAGCAGCTCTCTCCAGGAAATGGGTCTCTCTTACTTCAGAGGAATCCTTCAGAATCTACTGGGTTTCCAATGCAAGTCTTTTTTTACTCTTCAATTCAGGGATGTGCACCCTCTTTCTGACCTGAGTGGAGTTCCTTCCTTTTTAAATCCCCCTGCAATCCTAGCATATGCGGGTGTGGTGGGGCAGAGCCATACCAGCCCAAAGTAGCTCATTAACCCCTTCAGTAGTAACATGAGGTTCAGTGGCAAAGATATTATCTTCAGGATTGGGTGCTACTGTTTCTCATGAAAATAAAGTCATCCTTCCCAACCCAGTGAAGCACCTGGAAACGATAATGACAGGTCCCAATGTTATATGCTTGGGGCAACAGTTTTAGGAAGAAATCACTGGAGACACAGAGCTGTGAACCTTGTAACAACCATTTATTGCCACACACAGCGTTTATCAACAGCCAGACAAAACTGGCTGGGCTATCTCCTAATAGTCTAACTCAGTTGCCATAGCAACACAAGATTTTATTACCACGACAACGAAATACACAACACCTGGTATATTATCTGCTGGTTAGTGTCTTTCATAGTGTGCAGGCACCTGAGCAGAGTGTGCCCTGTGACTAAAGGAAAGTGGTTGTCCCGGAAATAATGCTGTAGGGAGTCCACTGCACATTTTACCACCAGCTCTTCCTTCTCTGTGAAAGAGCATATCTTTTCTCCAGGAAACAGCTTCCAGCCTATATAAAGTACCAAATGTTCTTCTCTCTCAATCTCCTGTGAAAGGACTGCCTCTAGTCCTCTATCTGAGGCATCAGTTTTCAGGATAAATTGTTTTGAAAGGTCCAGATTTAAAAAGGTAGGCTCTAGATATAAACACTCCATGCAAACTCTTGAAGGCCTTATCACAGGCCTCTGACCACTTGACCTTCCTAAGACATCTATTCTTCAAGAGGTCAAGAAATGGGTCTGCAATGGAGGCAAATCTTGGCATGAATTGCCAACAGACCAAAGAAGCACATTTATTCATCATGGACATTGGCTAGTCTCTCAGCACTTGGATCTTGTTGACACTTGGCCTGCAGATGCCCCCCTCCTATGATTGCTGATGTTGCACCATTGGCTGCTGCTGTTTGGTGGCCAGCTGCTGCAACAACTGTTGCAGATGTTGCTGCTATTGGGCAGCCTGTTGCTGCTGGTTCTCCATAACCTACTTTAATAATCAATCCAGATCCATTCTTAAGCAATATCTGTTCCCCTTATCCCAGGGATGATCAATATGCCTGCATTCTCCACCAACTGTCAACCAATCTGTCTGTGGTAGGGCACCCCCTTTAGCCTCCATAGGCAGTGCATACATGTGAGTCCAATTACTTCACCCTGCTCCCACTCCAAACAATGCTGTGGGGTATCTTTCTAGTGGACTAGCACTTAACTCTCTGTCTGAGGCCTCTCAACTGTCTCATCCCCTCTTGTGGTCCCAGGTAAAACCACAAAACTGCATACAGTCAGCAAACAGGGTTAAGAAAAAGAAAGGTAAAGAAAAGCCAGGTGCATGTGGGAGGGTTGTTGAAACGCGAGCCCAAAAGCAACTTCTTAATCCCTTCCACACTAGTGTGAAGTTTATATACTCCATTACAGAGTCATTGTGACTCCTTTGTGTCAGGTCATGACCCTTTCTGAAGGATGCAACCTACAGGATGAGAATGGTTCATGTTATATCAGACACATACCTATTAGCCTGACATTTGTCCTTTTCTTAAAGCATTGTGGTAAGTTTTGAATTGAGGAATATGCATAACTTTTTAACAATCTTTTAATTTTTCCACATTTTTGCATTTCATGAGTTATCTAATCTGAATGCCTCAGTCTTACATATTGCACAGGAAGGTTACTTTAAGCATTTTACACTTAAAAATCGATCCTACCACTGAGATGTGAATCTTTTTGAATATAGTCTCTAATTGTTTTTTGGTAACAAAATGCACTTAAATGCATAATTCAAATGCAAGTAGGTGGCTATATTAAGAGAGCAATTCCATCATAATTATTCTAGCTTAGAATATTAATGCTACTATCTTTTAGCATTTCCCAGAATTTTCTCAATTGCTCCTTCCATTAACATCTTTCTAAAAGCTATAAATATTCTTTAAGAAAGCAAAATGCCATCTAGAAGCCTATAATTGCTATCATAAAAATAAAAACAATCCATACAGCATTATCAGATAATGTTCTTAAAATCAAAATGTTTGACATCCAAAGTGTACTTCCCAGTGGCAAAACATTCAAGGTGTTCTTTATTAAACAAAGTCTTATTTCTGCTGATGCAGGAAGTGTGTGATTTTTAGGAAGGTGATACTAAGTGAAGGGACATTTGGCATGGTTTTCATAACACTCTTGAAGAGAGATGTGAGAGGGTGAGCTCTGTGAATATAAAATTTTTAAAGCCTTTTATATTTTAGAAAGCCATTAAAACATTTTGATTTTTAAAGGCTTTATAAAACTATAGAGAGAGATTTTAAAGAGGCTTGAAGGACCATGTTTGGAAACATCAAAGCAGATGTCCTGACATTTTCATAGGGTGGGAAAGGAACAAAGGCAGGGAAGCACATGTGGTTTGGCCTAACAAGTAAATAGCAGCAAGGAAAGAAGGAGCAAAGGTATGTTTTCAGTTGTCCATCTGGTTCACATTGTTACCCATCTTCACATTTATTTTTTCACTAATTAGAAAGTAGTCAGTTCAGGAGGGGGAATATTTAATTAAACTATGATATCGTCTGAAAGACAAATGTACCAGCTTTAGTGCTCAGATGCTTCTCATTATCATATTGTAAGTGAAAGTGCTGAAAGCTTAACATTTCAGTGAAATATGGCAGGGTTATACAATATAAGTGTTGATAGGTAACTTGGACTTCATAGATTGTGACATTAAAATCAACAGCAGTACACCCCTTGCCTTCAGGCAAGAATTGTATGTGACTTTCAGGCATGTTCCAAAGGGTTTTATAAATGTTGCATACAATGTCACAAGAGGCTCATTCAGTGGCACTTGACAGCTTAAAATGTTCCTCCAGTTTTATAAATACAAGTGTGCTTCTGAATTTAAGATCCAAATACATTCCCACTTCTAAACCATTCAGAATTACCAACAAAATTAGGGAGCTATTATCTGAGCTTGTTTTTTTTCTCTCTCCTTTTGCTTTAAGGAGTGCTGTCGGATTAAATTTGCTCTACATTTTAATTTTAACCTTTTTTTTCTTCATAAAGGACAAATAGCCATGTTCTCGTACTTTAAAATAAATCCAAACTCCTTCTGCATGAAGCTGACAGAAAATTGGCTATAGAGAAGGTCAATTTTCGTTGTCCATGCAGAGAGAATCTATATAATCTATCTCTCCACCCAAGTCACAATCAGTTCCCTCTCACTGTAACTTATTTCTGCATATTGCCTCACTATCAGTTTTCCCCCAATTGAGAACTAATGTGTCTCACCCTGTCACAGGGTGGCACTGGCCATTTAAGAAGGAAGAGACTAGTGCACGTGTGAGTCAGCAGCAGACAGGTTCCCAGCCAGGGTTGAAAAAAGGCACCTGGGCCATTGGAATGGGAAGAAACTGAGACGGTGGAGGGTCCGGTCAGGGAATGCTCAGATGAGAGCTGACTGGGAGTGACAGATGGCAGGTGAGAGCTGTCAGAGCTAGCACAGAGTAGATAAGTCCTGTGGGAAGACTGAAAGCAGGAAAGCAGCAAGAGGCATTTCCTGGCTGGCATCACCAGGAGTCAAGGTCCAGAGAGGGCTGAAGGCAGGGGAGTAGTGGAGGAGTTTACCCTCTTATGTCTCCTGGGTGGAGAAGACTAAGGGCCAGGGTGAGTGGAGAATGTTCACTTGGTGAAGATAAACTCCCAGAAGAGAAGCGGGAGGTGTAGGTGTTTCCTGCTGTGAAGAATGAGGTTGCACTCCAGCTGGAATGGCTGGGGTTTCTGTTCTGGAAAAAGGACAGGAGAGGATTGATAAAGAGCATGCATTGTGTGCTATGTTGATGGACTAGATGTGGGGTTTTAAGGAGCATGTGCAGTGTGATAACTGGGCTATGTTTTGGGACCTTTGTTATGGACTATTTGTGTTATGTTTTAGAAATAAACTGGCCCCAAGGAGGCTATTGAGTCAAGAGAGAATGTCATGGAGTCTTTGGGGTAGGTACCAAGAGAAATGAGGGAGGTATGCTGCTTCTGCCAAGCCTGCCACTGGAGGGTACTCCAGGAGTGGCCACCTTAAACACACACAGACAGGTAATAATAAATTAACCACCAGATCACATTCCCCTCACTGTCAAAATGAATTCTCCCTCACCAAAACAGTCAAGTCAACCCTCCGCTGAAACTCCATTCTGTTATAGCCTTTGCTATAACCATGGCTATCTCCAGCTTCCAGGTATTTTCAGGTTGCCATGCCAGTATTCTCTTCCCTTGCACTCCAACACTTCTACATACCAGGATCTTTCCTGAGTACTTCTCCTTCTACCAACACCCTACCTGGGATCCTCCTGGTCTTCTCCAACTGCCCATTCAAATGTCCTCTCCGGTATTCCCCTTCTCCTACCTCCCTCATGGCCCAGTGGCACTGAGTCCTACAACTACTGTGGTGGCTGCAGGGTGCCAGCTGATGGTCGTGATTCATCCATGTCCTAGCCTGATCTACTCCCAAAACTTACGTTAACCTACATTGCTCAGGACTGTGAAAAATATCACTCCTAGTGCAACATATTCAGGTTGACCTAACCCCCACCGTAGACACCGTTAGTCAATGGAGGAATTATTCCATTGACCTAGATACTGTCTTTTGAGGGGGTGGTTTTACTATAGTACTAGAGAAACCCTTTCCATGGCAGTAGCAAGTAGCTATACTGCAGCACTTGCGTTGTAGACATATTCCTACTCAGATGATAGTGGCTAGTCAGAATCTGTCTCTTCTGGTGCCCTCAGCACCCCAACCTGTTGACAGCTGCAGATATATACATTTACAAAGAGATAAAAGTGGCATGATTTCAGGTCTATGTTTAACTAGTTATGAAGTGAGATACACTTGAGGCATAAGAATAAATTGTCTCCATAGTCAGAGTTCTGAAGTACTGTTAATTAAAAGCAACTTGATACCTTTTAGTGTGAAATTTGTTTTGGGGTTTAGACTCACTAGAATATGAAGATGAGAAACACTTATGCCTGGAGACCCTTAGAATTTTTAGATAATGAAGGGCTGAAACCTGAATTATGGGGAATGCTGTCCGCAAAGTGTAGAGTGCCCTCAAAAGAGGGGCTCAGCTGCTCACAAGATTGGACCATTTATGAGTGTGTTATTAGCTTTCCTTTCTCTTCTCTTTAATATTCTTACATTTAAATATAGTGACTTTTATCCTGAAGGATCCCAAAGCACTTATGAACTATGTAGCAATTACCAGGTACTTTAAAAAAGTTAATTCAATCTCAATATAATCCTATTTAAAAGACTTTTTATATTCTAGATGCCTTGTGGGGCTTGTACAATTGCTGCATATTGTATTTAAAAGACTTATCCTGCATTCCTTGCACACCTATAACTCCCATTGAAGTCAGGAGATGTGGCATTCACAAGGGACACAGAATAATAGTTGAGTGTATATTTCCAACTAGCAGACCTAGCCTGGTAATATCTAGATTTGCCTTGAAAAGCTATTGTAAAGTTCTAAATCTCTCAACAATAATATTACACTAAAGAAGTAAATGTGAAAGACAAACAGTAAAGTACCAGCTCTCTAAATAAGAAATCTCACCTATTGTCCAGGTTATTCCCCCAAAAGACACCTCACAAGGTAGAGTTAATTTATGGTATAACTCTATTAAATAAACTAACGAGGTATAAAGGAGATGAATTAATATAGTCTGTATAGACTGTGCAGAGCCTGACCACACCCCTTCTCCCAAGGGCTCATAGACCAGAGAGACTCTCTAGCTCATGCAGCCTTGTGCATGCAGCTTGTACCAAGCCATGCCATTTGACATAATGAGTGTTCAAGTTGCCAATGAGAGAAACTAGGGGTAATCTCTGTCAATGAGTTCCTCTGTCGGCTGCACACTGAATCACACGTTTCTGAGGAGATGTTTCTTTCTACCTATCTTCCCACCAAAGAGCCAAATAAATATACCCCCTGAGAAGACAAAGTCCACCCCAAAAGTTGTGGCATAAATAGTTGAACCATGTGGAAACCTGAAATGAATTCTGGCTTGACCTGAACAGAGAAGAAAGCATGGCGATAAGTTACTGTAGCAACAACAACAACATCATACACTAAATGCCAATATGACTCCCAAAGATAAGAACTAAGTGTTTGTTGTATGCCCTGCTCCTACGAATGTGGGTGAGTGGAATGCAAAATCTCTCTTCAGTCAGAGGGCAGCCTACATGGCTCTTTGCTCCTCTTCCACCTTAGCTTAAGGCAGGTGACAACTACTTCCCACCCCATAAAAGTCAAAGAAGAAACCTTAGGCATGCCTGACATGAAGGTGATATACTATTAGTCAGGAGGGGCAACGAGGCTACCATCCAGGTTACCCACCTCACCCTCCCAATCAAACCTAGCTCATCCAGCCACCATCCTGTGAATATGCATAGAGAGCAAAGGACAGGAGAGAAGGGACAGGATGGCTGAGCTCAATTTGCAGAATAAATTAGGGATGGAGATATATAATGCTGGCCAGTCTTAGGGTACAGTTACAGTGCAATCGGCGGTGTAACTGCAACATATGCAGACATATTCCAAGTAGCTGGAATTTGGCTAGCTTGATGAACAATATTAATGAAGCCGCAACAGCTCGGGCTATACAAGCTTGCCTGGAACTCTGTGTATGTACTTGAGTGGCTAGCCCATGCACCAAATAGAAAATCGCAAGGGAATGTTTGACATTACAGAACTCTTTTTTAATTAATTGCTGCAAAAAACAAGAGAGAGCTCCCTCCCCAGCCCTTGTACAATACGTGGATTTGGTTGAATAATGTGGCAAAACCCATTACAAAATAAATATTTATTCTGAAATGCCTAAGTGAGAAAGAAAATGCTTGACAAATCCATGGTGTTTCTTCATATAATTTCTCTACAATTTGCTAGCTATTATAAAGTTTTGAAATATTTAGCATTTTCTTAGCATAAGGACAGTGGCAAGGAAAAAAAAATACTTGATCACTGTGAAATCCCAGACAATTTTCATATGAGATGTGATTTCATGTTAATGTAAGAAAATCACTGCAGTTGTTAGAGACAGAGGTTGTAATAACCATTTCAATCACACTGGAAAATAGATTCTGTTAAACCAAGTTGATTTTTTTTTTAAGTTTGGTGATAAGGGTAGTAGTGATGATGTAATATACTTAGACTTCTTTATGGTGTTTGTTTTAACATTGTCTGTATTTTTATAGCTAAATGTAAATGTATATATCTAGGAACAAAGAATATAGGTCATACTTACACAATGGGGAATTCTATTCTGGGACACAGTGACGCTGAAAAAGAATTGCAGATCATGGATGATAATCAGCTGACTATGACCTCCCAGTGCTACACTGTGGCCAAAAGGACTGTTGCTGGCCTGGGATGAATCTTGGTAGATGTTAGAGAGATTATTTTGTCCCTTTATTTGGCATTTATGCAACTGCTGGTGGAATTCTGTGTCCTGCTCTGGTGTCCACAATTCAAGAAGGATGTTGAGAAATTGGAAATGGTTCAGAGAAGAGACGCGAGAATGATTAAAGAATTAGAAAACATGCTTTAATAGTGATAGACTCTAGGAGGTCAATTTATTTAGCTGAACATGGAGAAGGTTAATTTGTGATTCGGTTACAGTCTATATGTACCTACGTGGGGAATAAATATTTAATAATGAGCTCCTCAATCTAGCAGATAAAAGTATAACATAATCCAATGGCTGGAAGTTAAAACTACATAAATTCAGACTGGACATAACGTGTACATTTTTAAGAAGTGGAGGGTAACACCAGAGTAGTTTGTATGTTTTCAATAACAATATTCTCTAATAAATGTAAATATAAAGAACAAGGAACTTGCTACTGCAAGCAACTGTGGGAGTTATTCTGCAGCTCACGTGTTTGAAACGTGTATTGGAGCTGAAGGACAATCATTCCGGTCTTAGTTTCCCCCGAATAACTGTTAAAATATCCAATAATCATCTCTCCGCAGCACACAGACTCCCTCAATAGTCTGTTTTAGCTCTAATGTACATGTGAAGCCTTATGGCAAGGTCATTTCTAAACATAAGGTATAGTGCAACTGGTATTCCATTGATGCAGAAATATATAATATGCACTGTATGTTATTTGTCCCATGGACCCTGAAGGTTTTGTTTTTCTACTCTGGAGAAATGCATGAATAACAGTATCAGCTAGATGTGCCAGATCTATCTCATATAGTGATGAGTGCTATGGAGAGGAACTTAATAATTCTATATTCAGAGGAGGGTAGGAAGGATATTCAGTAAATACTACAATGGGTTACATGTTGTATGATGGGGCTAAAACAAAATATTGAACAGCTACCTATTCATTGAGCACCATCCATCCAATGGCACTGAATGAGGCTGGGGTCCTATGGGAATAATAGCATGTGGTCATAGAATCATAGATTTTAAGGTCAGAAGGGACCATTATGATCATCTAGTCTGACCTCCTGCACAACACAGGCCACAGAATCTCGCCCACCCACTCCTGTATCAAACCTGTGTCTGAGCCACTGAAGTCCTCAAATCATGGTTTAAAGACTTCAAGGTGCAGAGAACCTTCCAGGAAGTCCAGCAAGTGACCTGTGACCCATGCCGCATGCTGCAGAGGAAGGCGAAACCCCCCCAGGGCTTCTGCCAATCTGCCCTGGAGGAAAATTCCTTCCCAACCCCTAAATATGGCAATCAGCTAAACCCTGAGCATGTGGGCAAGACTCACCAGCCAGACACCCAGGAAAGAATTCTCTGTAGTAATTCAGATCCCACCCCACCTCACATCCCATCACAAGCCATTGGGCATATTTACCACTAGTAGTCAAAGACAAATTCATTGCCAAAATTAGGCTATCCCATTATACCATCCCCTTCATAAATTTATCAAGCTTAGTCTTGAAGCCAGATATGTCTTTTGCCCCCACTACTCCCAGAATTTCACTCCTCTGATGGTTAGAAACCTTCATCTAATTTCAAATCTAAACTTCTTGATAGCCAGTTTATATCCATTTGTTCTTGTGTCCACATTGATACTGAGTTTAAATAATTCCTCTCCCTCCCTGGTATTTATTCCTCTGATATATTTATAGAAAGCAATCATATTTCCCCTCAGCCTTCTTTTGGTTAGGCTAAACAAGCCAAGCTCTTTGAGTCTCCTTTCATATGACAGGTTTTCCATTCCTCAGATCATCCCAGTAGTCCTTTTCTGAACTTGTTCCAGTTTGAATTCATCCTTCTTAAACATTGGAGACCAGAACTGCACATAGTATTCCATATGAGGTCTCAACAGTGCCTTGTATATTGGTACTAACACCTCCTTACCTCTACTGGAAATACCTCGTCTGATGCATCCCAAGACCGCATTAGCTTTTTTCATAGCCATATCACATTGGCAGCTCATAGTCATCCTGTGATCAACCAATACTCTGAGATCCTTCTCCTCTGTTACTTCCAACTGATGCCTCTCCAGCTTATAACAATAGTTCTTGTTATTAATCCCTAAATGCATGACTTTGCACTTTTTACTATTAAATTTCATCCTATTACTATTACTCCAGTTTATAAGGTCATCCAGATCTTCCTGTATGATATCCCGGTCCTTCTCTGTATTAGCAATACCTTCCAGCTTTGTGTCATCCACAAACTTTATTAGCACATTCCCACTTTTTGTGCCAAGGTCAGTAATAAAAAGATTAAATGAGATTGGTCCCAAAACCGATCCCTGAGGAACTCCACTAGTAAACTCCCTCCAGCCTGACAATTCACCTTTCAGTATGACTCGTTGTAGTCTCCCCTTTAACCAGTTCCTTATCCACCTTTCAATTTTCATATTGATCTACATCTTTTCCAATTTAGCTAATAATTCCCCATGTGGAACTGTATCAAATGCCTTACTGAAATCAAGGTAAATTAGATCCACTGTGTTTCCTTTGTCTAAAAAATCTGTTACCTTCTCAAAGAAGGAGATTAGGTTGGCTTGGCACGATCTACCTTTTGTAAAACCATGTTGTATTTTGTCCCAATTACCATTGACCTCAATGTCCTTGACTACTTTTTCTTTCAAAATATTTTCCAAGACCTTGCTTACTACAGATGTCAAACTGACAGGCCTGTAGTTGCCCAGATCACATTTTTTCCCTTTCTTAAAGATAGGAACTATGTTAGCAATTCTCCAGTCATATGGTACAACCCGTGAGTTTACAGATTCATTAAAAATTCTTGCTAATGGGCTTGCAATTTCATGTGCCAATTCCTTTAATATTCTTGGACAAAGATTATCTGAGCCTCCTGAATTCATCCCATTAAGCTGTTCGAGTTTGGCTTCTTGGTGTTAATATCTACCTCCATATCCTCATTCCTATTTGTCATCTTACCATTATCTTGAAGCTCCTCATTAGCCTCATTAAAGGTTGAGGCAAAGTATTTGTTTAGATATTGTGCCATGCCTAGATTATCCTTAACCTCCACTCCATCCTTAGTGTTTAGCAGTCCCACTTCTTTCTTTGTTTTCATCTTATTTATATGGCTGTAGAACCTTTTACTATTGGTTTTAATTCCCTTTGCAAGGGAAAACTCTACTGGCTTTTGGCCTTTCTAACTTTATCCCTACATGTTCTACCATTTGCGCTAAGCCTCATGCAGCCTTCACACAGAGACCCTTTCACTAGCTGCAAGGGAACTGAAATAAGGTGAACATACACATCCATATGAATTTGCTCTGAAATTAAAACTGACAAGCTGGAAGAGCTATGTCCTGAACTGCCATATCAATGGAAGAATAACACCGTGAGACAAAATATGCCAACATATTAAATGGCCAGTTGCTGACCAAAGGCTGTAACTGAATCTAACAGTAAACCCCACAAACTTAAAATGAGAGTACTAGTTAAACAGACAAAGGGAAACACATCACTAAATTGGAAAAAGCAATTCAAAATGAGATCACATAGTTACTGGCAACAAAAGTCAAACAGAAGATTGTGGCAAATCTGAAGTCAGCAAGATATTACTGTTATTCTGCACTCTACCCCTGACATCAGACATATGGAACAGATGACTTTAATGGTGCGTTTTGTAACAACAACAGAACCTAGTGAAAATGTCCCTGCAATGGTAACCATCAGAGAGTATTTTCTAGAATGTATTGACATTGATGATACTACAGGAGCTGGTACAACAAATGTGCCTCTTAAAAAGCTGGAAGATACAGGAATTGCAATAGCTAATATGATGGGTTAGGGCTGCAATAATGGTGCCAACATGAGAGGAAAGAACAGAGGAGTGCAGACACAGATCCGGGAGTTACACCCTTAAGCTTTTTTTGTCCCTTGCAGTTTTCATTCATTGAACTTGGTGGTCAGTGATGCAGCATCAGCTTCTAGTGAAGCTGCTGAATTTTTTAATGTAATTCAAAGCATCTATGTATTTTTCTCTGCAACAGCTCATCAATGGCAAATTTTGAAGCAACATCTGGGAATATCCTCTCAGACACTGAAACCAATGAGTGCCACATGATGGGAAAGTTGAGTGGAGGCGATAAAGCCTATCAAACACCAAACTGGGAAGATAGATGATGCCATAGTTGCTATTATGGAGGATAATGCTATGACAGGAACTGTTTGTGGGAGAACAGTGGCAGAGGGAAATGGAATCACCAGAAACATACATAACTTCAAATTTCTGTGTGGCTTAATGTTGTAGCATGACATACTGAAATAAATGTTGAAATAAATGTTGTTGTCATAAACAGATAGCTAAGGGTTAATGTCTCTTTCACCTGAAGCACCTGACCAGAGGACCAATCAGGAAACCGGATTTTTTCAACTTTGGGTGGAGGGAATTGAGTGTTTTTGTCTTTGTTTTCTGGCTGCCTGCTTGCTCTGAGCTTTGGAGAAGTAGTTCTACTTTCTAGTCTTCTGTTTCTAAGTGTAAGGACAAAGAGATCAGATAGTAAGTTCTATGGTTTCTTTTCTTTGGTATTTGCATGAATATAAGTGCTGGAGTGCTTTGATTTGTATTCTTTTTGAATAAGGCTGTTTATTCAATATTCTTTTAAGCAATTGACCCTGTGTTGTATCATCTAATACAGAGAGAACATTTGTACTTATTTTTCTTTCTTTTTATATAAAGCTTTCTTTTAAGACCTGTTGGAGTTTTTCTTTACTTCAGGGAAATTGAGTCTGTACTCACCAGGGAATTGGTGGGAGGAAGAAATCAAGGGGAGATCTGTGTGTTGGATCGCTAGCCTGATTTTGCATTCCCTCTGGGGGAATAGGAAAGTACTTTTTGTTTTCAGGATTGGGAACAGAGAGGGGGAGTCTCTCTGTGTAGTTTCACAGAGCTTGTGTCTGTGTATCTCTCCAGGAGCATCTGGAGGGGGGAAGGGAAAAAGGATTATTTCCCTTTGTTGTGAGACTCAAGGGATTTGGGTCTTGGGGTCCCCAGGGAAGGTTTTTCAGAGGGACCAGAGTGCCCCAAAACACTCTAATTTTTTGGGTGGTGGCAGCAGGTACCAGGTCCAAGCTGGTAACTAAGCTTGGAGGTTTTCATGCTAACCCCCAGATTTTGGACGCTAAGGTCCAAATCTGGGACTAAGGTTATTACATGAGTGGCAGCTGGTGGGAGACAGAATCCAGACGCCAGTAGAAATATTATATTTTTCTTTTCTCTGCTAAGGGCTTTTTAGCAGAGAAAAGCAGTTGGTTTTAAAAGGGAACCAGAGAGAATTTTTTTTTCTGCTCTCTCTCGCAGTTTGTGGCTTGCATGTTAAGGGTCTTTTGTCATGCAATAGCCCTCCCATTAGGAGTCAAGTACCAGCACTTATAGGCATGCAAATAAAGTGGTTTTTCTGGTTTCCCTTCATTGAACATTAGCTAGAGAGAGAAAAGGAAAATTAGCTAAAGGCACTGTTGCTAGGCAGACTTCAGGAGGCAACAGAGAACCTGCAGTGCAGAAGATAAACACCGGAGGGCACCCCAACACAAGAAAACAGGAATCATGACTTCTAAGGCAAAAATTGACGCCGAAGAGCAAATCAAAGAAGCTGAACACAGGCGACAACTGGAAATAAAACAAAAAGAGATGGAGATGAAAGAAAGAGAAGAACAGATCAAAGAGGCAGCCTTCCAAAGAGAACAGGCAGCCCAAGAGGCAGCACACAAAAGAAAACTAGAAGAAGAAGAGATAGCCTACCGAAGGAAACAAGCAGAAGAAGAGTTGGCCCACCACCGAGAAATGGAAAAACACCAAAAAGAAATGGAAAAACAACAAAAAGAAATGGAAAAACAACAAAAAGAGAATGAAGAGAAGGAAAAACAGAGAAAACATGAACTGGAGTTGGCAAAAGCTGGGCTGCATGTGCCAGCCAACCCTAACAACCCGGCGCCAAATATTGCTCCACAGCACAGGAAATTTCCCACCTACAAGGCAGGTGATGACACCGAGGCCTTCTTGGAAAATTTTGAAAGAGCCTGTCTTGGGTACAGCATTCCCGAAGACCAGTACATGGTAGAATTGAGGTCACAGCTCAGTGGACCTTTAGCAGAGGTGGCAGCTGAAATGCCTAAGCACCAAATGAATGACTATAAACTTTTTCTAACCAAGGCCAGATACAGGATGGGGATAACCCCAGATCATGCCCGTCGGCGCTTCAGAACCCAAAAGTGGAAACCAGAGGTGTCATTTCCCAAACACGCCTACTACATTGCAAAAAACTATGAGGCCTGGATAACAGGAAACAACATTCAAACCTTGGAAGAACTGAACCTCCTCATACAAATGGAGCAGTTCTTGGATGGTGTTCCTGAAGACATCACACGGTACATACAAGATGGAAACCCCAAGAATATCGCTGAGGCGGGGGAGATTGGAGCCAAATGGATGGAACTGGCAGAAAGCAAGAAAGCTACTGTCAAGGGGAACGATTACCCCAGGGGGCACACTGACCATAAACCCTACAACCGAGGACAGCCAAAGACCCCACATACCACCCAAGTAAAGCCACAGATACCCTACCCTTCAACCTCACCAGTCTCCAGTAACTCACCTCGGCCCAGTGACCCATCAGATGGAAGATGCTTTAAGTGTAATGAACTGGGACATATCAAGGCCAACTGTCCCAAGAACACCATGCGAGTGCAATTCATTACACCACCCTCACACCAAAGATCCCCAGGCCCGGATGCCTCTCAAATACCCTTGGAGCGAAGGGAAAATTTGAGAGTGGGCGGAAAGAAGGTTACTGCGTGGAGAGACACGGGGGCACAAGTGTCAGCTATCCACCAATCCTTCGTTGACCCCAAATTCATCAACCCAAAGGCCAAAGTTACAATTTACCCCTTCATGTCACAAGCTGTAGACTTGCCTACAGCTCAACTGCCAGTCCAGTACAAAGGCTGGTCAGGAATGTGGACTTTTGCAGTCTATGACAATTATCCTATCCCCATGCTACTGGGGGAAGACTTGGCCAACCAGGTGAGGCGGGCCAAGAGAGTGGGAATGGTTACACGTAGCCAAACCAGGCAAGCTTCCAGACCCATTCCTGTTCCTGAACCGTCCACAGAGGCCCCGTCTGTGTTACCAGAGACCCAGACAGAGGTAGTGGACCCGGATTCCATGCCTACCACTGAAACAGCCACAGCATCTCCAGTCCCAGGCCCGGAACTGGAACAGCAACCAGCACCAACAAGTGCAACTACATCTTCAAACTCAACGCCAGAGGGCGCCAGCGAGCCAAAACTGGCAGAAGCCACAGACAGCCATACCCAAAAGGCTCGGCCAGAGCCTGAAATACCCTCAGGTGCACCAGCGGAGAGCGGTTCACCAGCAACAGAAACAACCCCATCACCTACATCGCTTCCAGAGGGACCAAGCCCAAGTTCACAGTCTGAGGAAGAACTGGTGACCCCAGCCTCAAGGGAACAGTTCCAGACTGAGCAGGAAGCAGATGACAGCCTTCAGAAAGCTTGGGCGGCGGCACGGAGCACCCCACCGCCTCTCAGCTCTTCTAATCGATCCCGGTTTGTTATAGACCAAGGACTTTTATACAAGGAAATTCTTTCTGGTGGACACCGGGAAGAATGGCAGCCGCAAAAACAGTTGGTGGTTCCAACTAAGTACCGGGGGAAGCTCTTAAGCTTAGCCCATGATCATCCCAGTGGCCATGCTGGGGTGAACCGAACCAAGGACCGGTTGGGGAAGTCCTTCCACTGGGAGGGGATGGGCAAGGACGTTGCCAAGTATGTCCGGTCTTGTGAGGTATGCCAAAGAGTGGGAAAGCCTCAAGACCAGGTCAAGGCCCCTCTCCAGCCACTCCCCATAATTGAGGTCCCATTTCAGCGAGTAGCTGTGGATATTCTGGGCCCTTTCCCAAAAAAGACGCCCAGAGGAAAGCAGTACGTACTGACTTTAGTGGACTTTGCTACCCGATGGCCAGAAGCAGTCGCTCTAGGCAACACCAGGGCTAACACTGTGTGCCTGGCCCTAACAGACATCTTTGCCAGGGTAGGTTGGCCCTGCGACATCCTTACAGATTCAGGGTCTAATTTCCTGGCAGGGACCATGGAAAAACTGTGGGAAACTCATGGGGTGAATCACTTGGTTGCCACCCCATACCACCATCAAACCAATGGCCTGGTCGAAAGGTTCAATGGAACTTTGGGGGCCATGATACGAAAATTCATCAACGAATTCTCCAATAATTGGGACCTAGTGTTGCAGCAGTTGCTGTTTGCCTACAGGGCTGTACCACATCCCAGTTTAGGGTTTTCACCATTTGAACTTGTGTATGGTCACGAGGTTAAGGGACCATTACAGTTGGTGAAGCAGCAATGGGAGGGGTTTACGCCTTCTCCAGGAACTAACATTCTGGACTTTGTAAGCAACCTACAAAGCACCCTCCGACACTCTTTAGCCCTTGCTAGAGAGAACCTAAAGGATGCTCAAGAAGAGCAAAAGGCCTGGTATGACAGACATGCCAGAGATCGGTCCTTCAAGGTAGGAGACCAGGTTATGGTCTTGAAGGCGCAACAGGCCCATAAGATGGAAGCATCATGGGAAGGGCCATTCACGGTCCAAGAGCGCCTGGGAGCTGTAAACTACCTCATAGCCTTTCCCAATTCCTCACTAAAGCCTAAAGTGTACCATGTTAATTCTCTCAAGCCTTTCTATTCCAGAGATTTACAGGTTTGTCAGTTTACAGTCCAGGGAGATGATGCTGAGTGGCCTGACGGTGTCTACTACGACGGGAAAAAAGACGGTGGCGTGGAAGAGGTGAACCTCTCAACCACCCTGGAACGTCTGCAGCGGCAACAAATCAAGGAGCTGTGCACTAGCTTCGCCCCATTGTTCTCAGCCACCCCAGGACGGACTGAACGGGCATACCACTCCATTGATACAGGTAATGCTCACCCAATCAGAACCCCACCCTACCGAGTGTCTCCTCATGCCCAAGCTGCTATAGAACGGGAGATCCAAAACATGCTACAGATGGGTATAATCCGCTCATCTACCAGTGCATGGGCATCTCCAGTGGTTCTGGTACCCAAACCCGATGGGGAAATACGCTTTTGCGTGGACTACCGTAAGCTAAATGCTGTAACTCGTCCGGACAACTATCCAATGCCACGTACCGATGAGCTATTGGAAAAGTTGGGACGTGCCCAGTTCATCTCTACAATAGACTTAACCAAGGGGTACTGGCAAGTACCACTAGATGAACCTGCCAAGGAGAGGTCAGCATTCGTCACCCATGCGGGGGTGTATGAATTCAATGTCCTTCCTTTCGGCCTTCGAAATGCACCCGCCACCTTCCAGAGGCTGGTAGATGGTCTACTAGCTGGACTGGGAGAATTTGCAGTTGCCTACCTCGATGATGTGGCCATTTTTTCAGACTCCTGGCCCGAACACCTACTACACCTGGAAAAGGTCTTTGAGCGCATCAGGCAGGCAGGACTAACTGTTAAGGCCAAAAAGTGTCAAATAGGCCAAAACCGAGTGACTTACCTGGGGCACCAGGTGGGTCGAGGAACCATAAACCCCCTACAGGCCAAGGTGGATGCTATCCAAAAGTGGCCTGTCCCACGGTCCAAGAAGCAGGTCCAATCCTTCTTAGGCTTGGCCGGATACTACAGGCGATTTGTACCCCACTACAGCCAAATCGCTGCCCCACTGACCGACCTGACCAAAAAGACCCAGCCAAATGCAGTTAAGTGGACTGACGAGTGTCAAAAGGCCTTTACCCAACTTAAGGCAACGCTCATGTCTGACCCTGTGCTCAGGGCCCCGGATTTTGACAAGCCATTCCTAGTAACCACGGATGCATCTGAGCGTGGTATAGGAGCAGTGCTCATGCAGGAAGCAACAGATCACAACTTCCATCCTGTCGTGTTTCTCAGCAAGAAACTGTCTGAGAGGGAAAGTCACTGGTCAGTCACTGAAAAGGAATGCTATGCCATTGTGTACGCCCTGGAAAAGCTACGCCCATATGTTTGGGGACGGCGGTTCCAACTACAAACTGACCATGCTGCACTAAAGTGGCTTCATACTGCCAAGGGGAACAACAAGAAACTTCTTCGTTGGAGTTTAGCTCTCCAAGATTTTGATTTTGAAATTCAGCACATCACAGGAGCTTCTAACAAAGTAGCTGATGCACTCTCCCGTGAGAGTTTCCCAGAATTCAGTAGTTAAAAAGTTTTCTTAAAATGTAGAAGTCTGTTAGTTAAATACTTAGGAGTATATGTAAAGGTGTATGTGTTGTATTAATCTGTTTATTTTCAAGTTCTAGAAGGAAATCGCCGCCAGTGAGCTTCCCCACTGTCTGCAATTTGGGGGGCGTGTCATAAACAGATAGCTAAGGGTTAATGTCTCTTTCACCTGAAGCACCTGACCAGAGGACCAATCAGGAAACCGGATTTTTTCAACTTTGGGTGGAGGGAATTGAGTGTTTTTGTCTTTGTTTTCTGGCTGCCTGCTTGCTCTGAGCTTTGGAGAAGTAGTTCTACTTTCTAGTCTTCTGTTTCTAAGTGTAAGGACAAAGAGATCAGATAGTAAGTTCTATGGTTTCTTTTCTTTGGTATTTGCATGAATATAAGTGCTGGAGTGCTTTGATTTGTATTCTTTTTGAATAAGGCTGTTTATTCAATATTCTTTTGAGCAATTGACCCTGTGTTGTATCATCTAATACAGAGAGAACATTTGTACTTATTTTTCTTTCTTTTTATATAAAGCTTTCTTTTAAGACCTGTTGGAGTTTTTCTTTACTTCAGGGAAATTGAGTCTGTACTCACCAGGGAATTGGTGGGAGGAAGAAATCAAGGGGAGATGTGTGTTGGATCGCTAGCCTGATTTTGCATTCCCTCTGGGGGAATAGGAAAGTACTTTTTGTTTTCAGGATTGGGAACAGAGAGGGGGAGTCTCTCTGTGTAGTTTCACAGAGCTTGTGTCTGTGTATCTCTCCAGGAGCATCTGGAGGGGGGAAGGGAAAAAGGATTATTTCCCTTTGTTGTGAGACTCAAGGGATTTGGGTCTTGGGGTCCCCAGGGAAGGTTTTTCAGAGGGACCAGAGTGCCCCAAAACACTCTAATTTTTTGGGTGGTGGCAGCAGGTACCAGGTCCAAGCTGGTAACTAAGCTTGGAGGTTTTCATGCTAACCCCCAGATTTTGGACGCTAAGGTCCAAATCTGGGACTAAGGTTATTACAGTTGTAAGAAAGATACTTCAAGGTATTGACCTTGATATATCTGAAGCAATGGAACAACTGGACAAAGCAAAGTCATACCTACAGTCTTACCAGTCAGATGAGAGATTTCAAAACATTCAGAAAAGTGCTCAGAAGTTGACAGAGGAACTTCAGACTGAAGCTATTTTCCTACCCATTCAAGAATACAAGAGTCACTGAAGAAGAAAACATTTTGATTACAAGGCACGGGATAATCCCAAGAGACCCCAAACAACAATTCAAAGTTGAATTCTTTAACCAGGTGCTAGATTGTGCAATAGTCAGTTGAAGAACGTTTCATGCAGCTTAAGGAACAGTATATTTGGGATGTTGTATGATATTCCAGAACTCCTCACCATACCTGAAGAAGACCTACACCAGCAATGCAGGGCACTAGAGACAGTGTTGACACATGATGATATGCATGATATTGATGCGAGTGATTTAGGTGATGAACTGAAAGCCCTTTCAAGATACATTTCAGCAGGATCAACTCCAAAGGCTGTTCTGGAATATATGTGCAGAAATAAGATGACCACCCTCTTTCCAAATGCTTTTGTTGCTCTGCACATACTTCTAACACTTCCTGTAACAGTTGCCAGTGGAGAACTCAGCTTCTCCAAGCTGATGTTAATAAAAACACATCTACACTTCACAATGACACAGGAGAGGCTGGTCAGCCTTGCAACCATCTCAACAGCACATGAGCTGGCCCAGACTGTGGACCTTCAGGAAGCAGTTCAAATCTTTGCAGCCAGGAAGGCACGGAAAGCACCACTTTAATTTTGCAAACAGATAAAAATGCCAGTGTTTACTATGCAGACAAGAAAAGTTACATTTTCTGTTCAGGCGTTTGAAAGTTAAGTGTTACTTAACATTTTTTGAACAAGACATTTGAAGTTGTTAGTTCTCCTTTATTGGAGTAGGTAGCAGAGCAGTACCATGAGAGGAGTAGAACAGGAAGAAAGCAGAATTGAGACCTTTCAGAGTTTTGGCCCAAGTGAGGGGACATGGTGCCAAAATGTTGTGGGCCGGCCCTGGTAAACAGGTAGGTGGATTTTGAGTTTAAATATTCAGTACTTAAATACTGATCCAAAAGGTAGCTGGAGAGCTGGCTGATATAGCAGGTCTGTCAAGTCACAGGAGAGGTTTCTGTGGAATAACCAGCATTGTTGCTCAGAGGCCAACTGTCCAAAACTGCTAGAAAGCTTAATAGCATACTAAGGTACCCCTCTAATTCTGTTAAAACCATTTATCTAATTACTGGGCAAAATCCCTTCTTCCCCTGAAGCCCGGTGTGTTACATCTGGGATGAATTTGGTCCAGTCATCATTTGGATATAATTTCAAAGACATATGCTCTTGCTCCTGAGAATTCATGTATTTAAAGATTGTATCATAATGCATACACACAACAGCACCAAATTAGGGTTGCACAAGCAACCTTAATGATGGCATTTCCTATTATTAAAACGCTTGACTTTGCAATGTTAGCATTCTATTAATGTTGGATTTTTTACTGTAATTTACATCTGCAGTTACACAGCACTGTTATACAGAAAGCAAACTCATCCTACATACAGTGCTGCCAATATAGCACTGACCAACTTTAAAACAGGAAGAAGTATACATTCCTCTAATATCAATATAACCTGCCTGTTAGAGCTTGTCAGATACTAGAAAAACAGTATATGAACATTCATCTGAATTCTGAATGGCTGCTCAGTTCAGCCATGTTCATGCCTCTTTTCCCGCTCTCCTGTTCCCCAATGAACATCTGAACAAAGAGGATTTTATTCAAACACTTGGGGAATGGCTATTGCTTATTCAAACACATGTATTAAGATAAAAACTGAAGGCATATGGAAATGAATAAGAGCACTTCTGTTATTTATTCATGGTTAATCTTTGTTCTCTATTCATTTCTCTGGGTTAAAAAAAAGTTTGTCATTCAATCAGGAAGCAGAAACAAAGCTAGGAAACTTAGGTGATTGTTCATATATAATGAAAAGCAAATTTCAAAATAAATCATGTGACATAAATAAAGAATACTCAAAGTAAAAGGATTGTGATTATCTACAGGCTGAAAATTGTTCATCCAAACTATTGGTTGTGAAATTCACTGTCATAGACACAGGCCTAGTAGATAGAGTAGTGGAATGGCACTCGGGAGTTCTGGATTCCGTCTCTGGCTCTGCTTCTAGCCAGCGTGGTGACCACTTCACCTCCCTATACCTCAGTTTCCCTATTTATATAATGATACTTTGTAAAGCATTTTGAGTTTTACTGTTGAAAAGCACTTTATAAGAGTGCTGTGATCATGGTATTATTGCTCAGACCTTGTATCAGCCTTTTGCATGATGCTAAATTTAATCCTCCATGAATGCTTAGAAATACATTTGCAGTAGTCAAGATTCAGTCAAGAATGACAAGCAGGGTTACATTGATTGATTGACTAAATTATTTTCAACAAATCATTTGACCATGTCACCTGTCTCACTTGTATAATGCTATAAGGATTGGTGACATTTTATTCTATTTTTAACTTTAGCTTTAAATACCACAAACATTGGAACTAGGAGGCTGAAAACCTCCATATTTTTGAGTAAAGGATCAATAGTTAAGAGAAAATAAACAAATCTCTATTGGTTATAGGGTAGGCACACCAATTTAAATAATGAAATGAAATGGTGTGAAAACAGTTACCTTCAGATCCTAGACAAAGGATGGCCCAGTGGGTAGGGCACTGGCCTAGGAGCTGAGGAACTTGTATTCAAGTCTCTTATTCACCATAGATTTCCTGTATTATCTTGGAAAAGTCACCTCACCCTTTTATTCCTCAGTTTCCCATTTGTGCAATAGGGATAATTCTTTCCTACCATGCACTGAAGATCATGAGGTGCTCAAATGCTACATTAATGAGGTCCACATAAGCAACTCATACAGAGTTTGCTGAATGTGAGAGAATGGGCTGGAAGTGCCCATAGTGAAAGCAAGGTCTACCTAAAGGACAGACTGCCGTAACCTAATTATTGCTATAATTTATTATTTCTGTTTAAATCAGATCTGGAATACTATTGCCCACATGGTCAGCATTGATTTGATCACTGGGTATGCTTATAGATTTGCCAGTCATCGTCAGTCCATGTTAACAAAGATGGATTATATGGAGAAATCTGAAATAACAAAGTACATCCATTTATTTCTGATGTTAGCGGAGTCTTCCTCAATTAAACAAATCCTTAACAAAAGAAGTAGATAGGACAAAAAATATCTATGTGCCAATAGTAATCTTTAGCATCATTCTAGTACCACCCAATGTGCAAAATTGTTTTAACAAATCTATGATTTTTGTTAGACAATGTATAAAGCAAACACAGATGCTCATATGTTCATTGTTTTTTGGATTGGAGAGTGATTTTCTTTACATCTTGTGCAATTTTTGTGTTTAAAATACCCCCCCCCCACCAACACACATACACTACATGCATTTTCTAGATTATGCACATGAAATGTAGCACTCAGCATTGTTTTCTCAATAACATATTTTTGATGGCTGCTTTTTAGCAAACTAAATGATTAGTTCAGTTGAATGACAGTGTGACAACAACAAACTTCTGCCAATTTAGTGGCTTGAGATATAACTGGAGAGTACTTAAGAATCACAGTAATCATCAAAATTGTTTACAGCATATAACAGAAATGTGTGTTGGGAATTCATTCTTGTGTCTTGTCAGCCTTCTAAAAATCTTTTTTATTTAAAATTGTATGTTGTTTATATGCTGGTTTATAGTTCTGTCATGGTGTTATAGTATAACACGGGTATAAAAGTAGCATATTAAGACTATACCAATGTGTAGTTTCCCTTATCTATAAAGTAAAACAACATAATTCATTAAGTATCAGAGGGGTAGCCATGTTAGTCTGGATCTGTAAAAGCAGCAAAGAATCCTATGGCACCTTATAGACTTACAGACGTTTTGGAGCATGAGCTTTCGTGGGTGAATACCCACTTCTTCAGATGCATGTGGTGGAAATATCCAGGGGCAGGTATATATATGCTAGCAAGCAAGCTAGAGATAACGAGGTCAGTTCAATCAGGGAGGATGAGGCCCTGTTCTAGTAGTTGAGGTGTGAAAACCAAGAGAGGAGAAACTGGTTCTGTAGTTGGCAAGCCATTCACAGTCTTTGTTCAATCCTGAGCTGATGGTGTCAAATTTGCAGATGAACTGAAGCTCAGCAGTTTCTCTTTGAAGTCTGGTCCTGAAGTTTTTTTGCTGCAGGATGGCCACCTTAAGGTCTGCTATAGTGTGGCCAGGGAGGTTGAAGTGCTCTCCTACAGGTTTTTGTATATTGCCATTCCTAATCAGACATTAAAAACCTGGCAGGTTTTTAAGGCTCAGTTTGACAAAGCCCTGGCTGGAATGATTTAGTTGGGATTGGTCCTCCTTTGAGCAGGAGATTGGACTAGATGACCTCCTGAGATCTGTTCCAATGCTAATCTTTTATGATTCTATGAAGTGAGGAAAAGTAATTATGTTCTTACATATTTGAAAGCATTCCCATGATATTTTACTAATAATCCTGCATTTCCTATATACTACTGCTTTTAATTAAGGGCATAATGAACCTACTTGAATGTGACACCTAAGGCATGTTTTTGACATCTTGACTTTGAACTTTTGAAAGTAAATATTAAATTTGCTGTACATTAATACTTTAGAGCAGTGTGCTAATTATAAGGTGAAATTCAAATTAGCTATTTTTAACTATCCATACTGACTCATAAATTACCAGTACCCATTAATGCCCACATTTCCAGTAACCTGGAGTAATTTGACATCATGAAAGTACTGCCATCACATATCCGCTATGGCAAATGTTATCAGAATAATCATCGGGATTCCTTCTAGACTGCAAAACCCAGTTTATACTTTTTCTTCTTTTCCAAATACTGGTGATCCTCTCTTCCTCTTCCATGAAATTCCATATACAATTCCCATCACCATTGACCTATCACAGGGATCGGCACCCTTTGGCACACAGCCAGCTTGGGTAAGCACCCTGGTGGACCAGGCCAGTTTTTTTACCGGCTGCGTCCGCAGGTTTGGCCGATTGCAGCTCTCACTGGCCGTGGTTCACCACTTCAGGCCAATGGGGGCTGTGGGAAGTGGTGGCCAGCACATCCCTCGGCCCACACCACTTCCCACAGTCCCCGTTGGCCTGGAGCGGCAAACCATGGCCAGTGGGAGCCATGATCAGCTGAATCTGCGGACGCAGCAGGTAAACAAACTGGCCCGGCCCACCAGGGTGCTTACCCAAGCTGGCTGCGTGCCAAAGGTTGCCGATCCCTAACCTAGCATATAGTGTCCTTACAGTCTAGGACAAGGTGTTTGCTTCAATTTAGGATTTCTTTAATTTAGAATGACTTTTTCTCCACAAACATCATTCCCAATGTGCATCCACTGCTCCTTTCTTCTTCTCTTTCCTTGCCCTGCCGTGAAATTCCTAAAATCCCCCAAAATAAGATAATTACCTCTTCTCTTAATATTCTTCACTCTCATTGTTTGGTCCTGGTTGCCCATTTTTACTTCCTAAACACAGAGTCACCATTCTCTACAAAGCTGATTCTCTGGCACTCCCCCAGTTCTGTAAAATCAGCTATTGTTTATCATATACTTAAAAGCTCTTTCTTGACATTTAAAATATTGTCTAGCTATACCAAAAGGACAGGAGACACGTGATAATCAGTCTGCAACTTTATTGTTAGATATCTTGGACTACCTGTTGGATAAAAGAGTACAGTGCAGGCACTTCATTCAAATAAATACCTGGGGATTCCACTAGCTCCCCTTCATTTTCCATCCAGGTCCCCCAGCCAATCCATGGTTTGGACCTTACTATCCCCACCTTCATACAAGGGTTAAGGTGAACTTTAAGAAAGGGGGGCTTACTGCCATATCAATCATAGGAGCCCTGACTCTCCCCCTCAAACCCCCATTCCATTCCTTTAACCAGCATTTCCTTTTATGTCCTTTAGCAGGCCATTTATTTGGTCACTGGATGCCGTCCCTATGGAGTACTTGCACTGGACATCCACCCCACACTTACAAAATAAGTTGCGACATACAGCATAATCCCCTTTTCTCCTTACAATAATAGGTCCTCCGTGGCACTTGTTGTGAGGAAGGTGAAAAACCCCCATTCCACCTAAGCCAATATGATTGCGAAGGAAAAATTCCTCCCCAGACCCCTTAAAAAAGAGAGACTAGTGCAATGTCCACAACAGGTCCTAACACAACCTGATATTTGCACCTGAGGAGAGGAAGGGTAGATGCTGCCATGCTTGCAGCCTGGAGAAGGGGCTCCTAATTCCAGGTCTTGCAACTTTTAAAATCTTCCACCTTTACATTCCCAGGGAATGAGTCAGTAGACAACATGTTTCCCCCATTCCTGCTAATTCAGTTGTGGTGCAGTCATTATATCTTTTCCTTTCTTATTGAAGAGGAACTACCTCTAATGTGTCCAATTACTTCTCAAAAGGGTGTTCTTGATCCAGTTCAGTTTTTGCTGTGACTACCATGGAAACTTCCCCAATGTGGTTGATGACCTCTCACTTTCTGTTAATGAAGACTCTTTGACCTCTTTCCACTGTTTGACAATATTGATGACTCCATCCTCCTGCACTGCCTGCATAGCAATCCATTACATGATTATGTTTCCTAGTAATCTAACCTTTTATTCCCCATTTCCAGTTTTGGATCCTCCTTTTGTGCTAAGATTGCTTAATTCATGATCTTCCATGTTTCCGTGTCTGTCTTACTTCTCATCATCTTTACTCTGGTTTAATAATAACTCACATTTATATTGGTGTTACTCAATTTTATAAAACTTTCAAAACCTTGAATGACTCCTTTTCCCACTCTAGGTGGGGCCCAAATGTGTTATAATAATAAATCAGATTGTTTCAGTCATACATTTTAATGAAAAAAAACGATGTGACCACTGGTATTAGAAACGTTTATAAAGTAAGCATACCAAAGAGTTTTAAGATCCTGGCAAGTGAACACACAGTGGTTGTAGAGTGCTTTTATTAATTTCTTAAAGGACTGTAACTGCAAAAGGTAGTTTTACACTTAGCTATATTTAACTAACAGTTGTAAATATCCTCCCATATGTATTTCCCTCTACATATGTTATCCATGGCTACTCTGATGCTCTGTGACAGAGAATATATTTACTGGAAATACTGCCTCTAGAATGAGCTATAGCTGAGAGTGACATTGCACTGATCCAGAATAATTATTTTCAATGGTTTAATGAAAAGCTTTTGGCAGTGATACAGAAAGGATGAAAGAATTATGATTTTGACTAAAAAGCTAACAAAAAGTTACTGTACCATCTCGCAGCCTACAAGCCTTTTCCAACATCCAAAGGTACCAGAATCCTTTTCACAGAGAGCTTGAATTCAGATTTGTCTACCATTAACTGATATTAATATAAACACTGACCTTTATTATAGAGCATTTTGACATTATAGAACACATGTATGAAAGAAAATAGTTTTAGTAACTCATTTATATTCATCTCAAATGACAGTATGAAGACTTCACAGAACACATCTTTAATAAATCTTCCTTCACTAATGCAAAAGTGAAAGCTTTACATTAATTCATTATATTTCTCACATATGAATTAACAACAAGCTATGTAGCACAATTAATTCTAGCTGAATGATGGCAGAATTTTATAGTAAAGTTTTGCAGGGATTCAGATAACCCTTCCAGATGATATATATTTACATTTAAATATCTTTTAACATAATTTCTAAATAATTAGTTATTCAGTGAGCACAACTGATAATCATTACACTGATGTTTTAATGACAAAAGTTGTGCATATTTTAATGTAATTTAAAAATGAGAAATGAGATTAATAAAGAAAAAAATGTAGATTATCATCTTACTTTATACTTGTGAAGAAATGTTAGAGACTGAGAAATAAAAACAGCTCTTCAGAAGACCAATAGTAAGATCAACCCAATATAATCAAACCAAGTTTTTCAAACTACAATTACTATCATCTAACCACTGTGAAAATACAATACCCAGATTGATATTAAATGATGTTAGCATGAATAATCTTATTCTAACAATTAAACATTGAATTAGTGTTACCACATTATATTTTCTATATTACCAGAGATGTACAGACAGTTAAGATTTAGAAATGTATACACTTTGTCTCCTGGTCTAAAGTAATGGACTTAAAAACGTAAGGTTCAATGTGTTCTATTTTAGAAAAGATGCTAGTACCTGCAGCGGCACACAACCATGGTTCATATTTACTGGAAAGCAAAGTAAGCTTACCAAATCTTATGAAGATCCAACTCATTGCATTCATATGTGTCCATTGAAAATCTTACCCCAATTAATCTATTTGAGTCAAAATTTATACTGCATCAACCGTGCATAGGCAAATCTAAATCACTTTCAGAGCCAGACCACAGACAATCTGCCCATCTCATTTTCACTAAACCTCCCATAATTATACAGCCATTTCCACAGCTGTGGAATTTTACCCTCAACTGGCATGATGCCCCCTCAGGGGACTATTTCCCTGCTTTGTCCGCCTACCACATGCTAACCAAAGCAAGTTAACTGCATTGTATCAGCACTCAAATGTTGGAACTAATGCTCCTAAGATTTCTTCCACTGGATCCAATACAGCTACTTCTGATTTACACCAATATGAGAGGATAATGGGGCCTATTTTGTGCTTCATTTCTAAAAAGAGTTGAGAAGTGATCACTCAGTTTGCTGCAATATGATGTGGCAGTATGGAAGTTGCCACTCCCTATTCCCTACAGGGCCATGTGGAAGGAAGACCGTTATATCTTCTAAAATCCACAAGCCGAATATGCCTTTATAATGAAGTACAGTGACTTTATTTGGATTAGAATAACAAGAGAAATAAAGTAACTGCAAAAGTGCATCATGTTAGCACCTTGAGAGTCTTTTTTATTGCAAGTTGCATCCAGCCTTCCTCTCCCAGTCCTATGTTCACTCTCCAACTTCCAAATCTAGCTGAATCAGCTGCTAAGTCCTTTTAATTCGGTCACAAAGAAGGTTCTAAACCTTAGAGATGCTGCTACCGCACACAATCAACATTTTTTTAAAGCTCCATACAACACAAGCTCCCCTGTAACTTTTAAGTGATACATCTCAATTTTGGAATGCTCTGTGATTTTAGTTTGTTCAAAAGTGGCTGTCAGGAACAGCAGCTGTCTCTTCCTCCACTACTTCATTTACCTTTGTAGATTTTTTTATTGTCCTCCTGCCATTATTAAATTAAGTTTCTGCATTAAGACAGCCATTGGTGTTATCATCACTAGTTCAGTAAAGAAAGATAGCAATTTTCTTTTTTAGTAATGATATCAACTAACATTTCAATTCCTCTTCTATTTCTGAACCTTTTCCTAGGAACAACTGGTCAATATGTTCACTATGACTCCATTTTCCTCTGCTAGTGATGTCAGAAATAGTGCCCCTTTTGTTATCTTTCTGGCAGCCTGTTTTGTCAATCTAATTGATATATTCTTGCAAACTTGTTTTTATTCCTCATTTTTCTCTGTCTTTCTCACATGTGTGCAAAACAGCACTCTTGTTTTCCATTGATGTCAGGCGACAAGTAGTTGTTCTAGTGTTCTCTTAGCAATGATCCAAAGTACAGGTAGCTTTGAAGTTCCTTTTTTGGAGTGACATGGGTTAGGAGGGGCAAATTCCTATTTACTATTTTTATTGTTTGGCTACAGAGTTTACTGGCAGGACAAGGTAATAGGGCAGTAGCATTTTTCAAAATGTTGATACGTATTTCTTCCTTAGGGTGGATATTTTTTAATAACAGGTTACAATTTGCAGAATGTAGTAAAAATTGTGGGGAAAATGATGAAATCATAAAATGAACAATATTTCCCCACCCACATTTTTGTCCTGTTCCTGATATAAGTACAATATTTCTTTCTTAAAGAAATATGCCCAGTATTTTAATGAGACCATATAATCTCCTCCATACAAGTTTTTCCAGCAGTATCCCATGCCATTCAGATGAACAGATGGATTGTGCACTAGGATGTAAAAAACAGGACCCAGCTTCATTAGACGCAACTAAAAAAATAATGCTTGAAAATGATTTCCCAGTTACTTATAACTAAGGCTACGATTTAGTCACAGAGGTTGCAGAAGTCACAGAATCCGTGACTTCCAGCGACCTCCATGACTTCAGTCTGTAGTGGTCGAGAGCTGCAGGATTCCCAGCCACCTGTGGGAGCAGGAAGCTGTGGGGTACCCCAGCTGCCTCTAGCAGCCCCCAGAACTCTAAGCCTGTCATAACCTTAGTCCCAGATTTGGACCTTAGCGTCCAAAATATGGGGGTTAGCATGAAAACCTCCAAGCTTAGTTACCAGCTTGGACCTGGTACTTGCTGCCACCACCCAAAAATTTAGAGTGTTTTGGGGCACTCTGGTCCCCCTGAAAAACCTTCCCTGGGGACCCCAAGACCCAAATCCCTTGAGTCTCACAACCAAGGGAAATAATCCTTTTTCCCTTCTCCCCTCCAGGTGCTCCTGGAGAGATACACAGACACAAGCTCTGTGAATCCAAACAGAGTGACTCCTCCTCTCCGTTCCCAGTCCTGGAAACCAAAAGCACTTTCCTATTCCCCCAGAGGGAATGCAAAATCAGGCTAGCAAATCCAACACACAGATCTCCCCTGATTTCTTCCTCCCACCAATTCCCTGGTGAGTACAGACTCAATTTCCCTGAAGTAAAGAAAAACTCCAACAGGTCTTAAAAGAAAGCTTTATATAAAAAAGAAAGAAAAAATACATACAAATGGTCTCTCTGTATTAAGGTGATAAAATACAGGGTCGATTGCTTAAAAGAATATTGAATAAACAGCCTTATTCAAAAAGAATACAAATCAAAGCACTCCAGCACTTATATTCATGCAAATACCAAAGAAAAGAAACCATATAACTTACTATCTGATCTCTTTGTCCTTACACTTAGAAACAGAAGATTAGAAAGCAGAACTACTTCTCCAAAGCTCAGAGAAAGCAGGCAGACAGAAAACAAAGACTCAGACACAAACTTCCCTCCACCCAGAGTTGAAAAAATCCGGTTTCCTGATTGGTCCTCTGGTCAGGTGCTTCAGGTGAAAGAGACATTAACCCTTAGCTATCTGTTTATGACAAAGCCACCATGGGCACCCCACAGCTCCCAGCCTCCACAGGCAGCAGGGGGACCCCTGGAGCTGCAGGTAGTAGAGGTATCTTGCCAGCTCCCAGTTGCTGCAGGTGGCTCTTAGCCCCTGTGGAGCTGTCTTGCCTCAGATCGTGTGGGGATCTGCAGATCCCCATTTTGTCATGGATATTTTTAGTAAAAGTTTCGGACGGGTCACAGCTTCCATTAATTTCTCTTTTTTGCCCATGATCTGTCTGTGACTTTTACAAAAAATATCCATGACAAAATCTTAGTCTTACTTATAACTAGAGCTGGTTGGGAACCAGAATTTCAATTCCATGGAAAATTCTGGCTTTTTTTTTTTTTAAAAAAGCTCCAAATCAGAACAAAGTGCCAATATGGAAATTTCCAATGAAACAAAAAGGTTTTTGAAAATAAATATCAGTTGGGGTCCATTAAATGTTTTGTTTAAAGGAAAAATGTTTCATTTTAATTTTGACTTAAAATTTAAATATTTTTATCATATGAAATAAATTTTGCAGTGAGAAGTCATTTCTGAGTGAAAAATCCAAACACTCCACTCCAAAGATGTTGTTTTGACATTACAAATGTTATCAACAATTCTTTATTTTGATTTGTTTCTAAATGAAATTTTATCAAAATTGACATGTTCCTTCAAAAATTGAGATTTTGACAAAATGCAATTTTCTGAAATTAGTTCATCTTACAACTTTATTATTTATGCTTACTGATTACTGCCTCTCTGTTTTCAAAATCCTGAGTTTGTCCCCCCGATCATGTGTTTAGCATAGACATTATGAGAATTTTAAAACAATAAAAGTTGAGTTCTTTTTATTTGCCTTTTCCTTTTTGAGCCTTCATGGGTTTGTATTTTCAAGCTGTCTTGTGCACCATGAAACCTAGAAATGTACGCTTTCCTTAAATTCTATTGACGATTCTGTGAAGCATGAGTTATTTGGAAATATAAACAAACTGTAAGTTATTTATCTTTCTGTACTTATATTGTCAATTTTTTATGAATGTCAATAAAAATTTGATCTCTCTTACACACAAAGCTAAGCCATAATCACAGCTCTACAAGAGATGAGGATTTAAAAAAAATCAAGTATCATGAGACTTCTGATAAAATCATGAGGAAGGACAACGCTGAATGCTATCTATGTCAAAAGTCAGATCAGACCCTCCTCTTTAGTGAGCAAAAGGGTTAGTATCCAGCTGATCTATGCCCTAGGTTGGTTAGAAGAGGAAACTGCTGGAAATTGCTGCTTCCTCTGGGCCTGTTATTGGGGCAGGAGGACACATGCTTGTGCTGCTCAGTTGCTCACCCATAGTTTTTTTTTTCTCTCTTCTGATTAGCTAGTCATCCCCCTCCCCTTCCTCCCCCCGATCCACTCATGAGGTGCTGAAAACCTTTTCTGCCCTGACCAGCAAACAACATAGGGCCATACCTGTTTCTCCTCCTTTCCTACGCTATGGAAGGTGGTGGCATTATGAATTTGGGGATTCACAAATAAGGAAGGAGCAGCTAAAGGATGTAACCAGGGTGGAGGTAACAGAGGGAGGATTTTATCCCACATCCTCATGGAGCTTTTATAAATGATCCTATAGATGTTATCTTATCCCTTCCCCTGCCAGTTTTCAGTATGGGACCATTACTGGGTGGCAGAGGAGACAAGACCTATGCCTGTATAACCTACTGGTGAGTGTGTGTTACAGTTCCCGCGCTATTCCCAGTTGATAGAGGATATGAATCTGCTACAGCCCTAGTTAGGGAGCCATGACTCTTTATAGCAGTTCACACACTTTTCGCTCTGGAGGTCCCTTGTTCATTGTGTTGGGCAAGATGGCAGAGGTCCCACTCAGGGAACCAGAGCAGGCCAAAGTGCTGGAAGCCAGTCACAGAGGCCAATACCCTAACAACTCTTTGCCTACATAGTACAAAGTGCTATTTTTTTCGTATTATTTTTGTTTTTATCTAAATTTCCTTGTACAATAATAGCAATATATCAAAATACATCAAAAGTTCATGATATAAAGAAATTCAGAATGAATAAAGTGAAGGTCCACCAGGGAATGCTAATATTGATATATGTGTGCATAAGACAGATTGTGTACACTGAGATTTAAATTTCCGTATCTGACATATCAGTGATTTGTTTTCCTTTTATTACATCCAGAGAAACACTACATTAAAAGTACACTGTTAACAGTTGATTCATTGAACGCCATGTCTAATAATGGTCAAAGATAATCAAATTTTCTTGTAATTTCTGCAGCATAGTGCTGAAATTAGGGCCTATGAAATACCATATTTTTATGTTTCTTGGAAATGCAGGAAAACATACAAATACCACATGCTGGGCTGATTCAAGCATTTCACTATATTAGCATAAACATTTCTTTTTGAAAACAAATGCATAAAAAGCACAGCAGGATTGTAAATCTGGCATTTACGCACACGGCTTTTGCTTATGTAGTATTAGTAGTAAACTAGGGCTCTGCAAAGAGAAATTCACTGTGGCTTCATACAAGTGTAGGTGTCTGTCTGCACAGAATCCAGGCAGGATCAGGGCCATGTCCCTCAATAGCATTTCCTAAAAAGAATCTCCTTTTAGAACTATGTGGTATCATTAATATTAGTTGTTGAAAAGGCCTTCTGGGAGCTCTGTATTACCCTTCTGCCTTATCAGGACTGTTCCGTACTAGGTGGTTGCTAGTGCCCTGTCCAATTTAGTTTTAATTGCATTAGGGATTCCCTAGTTTAATTGTAATGGGATTTCCACTCTTGTTCCTTAGAGACTATTCTACTGTCTAACAGATCTCACTGATAGGATGTTGTTTCTTCCCTCATACTTAATTGAAGTTTTCCCTTTCTTAATATCATTGCATTCATGGATAATCCTACATCTGTCACAAATTTTGATGGGATACCTCTTGAAGACCTACTCTTTTATTTGGAGTCTCTTCCTCTGGTCTTTTGTAATGTTTCTTAATGCACTTGAAAATACGGTTCTACTGTGAAAAGTGACTCTTTAAAAATGATATTTGTTTTTACCGCTCTTAGCATTTCAGAGCCCATACAGAAAGCATGGACTAGATTATTTTTCAGTTCACACAATGAACTGAAGTTCTAGGAGTTTTATTTTTAAACTTTTTAATACATTGAATTAAAGAATAAATAAATGAAACTAAATTCTAATTTCAGAAATACTGTTGGCAATGGATGAGCAAAAAAAATCAAACGATTACTTCTCACACACCCCCACCCCAAAAAAACCAAAACAACAACAACCACCCAACAACACAGCTTGACTTTCTGATTCCATGCTGAGTTTGAGCACTGCTAAAGATCAAAATAATCCTTTTACTAATAAACCGAATTGATATGAACTTGAAGTTATTGACAGATTAGAAATATAGAACCACCATTTTTTACAGTTACATATCAGCCTTAGAATGAATTTCCAGCAGTGTCAACAATATAATAAGATCAACATTTGAGGAGAAAGAATTATACCAAAAAGTAGCTTGGTATAACTAACAAGGGATTTTTTTAAATGCATAAGCTAGTCAAAAAGAGTGTTCAGGTTCTTCCATCTTGGGAAGCAGTATAATCATATTTTGAATGTAGGTGATACAGATCTTACAAGATGAGTTGGTTTTATGAGACTTTTACCATCTTGTGAGCCCTGAGACCAGATCCTGAAATCTATCCCTTTTAGTTTTGGAGCTTACCTGGAACGAAATCATTGGGAGGGATTCAGATACAAGGATCTACTTTTGATTGGACAGACAATTGTCTATCTTTACTCTTTTCCTCCGTCTGATCATCCTCTCTCCTGAAGGCCACAATATTCATTTACAGTTTGATAAATGCTTCATTTCTTCCTTTTTTTTCTCTTGCTAGCTTCTTCTATTATCTTTTCATCCTTATCAATATCTAGTCCATTTGATCCTTCCATTTTTGTCTCGATGTATCCTCCCTTTGTGATTTATTCCAATGGTTTATAATGTGTGGTCTTGTAACAGGGCATAGGTAGGCCTCTCGATCTTCTGCCGTTTCTGCACCCACAAACCAGACAGCCCTCTACTTTGGAGCAATCACCAATGCTTTTTATTTACAATGGAAAGTCCCACCACTTTGTAGCTACAGACAGCATCAGGCTTACAGCCTCAGGGACTGCTAGCTTCTGCATCCAGCAGGGGAGAGTGGCCTCTAACTCCTTGGCTCCTCCCTTTCCTCTCCCCTTGGCCTCCTTCCTGCCAGCCTTTAGGTAGCCCCTGGCTAATGAGGCTGGCAGCTGTTCCCCATTTGCCGCTTAGGCCTGGGCTTACTCAGCCAGCTCCAATACCCCTTTTCTGATTGGAGCTGACATGACAGAGGTCTGGCTTAGGGTTTCCTAGCCAGCAAGCTGTCACAGGTCTACAGAACAGTGATGAGTGCTACTTGAAGGTTTGTAGAGAGCTGGCATGTCATATGATATGGCTCTTATCATTTCCAGCTGCTTCTGCAAGTGCCAACTTATTCTACAAAAACATTTAAAATGCAATATATATTCCTGAGGGATTTCTGTGCCAAAAAATTAAAAATTCTTATGACAATATTTTAAAATTCTGCAAAATTCTACATTTTTAATTATCAGAATAATCAGTATAATCACACTGGTTCCAATTATTTTGGTAATTTATTGAAACTACAGTACAGTAGATGGAGAATGGGAGTGGGGAGCATTGGAGAAAATCCCCAAACCCCTTGCCTAATATATCGTATCTAGGTTTGACCCTTTATTTCTAGTTATTAGTCAACAAATATATGTATCCATATGCTCAGTGCTACTTCAGAGGCAACTGAAGAGCAAATGAGGGCTGGGGAGTCAAACTCACAATTTATATTGGCTACTGACTCTCTCCAGAAAGGTTAGTAGCAGACAGGTCATGCAGCACATTTTGATAGGAAATTTTTTTCAGCCCAAACATTTAGACCAGTTCTAATCAGTAAAGCACCTATTTATAAGTATTTATAAGGCCATGCTGTCCTTTATACCACTCTGGCAATGTAAATGAATCTTAAAACTTTTACACCTGTTTTATACTCCTGGGAGAATTCACAAAGACAATGGGAACAATTCACTAAGCAGGCAGGCTGCTACATTCTGCCCTGCCTAAGGGAACAGAGGCCGGTGGAGGGAGCTGGGCAGTCATACGTGTGAGAGAGAGACACACTGCCTCACTCATACCTCCTCAGAAACACCCCGAAGTCCTGCCAATCCATGCCTAGCATGCCACAATAGCAAGTGAGAGGGATAGAGTGTCTCTCACACGTATGACTGCCCAGCTCCCTCCCCCGGCCACGATTTATGTCTCTATTGGCTGCCTGGGTGCCTGAACCAACCTACCAGAGCTGCTGGGGAGAGGCACAACTGCTTTTGTGGCTTCCCTTTCTTCCTCGTCAGAAGTCATTTTTTCTGTAAGGGAGCAAAGAAATCTGCAGCGGAAATGAATTCTGCGCACATGCACATGCACATGGATACTTTATTATCTAAAATCAGCATATGAAGGTTTTCAGGAAACTGAAATACCATTGCACAAGTCATCCAATCAGAAATAATACCATGTCAGTTATGGTAAGTGCCCAACACAGCACTAATGTAAAAGTTCAAATATTGAATATTTGCAATTAAGTATTTATAAGCTATTTGGGAAAAAAGAGAAAAATGCAAAATGCAACGTATAGATGATCACTCAGCTATGCTGTGGCTTAACCAGTAGCTGCTCTGTGTCTTGTTCTGGGTATTTTGTTAGCTCTCTGCTCTTAGTCTTTCTTTGCTGGGATTGCTGAACCTTGGCTATTATACCTGCCTCAGCTCCACCACTTCCTTTTCTCTCACTCACAAACCACCAGCGGATAACTTAGTCCCTTCCTCATCCCCAGCTTCCCAAGAAAATTCTAAACAGATCGCCACCTGGCTATCAGAATAATCAGCTCACCAAAGTACACTTAATAATAATTTGCCAACTGCTCAAAGGTTCAGAATTTCTACTTACCTCTGCAAATGATCTAGATATATCATTAAGGAATTTACCTCTGCTGCTAACTAATAATTAGGTTCAGGCAAAATCCAGAGTTAAAAGGTACTGTGCACGGCCAAAAAGAAAGCACCATTGAGTTCCCTGACATTTAGAGGAAGCTTGCCTAGTGCTGCTTCCTTTTGTAGTAGTCACTGCAGCTTCAGCCTCACTGTGCACTGTTCTGCTTTGTGGGTCTGTGCAGAGAGGAGAGAAGGAACATGATTTTCTCTCCTTCCCAATCCTTTGAGATGCTGTGGGTCCCTGGTGGAGCAGAGGCACAGCAATCTTTAAGTTTCCCAAGTGTAGGGCATGCAGTTCTGCTTGGCCCTTTAGCAAGCCTTGAAAGGAAGGTGAAGAGAAGGTGTTTCTTTCAATTTCTCCACATCGCCTCCTTCCATCTCCCCACATGCACATACACTGCACCCACGAAAGGATCAGGCAGAATCTGACCCTAAGGGAATGTCAAGGGGCCAAATCCTGGAACTAGTAGACAGTCCAAGAAGCCAGGCTATATACTTGTGGACTGTTTTATTAGGTTTGCAATAATTCTTTCCTCTGCTCCTCTCTAACAACCAAATAAACTATGTTAGTGGATTCTGAATTATATAACTTTCACATAGATCAGATATATTTACTGGGTTACTTTACATTAGCAAGGTCAATGAGAGTTCTTCGGTTAAATTGCACCCCCTAATTAATTTAATAATTGTGTCCCTATGGTTGAAACATTTGTCTCTCTGACTATAGAGACATGAGTCAATTACAAATACAAAAGAATAAAGCATCCATATCAGGGGAAAAAATCTGTTTGTTTTTTTTCTAGATTTTGAGGCCAGAAGGGATAATTTGCTCATCTAGTCTGACCTGTGTTTGGATAAAGCATATCTTCCTGAAAGACATGATATTTTTGAAAGGGAGACTTCAAGAGATGGAGAATCCACCACTTCCCTTGTTAACCCTCCAAAGTAATGAGGGAAGTATAAGATACCATATATTAAACACATTGGGAATACCTCTGAGCAAACCTTTCTGCTTTTACTGTATATTGTGCATGTTACCCAGATACCAATAATGTGCAATATCTACACCTAGTTAATCCTTTATTTTTCACTAGTTTTTTTTAATTTAAAACATGTCCACTTGTTCTACTCTATTATCATCATCATTATCATCAATTTTTTCAGTCTATCATAAACTTGTATGTACAGATAGAACTGCAGATAAAGGCGGGGGTGAGGGGGAAGCTATCTAGCTTGTTGTCATAGCTCCAGTCAATAACTAGATTTCCCCAGCCAGCCCCTCAGTCCAGCTCCCACTATGCCTTTCCTGTCTACTGCCTTCTTTCCCACAGACTCCAATCCCCCAGGCTCCTTAGACATATGAAATTCGCTAGAGGGAGTCCTATTCTGTTTACCTGCTAAGTTATGTGCATCTAGGCTACTCTCTGGCAGGCCATGTTAATTCCACAGCTGGAGAAAGAGCCTCTCTAGAGGAGTTACATGTTCTGTTTCCTGGGGAATATTTGCTATAAGACACTGCTCTTTCCACTTCCATGCCAGCTGTTCCTGAGCTCAGAGAGGGAAAACAATCCAGCAAATTCTAAAATAAAACAAGCAACGTGTTTGAGTTAGAGGAGTGTAGTAATGTACATATATGTATTAAAAAGTATTGGGCTTGGCTCTCCTCTCACATGTATTAACATGACACCCTACCTCAGTGGAATTACTTCTTGCAGGTTTTACACAGAAGCAAATTGGACTAATTGTATAAGAACAAGAGCAATAAATAGGACTGTTACACATGTAATGAGAGTGCAATGTTACACTCTGTGGTAACAAGTAATGAGATAATGTAATTGTCATAGAGTATCCTACGGTGATACTTTGGGTATGACTACACTACCCGCCAGATCGGAGGGTAGTGATCTGTCTATTGAGAATCAATTTATTGCGTCTAGTGTAGACGTGATAAAATCGATCCCCAATCGCTTTGCTGTTGACTCCGGAATTCCACCGCGGCAAGAGGCGGTAGCGGAGGCGATGGGGGAGCAGCAGCGGTTGACTCACTGCCATCCTCACGCCAAGTAAATTGACCTAAGATACGCTGACTTCAGCTACACTAATCACATAGCTGAAGTTGTATATCAGATTAGGTAGACCCCCCCACCCAGTGTAGACCTAGCCTTTATATAGCATAATACTGCCCTGACTTCTAAGAAGAGCAGAAAAGTTTGGACTGACTGAGTACACTATTTCCATGTCAGGAAAGAAATGAGAGGACATTTGCTTTCCTAGTCTAATGTATACATCGTTTGTTATTCACTTGAATAAAGAAGGATTAAAAGCAAAAGCAGTAGCAAAGTCCACAAGCAACAAGCTTCTTGGTGTTACCACAACATGACTGCCCATCACCCTGAATCCTGTGAAAAGCAAGAGTAATGTACTACCAAATCAGAACAATAGCATTTTGCACCTGCTTTATACAGATGTAAATGACTGCACAAGGTACACACTGATGGTGAATCACATCCTGTACATTCAGAGATTCCAGGCATATTGCCAGCTTTGAAGGTGTGGGCAGAGAGGTGACAGTGTTGCTCCGATGTGATACTGTGGTGATACATAGATACCCCATGAGAGTGTTAAATGTTTTACGTACAATAATATGTTGACCTTTTAGAAATAAAAATTATTTATCTTAGATACTTGTGTGGCCTCATAGTATTTGAGCACCTTATAATGTATAATGTATTTATAGACTCAGACTCAGACTCTAGGACTGGAAGGGACCTCGAGAGGTCATCGAGTCCAGTCCCCTGCCCTCATGGCAGGACCAAATACTGTCTAGACCATCCCTAATAGATATTTATCTAACCTACTCTTAAATATCTCCAGAGATGGAGATTCCACAACTTCCCTAGGCAATCTATTCCAGTGTATCTTCAACCAGCCCCAGTGAGGTAATGCAGTGCTACTATTCTCACTCACTTTACAGATGGGGAACTGAGGCACAGACAGGCTAAACAACTTGCTCAAAGTCCCACAGGAAGTCTGTGGTGGAGCTGGGAATTGAACGTGGATCTACCAAGTCTCAAGCTAGTGCCTAACTACTGGACTATCACTTTTCTTATAATAGAAACTAAGTAGGTTATATCAAGGAGATTTTATTTTGGGAAAAATTCATATTCATATTAATATAGTTCAGTTGCTCCATACTCTACCTTGTAATGCTAAAGAATTATATTGTTATTGAATGGAGCTGCAGAGAGCTACATGATCATTATGGCATTATTGCTTGACATGGCTGTAATTAGAAAATTGCCCACACCAGGACTCCAGATCTGAGCAACTCTGAACTTTGAAAAGTCATCAGTCTGGATTCACATCCCAGCTTTCCTCATAGCTGGATTGAAATCCAAGATCTGAATTAAACCTAACTTTGGAACAGAATAGCTACAGGCTCAAACACTGCAGGTCAGGCACTTCTATAATGGTGAAGTTTGCACCTTGACTTTGCCTCAGTGGGGAATGCATGTTTCTTCTTCTTATCTCTTTCTTACTTACTGGACGCAAGGAGGGAAGGTTCTTGCCCTCTCCCTTTCTCTTTGGATGCCTGGGGGAACAGGCCTGTAAATTCAAGATTCCTCACTCTTCTTCCTTGCCATACAGTGATGAGAGTTCTCCTGTGATAAGACATCAGGTTGCTATGATCAAACCTACTGCCTTCACAAGAGCTTTGTGTGGTCCTCTAAAGAACTGAGCGTGACCTTAGAGCTACAGGCTAAAATCACTCAATTAAATAATAAAGTGTATTTAGAATAGATATATATTATAGGTTTAATAAATATGTAGTAGCCTCTTTTTTGGTGTAAAATACCTTATCTCTTCATTTAGCAGCCACCACTTTGATTAGATTTAATTATTTCTATTTTTCCATGTACATTTATGGTTTACAGGAGCATAGTTTGTGTGCACCTTCTTGCCCCTGATGGAGATCAGTTTCAAATCAAGAGTGCTTTCTCCTAAATGTAATTGTTTTTCTCTGTGGCTTTCATAGTAAAGGTGAATGAGAAAGACTCAGCTTCTAAATGAAGACACAGACCATTGTAAATGTTTTATGTATTAAATACTTATAATATTTTATATTATATTATTTTATATTAAATATCAAAATATTTTTGAATTATACTGACACTTGGACCTAAAAGTACATTATGTCCTGTATGGAAAATAATTCTACAAAGAATACTTTGTAGAAATGTATAAACTTTCCACAGGTGCTTTGAATTAGCTTATATAATTTAATATAGATGCATAGTACTCTGGTACAATCATTTAAAAACTATAAAAAGGATCACTTGATTAAATTCTGTAACAAAATTTCTATAGAATACAGAATACTATTAAGCATCTGCAGAACCCACTCAATTTTATAAAAATATTTCATATGGGATTAATTACATCAATTTCTAATTTGTATATGTCCATCCAGTTTAAATACCCCAAACCTTTATTTTTTTTAATATGGTAAAATATATACTTAAAGTGAATTAAGAAACCTTGTGCCAAATTTCCAGACTTGAGTTAATATTTACAACCAAACTTAAGACCCTTCTGAAAGAGGGTTTATACAAACTGGAGATTGATGGTGGGGAGGGAAGGGGAATAATTGTGTTAGGAGGAGATTATTGTTTCCTGTAACAAATTGCATTGCAAAATTTTATGACAAAAATCACATATAATGCTCTGTGTTGGTATGATGGGCTACATCAGCAAGTCAGTGAACTTGGAACTGAATTACTGTAGGTAAAATCTCCCCCTTACTGGCAGTGCTACATAAAGGTTGTCTGTAAAACAGTGCAGTGCTGGTTGCACATCAGTGTCAAGTGTTCTGGCACCACAGGACAGAATGGCTGAGGGCAGTCAGCCATACCATGCAGAGAAAAGCACACAGGTATATTCCTTTGGAAGAGATCAAAGTTCCTTCTTAGCATGTGGTAGAGGACAGAATATGCACTACTAGGTGAAGGAGCTCGTTCTTGCCCTTTAGCTGGCAGGCCAGCCCCTGAGGATGATGGTACACTGACAGATACACATTCTATACTCCTTCTTGAGTACTGAGTTGAAACAAGGCCTTTCAGTTGTACGGGAGAAATGGGAGGAAGCCTCTTCATGTGCTGTTTTCTCTCTATACATCCATACAACAGTGTGCGGGGTTTAGTCCTGTAGGTTTATTATAAAATTACGATCTTGGCACCCTTGGGAACTTGGTATTTGTTCTACATTGAGAAGATAATTTCTCATCTGGACGTTAAATGAAAAAAAGAGGGAAGAAATCATAACAAAAATAACTATTTTTACAAGGATTGAGGACCAGCTGATGTGGAGTTCCACAACCTGGTATAGTTCCACTATGTTCCCCTTCTGCCCCAATGTCATCCTTTCTGTCTTAAAGATTAACTCAGGACCAAGCTGCTTCTGAGTGAGTTGCGGCATAGTGCTTCATTGTTGCTGCTGAGTTGCTATATTCTGAGATATATCTGAAAAACTGCCCATCTCTGTCTCTCACACACTCTCTCTGGAATTAAAAGTTTCTAGATGGGCATTTGAACACATATCAGTTCAGTTGCAAGGCACCAAAATAAGGCTAAACTCAGAAGCATCAGGGGGCTGATGATAGGTGTGGATATAGCTGTGGGATACCTGGATGCTGTGGGGCAACTAGAGATTGGCTGAAAGTAAAGTTAGTAGTTAGGGGAGGAAGGGATGGGCATCCCCAAACTAACACTTTCCCAGATACAAAACTATCATGCTTGGTCCTAGCAACAAGCAGTCTGTGTCCCCCTCCCAACAGCTGAAATAATGTTCTATTCCCCTCAGTGACAAAAATGACTAACATGACTTCCCAACACTTGCCTTTCACTTGCCGTATTCTCCACTGCAGTCTTTTCCACTGATAAGAGCCTCTAACACCATACTTCTAGCTACTAAAACCATTGACTGCATTCTCCATGAAAATCCTCCCACGTCCAATTCCTCCTCTTTAATCTTATTTTTGGTTCTGGTCCTTGGCAATATATATATTTTTTAAATAATTGGATCTTGTACTGATCAATAGCAATTCTTGATTTGCTGTAAGGGATAATAAACTGATTCTAATGCAATCTAAGTGGCTATGAGTAAATCTAACAAAAAATTGAAGGACAAAACCCTAATGAATGGCACTATTATCATTTTACACCCACCAGAAAATCCACAAATCAGGGTTCATGAAGGATCACTTTACACAGCTTGTCATTCTGCCATAAGAGGAAAAGGAAGAAATACTTGGCACATCAGCTCTAAAAGCAAGTGCATTTGGAACTATGTTTATTAAAGCATGAATAGGGTAAATTAATATGTTATGACTAGAGCTGTGCAGAATTTCAAGGCAAAATGAACAATAACTGGGAATGTACCTATTTTTGAGTCCATGAGGCTATCATGAAAATCTATTTGCTGCTGAAGAGTGGCACATCTGCAGAAACATGATTGAAGCTGGACAAGAAGCTTTTTCCCTTTGGATTTCTGTGAAATTATAGTGAAGTTGCAAATACCAACTTGCCCCTAGCTGGAGGTTCTGGTTTCAGACCCATCTCTAGTTTAAGACACAATTAATCAGAGGAAACTTGGAGAGGATAATATATTCCATATACTGACAGGCCATTATTCAATAACTAAACATGGAACCACCTCCCTTCCTCACATCTCTAGTATGTACTTAGCTGAACATATGTTGTGTTTTGCTGTTCCTTTCGGCCTAGAAATCATCTTTCCCCAGTAGTGACCCCAATATTTCCTTTTGATTAACCATTGTATATAAAATGTACACATGCATACATACACACAAACTACTAACTTGCTTTATTCTCTGAAAAAATGCTGGTGCCACTCCTATCCAGAATACACAACTGCCTTTTTATTCTTCTTCATCTTCTTCTTCTAAGAGTTGGCTGAATTATTTCATACTTTGAAATTTCAAGAAAAGGGGGAAGATTGAATTGTTTCTGATTTCCACACACATACACCCTTTAGTGCATTCTCCCAATTCTTTCTCTCCCTCCCCACCCCGTCACTCAAAGGAGAAGAAAACTGCTAAGAGAATCTTCTTTATGTAGTTCTTGTAGGTCTCAGTTTGCTCTGTTCAGGTCAATGTTAAAACCCTTCACTGATTTCAGTGACACAGGATTGGGCCCATACAGCCAAGTCCTGTGTTGGTTAGGATGCATCCTGAAGTCGGGGGTTAAAATAAGGGGAAAGCATGGAACAACACAGCTTTATTTCTCTGTAAAAATGGAATGTAGAGCTCCCTCTCCTTGGCTGATATGGTGAGGACATATGAGGCAGGGGAATCTAAAGATACAACAGGAAAAGCTGGTTCCTGATTCAGGAGTTTATGGGGTTCCTAGTTTTCCCAAGGTATTGTAGGTGGGGCAGCAGCACCTATCATGGAAGAAGAGATGTCTTACCAGAGTTATCTGATCCAGTCTTCTCCTTTAACAGACAATCAATCTGTCTCCTCCACCAGTTCCCTTTCTCTCAATTTAAATAAGTGACAACATCTATGTACGGATGTGGGGACTAAAACCTGTATCTTCAGAGCCTGGACCAGCTGATATTTCCCACAGGAGGAAACACTTCCTCAGGAACTTGGAGTGACAGTACCCCAAGGCCAAACATCCTATTTAACCCTGGAGGATGCCTCAGGAAATTTCCTGGCCAACAACACAGACTTTGAGTCTTCTGTGACTGCAGACCTCACCTCATGTCCAGAGCTTTGATCTCCGATCCTAGCCTGACTATTGGCTGATCTCCAGTCTCTACCTCTTGAATGACTCTGACCCTGATTCCAGCCTGGTACTATCTCTTATCTCCAGTCTCTGACCCCGGCTTGATTTTGACCCCGACTCTTTCTTATTTAATCAGTGTCTAGCAATTCCTCAGACCCCTGCTCAAAGACTGCTGTTCCTGATGTGTGGACCCCAATCCAGCTGTGACTACTAAGCCAAACTGCCCACTCCCCAGTCCTTTATAGTTTGCGCAGCTCCAATTCTGAACCCCTCCTTGGGCACATCTTAACAGGGATATGGAAAAGAAGTGTCACCATCACCCACTGGACCCAATGGGGCACCAGATCTGTAGGAGTGGATTGCACAACTCCAAACCAAGAGTCATCTGCTGAGATCCCAAATGTTGCAACTCCTAATGGAAAACCAGATACTCAGCTTGCAGCTACCATGGTCCCAGGAAGAAAATTCCATGCTCCATGATTGAGTTGGGCCACTGTCCTCTGAACCGGGCCTCATAGTACCCTGACAATCTGAATGTTTTGATGAGAACCACCAGAAGTTCAGGGGGTTCCTGAGCCAATCTCCTTTTCCTGCTCTGCCCTCAAATGTATCCCACCAACCAAGCTCCATGGTGGAACTAGTGAGCAGTTTGCTAGCTGAAGAAGAGCTTGACTGGGCCTCCCTCAGGCTGGACTAGGACAGCCCAGTGTTAGTGGACTGGAATGTCTTCATGAAAGCATTTTCCACAATTTTTTTATGACCCTCATTGTGCTTGTTCAGTGGAAGCCACATTACGAAGGCTCCAGCAAGGACAAGGACCAGCTGCCTCATACGCTGCCCAGTTCTGTCAACTCATGGATGACACTGAGTGGAATGAGGCAGCCTAACTGCATCATTTTGGATGCGAACTCAGTGAGGAAGTAAGGGAAGAGCTAGCCCTCACTGCGATCCTGACCCATTTGGATGCTTTCACTTACTTCTCTTCTGCACTAACAGCTGTCTGTGTGAGTGAAAGGAGGAGAGGAGGTGCATCCTGCCACCATTTCACTCACACTCTACACCAAAACTCCAGGGTCACAGCATGAACCAATGCCGGTTAATTTGGGCCACTGGTGCTTGACCCTGGAAGAAAAGGAGTGGCAAGGGCACAATAACCTATGCTTTTATTGTGTAGCACCAGGACGTGCCATTGCTCTTGCCCAGTGTTTCTCAAATGGGGGCGGCCGCTTGTGTAGAGAAAGCCCTTGGCAGGCCGGGCCAGTTTGTTTACCTGCCTCATCCACAGGTCCGGCCGATCGTGATTCCCACTGTTCGCGATTCACCACTCCAGGCCAAAGGAGGCTGCTGAAAGTGGCACAGGTAGAGGGACGTACTGGCCGCCACTTCCAGCAGCTCCCATTGGCCTGGAGCAGCAAACTGCGGCCAGTGGGAGCCGCGATTGGCTGGACCTGCGGACGGGGCAGGTAAACAAACCAGCCCTGCCTGCCAGGGGCTTTCCCTACACAAGTGGCGGCCCCAGTTTGGAAAACACTGCTCTTGCTGGTTGTGGACCTTGACCCACAAGGAATTGGGAAATGTATAAGCCCAGACTGTGGGTGGGAATGGGGACAGTCAGAGCAGCATCAGGGCACTACACTATGGAACTTCCCCCTAGCCCTGGAAAGAAATTTGGTCTAGAAGATGCAGATCCTCCCACACTTACAAGTATGAAAAAAGTTATGTTCCATGGATGGGACCAAGATGATTCCCCCTCAGTGGGCACTGGTTAATTCCAGGACTACGTTCTCCACACTTCCCCCTAATTCTCAGCATCACTTGGCTGGACCAGCATGACTCTTGCATCTCCTTCTGTGAAGAGAGGATCATCTTCCTTTCTGAACATTGCCAGGTGGTCTGCGTGTGTGCAGCTGGTCTCATCTGTCTGGTGCTGGCTCTTGCAGCCAATCAGAAGCAACAGCGCCTGTGGGGGAACATCAGATGGTGATGGCTAGCTAAAAGGAGTCACTCCCAAGCCTGAGTCCCCATCTCCCTGGAGAGTATTGGAAATATGCAGACTTTTTTTAAATGAAAAATGCAGACACGCTACAGCATGATTACGACTGGTCTATGGACCTGCAACTGAGAGTGAAGGTCCATATGGATGTATTTATGTGATGTCTGAGCCAGAACTAGCAGCCCTTCTTGTGTACATCCAGGGAAACCTGGCCAAGGGTTTCATCCAGCACTCCACCTCCCCTCTCCGGTCCTTTTCATTAAGAAGGACTGAAAGCTTCACTGTTGCATAGACAGTCAAGCCGTAAACCAGGTGACAGTCCAAAATCAATATCCCCCACTCTTAATCTCAGAGTTACTAGATTGTATGTGGTCTACCAGAATTTTAATCAAACTGGACCTTCAGGGTGCATCAGGGCAGGAGAGGAATGGAAGACTGCCTTTTGAACCTGCTATGGACACTTTGAATATTTAGTAATGCCATTCAGGCTGACCAAAGCTCCTGGAACCTTTCAACACTTTGTGAACAATGTATTTAGACATATTCTGGATTTGTATGTAGTCTTCTATCTTTATGACATATTTGAGTTTTCAGATAATCCTGAGCACCATTGTTTCCACATTTGTTCTATCTGGAAAGACTATGGAAATATGGTGTGTTGGTGAAATTGGAAAAAATATGTGCTTTTGACCTGAGAATTCTTGGGTTGCATTCTTTCCCCAAAGGGTGTCAAGATTGACTCCAGAAGGCAGAGCCCATCTACAGCTGGGCAGTGCCCAGGACCCCCTGGGAGTTACAGAACGTCTCTGGGCTTTGTGAATTTTTACCAGCAGTTCATTCCAGACTTCTCAGGGCATATAACCTTGGTGAACAACCTCCTCCATGAAGCTGTCAGATTTGTCTGGATACCTGAAGTTCACCTCTCCCATTGTAGCACATCTGGCCCTAGCACACAGGCAATGCCTCCTATGTAGCTATTGGAGCCATAGTATCTCAGAAGCATGGTTAAAGTGTTGCACCCCTGTGTCTACTACTGCTGAAAACTTAGCCCTGCCAAATAGAATTATGAGATGTTAGATAAGGAACTACTCATAATTAAATCAACCTGTTGCCCGGGAACTGGGAGTGGGAAAGGTGATACCTTATTCCAGAAGAGAGAATACTATCAAGAGGGTGAGGAGACCTAACTGAGAACCACCCTGTCTCCTAAAATGTCAAAACTTCCTCAGTGCTAGAATACACCAAGTCCTGCTTGATCTAATCCCATCCACTTTGTGGGGTGACCTGTTAGTGCAGGAGATAATGGAAGAGCCTGAGTAAACAAGATCCAGAATAAAAATAGACTGTTCCACACATGATGGGATTACCTACCTTGTTGGTTGCATATATGTTCCACCAAGGCACCCCTTGCTAGAAGTGCTTCATCTCTGCCTTGGCACTTAGTTGCAGGTCACTTTGGCTGCCTTAATACTTTTTTGCATGGCTTCCTGTTTCTTCAGTGGCCCTATATCTGAGCCAAAATCCACATTGAAACCTGTGTGCATGCATGCACGCCCTGTTCTAAGCTCCCCAAAGCCTTAGTATCCTTGAAGATCCCACCTGGACCCTGAGCCTCTATCACCCTGGCCTTTGTACCGGAACTCTTTGAGTCTGATGGCCACGCAGTAGTCTTGAATGTTGTAGACCAACTGACCAAAACACAGCCTGCCCTCTGCTGCAACAATAGCTCAACTTCTAGTGGTTCATGTGATCTGTCTTCATAGGCTTTGAGACCATATCACCTCAGACCAAGGCCAGCAGTTCTGACATGAACTACTCTGGCTAATTGTTTGTGCTTTTATGTCCTCCATGTACCACCACCAGATAGATGGGCAAAGAGTGAACCAAGTATTAGAGCAATACCTATGGTGCTTTTGTCAACTATCACCAAGATAACTGGTTCCCCCTCCTTCCGTATGCCAAGTTATCATACAATAATGCCGACCACACCTCCGTGGGGCACAGTCCCTTCTTCACAAATTATGGAGTCCACCCAGCCTTGTCCGCAGCATCCCTGAACCCAGCAGCTGCTGACTGGATCCAATGAATTCACCATATACAGGAGGAACTTAAGGCACGAATTGGGACTACAAGCGATATGCAGACTGTCAATGCCTGGAAGTCCACACTCTCACTGTAGGTCAAAAGGTCTAGACTTCAGCAAAACACTTCCGTACAAACGGGCTGTCCCTCGAGTTAGACTACTAGTTCTTTGCACAATTCCAGATTTGTCAGCAAATCAACCCTATCAGCAAATCAACCCTTGCTTTAAATTGCAGCTCTCTCAATCCCTTAAGGTATATCCTGTTTTCCATGTATCCCTCCTGAAGCCTTACATAGAGGACCCCTTTCCTGATTGGTTCCAACAGCCTCCCATGCCAGTCCAGGTCCAAAGGCATGAGGTATAGATAGTCCTTGCTATCCTCATTTCTAAAGTGCACAGTGGGAGACTCTACTACCTAATTGAGTGGGAGGGCTATAGGCCTGAAGAATACTCCTGGGAACCCACTGTTAATGTCTAGGTACATGCCCCTGACCTGGTAACAAGGTTTCATCAACAACACCTGGATAAACCAGGCCCAGTGCCCGCCAGGAGGAAGGATGTGCTTGGAGAGGAGAGTAATGTAAGGATTTAGGGATTAGAAGCTAGATATGCAGAGCTTGGGATGGCTGACTTTCCCACAGTGCCACCTGAAGGCCATGCAGAGTCACAGCCAGAGAGAATAAGCAACACAGGAAATATCGTCCAAGGGACCCAGACTGACAGTACCCTGCAGCCCTCTGATTGGCCAACCATCCTATTTAACTCTGGAGGGTGCCCCCAGAAGTTGTCTGGGCATCAAGACAGACTTTGCACCTACTGCGACTCCAGACCTCACCTCATCTTCTGGTCTCCGATCCCAGCATGACCCTGACTCTTACCTCCTGACTCTAGCCTGCTACTATCTCTGGTCTCTGATCGAAGCCTGATTTTGATCCCAACTCTTGCTTATTGAACCCAGCTATAGTGATTCCTCCAAGTCCTGCATGGAGACTACTGTTGCTGACATGTGGACATCAGCTCAACTGTGACCACTAGGCAATACTGCCAATGTCCTGCTTCCTTACAGTAAGACAAAACTGATGAGCTTTCCCTTTTATTTTTGATGCACTTTACCCACTGACAGGTAAGATTTCCTTCAAAGTCAATGGGAGGTTTTCTTGAGCAAAGCGTTCAGACTTGATACAAACAAAATCTTTCTCTAGTGACTTAAATTTGCTTTGGGATACATAGCACCAACACAAAATCTTTAAAATCCTAGAGACCAGAAGTTAAGGGGAAAACATCCTACATTCCTTGCTAATTCCATATTGCTTATACTCCAACTTTATGCTCCCATTTCCGTTTCTAGTAGGTGTGTACCCAACTTCATCAATTGACTATGAACCTCAACACTGACCTTTTATGCCAACAGATGTGGTTCTCCTGTTCCATGCCTTTGGGAAGCTTTTCTGCCTTAATGTTGCTGTGGTTGCCTTTACAATTTTACATCTAAATGTAAGTTTGATGAATTTGGAGTATATAGTGCTACTACATACAACTATAACAGTCCCTCCATTTGATTCATCAGCAGGATTTGAACCCTGCAATTTCTGATCTATCAGTTCCGTCTTTAGCATTTGAGACACAGGAGTAACCTTAATGTAGAACAACCACTAATGTGCACTTGACACATATTTCCTGTGGATTACACAGTTATTTGCTGAATAGAAGCAGAAAAATGGAGATTAGGGATCCTGAATTCTTTCCCTTGGTATGGGAGGGGAGTACAGTGTAGTGATTACAGATATGATAACCAAATCAGGCACATTTTGGAACAAAGACTCTGAAAAGCAACATGGCTGAGTAAATAAAATTTGGGTCTGGATTCTGTTTGCAGCTGTTCCTGAAGTGAATCTGTGTAATCTTATTGTTAACATACTTGTGTATGGTGTGGGTAGACGCAGCAATGGCACATACTTGACTGCCTTCTAGGTTGGAGTTCATAGTCTTGGTCAGTATGAGGGTGTTGAAGTGCACAGAAATATAAATGGGAGAAAAGAGATTTGAACTTCTGGCCTGATAGTCCAGAGAATTTCCCTGAAGTGACAGCAGTATTTGGTGACGTTCTCTGGCATATCAAAGTTCCACATGTTAATCTGTATGACAATGGCAGTTCTGTCTTCAGTGCAGGCTTGTCTTGGTGCATATATTTGCAGCTATTTTCAAATGTTCAAAATAAACTCTGTGCAAAAATGCTACTACTCTGGAAATTGTCACGTGAGGCAAAGCCCAGAAGGCTTCAGATTTCTTGGAAAAGACATCCAAAAATAAATGGAGGCATTCCATTGAAAGTTTAAAAACACAGTGATTTTGGAACGCTTAGTACTTTCTCTGTATGTACTCACTAATCATCAAATCATATTGAAAAATTCAAATGCTACACAAAGTTTACATTCTTTGTTTTGCTTTTTGCCATTTTATGAAGATTTAAAAATGAAGATTTAAAACTCCTTCTAAATTGAAACCTTTGCTGCAACCTTAATTAGTGTGTTGCAACCAGTTCCACCCTAATATAAGGTCATGTCATCCTGTGATGTCAATGAAAAATTTCCATTGCTTAAAAAATGATTGCCCAGTATTAGCCATAGATTTATGAAATGTGTAAATCTGTTCCAGGTGGTAAAAATATATTCCATGCAATTTGCTAGGCTATTTTATCTGAAGAAAAACTACACTGAAATCTTTTAAGACTATTAAGGGTTTTTTTTTCTTCGTGCTAACTACCCTTCAGTTTTCTTTTTTAAAAAGCATTATTAGCCTTAAAATGGCCTTTAAAAGAGAGAAAGAGAGAGAGAGGAGGGGGAAAAAAAGAAAAAAAGATTAGCTTGCAGCAGACTTTCCTGGATTGCTGACATTTGCTTTCTCATCAAAATATAAGCAGCACAGTAAATTCCTCCCCCCCCCCCCCCACACATAGCGTATCTACTGGAACAAACCTTCATGGTTTCTTCAGTCCTATGTAATTCATGCATTTAATCCTTTTATTGGCCAACTGCCAGTAAATGGGGATGTGGGAGGGGTGGAATCACAGTGAAACTATATGTTGATGCCTTTGAACAGCCCAGAGTGAAGGCAGACTACATTTATTATAATCGCCTGTGTTTGGACTTACCCAGAAAATTTGCTTTTTATTTTTTTCTACACTGTACCTCTGTCAAAGAGAAACACATTCATATATTTTTTCTTCTCTTCATTTTACAGTACAGCCATTCTGATGTAAAGATGTTATTTAAAAAAAAAATCCATACAGCATACGATTCCTCCTGTTCAGTAATTTATGACTGGCAAAGTAAATGAAATAATGTTTTATAAATACTAATTTATTTAATAAAAATACAAAAATATAATATACATATATAAAAATATCATGATGAATCAACACAGACATTCTTTAACTCAATAAATATGGCAGTAATATTAATTCCTTTTTTTAAGGTATACTTTTTTCAGATTATGTTACAACACAGATGCACAATCTCCGAGCTAGTAATAAATGTGATGCAAAGCAATTAAAAAAAAAGTGTAAGTTTTCCATCTATTTATTATTAAAGGCACAAAAAGCCTTATTTTAGTGTCTTCTCATTGTCGGTGAGAATATTCCTTCAGGGGTTTTTAGGCAGAAAGGGTGAAGTATAGATTTTATTTTTATATTTAAATCAATCATATGAATTTACGTTGACTTATTGATTAAGCAAACTCTTACTAAGACAACACCTATTTTTTGTATTTTTTCCAAGTAAGAGAGTGTAGGCCACTTTATCTAGTAACATAGACATTACCTCCACTAACACTGACCAAGTCACAGATTACTTTTTCAGTCTCGGTCACTGTCATCTCCACCATACATGTCTGCCAGCTTTTTAAATCGAGGTCCCCAGTCACTAAGGTAATCATAATCTTGGTTGCCATCCATAGTAAGTGATTCCAAAGAGCTAAGTGAATTTGCTATAGAATCATTCCCTTCATAGGCGTATGTTGCTAGTGAATCGTAAGGGGGTGCGGTTGGGTCTAAATCATTTTCCTTTAGCCTTCGTTGAATAAAATCTTGGACATCAATGTTTTCCCACAGAGGTGCAGTCCTCCTTATCTGAAATATAGTTTCTGGTATAACATCTCTTCTCATCTTACTTTCTTCTCTTGCTTCTGGATTCCTTAGTGTTCCAATGTCAAAAGCCTGGGTATCCTCTTCCCCACCTCCTTCATCATTGTAAGTCACAATATTGTCCCGGACATCATCCTTTGAGATGATCAAGGGCTCTTTCTTTCTCTGCCTCTTCAGTGCTGCAAACAGCACAACTAAAACTGAAAACAAATAGATGATGAGCTGCAGTATTAGCCTAAATAATGAGATGGACAAGATAGTTAGCACTGAAATGGAGTTATGCACATTTGCAATGGACAAATAATTTTATAACTGAGAGAGGATGTTTGGAAAATAGGGAAAAACTACTATTGAACAATAATAAACTTAATTTTGATTCAGATATAAGAAGTACAAATACCTAATTTTAAAGTTAGGTTAAAGTTAAGGAATTGTGTTATTGATTAGGATTTGCATTTTCCGTGTCAAGCAAAATCCTGTTTTTCATGTTTGTCATTTTGTAGTTTCACACTAGAGAGGAGGTTTCTTTGACCATAGTCCCTAATAATGTTTAGTTTGTTTCATTTCTGTTCTGTGCAGCTTGCCATACAGATATTAGGGGTAACATTTGCATAAGTGAGGGTATGGCTACACCTGTGCTGCTGTAGCACTATAGTATAGATACTTGCTACAGCAATGGAATCACTGTAGTAAATGCACCCCCTTGAGAGGCAGTAGGTAGGCTGATAGAAGAAAAAATGGATGTAAACTGGCCATGAACAAATTCAGGATGGAAATCAGAAGAAAGTTTCTAACAATCAGAGGACTGAGGACTGAGGTTCTGGAACAACCTCCCAATAGGAGTTGTGGGGGCAAACAACTTAATTTAGTTTTAGGTGAGAGCTGGACAATTATGAGTGTGATTGTATAATAGATTGTTTGTGATGGTAGGGGTCAGGGCTAAACAGCCCTGGGGCTCACATCCAGTTTGACTTACATTCCCAAAATCTCATGCTTTAGGGTTTCAGCCAGTCATCTGCAGGGATCAGGAAGGGATTTTTTTCTCCAATATATTCGGAGCAGTTTTATTTTATTTTATTTTATTTTTATCTCCTTCCTCTGAAGCATCAAAGATGCCCATTGCCGGAGATGGAACATTGGCTGTGGAGGGAAGTGCTCTGAGGTGGCATCAAGCATTTTCTCTCTCACATGCTTGATTGGCTGGTTCTTGTTCATATGATCTGTGTCTAACAATGTCTAATCACCATAGCTATGTTGGCATGAATAGGTGTGATCCCTTGTGACAAAAGACACAAAAAATTCTGTTATGCTGGCAAAAATCACACTTTTTGCTGGTATAGCTTATTTCACTTGGGAAATGGGGACTGAAAAAAGCTACACCAGTAAAAGTGGGGTTACTCTAGTGCAGCTGTATCCACACTAGGAGCGCTTTGTTGGAATAGTATGCTGGTATATCTATACCTGAAAAGCTCTCCTAGTTTATACGTGGCCTAAGTCCCATTGACTTTCAGAGAGACTTAGGGCTTGTCTTCACAATGGAGCTAAATTGGTGCTGCTGCAATCTATGGAATGGCATCAATTTAGAGGGTCTAGTGAAGACATGCTCAATTGATGGGAGAGCACTCTCCCATCGATTTTTATACTCCTGTGCAATGAAGCAATGTCCGCAGGAGAGCATTTCCCATCAATGTAGCATAATGTGGACCCCACAGTAAGTAGATCTGAGCTACGTCAATATGATTTAGGCTCAAATTGCATAGCTTACATTGACTTGCAGCTGTAGGGAAGACCAGCTCTTAGGGTTCTAGGTGCCTAATTCAGTTTGGAAATAGGGCTTAGGAGCTCTATGTCACTTAGACTTTTTTTTTTAAAAAATTGCCCTAAGAACCTACAGTCATTAATAACAAAACTTTTACTGACTTCAGTGGCTTCAGGATTTGGAATCTAAGTCTGTACTAACAGCCATTTATTTAAACAACTGATCGTGCTGCAAGAAATACTAGTATGGCAATTTTCACCTTTAGATGAAGTGATTGAAGCTGAAGTGTGAGCCTCTACAACAGGAACTAAAAGACAGACCAGTAGCTAGGAGTTACAGCACAGTAAAGTCATCTGTGAATCAGATGTAGAAATGGATGCCTAACTCATGCTAAGAAGTAGGTTACACTTGTGCTCAGTGATATGAGCCAACTTTTACATGAGCACAGGTGAGCAATAACCTGAGCACTGGTGAGTAAAGGGCAGAGAGGGCATGCTGAGGACAGAAAGAACATGAACAGGAGCTGTATGCTTAAATGTGATCCACTGAATGGAGACAGTTCTACAGTTCTGTTCTATATAGTTTCTTTGTGTGGGCAGCAGCCATTTTTAGATTTTTTTTTCAGTTTTCCCTTATCATCAGTCAGGAATACTGGCTTGTAGACTCAAGTATGCTTAAGAACTCCACTTGAAAGAGCCAGATGCATTTATGAGGGCAAGCCCCTTATTGTTATGCTTCCAAAGGCTGCCATGAATTAGTATCTTTCACAGTCAGGTGCTCAGTGCCTCTTACGTAAGCTGTGCATGGCATTCGTGCTGATTTACCAGCTTCCTGTGCCTGCTTCCTCAGCATTTTCTCCAGTTGTCAAACCTGGCAGCCGCCGTCTTCATCTCCCTAACCCCACCTCACCAGTCTTCATCCTAAATCTCTGCATATCTCCCGGTGTCCTTGAGGTTGTCCCTTCTCTCTCTCCCTGTTCTTCCCTCTTCCATGCCCACCACCAGTCACCTGCCCTACCCCCTTCCACTTGCAAACATTTAAAAGTTACTATGTATATAGCTTCTCTGTTATATTTTCTATGCACATGGTTTTAAAATATAGAAACTATAAATGACTTAATAACTGGTGTAATTGTTAATTTTGTATTATTAGGAGCCAAATACTGTCATCTGTACTCTGTTGAGTGGTACATTACTCAACTTCATTAAATGGGGACTACTTGTCAAGTAAGATAATACTCTGCCTGAGTAGGGGTAACATAATCTAGACCTACATTACTATTTGCCTCATATCACATCTTAGTAAAATAGTGACATTTTAATCCTTGTTTTCAGCTTTCTTTTGAGTAGTTGTAATGACTTATAGTCCACATTCAAACCCTCCTATTACAAGGTAGTTAGTGTGGAAAATGTCCATATTAAGGCTTTTCTGTAGTCACCTGAATCAAGGGCTTTGTAGAGTGACAGCAGGCAATAAAGCAGTGACTAGCACGTGTGTATTAAATTACATATAGGTCACAAGGATCACTTACCTAACAGTATAATGATGCAGAGGAGAATGGCAATCAAAGCACCTGTGCTGAGGCCAGCTGAAAGAAGCAAAGCCTCAGCATTACAGGACTGCATATTCCCCCGGCTATCGCAGGCACACACTCGAATTGTCAGCGTGCCGGTGCTACTCTGGATTGGATAGTCATTGTCGAATATTAAGACTGGCAGGAGATAGGTACTCATTTTACTGCGGCTATATCCATTTCTTCTAGTCAGAATCCCTGCTGTGTTATCTGAAATGGAGGAGCAGAATAACTGTATGTGACAGTGTGATGTAGTCTCTGGCACGGGGGAAAACAGTGAGATGGCATGCTGGAGTTACCAACCCTCCAGGATTGCCCTGGAATCTCTGGGAATTAAAGATTAATCTTTAATTAAAGATAATATCATGTGATGAAACCTCCAGGAATTCATCCAACCAAAGTTGGCAAGCCTATGACATGCAGGAGCAGAGTTGGTTACCTTTGTTGTCAACAACAGAGAAGTTGGGATGAACTGCAAATTCTGGCACCAACTCAAAGAAGAATTTGTGGCCTCGAGGAGGCTCATCTTTGTCCACAGCACTAACAGTCTGTACCAGCTATAAGGAAAACAAAGTATTATGTTCTTAATGTTTTTTTTGTTATTTTTTAAAAAATAAGACAGCATGTTCTTATAACATATTGGAAAACACCCAATGCAATTATATTTGAAGAAGCAGTGCCCAAGTGTTAGTGTGCTATGTGGTGGTCTCATGTCAACACAAGGAGAGCTTCTGTTAAACAAATCAGCTCTTTCATGTTTAACTTCACATCCACCTAATAACACACAAACAAGGGCTTGCTCCTCGCTGCTGCAGGCAGCTCTCTATTCTGATTAGTTCTCACTGCCCTGTGTTGCTGTGTGAAGGGTGCCCTCTGACCAATCCAGCCTCCTCCCATGCCCTTATACAACATTAGCAGCTACTTGGGTTCAGTTCCTAGTCTGAATCTTTTTCTCCTGGAGATACAGTCAGAACATTGCAGAAGCAGAATTCTCAGCTGTTGGGGCCGGGGGGGAGGAGAGCGGGAGAAATGCCTTGCATCACCCTAAATGGACACCTCTGGTTATGGAATGGCACTGGTGAAAAATAGAGGACGGACAAGTCCAGTTGTGAGGGGAAGATAGTAGCACTGTCGTAGGGCCATGGGAGCCAGCATGCATAAAGGGGGGCAAAATGTTCCTTCTGGAATGCAGAAGACTCCCCTGCAGAGGCCTTAAACAAGAATATTTTGCCCCTTTCCACCCCAATACTAAAATAGGAAAGTTCTTATAATAAAAAGCAAATGGGAGCCCCTTGAGCTGCTTGGGGCTCCAAACAATTGCTTAGCCTGTTTATGCCTAGCACCGGCTCTGCTCCCCTGCCACATTAAAAGTAATTTAAAAAAAAAAGAAACAAGTAAGTACTCTAGTGTTTTTCAGACTAATTTAAGATGTTGATTGCATTGATATGGCTAAAGAAGGTAAAGTTGCTAAAACTGGGAAAGCAAACACAGTAAGGAAGAGTGAGTTCAGTACCGATGCTATATTAAGCATTGTGCAGTTATAAAGTGGTCATTACATTTACTATGTATAAACTGTGATAATTCATATGTACAGTAAAAATGACTACTGGATTGTTCACGTTCACTAACTATTGTAGTGCCACAGAAATCCAGCATGTTTTGCACTGTGCTGCTGCCGGCAGAGGTTTAGCGAGCACCCTCCGTACCCTCCGACCGGAGGGGGCCCCGCAAGGAAGGGGGCCCCTAAAAGTGGCAAAAAAAATCTAAGGTATAACTAGGTAAGTGACATTTATTGATGCTATTGCACAATCCATGTCGGTTTTACTGACAAAACCATGAAGTCATTATGATACATCATAATGCTATTGGCTACATCAGTTGTCTGTCGGTCAGTTTCGAATTTTAGTTGGACCCATTCAAAGAATGTGTATTTGCGTTCATAATGGCGGTCGGCGGATAAATGTTATTAATTTAGTTGTTTAGTTTTTTATCGTTTCCAATGCAGAAGCATGCTTTGTGATGTCTAAGAGAATGTATAAGAGCGGAGCTAGTAAACGAAAGGCAGCAAAAGATGCCGAGAAGGAACTTGAGAAAATTCCAAACTTGTCAACGTATTTTGTGCTGCAATCCAATGTACAGGTACAGGCACATGAAACGGACAGCGCTAGCAGTGACGAATCGTATCCAGAAGTATCCAGAAGTGCTTCAAGTGAGGTCGAAGGTGAAGCCAGTTGTTCTACCAAACAAACTGTGACAGATATTCCAGCTGCTGCCGGGAAAGAAGTATCTGAATCTGAACCACTGACTGATGATCCAGGAAATTGGCCGTCTATAATATTGGACAGGCAAGTGTGTGACATTGTTGCACGTGGCCCACCGCAGCAGAATGAAAGTTACGAATTTCCATTTAACGAGGAAAGACAGAGGTTCACAAGTACTCATTTCTATTGAACCATGGCAAATGGCGAGAAAATAAGACATTCATGGTTAATGTATTCAGTTCAGAAAGATGCCATTTTTTGTTTTTGTTGTAAATTATTTGGCACTGGCGACATACCGCTACGTCGTGGAACATCTGCTTGGAAAGCACTGTCAAAAAGACTTCAGCAGCATGAAACAGGCAAAGGTCATCAAGACTGTATGGTGAAATGGTTTGACCTTCGGTCAGGCATAGTAAACCGTACATCTATTGACCAACTCGAATTGCAGGCTTTTCTGAAAGAAAGAGATTTCTGGAGAAATGTTGTCAAATGCATGGTTGATGTAGTTATTTTCTTGTCCGAAAGAAACTTGGCATTTCGAGGAAGTAATGAAAAGCTCGGCGATCCTTCGAATGGCAACTTTTTGAGACAGTTTGAATTGCTTGCAAAGTATGATACTGTCCTCAGTGAACTTTTACAGAGGATTAAGAAGGCAGAGACACATATTCAGTACCTGAGTCCACAGATCCAAAACGAGCTGATTCAACTTGTTGCCAGTAATATTCAAGAGGCCAACATAGCGCAGCTTAAAAAAGCAAAATATTATTCAGTTATTTTGGACTGTACTCCCGACGTGTCACATGAAGAACAGATGTCTGTGGTGTTACGCTTTGTTGAATGCAACGGGTGTCAATATTCGTGAAGCGTTTGTTGGTTTTCTTAATGTTCATGATACAACTGGCGAGGGCTTATTGGAAGCGTTTCTTGAAAAGGCAAATAACTTAGGAATAGACACTGCTGACGTGAGAAGGCAAGCTTATGATAAGGGCGCAAATATGAGAGGAAAGAATAAAGGAGTTCAAGCCCGCATGCTAGAAATAAATGACCGTGCCTTGTAGGTACCATGTGGATCTCACACTTGGAATCTTGTGATCTCAGACGCGGCAAAGTCATCGAAATATGCCGTTGACTTTTTCGGTCTGATTAACAGAATATACTTTAACTTTTCTTCTTCACCTTCACGTTGGGATATACTTCAAGAACATATGCCAATATCTGTTAAAGGGTTATCGGACACTCGTTGGGCGTCGAGAATTGATACTGTGAAGCCATTGCGTTATCACCTTGAAGAATTGTGCAATGCTTTGTCATCTTTGTGAGAATATGCGCTTGAAAAGAAAGATGGCAATACAGCAACAGAAGCCGGTGTGCTTTTAGACCATGTTACTACATGGCCTTTTGTTCTGACTGTGTACACGTGGTACGATATACTATTTCACGTCAATAAAACCAGCAAATTAATTCAGTCACCAGATGTGTCAATTGACGTACTGCAGGCAGAAGTCGGTGCTACAATGAAGGTTTTGGAAGACTATCGAAATACAGGATATAACTCTGTGGTCACAAATGCACGTGAAATAGCAGAGCATATGGGTATTGAGCAGGTGTTTCCAGAAACCAGGGTGCGACATAAGAAGAGAATGTTTGATTACGAATGTGCTGATGATTCGAGTCGTCTTTCTGCTGAAGAAAAATTCAAATCGCAGTTCTTTCTTGTTCTCACTAATCAGGCCATATCTTCTGTTTCGTCACGATTTGACCAACTCATGGAGTGGTATAAATTGTTTGGATTTCTGTACAATGCTAACAGCCTGAAGCAGTGTCACAGAGAAAATGAACTGGAGAATCACAGCAAAAATTTTGAAAGAAAAATGGGAGACATTGATGCCAACGAACTCATAATGGAATTGAATCGTTTTATTTATGTCATCGAGAAAGAGAGAGGACTTGTCACGGCAAACAATTTTTTAACGTACATATACAAGAACAGCCTTCAGGAGATATATCCAAATCTTTGCATTTGCATCAGAATTCTTCTGACCACACCAGTTACTGTCGTTGATGCTGAAAGGAGCTTCAGCAGAATGAAACTGACCAAGAATATCCTGTGCTCAACCATGACAGATGACAGGCTTTCTGCGCTTGCAGTTATCTCAGTCGAGAACAAGATTGCCAGATCTCTGGACAATGACGCATTGATTAACCAATTTGAGGAGAACAAGGCTCGAAAGAAGCGCTTTGCGTAAATACAGAATACATGTACACTGTAGGCCTATGTATACATAATATGAACCCTGTATATTGTATAAAATAAATACCGCATTCCAGTTTCTGCATTGTAAGGGGCCCCGGACATATGTTCGGAGGGGGCCACGTTCTTTGTTGCTACTGCCCTGGCTGCCAGAGTTGTGGCTCTATCCAAAAGTAGAAGCTTTGGGCTTAATCAGGTGTCAGGATAGCCCAGTGGCATGAGTGAGTGGGTGGATTTCCCAGAGAAAGGATTTGCAGCTGGAATCCAGAATAAGTCTCAGCAGAGAACTCTCCTTACCACTTTACTCATGAACAGAGAGCTCCTCTAGCACCTGCTGTGAAGATGGACCTGCTTTTTATGATATTGCGGTGTGCTGAGTGCCTCATTTGAGATGCTAAATGTCTCCACTGTCCTGGGCATCTTCCACTTCCCTGACTTCAAAGGGGTTTGTTATCAAAGGGTTTATGCATGCAGCTTGTTTCACTGAGATTTTCAGAGCACATGCATTGCATTAACTGTCCAAGCAAAAGCAGTAACTGCTAAATAACACTATCTTAAGCTTTTGTAACAATTGAGTTAAGCACAGTTCCCTTAAAACACCTTTTTGAATATTAATTTCAATGAGAATTGAACACACTCATTCAATATTCTATATAGTTATTCTGCATCTCTCATGTTTGAGACCTATCTTGGACACTCCTGACAATACAGCAACAAAATATAGTAAAACACTAGATGAATAGTTGGATCTGGAGTAATTTAATTATAGTCAGTAGGTTAAATTAGGTGTAAATGAGAATTTGGCTCATCAGCTTCCTTGGCATTATTCCTCATTTACACCAATGTTGGGGAGATCAGAATCAGAGTCTTTATGGTTTCCTGTCATCAGAGCAGAATCTGTGAGGGAATTCATGAATGTCATCTTCTTTCATGATGAACAGAATATACTTAAAGCAGGATTATGCAATATTTCTTAAAATGAATGAGACTCTCAAGTACACATTAAGATCTCTACATTTTGAAAGCAAGTAGGATCCTGACACTTGGGGAACTTTTAAAATACATTTGGCCAAGTTCACACTCTTTGCAAAGGAGCTCTGTTGGCATGTCACTGAATTTATAATTCCACTAGCACTTTTTTCTCTAAATATTCCCAGTGTTGGTACCACTGCCACTGGCAGTAGCAATGGTGGATGTGATAGCATAGGCATGGATTTAGATAGCTACAACATTTAAGCCCCATGTCGCCAAAGTCTACAATTCCAGTGCCATTATAGCAGAAATGCCTTATGGGGGAAGGCTAGCAGAGCATCAAATCAATTGGGAAAAAAATTTCCTCCTGCATTTTTGTAGAGATCTGAAGGACAATGTGAGAATAAGAACATCAGGTAGAAGAGAAAGAATTAGAATATGTGCAGATATTTGTCCAAGAATTACTAGGAAACATCCAGAGAGAAAATACCCAGCTAGAATAGCTACCAAAGCATTGTAACTGAGGATCCTGTGGCTTTTCGAGATGTAATCAGTGAGATGTTTGTAAGATCCACATATGATTCCTTTCAAGTGCAAATAATATGAAGAGTGGGCAGCTGTGGCAGAAACAGAGAAACCTAATTACATTGAAAATTTATTGTGAGAATAAGGCTGCAGAAATGAAAAAAACAAACAAACCCTTATTACCTGTTAAAGGTATTGGCTTCTTGAAAAGATGGAAGAATAAAGGGGAAAAAAAATTACTGGCAAAGTTTTCCAAAGGGTGAATAAATCAAAACAAAAACAAACAAACAAAAAAATAGAACTATTATGAGGTTAGCTTTTGTAGATCTAAAAATCATGAATAAAAGAAACTAAAGTCAATCCTAGATGTAGAAATTAAAGAGACCTAGCCATTCTGATTTTTGGTGTGGTAGGGATACTGTAAAAACTAGGACATGATGTTTTGCTATGTAAAGTTTGTGGTGTCAAATGAAATACATGCTTTTCCATTTTGAAACAGTTCTGAATTTGGAATTGTACTCATGCTTCACAGAAACTTCAGAGATATCTGACATTGTAAGATTTATGAGAGATTTTTTTTTCAAGAAAGTGACTTTAACTCAAATCAAATGTGATTTTAGACCTATTGAAAAAATACATTCTTTTTCGTTTAGATGCTCTTGTGAATGAACTCGGATTGAAAAAATTCAGCATTACTGTCAGTAATTCTACCTTTCTTAGGAGAATCAGCGTGAGACAGCTCATTGGGATTTATAGGATAAATTCCTATTCTTGAGGTGATCACTCAGCTTTTCAAATGCTGATAATGTAAACCTGGAGTGTCCATACAAACACTTCACTTTTATGTGCAACACAGAGTAGTTTTATAGCTGTTTAAACAATGTAGGCCAAGCAGTGCAACCTTTCTTCATGTTGGTGAGCACTCAGGCCCAGATCCTTGAAGGTATTTAGGTCTCTATGTGATTTCATAACTTTGAGGATCTGGGTCTTACTTCCACTGAAGTCAGAGGGACACCCCATGAGTAAATGCTCACAGACGTGAGGTGGGGTTCCACAGTTGCGTAGGTGCTGGAATTAGGGGTGCTGCACCACATCCTGCCTTGAAGTAGTTTCCATTATATACAGGATTAAGAGTTTGGTTCAATGGCTCTCAGCACCCCAACTATACAGATTGTTCCAGCACCCCTGTTCATTCAGCCCTTGTTTATGTTTCTTTCACAGAGTGCCATCTCTTTCTCAGATATTGCAGATGATTTGATGCTACGGTGTTTTCTCCTCATTGGTCCAGACTGCTGATTTGTAAGTATCTCAGCATGCTTTAGAAGATTCTCTTAAAGGCAGAACGGAAAGTTCCTTTATAAAAATCCAAGTAAGTCTTTTGTATGAATCTTCATGAAGGGAATGGGATGGGACAGAAGATATTGCAAAATGTTTGGGGAAAATATATTTACCATGATATTTTAACAAAGACTTGAAACAACCAACACGTCCATGAGATGCTTGGCAATCTGCCACACAAACTCCTTTTCAATATGTCACTGTCAATATATATTGATTGTCATTATGAAATGACACCTTTCTTTGAAAACGGCAGTTTTCATTCCCTTTGCATAAGGCAGCTGTGATGTCACTCGCTATGAAACCAGGGAGATTCCTGAGGAGTTCAGGGAGGCTAATTTGTTTAAACAGTCCCTTCCTTGGAGTTTTCAAACAACACAATTAACTTACAGCATAAGTTTTGTACTTTGCAATAATGATAATGTATTGTTAACCTGGGGATGCTTAACTGTCATGGTTTCAGAATTTTGCTTTTGTTCTGCTGCAGAACAAGCTGATTGGAGTGTAGCTTTGAATTCAGATGAATGATTTGAGCTTTAAGATCTGGCAATTTGTGACTTGCCTGAAATAAGCATAGATATCGCATAATGCTAGATGGCTTTTCAAATGTCTACACTATTGTCTGTTTCACTCATGGTGTGTGTGAGATATCAAACATCAAAAATGTTACTAGTCCCCTGATTGAGCAATTTTTTATTTGCTTCAGTCTAGGGCTATGTCTATACTTACAGTGGCATATAAAGTACACACTGCCTGCCTTCCTAGCACGGGTATAAATAGCAGTGTAGATGGTGAAACACTGTTTAGGTGAGTAAAAACATGTCAGAACCATTGGGTATATACCCGACATGGCTCTCTACATACTCAAGCAGCGCCTCCCACATCTACAGTGCTATTTTTAGCAATGTAGGGTCCCACTACCATCCTGTTAACAAAGACTTTCCCTGCTGTCTCCCACTATCACCACCAGAGCCTTTCACTGGCATGTTGTCACTACAGAGTGCAGTGTGCACACAGCCTGCTTTTCATTGTGTCATGTGATTACATGTACCCTGGATGTCACCATTAGTGTAGACAAGGCCTAGGAGTGAATATCACAACTCACAAACCTTAGATCACTGTATTATCATTTTCTGAAATATGTTAGTCTAGTTATGTGCTGCACATATTTTATCAAGGGGCTTCCCCAAAAATCATCTCCTAAATCCATGATAAACTATGAAAAATATGCTGAGAGGGAGATTGTCATTGGACTTTGCTGAATGCATAGGAAGGAGAGCACAAAGAGACTTTTCTACCATGCTCCTCTTGGGATGATGTGACTCCACTATCCCCAAAGGGGTAAGTGTTAAAGGAACAATCTGAGTATATCAGTGATCAATCACAATGGTAGGTTGGAAAGATGAAGATGTATAAGAATCTGGGAGGGACTGTCCTTCTTAGGAAATCTTTCCAAAATATCTGTCATTTGATGCATTCTGAAGGCAAATGGTTTACTCGTCAGAAGTTGGCTCTTACCCCAGAGATAATTACCAGCATGTCAGAGGTCAGAAAACCTTTCCCCTCTTCCTGTGTTTAAAAGGATTGCAGAATTTTAATATATCACTCGACTAAGTCAATGGATGCCTACCCATAATTCAGCTACAGGTCTGTACAACAATGCATGATCAATATTTAGCAATGGTGTCATGACAATTATGCCTTTCCCTGCTCCTTCCCAGCCTGTGGAGAAAATACAGAAAAATAAAAGGAAAAATTATCATCTTCCCAAATAAGATGAGCTCTATCCATGTTCTGATGTTTGGGAGCTCATCAATGGCAAGAGAGACTATAGCACCAATGAGCAAAACAGTCTAGTTGTTGATCACTATTGTTAATGTGGTCTCAGCAAATATAGGGAGTTGGATGAGCTGATATCCTAGAGTTGAATTTTGCAGTCATTGATTCATGTTCTATTAAAGTAAAACTCCCTGGCTTCCATGGAGAGAATCACCTGACTCTGCCCCTAGTTCAGGTCAGGATCATGCACTGCTCTTAATGAGCTCATAGAACAAGGTTGTGAGAGACCCTTGCACAAGAGCCTTCCACAATAGCAGTCCTTGTGCTTCTGGAGCTCCATCACAGAGAAAGCGACACTTAAAAGAGGACAAAGATGAGTTGGGGCCAGGACCCTACTGCTCCCACCTTAGCCCACATTACAAGTCTGTGGAACAGATCTGGAACCCAACCTAATGATGAAGCAGAGGGTATATTGCCATGTGAAAAAAACATTTATAGAGATGATGCCCTTCCTCAATAGACTCTCTCATCACTGCCGCCCCTGGGATGTTGCAACTCGGTACTGCTCTCCCCATCTCCCCACACAGCTGCATCATAAATGCCACAATCTACCCTTTAATATTGGCTGACATTGAACACGAGTATTGTAAGCTGGCAATGAGAAGGAATAATTGATATTTCTGGCTGCTTCCTGATGTGAATGAGATTTAGAAAGTGGTGTGATTAATAGCTAAACTCAATTAAAAAAAATCTTAAATTTAACTAAATATATTTATCTTCTCTGTCTAGCCCTCATGCTGTGATCATCAGCGTTAAATGCACTGATGTGATGCAACGGGAAACAAATATAATTCGAACAGGTTGGCTGCTTTCGGTGAGCTCTAAAATAAGGTGGAATAGTACGAAATGAGTAATAGTATATTATAATATATTGTACATCATGCACTATTGTACAATAATTGTATTGTACAGTACATTAAAATAAGCAACGAAACTGGAGCCTATTTGGAATATAAATACTATATGTCCAAAATGTTCACATATGTACATTTAAATCCATAATTATATTCAGACATCTAATTAAAGGTGACTTGATTTTTAAAGGTGTTGAGCACTTGCAACTCCCAGTGAAGCCAACTTTACATAAGTGCCTAAATATGAATTTGGGTGCCAAACTTTGGATATCCATGTTTGAAATTTTTTACTTGAATCTCCTACTTGCCTGCAGCCACGGAAACCTGCAAATATCACATCCCTGCATATGTAACGAGTAGGAGGCAGTACTTCAGGGAATGATATTTGATGCAGCTAATGTCTGTAGCATTAGTACTGAATTTGCTATTTGGGCAAAATAATTTCTGGAATTATATCATAATTGCTGAGCTCATGCTATTTGGAAGGAGCATCTGAATAGCTAAATACCAGACTAACTAATGGGCCTCTGTCAGCTACTTTTTTTAAATGCACGTTTTCTCTAACCCTGCTGTCTTCATTTTTAGCAAAGTAAAATTTGGTGGGGATGTAATGGGAAGAATGTTGACTAACTGGAATCCACACAGATGTTACCCAAAGCCAAGTCAAATCTTTGAGCACTTAAATATAGAAATATAGAAAGATCTGAGGGCCAGAAACAAAATGGAGGAAATAATAAAATAATAAAACAAAAGTGTATGCAAGGGATAAAAGTATCTATGTAGATACAGCTTGAGAGACACTGCTTTAGTCCTTTATGCTCCTTGAGAATCACATTGTCTCAAAATTTCTAATTCTTGTCAATCAGGTAATGCGGTGGCAGAGTTAAGATTATTTTAATGACATTAAATGAGCTTTATTGTACTTTCTAATAGACTGAACATATTATTTTTTTTGCGGGAGGGGGAGCAAGATAAGTAGTGTCTCAATTAGAATATCTAGAGTTTCTAACACTTGTGTTTGTGGACACAACAGCAATTTAAAACCAGCCTTCTCTTTGAAGGCTTAAACTTTTTGTTAAGTGATAAATTATTTTCAACCTTTACTCCAGTTTATCTAAGGTTTCTGAAGAGGAGTGATCAAGTAGATAAATCAACTGCGAAATGCAAAATATTTGTCTCTAAAGTATTATTGCAGAATATGAACTTGAAGAATCAAAAGGCAAATGAAAATGTAGGCAGTTAGTCAACTAACTCCCATGGAAAGTCAGTAGGAGTTGGACACCTAAGTCCTATAGGTTGCTTTGAAGATCCCAGCCCTAATTTACACCCAAAGAATGGCCAGGTGTTGTGAATTACACATACACAGTTAGTTGGGAAACTAAATTGCAATTTGTGCATTAATGAGTATTCCATATATTTGAAATTCCACAAAATGTACAGGACTACCCAGAGTTTGGAAAGATATCATTTAAGAGAACATGACAAGTCGCCAGTCCGGTTGGAACTTGTTTGTGTTCATACCCCCAAAATAAAACTACAATAAACAGTAATTGGATGAAATTTCTAAGCTCATCACATAGGTCTCAAACCTTAGTCACGCATGAAAATTTATGTCACAGTGGTGAAGACATTGTATCTTAATTATAAACATCACATTATTTTATGACGAGGTGCTCCATTAGACTGAGTGTTTCATGTGTTTATTTCATTATCTGTTATAATTCCTACCGCTATTTTCATTTCATTTAGTATTGCTGTTACTGTATATATCAGGGATAGGCAACCTATGGCATGCGTGCCGAAGGTGGCACACGAGCTGATTTTCAGTGACACTCACACTGCCCAGGTCTTGGTCACCAGTCCGAGGGGCTCTGCATTTTAATTTAAAATATTTAAGAAGCTTCATTTAAAATTAGAAACCTTATTTACTTTATATACAACAATAGTTTAGTTATATATTATATACTTATAGAAAGAGACCTTCTAAAAACATTAATGTATTACTGGCATGCAAAACCATAAATTAGAGTGATTAAATGAAGACTCGGCACACCACTTCTGAAAGGTTGCCGACCCCTGATCATTAATGATCTGGAGGATGGGGTGGACTGCAACCTCAACAAGTTTGCAGATGAGACTAAACTGGGAGGAGTGGTAGATATGCTGGAGGGTAGGGATACGATACAGAGGGACCTTGAGAATTAGAGGCTTGGGCCAAAAGAAATCTGATGAGGTTCAACAAGGACAAGCGCAGAGTCCTGCGCTTAGGATGGAAGAATCCCAGGCATTGCTACAGATTAGGGACTGAATGGCTAGGCAGCAGTTCTGCAGAAAAGGACCTAGGGTTTACAGTGGATGAGAAGCTGGATATGAGTAAACAGTGTGCCCTTGTTGCCAAGAAGGCTAACTGCATTTTGGGCTGCATAAGTAGGTGCATTGCTAGCAGATCGAGGGACGTGATCATTCCCCTCTATTCGACATTGGTGAGGCCTCATCTGGAGTACTGTGTCCAGTTTTGGACCCCACATTACAAGAAGGATGTGGAAAAATTGGAAAGAGTCCAGCAGAGGGCAACAAAAATGATTAGGGGGCTGGAGCACATGACTTATGAGGAGAGGCTGAGGGAACTGGAATGGTTTAGTCTGCAGAAGAGAAGAATGAGGGGGGACTTGACAGCTGCTTTCAACTACGTATCAAATGGGGGTTCCAAAGAGGATGGATCTAGACTGTTCTCAGTGGTAGAAGATGACAGAACAAGGAGTAATGGTGTCAAGTTGCAGTGGGGAAGGTTTAGGTTGGATATTAGGAATAACTTTTTCACTAGGAGGGTGGTGAAGCACTGGAATGGATTACCTAGAGAGGTGGTGGAATTTCCTTCCTTAGAGATGTTTAAGGTCAGGCTTGACAGAGCCCCAGCTGGGATGATTTAGTTGGGGATTGATCCTGCTTTGAGCAGGGAATTGGACTAGATGACCTCCTGAGATCCCTTCCAACCCTGACTTTCTATGATTCTATGATATGATTCTATGATTTGACTGTATTATGTGCATCAAAAGTAATGAAAAGATGTGTATGAAAAGGAATCATATTGGCAATGAGGGCCTTGTATACAAACCAAGGCAATTTCAGTCAAAGTATGTTATATTATCTTTCTACCACACGGACTAACTCGTACAATTGGTGACACTGAGTCAATAACGTGAATAGAATGTGACTCAGTTGAGCCGTTGGCTGCACATCTGCCACTTCTTTTTTTCTTTCCTTTTCTAAAATAACATTGAAATGTATTTTCTGTTTCAATTGCTACTTTACACTTGATCTGTACTTCCTGGAGTTCCCCAGTTTATAAGGGGAAACCTACACATACAGTTCTTCCCCAAGAGGGCTCTAAACTTTTTCTATCATGGGCTTCTGCTTCTGGATACAGTCTAGCCCTTAACTTTTAATTCCTTAGAAATCCATTCCATACTGAGATACTTTTAATGCAATGTTTCCACGCAGAGTGAATGTTTATAGTGAAGGCGTAACTCTGTGAACAAAAATGTGAAAACTGAAATGTCAGCTGATCCCATGATAAATAGAGAGACAAGATGGGTGAGGTAATATCTTTTATTGGACCAACTTCTATTTTGAAAATTGTTTTAGTTTACTTGAATGATCATGGGGTATATTTCCTGATTTTTTTCTTCTTTCTAGTACGTGGCAGTGTGTGATGAAATTGGTCCAATAAAAAATAGCACCGTACTCACCTTGTCTCGTTAATGTATTGGGAGCAACACAACTACAACAACACTTCAAGATAATGAATTTTGCCATCTGAAATGGAATCTCCGCAACATGAGGATAAAGGAAGAAAAGCTTAACAGTGATATATACTTTGAGTAAATTCAAGAAACAAAACATCATCCTCAAAGGACTCACATGTATAACTCTCTGACCACTACATAAACATAGAAGTTGATGCAATAAAAGATACCTCATCCACGTTTTCCTAATATCCTGAGACCACCATAGCTACAACAATGCTGGAAACATCCATAATAAATAAAAGATTGTAATATTTACAATAGTGATAGAATATTTCAGTATATCCATATGTGTGTTTTGCTGCACTGTGTACCTGGAACTTTTCTTCTCTTTTCTCCAAGCTAGTAAATTGCTTCCTCTTTAAATCTGTTTTAGTTTATAAAAAGGATGTGTGGATGCACTTAGCATAAAGCAAGAGCCATCCTGGACCTTTGCACAAATTCAAATCTAACCCAAACTGAATCTTAACCAAGGTCTGAGAAAGTTGACATATCTTTATAGCTTTAAAATTATAGTTCCATATCACAATTTCTTGATTCTGGCAAGGACCAGAAATATGTGAGGTTTCCAAAATTGGGTTTTTGCCTATTTCAAGTTATCAATAGATCATATAATGCTTTGCAAGCATGCAAACAAGAAGAATTAGCTAAACATATGAAATTTTAGTGACTTATCCATAACTCCTTCTATAAAAAGAGTTTTGTGATGAAGACTATTAAATCATTACCTAAAAATAAAATATTGTGTATTTATTATATTAGAGCCAAATCTTGCATTCCTTATCCACCTGAAACATCTATTGAATTTGGAAATACAATAGGAGGATTTATTATGCATTATTTTTCATCCGTGCAAATCAGGATTGTCATGGAGATGTTAGCTTCTGTTGTGAATAACTCTAGAAATAAATAAAAAACAGCAACAGAAGACACAGGCATAAATTTGCTAGTAGAGTAAATATGCATTTACCTGTCCTGCTTTTGCATTTTCACAAACAAAAGTTTCATAATATTTGGCAAATTCTGGTGCATGATCATTTATGTCTAAAATCCTGATGAAGACAGGTATCTGGCTACTTTGTTTAGGATTATCTGGAACAAGAAAATAATTTATAATTTAGCTAAGGAATATAAGGACTGGAAAGATTTACAGTAAAGAGAAGTAAAATTATCAAGCATATTTTATCTACTTCTCCTCCACCCCCAAAACATATAAGAAATGCTCATATCTTTACAATTATGTTCAGTTTTCTACTGGTACATAATTTAATATAGTTAAGACTCATATTTGAAACCCATTACATTATTTTAAAAAGAAAAATGTTATAGGGCAAAACTACCTCAGTCTAAATTGATTTGCACTTGAAAACAGAATTTTAAATTATCCAAGGTGTCTGGTTTGTCAATGTATTCCAATCAGCAGTGAGTGTATACGTGCTTATTTTCTTCAATCTGTGTCCTAAAATGGAGTTACTGAAGGTAATCCAGGAGGGATAGATAAATTTTCTGGATCAATTCAAAGCCCTGTCTAACTACAAAGGCAGGAAGAATGTATCTGACGCCTTCATCGTTAATGTGCCACTGCAAGTAACCTCCTAGGCTAAATCATAGCCAATGGGATAAATAAAGTGAAGGAAATATTGGCAGTTGGGTCAGTGTTTGGAGAAAATAGCTTTCTTAAAGAAAAAAATGGGGTGGCTCATTCTAAAAGATAGTCTGTGTATCCAATACGCTCATCACAGCCCACACAATGTCAATCTCACTGCTTCCCAAAATAAAGGAAGAAGTTGCAAGGAGGAGAAAAATAGTGTCATAGAGCCCATCACTTAACTGTGGTGTGGTCCTATGGAAGATACAAGATCAAATTTTCTTTTCTGCCTGGGGGGAAAGGTAATATACTAACTTTACAGGACTCTGGTTGTGACTGCAGTTGGATTGATCCCTGCGTAAATTAGAGCAGCCTGAAGGCCAATCTAATGTCTGCCCATGGCCCCAAAGGTCCATTCTGACAGTCTGGGATTGCTGGAATGCTCTAACCACGCCATCATTTTCTTATAAATTTCCCCTCTCCTAGAGCCTGAGGGAGCAATGTAGAATCACTATGTTAGCTCTCTACCAATTTATGCAAGGGAAATCCTCAGGAAGCCAGTTATGTTGACTTTGTCCTCTTCTATACAGCTGAAGTGGAGCTCTGATTTTTTTTTTAATATGGCAAAAAGGAGGTAAATCATGAAATAAGTTTTGTATTAAAAGTTACCCCTGCTGAGTTTTCGGGCTTGTAGTTAGCAAATGATGTGCTTGGCTGTAACTTTTAAAGACAGACAAGGGTGAATCTGGTAAAAACATTTAAAATGGAAATTTGTTATACAATTTCCAAATTTCTGTGTTCTAACATTCTCTTCAGATAAGCCATCTCCAACTCACTGATTTCAGTTGCTATAACAGTGATATTGTGCCAGGGGGTTTCTTCCCGATCAAGTGGCTTTGAGATGAATATAGACCCATTTCCTGAACAGATGTTGAATATTCTGTCAAGGTCAGTGTGTCGATCCACAGAATATCTGTCAAGATATAATACAAGTGTGTATCACCTTCTTCTATTATATTTTCCAGTTTTGCTTATTAACCACCATTAAATGCTTCCAGTTTTAACTTAGGTAAGGCTACCTTAACATTTGAAGTATGGTAAGGTTCCCTGTACTTACTATAGGGAATAACTAGTGCAGAGTACGGTAAATACCAAGTTAAAGTTATTTAAGACTTTGGCTGTTTCTGAAAGATGGGGTGTAAACTCCATATGCTTAGCATAGCCTGTACAATGTCAGTTTCATGGCACTGGTCTTAAATAGGATAGAAGGGTAACACACCTGTATAGGAATATATTCAGTATGAGTCATTTTACAAAATATATTTTAGCCCAGAAATATAATAAATTCTGAAGGATAGTGAGTTAACTTGGACTGAATTGTCTTTGTTAAGATTTTCATGAATGATTAGAGATTTTGGATGCTTCAGTTTTTTGAGTGCTCAAACCTCAGACACCATCACAGGGACTTAATTTCAATAACCATTGAGCATCCACTTGCTGAAGATAGGCACCTTTGATTTTTCTCAGGATGGGCAGAAAATCACTAAAAAATACTTTTTTTAAAATTTTGGCTTTTAGATCTGAAAATGCAACAAGACTATAACCCAGTATTAATGATACATTGCATTTGTTGATCTCTCTTTTCCTTCCAAAAAAGAATAACTTACATTTATAGTCATCCTCTGATCTAGTGAGCTAGTGACCATTAATCACAAACCAGTTGAATGAAGAGTGTATGCACAGTTTGCTTGATGATATTATTTTCCCCCAAAATGTGAACTTTGAGAAAGTAAATAATTCAGAGTTATCTCACTTTCAATCAGAAATATAGCTGAAGCAGGTTTCACAATCATTTACATGGTCTATGCACTAATGTACAAATGGTCAGTGTTATGCATCTCAGTTTAGACAATAATAGCAGATGCGCTAACAGTTACGGCAGTAGCACAGCACCAAACATTTACCTCCTAATTGTTATGAGTTTCTCACAGTAATTTCTTATTTGATATGCTGTGCAAATGTTGATCATTAAATATTTAAGAAGTAGAACATGGTAGACAGTGTATCTCTAGGGGATTGTTTCATTGATTGAGCCTGTTGCAAGGTGTGATGCAGAGTGCTGAGTGCCATTGACCAGCAGAGATGCACATTCATCCAATAGAAATACACTGTCTTGAACATCTTATATAAGCTTGCCAATAGGGACAAATAAAGTAAAATAGCATTGCCCTGCGAATGATATAAGTGAGAGTTCTGCAAAGCAATGTGTGTTTGTTATAATCAGGCTTATACACTTCCTTTTGCCAGACCCCCAGGACGGCGCTAGTGTTTTTAGCGCCCTAGGCACATGGCCATTTCGCCGCCCCGCGCGCTGGTCCCGCGGCTCCGGTGGACCTGTCGCAGTTGTGCCTGCGGAGAGGGTCCGCTGGTCCACGGCTCTGGTAGAGCTGCCACAGCTGTGCCTGCGGGAGGTTCACCGGAGCCGCAGGAGCAGCGGACCGTCTGCAGGAATGCCTGCGGCAGCTCCACTGGAGCTGCGGGACCAGGGGACCCTCCGCAGTCACGACTGCGGCAGGTCCACCAGAGCCACCTGCTGCCCCTCCCCCCGCAAAATGCCGCCCCTCAATAATCCTGGCGCCCTAGGCGATTGCCTAGGCCGCCTAAATGGAAGCGCCAGCCCTGCGGACCCCCATACTTTTCCATTTGAAAAGACATACTGTGATGTATTAAGTCTGCTTGCCGTCACCAGTTCTCCACAGATATTTGATTGCTCAATTTATTTCCACTTGATCACCGTAGATCTGATCCTGTAATGTGCTCAGTGCCCTTAACTGTCACTTAGCTCATTTGTGTCCTCTACTGTCACTGAGCTCATTTGGAATTAAAGCTGCTATTTACTTCTCAGGATCAGACCATGTACCATTTGCTTTACTACATTTTGAGAAAAAGATGAAATGAGCATCTACATCTAATGCATTTTACACCGTGCATGAACTGATATTTACTTTATTGCATTCTTGGTGGTATCTGGATCTTGAGCTATCACTTGCCCGATGATAGTTCCCTCCTTGGCATCTTCATCTACTTCTATTATATAAGAGCTCCTGCTGAATATTGGAGGTTCATCTACATCTTCCACAGAAACTTTGACGAGAGCCGTGTCCTTAAATGGCCCCAAGTGGAAAAAGCGTGGGTCAGGATGAGTGTTGGCTGCCTCCACTCTTAAGGAGTACAGCATCCTGTTCTCAAAATCCAACTGCTAGAGAGCAAAGAATAAAAAAGTGGGGTCAGTTTACAAGAAATGTAAAAAAAAATTACAGCACTAAAATAACAGGGGCAGGAGTTATCAGGGACCGTATTAGCAACCTTAATCCTATCTGAGAGACCGCACAGGGTTCCTACATTGAGATACACAATTCATCAGTCACAGCACTATAGAGCCAATTATAGATGACTAAGGCACAGGACACGGGATTCTTTAACTTATTATGCAAAATGTAGCTTGGTAATAATGATTAGGTAGTTGGTAAAGTCACTTTCTCCTTTCATAGAACTGGAAGGAACCTCGAGACGTCATCTAGTCCTGTCCCCTGCACTCGTTGCAGGACCAATTATCTAGACCATTCCTGACAGGTATTTGTCTAACCTGGTCTTAAAAATATCTAATGATGGATATTCCACAACCTCCGTAGGCAATTTATTCCAGTGCTTAACCACACTGACAGTTAGGAAGTTTTTCCTAATGTCCAATTTAAACGTCCCATGCTGCAATTTAAGCGCATTGCTTCTTGTCCTATCCTCAGAGGTTAAAAAACCAATTTTTCTTCCTCCTCCTTGTAACAACCTTTGACATACTTGAAAATTGTTATGTTTCAAAGCAATTGAAATCTGCTATACTCTACACACTGTGATAAACTCAGGACAGACAGCTGCAAAGGAGGGGCAGGAATCAGTCCCAGAGGGTTAAAAGGCCCTCCTCCTTATCAACTGGGAGGTAACTACAGGTCAATCAGGTTCAGCTGAGAAAGGGTTACCAAGGTAGCAATTACAATCAGCTGAGGGGGAGCTACCTGAACTTAATTAGGATCAGCTGATTCCAACTTAGGGCTGCCTGAGACCTTTTTAAACCCTTCCCTGGGGAGGAAGGAGGGGGTAGAGCAGAGAGAGAAGGAGCCTTGCTGCCAGGAGTGTTGGAGCAGCAAGACAGCGAGCCTCACCAGGAGGGGAGGCAGTACTCTCTCCCACAAGAGAATAAAAATACTCTAAACAGGACTGGTGGAGATACGGGAAGCAGACTTCCCCTGTGTTACAAGGGGACCACATTACCCAAGCCTGTCTCACCAGGGCTAAAAGCAGCAGAGGCTGGGGAGACTGAGAAGGTGCCTTGCCACAACACACAATAGTGAACATTTTCCATATTGAAATCTTGCAAAGGGGATTAATATTAGTGATGGGCAAATCTCAAAGGCATCATCATTTGGGATAAGCTTCCAAAGTCTTGGATGTTCAGCCTCAATTTATATGAAATTCTTTTTTGGAACAATCAATCCAGAATATTAGAGCTAGAGCTTTCTCATGAGTGTATTTTTGCATTTCCTTATTATGGCCAGTATTAAGAATACCATGGGAAAAATCTTGTCTAATGGCAATCTGGTACATCAAATTTGAGATGAAACTTGGAAGAAGGGCAGAAAAAAGAAGGGAAACGGTTTTAGTATGGGTGATGTGGGTTTTCTTTAAAGGTTTTATTTGTTTGCCAAACATTAGGTTGGTTTAGCTAGGAGAATAACTAGTGTGTCCATTAATAATTACATCACTATGATAGTGGCTAGCTTGGTTTTATCATTTATATTCTATTCTGTATTTCATCTCTTACAAAGATGTATATAATTTTTATAGGATTCTAATTATAAACATGATTTATAAAACTGTATTTATAATCTAGTACTGACTCAATCAGAAGTGCAATAGAATGAATTATTTGGGTCTGAGTTTTTCAGAGATCTTGACTATGATATCCAGCATATTGTTGTATCAAAATAAAATAAGAACGAGTTGTTCTAGCTCCAGATTTAACTTTGAATCAATTATTAGTTATATTCCAAAAAATTACTTTAAAATAAGTTAAGGTTGCAAAGTCAAGCACTCAAATTTAGGAAGTACTGTAATTAAAGTAGCCCAGGCCACATGTGTTCAGCTCTGTTTTGCATAAAAATGTGAAAATAACTTATAATTTTTCCATTTTTTTCAACTGATTTTATTTTCAAAATGAGACTGCCAATTTTTTATCAGAACCACTTTGCAAAGGTTCTCAGCTAATGAAGCTTAAATGAGTTTGGATTTATGTTCATGCAAGGTTTGGGTTTTGAAGTTTTATTCATATTTATAGAAGTTCACATGTTCAGTAGAAAAATAATTGAGGCTAATGGCTGTAATGGAAAGTATCAGGAGTTACCCCATATGATGTGTCTCAAGGACAAACCCAAAGTAGTGCTACAGCCTAAAATGGGTATTCAGATAACATCAAAATAGTTTTCAATATGCTCATCTGGCCAATTTTAAGCCCTAAAGAATCACAGATTGTCTATGAATTCAAGTTTTGTATATTCCTTTTATCCAAGGGCACCTATTGACATGTCATGTAACTGTCAAGGTATGATGGAAACGGCAGATTTCAAGTAGGCTGGAGGCAGGGCCGGCTCCAAGTTTTTTGCTGCCCCAAGCAAAAAAATTTCCCCACAGCCCTGCCCCAACTCTGTCCCTTCCTTGTCCCATTCCAACCCCTTCCCCAAATCACCAGCCCCGCCTCTTCCCCCGGGTGTGCCACATTTCCCCTCCTATCCCTCTCTCCTGAGAAGCAGACCAGCGCCGCGCTTGGGGGAGGAGATGGAGGTGAGCTTGAGGGAGCGGTTCCTCTGCTGCCCTTAGGGTTACTTCTTGCGGCCCTCCCCGTGCCCCCCACCGCTGCAGCTTACCTCCACTCCACCTGCTCCCCTGAATGTGCCGCCGCTGCTCTGCTTCTCCCCCCTCCCTCTCAGGCTTGCCACAAAACAGCTGATTCGTGCGGCAAGCCTGGGAGGGAGGGGGGAGAAGTGGAGCAGTGGCGCACTCGGGGGAGCAGGCAGCAGTGGCGTGGAGGTGAGCTTGGGGGGAACAGTTCCTCCCCGCAAGGTTACTTCCTGCGGTGCTCCCCGTGCCCCGCACCACTGCTGCTCACCTCCGCTCAGGGCCGGCTCCTGGCTTTTTGCGCCCCAAGCCAAAAAAAAAAAAGAAGCTGGAATGTCCCTTGGAAAGTGCCACCCAAGCACATGCTTGGAGCGCTGCTGCCTAGAGCCGGCCCTGGCTAGAAGTTTGAGTTGAACCTTTCTTGCACCTCTAGAAAAGAGACTCCTCATTGGAGAGACAGGAAGGCTACAGGAGAACAGGCTATCTATACTGAGTTCTCTTTAAAGGTGTGAGTTCATCAAACTTGTTCACTTCAAGCCCTTGTGGACCATACTGCAGAGTTCAGATGATAAACCCCTCCAGGTTCTCATGGTTCTACTTCAAAACTATTCTGTGGCACCTTATAGACTAACAGACTTTTTGGAGCATGAGCTTTCGTGGGTGAATACCCACTTCGTCAGATGCATGTAGTGGAAATTTCCAGAGGCAGGTATATATATGCAGGCAGGCTAGAGATAATAAGGTTAGTTCAATCAGGGAGGATGAGGCCCTGTTCTAGTAGTTGAGGTGTGAAAACCAAGGGAGGAGAAACTGGTCATCAATGTAGCGTAGGTAGAGAAGGGGCGTGAGTGGACGAGAGCTGAGAAACAGTTGTTCCAGGTCGGCCATAAAAATATTGGCATATTGTGGGGCCATGCGGTTGCCCATAGCGGTGCCACTGATCTGGAGATATATATTGTCATCAAATTTGAAATAGCTGTGTGTGAGAATAAAGACACAGAGCTCAGCAGCCAGTTGTGCTGTGGCATCATCAGGGATACTGTTCCTGACAGCTTGTATTCCATCTGTGTGTGGGATGTTTGTATAGAGAGCCTCTACCTCCATGGTGGCTAGGACGGTGTTTTCTGGAAGGTCACCAATGAATTGTAGTTTCCTCAGGAAATCAGTGGTGTCACGGAGATAGCTGGGAGTGCTGGTGGCATAGGGTCTGAGTAGAGAGTCCACATATCCAGACAGTCCTTCAGTGAGAGTGCCAATGCCCGAGATGATGGGGCGTCCAGGATTTCCGGGTTTGTGGTTTTTGGGTAGTAGATAGAATAACCCTGGTCGGGGCTCTAAGGGTATGTTGATTTGTTCGGGTGTTAGTGTAGGGAATGTCCTGAGTAGATGTTGCAGTTTCTTAGTGTATTCCTCAGTGGGATCTGAGGGAAGTGGCCTGTAGAATTTGGTACTGGAGAGTTGTCTGGCGGCCTCCTTTTGGTAGTCAGACCTACGCTACATTGACGACATCTTCATCATCTGGACCCATGGGAAGGAGACTCTGGAAAAATTCCACCACGATTTCAACAGCTTCTACCCCACCATCAACCTCAGCCTGGACCAATCTCCACTTCCTAGACACCACAGTGCAAATAAGTGATGGTCACATTAACACCACCCTATACTGAAAACCTACCAACTGCTATGCCTACCTTCATGCCTCCAGCTTCCATCCTGGGCACATCACACGATCCATTGTCTACAGCCAAGCACTGAGGTACAACCGCATCTGCTCTAACCCCTCAGACAGAGACCAACACCTACAAAATCTCCACCAAGCATTCTCAAAACTACAATACCCGCACGAGGAAATAAGGAAACAGATCAACAGAGCCAGATGTGTACCCAGAAGCCTCCTACTGAAAGACAAACCCAAGAAAGAAACCAACAGGACTCCACTGGCCATCACATACAGTCCCCAGCTAAAACCCCTCCAACGCATCATCAGGGATCTACAACCCATCCTGGACAATGATCCCACACTTTCACAGGCCTTGGGTGGCAGGCCAGTTGTCGCCCACAGACAACCTGACAACCTGAAACATATTCTCACCAGTAACTGCACACCGCACCATAGTAACTCTAGCTCAGGAACCAAGCCATGCAACAAACCTCAATGCCAACTCTGCCCACATATCTACACCAGCGACACCATCACAGGACCTAACCAGATCAGCCACACCATCACCGGTTCATTCACCTGCAGGTCCACCAATGTAATATACGCCATCATATGCCAGCAATGCCCCTCTGCTATGTACATCGGCCAAACTGGACAGTCTCTACGGAAAAGGATAAATGGACACAAATCAGATATTAGAAATGGCAATATACAAAAACCTGTAGGAGAACACTTCAACCTCCCTGGCCACACTATAGCAGACTTTAAGGTGGCTATCCTGCAGCAAAAAAAACTTCAGGACCAGACTTCAAAGAGAAACTGCAAATTTGACACCATCAGCTCAGGATTAAACAAAGACTGTGAATGGCTTGCCAACTACAAAACCAGTTTCTCCTCCCTTGGTTTTCACACCTCAACTGCTAGAACAGGGCCTCATCCTCCCTGATTGAACTAACCTTATTATCTCTAGCCTGCTTGCATATATATACCTGCCCCTGGAAATTTCCACTACATGCATCTGACGAAGTGGGTATTCACCCACGAAAGCTCATGCTCCAAAACGTCTGTTAGTCTATAAGGTGCCACAGGATTCTTTGCTGCTTTTACAGATCCAGACTAACACGGCTACCCCTCTGATTCAAAACTATTGTTTGTGAGAGTGTGTCTTTGATAGACAGCAGCTCTTGAGAATATTGCTTTATGTCAAGTGACATGCGAAGTAAATTCCCCCAAGCCTTGGGAATAACAATAGCTGATGAAGAAAGAGGACAACAAAACCAATACAGCTTCTCAGCAGGTGACCCCAGTTGAGACTTTCCTTTTCCCTCCCCTTTGAGGAAAGAAAAAAACCACCTGGAGTGTTAAGTGTAGTAAAAAGAGAGGGAGCAAAAATAAACCTTTTTGATGGTTATAATCCCTTCCTGTGTGTCCTCGTCAGTGATGATATCAAACATGTCTGAGCCATCCCCATTGGAAATGCTATACTCAGTCGCAGCATTTTCACCCACATCGAGGTCATTGGCTTTTATTCTGCCGAGAGGAGTCCCAAGCGATGCGGACTCAGGCGAGCTGAATTGGTAAGTACCTGGAAAAGTTAAATCAAACTTTTTTTAGTCATTTATCTTTCTAAATAATAAATGCCATTTGTTTCCCCTAGATTTTTTTTTTAACTTGCCTTGAAAGTTGAAACATTCTAAGAAAAGTGCTCTTAGTCATCAGGAGTAAACTTTAAAACAAAAAAGGCTTGACTCTCAATTAAAAGTTTTGCTTTTTTTTTTATGAAAGTGTGACACTTCAAAGGCACTTAGTACTGTATTCTTTATACACTTTTTCTTTTGTACTTCAGATGAAAGGAACATAGATAGAAGCACGATAATACAGCAGTGATTATGACCCTGAGTAGTTAATGTCTTTATTTATTTTGTCTATCTTCTACACATTTTTTTTCAATGATACCGTCAGTTATTTTTTTTTCTAGGAACCACAGTTTATAAAACAGAATAGATCTGAGGAAGAAACTAAAATACAATAGACAAGGTTTTCTATTTTGAAATTGCCTTAAACAGCTTTAAGTGTGTTTTATGTGAGATATAAGTTTTTCATGGAAACACATAATACAATATATTGCAAAAAGCATTTGAGATATGTAATATTTAATATTCCTGCTAACTGCTTGAACTGTATGAAAGTTGTACAAATGTGTTCAGATTTTTGAATTAATTCACTTTGGACACATTTCATCCCTGATTTCTGTTAATGCTTGTGGAATCAGGTTTTACTAGCCTGCATGCTATTGACAAAGGAATTTTAACCTTGCACATCTTAGTACAGAAGGTAAATTTTAAATGTCTCTTTTCCCAGCCTGTGCACCAAAAGACTAACTATAAAGTTATGCTCCTGCAGAACAGGCATAATATTACATGAGTCCCTTGATAATCACAGTCAGGAAATATAACGTGAACTTCAATTCACAAGATACGGGGTTAAAATAGTTCTTAAAACAGTGTTGGCAAATACTTACTAGTAAGAAGTAGGTCTGAGAAGTTTGCAGACATTTTGCATGCCAATTTGTTGAATATTTGTTATCTGTCATTTGTACAGCTTACTTAGTTACTAGCATCATGCCACTTGTAGCAATTATAAACTGGTACCCATGTAGGATATATTGTGAAGCCTTGCCTGACCAACACAACCTTGGGGAAGGCAGTGTGCCTGAAGAAGGTAGAATCCCTATTTGAGTGGTTTAACGAACAGACAGACTGTACAAACTACACCAGCCTATAGCAGATACAGCCTATGTCACTTGATGTGACTAGTTCTTCCCTCATGCATCCATAGCCCTTCTCTACCCTCTCATCCATTTTGGGGCACAGTGAGAGAGCAGTTTCTGAGTTTTCCCAAGTACACTGATCATAACAGATCCTTGTGTGGCCTAAAGCAGGTTGAGTGAGTCTCTATGCCCAGTGTCATGCACCTAAATCATGATCTCTGACTAATGGAAATGTCTTATATTTAGAGATTTGTGGAAAAAATGGGTGATATAGTATGATGGTGAATTGTATTGGTGCTTAGAAAATCAATCCTATAATTAGCGGTGGGCTGCAACCAGTGAGACTGCAATATTCATGTTACTCTCTCACAACAGGCTGAAAACTGTTTAGAAGTTAGACCTTATGACAACCAGCCTTCCAAAGGCTGACCTTTTCCGTTTGTAGGCTTATCTAAACTTTTCATCCTGGCAATTGAGCCAGAAATCCTATAAGCACAAACTTTGTCATGACACTTCAGTTTTTCCCTGATGTGAGAAGTCCAGAAATACCAGGGCAACGCCTTCTTTGGGTGAATTTTATTCTGAAAGCCATCACTGTAATTGAGATAATGTCAGTGACCTGCATATTGTCAGCATATAAGCTAATCAGCTTGGTTTAGGGTATAATTCAGTTCCCGAAGTGTCTATTTTTTCATGAGCACATGGTACAATTCTGTAAGGCTCTTGTCCTTCTTATCATTTATATTGTTCCTGGCTCAGGTCTACTAGTTATGTGGGGGCCACTGTACCTTTTAAAAACCAATCCTTACATACTTAGTCCAAGTCACAGTGGCTTCCCGCTAGAGTCTGTCAGTTTCCCTTCTTTCTAGCCCCTTCAATAAATCAAATTATTCTTCAAGATTTTGGAGTTCATTTCTGTCTCTTTCACATGCAAATTCTTCCTGACCTTTGGGCCTAATTTCCCCGTATCCTATAGCCTCACATAAACGGAGGTAATTGGGTAGAGAAGGAGGCAAGGCAAAGATTTTCAGAATCAGTCTCCTTGGAAATGTGCTGCAGTTCATGACTGTGTGAGGAGGAATAAAAACCTGTAGATTTTCCATTCATGTCTTGCTTTGTAGGAGGAGCAGGAAACCAGCATCCTGGGAAGCAAGGCAAGAAAGGGGAGGACTGGTCATTAGCAAGGTTACAATCACCCCAGTGTGTCCAGCCCAGATAAGGCCTTCCATATCACCTTCTGTGTTTCAGTGAAGTTTAAGCAGTACACTGCATAGGGCCTTGTATGTGGCCTCTTCACTGGTCTGACTTTCATTCTAATTAAGAACCTGATCCAAAGCCCATTCAAGTAAGCATAAAGACTCCTACTGATTTCAATAGACTTTAGACTGGTCCTTTACTAACCTTGCAGACTACCAGCAGGAACAAAGGCTCCAGGATTTTAGATGTCAAAGTTACATTACAGCTATTTACTATTACTTAACCTTTATTTTTAAATTGCAACTCCATGTCCAAGTGTGTAATTCAGTGAAAAGAACTATACCTCATCTTTGGATTCAACACCTCCAGTCTGAAAACATCATGGACCATATGCTATTGTGTGTTGTTGATTTTTTTATCAGAACCTGTTAAAATCAAATGGGAGTGTTCTGTTTAGAAAGAAGTGGCCTGAGCTTGCTCTGTGAAGCTGGTCATTAGGTAAGCAAACTCACAAGATAATAATCCATTCTGGATTGGGTGACTAGTTATTTTGCTTGTATTCATCACCATGGTATCTGAGTGCCTTACAAGTTTCCATAAATCCAGAAAGGTGGTCTCTAAATTAGTCTTGATGTTTGTTCAGTCTTTGGTATGTCTGATGAGAGGGCAAGCAAGGATCCCAATCAGAGCCAAAGGCAATAGTAATTGAATAATGTGGATATTTTCCTAGCAGATACCGAACTGAAACTGTGAATTCTTTTCATATAGCTTACCAAGCAGTCATCAAGTGCTGCTTTTAACAACTTTTGATTGCTAATCAGTTTGGGATCAGATTTAAACAAGTAGTCTAGGATTAAAGAGACATCACATTGCACATCCCCTGCACCATCCCACTTTTCCTTGGTTGCCAGTTTTGCAGCCTAAAGGGTTTTCTTTCAAAAATATAATCATGTAAAATATGGGCCGGATTATCAAAATTACTCAACGCATGCAAGTAGGGCCAGATTTTTGAAACACCCATTATGAGGATTGGCAAACCAGGCCACTTATTTAGATGCCCAAGTGGATTTGATACTGAGCTATTCTGAAAAGCTGACCTTGTATTTTACAATACATTTGCTGTAACTATACATTGTTTCAAGTATAACATTGCAATTACTATGGGTTATTGGCTCCTGTTGAACTTATTTTAAGGGTTTGGGAAGTAAGTTTATTCTGCTAAGGAAGTTTATATTTTTTTTAAAGTAGACTCCCATGTGCTTTGACAAAGCTGCAGCATAAGCAGACACAGCAGTGCAGCTGTAGATGTGAAAAAAAAGTATCCCAGATGGTGATGGTAAAACAATTTTAAAGAAGTGTTTTGAAACACAGAAGAACTATTAAAGGCTTCATACTCTGGGGGAATCGAGGTGGATTGTCGTTGACATCAGTCAGTGTGATGTTCACCGTAGTGGTCCCTGATAATCCTCCCATCTGGCCTCCCATGTCCTTGGCCTGGATGACCACTTGGTACTGCTCCCTATTTTCTCTGCTCATGTCTGGTAAAGCAGTTTTGATTATTCCTTGGATAAGAAGGGGAGAAAGAATAAGAGAGGAGAAAAAAAACACTTTAATCTCTGAGTTTTAAAATGGATTTATGTAAAATATGTTGTACAGATGTTAATCCCAGGCAAACAAATAAAATTGAAGGTGTATTCAAATAAGGTTTTTAATCCATGACTGATTTAATGTGATTGCAAGAAAAGAGAGAAATATAGTAGTGGATGATTCAGTGTTTGGACTGTGCTAAATCCGTATAATTATCCTTTTGATGACAAAAAAATGTTAGGTTTGTTACATTAATGAAAGCTATTCAGCTAGTTTCCCTGGCTATTATTTTGATAAGGTTATTCGCTCCAACCCTGGAATAGTCTCTGCATTATACCACTTTTTCATTAACAGGGCAGAATTCTGTATTATCCTGGATTCACTGTTTCAAACTTCCATAGATTCACAGGTTTTAACTTCAGAAGGGACCACTGAGATCAACTAGTTTGACCTCCTGCATAACACAGGTCACTGGGTTTCTATAAATTAATTCCCATTTTAGGTCCACTAGCTGTGGCAGAACTAGAACGTAACTTCTAGAATCTTCTAGTTAAAATTTTTTTGAGGAAGAACCCACCACAACTCTTGATAAATTGTTCTGTTAGTAAATTACCTTCATTATTATTTTTTGTGCCATGTTTCCAGTCTGAATTTGTTTAGCTTCAACTTCCAGCCACTGGATCCTATTATACCTTTGTCTGATAGATTGACGAGCCCTGTATTATCAGATTTCTGAACCCAAGTAGATTAGTATAGACTGTGATCAAGTCACCCCTTAAGCTTCTCTCTGTTAAGCTAAATACATTGAGCTCCTTGAGTCTTTCACTATAAGTTACGTTTCCCAATCTTGTAGTCGTTTGCAGGGCTCTTCTCTAAACCCTCTCCAATGTATCAACATGGACTCCAGAAATGGACATAGTATTCCAGTAGTGGTCTCACCCGTGCCAAAAACAGGTATAAAATAACCTCTATATTCCTACTACTTTAAGAAAATAAAACTTACATTTTATGGTGCTGCAGGTTCACTGCCTTAATAATATGGGGCCATATCACACCATCAGTTTTCAAGCAGAAATCAAGGGGGTCTTCTGCTTAAAACCAGATAGATAGTCCATGTTCATTCTGAGTTTTGGAATATATTAAACAGTACTTGAACAATTTAATTAGTATTTTTATAAAACTGGGTATAAATACTTGAGTGAGAAGGATCTTGATCTCTGTGTGTATTTCTGTAATTATGACAAGTAAGACAAGAAGGGTTGCTGACCTGTCTCTGGGTCCACTGAGAAATATGGTTGTCCCTGGAGGATGCTATACACTACTTTGGCACTGTTTCCATAGTTGGCATCATCAGCATCTGTAGCTGTCACTTGGATAACAGAAGTTCCTGAATAGGAGCAAAACAAAGAATCTGTCATTTGAAAAGAGATAATTTAGATCATAAGACTGATGTATACATTTTTTTCCTATTTATAAAATATATTTAATGACTAGATGCATAGAACAGTCAAAACCTGCACAGAATACATCAGACTAATCCAGTGTTAACTGTTGCCAGCAAAATAATTCCTTTGCCATGCTAAATTAAAATAAAATTTTAAACAACACATTTTACTCAGAATTAAAACAAAACAAAATAAGCCTCCCTTAAGCCCATCCTTCAGAAAAAGCCTGGGTTAACAGATAGGCTTTGATGCATGATCTGAAAGACCAACACATCATGAGTTTATTGATCAAGGGGGCAGCAAATCCACAATCTGAGGATTGTCCTCTGAAAACTCTTTGCTCTCAACTAGGGGCGGCTCCAGGTACCAGCACTCTAAGCACGTGCTTGGGGTGGCAAGCCACAGGGGCGCTCTGCTGGTTGCCGCAAGGGCGGCAGGCAGGTTGCCTTCGGTGGCATGTCTGCGGAGGATCCGCTGGTCCTGCGGCTTTGGCGGACCTCCCACCAGCATGTTTCCGAATCCGCGGGACCTGGGACCTCCCGCAGGCAAGCTGCCGAAGGCAGCCTGCCTGCCGTGCTTGGGGCGGCAAAATACCTAGAGCCACTCCTGCTCTCAACTCTCAAATGGAACATCTCAGCTGATCTCAAGTGATGGCCACAATGATGAGGTGGTCTCTGAGATACAGAGGACCCATGCCATAAATAGCTTTATACAACCAATACATTGAACTGGACACAGATTAAGATTTAAAAGCCTGTGAAACCCAGGTATAAAGTGGCTTCTGTGCAAAGCACTGCTAAGTACTATAAAAGGAACATAATGTTTGTCACTAACTGTTGTTTCTGAGCAGATCAGTAATCCTTTTGGGTGTTGAGGGGGGGAAGGCTGTGGGGGTGAGAAGGGTGGTGGTGGTAACAAATGCATGGATAAATTCAGTGAGTCAAAAATCATTAAGTAAATCATTAACTCTTTGCCAACTGCAGATGGAGAAAAACACCCTTTTGGACACATCTTCTTTTTGGATATCTTGTATGGTCTCCAGATCCTCAATAAGAAAAGGTGTGGGCACACTCCATCCATAAAAGGGGAGATATCACCTCTCTCATTTCCTTTAGTTGTTTTTCCCCATCTTCTGTCTCATCTAGATTGAGCTTTAGTCTTGACTAGACACTGGGAAAACGATCACCCACATTATCTGGGATTGATGGAACAGAGGTGTTTTGTAATTCTTTTCAGGGCTTCACATATACATTAAATAAAGGAAATGACAGAGCAGAACCCTATGGTACCCCCATATGGGAAGGTAAGCAGGACAGATACTATTACTGGGTCTTGTAAGGTGCAACTCTGTTTACCATTTGTGATTTGGCAACATAACCTACTGGTTAGGGCATTGTGGGTGACATGGTAGAAGACGGGATATTTCTTCCTCTGCAACAAAACCAAGTAGTAAAATTATAAAAATACTTTATGTCACAATCAGTGAAATTCTGAGGAGAATTTCTGCCCCACGCTCTTTAGATTTCTCTTTACCTGCTAAATCTGTCAAAGGTCATCTGTAAACCAAGGTGAGCTGTAAGAATAACGCAGAGGTAGGGGGCATTTAAGGATAACTGTATCAGTAAAGGAGAGAAGATAATGATAGCATCCATACAGTCTGTGGATAAAGTAATCCACAAGGTGAATAATAGTCTTTTGCAGACATATGTAGAATGTAACTGGTCTCATCAGATGCTGAATTAAACAATTAAAATAAGGCCTATGCCACCACAGCAGCTAATATGACCCTTTGTTGAAGGAAGTTTGGTGCTTTACCCCTACCCACCTCCTCCTGCCCCAGTTACAAGGTAAGATCCAGATGTCAGTTCAGGCTGTGTGGATAGAACGCATTCCCAGCTATCAACTGATTTGCATCCCTCTATGCTTTCTACTGTGGCATCTAGGAGTTAAATAAGAACTGTAGAAAAGAAAAACCTTATTCAGAAGGATGAATAACTCTCTGATGTACTTTGTGTTAAATTGTAGTCAGAAACTTTAAACATATATTTACCTTGTTCATCAAATTTGGGTATTGAGGAATCTTTGGTGAAAAGGTAAACCTTGGAGTATAGCTTGAAGATGATTTCCTTAGGGAAGGTGACCCAGAGGTGAGGTCCGGCTTGTGTTGAGAAACCTCGACCTTATATCTCTTTTGAGTTTATTTTTGCTCTCTTGGTCATTGGGACAGTCACAACCAGATGGGGAATTTGTGGAAGGAATTGTAACCTTATTCTGCTCAGAGCTTTGTAGACCAGTATCAGAACCTTGACTCGGATCTGACACAGAATGGGGTTCTAGTTCAGTTTGTGGAATACTGGTGAAATATGCTTTCTTCGACTTGTACATTGAGCAGCGGCCAGTTTGCACAATGGTATCAGCTGCTGCTTCCTTGAGAACTAATTGTCTACTTAGGAAAAGTGAATTACAATATCCCAGACTGGAGGGCTGAGTGGCCTCTACAGCAGCCAGAAAGCAAACAAATAAAATAAAAACCCTAAAACAGAATAAAACCTTTCTTGTGAAAAATTTTGTATCTTTGATATTTTGACCCATTTTGGGACATTTCTTTTATTGAAAAGTGCACATTATGTGGCAAAAAGGGATTCTCCTTTTTTGGGTCAGCTCTAATCAGGAACCTACATGCAAAACATAAATAACCAGTGCACAATACAACCCTGCCTCCTGTCACAAAAGCAATCCACTTTCCCCTGCAAAACCTATAATCCATTCTAATAGCATAAATCTCCCACCACTACTATGAAGGCAGTATTGTGTATATATACATATATTTTGTAAATGTAAGGATGATATAATTCTTGTCCTTTCTAGCATATGCTAGGTGTTTTCACTTTTCTTTTTTTCTCCTCAAAGCTTTCTTTTGTATTGTGAAATGAAATGCTATTTTCAATTGCATTACTAGGACTCGTACTGAAGGACCATAAGGCAATCTTATCACATAGACAGATGTAATATGACTTAGCTGCTGTATATTTAATCTGTCTGAAATACTGTGTGGAGTAAATGCTCTTGCCACTAAATATAATTAATTTACAATGGTAAAATAATGGTATAATGTCTAACTGAGAAAGAATGGCTAAAACTGAATAACACTCCTAAGCCTTGCCTTCCTGCTGTTCAGTACTTTGCTACAATAACTTTAGTTTTCGTTTGGTGTTAATTATGCATCTGATGCCCTGCTGGAGAATTTAAAAAACATTATGGAGGGAACAAAGAGCTAGAAAAAACAGAGTGATGTAGTTTGAATCGGTGTGCGTACATTTCCATGTGTGTTTATCCTTTCTGGAGACTGGCTCCTCATCCCTTGTCCTCCCAGTAGGTACAGCCTGGGAAGCACTTCTAGCATAGCCTGTACCATACCAATGATGAGACAATCAGAGAAGGAAAGTAGTCAAATTAAAGCATCACATTTGGGCCTTTTTTCAGTAACTAAAGAGAGACAATATAAAATCATGATGGGTCTTCCATAAAAAAAATAACTATAACTATATGAGTATTTTTTCATTTTTGTTCAATGTGCTGTAAATATTTACAAGCAGATGAGATGCAGTTCTAAGTTACACTAGCTGCCAATGGTCCCAAAAGACTGAAATAGCAACTGGCAATCAGCACAATGATGGGTTTCTTGCATATGTCATCTTTACTCTGGCTGTACCCTCTGTGCAGGCAGCAGTGAGGTGTGTGTGGTGGAGCCTATAGGGATACTCATGGTCTGTTGCCAAAATCTGCCATCAGTGGGGCATGAAATCAGGGGTGGCTCTGTGTATTTTGTCGCCTCAAGCATGGCGTCAGGCGGCTTTTGGTGGCACGCCTGCGGGAGGTCCGCTGGTAACGCAGTTTGGGCAGTATGCCTGCAGGAGGTCCACCGGTCCTGTGCCTTTGGCATACCCACTGCTGAATTGCCATTGAAACCGCAGGACCAGCGGACCTCCTGCAGATGCGCCTCTGAAGGCAGTCGGACTGCTGCCTCACGGCAACCGACAGTCCCCCTCTCCCACCCCACGGCCCCAGGCACGCGCTTGTTGCTCTGGTGCCTGGAGCCTCCCCGGTCCAGTTTGTTTGACTAACAAAGACAAGATGGAAGCTTTTTGGTGACCCATAGTTCCTTCACTTACATCAACAAAAAGGGTCACTGTTGAGAGAAATAGGATGCAGAAAACCCTTTCCATCCCAGGGCTTGGATGCTTAGTCCTTGAGAAGGAAAGTAGCATAGTCCAGGCTGGGGCTGTGCCCTAGATGGGAACTGCATTCTACTCCTGATTCTATCACAGACCTGTTGTATGACCTTGGGAAAGACAGTTTTCTTCTCTATGCCTGTTGCTTCTCTTATCCTTTGTCTTATTGCTCTGTTTAGACTGTGAAGACTGAAAGATTGTCGACTCCTTCTATGTGTTGGAAAAGCAGCTAGTACAATAGGGCCTCACTCTTCATTGTAGCCTCTAGATTCTACTCTCATAAGAATAAATAGTGATCTCTGCAGTGCCCCAAGCCTTTAGCAACCCAGGATATGACACATTGTAATCAGAAATCAGCCCTGAATCTCTAACATGGCAGTGCAAATATCGTGCACTATTATTAGGACACCAGACTGGCCTTACATTTGTTTGATGTGAGGACATTTTAGTCAGCTGAGAAAACTCATGTTTGTGTGTTGATAAAGCCTGGTTCTGTAAACATTTATATAACTGTGGCAAATAGTCATTTTCTATGTGACTGCTGTAAATAAAGATGTTATTGGGAACTAAAATTTACATTAATTTAATGCGTGATTCATGAAAGCATTTTGCTGCTGTAGTAGCTAGATACTGTGGACTTTGTCTGTGGAAAAGATAATAAAGAGCTGTAATTTGAAAGAGAAATCCAAAGTCTGAAGCAAAAGGCGATGCAGCAAATTCCATGGTTATCCTGGTCATCTGCATTGTGAAATTATACCAGCGACACTAAGGTGTGTTTTTTCAAAAGAACAAAATAGTTAGCTACTATTGAGCCTAGATGATTGGAATAGAATTTTAAGTAAGCAATCACTCTAAGAACTCACTCTACTATTAGATTTAGACATTTTATCATCAAAAGTCTTTACAAACTTTGGCTTCAGTCCTGCTAAAGGTCCACATATATTATCTCCCACTGAGAGATGGGGGTACTCAGTGCAAAAGCAAATCAAGCCACCTATTGATTGTGGGACAGGCAATCCTGCCATAAAACTGCTGAATGGGCTTGAACACGTTATTTCATCTCTGTTTCCCATCCCATCATTCATCTGTCTTGTTTATTTAGGCTATAAACTCTTTGAGGCAAAGATCTCTCTCCCTTTGTGCTTCTACAGTGTCTAGCACAATAGGGGCCCAGTATTGGTTGTGGCCTCTAGGCACTACCATATTATAAATAATGAAAATCTTGTTTAGGTACTAACATTTGAAAATGTGGGTCTGACACACTTACCGAAGGGCACATAAAAAGCAACAGAGTCCTGTGGCACCTTATAGACTAACAGAAGTATTGGAGCATGAGCTTTCGTGGGTGAATACCCACAAAGAGCACATAGTGAATCAGTGTCAGAATCAAGAGCTGGATAACATTTTTCAAAAGTGCCTAAATGTAATTTTTAACAGTTACTTTTAAACTCAGGAGTCTAATGCTACGTGTACACTATGAAGCAGTAATGTGATGCCCAGCTCATGTACACATACTCGCACTAGCTGTCATTGAGTTAATGTAAGGGTATGTACGAGAGCTGGGAATCACACCACAACTCATACTGTAGACATAGTCTAAAAGTATGTCTAAACTAGAGCTGGAAGTGTAATTTCCAGCTGGGATAGACATATCAGTGCTAGCTCCAATCAAGCTAGCATGCTAAAAATTGCAGCATAGCCATGGCTGCATGGGCAGCAGGAACAGAATAGCTGCCCTGAATACATACCTAGAGTTTCAAATGAGCTACACTGCTATTTTTAGTACATTTGCTTGGTTAAAGCTAGCACTGGTCTATCTACCCAAGTTGGAAATTACACTTACAGCTCCTGTGTAGACATACAGTAAGTCTCATTGTACGTCTGTGAGACTTTTACTCTTAGTGCCTTAGTCACTTTGAAAATAAGACTTAGTCCCTTAAATCATTTAGGCTCTTTTGAAAATGTCATCCATGTGCCCAGGAGTTCCTGGTTTCCCAGTCCTGTGCTTGAACTATAAAGACTCTTCCTGTGCTGAACTGCCCTTACCCAATCTGCTATATTAAAGAGATTTGGATTATTATATGGGTGTTATGAGGCAATGAACCTTCTGATTTGCTTCTCCAGTACATTGCACTATTTGTCATGCACTATTTAACATTTGCCGTGGGGCTGAGTGAAGTAGTTATGATTGGGACAGCCTTGTAACAGGAAGGTCTTGAAAATCTGTGAATTACTGGCAACCTTGATATTATATACACTGCATTTGCATGCATCCGTGAACGCTTCAAGTTGGCAGATATTTTGACAAAACAAATTATATGTGGGTGGCAGGTATTTTAAATGTTTTAACACACGCACAACTATTGTACAATGTGCAACATTCTTATTCTCAAAGGGCTTGATCACACTTGTTCTTAATCTCAAAGCACCTTTTATATATATAGATAGGAGGTTAATAGAGACAGCTAGCTGAAAATTGATTTGAGAAATATTTTGATATGAGGTCACATAGTAAACTAAATATGCTCTTGGAGATTGCCATGGTTGTGAAAAAAGCCACTACTATTTTTGGATTCAGAGACAGGGTGAGCACATGAAAGCCAGCAATGTCACATTCAGAGCTGTATGGGAACAGGAATTTCCATTTTGAAGGATTTCCACAATTTTGAAATTTGTGTTAATTCTGAATTGGAACAAATCAAAGAATTTTGAAATTTTCTGCAAAATTAATTTTTTTGTGTTTGTTTTGGGTCAATTGAAATATTTAGTTTTGAGAAAATCAAAATGTTTTGTTAGGTTTTTGACTTTTTTATTTTCAGTTATAATGTATAATATAATATAAATAATCTAATCTAAAATAAACTTTGAAACAAAAAGTTATTTCAATACATAAATTCAAATGTTTTGTTGCAATAAGTTCTGATAACCTCTAACCAGAAACAGAATAGAACATTTAGACCATATCAGAACTGTTTGTTTAGATTGTTTTAAATGACGTTTCATCAAAATCAACATGTTCTCACAGAATGTTTTGATTTTAATTAATCAGCATTTTCTGACAGAGAAAAAATTTCCCATTGACATTTTTTCCATCAGCTCTAGCAATAATGCTGCTCTAGATAGGCTTGATGCAACCTCAGTTGGAATTTTGGTCATGTAGTGCTATTATAAAATATGAGCCATTTAGGTCTCATGTCATAAGAACAGTATAGAAAAGCTAAAGACAATAAAATTTCTGCCAACAAAGCAGATACAAGGATGAAATTACAGACACTAATTATTTAGGATCAGATTCATTCCTGATGTGACTATATAAATATCAGTGGAGTTGGGATTGGGAATTTGACGCATGATCTCAAAAAGAGAAAACTCAAGGGAGAACATGATTATAGAGTGTATACAATATAAATAAAAGAATAGAATTTATTCAGAGCTATAAGAGACGGGAACATTAAGCTGTGCAAACAAGTGGTTCTTGGGCTAAATCCTGAGATATTTTGAATAAAGATTGCATTTTTTGGATTGTGGGCCTTTCCTAATAATAATAATAATAATAAATAATAATAAATAATTAATAATTAATAATTAATAATTAATATTTTGTGTTGATCTCAAAACTGAGGGGGTGAATGCATTTCAGGTTCAATGAAATGTTGTGTTTGACCCAAACCAAAATGTTCCATTTTTATTTTGAAGACAGATTTGCAGTAAATTTTGGAAAGAAAAGTCACTTTGAGTCAGAAAATCAAATGTTTCATTTTGAAAATGTCAAAACAAAACATTTCAGTTTTTTTGGGGAAGGACATTTTTTGATTGTAAAATTCAGCAAAAGTGACTCAGATGAATCAAATCTGCTTTTTGGAGGGAAAATATTTTGGGCAAAAAGTTTTACTCAGATTCAATACTGAGCACTTGAATTTCCTACAGATTTTATGGGGAGTTTCAGATGCCCAGCATCTCTGTGTTTGACCTGTTAAGTGTGAAAGATACAGGCCCCTTGAATGAACTGCCAAAAGAAATGGTGGAAGCACTCTAACTGCAGATGCTCAGGAATAGGATAGATAAAACATTATTGAGAATAATATAGCAAGTACTCCTTCAGATAAGCTGTGGGGGGTCAGACCAGATGATCCAAGTGAGCCTTTTTTTACCTTTCTGTCTCTGATTCTAGGAAGACAGTGCACCTTACTATAGACAAGGGGGAAATTTCACTGTTTTATGAAACGCATGCTGAATCACCATCACTAACAGACCATAGAAGCATACTTGTGCAATAATTATTTTGCTGCGTTCCTACAGTCTATTTACTAAATTTACTCCTATATTGGTTTTGTCTCTGCACGCTTCATTGTGGAAAACTATTATATTAAATAAAATTAAACAGTGTGCTAAACTAAAACTGTTTTAAAAATGAAAACAGGCTAATCTAGCAACAGAAAACCCAGCAATGTAAAGACTTTCAGATTTTCCCCTTACTTTCAAAGCCATTTTAATGTCTGCATTAGGAAAAAGAGCAAGATGGACTACGGGGAGAGATTTTCCTTTCCAATGCTTACTACAGTTAGGTCAGCATGGTTTTGTTGCAGCAGACCTGCTGCCAGATTCTGACACCATCACTAAAACCACATAGCACCTTACTCTCTGAGTAGCAATCAATGAGACTGCTATTGAAAAAAAACATTCTACTCAACTTAAGTGAGGATGTCAGAATCTTGGCTCTTTGTTTCTATACTGTGATTAGTCTATTTGATGTGTCCTTTATCATCACTGAACACCGAACATTGTGTTCAAAGCATCTTTGTCTATGCCGGGTTGTGTGTGATGCTTCATTATGTTAATTTATATTGTATTCAAATAAGCTATAGCATATTGTTTTGCACTGCACTAAAAAACGGATCTTATTTGCACACTTTGGAAATATTCTAATTGTAGGCGAAGTCTGGTGGAAGGAGATTGCGTTTGTATTCTGCTTACAAAACAGACCCATTTGATATGCTTCATTTTAACATGCTGTTAGACAATAGGCCTGACATTTTCAAACTTGGATACCTAAAGTTAGCCACTGAAATTCATACTCAGGCACCCAAAATAAGTGGCATTATTTTTCAAAATGGCTGAGCAACTTTAGTTTCCATTTGACTCCAGTGGAAGTTTTGCCTAAGTAAGGATTGCAAGATTTGCCCCAGGCTTTGAAGGATGGAGAATAAAATGTGAACTATAATTAATGAATATATACACGTGTGTGTGTGCATGTGTGTATACCTAATATAAATGTGTTTTTATCTTTTTTTGGAATTAGTTTTTGTATTCAAATATATTTAAAATTGGACTAATCAGTTCCAGTTTGTGCCAGAAACCTTCTACCAACTGCTGCTGAACCAAAATGCAGGGAGCCCCATGCAGAAAGGAATGTTTCCAAAGTAAACTTTGAAGCAGGTTAGAATTAAGTTTCATAAAGTGTTTTTCTGTCCTCTAGGGCTAAATTATGAATTTATGTGGTGTAGAGTAGTAGGAAAGGGGAAGACTCTGCTCCAGTGAGGGAGACATTTTGTTATTGGTGTAATATTTCCAAGCGCCCCTAGACAGCATGGTGTCTTTCTATCCTGTTGTAGTTCTTGAATGGTCCTGTTGTTGCTGTTCGATGGGGTATGACTCACATATGCCTCTCTCAGACATGAGTGATTAGCACTGCAGGCAGTGGTAACTGATCCCAACAATTGCAATCTCCAGCATCTGCAACCCAGTAATGGCTGTTCCCTGCATGGTTACATTGCATTGGGGGTAAGTAAATTGCTCCTTACACTCTCACCCCTCTGGCATATATCTTCCCTTGAACAAGCTTCACTGGAGCCATTATTTGAAACACCTTGTGAAACAACAGGTTAACTAGTTGAAGTGCAATTATTATATAAGGAAAACCATATTTGTTATGGTGCTGATAACAGGTCACAGTCTTGGACCTTAAAACGTGTCTATAGTGCAAGAGAAAGTATTGGCGAGAACAATGAATCTGTCCCTTACTATTTTCAGAGTACCTATGGGATTTTTACCTCTGTATCAATCAGAAAGGGAGAGAAGGAACCTTGATTTAACATCTTATCCAAAGGATGGCATTGCTAACAGTACAGAATGTATCCCCTAGTATCCCACTGCAGTGTCAGCATTAGGTGTGAGTGAAAAGTGCTGATGTGTGGACTTCAAGCGGATCATACTTTTGTCCAGAAGTTAGAGTTCTATGTTTAACAAATACTCAAGTAAAAGGGAGGAAAATTGATACATCAAACAATTTCTGAGTATAAGTGTGATAAAAGCACTTTTAACATGAATGTAAAGATCTGAGCTAGTCAGCTACAGAAACACTTTCTCTTTTATATGCAGAAATAATTGGAAATAAAATGGATCCAATAAGATAGCCACACAAATAGTATTACAATATATTATGTGGGGGAGAAAAAGAGAGAAACCACACATTTGTCATCAGTCATGGTTGGAAATTTGTACACTTGCTAGGATTGAATCTATCTTAGTATGTGAGGACCTCACAGTCTGCAATGTATTAATCCTCACAACACTGCTGTGAATTAGGGAAGTTCTATCAGAAGCTGAGGCACAGAGAGGGTAAGTGACTTGCCCAAGTTTACAGAGGGCATCTGTAGCAAAGCAGGGACTTGAACTCTAGTCTCCCAAATTCTAAGCTAGTTCCCTGACCTTTGGAACAGATTACAAATGCCATTTAAATGTACTGGAAAGGAAGGTTACAAAGTTATATATTTTTCTCACATCCTTCTGGTTCCGTGGAATAAGTTATTAGAGGAAAATTTTCATCATGGCACAAGGTGATATAACTAAGTGCCTCTCACTAATATCAGCTGGGATGTGCTGATGAGCTTCTAACTCCCTGGGCACGTCTTTGAAATCTGCCCTGTTTATGGGAATGACACCTGGTTATTAGTTACCATACTTCAAGTCCTGTGTCCCCTCACCTGCTAAGCTGTTAGCTGTTAGCTAAGCCTACAGGTGGCTAAGAGATTCTGTGTTTCAGGTCTGAATGACTTGGATTAGTTAGAACCTGTGATTTGAATCTCAGGAGTGTTGGCTTGGCCCTTTATCTCTCTGAGGGATATAGAATGGGCACTATGTGCACTGTGTTCTTTCAAATAAGACATTATAAAAACTAAGGTTCTGTACTTGTGTGCACATTAAAGTTCCCACATTATTTTGGGGAGATGAGGGCTTACTCCAATATTACTAGCCAAGTTCCATCCCCCCTCCTCTGCTGCACTAGTTTTCCATATGGTTGCTGTCTTTCTACATCAGAGATGCTTAGAATCCAATGGTGAGTGAAATGATTCATGTTTATATAAAATTAGTAAAGTTCTACAAGAAGAAAGGTGCCACAGGAATGAAATATATTATTTTAATATTATATATGTGTTATATGTTGGTGTGTGTGTGTGTATATATATATATATATATTTGTAAGAAGTAGAGCTATGCAATAATATTCATACCCCCAAAGAAACTGGTAAAATTATTTCTAGTACTCTGGTACCAGAGAGAAAAAAAAATACCTGAGTCATTTTTGGTCAATTTCACCCTTAAGGAAAATCAGTTTTCAGACAGAAAATAGGCAATTGTCATTTTTTTTCACTTTCTAAAGCTCCTATCTGTATGTCTATCAAGTAGAGGTCAGATTTGAACATACTGTAACTTCTTCTGCCTCTCGGTCTCAATCCAAATCTTACACAGAGATCTTTACTAAAATGAAGGATCGCTGGCAGGAGAGGGAATGTCTCTTGCACAATGCTGGTAAATGTTAATCAGAGAAAATAGCAAATATATTAAATAAATATCAAAGATGTACATAAAAATAAAAGAAAATAGATAGAAATTAATCACTTTCAGCTAAATGCTCCAGTTTCCTTTTGGGAATGTAATTACTAGTTTTAGGGATAAGTACAAGAAAGGAGTGAAGAAGCATTTATTGTTTAAGGGCTTGTCTTCACCACGGGGAGATTAACGCTGCTGCAATAGATGCAGCAGATATCGATTTAGTGGGTCTACTTAAGACCAGTAAATCAACAGTAAAGCGCTCTCTGGTCAACCCTCGTACTCCAACTCTCTGACAAGAGTAAAGGAAGTCAACCAGAGAGCGTCTCCTGTTAATGGAGCGCAGTGAAGACACTGGGGTAAGTCAATCTAAGCTATGTTGAGTCCAGCTACATTATTCACATAGTCGGAGTAGCGTAATTTAGGTCAATTTACTAATGTAGTGAAGAGAAGCCCTAAGTCTCTACCCCCAAAACCTGCAAAAGTTCCTGTATGTGAAAAATGCATAGTCAGTGCTCGACCAATTTGAGCTTCTCTGACTTCCCAAGCTATCTATATATGTCCAGACAGTTATGTGATTTGTCTGTGAATGTGTTTTGTAATTTGAGAGCCATGACCTCAGGCCCTTCCATGTGTCAATAGTTCCTTGGGATTCGATAATTTGGGAATTGTAAATCTACCTTCTTGTGGATTTACCCATGTGTTGCATGATCTGTCTCCTAATGTCCCCAAATTCTCCATTTTGATATCACTTAGTGTGTCTAATTATTGTAGCTCAAAAGCCCTTTTGGTGTTTCAGTAGGAAAAAAAGATAGGCATAAGTGTACATAAAATCTGTACAAAGAATTATGACCTTGCCCGTACAATCAAATCCATGCAGAAGGATCTTTGCGCCTGCACAAAATCCCACTAAATTTAATGGAAAAGAGTCTGTCTGCACAGAACCTACAGGATCAAAGCCCAAGGCTATAAACTCCTTATGGCAGAGACATGTCATTTTGTCAGTAAAGTGCTATTCACATTGCATATGTCACTGTATAAATTATTTAAAATAATTATAATTCAGGAAGAAATAAGCATAATTTGAGAATATAAATGGGACTAAAGAAGTGAATAACAAGGCCTCAGTGGATTTTTCCCAGTAAAGTGAAAAAAAAAACCCATAACCTGAAAAGTGGAGATTTCCCCAACTAAAAACATTCTTCATCAAATTTAGTACATAATATTAGCAATGAGTCCCATATAAATTACTGATGAACATGAAGTATTAGGTTATTGTGTAGAAAGAGTTACTCCTACAACTGTATCAATACCAAAAAGTACTCAGAGCCCTAGGAAAAAAAACACTTTTACTTGTTTTGCACATTTATGAAAATGGAGATATTTTGCTTTCTTACCTTGATATTTTTTAAAAAATATTGAGCACAGAACTGTCATTTTGCTTTCTGTGAAAATGTTAAAATTTCTCTCTAAGAAAGATTTGTATAATGAATACTAAAGATTCCTTAATTTAAAAAAAAACAGAAAAAATTTAAATATACATATATTATATACACATAATTGAGGAAACCAGATTTTGACACTATATAGTGGATTTGAAACTCATTTAAAGTTGCAAATACAAACTGAAACCTAATTCTTACAAAATGGGTCATAGTACTGTACAAAATATTCTATTCATGGTATCTATACTATGCAGTGTGAGTGTTTGGAGTGCAAAGGCTATCTCTTATCACAGAATGTGGTAATTTTTTCATATCACTGTATGAAAAAATCATTGTTTGTCGGCTCTCTGGTTGCTTTTCTTTTCATGCTAACTCAAAGCTGAGCACACTTTATTTTCCCCTTTAACCAGAGCATATTTTGTCAACTAACACTCCCAGATTCTTAATCTAATAGAAATGAGTTTTGTAGAGCATAATAAGGCCATGAGGCTCATCCTTATTCCTTGCCCTCTTGCAGCTGAGACTGGGGGAAACTGTTCCATGTAGCATAAAAATATAAGTATTCCTTGATGGAATTTCAAAGATGAGATGCATTCCTATGCTAAATTTTACACAAATCCTTAAATTCATTCTTATTGACTATTAAGCAAACTCAGAAACAGAAAACATGAGGTTTATCATATGCAAAGTCTGTTGTCACTGTAGTTTTCCTATAAGAGTTTCAGATGTGAAATAACCAGTGTCCCCTGAGTTATTGGTAGCTATGATGACACAATGCAGAAGAAAGCTGATGAGAATACTCTGACGCAAACATTTCAGTGTAGTCTCATTGAAAGCCATTAGGATGTATGGTACTTAGGCTTTGTCTACACTGGCAAGTGAAAGACAAAACTTTTGTCATTCAGAGGTGTTAAAAAACCATCCCCCGAAAGACAAAATGTTTGCCTACAAAAAGCACCAGTGTAAACAGTGCTTTGTCCACAGGAGCGCTCTTCTACCAACAAAGCTAACGCCTCTTGCTGGGGATAGAATTTTTTGTTGCAGCAGGGTTCTCTCCTGCCAACAAACAGGAGCTACGCTGCGTCGCTAAAAGCTTTGTAGTGTAGACATAAAGTCTGTCTTTCCAAGGAGGTTATGAAGTGGTGAACAGTGATAATACTATTTTTGAAACCATCATCCCTCCTGTTTATCTGAGTGTGGGTGTGGCTACATGCGTGTAAAAAGAGAGAGCACACAGCCCTTAGTTGCATCTGTTCAATCTGACTGAAACTAGGAGTTGACAAATAAATGAATGTGGTGTGACTTTATATTACACCTATTCTTACTATGAAAATGAAGTCAATTTGAAGATTAAAAAATATATTGTGAAGGATGTTTACCAACTGTATATTGGAGATTGGTGAGTGAGGGAAGTCTAGAAAACCTTTCCTGCTGACATTAAGAGGGCAGGTAGAGAAGTGTGTAATATTGACTAGTTCAAGACAGATTTGTTTCCAACCACTTCTACTACTAACTTGTCTTTTCACAACTTCCTTCAAATTTAACACTTTCTTTTAAAACTTCAGAAAAGTCACTTTTATGCTGGCCTTTCCTTTAATAAGCAAAACTTTTATTTGTGATGGTGAAAGGTAAGGAGATAGTAGACTAGATATAAATATATACACCAGTATAACATACATTTTACCTTTTCCTTTATAGATTGTTCCTGAAAAGCCTCAGTTGAAATGATGTTGCTGAGTTTATTTTCAGTTTATCAATGTATATTTAATAACAGGGCCGGTGCAAGGATGTTTTGCGCCCTAGGCGAAACTTCCACCTTGCGCCCTCCCTCCCCACTCCGTGCCCCCGCCCTGATCCCCCTCCCACGGCAGCTCCCTCCCCCTGAGGCACCCCCCCACATCCCAGCTCACCCCTGCTCTGCCTCCTCCCCGAGCACGCCGTCACTACTTCACTTCTTCCGCCTCCCAGGCTTGCAGCGCCTAAGCAGGGCAGGGGTGAGCTGGGCTGGGAGTTCCCCTGCATGATGGTCCCCCCCTTACTTGCTGCAGGTGGCCCTCCTTGTGCTCCCCTGCCCCATCTCCCTCCGCCTAAATGCCGGTGGCGACCAGGGAGGCTGAAAATCTGGCCACTGCGGTTGCTGCTGAAGAAAATAGCGCCTCCCCAAATCCTAGTGCCCTAGGCGACCGCCTAGGTTGCCTAAATGGTTGCACAGCCCTGTTTAATAAACCCTTTGATTATTCAGGTTGGAAGGTACTACAGGTTTTTTTAAACATTTGGGTGCTTCACATGATACTTTTCTTGTAATATTTCCACTTTCCAATGTAGTGCAAAGAATAATCACCTCCTTCTATGTAGGAGCTGAATACTTCATCTTAAAAAGGACAATATCAGTCCTTTGTGCCCTTTGGAATATAGGAATTGCCATACGAGATCAGGCAATTGTTCCTTCCAATCTGGTGTACTATCTCTGACTGCAGCCAGTAGTCAGTGGTTCAGAGCACGGTGCAAAAATCCCCATAATGGACGACTTCCTTAGGGGAAGTTTCTTTTCAGCACCTATAAGCCACTGGTGCTCACTGGATTCCACAGTTTAATTTCTAGTCTGTTCAAATAAATATATATTCATCTTATCCTTTACATTTCTTCCTTTCAATGTATGTTTCCCTTTGCTTTTGCATTATGAGAAAGGTTAAATAGCATCACTCAGTTTATCTGCTCTAAGTCATTCATTATTTCATATCCATTCAGCATCTACTATATAAACTGAACAGCCCTAGTGTGAAGTCCTGTCCCCATTGGAGATACAATCTTTTCAATTTCTCTGCATGTAGAATTATCTCCAAGCCTCTGATCATTTTCATCACCCATCTCTGAATTCTTCTTTCTGCAGTAGTCTCTACTGAGACTGGCTGATCAGAATAAAATATTGAAGGGATGAAATCATGGCCCTATTGAAATCAATGGAAAAACTCCCTTTGACTTCCTTGGGACCAAAAATTAATCCTCATTGTTTTGACAACCATTGATTTATAGTATGATTATGATAAATTTTTCAGAGCTTCCGTTTTCATTTTCTGTCTCATTACTTAGGTATCCAAGCATTTTGTTTTGATTTGCCTTTACTGAAACTGGCTAGCTTGTCCCTATTGCATCATGTTAGACTAGGTGTTTTATAACTCTTTTAAATTCTTATTTGAACTCATTTACATATTACTGAAGGAAGTACTGAAGGAAGACTCACTGGTCTGTAATTCCTATACTCCATCCTAATATTATTTAAAAATATATTACAACACTTATTGCCCTCCAGTCCTTCAGTATAGAAGTTGATTTCAATGAGAAATTGCTCTTAGTTTTTGACTAACTTACTCATTTATAAAATGTACCTCTGTGAAGATCTCATCTTGTTCCTTCTCCATATCAGCTATATTTCCTATCCTATCTGATGCAGAGTTACCTTAGTAATATTGGCATCCCTAACTGATCTCTGTCTGACTCGAGTGTTCCTTGATAGTTGTTGTTTTCTCCCCACTTCCTAGTTTACACAATTATTTTCCATCAAAACTTTAGCATTATCTCTGCCACAAAGTTCCCAGATCAGTGCCTGATAAATTCAAACATCATCTTCTGACCAACACACTGTGACTTTGAATCTGGCTGTATACTTGGAACCAGACACATTTCAAAGAAATCTACAGCAGAGGCCCTGGACTTCAGCCTACTTTCTGATCTAAATTTAGCTTTCAAGATTTCTCTTTTACACTTCTCTAATTCACTGACATCCAGGATGTACCTACCACAGCTAGTTGAGATATTGAATGTGAGAAATAAATTAACTCAAATGTATATGGATAATAAAATAGTGTTTTGATGTGAATATGACAAACGTTATTTCAATAAAAAAATGGATTGGTCTGCATTGAGAGATAAAAAGGAAAGAATATAGGTGACCAGTAAATCCTAGACATTGAATTGCAAAGAGGTCATTCCTACTTAAATGGCATTTCCATAATGCACTGGTTACTCAGTTCAGCTCACATGCAATATACACCCTAGCCATATAGGTGGGATCTGTGCCATTTCTAGTTGCACAGTCGGTTTTCATGTATTTATGTATTAACATACCTTCTATATTTTGGCTATGCTTTCTTTCATTATCTCTTGTTTGTTTGTTTTTTCTTATGCCTTTTCTGTCTGTGAGCTATTAATTGGCTTAAATTTATGTAACTTGATTTAACTAGATAGGAACATAGGACTAGGAGGGACTTCTAGGGTCCTCAAATCAGTCTCCTGCCATCTCAGACAGCCTCATCATATAATTCCATTCATAAATTTATTAAGCTCCATCTTAAAACAAGCAAAGAATCCTGTGGCACCTTATAGACTAACAGACGTTTTGGAGCATGAGCTTTCGTGGGTGTATACCAACTTTGTCAGATGCATGTAGTGGAAATTACCAGGGGCAGGTATATATATATATGCAGGCAAGCTAGAGATAATGAGGTAGTTCAATCAGGGAGGATGAGGCCCTGTTCTAGCAGTTGAGGTGTGAAAACCAAGGGAGGAGAAACTGGTTTTGTAATTGGCAAGCCATTCACAGTCTTTGTTTAATCCTGAGCTGATGGTTTCAAATTTGCAGATGAACTGAAGCTCAGCAGTTTCTCTTTGGAGTCTGGTCCTGAAGTTTTTTTGCTGCAGGATGGCCACCTTAAGGTCTGCTATAGTGTGGCCAGGGAGGTTGAAGTGTTCTCCTACAGGTTTTTGTATATTGCCATTTCTAATAATGCCATTTCTAATAAATGGATGGACATCATACCAAATGGACTAAAGGTAAAAAATCCACTGCTATCTACATACTACACAGACCACAGTGACAGATTATGCCATACTCTATCAAAAAAACTGAGGAACCACCTGATCAGCATCCTATACAGCAAACAGGAAAACATCAAAAAAGAGCTCTCCAACCTGGAGACTCTCATCAATAACCAAACTTCCATACAAACGGACTTCACTAAAATAAGACAGGAGATCTACATTACTCACTTCACCTCTCTACAAAGGAAAAAGGACTGTAAGCTGTCTAAACTCCTACCTGCCTCATGGGGCCACAACCGTGGTACCCCCAACCCACCCAGCAATATCGTCAATCTATCCAACTACACACTCAGCCCAGAAGAAAAGTCTGTCCTATCTCGGGGGCTCGCTTTCTGCCCTGCCACCCCCACCAACATGATACAGTTCTGCGGCGATCTGGAAGCCTACTTTCGCCGTCTCCGACTCAAAGAATACTTTCAGGACAACACTGAACAGCACACTGATACACAGGTACCCTCCCACCAACAGCACAAGAAGAAGAACTCCACATGGACTCCTCCTGAGGGTCAAAATGAGAGTCTGGACCTCTACATTGAATGCTTCCACCGACGTGCACAGGCAGAAATTGTGGAAAAACAATATCGCTTGCCTCATAACCTAAGTCGTGCAGAACGCAATGCCATCCACAGCCTCAGAAACCATCCAGACATTATCATTATCATCAAAGAGGCTGATAAAGGAGGTGCTGTTGTCATCATGAACAGGTCTGACTACCAAAAGGAGGCTGCCAGACAACTCTCCAACACCAAATTCTACAGGCCACTTCCCTCAGATCCCACTGAGGAATACACTAAGAAACTGCAACATCTACTCAGGACACTCCCTACGCTAACACCGGAACAAATCAACATACCCTTAGAGCCCCGACCAGGGTTATTCTATCTACTACCCAAGATCCACAAACCCGAAAATCCTGGATGCCCCATCATCTTGGGCATTGGCACTCTCACTGAAGGACTGTCTGGATATGTGGACTCTCTACTCAGACCCTATGCCACCAGCACTCCCAGCTATCTCCGTGACACCACTGATTTCCTGAGGAAACTACAAAGCATTGGTGACCTTCCAGAAAACACCATCCTAGCCACCATGGATGTAGAGGCTCTCTATACAAACATCCCCCACACAGTATCCCTGGTGATGCCACAGCACAACTGGCTGCTGAGCTCTGTGTCTTTATCCTCACACACAACTATTTCAAATTTGATGACAATATATATCTCCAGATCAGTGGCACCGCTATGGGCACTCGCATGGCCCCACAATATGCCAATATTTTTATGGCCGACCTGGAACAATGCTTCCTCAGCTCTCGTCCACTCACGCCTCTTTTCTACCTACGCTACATTGATGACATCTTCATCATCTGGACCCATGGGAAGGAGTCTCTGGAAAAATTCCACCACGATTTCAACAGCTTCCACCCCACCATCAACCTCAGCCTGGACCAGTCTACACAGGAGGTCCATTTCCTAGACACCACGGTGCAAATAAGTGATGGTCACATTACCACCACCCTATACCGAAAACCTACGGACCGCTATGCCTACCTTCATGCCTCCAGCTTCCATCCCGGGCACATCACACGATCCATTGTCTACAGCCAAGCACTGAGGTACAACCGCATCTGCTCTAACCCCTCAGACAGAGACCAACACCTACAAAATCTCCACCAAGCATTCTCAAAACTACAATACCTGCACGAGGAAATAAGGAAACAGATCAACAGAGCCAGACGTGTACCCAGAAGCCTCCTACTGCAAGACAAACCCAAGAAAGAAACCAACAGGACTCCACTGGCCATCACTTACAGTCCCCAGCTAAAACCTCTCCAACGCATCATCAGGGATCTACAACCCATCCTGGACAATGATCCCACACTTTCACAGGCCTTGGATGGCAGGCCAGTCCTTGCCCACAGCCAACCTGCCAACCTGAAACATATTCTCACCAGCAACTGCACACTGCACCATAGTAACTCAGCTCAGGAACCAATCCATGCAACAAACCTCGATGCCAACCCTGCCTACATATCTACACCAGCGACACCATCACAGGACGTAACCAGATCAGCCACACCATCACCGGTTCATTCACCTGCACTTCCACCAATGTAATATACGCCATCATATGCCAGCAATGCCCCTCTGCTATGTACATTGGCCAAAGTGGACAGTCGCTACGAAAAAGGATAAATGGACACAAATCAGATATTAGAAATGGCAATATACAAAAACCTGTAGGAGAGCACTTCAACCTCCCTGGCCACACTATAGCAGACCTTAAGGTGGCCATCCTGCAGCAAAAAAACTTCAGGACCAGACTTCAAAGAGAAACTGCTGAGCTTCAGTTCATCTGCAATTTTGACACCATCAGCTCAGGATTAAACAAAGACTGTGAATGGCTTGCCAATTACAAAACCAGTTTCTCCTCCCTTGGTTTTCACACCTCAACTGCTAGAACAGGGCCTCATCCTCCCTGATTGAACTACCTCATTATCTCTAGCTTGCCTGCATATATATATACCTGCCCCTGGAAATTTCCACTACATGCATCTGACGAAGTTGGTATTCACCCACGAAAGCTCATGCTCCAAAACGTCTGTTAGTCTATAAGGTGCCACAGGATTCTTTGCTGCTTTTACAGATCCAGACTAACACGGCTACCCCTCTGATATCTTAAAACAAGTTATGCTGTTTGCCCCCACTACAGCTACCGGGAGGCTGTTCCAGAATCTCACTCCTCTGATGGTTAGAACCTTCTAATTTCCAGCCTAAATGTATTCATGGACAGTTTATACTCATTTGTTCTTATGCCATTTTAGTCCTTTAGCTAAAATAGTTCCTTTCCTTCCCTGGTGCTTACTCCCATGACATTCTTTATGAAAAGCAAACATCATCCCTTTCAGCCTTGTTTTTGGTAAGCTAAACAACCCAAGTTCTTTCAAAAGATCCATGACTTTCACACCTAATATGCTATTCACTGAATGGTTTTCATGATCACCACATAGCCTGCTGACAGTATTTTGAATGATCATATTCCATACCATCACAGCCTGTCTAAATCTCACAAGTGTACTCCAGTCTCCTGGAAAACATATCCCATCTAAGGAAATTTATCCATTCAACCCACACAGGTCCCTTCTCAATCTGCCATCTGCTTTCTGAGCAAGAGGAATAGAGAAAACTGTTCTAAGTTGTGCCTTGTGTAGGGTGTTTCTGTTCAGTGTCTTCAGAATCTGGCCTCTGTCTGTACATCCCATCAATCAGCTCTGGCCTCAAGATGCCATACAGTAGTGGGGCTCTAAGGGCCAGGGTCTGCTTACACCAGTCATACACATATGTCATTCGGACACAAGTCAAGTGGTCAGGCATTCTGCACAGTAAACTGTTTGTCTGTTTTCAACTGATTTTACTTCTGTCTACAAACAACTAATTAAGCAACCTACTACCCTTACTGCCAAACTCCCCTGTGCTCGTTCTGTCAGAGCCATTCTCTGAGCTCTAGCTACTGTAGCCATATAAATTTATATTACCATCACCACCATAGTCTCTGGACACTTCACAGGCAGCAGCCTCCACTGCCAAGAAACTGGATCCAATTCTGTTCTCTGACATTCCCTCCTGACTCTAATGGGGCTGTATTGATGTACATGAGATCAGAACTGGGCACTTTGTTTCTGATGCCAAACTATTCCAGTGCAGCTCTTTCTTTAAAAATAAACTTTAAGTGAAAAACTATAGATACATTCTCCAAAGCTTTTTCTTTACAGACTTTTATTAAAATAAACTTCACCTCATAATTTTAAATAATTATTTTTAATCCCTATTTTCCATATCTCTTTAAGAGAACCATTATTTGTGTTCTTTATAGCTCATAAACTAATGCAGGAATTTGCCTTTCATGTCAACAAAATGAAGTTTGGTGTAATGTTTTCATACTTGTGCTACTGCTGTCAAGGACAATGATGAGTTTCTTGAAGTTATTTTGAGAACATATGTATCTGTCAGAAATGCATATTGGTACTTTATTGTCACACTCACCGATGCCATTTTGCAGAACTGATATAGCAGATCATAACATTAAATCACAGTGATTAAGCAACAGACAAATCCACAACAACCAGTTGCCCCACTTCGCATGTGTGCTTTATATCCACCCATCTCTGTTGGAGAGACCATCTCTTTGAGAAACAATTAGACTCTTAGGTAATTATGACAGCTTCTGATGAACGCTTATAGTGGCATGCTGATCGATAATAGCTAAAGCACAGAGAATTATTTTCCTTTGAGAACATATCCTCACACTACTACTTACAAGCACTTCATGTTTAGCTTTTCAATGCTGCCATTGTGAATAGCTGTAAAACATTTATTGCATTTAGAAAAATCTCCTTAGACTGAAATGGTCATTCTTTCCTTTCTCCCTCCCGCTTCCCGTAAGTTTTATATCTCGACAGAGAGAGCCAGGTAGAATGTTTTTGTGGGGGTGGGAATGAGCAAAATGAGGTTGAGATATTAATAAGAACATATTTTGGTATATAAATGATTTCTTTACTTATATATTTACAGATTGTTGTGTGTAAAGATGCAGAAATGTCCAATTGATTGGAATGCTAATATTCCTATACAAACACTAGTTGGACATGTTACAGAAGTGGTATTTTGAAGTGTTGCAAAAGTAGCTGGTAGTAATTGATAAGACCATTGTGTATACATTCCCATTTGGCTGTGACGAGTTTAAAACAGCCATACAGAAGCCGGTGGTGTGGAAAAAGGCATAAAAAGTGGATGAAAATGAAACAAATAAGCAAAACCAGGTTTCTGATCAGTAGTGATATGTTCCTGGCCACAGGCGTTATTGAATGGATAGTCACAGAAGCTTGTACTATTATTTAAATACACCAAATAATAATCTCTCAGCTCTCCTCAGGAGGAGTGACTTTTGTTCTTGAATCCCCAAAAGCCCTTTTATAGTTTATATAAGGATAAGTTATACCTACCTACTCCAGACATTTCAGGAACACTGGCAGTGTACATGTCCTTTGTAAATTTTGGTTCATTGTCGTTGATATCATGGATTTTAATGATAAATTCAGATTCTGGCTCCACTTGTCTTCCAGTCTTTCTGTCTACAGCCTTGGCACGTAGCACATACAGGGACTTTTCTTCTCGGTCCAATTTCTTTGCAGCATGAATATCTCCTGTATTTTCATCTATAATGAACAGACTGCCAGCCCCATCTCCTGTTAATATGTATTTTAAATTTCCATCTCCTTTATCTTGGTCAGTGTGTAGCTTCAGGGAGGTAGAAAAGAAGAATTCTATAAATATATGTATTGTTATTACAGACCAAATCATTCAGCATAAATGAATAAGTCTGTACAAATCTTGACTGTAATTGGGGTCAGCAGTGGTTATCTTCTGTCTCACTGTTGGAAAAATTACAAATTTGAGACTCAGTCACACATAAAATATCTCTAAACAAATTCATAAGGACACAAGGGGATGTAGAAGATAATACAGTAACATTTATAATAATCCAATGATAATAAAAATGATGTGTCTTTTAACAGTCTGTCCAGAAACCCAGAGAAGTCTCCTTATTGAAGATAAGAGACATCTAAAAATCTCAAGTCCTTTTTGTAAGATAAAATAAGTATTTATGTGTAGAATAGAACCAATTGCTTTATACCAGTGATGAACAGATCGGCTTTAAGGATTAGAGCTTTCCGAAATTCCCAGAAGCACATGTAAAAGTTCTAAGTGAAGAACCTTACAGTTCTATTCCAATTTTTTCTTGAGGTTAATCTATCTCAGTTAATTATTTACTCCCTTCCCATGCCCTCTCCTCCCCTCTGTATACAAGAAACAATTTTCAAGAACACTAGGGGGTAAACTTTCAGAGCATTGCATGGAGTTTAGCAGCTCTCTTCCTGTTAAAATTAAAGGGATGCCACATGGCTAAATTTTTTATTTTTATTCTTCTCATCCTCGTAATACATGGAAATACATTTCCTTTTTAAGGACAACTGTGATGTGTAATCAGCACAGTTTTCATCATCAAGAAATCCCAACTATGTTCCATCCTATTGGCATCTGACCAGGATTTGATAACTTGATGTGCCACAATATTATTTTGGTTAGACAAAGCCACATTAAAAGAAAGATTCTTTCTGTCCATTTTTAAACAGGCACTCATCAGCCTAAAAAAAACACTATGTTATAAGTAGGTGTTCTTCAGGTAGGTGTTCTTCAAGATCTAGTTCCAGAAAATTTCCTCAATACTATTTATTTTTCTGCTGATATGTTCATACTACCACTCTTGCTCTAACAGTTCCTGTCTCTGCATCTTGTGCTGTTACATCTTCTTAATACTCTGACTGGCTGGGTTCTTGCCAAAATGAGGAATAAAATGCTAAAAGATGGAGTTATTGATATAAAGGGTCACTGTACTGAATTCTGCATTAAGTACCTATTTTTTCCCCTCTTCCAAGGGCCCAAACCTGTTCATATTACTCATACTATCAGTGTTTACTGTAGGGCAGCTGGATGAAATAGTTATGGTGTGAGGACAATGCTAATGCCACCTGTATCTGACCTATACTATACTTCAAACCATTGGTTGCACTACTGTAGTTAATGGCTACTAACATTCCTAAGGTTTACATGGGATAGAGTGAAATCTTCACCCAACTACAATCCAGGGGGCCAGGATTACACCCATAGTGCCTGATCCTGCAATTACATCAAGGGAAGTACGATTCGGTCTGTATAATGGAACATCTTACATGAGCAAATGAAGCAGGATATGAGCTATAGTATAAATGTAGCATTGGCTCAACGGTGAAACCTATATATATACACAACATACAGTATCTCAAAATACTCATGTGGTATTTGGATTTGTGCCTTTGCGCACACACACGCACATGCAAGGCCCAAATGCTGTTTTGGTATTTTGGTATCCACTGCATGTGGAGTATAAAGAAATGCAATGCAAAAAGATAATTTTAAAAAATTGGTCATGATGACTTTTATTTCAAGAATGAAATGGATTTATCTGAATGCCTAGGTTAAAGTAAAGCAGGTTGGTGTTAAATAAATCAGAAACATTTATAACAAACAGGTCATCAAGTGCTATTTCCATGGGCACAGTCATCTTATTTTATCCATAATGTTGACTGCAGCTACATATGTGGAACTTGCACACTCAGTTTTCATGCATTAATAAATTAACATACTTGGCATATTTTGGATATAATTTCTGTCATTGTCCCTTGTTTCTTCTTCTCTTTTTTGTATCTGTGCACTGTCCAAAGTATATAACAGCTGACGTAAATCCAGGTAACTTGTTTAGTGATGTTTTTTCTGGTAGGTGTTTAATTGGATTTGTTTGGAATTCCGAGGCTATAGAATATGTGTACATTAGTTCAAACCTAAGAGGACTACTCATTGGTTTGGGGCCTGATCTTGCATCTGACTGTATACAATATATGTTGGGCCTGATTTTAAAAGCGTTCTGTTTGTGGAGCTCCCCAGGGGTGAAAGTAAGTTAAAGGACTTACTGGTACACCGGAGTCCTAAGCAGGGGCATGGCCTCAACTGGAAGAGACAGGGCCTTTCAAGATTTAAAGGTCCTGGGGCTCCCGCTGTGGCTGGGAGCCCCAGGGCCTTTAAATCACCCCAGAGCTCCCAGCTGCAGAGGCAGCTGGAAGCCCCAGGTGTCAGGGACAAATTAAAGGGCCTAGGGTTCCAGCCGCCACAGAGCTCTGGGTCCTTTAAATCACTGCAGGAGCCCAGGGCGGCAGTGCTCGGACAGGATTTAAAGGGCCCAGTGCTCCTGCCACTGCGGGAAGCCCTGGGCCCTTTATATCCCCGCTTGAACCTGGCTGCAGGAGCCCCGGGGCTCCAGCAGCAATTTAAAGGGCCAGAGGCTCCAGCTGCTGCGGGGAGTGCTGGGCCCTTTAAATCCCTGCCAGAACCTGCCTCATGGATCTCCAGCAGCCTGGCTTCGGTGGCACTTTAAAGGGCCCAGGGCTCCAGCAGGAGCACTGAGCCCTTTAAATCGCCACCCTGGACCTGGCTGCAGGAGGCCTTGGGCTCTGACAGCGATTTAAATGACCAGAGGCTCTGGCTGCTGGTCAGTGGGGCTCGGGCAGTGCTTTAAAGGTCCCAGAGCTCCCCGCAGGGGTTAGAGCTCCGGGCCCTTTAAATCCCCACCTGAGCACTGCCGGAGCTCTGGCGGTGATTTAACCGGCCCAGGGCTCTCCACAGTGGCTGGAGCCCTGGGACCTTTTAAATCACCGCCAGAGAAGCCAGTCCAGTCCAGCACAACATACCGGCTCTTGCCAGTATGTTGAACCGGACCAGCTTACTTTCACCTCTGGAGCTCCCACTGACTTCAAAAGGAGTTCTGCCTGTGGAAAGCTTTCAAGTTAGAGATGAAATCTTGGCCCTATTAAAGTCAATGCAAGTTTTGCTGCTGAATTCAGTGGAGACAGTATTTCACCCTAGGCTTTCATTAAGCTTACGTACTTTGTGCCTTTCAAAATATTATTTTTCACTGTTTTTTTTTAGTTAAGGACAATTATTTTAATTACATCACTGATGAATCCTCAAGATCCTTAGGGCCAAATTCAACCCTGACATAAGTGAATGCAATCCCACTGAAGTCAATAAAGTCACTGAAGTCATTTCAATCTTCTGTGCTGCCTAGCTGCATCTGGCATTTATATCACCATGTCAATGCAAGCTTTAATTCTTATTCAAAGGTCTAAATAGTAAGATTTTCTACACAGTATATGCTCTTCATTTGCAGAGTCCTTTCAGTGTGGCTTAAGCATTTTTTATCTTTGTATGCTTTGCCATATACCTCTGCTTTCAGTCACTTTTGAAATCATTCATATTAAAAAGAAGTTTGTACTGTATCTTGCCTTGTAAATGTTTTAAGTCAAGCTAATAATAAAAACTCAAATTTAAAAAATGCTTTTCATTACAGTCCTTTTCAAACAGGAAGTGATATACAATCTTGATACTGAAAGATTGCTTCACCCACCTCCTGCACTGAATATCTGCAGCTGTTAAATTAGTGGACAATGACACTGTATAACAGCATATGAACTAGAAAATGCCCACTTTCATCTTCTTATCTTCTATGTTGTTCTCTACCCTGGGAATCCACTCCTTTTGCCTGGGCACCATCCAACTCCTTCTAAAGTCAATGGAAAGTCAGAGTTGGATTTGGCCCATTGTTCTCCATGTGACTTTCCTCTCCTCATTCACATCCCTTCTTGACATACATTTCTTACATGACTCTTTTCTTTGATGATCCACCAGTGGTAAATTAATTTTTAATTAAAACAAAAAAGAGACTAGAAGGGACAGTGCATAGAGCCCACTTGATGTTTTGACCATCAGTCTTTGTAGAAGGTATATTGCACTGCTTTGCCTGTATCTAATTGAGACTGTAAGGCCCCTGGAGAAGAGAGTGTCTTCCTGTATGTTTGCATAAAGCTCAACGCATTGTTCACACTCAATAAATGCCAGTTTGCCAAATTGAAACTGATGGACACCTGCATGGATTCTGATCCACTCGTCCCCCTATTTAGTTTCTTGGCAGACCTTGTGGTGTGGAGGTTGGAAGCTGGTGGTTCCTGTGCTTCCAGGGTCCTTATCTTCTCGGCTACATGCCTGGCAGGAAACTGAGAAGTTGAAAAGTCTGGGAGCTCCAGTTACTAGGATCCTGAGGAGCCTGGAAACCCAGAGAACATGTGTCATTTTGGAAACATCAAAATGTTTCCGCTATGGAAAGGTTTTGGTGTTCCTAAAATAAAATATTATGGACTTACAGGTCCACACAAAAAAAAGTTTTTAGAGATTTGTACTAATTTGGAAAAACAAATTTTAAAAAAACATGACTTTTTTTGTGGACCTGGAAGTCTCTTTCCCAGGCAGCTCTACAGATAAAACATCCCTGTGAGACTGCATGAGGGTATTTAAATAGAGAGAATGGAATTACTCAATTGCAGATTTTATTTATTTAATATTTCTCTTCTTGTAAAAAGTATCATGGAGTTTTTAATGGCCCGATGTCATCTGAATCTCTGCCTTATACCTTGCATAAAATACAGCATATCCAGTAACACTGGACTCTGCAACAGTATCACCACATCAGGGAGCAACAAAGTATTTTTTAGGGGTTTCCAATTCCACTCTTGAACTCTCCCTAGTAGATAAAATCTAAAGAGGGTCACAGCAGAAGGTAATATGCAGGCAAAATGTTATTTTCTCAATCTTCAGATGCTCTGTATAGATCATTATTGTGAGAATGCTAGCCTACTGATAGAGAAGGAAGAAATTTAGATAGTTTGTATATACTTTGTATAAAAATCCATGGACTCTTGGATGATTACATTACACCTCAACTGAGAACATTTTTGAGGAATACTCATCACTGCTTTAGACTTTTCTTATGGAGCATAGGAACTTGATGCTAAAATTCAGAAACACAGTGAAATATTTCTAGGAAACAGTAAGATAGTTTTATATTCCATACAAAGCCCCAAAAGCAAAATAATTTTACCTGGTTGTACATTTCATTTTTTTATGTTTCTTATAGCTCTAATTATGAGCTGTTACGTTATTTTTATAGTAGTTCCATCATTTTCCAACAATATATTTTTCCATTGGAAAATGCCATTTTCTTGAAATATATATCTTTTGTGGGAATGTGTTAACTTCAGTGATTTTGTTTAGAAAAAAATAATTTGAATAAGATGAAAATGTTCAATTTCAACCTTATCAGAATGGAATGTTTTGATTTTTCATTCCAAATGAGATTTTTTTAATCTTTTATTTAAATGTTGCATTTCAATACAATCAAAATGTTTCATTTAGAATGAAACATTTTGATTTTACTGAAATAGAATGTTTGATCTGAAACAAACACACACAATTTGAACAATATATTTTGCAGGATTTTTTGTTTGTTTTTGCTTGTTTTTGTTTTCATTATAATTGCAAATGAAAACAAATATGGAAATGTCAGAATTTCCGACATTATAGAAATTCCAGATTTCAACCAGCTCTGTTTATTTTATGATTCAGCTCTTAGAAATATCACATGAAGTATTTACAACAAACTAAACTTTTCAATAGTCAAAAACATTATTTAAGGAAAGATTAAATGAATTTAACTATTCCTTTGCACAAAACCCATTTTAAAACAACAACAACTGGAACATTGCAATTTTTTTTTCCTTTTTAAACTTAGTACAATGTTCATGAAAGTTTCAGCCATCCTGGATGATAAAGCCCTCTATCTGTTCTTTTATCACTTATAGAATTAACAGGGACTTTTAAAGTTTGCTCATGCTGCCTCTTCAATGTACTTTAACCTCTCCATAATAGTTAAGTATCCTTGACCTCTAGTCTGAAACTGGTCACAAAGCTGTCAATCAGTTTCAATAGTGATTTTGGTTTTAGAGACCACCTGCCCAGTAGGAATTGTGTGGAGACAATCTGTGCATTTCATGTCGACTACCAGGCAGTATTTGATGTCCAGACATTACTGATTGTGAGCTATGTTTGAACTGGCAGCCAGTGATAAAAGGTTCCATATCCCATTGTCATTGCTCTGTCTATAACACTATTGGAAGTATAATATGCAACACTATCACAACATAGTGCATCCTTGTTTTCTAGCAAATGTACAAATCATTCTACTTGTATTAAAAACTGCAGGAAAATTCATTTGCCTATGATATAATGCATAGGAAACTTGCAGTATGATAGTTTTAGACATTCCATCGTGTTGTTTTTATTTAGCAGTTTTCTGGTTTCCTCGCTGAAATAAAATACTTACTTTGTAAAATGGAGCAGTGGCACCATTATCATCTAAATGCAAAATGTGCTGCATTATTTTTGTTAGAGTGGTTGCATACAGTACTGTACATCTTTATAGCCAAATGAATCATTATAAATACAATTACACCAATGTCCTATCATTTAATTTTTACTAATCTACTATCACACTACTGCTTCTCTTCTACAAAAGTATTTAAATATTTAAAATTTGAAATCGAAAATACTTCTACAACATTTCAAGATTCAGTTACACCAAAGGAACCCACAGAGGGTCACATACAAATATGATTTGAAATATGTATGTATTACAGACACAATATATTGTCAAGCTATTATTAAGATATTCATTTACTACTAAAACCAAATAATAATAATAAGAAAAAAATAATTAGCTCAGTCCTGCTCCCATTTATGTCAACAAGAATAGTGTTGACCTCAAGGCAAATGTCATCCCATATATACATATGTATAAATCAGAAATTTTTGCAAATTTGGGGGTGTGTGGGATGTTCATAAAAACCAAACAAAAAAAGGCACCTAATACATACAAACTATATATCTCTCTATATATTATATTATATTATATTTAAAGTAACTAACATTTCACAAAACATTCAGCTCTGCCATTTATCAGCAGTAGAAATTTCTCCCTGTAGGAATATATAGCTTTATTTACTTCTACATGCTCCTTTTTCACGAGTCAGTGTTTTTAGTAATTGAAAACACTATATTGACTAATAATTTAATTGCCAGGGGTCTAACTTTTAATATCATAAACTGTAGGTTTTAGAATCTCTGTGACTAACTTTAACTTTCAGTTCTGCAAGGAGCTTCAAAATACTTAAAAAGAAAACAGATAAGACAAATTGCAGGGTAGATAACATTCACTCCTGATACCAAATGTCTTTACTAATTTGTGAAATATGCAACACATTGTTTGAAATATGTCTGAATTAGAAATATATCCGAATGAAGACATAGCTCAGACAATGCACTTTAAGGATCCTGTTCTGTTTCTATTAATATTATTCTTACTCTTATACAAATATTTTTCTGCAGGTCTCCTACATGGCTACTTGGATGCATCCTCAGTGTCATTTCTCTTGCTGATTGTTAGACACAAAAACATTTGTGGTGGTGGGAATTAGATGAGAGAATAATTGAGCATGCTTTGAAAATATGGAAATGGAAATCCCCCCTGAAACTACACTCCGTTCCCACTGAAATGGGATAAGCATACACTTCAAATTATATTTTCTCTTCTATCTGGTTCTGCAACATGGGAAATTCATGTGCCATTCTAATATATAAAAAAGGTGTTGCTTCCAGAAAAAATCCATATGTAGCTGACTCTAGTCAGTAACATCTTACTAGGGATATTACTATTTCTAATATAAATTTGAGCAGAAAGATCTCAGCAGTTCGCCTCATATTAATGCCACATTCCCTCTCTAACAACTGCTAATTGCATTAGTTATGTGGCCTTTAAGAGTCTGGACACCAGCAATATTTATGGTTATGTATGCAATATTAGTATGCAAGAATTTAAAAAAATACTTGCCTTACAATGGGTGGATAGAAAGGGAGTTGACACTGTTGAAGGAGGAGAAGTAATCCTAGTGTGCTGTAGGCATGATATGGCAGAAGGAGAAGTCAGGGTGTAGAAATTAAAAGACAGCAATATGACTACAGAAGGTTGCTGTTGAAGAGGAAACAATTAGAGGAGAGCATGGAGGTATTCTGCCTGTTTTCCCCTTACTGAAATTTCACCCTCCACATTTTAGATGTATCTAAACTGTACAGTAAGGACCTGATTATCAGCTCATTTATGTCTGTGTAACTGAGGAGTAACTCATGGAGTTATGCTGGCTTAAAATCAATGCTAGTGATAGGAGAACCAGGATCTAAGCTTCTACTAGACACAGACAAATTATATAGCTAGATGTACAAATACTTACCTGAATCCAAAATTGCCACACTTCACCTGAATCTGAACATGTCATCTGCAATTCATTTCTGTTCAACTCCTGTCATAGCTGAAAAGGGAAAGAAGGACCCAACCCATCCAAAGGAGCCACTTGTGGCTAAAGACATTGTCATGGACAAATAGAGAGAGAGAGAGAGAACCTTGATTTAGTCATGGGAGTTTAGAAGAGAGATCTGCTCTTCTGTGAAATGAGGTGAGAAGCAGAAATCTTGGTGCTGCTGAAGGAAAGAGAGAAGGGGGAGGAGGGTGCACAAAGAGAGCAGTAGACACATTCTGCACGGTGGCAGATATTGCAGTATACAACTAGTTTTGAAAGCTTTGCACTCTGCCTGCATGCAGTAATTATTTTAAAATACGCTATTCTTGCATTGTCTTCATCCCAAGCCCTAATTTTGGATCCTCCGGGCCCCATCTCATTTGCTTCCACCCATACAGTTCTTCCCCACTGCCCGACCCCAGGCTGTCGCACTCCATTCACACTCTGCCCCTATTTACTGTTAGATACTTTTTAGAAAGTATTATGGTGGCCTTCACCCTCTCCATGCTCCCAGGCTCTGTGGGATTTGCTGAACCCATACGGTTCTCTCATGAACCTGTTGATTTCTTTAGCAATGTTCACTGTGGAGCAGTGATGGGTGCAACTGAGAGAAGACTGTGCTGCCTTAGGGGGAAAGGAGGAGCCTATGAACCCCTCTGCTCAACTTTATGGTTGGGGAACATATGATCCCCTTCATCTCCCTAAGATACAATAGGAGGAAGCTGCTAAAGAGAGATTAAGAGGTTGAAAACCACCATGATTCTCTTTCCAAAGATGATGAGTGGTGAGTCAGTCTGGGGAACTTTGTTGGCAGGGAGGGAAGGTACTTAGAGGATTCTGGGCTTAGGTTGGACTGGAGAAAGTACTGGATTAGATACAACTCTGAGTGGATGTGGAGGTGCTTTTGGGGATCGAGGGTGATATAAGAATAAGCTAGAAATAAAGTCAGTTTACCACATGTTCAAAAATGCATTTTTGTTAATATGGGCAGATGTCAAGTATCAGAGGGGTAGCCGTGTTAGTCTGGATCTGTAAAAGCAGCAAAGAATCCTGTGGCACCTTATAGACTAATAGATGTTTTGGAGCATGAGCTTTCATGGGTGAATACCCACTTCATCGGATGCGTGCCACAGGATTCTTTGCTGCATGGTCAGATGGTTTATCACCTTTTCCTCTCTTTATATTGTTAGTACTGTGAACTGGTTGTCTGTGTGATCCTACACTTCCTGGATGCTCCTTTTTGTGTTTCAGCAATGGTTAGGGCTCATCTACCTTTACTACTTGCTTCTCAATGTATAACAGTAATGCTTGAGGCTTCTCTATGAAAAAAAAATTTCTTGTAATAGAAAGCTACAACTTTTCCACAGTTTTTATTTATTGTACAAAATTATTGAGAGAACTATAAGCCTTCTGTAGTGCTCTACAGGAGTGTTATGAGATCCTTTCAATAGGGCATCACTCCTTATTTAATTCCTTAGTTTTGTAGAGTAATTGCAATGGAGCCTTATTACTTTCACCTCTGTTATGTTCCACTGTATTTTACCATAAAATCTGGTTTGCTGTATGGTTTTACCCTTATTTGCCCAATGCGGAGGATAAGATTTTGTGTGTTCTGACATATAGTTTAACATAAGGGCTGGCTTGGATGGTCTTTTTATGAATTCTGGCAGTTCTCGGTGTGTTTTATTGTGTGCTCTGATAAGATCATTTGTGAAAAGGAGCTTGGGATTTGCATGCAGTTTATTTTATTCTATTCCTGGTCAAGGAAGCAAAGCAATAAATAATTGAAGCATAAAAGGAGATTATTATGTTGGGTTGAATCTATCACGTCAGTAGGGGAAACCTGGAAACTGAAAAATATACTGTGAAAAATGAAACTAAATCCCAAACCAACAATGGATTTAGTTTTGTCTTTTCATACAAAGTATTCCAGTAATTTAGGTATTGCTGAACCCTCAACTCAGTCATCTCAGCGCATCTCTGCTCATTTATACTTCATGTACAATTTATGTATTTGAAAGAGGCCAGGCAATTCAGATGAAAAACTATTTCTTTCCTCCCAAAAAGGCATTGTATTCAGCCTCCTAGCTCCCGGTACATTTAAAATTCAGTCCATAAATCAAATTTTTAGCATACAAACTTTTCTGCATTGCTTTGGAGGATGTTTTAGGCTTGGTCTACACTGAACAATTATATTGGCATAGCTATGTCAGTCAGGAGTATGAAAAACACACTCCTGACCAGTGTAATGCCATGAAGTCAGTAGGCTCCAGGTCTGGTTGCCTAGAAAAACAATGAACTCAAGTGGCCCCAATAAATCCCTACTATGAGGCTATGCTCCTTGATTTGACAGAAGGGCCAAAAAAAATATCACCATTTAAGCATTGTAGCAACAGTAGCATAGTAGCAACTTAATTCATTCTATGACCATAACTGTGTCAGACCGGCTTCCTGACCAGCTCTTGCTCCAACCCTTGTCTGCTGTGCTCTAGCCATCATCCCTACCTTCCTCAGAACTTCTGACTCCTACCACTGGCTTCTCTCCTGACCGTGCCTCTGGTTCTGCCCTCTTATTTTGCTCTGCTGCTAGGTCAGTCTCTTGTTCTAATCACTAGGTCACACCACCTGCATTTCTCTGTGTGATGTGTAACTATGTCAACATAACTCACAGTGTAGATGTATGCTGTTAACGTAAGAGGGTTTCCTTTCACATAGCTAATTTCATTCAAGGATGTGGTGTTCCTACACAGAAAGAGAGAGAGAAAAAAAATAACCTTCTGCATCGCATGGCTAAGCAGGTATAGATATGCATATCTAGCTGTGCCAGTATAGTCTCCATTGTGTAGGCATACCCTTAGTCTACCTTTATAGTGTTGCTTTCCTTGTGGTTAGGGAAAAAGAGTTATGGTAAGTATATAGTTCCAGATTTAAAACTTTGTTTAGTACAGTTAAGATTTAGAAATTCACTTAATATGAAATTATATTAGATCATCTGAAAGTTAAGACATTTAGTGTTGTGGATGTAGGGGGGAAAAGGCAGCTAAGCAGACTGCATTTGGTGTTCACCAGTCCAGGATATCCCTAAAGCCATGGACTCTATAGCATCTTCATATTCAAACCACAAGGGAATTGTTTGCAATCAAGTGGTGTGGTCAACGAGTTTAATGTGGATGCTCCCGAGCACAGATTTTCAAACAAGTTCATATATTTTTGCATTGGTAGAGAGACTAGATGGTCCTCAATGATCACAACTCTCAGGCCGGTGACATAACCACTACCCAATACTCCTCTCTGGTTGTTCACATTCTTATTTTCAGGGTAAATCTGCACATGAACGTGACAGAGAAGGTGGTGATAGAAAAGGAGAGAGACATGGTCCACAAATCAAGAGAGACTAATTAAATTGCCATCACAAATACAGATAACATACAGTTGAAATAATAGTTTGTGATCCCAGAGCCAATCCAGAGACCTCACAGAAAATAGCTTGAGATCTAGTGACAAGTAGGAAATAAGCCAATGTTCCCACTGTAAGATTTTATAACTGCCCTTGAAATTTAAAGCAGACAATGATACTGCAGCAGCAGCCAATATTCTACTACATTAACATTTTAACTAATTTAAAAGTCTAAAGGCAGCTTAATAACTGCAGTATGTCTTCAGTCTGGATTACAGCAGCATCTGGTTTAGTTTAATTTCCTATTCCTACGTGTTTAAGCAAAAGTTTTATGTATGTACTAAATGGTAATATATTTACCTGATCTGAATTTGTGACATCAGCACTAACTTCTTAATTAAACATCTCTAGTCTGTGTGTGATGGTAACCTAAGTGACTGTATATTAAAAAAAGGAAATGACATTTACGTTTCTCATCTTCTGTTTTCCAGCATATGGTTCTTGTGTACAGCATCCTATTGTTACAAATTCTCTAGAATACTGTACTGTGAAATGTGCTGGCAATTCCTGCTTGAAGGTGCCAGTGGTGGTGGTGCTGCTAGGGGAGGGGTAAATTTCCATTCTGTTAGGACTGGCTGAAGGGCCTACTCAGTAATTTCTGAGTTCTTCTGATGTCCACAACATTTGGTGAACTCACTTGCTGAGGCCACTTTCTCCTTTCTACGCTCTGGGGATGGCATTCTGGAGATCAGGATTTTCCTTAGCCTCCAGCTTCTCCATTCAGCTGGCCCTGTCCTGTCACCTGCACTCCAAGTTGCAGGGCCTCTGGGCCAACCTTGGCGATGTGGCAGGCTCGTTGCTTTTCCCTATACTCTGAGAATTAGATCCTAAAGCACAGGGTTTTCCCCTCTTTAATCTATTCCATGGATATATCCCTGGGTTGTGGTCCCCAAATCTACTATACTACCTCATCACAGTGTTTTGTGAGACAGTATAGATTTTGATTTGCTTGTCCCAATTCTTTGAATCCAAGTTTACCAGGCATCAGAATTATCCCCAGGTATCTTCACAGTTCTGAAATAATCACATCATGACACAGCATCAAACAGTCACTTTAATCAATGATTGAAACAGGTAACTAAGGGATGTGGTAAATTCATCATCACATGGATATTTTAAATTGAGAACATTTAAAATATCTTTCTAAAAGATTCCTCCAATGCAGGAATTACTAGGTGAAATTCTACAGCCTGTGTTATTCTGGGGGCCAGACTAAAAGTCCACAGTGGTCGCTGGTGGCATTCAGATATATGAATCATAAGGGTTCCATGAAGGACTTCATTCCTGAGGGCAAACTGTACAAGTGTGTGTGTGGAGGGGGGCGAAGGGTTAAATTTTATGTCTTCAAATCAAGACTAGATGTCTTTCTGGAAGATATGTTTAGTCAAACACAAGTTATTGAGCTCAATACATGCGTAAGTGGGTGAAATTCTATAGCCTGAGATATACAGCAAGTTAGACTAGATGATCCCTTCTGGTTTTAGAATCTGAGACTATGAATATTAATCTCTGTCTTCTGAACCAAATGTATAATATTTACATTTAGCCCAGAAGATTCTAATTCAGATTATTTCCAAACCATCCACCCACTCCTACTTTTCTATGAATGACCAAATTGTCCACAAATGCTCTAAATTAAATATTCATTGAAGCATTGATTTGAATTTGCGTCTCCCAAATGCCAGGTGAGTGCTCTAAGCACAGGGCTAGAGAATCATTCTCACTCTCTGATCCAATGATTATTCAACCATTTTGTACAGCGTGGAAGATTGAGAGAAGCTCTTATCAGACTACACACATCAGTGTCCTATAGTCCGGTGTTAGGACACTTTAAGATGGGAGACTCAAGTTCAAATCACTTCTTCACAGCAGGCAGAGGTGTGAATTAAACATAGGTCTCCCAAATCCTGGGTGGGTGCCCTAATCACTTGTCTAAAAGTTATAAGGAGGCCACTCCCGCTTCCCCCCATTATGTGAACAGTGCCAAAATCCCCTTGGAAACTAGCTGAAGGGAAAATGGTTGAAACTATTTGGTGAATTTGCATCTATTTCACAGTTTCAGGTCAACCAAATTGCAGTTTTTGGCAAATAAACTAGTCATCCAGAAAATGTCAAGAGCTCTAGCAGTTAGCCAGCCATGAAATATTTTTAATGTATTTTTCTTCCAGTGTGGCTCTATCCTGAAAACCGGCCCCAAAGGTGATGCGATTGGGATCTATATTTATTGATTCTCAATGATTTCCATATGAAACATGCTCAATTGATAACCAAGGAGATTTTTTTTTCCTGAACTGCTAGCTCTGCAAACTGGAAATAAGTTTTTAATATAGTTTAATCCAATTATCCTTGCAGAGCCAAAACACCCAAGAGAGTGAATTGGATTCTGTTTTTTCTTGTGCATCATCAGCAGACTTGTTTACTGGGTTTCAATGAGTTTCACTTTTCAAATCTATTATTGGCACTGAAGGCCTAACCTAACTGAGTTCTTTCCTCCCCGTTCTTCAGAACCAGTACTAAAGGTTCTGCAGGTCATATCTGGCCTTCAGTGTCACTCATGTAAGCTGACTGCCAATAATAGGTTTGCACAGGTGTAACTGATTGAAACACAGTAAACAGCTCCATCAAAGATGCATAAGGAGGAATAGAATCTAGATTAAACTGCTTTAAAAAGTATTCTAACAGTAGCAGACCCGATAGTTAAAAATATGTCATTTTTATAGTAGTTGTAATCCTAATTAACAGAACATCATATATTGTACAAGAGTTTCTGAGTGAAAAATACAGTGATTGCTTTAAAAAACAAATCAAAACAAAGTTCCACTATAACATTTGGGACAGTTCACCAGTGCTAGTGGAAGAGAGAGAGAGAGAGAGAGAGAGAGAGAGCACTTGATGTGTGGTGGTGGTGTTTTTTTTTTATTATTATTGAACCCTCAAAACCTCGCTATCTCTAGCCTGCTTCTTGCTTGCATATATATATACCTGCCCCTGGAAATTCACCCACGAAAACTCATGCTTCAATATGTCTGTTAGTCTATTAGGTGCCACAGGACTTTTTGCTGCTTTTACAAAACATTTTGAAGTATTGTTCACTAAAGATTTTTTAAATAGTGCTTTGCAAATAAAACTACGTAAAAGATTTGTCTACTTTTTCCCTCAGTGCTCTCAGCACACTGATGAGGGAATCAGACACTGCAGTCACACCGTCTCAGATGCACTCTCTTGCTTTATTCTCCTCCTAGAACCCCTCTCTAGCTGGACGACGGTTAGAAGCTTGGACAGAACAGCCCACTAAATCTAAAGCCATGAACATGTCATGGAGACTGGTGTGTTGAATTTGCAGTCTTTCAAACATTTACAGTGTTCTTAGGGATTTTCCAGCTGAAGCGAGTCTCAGATTCTTTCAACCAGAACTGTGTGCTAATTATGACTTTTGCCTGGGATTCAGTTTCTTTAACAGGTTCTGTTAGATCACTTTGCCTTTCACAGAGCAGTATTAATATATTGAACAACTTAAGAATTCTTTGACAGATGGGTATTTAGGGATATATGGTCTCAGAATATCTCATAAAGACATAATACCCAGGAGAACATCTGTGCTTTACAGGCATATCTTGCTGCCTCTATTAGCAGGGGTGCAATATGTGGAAGGTAGGGGACCCCACTTGCCCCCTGAGTGCAGGGCCAGCTCCAGGCACCAGCTTAGCAAGGAGGTGCTTGGGGCGGCCACTCCAGAGCGGGGCGGCATGTTCAGGTATTCAGCGGCAATTCTGCGGAGGGTCCCTCACTCCTGTTCGGAGCAAAGGCCTCCCACTGAATTGCCACAGATCACGATCGTGGCTTTTTTTCCTTTTTTTTTTTTAGCTGCTTGGGGTGGCAAAACCCCTGGAGCCAGCCCTGCCTGAGTGGAGCTATAAATTTGGCCCAGCTGCCTCGCTGTCATGGGTGTTGTGAGTCTGTCATAAACAGATAGCTAAGGGTTAATGTCTCTTTCACCTATAAAATGGTTAACAAACAGTGAACTGAAACACCTGACCAGAGGACCAATCAGGAGACAAAATACTTTCAAAACTGGGTGGACGGAAGTTTGGGTGTGAGTTCTTTGTTCTTTGTCTGGGTTTGGTAGCCCTCTCGGCTCAGAGAGGGATCTCTCTATCTCCAGGCTTTCTAATCTTCTGTTTTCAAGTTGTAAGTACAAGGATAGTAAGACAATGGGTTTATATTGTTTTTTTGTATTTACATGTGTGTAGTTGCTGGAATGTGTTAAATTGTATTCTGTTTGGATAAGGCTGTTTATTCATTTTTTTCTTTTAAGCAATTAACCCTGTATATTGTCACCTTGATACAGAGACCATTTTTATGCCTTTTTCTTTCTTTTTATATAAAGCTTTCTTTTTAAGACCTGTTGGATTTTTTTTTAGTGGGGGCTCAAGGGGATTGAGTCTGCAGCTCACCAGGGAATTGGTGGGAGGAAGAAGACAGGGGGGAAGAGAGAATCTCTTTGTGTTAGATTTACTAAGCCTGAATTTGCATAACCTCTGGGTGAGGGGAGAGAAATATTTGATTTCTCGGTGCGGTGTTTCAAGGACTTAAAGCAGGGAATCTCCTAGAGTACCCAGGGCGGGGAAATCTGGGAGCAGGTAAAGAGGGGGAAGGGAAGTGGGTTATTTCCCTTTGTGGTGAGACTCAGGGCAATGAGTCTTGGGGTCCCCCCAGGGAAGGTTTTGGGGAGACCAGAGTGAGCCAGACACTGGAATCTTCTGGCTGGTGGCAGCGATATCAGATCCAAGCTGGTAATAAAGTTTGGAGGTTTCATGCTAGCTTCTCATGTTCTGAACTCTAAGGTTCAGATTTGAGTAGGAAAGTTATGACATGAGTGGCAGCGGTGTGGACAGATAAGATCCAGAAGCCAGTAGGAATATTATTTTCTTTTTCTCTCCTAGGGCTTTTATGTAGAGAGAAAGAGTGGTTTTAAAAAGAGCTAGAGAGAATTTTTTTTTCTGTTCTCTGGTTGCAGTTTGGCTTGCATATTAAGCAAGGAACTATTAAGGTTGACAAAGGGTCTTTTGTTAAACTATAGCCCTCCAATTGAGAGTCAAGTACCCAGCACAACACACATGCAAATAAAGTGTTTTTTCTGGTTTACTTTACATTTAAAAGATTAGCTAGAGGAAGAAAAAAAAAGAGGCACTGTTGCTAGGCAAACCTCAGGAGACAACAGAGAGCCAGCAGTTCAAACAATAAACACCAGAGTGCACCCCAACACAAGAAAACAGGAACCATGACTTCCAAGGCAAAAATGGAGGCAGAGGTATACATCAAAGAAACAGACCACAGGCGACAAATGGAAAAAAGAGAAAAAGAGGTGGAGCTGAAAGAAAGGGAAGAAAACATCAAACTGGTAGCCCATAAAGAGAACGAGAAGCCAAAGATGCAGCCCACCAATGAGAACTGGAAAAACAACAAAAACAGAGTGAAGAGAGGGAAAAAAAGAGAAAGCAATGGACTTGGCGCGGGCCAGGCGGGATGCTCCAGCCAATCCTAACAACCCTGCGCCAATGATTGTTCCACATCACAGGAAATTTCCCACCTACAAGGCAGGTGATGACACTGAGGCCTTCTTAGAAAATTTTGAAAGGGTCTGTCTTGGGTACAGCATCCCTGTAGACCAGTACATGGTAGAGCTGAGGTCACAGCTCAGTGGACCCTTAGCAGAGGTGGCGGCTGAAATGCCAAAGGACAGAATGAATGATTATAAACTGTTTCAAACCAAGGCCAGATTCAGAATGGGGATAACCTCGGATCATGCCCATCGGCGTTTCAGAACCCAAAAGTGGAAACCAGATGTGTTATTTCCCAGACACGCCTACTACATTGGGAAAAATTATGAGGCCTGGATATCAGGAGACAATGTTAAATCCTTGGACGAACTGCACCTCCTCATACAAATGGAGCAGTTCTTGTATGGTGTTCCTGAGGACATAACACGGTACATATAAGATGGAAAACCCAAAAATCTCATCAAGGCAGGGGAGATTGGAGTCAACTGGATGGAAGTGGCAGTAAGCAAAAAAGCTACTGTCAAGGGGAGCGAATACCCCAGGGGGCACACCAACAATAAACCCTACAACCGAGGGCAACCCAAGACCCCACCTACAACCCAAGGAAAGCCACAGACACCCTATTCTTCCACCTCACCAGTCTCCAGTAACCCACCTCGACCCAGTGACCAGTCAGCTGGAAGATGCTTTAAGTGTAATGAACTGGGACATATAAAGGCCAGCTGCCCAAAGAACCCCAACCGAGTGCAGTTCATTACACCACCATCACACCAAAGATCCCCAGGCCCAGATGCCTCTCAAATACACTTGGAGCGAAGGGAAAATTTGAGAGTGGGCGGAAAGAAGGTTACTGCGTGGAGAGACACGGGGGCACAAGTGTCAGCTATCCACCAATCCTTCGTCAACCCCAAAGTCATCAACCCAAAGGCCCAAGTGACAATTTACCCCTTCATGTCACAAGCTGTAGACTTGCCTACAGCTGAACTGCCTGTCCAGTACAAAGGCTGGTCAGGAAGGTGGACTTTTGCAGTCTATGACAATTATTCCATCCCCATGCTATTGGGGGAAGATTTGGCCAACCAGGTGAAGCGAGCCAAGAGAGTGGGAATGGTTACACGTAGCCAAACCAGGCAAGCTTCCAGACCCATTCCTGTTCCTGAGCCGTCCACAGGAAACCCGTCTGTGTTACCAGAGACCCAGACAGAGGTAGTGGACTCGGATACCGTGCCCACAACGGAAACAGCCACAGCACCTCCAGTCCCAGGCCCGGAACTGAAACAGCCCCCAAAACCAGCACCAGCGCCAGCAATCGCAACCAAATCTTCAACCTCACCGCCAGAAGGCGCGAGCGAGCCAGAACTGGCAGAAGCAACAGACAACCATACCGAAGAGGCTCAGCCAGAGCCTGAAATAACCCCTGGTGCACCAGCAGAAAGCGGCTCAGCAGCAACGGAAACAGCCGTATCACCTACATCGCTTCCAGAGGGACCAAGCCCAAGTCCCCAGTCTACGGAAGAACTGGTGTCCCCAGCTTCAAGGGAACAGTTCCAGACTGAGCAGGAAGCAGATGACAGCCTTCAGAAAGCTTGGGCGATGGCACGGAGCACCCCACCGCCTCTCAGCTCTTCTAATCGATCCCGGTTTGTTGTAGAACAAGGACTTTTATACAAGGAGACTCTTTCTGCTGGACACCAGGAAGACTGGCATCCACAAAAACAGTTGGTGGTTCCAACTAAGTACAGGGAAAAGCTCTTAAGCTTAGCCCATGATCATCCCAGTGGCCATGCTGGGGTGAACAGAACCAAAGACCGGTTGGGGAAGTTCTTCCACTGGGAGGGGATGGGCAAGGACGTTGCCAAGTATGTCCGGTCTTGTGAGGTATGCCAAAGGGTGGGAAAGCCCCAAAACCAGGTCAAGGCCCCTCTCCAGCCACTCCCCATAACTGAGGTCCCATTTCAGGGAGTACCTGTGGATATTCTGGGTCCTTTCCCAAAAAAGACCCCCAGAGGAAAGCAGTACGTACTGACTTTCGTGGACTTTGCTACCCGATGGCCGGAAGCAGTAGCTCTAGGCAACGCCAGGGCTAAAGCTGTGTGCCAGGCCCTAACTGACATTTTTGCCAGGGTAGGTTAGCCCTCCGACATCCTTACAGATTCAGGATCTAATTTCCTGGCAGGGACCATGAAAGAACTGTGGGAAACTCATGGGGTGAATCACTTGGTTGCCACCCCGTACCACCATCAAACCAATGGCCTGGTCGAAAGGTTTAATGGAATTTTGGGGGCCATGATACGTAAATTCATCAACGAACACTCCAATAATTGGGACCTAGTGCTGCAGCAGTTGCTTTTTGCCTACATGGCTGTACCACATCCCAGTTTAGGGTTTTTACCATTTGAACTTGTGTATGGCCATGAGGTTAAGGGGCCATTACAGATCGTGAAGCAGCAATGGGAGGGGTTTACACTTTCTCCAGGAACTAACATTCTGGACTTTGTAAGCAACCTACAAAGCACCCTCCGACACTCTTTAGCGCTTGCTAAAGAAAACCTAAAAAATGCTCAGGAAGAGCAAAGGGCCTGGTATGACAAACATACCAGAGAACGTTCCTTCAAGGTAGGAGACCAGGTTATGGTCTTGAAGGCGCAACAGGCCCATAAGATGGAAGCATCATGGGAAGGGCCATTCACGGTCCAAGAGCGCCTGGGAGCTGTTAACTACTTCATAGCATTTCCCAATTCCTCTCTAAAACCCAGAGTGTACCATGTTAATTCTCTCAAGCCTTTCTATTCCAGAGACTTACAGGTTTGTCAGTTTACAGTCCAAGGAGATGACGCTGAGTGGCCTGAAGGTGTCTACTACGAAGGGAAAAAAGACGGTGGCAAGGAAGAGGTGACCCTCTCAACCACCCTGGAACGTCTGCAGCGGCAACAAATCAAGGAGCTGTGCACTAGCTTTGCCCCATTGTTCTCAGCCACCCCAGGATGGACTGAACGGGCATACCACTCCATTGACACAGGTAATGCTCACCCCATTAGAACATCACCCTACCGAGTGTCTCCTCACGCCCAAGCTGCTATAGAACGGGAGATCCAGAACATGCTACAGATGGGTATAATACACTCATCTACCAGTGCATGGGCATATCCAGTGGTTCTGGTATCCAAACCAGATGGGGAAATATGCTTTTGCGTGGACTATCGTAAGCTAAATGCGGTAACTCGTCCGGACAACTATCCAATGCCACGCACCGATGAGCTATTGGAGAAGTTGGGACGTGCCCAGTTCATCTCTACAATAGACTTAACCAAGGGGTACTGGCAAGTACCGCTAGATAAACCTGCCAAGGAAAGTCAGCATTCATCACCCATGCAGGAGTGTATGAATTTAATGTGCTTCCTTTCGGGCTGCGAAATGCGCCCGCCACCTTCCAGAGGCTGGTAGATGGTCTACTAGCAGGACTGGGCGAATATGCAGTTGCCTACCTCAATGATGTGGCCATTTTTTCTGACTCCTGGGCCGAACACCTAAAACACCTGGAAAAGGTCTTTGAGCGCATCAGGCAGGCCGGACTAACTGTTAAGGCCAAAAAGTGTCAAATAGGCCAAAACAGAGTGACTTACCTGGGACACCAGTTGTGTCAAGGAACCATAAAGCCCCTACAGGCCAAGGTGGATGCTATCCAAAAATGGCCTGTCCCAAAGGCAAAGAAACAGGTCCAATCCTTCTTAGGCTTGGCTGGGTATTACAGGCGATTTGTACCACAATACAGCCAAATCGCTGCCTCACTGACCGACCTGACCAAAAAGACCCAGCCAAATACAGTTAAGTGGACTAATGAGTGTCAGAAGGGCTTTACCCAACTTAAGGCGATGCTCATGTCTGACCCGGTGCTACGGGCCCTGGACTTTGACAAACCATTCCAAGTAACCACCGATGCATCTGAGCGTGGTATAGGAGCAGTTCTCATGCAGGAAGCAATGGATCACAACTTCCATCCTGTCGTGTTTCTCAGCAAGAAACTGTCTGAGAGGGAAAGTCACTGGTGAGTCAGTGAAAAGGAATGCTATGCCATTGTGTACGCCCTGGAAAAGATATCCCCATATGTTTGGGGACGGCGATTCCAGCTACAAACTGACCATGCTGCGCTAAAGTGGCTTCATACTGCCAAGGGGAACAACAAGAAACTTCTTCATTGGAGTTTAGCTCTCCAAGATTTTGATTTTGAAATTCAGCACATTTCAGGGGCTTCTAACAAAGTAGCTGATGCACTCTCCCGTGAGAGTTTCCCAGAATACACTGGTTAAAAAATTGTCCTTCATATGTAAAAGTCTTGTAGTTTACATACTTAGTAGTATATGTAAAGGTGCATGTGTTGTATAAATCTGTTTATTTTAAAGTTCTAGGAAGAAATCGCCGCCAGTGAGGTTCCCCACTGTCTGCAATTCGGGGGGCGTGTAATAAACAGATAGCTAAGGGTTAATGCCTCTTTCACCTATAAAAGGGTTAACAAACAGTGACCTGAAACACCTGACCAGAGGACCAATCAGGAGACAAAATACTTTCAAAACTGGGTGGACGGAAGTTTGGGTGTGAGTTCTTTGTTCTTTGTCTGGGTCCGGTAGCCCTCTCGGCTCTGAGAGGGATCTCTCTATCTCCAGGCTTTCTAATCTTCTGTTTCCAAGTTGTAAGTACAAGGATAGTAAGACAATAGGTTTATATTGTTTTTTTGTATTTACATGTGTGTAGTTGCTGGAATGTGTTAAATTGTATTCTGTTTGGATAAGGCTGTTTATTCATTTTTTCTTTTAAGCAATTAACCCTGTATATTGTCACCTTGATACAGAGACCATTTTTATGCCTTTTTCTTTCTTTTTATATAAAGCTTTCTTTTTAAGACCTGTTGGATTTTTTTTTAGTGGGGGCTCAAGGGGATTGAGTCTGCAGCTCACCAGGGAATTGGTGGGAGGAAGAAGACAGGGGGGAAGAGAGAATCTCTTTGTGTTAGATTTACTAAGCCTGAATTTGCATAACCTCTGGGTGAGGGGAGAGAAATATTTGATTTCTCGGTGCGGTGTTTCAAGGACTTAAAGCAGGGAATCTCCTAGAGTACTCAGGGCGGGGAAATCTGGGAGCAGGTAAAGAGGGGGAAGGGAAGTGGGTTATTTCCCTTTGTGGTGAGACTCAGGGCATCTGAGTCTTGGGGTCCCCCCAGGGAAGGTTTTGGGGAGACCAGAGTGAGCCAGACACTGGAATCTTCTGGCTGGTGGCAGCGATATCAGATCCAAGCTGGTAATTAAGTTTGGAGGTTTCATGCTAGCTTCTCATGTTCTGAACTTTAAGGTTCAGATCTGAGTAGGAAAGTTATGACAGAGTCCATGCACTTGCTTCCCCCTCCCTACTCCCCACACCTTTGCATTCCTTCTGATACCCATGAGAACCGAGCATCCCAAGCCTCCAGGGAGAAGGAAAGCATGGAGCACCAGAAAACCCCAGTCTCAGGGAGGGTTGGAGGGTTGGATCCAAGCTTATGATGTTTCCTAGGGAAGTGAAGATGCAGGAGGAGGAGGAGGTCTGAGGCTCCCACAACTGCCTGGCCCCTGGCAGGGATGGTGCTCTTCAGCCTGACCACCTCTCTGCGTAACAGCTTGGGATTGAGGGTGGATGTAGAGAGGGTAGAGGGAGGACAGCTCAGAGCTGAGTGAAGGGCAATACTGGGGGAAAAACACTTTAATTTTCAGTGACTTATTGATTTAACCCCATGTTGAGAAACCTAGAGCCTGATTTCTTGAGTAGTTAGCATCTTGTAGGTACACACATCATTACTATTCCATTGAGGTGGATGAGTAAGTAGTAGTATCTTCAGTTTACTGATGAGAAAACTGAGACAGAAAGATAGTGATTTGTCTGATGTCAGACACTGAATCAGTGGTAGAGCTAGAATTAGAACTCTGGACATCTTGACTCCCAAGACAGCGCATATTTCTCCAGACTAAACTGACTTACTGCTAGAAGGGCTGAGTATCCATTCACAGCTCTCATTCACTTCAGCTGTCATTGCAAGTTTCTAAAATTTAGGGCCCAAGGATCTCAAGTTGGGCACCCTGAAAATGAGGAACATGCAATTCGTGTTGAAAACTTTGGTGACTTGTTCAGCATCACAGAGGAACTGTGTGATACAGGGAGGAATAGAAATGCATTATCTTCAGTGGCATTCACCTGCCTTAACCACAAGATCATCCCTGCTGTTGCTGCAGTCTCTTTCTTTATAGCTACCTCAATTTCTAGCATGAATAAGGAATTGATCCTAAAGATAACAGCTTCATTCACTGCACAAACTTTATTCATTTCCTAAGCACTGAATGAGAGCAGGATCCTGTGGAAAAAGTCATTTGTGATGATGTATCATGAGGCATATGCAGAAAGAGGCCAACATAAGATTTCACAGACAACCTTAAATCCTTCATTTCCTAACTTTTGAGTGCTTAGTTTTACAATTTGAATAATTTTATTTTAACATAATTTTTGTTTGTAATTTCTTAGGGTTATTTTTTTTTGAAGAAGAAAAAAAGTCAAAACTAACTTGGATTATGTGCAACACTAATACACCCCTCCTTCCTTCTCTTTCACCTATAAAAGGGTTAACAAACAGTGACCTGAAACACCTGACCAGAGGACCAATCAGGAGACAAAATACTTTCAAAACTGGGTGGAGGGAAGTTTGGGTGTGAGTTCTTTGTTCTTTGTCTGGGTTCAGTAGCCCTCTCAGCTCTGAGACGGATCTCTCTATCTCCAGGCTTTCTAATCTTCTGTTTCCAAGTTGTAAGTACAAGGATAGTAAGACAATGCATCAGGAACCTTAAAGGGTTTGAACTCTAAATCTGAACACTGCAGCATAAGCCTCTGCTTGAGCTAAAGGACTAACTTTGTTTAACTCAGCTCAAACAGAGGATTTACGGGAGTCCAGCAAAAGGCACCTCTTTGACCCCAGGACTAACCCGATGCCAAATTTCAAAGTCGTCCTTAAAATTATGGATCTGTAAGAGCTTTTCCAAATAAGGTGTTTTTTTTTCTTTTTCTTTTCTTTTTATGGAAAGTGTTAGCCAATGTAAATCTTTAAGTTGATGCCACCCCCCCTACAGTTGAAATTCATGCATGTAAATGGAGAACATGTAAAGAAAGTTGATGCACAGTTAAGGCTGAAACTCAGTTTCCAGTATAATCCTGACATTAGTCCCCTCTCTCAAATCACACACACACAAAAAAGGAATCTTTGCTTCCATATTAGTATATGAGCTCTAATTTTGAGGTTGAGTTTTTCCATGAGATCTGAAGTAAATTAATCAAGGGAGGGGCTCATAACTCATGGCATGTTAAAAATATAGCTGTTTATGAGAGGTTAAAGAGTTTTCTAACTCATTTTATCACTATGTAGTATGAAAACAGAAAGGAGGGACTTCAGCATTTTCTTCCAATTTGGACTGGTGTAACTGAGGATATAATTTTGCTCACACTAAATTTGTTTGCCATTGCAATACATATAAATAGGCTTGGGAGGATTAGATTTTTTGTGGTAAATGTTGGTAAATGTCAATTTCACTGTAAATCCTCCCCCACTAAAAAAAGACATTTTTTTTTCCATCGGTGATAATCAAAAATTACCAGATAGGCGAAGTAAGAAAAATGCTGCTTGAGAATTCATTAGATTTGGATTTAAGGATATTTACTTTGTATATATTTATAGGTGTGTGATTGATAGTTTGTGTTGTAATGACTATAAAGCTTTGTCTACTGTCATTAAATAATTATTGTTTCACTTCCTCTGTTGTCTGATTCACTCCATAACTTCACCTTACTGTGGAAATTTACATCAATAAAAATAAAAAGCTTAAAATCCACAATGTTGCATAACTGTGAAAATTTAAATCAATAAACAAAAAAGCTTAAAAATAAATATCAATTTTATCTGTTGAAATTATAAAAAAAAATCTGCCAAGTCTACATATAAAGCAACCCTTTGACTGTAGCAATGCATACCTATAAGAATTGATTAGAGATTACAGATTGCTCTGCTGATTGGTGTACAGTATAAATTGGCTAGACATATCATATCATTCTTTGAGACTCACTACACTTCTGTTTTTAGTGCACTAATTCATACAATGGACAGGATTTGATGTATCAAACGTGTACAGGGAGGCAAAGAAAAAAATTTATATTCTTGACAGTTGCTTGTTGACAGCTCCCCTTTTTTCCCTTCAAGGTGACTATACATAAAGCCTTCCTGGGAGAGAAAAGAAGTTGCATAATACCACCAGCTGATACAGACAGTTAAATTGCCCTTTCTAGGTAGTTACATATTGATTTGCTCTGATAGGTTTCGCATTCATTTTATCACTAGATTGGCAGATACTAGGAAACCACAATACAGTCAAAATGCTTCCCCCTTTCAGCATCTCTACAACGATGTAATCAATGTGATTAAATATAATGCAATGTGGAAAGCATCTCAGGAAATGCCTTTTGCCTCCCTTTTTTATACATGGCATATGAGTGCCTGGTAAGAGGCAAATGATACATCTGGAAATTTCCACAGGCTAACTCTCATTTCCAGTGGATTAAACTTGCAGGAATAAGTGATAAAGCTGGGGCATTTTGATGGAAAGAAAATCTGCTCTAATTGAGAGTATGACCCATATGAGGCCTCTGGTGAGTGTAATTATTTAGGGGAAAATTCACCATTTTTTGGGTGGAAAGGGAGAAAGTTTTTTGGGATTTATTGATTAGTTATCTTTAAAGGTGCCTGGCTATAGCTGCCCAGGGACTTGGGCTATTAGAATAAGCCCCAGAGGAGATGGAGTGGTGGGCAGAGGACAGGAGGGACATCAAAATTGCATGATAAATTTGTTTGTTACATGTGCAGTTTATATCATGTACATGGATAAAGACAGTGATATCAGTTTTGCAAAATTCTTAAGAAAACTTACTAGATCAGACACACATCTTCCTTCCCCACACCACCCAGATATCTATACAACTGTGCATACAAACACATATCCCTGAGTTTCTCTCAGACACATATACCTTTACATTATCATTTCTTATTTCTATTGCAGTAGTACCCAGGAGCCCCAGCCATGGATCAGGAACTCATTGTGCTAGGTGCAGTACAAACAGATAAGAAAAAGTTGGTGTCTGCCTGGGTCTTACAATTTAAGTAAAATATCCCTGCCTTGTTTGGGAATATGAAAGTGTTTGAGAAGGAGGCTGGGTTGAGCAACAATTGAGTTGTCTTCGGCTTTTCTTTTCTTTTCTTTTCTTCTTTTTGTTTTGCTGTATATTTGTTTAATTACATTTTTTTCTTCTGTAATATTTTTGGGGTTTCTTTTGTTTCCCATGTGTGGTTTAGTGGACTTTGCTTCCAATCTTGCAAACACATAAGTATCTCTCTAACTTACATACTTCTCACCCCAACACTGCAGTAATTGAACATCTCATGCTATTTAATGTATTTATCCTCACAGTACCCTGATGATGTAGGGAAGCACTATTAACCCCATTGTACAGATGGGGAACTGAGTCACAGAGAGACTAAACTACATACCCAAGATCACCTAGGAAGTCTGTGGCAGAGCAGGAAATTGAACTCAAGTCTCCCTAATTCTAGCCTGGTTCCCTAGCCAATGGACATGTCATCTTTATGCATGTGAATAGTCCCACTGAGGCAATGAGAATAGTCATGAGTATGAAGTTAAGAACGTGCATAAATACATGAATGGTAGGGACTAAAGCACTTCAAACATTTTCAGGTTTTTTGAAATGTAGATAAAATTACTTTTGCAAAATAATAATAATAATAAAAAATATGTATTTGGTTTTGTGAAAAATTGTTTGTTTTTAATGTGCTTATCAAGGCATTGGAATTTTTATAAAATGTTCTATTTAAAAAAAAAACCCAGCTCTTATCTGGATTTTAGTTTTCAGCTCCTGGCCATTCTGGCAGTCAGGAAAAGCCACCACTTTTGAATGAAAGCCCTAAGATTTGGAGCACAGCTGTGGTTTTAAAGACCTTGCTTCCAGGAAATGTGTCAATGAAGTATTGTCTGTAGAAACCCCAGCTCACTGTCAATAAATAAATACATATGCTCTAAGATTCTTGAGCAATCATGATTCTCAAATGAGCAAACCTGTTCATGGTTTCTTGAGTTTAGCTAATAAAGTAATTGAGGAGGAGAATGTTGCAAACTAACATTCCTTTGTTCATGGTCTACCTTTTTCCTTATCAGTTGTTAAGGTAAATATTTCCAAGTTCCAGCGTAGCACCATTTGGGAGGTAACTAACAGCAGGCTATTGATCTGGCTACTTATGGTGAGGCTAACTGCTCACTTAAAAACAGAACAAGTTGAAAAAGAAAATAAAAAATTCAAATATTTTTGAAGACATATTTGTACTGCAGCTGTTTAAATAGCACTATGTTTTCATTTTTATTTTTTATGAAAAACAGACAATTTTCATTTTCATACTTTTTCCCTGTGCCTATTCCCCTGCCTTTTCCCCACTTTTTTTCTTCCACCCATGCCTTCTATTTCTTTTTCCTGTTTTGCCACTGCGTGCAATATAACCTGAATTATACTTTGCTTGTTTGGCCATTCTGGAACTTGTGAAAGGTTGCACAGTTGTAAAAGGAAAACTGCAGAAACAAAAGAAAGCAATAATAAAACATACAACCTCCCCCTCAAAAAAAATGTTCTGTTGTATTCAGTTGCAGGTGGGGGAAAAATGGAGGATGGCAGTGGAAGAGGAGTGGGGGGACTATTGCCTTTTTTCATTTCTGGTTTAATTTAAAAAAGCCCTGAATTATTTCCTTAGAATTGTCAAATTTTGTTTTAAGAAAAAAGGCTATTTTTCAATGAAAAAAACATTGTTTAAAAACTTTTTGACAGCTTCTGTGTAAAAATATGCCATTGGATTGTAGTGCACATTAGGTTAAACATGTTATGAACTTTCACCAGGAAGTCTTCATGAGATTGAATTGTGTTTTTTAACTCTTTAAACATTTTCTAAACTATAAGCTTGATAAGTGTGATTACGTTGGTGTTGGCTCAACTGAATAGTGGCCTGGAAGTCTGGCCCATTGGTAACCAATATCAGGGGAAGAAATAGGCAGCTTCTAGGAAACTTATATCTGTGCACAGTACTGAAGATGCACGTGAGTTTAACGACAAGTGTGTTTTGGAGTGAGGTTCAGTCATAGAGTTTAAAGCCAGAACGCAGCACCAGATCAAGTAGGGTAACCTCCTGTATATCAAAAACCATCAACACCACCCAGCACCCACACACTAAGCCCAACAACCAATAGGTATCAGGATGAGTACAGATGCTCCTGAGAATGTTTCACATGTATCCATCCCAGGAAAGGGTGACAATGATTTTACAGTGAGAGATATGGTAGATACTAGGGCAAATGCCCCACAAATTGAGTCCTGATGTGCAATGGTAGCTCAGGATAAGCAATATAGATGTTACAGGTCAGTCTCTAGAGCGTGAACTGAAATCCAACAGTGAAAAGAGATCTTTAAAAACAAATTGAGTGATGACATCATTGCAAAAAAGGATTCATCTTGTTTTTGAGGTTGGGGGGCGCATTTTAAAATTCTACTTGGCAAAATGAAGTTGTTTTTCAGTTCATCCCTTCAGGTGGTGTTAGACACCCAGCATTGTGTTATCCCCTCAGTGCCAGCAGCCTCTCATTTCTGATCAGTCTGGAGCTCCCTGCTTCAGCTCTATGGCTGAAGTCTAATGGAAGTGATGGTGTGATGATGCCATCAGTGACTCTGTGTTCTATCTCTCTGCTACTCAGCATATTAAGAGAGAATATATCCTGGAAAATACTAATTGTTTTCTTAATGCAACCGAAGGGAATTGTGGAGTTGATGTGAAAGAAAATTTCCAGATCCTAATCTGTTTTGCTGTATAGTAAGAGGAAACCCTCTACAGCTGAATTACATAAGAAAAAAAAAGATTAAAAAATGCAGAAACTGATGTCTGAAGAGTGTGTGTGTGTGTGTGTGTGTGTGTGAGAGAGAGAGAGAGAGAGAGAGAGAGAGAGAGAGAGAGAGAGACCTTATATAACAGCAATGCTGGGGGGTTAGTAACCTAATGAAACATTTTGCTTTGTCTTCTGTAGTTCTTTCTGCCTTGTCTCTCCTCTTTGTCTTGTAATGAGTGCTACTATTGTAAGCCATCTTACTTGTGGATCTCTGAATGCTAACAAGTGCAGAGAAGTAAAGTAAAGAATGGTTGTGTTTGAATATCTGTTGCAAAAGAAAGTTAATTTCTAAGGGGGGTTACTATGTTTTGTTTTTAAATAAGGGATACATGCAAATATCATGAATCAAAATGACTGGTTAACTGAATGAAGAGAAGAGGGTTTTCTTAGCCAGGGATTCAGTATAAGTGTTGGTTGGGTTGATATTTTATATTAAGGTAAAGTGAAGCCTGATTCATCCACTTTCCATCTTATAATAGATTTTAGGGAGTGATTTTAGTTGTACAATTTATAAGGCTTCTAATAGAAATCATCAAGAACCTCACCCATTATCTGCTAAGTAGCTGTCTTTTATTCTGCAAGCCAATGTCCTTGATCTATTAAGGTATTTTAACTCTCAAGTTGAGACAATATAGTTGGTTAAGCATCAATACAAGCTGTGTCCTTAACAAGACTGGACATGTTTTATGCCTTTGAAAAAATCACAGAAATGTATTGTTAGGGCTGGAGAGCCTGGGGCTAACCCACCAGAGTCAGAAAATTCCCTGTGAAGTGCAGCATGTGACTGCAGTAAGGGGGGGAGAGAGGAGAAGGAAAGGGGGAAATGGAAATGAACATGAAAATATAGGAAATTGCAGGTAGTAAGAAAGGCTCCTGCAGGGATGACTGTGATACCAGAGGGCTAGAAGTCAGGGTGAGAAACTTGAGACTCCAGCCAGGGACTGCCCTGCCAAAACAGGAAAGGCCAGATGCAACAAGGCCTGGAAATAGGGTGACTTGGAGACTGCTGGAAGGAAACAGACTCCAGCAGGAAGACCCACATCATGGGGTTTTCCTACAGACATGAGTGACTCGACAAGAGGGTAAAACTGATGGATTTTGATTTGAGACTGAGTTCTATTTCAGAGCTTTATTTATGTGAATGAATTCTGAGAAAGGGTGATGAATGCACAAGACAAACCTACACTGAGTTTATGTATGGAGCCCTTTGAGGGTTTGTCTACACTGAAATTAAAAACCCATGACTAGCCCATGCCAGCTGACTTGGGCTAAAGAGCTGTTTAATTGCTATGTCGATGTTTGGGCTCAGGCTGGAGCCTGGGCCTAGGATCATGTGAGGTGGGATGGTCTCAGAGCTCAAGCTGGACCCTGAGCCCAAACATCTATGCCACAGTTAAACTGCCTCTTAGCCTGAGCTGCAGGAGCCTGAGTCAGCTGGCACAGGTCAGCTGCAGGTGTCTAATGGCAGCGTAGACATATCCTGAGGGAGAAGTTATTAGCAAGACACTGCAGAGTGCCCTGTAGCCACCAGGTGGTGGTCAGGATGAAGCTGCCTTGGCTACAGTGAGTCATAATAGACAACATTTCGAGAACTACTAGTGGTTTTCATTGATGGAATGTTTGGCCACCTAGAGGCTCCTTTATTAGGGGTTTGATATTTAAGAGGTTGGGTCTCCATAACTTTATGAAAAGGGCTGTGAAATTGGCTGCCCAAAAACTGAGGAACCTGAATTCAGTATTGTCTTTAGAAAATGTAGGTAATTATCACTAACAGGCTATCTCATCATAGCCTGGTTTCATTTACCTTAGCTTTGCCTTTTCTGAAAGAATATAGTCCTTACAGGCACTTAATTTTTTTATTGGATGCATGCTTTCGAGTTTGTTTTAATGTTTTCTGGGGAGATTTGGCTAAATCTAGACATGTTCTTCTTCTCTTAGGCAGTAGTGGGTGGTGGGTAAAGTTCACATGAAATGCTTTTGGCAGCAATATGTGCAGCAGTCTCCTCCTGACTATTTTACTTTCTTTATGAACAAGTTGTTTAGAATTTAATAGAGAATGAGATTCTTTCTCTAGGTCCTTTTTGTCTGCCCTATGAGACTTATGTCTCATGGAATTCTATAGAATGGTTAAAAATCCACTATAGAACGGATCGGATTCTCTGTTAAATTCTGTAGGTTTCAGAGTAAATTCTATAGAACCCTATCAATTTGATCCTTGCTAAATTAAATAGAACTTCATAATAGTTGCAGTGTAATTTCCATAATCCCTGCAGAGAAGTCAAGGGTTCTGCTCTCTCTCTACCCTTGCATATATATAGGGTGTGGGGGTGTGGAACTGAGTTCTGGGGATAGTTGGTCCTTCTTTGTAGAGGGCAAAGGAGACCTTGAGACCTGTGGACCCAATGAGTGTGATTTGTATTCAATATTTTTATTGTCCCCACAATAACTCACAAAAAATAATTGACCCCCTCACTTCTAAAGGTGTGTTAGGATTCTTACAAGGAAATCTATCCCAAGTATACACATAGCTGGGTGAATAACTCATTGTGAACAATTCATTACTATTGTGTTTGAGAATTGTCAAATGAATTTGACAGCTTTTCTCATTATTGACAAGTATTTAACAAATTTAAGATTGTGGATTACTCAGTATTAGATACTAGTTAGTCATTCTGTGTGACTGGTCACTTTAAGTGACACGTTAATGTTTCTATTCCCAGTTTGGATGGCCTAGACTTTAAGCAGCTCTGTGACTCCGCTTGCCTTACCTTTGCCTATTTAGATTGTAAATTCTTTTTGGGAAAAGCTGCCTCTCCCTATGTGTTTGTACACTGCCTAGTACAATGAGGCCCAGATCTCAGCAGCAGCCTCTAGGCACTACCATAATATAATTGATATGAAGAAGAATACAGAGAAGGGCAAGGTTAGTTTAGTCTGCCTTTGATCCTTTCAAGGGCAAAGGAACTGGAAGCTCAGGAGAGAAAGTGAGAGAGGAGTGAGCCTAGAGTATTTTAGGACATTTTAAACTTTTCTTTTTTTTGTCAATGGACAAGTGTTATATTTGCCTAAATATGTAGATCCCAGATTGAAATATATATATATATATGGATCCTTTTCTGACTAAGTGTGTGGGAAAGGGGAGAGAGACACATGGGAGATATATTGACTGAAGATTTACATTCAATTTTCTCTTGTCAATTGATACAAAATAATTGCATGTGGCATATGTGTTCTACTTGTGAAAGATACACTATGGCCTGTGTCTCCTATCTTTTTAATTTACCCAGTGCTCTGGTTTTGGCCAGCTGTATTAAATATGACATATATGTATCCTTTTCAACAATATTTCCTATATCTGCCAATTATGTTAAGTGAATTTACTGATCTTGTTTTTCTATCACATATCACCATTCTCCATTGTCATTGACAAAAGCAATATAATAATAATTGGTAGGACATGCATGATCTTTTAGAATACAATTATCTTATTTAATAGCCTCAGGACTAGGTTTAAGGATAGGGAAATTTGGGTAACTGTTGTGTTTTTGATCCATCCTATAAACAACATTACATAGAACAAGTATGTTGATTGAATTGACCCATATCTATTTCCTGTCACTGCAGTCAAGATTTAACATAGTTATTGTTACAAACAGCTTGTAGTAATTGTGTTCTTGCTTGGTTCTAACCACCAAGTGTATTGTCAGATCTCTGAAATGACTTGGGATTCCCCTGCTGTGTTAATATTAAACAGTGTCCCATTAATAACTACATTTCCTGGTTACCAGTGAATACAGTGAACAAGAGAGGTTCTCATAGCTCTGAAGTTGCAAGTGGTCTGCGTGAGCCAAGAATGTATGATTAAGCCACATACATTTGCTAGGAAGTAGACATAAGAAGGACACCACCAACACAGATTCTGTGTGACTGTATGGTAGTGGCAAACCATAGTGCTGTATCAGTATAATTAATACATTTTGAGCGGTGAAAGCAGGATTGGGATGAGGGGATTTTGAATACTGAGGATGCAGTGAATGCTCTTGACTAGTCACAGGATGGTGGAGAGGGGAGTTCATATGTTATTGTCATGCTTCTACGAGTGACATATTGCTGCTAATGCTCCTGTTGCTTTTGGCAGAGTTCTTGTCCTGAATCTTCTCACATGATATTACATAATATGGGATCCATCTTTCACATACTGGAGTCAATAGCAACATTCCCATTAACTTCAATGAGTGAAAGATTAGGCCTGATTCTTGTGTGATATGATGTGATGCCCTCTATGTGATGTGGCAAATAACACGGCTTCTGATTCTGTTACATAACTTGCATATATTCACTGCAGTGCCTGTGTGAAGAGATGGGTTTGACTATATTTTGCTTTAGTGCAGCAGTTGTAGCCAATGACTTTAGTTTATTGTTAATTTATTGTGTGTTGTTATGATTAACTCACATATTATGTCATATATAATCATTGTGTGCTAAATAGAGTTAAATTGTAAGATTATAGAAGTATAAGATTGATCATTAGTTAGAAGGGATAATTATGGAGAAAGTATCTAAGTAAAGAAGACTGAAACACAAGACCTGTAAGCTGAAGCCTGTAAGATTTTAGCTTAGCTATTTTAGGCCTTACAGATAAGAATATTTGGGCAATATTTTTTTTGGGGGGGGAGGGAAACAAAAAACAGTGAGAGTAATTTTTTTGCTTACAAGATACCCAGCAGTTATGTTTCTCTAATGCATGCCCTACTTCTCTGCCAAAACTTCCCTTCTTCCTCTTCCAACTCCCAAGCCACAGATGGCTTTTATGAGATGGCCGTGGAAGCACTTCTGATGTGACACCTTATGCAAATAGAGCTTCACGCCAGTACTCATAGCACATTTTCTCTTTGCAAGTCTTCTTGTGAACAAACACTCTCTCATCACTTTTAAAGAAGTGGCACGAGAAGTTCCATGTGTTCCAGAGGAATCCCAGTAATCAAGACTCATTGAAGCACTTGAAACTACTGTGGAATATGGTGCAAGTGTGTTCAGAAGTGATGATACAAAATTGGTGTTAGTTGGTGCCGCACTAAAAGTAAATGGGGATCCACAGATATAAGTCAGGTCAAAATTTTAAGTGACACCAACGCATAATGCTCACCTTTGTGTGATGCATTAAATGTTAAATTTATAGACATCTTTCACATGCAAGCTGGTAGCACAGCCAAGTAATCCAGTCCCAGCAAATTTCTAGTAACACACTGTTATGTCATAGGCAAAATACACTAATGTAGTTCTACATTAATAGTTGGGACTTATCAGAAACTGAATCCACTATAGAGCAAAATAAGTACAAATTTTTGTCAGCTATCAGATCCTCTAGCAAGTGTACTTACAGTAAGAGTTTCTGAATTCATTTCATTTTCTTTCTAGTACAACGTTATTATATTACTCTAAGAGTCCTTCAGTCTGAGTCTGTCCATATTAAAGAAGGGCTGGCTAGAAATTCTTGCTACTCACTCGTCCCCATGAGTCTGAATAAAAGTGTTCTCTCCTCATAGGTAACACAATTCGCTAATTGCCATCAGATTCAGATAGAGAATACTAAACTGAGACTTAGGCTTTTCTCAAAACAGATACTGCTCTCTGAGTTGTTTAAAAAACAAAACAAAACAAACAAACAAAAAAAGTTAGATGACTTTCCTGTTTATCACACTTTGGGCCTGCTACACCTCTCACACCATTTTTATAACATAACTGACTGAAATGCAATTGCCCCTGTTTTACACTGAGAGCAGAATCACGGCCAATTGTGTACATTGTCAGATCATGAAACAAACTCAGGTCTTAAGGCTGGGGTGTGTCTTTATGGGTCCAGCAGTGCATTCCTGAAAGTCAGTGGGAATTTGGGGCATTGAAGGAATGCATGACGGGGTGAGATGGGCATATCATCTGCTGTAGATTCAACAAAGTTGTCCCTTCCTTCATAGATACATTTTCTTTTTTAAAAAGAGAGAGATTCGCATTCTGATCTCAGTTATTCTTGATTTATACTTTCATAACTCTATCAAAGGCAATCAAATTACTTTGTATCCATACCTATGTGACTGACATCAGATTTTGCTGCAGTTTCCTACTTACTGGTTTTCTAAATGGTTTTCCAAGACAGAGATTTCTCTTTTTGTGAAGGCCTTGCCAAAAAATAGGGACCATCAGGGCAGATGGTGAGGCACAGCAAAGGCTGTAAATCTGAGACTCCTTGATGTAAGTTTCACCAGGAAAGGCAAGAGGCCAACTTGGAGTCACAAAGATGCAGTTAGAATTCAGGGATGCTGTTGGAGCTAACAGCTGGAAGAGGGCTCACTTTTTTTTTTCAGACCGTTAAGTAAAGATTAGAGTTTGTTTGCTGGAAAAAGGCTGAAGATCTTTTCTTTTCTCAACCACCATTCTTAATAATATGGTTTCTCCACTGTGCAAGGATAAAATTTTCATTATTAACAAATGGAATTTTGTGTTCATCTAGTGGAGAATATATCTCTGCATAATTGCAAATATCACAAAAGATAGGTTTCTCAATGACAGCCAGTCTTTTAATTCTCTCTTGTAATATTTATCCTTGACAACTGAACATAGACTTGAAATGATACAGTGATTGAAACACTCCCACAAATGTGTGTTTGTCTAACCAGGAATTAGTAATGTTTAGGCTGAAGTGTTCCCGTTTTATCACAACATCCCACCTCCTAGTTCCTAACCCTTCTTGTTCAAACTATAATACATTACGTGTGCTTTGCTTTAGTGTTAATGAGAAAATAAGACCACCTGTTTTATATAAAAAATCAAATAAGAAGAACTGTGCAAAGCATCATATGTCAGATTTGTCAACTGTCTGTGGTCTTTTAAATGCAAAGCTTACCTTGCCCACATACTGAGTATCTGAACCTGTGTACTCCTCCAGCAAAAAAAACTGATTCCACATCCAGCCACGTTTGCTGCGGTGCAGGGTTTTCCCATCATCCTGTGACAACACCAATATCCTTCCATTTTGTGAATACTTGATAGTCCTTTTGGGGGATGGTGTCATGTGAACCACATGAAGCATACAGGTCCAGAACAGAAATGACAAGCTGTAGCAAGTCCTCATTGTTTGCGGCTTTAGCAAGGACGCTGCCGGGGTTGACGTCTCTCTTGTTTCACCAGAACAAAACTCTTGAAAGGTTGTATTTCTATTTTAAAGGACCTGTGAAATGGACAAAACTTTCTGGGTGAATTGTAATAATATCTGGGTCAATATACTGTGTTAGAATATATTTACAGCCTGGTTATTAAAACTGCATTCCTAACTTGCACATGCGGTTGCCACATCTGTGCTTGCAAATCAGAAAAGTGCACACACAAAAGGCCAGCACAGCCAACAGGCCAATCATTTGTACAATCACTGGATTTTAGTTTGTCACTGAGGTAATCACACATACAAATTAATCTAATTTTAATATCAGGCTCTTGAAGTCTTCTCCGTCCTCCTTTCTCTCCCTCTTTTTCCCCAGTATATGATTTCATGCACAAATAATTATTGAATCAGGTGATATGTTTCTTGATCTTAAAACTTAATCAGTCTCTGGTTATTTAGGCACAATGTTTAGCTGAGTTCTAAATCACAGAGCCAGTCCCTAGCTGCTGCTATGATCCTTAGGGAGAAGCCATGCAGAAACAAAGATTTCAATTTACTCAGTCACATGGCTCACCTTGGCTTTGCCCCTACCTGCCCCTACCTACTATCCCCACCTTCCCCCTCTGCACAGTGGTTCCAGAGAAGCTAAGATTTGCAGTGGACAAATACGCATGCCTCCTGTGTACCCACCACCTAAATCCTGCCTTTGCTTATAAAGTTCCTCTACCAAGGGACTTACTGTGATATACAGCTGCATGCAGGATTTGTTCAGAAGAGCCTAAATGAAGCAAACGGCCTCCTGCAGGTCCCCTGAACTGGGATGAATTATATTTACTAGATTAATTCTGTAAGATATCTATGCCTGAAAATCTCACTGGAGTCATTTTGCATTTGGAGTAAAGCTGATCTGAAAATGTCTCTCCCAACACACTCCATGGAGAAACAAAATCAAAAAAGAGGAAAAAGTCACTTTAGTTTAATTTTTCCACAGAAAACCCTGAAAATCTGGCCAAAAGCTGAATTTTTTCAGTTGAAGGCCAAAATGTTTGATTTGCAAATACCACTGAGGTGCCTCATGGGAGTTCTCCTTCAGATGATCCACGGTGTCATTCTCTTCCATGGGCAGGGCTCCCTAGCTGGACTACAACTCCCATGCAGCTATATGGTTTTTATTTTTTCTGAACAGCTGCACTCCATTATGAGAGTTCCATGACAATGATGCATCATGGGAGATGTGGTCTGTCTGGGGACCCTGCCCCAAAAGGAGGATGAGGCACCTGAACTTCAGTGAGGCACAGGGCACCAATTCTGAATCAGAGTTGTGGTTTTCAGCCGTAATTTTGTTTGTTTTGTTTTGTTTTTCAGGTGTCTGTGTTTTTGAGAAGTTAAAATGTTCTGCAGAAAGTAGACACTTTTCACAAACCAATGAATATAGTTGAAAACAAACTTTCTGTCAACAAACAGTTTCAGTGGAAAATTTGAAGACTTTAATGATTAGAAAGTTAGACTTGATTCGTCACCATGCCTGGCTAATACAGATCCTTGCATCTGTGGGGAGTCCAGTTTATGTCAGTGAGGCTCTGCATTGACACAGGGATCCTGAAGCAAGATCAAAGCTTTGGTGTATTTTAGTAACTTCAATCAGAGATTTATCTGAGAAAGAAGTGAAGGCTTGGAATATTTATCACTCTCTAGCATCATGTTTTTAAAACAAAAAATAAAACATTTTAATAGGTGCCTAATTTATGCAGAAATAGTTATAATGCAGGGAAATTCTAATTTTCTTCTTTCCTTTTTTTAATTGAAGAATTAAAGCACACAGTGAATGAACTCTGATTTGCATAAAATCGTGCATGTACATAGATCTTGGCATAAATTAGATAACATATTTTGTTTGAATTCTCTAGGTGTATTCAATATCTCACTTTTTTCTTCTGTTATTCTCAGCATGTTCCTATTGAGTTCGGAGAACCATGGAAGAGCTCTTCTGTGGTTAATTTGACACCTGTAAATTCCCAATTTGTTAAGTGAAGAATGTGTCCTGTAATAGATAGTGTGTTACCTTATAATTCAGACTCACTTGACTCAAATCTAATGGAGTTTATTTATTTTGTTTTAAATGACAAGCTCATCTATGTTTAGTTTTAGTTATCAGCAACTAGTGCCGGTTTGATTTTTTTCAAATAAACTGTTTCTCATCAGAAAATCCCAATTTATTGAAACCACAAAACTTTGCAAGAAATGTTTCATTTGTTGAAACTCAAATTGGGGGGGTTTCTCAGGTCCAGGATGTACTTTTTTGGGGGATCAAAACCACAGCAAGTGAGCCCAGATTAGCCAATAGGCCAGTGCACAGGGCACTCACCTGGGAAGTGGGCAATCCATATTCATCTTTCTGTTTTGAAGCAAGGACTTAAGTGTGAGTCTCTCACGTCACAGCTGAGTCCCGCAGATTATTTGCTAGTCTGGAGTGGGTCTCTCTTGTTTTTCACAATTTTTTATTTTTTTAAGTTCTCAGTTTCATCCTGATGTGCAGCAGGACATTTACTGAAATCTCAAAAATGTTTTCAGGAAGGGCAAATTGTTTCTCACCTAGCTCCGTGAGCAACTCCAAATACCCTGCAGTGAAAATACATATTTGGATGTATCTTCATTAAACAACAACATCAATATACAACATTAAATTTGTTTCTGATCAACTTTTGAACAAAAGTGTTCTTGACAAAATCTAGGAAGTACATTTTACCTTCTGCTATGTCTTACTTACAATGCTTAATTATATTTTTTTCATTTGTTTCAAATGTTTCAGTGTTGTTGTAGAAATGTTGTTCCCAGAATATTAAGGAGACAAGGTGGCTGAGGAAATATCTTTTGGTGGAAAAATTTAGTGAAAGAGACAAGCTTTTAAGCTACACAGAGGTCTTCTTCAGCTTTCCCAGAGCTGAAGAAAGCTCTGTTTAGCTTGAAAGCTGGCCCAGAAGTTGATCCAATAAAATATATTGCTTCATCCACCTTGTCTCTTTATTTTTTCATGTCTTTCTCAATATGCTCTATTATATTTGTGCTTTTTCCTGTTGTTAATTGAACCCCCATACATTCACATCTCTGACAACAGAATCTGCTTTCTGTTTAATTAGCAAGTTCAAGGCTTCTAGAATTGCATAATCATTCCTCCCAAATCTACATACTATATGCTCAAGAAAACACTAGAAACTGGACATCAGCCAATACATACTATCTCCAAGGCAGAACCATGGGCCAATGGATATGTCTAACCTACTCAGCTAGCTAGTGTGTAGGTTGAAGTCAACAGCAAGCTCTACCCAGGATCAAGGTTAAAGGCAGCAACTCTAGGGATTTTTGCAATGAGGAATTCTGTCCTGCTAAGCAGTTATTCTTTAACAGAGGATATACTGGAAAGACTGTCTGCTCCCACATTTTATTCCAATCAGGGCAGGTGTTAAATACTGTAGTGAACTGGCTTTCTACGTGGTGCTGCCCTCTGGTGAGTGGTTCACTGGGCTTGCTTACTGGGCAATAGGTCTTGTACTGTAGCCAAACTCTTTCATCACAATCAGTACAGAGGCTTGTGTTTTGGGAGCTAATGAATCATGGATCTAACTTTTTCCATTGTGTGTGATAATATTGTAGATGTATGCATTGTCTGTAGAGTTAAATTTGTTATTATGATGGGATCAATCCTGTCCCCACTGAAAACAATGGAAAAACCCTCTTTGATTTTCAATAGGAGCAGTGAGGCATGGAGTAAGACTGGAAGGAAAGGTTTTGTTTGTTTTCTTTCTAACTTGTGAAATGTGTTGGGTCAGATACTATATTACAGCATATATCCAGCATCTGTTGCTTGGGCCTTCTCCACCATCTAGTCAATCTAGTCTGTCTAGCCTTTCTTTTACACAATGGAAAACACATTATTTCCTTAGTTACATATGAGTTAAAGACATTATTTAGGACACGCTATTCATATAAACACTTGAATGCACATATTGTGACCTGCATCCTTTCCTCAGGTTGCAAACGAGTTACATCTGATGATCCTGAATGGCAGAAAATGAATGCTTTTTGCTGTTTGAGAGGTCTGTGGAAGTAACCTGAAATCATTAAAATCTTCCACTGCAGTGAATGAGTCTGATATCAAGTCCTAAGGGAGTTCCAGGTAAATGAATTACCTTCATATGAAAGACATAATTCTCCTTAATACACTAGCAATTGAAAAAAAATGGTATTTCTTAAAGTCTTTTGAATGCAAAATATTCTATTTAGATTCTTGAAGCATACTGTGAAATAAGGCCTGCTGGGATCAATAGTAGGGATTTGTTAGCAATGATGCCAATTTAAATGTTACTATAGCAATCACCATGGTAATGTATTTAATTAGTGCTGCACAGTCACTCACAAGCATGATATGCGTCTATTCTAACCTTCGGCAACTTTACAATAGAGCATGCAGAATAGTTTGTTTCATTTGTTGTCACTGAAATAAAGTTCCATTCCAAATGAAAAGATAAAAATAATGGAATATAGATGCATAAGTATGGTCCATCATATCTGAGCTGACTAAAAGTAGTGCATATTTATCTGCAGTAGAAGCACTAGACATGTCTCTCCTAAGTCTTTACTTAAAAATGATGTACTTCTTGTTCATAAAGTTTCAAAGAAACTGCAAAGCTGGGACACATATTTTATACAGAATACACTGCAGTGTGGGCCTTATTTTGTAGCCCTTACTCATGTGAGTAGTCCCTGGCTTTGATTTCAGTGAAACTACTAACATGAGTAAAGGCTGTAGAATTAGATCTGAGATCAGTATGACTTTTAAAGAGCAAGATATTTGTAGATTTCATGTGGAGTGTGTGTCATATCTATTTTCTTTTCTCCAAAATATAAAGGATGGGGAAAATACTAAAAAGAACAAAAAAGGGGGAAAATAATCAATTAAAGTGTGTGCACTAAGAAGCCTAGCTGACATGAGCCAAATCTAATGGCATTCGCAGAATTCTTTGGGGGTTTTAGGGAGACATAAAAGTAGAATTTAAATAGATTTAATGGTGGTTATCATAGACGGTGAGTATTAATGAGCTAGTGTTATACCCAGTGGGGTTAGTGGAAATATTGCCATTTACTTCAATGGGAAGAGGATTAATGAACAAATGATTCCAAATAATTAAAGACCAGATTTTCAAGTGCTCAGCACCTACAGTTGAGACCAGCTTTTCAGAAGAGCTCTGTTCTATTTAGGTACCTCAACAAGGGCCAGATTTTTAAGAACAATCAGCATCAGTAGCACCCTTTGTGACAAGACCTGGTCAGTAATTTTCTGACAAAACAGTTTTTATTTAGAAAATGCCAATTCATCAGAAAACAAAAATGTTTTAATAGTGTGAAACCTACCCTGATAGCTAAGTACTTCCTTGGGAGATGCAGGGACTTGAACTTGGGCTATAGAGCCAATCATTCTCTCTGGCCCAGGGGCTATTTAATTAGTTATATAAAGTGGAAGAGCTTCAACAGAAAAGACTGAGAATCCTGATCCTGATAGTTTGCTGGTTAGGACACTCAGCTGGGATATGATAGATCCTGGTTCAAGCTCCTGCCCCAGATCAGGCAGAGCGGGGATATGACACTGGGTCTAACACGTGCTATGTTGTTCTGAGGGGAGCGGAATCTCTCACTCTTTACTTGTGACACTTTGGGCCAGGTTTTCAAAGGAGTTCAGCACTCAATGTGCTGCTGAACTGTTTTAAATAGACGTCCTCTTACTTTGATACTTAAATGGGAGATGAACTCTTTTTTGAAAAATTTGCCCTCTATTGTGAACGCTGCACTGTGTTGAAATATTAGAAAGTCTATTGAATTAATGTCTATATTCACATCTATAGGCAAATAAATCCATAATGAATGGGTTATTAAAATAAATATTTATCTTATTATTGAAATTAGACAGAGTTAGCATTATATTTAAAAATACCACAAGTCCTTGAGACACTCTAGGTGGAGATACTGGGCTAGGTTCAGCCATAGAATATGCTGACTTCTTTTTGCTTATCCAAGATTTCAGACCCTTGCTGCTAGACCCCCCACCTGGAGGGAACTTGCAGCAGTTCTGTCCCTGCTCCACTGAGCCACTATAGCCCCATATGTGAGTAGAGATGGCAGGAGGATATGCTAATTCATATCTGAATAGTTCCCATGGGTAAGGGCTTGCTGTCCACTGGCATAATCCTTAGAAGAGTGTGGCAGTGAAAACACCATCTTCCCTTCCCAACAGTGAATTCCTTCTGAGGAGTGGGAGGACACAGTTTTACCCTACTCTGAGAGTGTTAGTGAATGAAATCCACAGTAGTTACTGACACAGACTTTACAGAGATCTGCTGCCAGAATACAAAACAGAGCAGCATCTAGAGGTACAGAGCACTATTTTCCAGATCTGTCTGTCCAAGTCAGCCTGTATGCATGAAGCAGTAAGAGTCATCTATGGCAACACTGTATTTTCGGAGCTCAAGTGTTGTTAAAATGTTACTAAATTTATTTCATTGTGTGTGTGTTTTCCAGATCTTGACACTTGTTCTTCCCCACCTTAGTCTAGTCCCTTTATACCATTCTGGTGATACAAATGTGCAGGAAATTAGCCCTACCAGGGAAGCTTCAGATTTCACCTATCTCCTGCCTTCCAGTCTGGGATATAGATTTGGTGAAGTTGGCTCTGTGCCATCCTCTCCTCTGGCATATAGTGTGACCAGAGAATGCTGGGTAATTATAGGCTGTCACCCTGCCATTGATCCAAAGCAAAATAATGGAACAGCTGGTAAAGGACTCAATCAATAAAGAATTAAAAGAGGGTAATATAATTAATGCCAATCAGCATGGGTTTGGGGAAAATAGATCTTGTCAAACTCACTTGACATCTTTTATGGTTGAGATTACATATTTAGTGGATAGTAGTGCTGATGTAACATACTTACACTTCTTTAAGGCATTTGGACTTGGGACCACATAACATTTTGATTGAGAAACCATGTTAATACAAAATCAACATGGTACACATTACATGGATTAAAAGCTGACTAAATGATAGGTCTCAAACATTTAATTGTAAACGGGGAATCATCGAATAGGTGTGTTCTTTGTGGAATGGGAAAGGTTCTTGGTCCTATGCTGTTTAACATTTTTATCAATGACTTGGAAAAAAATTAAATCTTTACTGATAAAGTTTGCAGATGACACAAATATTGGGGCAGTGGTAGATAATGGGGAGGTCAAGTTATTGATATAGAGTGAGCAATCTGGATTGCTTGGTAAACTGGGCCCAAGCAAGCAATGTGTTTTCCAGTATGACCAAATGTAAAGTCATACATCTAGGAACAAAGAATGTAGGCCACATTTAGTGGATGGTGGATTGTATCCTGGGAAAAAGAGACTCTGGAAAAGACCCAGGGATCAGTGTTGAATCATCAGCTGAACATGAGCTCCTGATGCAACGTTATGGTCAAAGGGGCTAATGTGATTATTGGAAGTATAAACAGGGTAGTCTTGAGCAGGAATAAGGAGGTTATTTAACCTCTGTATTTCACACTGTTGTCACCTTTACTGAAATTGTGTATCCAGTTCCGGTGTCCACAATTCAAGAATATTTTTAATAAATTAGGGAAGAATCAGAAAAGAGCCCTGAGAATGATTAAAGGATGGAAATCTTGCCTTATTATGAAAGATGTAAGGAGCTCAATATATTTAGCTTAATGGAGAGAAGTTAAAGAGAAGACTTGTTCATAGTCCATAAATTCTTACATGAGGTTGCTTGAAGCTGTGCCTGGAGCTGACTTGGCCTCAGGCAGTCCCATGTGTTTAAAGCTACTTTTGTCCCCAGTTGCCTCATATATGCTAATAGACATCAGCCAAAGTGGAAGATTTGGCCCTATAGTTCCAAGAACCCAACACACTTACTGACACTTACAGCAATAGTGTAGGGAATGTCAGTATAAATATGAGGTTGAGATTTTGTGTGTCCTTATGTTTGTCCAGAATTAATCTTTATCATAACTCCCTTCCAAATTCAAATGTGAATTAAATCATCTTCGTAATAATTGTTCTGATGACTTGTGCATTTTCTTTTCATTGTTAAGAGCGAGTTACAAACAGGAAAACCTGTAATAGCCTACAACTATGACCGACAGTAGTTCATAAAAGAAAATTACAGTACCTCAGCAAATCCTTATCACAGACAGTGTTAATAATAGTACTGCTTGTACTCCTGTGGTACAGGTTGTTTCAGCTTTTCTCACACTCCCTGCTGCCAGCTTTTATAATTCAGCTATACAAGTTCAGATGTTTGTTTAATCTAGTTCCTACTGAAAGTGCCAAATTGGTAACTCTGAACAATGAAAGTCTCTATTTAGTCATAGGCATAGCACTAGTCCCACTAGTGCAAGCTTCTTACACTGCCCCATCAATTTCTCATATGCCATAGTGATGGATGACCTTATAAAAACCTGTATAGAGAGTTATGCTCTAACTCTGGCCAGGTGGGATTAATTCTAGGGGTGAGGCAATATATCAGTCTTCTTATCCATTTAATCCTTGGCCTCGCTGGTGAGACTGCATTTACTTGCACTGATATCTTTTTTATGATTTGGACATTTGCTCACTAGCAGCGGGACTGAGACTACTACCTCTTTCATCTAGACCACCAAATAGGCTTTACATGACAACTGAAACAAATGTTGGCCATTGCCCTCATGGGCCAGATTTGAAGGTTCTCGTACTTCAGTCTGAACTTCCAGCTCAGGTTCTGATCTCCACTACGCTATTATAGAACTTCTGATCTGTTTTACCCATACGAATCCAGAGTACCTCCACTAATTTAGTGGTGTCATTCAAGATTTATCTGTCTTCCTGCCTCTCACTGCCCTCCAGAGTCAAATACAATAAAAAACAAAGACAATGACTGCGTTAAACCCTGTTTGGTTTCTCTGACACACTTTGGAAAACATAGGGCCACATTCCCCAGTGCAGTGCAGCTGCTTTGCTCCATCTCACCAGCATGACTGAGACCCAAAACCATCTTAATTCACCCAGAAAGGATCAAAGTCAGGGTGATCTACCAGTGGTGAAGAGCACTTACACAACACAGCATCCCCCCAGGCTATGAGCATTCACACATCCACCGATCACCAGCATAGCAGGCATTGTAAACTTCCGCTGTTGGGGGTTCGCCCCTCCTTGGGGTGGCTGGGAGCCAGGCCGCCTCACTACATGAGTCCGATGCGTTGGTGAATTAGCCTGGTGGGTCAGGAAACGGCCAGGAGCTCAGACCCTCAGGCAGGGGCTGAGCCAATAGTCTCGTATTAAAGGCCCAGGCCCTAGGTCGGGGCGGGACAACAAACAATAGTTCAGGGCTCAGACCCTCAGGCCGGGGCTGAGCAAACAGTTCAGTAAGCTCAGGCCCTAAATCAGGGTGAGGCGGCAAACCACAGTTCAGGGCTCAGACCCACAGGCAGGGGCTGAGCAAACAGTTCAGTACGTTAAGCCCAGGCTCTAAATCAGGGCGGAGCAGAAAACCACAGTTCAGGGCTCAGACCCTGAGGCAGAGGCTGAGCAAACAGTTCAGTAAATTAAGCCCAGGCCCTAGGTCAGGGCGGGGCAGCAAACAATAGTTCAGGGGTGCGGACCCTCAGGTAGGGGATGAGCAAACAGTTCAATAGTTTAAGCCCAGACCCTAAATCAGGGCGGAGCAGCAAACAATAGTTCAGGGGCTCAGACCCACAGGGGCTGAGCAAACAGTTCAGTAGTTTAAGAAGTCCAGGCTCCTGGGCCTGAGCGTCGGGGCGAGGGGGAGACTGCGAGCCATGAGTTGGGTGGCAGGGGGGACGCAAGCCTGCCCACTCCTCTGCGTCCCAGCCCGGGGCCCTAACAGCAGCAGGCAGCCTGCTGCTGTGTCAGTGGGGATCCTGGCCGCAACACACTGACATTGGCTCTGGGTGTGCTGCAGCCAGACTAGAGTTGGTTGCCACCGGGATACTTCCGACCTCCCCCTCTACTGGTACTTGTGTCTCAGCGGCGTCTTCCACAGCGTCCCACACCATGGGCTCCTCGGGATACTGAGCGAGGGGTAAACTGGACAGCTCCTTGGGGTCCCTTTGTACCAGTCGGCTTAAGGGCTCTTCCAGCGTCTGGTTGGCGTCCAGTCTCCACAGATATGGCCAGTCCTCGGGTCGGTCGCAGGTGGCATGAGTCACCCCAGCGGGAGCTAGGGCATCAGCATCTGGCCTCTCCAGCGGCCAGGCAGCTTCTGAGCCCTGGGGCTGGGCTTTTATACTTCCTGCCCTGCACCTTGACCTCTGGAGGGCGGGCGCAGGCTCCAGGCACTCCGCCCACTTTGGAGTCTGTAGAGACCCTCCCTGGGGCGGCTGGGAGCCAGGCCGCCTCACTACAGGCATCATGTCAGAATCCTGCTCCATCACACTAATCTTTAGCTGTGGTTTTGGTCCCTTTAGCTACTCTCAGAGCATGTCTACGCTATAGCCGCTACAGTGGGACAGCTATGATGCTGCCACTGTGGCATCATAACGTGGACTCTTCCTACATCATGAAGGGTTTTTCCATCAGTGTAGTTAAGCCACCTCTCTGAGACATGATAGCTTGGTAGGCCAGGGGTTAGGTTGACCTGAGAGTGAAATTTTTCACTTCCCTGACCAATGTGTCTGGGTTGCTAGAGTTTTTAAGTGTAGACCAGGCCTAAAACATCATAGAGTAATTAACCTTGTACAAAGAGATAGAAGTATCAGGGGAATACATAGGTAAGTACAAGAGACAATTATGTTAAGACAGATTATCTCTTTCCTTGCTTTCCATGGGAAGGGATATTTTTATGTGCAGTACCTGGGTGATGTCCCCATCCTCTGTGACATCCTAACCATTTCTGCTGCATCAAATCCTGATATCACTATAGACTATAATGATTTCAGACAGGGGTTAAGCAGTAGAAGCTATTGAAATGCTTTTACTGCAGTTGTCCCAAAAGAGCGTTAATTGTTCCTAAATAGGAGTTTCCAAGCTGAGGGCTAAAGGACTTGAGTGAACTAACTAGAGGCAGCTGTTCATGGCAGAGAAAATACCTTAAGCTGCCTGATCACAACAGTGGATGACATGACATTTTGTAATAAATATTACTATTAAATAATTAGTAATAAATAATAAAGTATATTGAAATGTTATTGCCCTGTTGGCTAATGTTTCATGAATTATTAATGCAATAAAGTGAAGGTAATGATATAGTGACATAATCATAATGATGTAATGTTGTAAAAGTAAAAGATATAAATCTATAACATTCTTTAATAATATGACCTTTAAATGTTCAGTGGAGCAGTAGTGTGGTCTGATGTCTGGATAATAAATGGTGCTACACAGGTCTTTTAACATGCTGTAGAGAAGGTGTGTCTTTTTATGTACATGCACACATTTTCTATAAGAATAATCAGAAAGCAGAAGTGGAAAAGTTCAAAGAGAAAGTAACACCAATATTTTAGTTGACACTCAGGCTGGTTGAAATTTTTGATGAGAAACAAGGTCAAATTTTTCATATAAAATTTTTGCCAAAAAAATTCACATTCCTAGTTCACACACAGCACTAGAAAGTTGGAAATTTAGAAAACTGAATCTAGTGAACCATCTTATATGTATAACTATGTTTAGATATTTATTGCAGGAGTCTGGTGCTGTGCTGCAAAGCCTAGGAACCCAAGATGCAAGTTAAGGATCAAATTAGGCCCTTTTATTTCCATGCTTTGGTAGTTCTGTCACAATATTAGGGTGAAGACTTGAGGTAAATGGGAGCTCGTATTCTTACTTCAGTGAGGCCAGAAATTGGCCCTTAGTTTAAATTATTAAGTTCTAACTTCATTTTGACTTTTTTTCCTTTCTAAGTGGCCATTTATTTTACAATAATAAGTATTCATGCTAAGTAGCAAGCAGTCTTTTAATGTAATTCTTCAAGGGACTGACTCAGAACTCTTTGAAACTTTCAGGGGCATTTGGATCTGGCCACATTTTATCAAACCTGTATTCGCCTCTGTCATAAACAGATAGCTAAGGGTTAATGTTCTTTTACCTGGAAAGGAGTAACCTGAAACACCTGACCAGAGGACCAATCAGAAAACAAGACTTTTTCAAATCTGGGTGAAGGGAAGTTTGTGTGTGAGTCCTTTGTTCTTGGTCTTCTGCCTGTACTCTCTCGGCTATGAGAGGATTTTTCTGCTTCCTGCTTTTCCAATCTTCTGTTTCCCAGTTGTAAGTACAAAAGATAAGATAGTGATTTATAGGGTTTTTATTTTGTATTTACATGTGTATACTTGCTGGAGTGTTTTGAAGTGTGTTCTTTTTGAATAAGGCTGTTTATTCATATTTCTTTTAAGCAATTGACCCTGTATTTGTCACCTTAATACAGAGAGACCATTTTTATGTATTTTTTCTTTCTTTTTATATAAAGCTTTCTTTTTAAGACCTGTTGGAGTTTTTCTTTAGTGGGGAACTCCAGGGAATTGAGTTGCAGCTCACCAGGGAATTGGTGGGAGGAAGAAGTCAGGGAGAAAAGAAAATCTCTGTGTTTTAGATTTACTAGCCTGACTTTGCATCCCTCTGGAAGAAGGGGGGGTGGGGGAGACATTGGCTCTCGGTACTTGTGTTTCCAGGACTGGAAATAGGGAGGGTGGAATCCCTCTGTTTAGATTCACGGAGCTTGCTTCTGTGCATCTCTCCAGGAACCCAGGGAGGGAACACCTGGAAGGAGGAGGGGGAAGGGAAATGGTTTGTTCCCCTTTGTTGTGAGACTCAAGGAATTTGGGTCTTGGGGTCCCCAGGGAAGGTTTTTGGGGGGACCAGAGTGCCCCAAAACACTCTAATTTTTTGGGTGGTGGCAGCTTTACCAGGTCCAAGCTGGTAACTAAGCTTGGAGGTTTTCATGCTAACACCCATATTTTGGACGCTAAGGTCCAAATCTGGGAATATGTTATGACAGCCTCCTTCCCGTCACCCCCAAAAATCTCCAGTTGATTTATGTTTTAGTGATGTAGATGAAGACAAAATATTAAGAGAGGGAGAAAATTTGCCTTTTTTAATAGACTTATATATATTGCTCTGAAAGGTACGTTAGTTAAAAATGTTTCCCCATATATATTCCCTTGATACTCTTATTTTGAAATACAACACAGACCTCATTGGAAAAATAGGATCTGTTACTTTTCAGTTTTTACAGTTGCTACCATGTACTAATATTTTAAAGGATTTCATGGAAAATGTAGTCAAAACACTAAGTGGCAAAAGCATGTCTATTTTTATTCAGTGCCCAAATTCTGTGTGCATTGTGATTACATTTTACAAGAAACTGTTACAAAAACATATGTTTTATTCACTCTATCTTCCACAGTCATTAAATAGTATCTCAGGAAAACTTAGATGCTTGTATAATGTTTTGGTGCTGAGAATATACTGAGTTTTCTTACAAATAAATACTAGATATCTGCTATCCAAAAGGGGGAGCCATAGCATTATGCTTTATTTTTCAATTTTATGTGCCTGTATACTTGCATACCATTTTCATTGTATTTTCAGTATAAACATTCATTTTGCTTTGATGTTTTTGTTCTTATGTATTTATATACACAAGCAACACAGTACTAATAATTTAACCAGTTCATTGATCTAGTGGTTTTAACTAGAATTGTGTGAAAAAGTCACACTGAATGTCAAGCACACTTGAATGAAAGGAAAAAATATCCATTATCTTATTATAAGACAGAGGACTGGGAGTCAAAAGCTCTTTCTGGTTTTCTGGACTACGCCAGACTCCTCTTATGTGACTTTGAAAAAGTCACTTTGTCTCTTTCTGCCTCAGTTCCCCTTGTATGAAATGGAGAAAAATAATACCAGAAGTGGTGGTGGTTGTGGGCCAAATATATATATATTTACAGAGCACTGTTAGATTTTTTTTGGATGGAAGGTGCTACAGAAGTATCAAGTATTATTATTTCTAAAATGAGACTTTACTTTGAGGCAAATTGTATCCACAAATCTCTACCCGCACTCTGAGAAATTTACCAAACATGAGCCAGGATTGTTCTTTCAGCTGGGATGCCAGTAAACAAAGGTGTCTGCCTTTTAGGAATATAATAGAGAAGTAGATAGATGTATAGTACTTCCTTAACTTCTTCAGGAGATTCCCTTTGTTCTCTCCTAAGAGCTACTCCTACTTTCAGTGACCTCCAGAATACCCCTATAGATAAGAAGAAGTATCCTGCAACTTTTGACAAAAGAGGGGGTGGTGACAGGATGGACCCCTAAGTTGTCAATTGGACATTTGGTTGCCCCTTTGAAAACTGATGAATTACAATATAGGTTTGGTTTAAAAATTTATTTGAGAAGCAAACTCTGGCTGGTTTGTACATCACCCATTCCTGATTCTCTTACAATATATTTACATATCATTTTAAAGGTCTTCCATGGTGCTGCATGGTGTGTTTGGTAAAAACAACAGTTCACAGACAAACAATGAGGAGTCCATGTGGCAGCTTAGAGACTAACACATTTATTTGGGCATAAGCTTTCGTGGGCTAGAACCCACTTCATCAGATAAATGGAGTGGAAAATACAGGAGTAGGTATAAATATATGAAAAGATGGGGGTTGTTTTACCAAGTGTGAGGTCAATCAACAAGATAAATAAATTAACAGCAGGATACCAAGGGAAGAAAAATAATTTTTGAAGTGGTAAGAGAGTGGCCCATTACAGACAGTTGACAAGAAGGTGTGAGTAACAGTAAGAATAAATTAGTATTGTGGAAATTAGGTTTAGGTTTTGTAATAACCCAAACATTCCCAGTCTTTATTCAGGCCTAATCTGAGGGTATCCCATTTGCAAATTAATTCCAGTTCTGCAGCTTCACTTTGGAGTCTGTTTTTGACCTTTTGAAGCTTCCTACCAACACTACATTCTCAAGAGAGATTCTGGGTAGTCAGGAGCCCAGGGACATAGCAAGAGAGACAGGCATTGAGCAGAAGAGGACTGCCGGCTCATAGAGCTCCTGGGCCCGAATCAAGTACAGCAGGTGGACCTGGATTCACCACTGGCACAGAGTTTGGCTGACCACTTTCTGGAGATGGCATTTGGACAGTGGTCTTGGACTCTGTAACCCCAGAAGTGGTGGGCTAAATGGGGACCTGGCCAGAAGGCCAAGTTACCAGAAGAAAGAATATTGCAGAGTGAGCAACTCTAATATTAACATGATACAATATTGAGTCCCCTCTTAAAAATCAGAACAGCAAGCTGACCACATCCATCAGTGCCATTCATCTCTCTGAGTTGGCTCATACCTCACTAGATCCATATGAAGAGGGAGGCCTTCACATGCATACCTTCTTTTTACATGGAAACTAGTGAAACCCTTAATGAATGTCTGGGATCTGCATTGTTGGAGGGGGAGGAGTTGCTGGGATGAGGTTGGGAATGGTGACACATGTTGTCAGTCCTCTAGTCATGTGTGTACCTCACCTAAAAAAAAGATATTAGCGCCTCTTCCCCCCCCAGTTTTACTGCGTTTCAATTTTCAGAGGAGGTTTCTACAGCCTAGGAAGAGTCCCTGAAGGTGGAGTTTCACTGCCAGGGAGGTGGGAGACCCCTGCTTGGAGCCCAAACCAGTGTAGAAACACATGGCCTTTACATTGATGGTCATGGCTTCCCACAGATGCACAAGGTTTGTGCTGGGGACCCCCACCCTTTTCTTGAGTGAAGACAGAAGCTGTGCCCCTCTTCCTCAAAGGACAATGTGAGAGATCCCCATGAGGAAATACTTACAGAAATTTCCCTTACTGGGATCATTCCTCTGCCCTTTATCCTGAGAGGGGATAATCTGACCCTCCATGTGGAAGGTCTCCTGATTATTTTACCACTATAGAGTGGATTACATCACTGAATTAACTGTAAGGAACAAAATAGTCAGACACATAGATGGACATAATTTGTTGGGTAAGAGTCAACGGGATTTTTGTAAAGGGAAATCATGCCTCACCAAAATACTAGAATTCTTTGAGGTGGTCAACAAGCACATGGACAAGGGGATCCAGTGAATATACTGTACTTAGGTTGTCAGAAAGCCCTTGACCAGATCCCTCACCAAAGGCTCTTAAGCAAAGTAAGCAGTCATGGAATAAGCAGGAAGATCCTCTCATGGATTGGTAACTGGTTAAAAGATGAGAAACAAAGGGTAGGAATAAATGGTCAGTTTTCAAAATGGAGGGAGGTAAATAGTGGTGTCCCCCAGGATCCGTACCGGGCCCAGTCCTATTCAACATATTCATAAATGATCTGGAATAAGGGGTAAATAGTGAGGTGGTAAAATGTGCAGATGATATAAAACTTCTCAAGATAGTTAAGTACCCGGAAGACTGCAAAGAGCTATAAAAGGATCTCTCAAAACTGAGTGAGTGGACAACAACATGGCAGATGAAATTCCATATTGATAAATGCAAAGTAATGCACATTGGAAAACATAATCCCAACTATACATATAAAATGATGATGTCTGAATTATCTGTTCCTACTCAAGAAAGAGATCTTTGAGTCATTGTGGATAGTTCTCTGAAAACATCCACTCAATGTGCAGTAGCAGTCAAAAAAGTGAACAGAATGTTGGGAATTATTAAGAAAGGAATAGATAATAAGACAGAAAATATCGTATTGTCTCTACATAAATCTGTGGTACGCCCACATCTTGAATACTGCATGCAGATATGGTTGCTCCATCTCCAAAAATATATATTGGAATTGGAAAAGGTTCAGAAAAGGGCAACAAAAGTGCTTAAGGCTGTAGAACGGCTTCTGCATGAGGAGAGATTAATAAGACTGGGACTTTTCAGCGTGGAAAAGAGACGACTAAGGGGGGGGATATGATTGAGGTCTATAAAATCATGACTGGTGTGTACAAAATAAATAAGGAAGTGTTATTTACTCCTTCTCATAACACAAGAACTAGGGGTCACAAAATGGAATCACTAGACAGCATTATTAATAGACAGAAAGAATTATTTCTTCATACAACACACAGTAAACCTGTGATCCTCTTTGCCAGAGGATGTTGTGAAGGCAAAGATTATAAGAGGCCAAGACCCAAGAACTAGATATATATTCATGGAGGGTAGATCCATCAATGGCTATTAGACAGGATGGGCAGGGATGGTGTCTCTAGCCTCTGTTTTCCAGAAAATGGGAATGACAGCAGGATATGGATCACTTGATGATTACTTGTTCATTCCCTCTGGGGTACCTGGCATTGGCCACTGTCAGAAGATAGGATACTTGGCTAGATGGACCTTTGGTCTGACCCAGCATGGCGGTTCTTATGTTCTTATGTAGGCTTTATGGCAAAGGAGAGTTTTGAGAAAGGATTTCAAGATCATTAATGAGGTAGCTTTGTGGATGTTTATGGGAAACACATCCCAAACTTGTGAGATATCATGGGAGAAAGCATCAAGGTACTTATTTGAAAATTTAACAAGTGGGCAATGGAGGCTGACATCATAGGTACAATCAGAGGCAATCGTTGATAACTGGATAGTGAATGAGAGGGAGTATGACATTGAAGGGCCTTGAAAGTGAAAACAAGTAGGTTATGTTTGATGCAGCAGAAAAGGAGGCGCCAGAGGAGGAATTTAAAGAGATGGGTAACATGGTCAAAGTGACTTGTATGTCCTTTAGGTGGTTGCTTCTCATCTGCAGACTAGGAGAATATTCTTTGAGCAGTACTTGTGAAGATCCTGCTTGCTTCTTTGTCATATTCTCACTGGGTTATTCACATCCCAAGAGGCAAATGGGTTTGCTGTCCAGTTGTAATAGCTTTTCTGCATCATCTATTTGAGGATCATGATCTGAAAGCACTTTTTCAGAAATCTTGCATCACAGAGATACATTTCATATAATGAATCATTGTTTCATTAAGAAAATCTCATCACAAAGGCTGTATGGTACTCGGTGAAGATATAAAAGTCCTTTAAACTGTTGTGATCAATATGTGACATACTGAATATTTCATAGACATATCTGTAATCTGTTTATTCATATGGACTCATTAATGTATTCCTCTGATTCTCTCTTGCATATACCCACACCCAAATGACCTTCATGGATGAAGTGTGCATTCCTTTTCCTATGCTGCCTGGAAGTTAATTTAATTATTTTTAAAATTACATTATCAACAACCATTAATCCAATATGAAATGATGCTGATCATCACTAGAAATTTTTATTTCTTACTTTATCTCCAGCTATCCCTCAGGTATCATCGTTTTGAGAAATTTTAGTTCTCCACATTTTGGGGGGAGGAAATAAGCAAATGCATTTTGAACAATAGCTTATCAGTGTTTATCTTCACATTGTAACTCTTATTGCATAGCAAATGTGGTTTACCTGAAACTGTTGGATGCTTTCCTCTGTTGAAAGCTGCAAATGCTTTTTGGTGCTACTTTGCTTCTTTGTATGCAGACAATTTTTTTTTCCTATTATGCACTATTACATGACCCTAGCCATTTATTTCACTGACTGACTTAATAACTTTAAATTCACCAAATATACTTACGACTGAAGATTTGGTCTTTCGGTGTAACTAGATTTTTTTTCCTCCTTCAGGGAGTAATACCTGGGATTTCCTCATGATTTAAACAAATCTACTGTGTGTCTTTGGTGCAACTGATTTAGTAAAACAAATCTTTGAATTGTTCTAGTTTATTATTTATATTTTGATTATATGAGATAAGACCTGCAGTATACATTTAATCACCTATAATTTTTCTCAAATTTTAATCCCTAATGCAGGCTGTTACCATACTCTGAGCAGTAAAACCAAGTGGTCTCACTGTGCATTTTTATATTCATTTAACACTTGTTAATGATAATCCCAGTTACTAGCAGTTTCTTTCCAATGCAAATTCCTAAAATTTTACTTTTGTTTTCTCGACACCATTTACACCATTCTAGCAGAAAAGGGCTCTCTGGCTTTGTTTCCCAATGTATAAAAGTCAATTACTTTTGATTTCAAGAAAGGGCAATGCTTTTGATATTAAAGGATTAGAGTAATATTATTTTTCACCAGCCAGTTATTCTCAGTGGGGATAAATGCAACATGGCAGAAGCTTGCTAATCTACACTTTGACAAACCATGCTCTTTATAACTAGCACAAAACACCTGGTGGTCCTCACAACCTACCCCACCCACCTCTATCTCTGAGCACAGATTTAATAGCAGATGCTGTAGTTATGTTTTACATTGCTAACACGTCACTATTTTTACAAAATAGGCTTTATAACTCATATATGCCTGTTCCTAAATGGCACAATATTTAGGAAATGTATTGACCCAGAGGGAGTTCAATAAAGATCAGTCCCTCGATGAGTTGCTGGATGTGTGTGTGTAGGGGGGTGCAGACTGCTCCTCATTGTGTATGTGGCCTGCTGTGGGGTCAGCCGAAGGACAAGGATATGACATTGTTCCTGGACATCGACATTTCTTTGGGGTGATGTGTTCCCTTCCCAGCGTATACAAAGACCCATCGTGTGAGAAACTGAGTACAGTGTATGGTCTATAGGGAGCATTACTCTTCATTCTTATGTCAATTTATTCTCCTCTTTGACATTTTCATTTAATGGGTTTTTTAATGTATGGATGCACTTCTGTTTAATCTGTGCATATTTTTTTTGTATGAGTTTTGTTTGGATTAGTTTTACAAGTAGTTTAAGAGAATATTAAGCAGATGAACAATGAACATCTGCTCACAAAAAGGTGATGAGCAATGGAGCAATGAAAACCAACAATTGTTGTTTACTGAATTTTAAAAGACATAAGCAGAGGGCTTCAGGAGCTTTTGCTGGATTTCATGAATATGGTAATAGGTGAAATCATTTCCACTATCAGGCACAGTGATTTACAGTAAGAAATAATGAGATTCTACCTTTGAAATGATTATAAAGTTTTATATATGCTACAATTCCCCCAAAGAGAATTTTTGCCATAGTTACAGAATAGTCACTGTATTTTAAAGCGAAAATTGTTCCTTTTTATTTGCTTATAGAAATGACAATCTTCTTTTGTGTAGAAGACTGAAAAATTGGGGTGGAATCATAAACAAATTTACTTTCTGTGAAACTACTGAAGACGTCCCTTTTGGTTTTGCCATGTGTGCAAGAAAGAAGGGGCTTTGAGGACATTTGAGGTGGGTGCATATATGTGCACAATTCTAATTGCCACTTATGAAGGATTCTCATTTTCTGGGGGGTTTCTACCTTGTATCTTTGACTGAGGAATGTGTGATTGTCTTTTAGCTGCACATAAGAAAATGACTGTTGGTAAATGCAGATGGTAGTGGATAGCTTTTTATTATTAATGCCTATAATCCTCTGTTTACCCAGGGAACAAGATATAGTATAGCACAAATACCAGCTTTAATAGCTTCCTACGCTATTCATCATGTCTCAGTCTTGATCTCTGTGGACCAGTTTTAGCAGGTCTATTTGTGTATTGATCTCTGCTGATATTCCCACAGTCCAGTGGTGTGTTTTGTGATGGAAATATTTGCCAAATAGGAACACAATTAATGTCACCTGCCTTGTTTTTATTACATAGAAAAATCTAATTGCAATTAATTGGGAGGAGTCAGAGAAAAATAAAATACATTATTTAAAAAAACAACATTGCATGGGTTACTATTCTCCCTCCTTTCTTCCCAGGACCACCAAAATATTAGAGATTGTCTTGGTCATTTGCTAACATTTGCATTCAAATTTTAAAAGGGCATTTCAGTAGAAAATAACACAGACATTTCTGGCTCTGGGTGCACCAAGGTGTAGGCAGTAGATTTGTAATTCACCACAAGAAGAGACCAGGTTGCCTGACTGGCCCCTCGAGGAAATGAAGTGGAAGGAATTCACTCTTCTTCAGATAGGGGTTAGCAAACACCTGTTGTTTGGCAGAGATGATACGAAATTGGAGAATTAATGTTGCTTATCTCTGAACCTTTTCAGGTATATCCATACTGCATCATTGTTCTTTAGAGTGAGCCTGAGTCACTGGTACCTCTCTAAGAAACAGATTCAGAACTAACCTATTGGTTGGAGTAGATGATGTGCTAGCTGTGATGAGTCAGGATATATTCAGTCCAATTATTGACCAAGCAGTATGGCATAATGGATACAGAACTGGACTGGCAGAAGACTGGGTTCTATTCCTAGCTCCAGCACTTGGTCTACTATATTTTTGGGGGCAAGTTGCCTCTCTGTGCCTCAGTTTCTGTGCTAGTGATTCCCAGACCTGTGAGCCACTGTGTTACCACCTCAGCAAGTGCCAGCTTTGCTGTTGCTAAACTATGTATCAGTTTCCTGAGACATCATCTTGTCTGCCTTGCCAGCAAACTCTTCAGGACTCTGCCCATCCAAACCTTGCCTAGCAGGTAACAGTCAGGGAACTCTAATTCAGAAATTTCCCAGACATCTGTTTGCAGTACTCAGCCTCTCTCGCAAACCTTTATCAAATTTCCAGCACCCTTAAAGAGACTGTATACAACAGTTTATTAGCTGGGATTCACAAACCCTCCACTTCAAACAAAACACCGAGTGGTTTATCATAAAAGTAGAACAAGTTTATTAACAAAAAAGGCATAGGATTAAGTGATACCACGTAGAAAGAACAAATATAAAAATGGTTACAAACAAATGAAACTAAAATGTGCTTCTAAGATTAAAACTTAACTTAATTGGCTCTAGTTCTTGTTCAAGATGTCTTCCCTACTTAAAGCAGCTTCTCCAGCATGGCTGGCTATTCCAGCCAGGATCCAACCTTAGAGAATGATAGTGCTGGTTTCTTTGTTTCCTCAAGAGGTAGCTAACTCTAGGGTAAGGGTTCCCAAACTTGGTTCACGGCTTATTCAGGGTAAGCCCCTGTCAAGCCGCAAAAAGCTTTGGTTAATTGAGTGCCCACAGGTACGGACGCTCGTGGGTCCCAGTGGCCGCAGTTCACCATTCCCAGCCAATAGGAGCTGCGGGAAGCAGTGGCCCAGCCTGCGCCCCTTCCCGCAGCTCTCTCTGGCCAGGAACAGCAAACGGCGCACCACAGGGAGCGGCGAGCGGCCGTACCTGCGGATGCTCAGTGTCTTGCAGCCTGCCAGGGGCTTACCATGAACAAGTCATGAACCAAATTTGGGAACCCCTCCTCTAGGGGTTTGCGATCTCTCTCTCTCTAGTCCAGTAAACCTTTAAAATATATTCTTCTGCAGTATTGGGCTCTTTTATTTGGCTGGAGAAAATCTGATTATCAGCCTCCTCCCCCCCGCAGAGTGCCAGGTTTAAAAACATTTTAGTCTCATATTTCCAGCACATCTGTAAAGATTTTTGTGGGTTAACCATACATACATCACACAAGAATATTAATAATCAGTGATTTATTAGTTTATACATGATATATTACATACCATCTTTGGGGTAAATATCATGACAACAGTATCATCTGGCATTGAGGTGCTCTTAGGGACACAATTTCCTCATGTATGAAATGGGGGATCATAATCCTGACCTTCTTTGTAAAGGGCTTTGAGATTTACTGATTAAAAGTGCTATATAAGAGCTAGGTATTATTACTAACAAATTGTGTTATTAATCTTTTAAACTTTCTCCTTTTGCACTGATAGTGTGTGCAGAGCAGCTATTCCCCTGGGATTTCCTCTTTGATATTTATTAGTCTGGGCTTGCTGCTCAAGGCTGCACACCTGAGGTAGCCAGCAGATTTTTCCCTTAGCCCAAAACATCTAGCCATCTCAGCATAGTCTGATCCTGGCTAGGATATATTCCATAGGGATTTTGTCATGCCAGTGGATTATGATGCAAGTACATGCATGGTTTACATGCCATGCATACATTACAAACATATTTTTACCACAGTCACCGGAAGTTCAGGATTGATTTCTTTCCTACTAACTGCTCAGGCTGACTAGCATGAAATTTAATTTGTGCTAATCAACTTGAGGTGAGGGGAGCAGAAAATGTATGTGGCTCATTTATTTTCCATTACTGCAGCAATCTTCCCCCTACTTATATCCCTTAATAGAATGTTTTATATAGCAGCTTTCATACTTTATAAAGCAGAGGCTCAGGCACTACTGATGCAAACACTGTGTAGACAAACTGTCTAGCTGTTAAGCTTTCAACAGTGGATCACTTAGCCCCTACAATAATGCAGCATTCCATAGTCCTGCACTGAAATCAGGGCTGGATTAAGGTAATCCAGGACCATAGGCAAATGACAATTTGAGGCCTCCTGAGGCTTCACCCCTGAAGAGCTGCTCTCATACTCCTGGAGTGGCAGTGCGAAGGTACTCTCAGGAGACAGTGGCATGGTACTCTCCTGTCCCTTTAGGAGAGGTACCAGGGCCCCTTCCTCCCTTTGTGAATGGAAGAAGTGGGCCTCTTATTATTTACTGAAATAGCCTGGATGTATATGTTTTGGTGGGTGAAGAAGTACCCAATGCTCTCTTCTTCTCCTGCCCCGTGTAGAGTTCCCTGCAGGGACAGTGCTGGCATGGCCCTCCAGGGCAGTAGACCTTGGAGATAACACCCTATTGAGATATGTGCATCAGTTCGCGCTTCTCAGAGCTGTTGTATCAGGCTGTCTGCAGTCTAAGCAGATGTTACTGCATTGGTTACATTTGGTTCATATTTTTCAAGTTTTTCTTCAAAACCATGAAGCAAGGAATTTACTTAGAAAGAAAGAAAGAAAGAAAGAAAGAAAGAAAGAAAGAAAGAAAGAAAGACTCTCATTTTCCATCATAATAAATAGGACTTTAGGCTTGGGCCTATGGTGCCTATGCCTTAATTCAGTCCCAGACAAAATGTAAACTTTGAGCATAAATACTGCTCTTGGTTAAGAATTTAAAAACCATGCAGATGCCTTTGTCACTGTTTTCCATCTGCAAGGAAGTGTTTAGGGTCATTACAGTACAGATTTTGTCTTTATAACTTGAGAGCATCGCTAACATGGTGCTATCAGCCATTTTTGTGCAGCTTTGCAAGGAGTTAAAGATAGCCGATAACCTGTGTTAGAGCACAATGGAATATCTGGAGAGCCATTGGGTACATTTCAACCTACAAGTAATTTTCAAACAAATCATTTAAAAATCAATGGGTTTCAGGGAAAACTACTGTTATCTAAAATTGGTGTGTCTGTCTAGCCACAAAATACCTGAGTGGCATATGCAATATGGGGCTG